>NC_059164.1:115839602-117267441 GCF_019923935.1 Bubalus bubalis | reverse complement strand
CGTCTCCAGCCAGCAGGAATCAGTTCTTACAGAGGGCACACGGACCCTGGCCTGGGAGGAGCAGGAGGGGAGGGGAGGAGTGAGTGGGGTGAGCATCCCTGGGGCTTGTGAACCCTCGAGGAAGCCCACCCCCTAACAGCTGCGGCTCTGCCTGGGTGCGCCTCACTTCTCTGGCCATGGGGTCTTCCCGGCCAGAACCCACACTTTGAAACCACCTGTGGCGTTTGCCTCACAGAAGGTGCCAGGCCCGCTGGCTTGAGAGCAGGTGTGCCTTCACGCTGCTCCCACCCTTGGACCCACCAGCCACATCTCAGCAGCATCAGGGGACCCCCCGCTGAAGTGCTCACAGCCTCTGATTCAGGCTTTTCTGAGTTCTGCTGGGAAAACTCACTTTTCAGATGTTCTGTCTTTTGTCTACATGGGAACCCTGGTCCCTGATGGTTTCATCCTCAATCAGGTCCCATTTGCTGGGTGTCTCCCAGCGACTCCTTACGGCCCAGGTCTGCTGGTGGAAACCCTTTTCAACTCTTTTACTCTTGTCATTTCAATGGGGCTTGAAGAAGCACGAAAAGTGAACACACGCTTATTCAGCCATCCCAACAAAAGCCCTTCTTTTATTTTTCTCCACATCAGCTTGTCTCAGGGCCGTGAAAACACAGGGCCACCCACCGTCTCCAGCCGTCATGAGTGCCCACAGTGACCCACTGGTACAGCTCGAACAGCCTTTGAGCTCACCACCCGCCTCACGCCCCGCTCTGTGTCTTAACGATTCTGGGCTTATGTTTCTATTGAGACCTGTTGGGGCAGTTGGCCCCCTTTCTCCTTTCTTGTGTTGTGGTCATCCTGAAGTAGGGTGACCTGCAACGCACCATGAGTCCTTGTAAGAAGAGAGGGATTTGGGCATCGATGTGCGAGGAGAACGTACATCGGAAGGACTGATGCTGAAGCTGGAGCTCCAATACTTTGGCCACCTGATATGAAGAACTGACTCATTTGAAAAGACCCTGATACTGGGAAAGATCGAAGGCGGGAGGAGAAGGGGGCAGAGTATGAGATGGTTGGATGGCATCACCGACTCAATGGACATGGGTTTGAGCAAACTCAGGGAGATAGTGAAGGACAGGGGAGCTCAGCGTGCTACGGTCCATGGGGTCACAAACAGCTGGACGTGACTGAGCAACTGAATATCAGCCATGCGCGAGGAGACGGTCAAGTGTGAAGAGGTGGAGACTGGAGGGCTGCGTCTAAACACCAAGGGACTTGGTGCTTAGCACAGGACAGGCTTAGTGTTCCCTCTCAGCTCAGTCCACTGTTCGAGGGGTGGGGAGGGGTATATGTCTAGCTGGAGGAGAGCAAGCCCCTGCCCCTTGAAATCCCCTGGGGGCTCAGGCTCCTTCCTTTGGGTGGCACAGCCACTCCATCCCCTGTTCAGCTGGCAGACAGGAAAGGGAAGGGGGAGAGGATCCTTTAGAAGCTTTTTAGGAGCAAGACTTGGAACTGGGGGCTACCCAATTTATTTCCTTCTCAGGGAAAAACACACATATGTGTAAGTCCATGGGTAGTTTGGGGGCTTCCCAGGTGGTGCTCATGGTAAAGAACCCACCTCTCCATGCAGGAAACATGAGAGATGTGGGTTCAGTCCCTGGGTCAGGAAGACCCCCTGGAGGAGGGCATGGCAACCCAGCCCAGTGTTCTTGCCTGGAGAATCCCACGGAGAGAGGAGCCTGCAGGCTACAGCCCATGGGGTCTCACAGAGACGGGCATGAACGAAGGAGCTGAGCCCACACACTCGGGTAGCTTGCTGGCTTTGATATATGGTGAGTCATCTTTCTGACCTCCCCGCTCAGTGTTCCTTAGGACCAGCTTCTATCTTCAGGTTACCTCATGGTGAAATGTGGCTGCCAGAATTCCAGCCATCATATTTGTGTGGCCAGCCACAGAAAGGAGCAGAAGCAGGATACCCAAAGGGCTGCACCTCTGGCTGAGTTGGCTTCCTATAATCATGTTTCTAGAAGTTTTACTCAACATTTCTACTTACATCTCGTTGGGCTTATTTGTAGAGCTGCCCCCAGTTCCAAAGAAGACAGAAATATGATGCTTATTGTAAGTGGCTTCGTGTCTTGCTAAAATTAGGAGCTGTTGGGAAGAGGAGAATAAATACTGGGAGACAACCAGGAGCAAGAACTTCAGCAACAAAACAAGTCTTACTTTCATGGGAAGTAGAATAAGCTGTTTTTCTGGATATCAACTTAATCTGACTTAGCTTCCTTCTCCCCTGGAAACTTTCTTCACTTTTAACTGAATTACCCATTATCAGTCAGTACATCAGTGAAAAAAGCTCATAGAATAATTTTTGAATAAGTTGGAAGGGCCAGAATGTTCTTGGTGAATGCATACAGCCCTGTACATTTGCGAAATCTTGTTTCCGAGAGAATGGATGCAGAATGTTCTAGAATCAGTGACTACGGAACTTTTATCAAAGCCTAAGTTATTAAAAAAAAAAGTATTCCTTGAAACGTTATTAAATAAAATCAATTAATTATAAACAATACAAAATACTGGGGGTCCAAAGTGAAATTACTTTTCCTCCTTTTAAACTTGCCCTGCATTACCTAAAAGTTTTAGAAGTTGTGGTTTTTCATTAGTTTTTAAATGCGAAATTAATATATTTTGTGTAGGTAAAATTAGAAGAGGAGAATATAAAGGAAAAAGTGAAATCCCCACCTCTTGCTTGGCCCTCCTTGTCCCACTTGAGCATGACTAACCATTTCTTGGACACCTTGACAAGTGAACACGCGCGTGTGTGTGCATGCACACGTGTGTGCGTGCGTGTGCATTATCTTTCCTCTAAATGTAGAAATACAGACATTACTGTGCAGCTTGCCCTTCTGGTCTGTGAGTCCCCTTGGCTGTCCCTCATGGACACACAGATCCATTCAGACAGTCCCCAGATCCCTGTACGGGAGTGGGGAGGGATTTAAGCAGTCGCCATGGGAGACACCCGTTTCTGGTATTTCTCTGTCGCACATCAGGCTGCCGTGGCCGGCCACAGTCACACCCGGGCTGGTTTGTGAACTTCTCTGTAGGCTGAGTTCTTAGTGGTGAAAGTGTTGGGCGCAATGCTATGCACATTCTCGATTTTATAAATGACGGTAAAGTTCTCTCCGAAAGGTTGTTCGGCCATAGACTATGATATTCCGCCACCGTGCATGAGAGTTTATCCCTCATTCTTAGTGATGCTGCATACGGCTAATTTTTAACCTTTGTCAATCTGATAGGTAAAAAACAATTGCCTGAAAGAATGTAGTTGACCATCTTTAGGAAAAGAGACAAAGGACATGAATAATAACTTCTCAGAAAAAGTAAATGCAAATAGCCACGCACTCAAAATCCTAAGATCAAACGGACGTGCACATCCAGCCGGGGCAGCTCCTCACTGCAGGGGCCACAGGCTAAGCACCGACTTCTCCAGAGACAGCAGAACTTTCTGGGCTCCTTTCGCCCTGAGTCTGACTATTGTCAAGTCACCGCTTATTGTGAACAACAGAAAGCACACATTCACAGCACAAACACATTTCATAAATGTTTTTACCTTGAAAAAAAGATCGGGCGTAGGTACTGCATATTTCAAATTATCGAGTAGCTTGATTTATGTATATCCAGGCTAGAGAAAATTGCCAGGAAGCACATCACAGCCAGACACTAAATTGGAGCTTATGAAAGAGGACAGAAGCCTCCGGTTCTAGAAGAAAAAGTCAAGGAGCATTTTACATAAATTTGTTGATGATCGCTCCCAAATTAATTATTAAGGGGAACTCAAGGGTGATCAAAAATGTCTCAATTTTTTGAGGTTCCTGTAATGAGAATAAAATATACTTTGTGCAAGTCAAAATCAACAATAAATATTTATGGTTGTGCTCAAACAGGTGGAGGAGAGGCGAAGGGAGAAGGCGTGAATTGGGGGCCAACACGTGACGTGGTGTGGACCTCAACTCCTCATGCCCGCCAGCCACAGCGGAGAGGGAGAGAGCTGTGGGCGGGGCGGGTGGGGGGGAGCTGGGGGATTGTATGTTTTGAGTGGGTTCCCCAGACGGAACCTCCAGAGCGTCTGTGAGCAGGGAGTATATTAGGAGGAGCCCCGGGACCCCCACTTGTGTCAGGGGGGGAGGCTGAACCCACCAGAACTCCAAGAACTGGGGCGGTCCCTCAGAGCTGGTACTACCTGGGCTGGGAGAGGTGCCTGGGTACTCCATGTCAGCTGCCCACGGGGTGCAGGTCGCCTCAGGAAGGGGACTGGCTTGGGGGAAGCCGGAAGCCTTCTCTTGGCTCAGGAAGCAGGTCTTCCCACCCCGAGGGGTCAGGGCATGTCCACACATCCTCTATGGGCCCGTCTGGGGAGAGAAGAGGGGAGGCAGCAAGCAGACATGGCCCTTGGAACGTCCCTTCCCAGGCCCAGGGATGACTTCAGAAAGAAGCGTGTTCCATCACTGACTTTATCCTCTGGGGTTGAGGAGCTCCATTTTTTTTAAAACAATGTTAGCTTTTCTCTGAAGGGATGAGAGGTACCCAGGCTGTGGTCAGGGTCTTCCGTGCCCCAGTCGCGTCTCATCTTGATGTGATGATGATGCGTGCATGTAGGCGTGAGCTTGTTACCCCGTCGTCAGAGGTGAGGGACCGTCTCCGCAGACTTCCGGGGTCTTCGTGGATGCTCCTGTGTTCCTCGACCCTGTTGGTGCGTGAGCGTCCTTCAGTGAAGCTCTGCTGGCCTGCCCTATGTTCACAACTGTTCCAGGGGTTCGCAGCTGCGAGAGGTCAGACCAGCGGTCTCTCTTTCCCTGCTGAGCAGACGGGAGGTGGGGCCTAGGCTGCTGTCACACCTCCTGAGGTCCCGGCTGCTGAGGGGCGGCTTTCTCAGGGACGTCTGTCCTGCCCATTGCTGCTCAGCGGGGCCTCCTTGCCCCAGCCCCCGTCTCCCCATGTGCGTGTCGCATCCTAGATCGCCCATTCAGTACCGTCCCCCCATCACTCCTGCACCCAGAAGAACCCCACGGCCCGCAAGCTCTCACAGGTCACCTGCCCGATCAGTCACCCACCTGTAAAGTTCTCCTGGAGGCCGGACCCCTCAGGATGCAGGGCCAGCACAGACCACTGGGGGTTCTCACCTCCTGGTGGGCCTTTGACTCATCGCGTGGGGTGAAGCGGAACCTCATAGCAGGAGCTTCTTCTCGGAGCCCGCGCTGGCGGCGGCCCCGCCCTCACGGGACAGCATCCTCGGGGGGCAGCGGTCCCCAAGTGGGGCAGCTGCTTTGCTCACATAGCAGAGAAGGGCACGGTGATGCTTCAGCAGGTCAGAGGGCAGGCCCCAGGGCCAGCTCTGTGCCGGGAACCAGGCCCATCTCTGCACCTGGCGTGTTCTCACCGACGCCCTGGACCGGGGCAAGGATTCCGGCTTCTCTCTCTCCCAGAGTAGGTGGAGTGTGAACTGGACTGGCTGGCTGGTGTCCTGAACACTCTCTGCATGTTTTGGAAGGTCCCTGACTTCCGGGAGGCAGATACACTCCCTCTAACAGGAGCGGCACAGGGATCCCCCCGCCCCACCCCCAGGCCTGGTGTAGACCTGTCATCTCTGAATAGACGGCTAAATGCTGGTTTGCTTTCACAGAATGGATCGGGGCTGCGACAGAAACGCGCGCGGCAGCCCATGCATATCAATCACTCCTATTATGAGCCTCACGCTCGGGAAGGGTGTCTTGACGAAATCAACAAAGCGTGTTCCTCCTCTCGGGGACCAGCCCTTGGAAACTGTGGCAAGCTGCAAATGTATTTCTTAGTTCAATAAGCACAGAATAGCTTTGTTATGGTAGTTTTAATTTCCGTTTTTTCAACTTGTTATTATACGTCTCTTTTGTGGATAAAAATGACAGTCTTGCGGGAGGCCCGCGTTTCCCCGGGGCCCGCTTGCTGTCTGCACATGCACAGCGGTTCTCGTGAGAAGCTAGTCCTCTGTCTCCTTTGATGGTTTTCAAGGTTGCTGGTGACCAGTCTCATGGGCACCACGGTTTCGGCCCCTGCACTGATCTCAGCGGCCAGAATCTTATGCCCACCTCGCTTGCTCACTCAGATCCAGAACCTCGACTCTGGAGTCACTGAGCTGGGGGTTCTCCAGTCGTAGGAGTGTGGACTCTGGTCTCAGACCCAGTGTGGTTGTTTTCCATGGCACTGAAGTGGATGACCACACACTGTGCCCCTGAGAACAGCACACATGTTTGATCTCACGTTTTCCACGGGTTTGTGGTTTGGACTCAGCTTGGCTGGACACTGCCCTGGAGGGTTCACTCGAGGGTCTGGGCCAGGGCTGGGGTCTCACCTGAGGCATGGGGTCCTCCCAAGCTCATGTGATCGATGGCAGAATTCATGCCCTCGCAGCCGTGGGACCCGGGGCACCCTGCTTCTCTAGGGTCAGTCAGAGAATCCCTGACTTCCAACCTCCCTTCAGGGATAGCCTGGCCCGTTGGGTTAGGCCAGGCCCACAGGGACCATTTCTCTCCAGATGGACTCACAGTCTGCTACATTGGGACCTTCATCATTGTCCGGTCCCTCCTCCCTTGCCACAGAGCAAAACCTAATCCCAGAGTGACAGCCGCTGTGGCCAGAGGCCTCCCCATGGTGGAGAGTGGACCGCTCTGGTGCGTGCACCAGGGAGGGGTCGGGAGCAGCCTCAGGGTTCTCGCAGTGCAGACCGGGGCTCGGACTCACCTCTGTATGTCCCGGGGCATCCAGTTAGGATTGCTAGTTACCCGCCTGCTTCTCTGCGCCTTCCTTTCTAACCTAGAGATACAGATGTCAGGACTTGTTATGGGGCTGTTACGAGTGACTGAGTTATAGAAGGTCCTGGAATTCCATCAGCACCTCCTCGTCAGCCCCCTGACCCAGCTGTCCCAGCATCCCAGGAATCACACCTGTTCTCTGGGGCCGGACCCATCAGACACTCTCTGTGACCCGCTCGATGTCCTCTAGACGGAGCACGGGGTTTGGGCTGCATCACCTCACACAGACGTGGGCTCTCAGTGGTTGGGAGCAGTGGTGCCAGGCTCGTGGGGTTTGTAGGCTGTGGTCCCTAAACCTCCAGGGGCCATCATGGGAGCTGCTCGGCTCCTTCCCATGCGATGGCCCAGGTGAGGAGCACAGGCTCCTGGTGGGCACAGCGCTCCATCACCACCCCACTGCCGGTTGTGCAGGAGTCCTGCACAGTTCAGCCGTGGGGGTGTGTGCGGGGGTGTGTGTGGGGTGTGGAGGGGCATGTGCACTGAAGGCTGCGGGGGTGGGAGCACGCACATGTGTGTGTGTGCATGCAGGCTGTGTGTGTGTGTGTGTGTGTGTATCCCAAGCTGTGGGTGTGTTGGTATGTGTGTGTGTGTGTGTATGTATGTGTGTATGAGTGTGTGTGTGGGCAAGTGTAAGTGTGTGTGTGGTGTGTGTAGGTGTGTGTGTGTGTGTAGGTGTGTGTGTGAGTGTGTATATGGAGCAGTGTATGTGTGTGTAGGGGTGTGTGTGCATGTGTGTGTAGGTGTGTGTAGGTGTGTGAGTGTGTGTGTAGGTGTGTGGTATGTGTGTAGGTGTGTGTGTGTGTGGTGTGTGTGTGTATGTGTGTGTGTATGGAGCAGTGTGTGTGTGTGTGTGTGTGTAGGGGTGTGTGTGTGTAGGAGTGTATGTGTAGGTGAATAGGTGTGTGTGTAGGTGTGTGTAGGGGTGTGTGTGTGTAGGGGTGTGTGTGTAGGTGTATAGTTGTGTGTGTGTAGGTGTGTGTAGGGGTGTGTGAGTGTGGGTGTGTAGGGTGTGTGTGTGTGTAGGGGTGTCTGTGTGTAGGGTGTGTGTGTGTAGGGGTGTGTGTAGTTGTGTGTGTAGGGGTGTCTGTGTGTAGGGTGTGTGTGTGTAGGGGTGTGTGTGTAGGTGTATAGGTATGTGTCTGTAGGTGTGTGTGTGTAGGTGTGTGTGTAGGGGTGTGTGAGTGTGTGTGTGTAGGTGTGTGTGTAGGCATGTGTGTGTGTGTAGGGGTGTGTATGTAGGGGTATAGGTGTGTGTAGGTGTGTGTGTGTAGGTGCGTGTCTGTAGGTGTGTAAGCATGTGTGTGTGTGTAGGTTGTGTGTAAGCATGTGTGTGTGTGGGGTGTGTGTGTATGTAGGTGTTTGTGTGTAGGGGTGTGTGTAGTTGTGTGTGTAAGGGTGTCTGTGTGTAGGGTGTGTGTGTGTAGGGGTGTGTGTGTAGGTGTATAGGTATGTGTCTGTAGGTGTGTGTCTGTAGGTGTGTGTGTAGGGGTGTGTGAGTGTGTGTGTGTAGGTGTGTGTGTAGGCATGTGTGTGTGTAGGGTGTGTGTGTGTAGGGGTGTGTATGTAGGGGTATAGGTGTGTGTAGGTGTGTGTGTGTAGGTGCGTGTCTGTAGGTGTGTAAGCATGTGTGTGTGTGTAGGTTGTGTGTAAGCATGTGTGTGTGTGGGGTGTGTGTGTAGGTGTGTGTGTAGGGGTGTGTGTGTAGGGTGTGTGTGTGTGTAGGGGTGTGTGTGTAAGGGTGTGAGTGTAGGGTGTGTGGGTGTGTGTGTAAGTGCGTGTGTAGGTGTGTGTGTGTAGGGTGCGTGTGTAGGTGTGTGTGTGGGGGTTGTGTGTAAGCATGTGTGTGTGTAGGGTGTGTGTGTAGGTGTGTGTGTAGGTGCGTGTGTAGGTGTGTGTGTGTAGGGTGTGTGTGTGTGTAGGGGTGTGGGGGTGCGTGTGTAGGTGTGTGTGTAGGGTGCGTGTGTGTGGGGGTGTGTGTGTAGGTGTGTGTGTAGGTGCGTGTGTAGGTGTGTGTGTGTAGGGGGTGTGTGTGTGTAGGTGCGTGTGTAGGTGTGTGTGTGTAGGTGTGTGTGTGGGTTGTGTGTAAGCATGTGTGTGTGTGGGTGTGTGTGTAGGTGCGTGTGTAGGTGTGTGTGTGTAGGTGTGTGTGTGGGTTGTGTGTAAGCATGTGTGTGTGTAGGGTGTGTGTGTAGGTGTGTGTGTAGGTGCGTGTGTAGGTGTGTGTGTGTAGGGGGTGTGTGTGTGTAGGGGTGTGTGGGTGTGTGTGTAGGTGCGTGTGTAGGTGTGTGTGTAGGGTGCGTGTGTGTGGGTGTGTGTGTGTAGGTGTGTGTGTAGGGTGTGTGTGTGTGTAGGTGTGTGTATATGTGTGTGTGTGTGTGATGTGTGCACCACCGACTGTGGGGAGGGCCTGGCAGCTGCGGGGGTTCTTGCCCCTGGCTTCACTCAGCCACCTCGCCGGGCTGGGGAGAGGCACGTGCTCGGAGCTCCGCTGATCTCCCAGCAGCTGGCTTTCCGCAGCCCCAGGAGCGCGGGCCGTGTCTGGCTCCAGAGGCTCCCGGGAGGCCACGGCCGCTGACGTTTTGATCTTCGGGAAGCGAGCCGGGTGGTCAGCACGCGCGGATGTGGGCGTGTCTTCTTGGGGCCGCGGGTGCTGGTGGCCGTGCAGCAGCATCTCGCATAGGATTGTGCGCGTGCCTGGGCCCGGAGGACCAGTGTCACACGTCCCGAGCGAAGGCAGAAGCTCCGGTTGCCATGGCAATAGCCAATCGAGGGAGCTGTGACCTAAATCGTGAGTGAGGAGAACGGTCCCTTGTCAGTGTCTGCTCCGCGGCGCGGCCGGGCGGCGCGCATCACCTGGAATGAACTCGTTCACCTCCGCGGGAGGGACGGACGCTGGGAACGAACGCCGGGAATGGACAAATCCGCGCTGCCAGAATCCAGGGTCGGGCCAGAGTGGCACTCCCCTGGGCCGCACGCTGACCTGCGCTTCCTGACATTTGGGGGTGAGGACCAGTCCTCTCCCTGAGCCGAGGCTGCTCCCACGTGGGCCCAGTGGATGGTCACCTGGGAGCCGGTGTCTACCCTCATCAGCGTGTCCACTAGTGACACGCACACACACACACACACACACACACACACACACACACACACAGCAGAGCAGCGCTTGGGGGCGGGACCGGTGCCAAGCAGCCCCTGGAGGGTGAGGTGCCCGGGACCTGAGCTGGGGTGAGGGGCGGCAGGAGGCCAGAGAACCGAGCAGCCTCCCATGCGGTCTCCCGCCACGTGGTGGCCCTGCCTCACAGTTCGCTGGAACCACGTCCCCTCGTCTGGGGGCACCTGGACGTCTGGATGGTGGGCTGCGGCCACAGCGGCTTCCCGTGCCAGCCAGTGTCCCAGGTACCCCTCCAAGCCTCAGGCCCCCTGTGGGAAGGGCTGAGTCTGGGGTTAATAAGGACCCTGTGCTCCTGGGGACTCAGATGAGGCTAGGTGGCTGCGGGGCTGATGCCCACCCTGGCACCCAGGGACCAGGGCTCTGGCCTGGGGGCTGCTTCTGGGACGCACCGCCGGCCCCCCACCCCGCCAGGGTTTGCTGAAAAAAGCAGGATGTCCCCTTCACTGATTTTCTCCTTGGCTCCCCAAGCCAAGCACAAATTTCTGTCTTGTTCTGACCTGGCAATTTGAAGCAGCATGGCTCTCCCCAGCCGGGCTCCCACGCCACCCCAGCCCTCCTCTGAGTGTCCCCATCAGGGTCCCCCCCGGAGGGCAGCTCGGGGCGCCAGGCTGGGCCTTTCCCCTTTCCGGGCCATGGAGCCGCCTGCCGTGCAGGTGTGGCTCTCAGTTCCTCCCCGCCTGCTCCAGGCTCACCCCCGGGTCCCACCCGCTCCAACACCTGTGGGTGAGCATGGCTTGATCTCACACTCCTGGCAAGGAAATACCATTTTCTCCTGGACTCTGAAACACTCAGAGTAAAAAAACAAAGAACAAAAAAACTCTCTCCCGCTGAGGGATCAGGCGCTGTTGAGCGACAGGAAGGTGGGGAATGCTTTTGAGGAGGGGGCGCCTGGATCCCGCATTGCTCTCCTGCAAGGGTTCCTCTCTTCAGTGATGCTTCCGAGGGTCCCCAGCCGGTTCTCTTGTCATTCCACCTGGGCAGACCGGCTCAGGGGGGCTCAGCTATTCCAATCAGTGCCCACACCTTTCCCCCAGAGTGACCTGGTGGCTGGTCTGCCCGTGAAGCTGGGAAGGGACCTGTGTGATGGGAGTCTGCATGTGGACGGTCTTGGGAGGACCATCTCTCCCAAGCCACAGGCTGTGGTTCTTACTTCTGGTTGCCTGTCTCCTTTTTTTGTATTTCAACTTTAGAAAGCTGTAAATATAAGTGGGGCTTTGCCAGTGGCTTAGATGGTAAAGAATCTGCCTGCCAATGGAGGAGACGCAGGCTCCATCTCTGGGTTGGGAAGATCCCCTGGAGTACGAAATGGCACCCCACTCCCGTATTCATACCTAGAACATTCCATGGACAGAGGGGCCTGGTAGGCCACAGTCCATGGGGTCGTATCCAGTCGGACATGACTTAGCAACTGAACAGCAACGACAACAAAGTATATGTGGATACGATGGCAGGTCAGCTCGGTGCACAGAGGCTCTAAAAGTGGCCATTTGGGGTGGGCCAGAGGCGAGCACCTTGCTGGCCTGGAGGCTCTGGTCGGGGGCCAGGGTGGAGCAGGAGGAGGGCTCCGGACGCCATGCCGCCTCCCCAGTGGGCAGTTCTGTCGACCTGGGAGGGCCTTGGCTGTCCGCTGGCGGGGTTCCACGTGGAGGGACAGACTGCGGCTCTGAGGGCACCCAGGCCGTGTCGCCGCCCGCTGTGCCCTCCGCGAGGCCCCTTTCAGGGCGGGTCTTCATGCTGCCAGCTCTGTGTATCCTCCCCGCTCATCTGCGAATGCGGGGGTGGCAACAGGTGTGCGCCCTGGCGGGGACTGTCACGGGGAGTGAAAGCTTTCGCGCGTGTAAAGCACTCTGTGTGTGCGCACGTGCACGCCAAGTCGATTTAGCCGTGTCCAGCTCTGTGCGGCCCTACGGCCTGCGGCTGCCGACGCTGATGCTAACAGCTGGTGCCGGTGTTGCTGCTGGTGCACACCAACGCGCACGCTAGCGCTCGCTGTTCAGTCTCAACACTATTAATATAGTTTCAGCACGGCTATCAGTATGAGCGTTCGTTACTGGGCTCGCTTCCGGCGTGGCATCAGGGCGAGGGTCAGGACGGGTACCGGGTGGGCCTCAGCCGGAGCAGCTCTGTTGGGATCGGGGTCGGTGTCGGCGTGGACGAGCAGACCACAGTGGTGCCAGCGTCGGCGGCAGTGCCGGCGGGGTACCGGCATCACCCCAGTCCGTGTCAGCGTCTGCAGCAGCGCCATAGCAGTGTGGGCATTAGTGTGCCAGCCTTGGAGAGTGGGCAGCCTGCCTCAGATGCCAGGACTGAGTTCACTGTCTGCGGATGGGGCAGTCATTCAGAGGGCTGTCACGGTGGGCAGGGGCCAGAATCCCGTTTCCCGAGGCCCCTGCTGCTGGGCTGGTGTGGCTGACGTTCTCCCCAGTTCTCTCTGCCTCCTGCCTGAAGCTCCCTGAAGGCCCTCCAGGCTCCCCTGAGACGGGGTCATCACACCAGCTGTGCCTCCAGGGCGCAAACCCACGCGTTTTCTCTTTTGTCCTGTTGCAGACCCCCCGGCCCTGGGGATGGTGGGCACACCTTCGCCAGCTCCCTCCCCCGCACCTGGCAGGCCAAGTCCACTGCTGATGCCAGGCCCTCTGGCTCCCCACGTGCGATGGTCTGGACCCTCGTGCCAGCCTCCCCTGTGTGGAGGGAACCTCGGTCCAGGGCCCCCTGCCCGCCAGGCTCGGGTCCATCGGAGGGTCTCCAGGCCCTTCCCACCCTCTCCTTCCCCATCTGCCGCTCCCAGCGCATCCCTTTGTCGTCTGCATTCTGCCGCAGTCTGTAATCAGCGAGGGCTTCAGCATCTCTCATTACCAGCTCTTGAAGGGATTCTTCAGACTCAGCAAGAACCGCCGCCTGGGCCCCGGCCAGCACCTGCTTCCTGGGGCTCAGGCAGGGCGCGTCTGCGTTCGCCCGCGGCCCTGGGGCGGCCTGGCTTGGCCTCACCTGAGCCACCTGTTTGGGCTCCGGGCGTCGTGGACGATCGGAGCTCTGTCTCCCAGTCCTGCTGCGTACGGCGACCATAGTCGGGGACAAGGGAGCTGGGGACGTGTCCTTGTGAAACCCTGCCTTCCCCAGAAAGGACAGATCAGGTCTCATTTGAAAACTCCTGTAAGAAATAGGCGAGCCCCGTGTCTGCCTGTGGGCCGTGGTGCATGCATATGCGTGTTTCCAGGTAAGGGGAAACTTTCAGAATTGCAAGACCTGAGGGCAAGACGTGAAAATGTGTCATAGCTCTTACCCAGGTCAGGGCCAGAGGCTGAATTTGGAAGCCGCCACTAGCCAAATCGGAATGAGGCTGCAGCATTTCCCCAAGTTCCCCTTTTCTGGAGGCCGAGGTCACCCCAGCTGCTCAGCAAAGGAGAGATTGCTGGGGACCCTTCCCTGGGGCTGGGGGAGGGCTGCCTAGCGGTCGTCTTCCCCTGCCCGCCCCCCAGCATCATCAAATAACCACCTATTCAGTTGACACAGGGCTGTCCCCGCACACAGAAAGGGGTGGGGACAGGGTGCGACGGAATTCAGTAAAAGCAATTCTGAAGGGGAGAAGGAAAGTGGGGAGGGGGCAGCAGTCTCTAGTTTAGAGTTAACAGAGAGATGCCAGGCAAACGCCCAGAACAGACAGGACCCAGTGGCCCGCCCCACCCGCCGTGGGCCCAGCAGCTGGGTCTCCTGAGCTGGTGCCTCAAGAACCTTCCAGCCCCATCCAGGGCCCCCTGTTTCCACACCTGCCCGTCCGTCCACCTTCGATGACGCTCTGAACACAGGAACGACACCTAGCTGCCCTCTAGTTTCATTCTTGCTCACCAGGAGCATCTGTGGTCCATGGAGAAGCTTCGGTTTACCACTGTTCTTACGAGTTCACAGCCAACCTCGAAACAACCGGAGAAGGACTTATCGGAGCTTTGTCAGGGGCCTCCTTTTCTGTCATCTCCTGCCTCATCTGAGCGGTCCAGAGACCTCCAAGCAAAGCCACGGTGACTGCTCCCCCATCGCGCAGGACTCCGTTCAGTTTCAGAGGCAGATGTCTGGAGAGCAAAGACACAGAGACGTTGTCAGCGGCCCCAGAGGCGGGCGTCAGCGAGCGTTGTCTCAGCAGAAAGAAAATTCATTTGGCTTGAGAGGCAGATGTTGGAACAGCCAAGGGGGAGAAGTTATCAAAAACACAGCCTCCCCTGTCCCCCACGGAGGTAGGACTCTGCTCAAGGCACGGTGTCACTCAGAGACCTGCCCTAAATTTACAGAAAATGTAGGACAGGAAAGGGTAGCCGTGACGCCCAGGCGTCTGTTACTCCTCTAGGGTGGCTACGAGCTGCTTAGGTCAACACTGGGCCAGGACATGCACGAGGCGATCACTTAGGGGACGGCCGATCAACCCCCGCTTCCAAGCCACTTGCCTGGAGCCGGTCCCCGCTGGTCAGACTCTGTGACACAGAGACCTGATCAGGATATGGTCATCCAGCATCTCTGACCAGACCCTCTACGAGGACACAAAACCTCCTGCCACCAGAAATTCTGATGGCTTCCCTTTTCAAAAATAGCTTGATTTATCTTCTGAGTGTTTTTAAAGTAGCATATGCAGATGTACAAAATTCTAAATTATGAGAAATATAGAGTGAAAAAAATCTCCTCTTCCACTCCTGACCCCTGTCACTGGTCCCCTCCATGGAACTGTGTTGGCAGGCACTTCCGCATATATGGACACATGGGTGTGTCCGCACACACACGAATACTCTCTTTTCACACACCCTCATATATATATGTACTGCTTTTTTTCAGATATATATATATATGCATAAATCTTCTTTTTCAGATTCTTTTCCCTTATGGGTTATTACAGAATACTGAATAGAATCCCTGTGCTATATGATCGTCTTTATTGATTGTGTATGTGTGTGCCCAGTTGCTCAGTCGTGTCCGACTCTTTGTGACCCCATGGACTGTAGCCCGCCAGGCTCCTCTGTCCATGTAATTCTCCAGACAAGAATACTGGGGTGGGTTGCCAGTTCCTTCTCCAGGGATCAAAACTTTTTCTCTTGTGTCTCCTGCATTGGCAGGAGGATTCTTGACCACTGCCCCACCTGGGAAGGCTTTGTTAGTTACCTGTTTTATATAAAGTAGTGTGTATCTGTTAATCCCAAACTCCTAATTTACGCCTTCCCCATTTTCCCTTTAATCCTAAGTATGCTGTCTGCGTCTGTCAGCCTGCTTTTATGTTGTAAGTGAGTTCATTTTCATCTCTATTCTAGATTCCACGTGTAAGTGAGAGTGTGTTTGTCTCTCTGACTTCCGTCACTCAGTGTGGTAATCCCTGTGTCCGTTGATGTTGCTGCAAATGGCATTGTTTCGTTCTTTTTATGGCTGAGTCGTACTCCATTCTGCGTATGTACCACATCTGCTGTGTCCATTCATCTGCTGATGGGCATTTGGGCTGCTTCCGTGTCCTGGCTGTGGAAACACTGCTGCAGTGAATACTGGGCCACATGTATCTTTGAAACATTAATTTATTTATTTTAATTGGAGGCCAATTACTTTGCAATTTTGTGTATCTCTTCAAATTAGAGTTTTCTCTGGGTATATGCTTAGGAGTGGAATTGCAGGATCATACGGTAGTTCTGTTTTTCGTTTTTTAAGGGACCTCACTGTTTTCCACAGTGGCTGCATTTATATTTATACTTCTCTCCCAACATGTCCTGCAAATTTTATGAGATGGTAGCATTAATGATTAATTAACAGTTATCCTGGAACTTTGTTTCATGTACGGCATCTAAGTTGTCTCATTTTTCGGCACATCCACCTGGTATTTCACCGCATAGCTGTATCACTTACTGAACCTGTACCCTATACTCTTCTCAATCTTTTGCATTTACAATCAGTTCTGAACTGAGGACATTTGTATATATTATATATATGCCATTCTCATGTGAAGAGTAGCTGCCTAGAAGTGGAATTGCCAGGTGAAATGTGTAAGAGAATTTAATTTTTATAGGTATTACCATGGTTCCTCCCCTGGATGCTGTGTCTATTTCTTCTCTGACTGATGATGGTCACAGAAGAAGCCCCTGCTCCCCACCACCCACCAACTTAATGTGATCAGGTGTTTTGATCTTTGCCCAACTGACAGGAGTTTAAAATTATATCATTATATTCTTGGTTCCCATTTCCCTTCCTTTGAGTGATATCAAGTTTCTTATTACATGCACAAGAGCTACTTGGATTTCTTTTCCTACATGTGTATAAAAATGAGCCATTTTTTCTATTGTGTTATTAGCTTTTATTAATTTTTTCCTTTTGAAAAAGCTTTGTAGATAAAAAAATTATCTTTTTCTATGATATCTTCCACAAATATTTTATTTTCCTAGTTTGCATTGTCTTTTGACTGTATTTGTGTTTTTCTTCTAAAGCTCTTTTCTCTTATATTTGTTGATTATGATTTCTCAGTTTTTATGCTGTGCTGCGCTTAGTCGTGTCTGACTCTGCGACCCCATGGACTGCAGCCCGCCAGGCTCCTCTGTCCGTGGGATTCTCCCGGCAAGAATACTGGAGTGGGTTGCCATTTCCTTCTCCAGGGGATCTTCCTGACCCAGAGATTGAATCTGGGTTACTTGTGTCTCCTGCGTTGGCAGGCGGATTCTTTATCACTGCACCACCTAGGAAGCCCAATTTTTCCCCATGGACTGCAGCCAACCAGGCTCCTCTGTCCCTGGGATTCTCCAGGCAAGAATACTGGAGTGGGTAGCCTTTCCCTTCTCCAGGGGTCTTCCCAACCCAGGGATCAAACCCGGCTCTCCTGTGTGGCAGGCAGATTCTTTACCATCTGAGCTACCAGTTTTTATGGCTTCTGAATTTTGTGTCATAGTTAGAGAGGCCTCCCATACGCTTAAGATTGAAATTTACCCAAAGTTTCTTTATCATATTTTTATGGTTTGAGTTTTAGGTGTAAAGCTTCCATCTTTTAGAACTTACATTTGTGTCAGGAGCGAGCAGGGCTCTCACTTCCTTTTTCTTCCAGATGGTAGCCCAGCCGCCCCAGCACTGGAGATCAGCCATCTTTCCTTGTACTGATTTGAAATTCTGCATTTGCTCCTCATTAAATTCTTTATGTGTCTGGTTCTGCTAGTGGACTTTCTGTTCCATTACATTGATCTGTTTACCTGTTTGTGTTCCAATATAGGACAGTTTTAATAGCTGCAGTTTCACTGGGGGTTATAGCATTTTAAAAGATGAAGTCTCACCCCTTCCTTTCATGCAGAATAGTCCTGGTAATTCTTGCAAGTTTTCTTTCTTATTTTTTCCTTTTTCTTTTTTAATGTGAACTGAATCTGCCCAGTGGGCTTCCCACGTGGCTCAGTGAGTAAAGAATCAGCCTGCCAATGCAAGAGATGAAAGAGACGCAGGTTTGATCCCTGGATCAGGAAGATCCCCTGGAGTAGGAAATGGTAAGCCACTCCAGGATTCTTGCCTGGAGAATCCCATGGACAGAGGAGTTTGGCGGGCTACAGGGGTCACAGAGAGTCGGACATGACTGAGTGGCTGCGCACGCCTGCGCAGATCTGCCTGGTGTTCCCCATCTTTTGCAGTATTTCCGAGTCACTGTTTCAGATGTGTGTCCATGGTGTCATCTCTTCCTTTAAATGCGGGAGTTTATATTCATTTTTCTTAGCCCGTGGGTGTGTGATAATGACAGGAATTCCTACTTTAGGTCATGCTTTGGCTTTTTATCACTTCTCTTTGTCAACCTTCTATGATATGTCGCTGCTCGCCTCACTCTGGTGCAACATTTCAGACGTAGAATCAAGATTCGTCTGGTTTCTGGGAAGTGTAAGTTACATCTTGAAATATTTTTATGTCCTGTTATTTGACTTCCCTTCATGGGCACCAGTGTGCATGTGTTGAGAGGTCTTCTTTGTCCTTCTTTCAAGTCTCAGATGTTTTCAGCTCTGAGCAGCCTCCTTCATGGCTCTTGTCGCCTCCTTTACCTCAGGGATGCCCAGCCTCTGGATCTAATGCCTGATGATCTGAGGTGGAGCTGATGTAATAATAATAACAGAAATACAGTGCACAGAGAAGGCAATGTGCTGGAATCATCCCGAAACCATCCCCCCACCCCACCCAGTCCATGGGAAATTGTCTTCCATGAAACTGGTCCCTGGTGCCAGAAAGGTTGGGGATTGCTGCTTTATGTAATCTTGGGAGAGTTTGTTTCAGCTCCCCACCTGGCTTCCCGTCTGGGTGGATTCTGTTCTCTGCTTGTTCCTCGGGCACCTCCAACTCCTGACACTTGCTGCCTGGGGTCATGACCATGAACTTCAAGGGCCTCCCGCTGCCCTAGACTATTTCCTGGTCTTTTCTTGTTATAGGATCTTGATTAGGATCTCGAATCCTAATATCCATTCCATCTTCTCCACTCCCAACATGACAGCCCAACTTAAGGGGATCTGTACGCAGATAACCATCTTCTCTCGGAGATTTGGGGTAACACCTCCTGGCTCCTATCCTAAGTCAACCCTCACGTGTACAGGAAAGCCCTTCTCTCCTGCTTGGCGACAGCGCCCCTGCCCCATCTGTTCTGCATCACCATTTTCTCGTCTCATAGAATCGTCATCATCTGCAGCCAAACACACTCTCCCATTGCCCATCCGAGCCAGAAAATCCATTTACCTGTTGCCTTCAGCTGCTGCCTCTCTTCTCTGCTCTCACCCTGAGCAAAACTCTGCTAAATACCATTTGAGTCTTGTCTTAGTCTTCCTTTTCTCCCATGTTCTTCTGAGCCCACTCTAATCTGCCTGGGCTTCGCAGGTGGCTCAAGTGGTAAAGAACCTGCCTGCCAACACAGGAGACTTAGGAGACTCAGGTTTGGTCCCTGGGTCTGGAAGATCCCTTGGAGGAGGGCATGGCAACCCACTCCAGTATCCTTGCCTGGAGAATCCCCTGGACAGAAGAGCCTGGCGGGCTATAGTCCACGGGGTCACGAAGAGTCAGACACGACCGAGTGACTTAGCGCTCAGGCACTCTAATCTACCCCTCCCTACCCCCATCCAGGGAGCCCGCTCTCCTTCACGGCAACAAGGTCTCCTCATTGCCGAGCCCACAGATGCCCCTGAGGGTTTCTGTTCATTCTCTGGTCCCTGAAAGTTGTCTTGTCCCAGGTCAGTCTGGGGCATCTCTCCTCCGTGCACGTTCGTTCTCTTAGTGACCTCATCTGGCCCCGTGGCTGTAGCACTATTTGCTGAAGACGATAAAAAACACACCTTGGACCCAAGGGTCCACCCCAAGAACCACCTGTGGCCTGCGTTCTGACACTGTCGCTCCGGTGCCTGGCAGACACACCGTCAAACATGGCAGCTCAGAGGCCCTTCACTCCTGAGTCTTCTCCTTTCTGTCGCCTCCCCCCCGAACCCACTCAGAAAGGACAAGTCCGTCCTTACAGATGCTCAGACTTGGACTCTTAGAATTTCTTTGATTTCAGTCTGTCTCACCCCACGTGCAGGCAGTCTGCTCTCCTTGTCAGCTGTACTTTCCAAGTATATATGGGACTCACCCGTTCCTTGCTGTTGTTGTTGTTTAGTAGCTAAGTCTCGTCTGCCTCTGTGTGACCCTGTGGGCTGTAGCCCACCAGGCTCCTCTGTCCATGGGATTTCCCAGGCAAGGATACTGGAGTGGGTTGCCATGCCCTCCTCCCGCCCATTCCTTAACACTCCTTATACTACTTCTGGGCTGGTCTAGCATCCTCTGGACCACGGGGAACAAGCAAGTGTCTGAAATCTTTTGAGTGTGAGCTCACATTTAATGGGATTTCAGTTGTGGGAATTTTCTGAGGCCTGGTTCCAAGGTAGGTCTCTCAGTGGCTTCTTCAAATGCCTGGATGTTTTACAAAGTCCAGATCACGATCAACTGTAGTCTTGGCTTGAGGTTTCAGGGATCACCAGGTCGTGTGAATTTGAAATGCAAACCTGAGAATGTTTGAGGATGGCTTTGGATTTTGAAAACTCATGGGAGATGTTTTCGCCTTTCCTGCTCCAGATGGAAAATGTCCAGTCTTGTAGGAGGTATTTTTCCTAATTCATTTAAAGTCATGTGACGAGAACAATAAACATTTCTGAGGATCATTCCTCTTAAATCCCCTGCCCAGGGCTGGCCCTGTCCCTTTTCCTCCAAGCTCCCCAAGATGCCATTGGAACCAAAAGTCAAGTTCATCTGGATTGTCAAATCCCTCAAAGCAGGATTGGCTTCTGGCTTATGCTTGCTTCTGTCTTAGTCCTGAAAAGCCCAGAATGCAACATCGGTTGTCCTCGTCACTGGACCCCTCTGGTCTGCCAGGAGCCCTCCTCCATCCCAGGTTCCGCTGCTGGCCCAGTGGAGCCACGTTGAGGGTGACAGTGGATCTTCCTGGACACTGATCTGGCCAGGTCTCCTGATCCTGTAGCCCCGTCTGCCCTGGCATTTCTTATTCCACCTCGGTCCAGTACTTGAGTTAGCTCTTGTCTCCTGGTTCTTCCCGGGTTTCTCCCTATGGCCACTCTTGAACAGCACTGTGCTTCTCAAGTCAGCCCCAGTCTCAGCGTAGAAAAGCTTGAACTCAAGTCCTTACGATACACACCTGTGTAAGCCAAGCTCCACGAGAGAATGGGCTCCGCCACATGAGTGTGTAGACGGGGCCCCGGAGGGCCTGCCCTGCCAGTTTATGTACACTTCCAGGATCTCAGAGGACAGGAGGGTGCCAGGACTCTCCCGTGGGGTCGTGCAGAAGCCGCAGACCTCGGCTTGATGGTCCTTTCGAACGGAAACCGAGACGAGAAGAAGAAAGAGCAATGGCCAACGACACACCCGGGAAGCCTCTGGGTCTTATAACTCTTGCCTCCCAATTCTTTTCCAGGTCACTGGAGGATAGTTCAAGAAAGAGAAGATATTGATCATGACTTTTTTTAAAAGGTAAGGCAAAAAATACAAGAAAAGGGAACAAACTATATTTGAAAGCCCTAGAGTGTTGTGAAGTTGCGTGCTTTTCCTTTGGGGGGAGCATGATTCCGGTTCTGCAGACACACTTCTGCCGTCGGCGGGCCCTCAGGACTGCTCTGTTTAGACAACTGCATTTGTCTCACTGGAGCTCTGATAATATGGGAACCCCTGAAAATGAGTAAGCCAGAGCCTTCGTGCTTTCATTACCTTTGTACTTTTTGGAGCTGACTTCTCAAAGACAATTCTTCTGTAGCCCAATTTCCTGGTCTCTACATGATGGACTGAGTGGTCAGTTCAAGCTGTTGCCAGCCTCTGCCCCAGTTCCTCTTCCCAGTGGGACCAGAAGAGCCTGGCAGTGGCACCCTGGGCTGAAGGAAAGGCATCACTGCTCAGAGACTCTGCAGACCAACCAGGAGCCAGGCGGTGGGCTGACTTTCTTCCAGCTCGCCCATCTCCCCTCTCTCTGCCCTGCGCCCTCCTGGCGCATCTGCCTTCTTACCTGTTTCAGGTATCTTGCTGACCAATATTTTCCTAATATTCTCCACTATGGTCTAAGCCTGTGTCAGAATCCCTGGTGGCTAGAAGAGCTTTGAGCTGAGCCTCTTCTGCTTTCTTTGACTCTAGCGATAGGAATAAGATAGAAAATGCAAGTGAAAATCACTCAGTCGTGTCCGACTCTTTGTGACCCCATGGACTACACAGTCCATGGAATTCTCAGGCCAGAATACTGGAGTGGGTAGCCTTTCCCTTCTCCAGGGGATCTTCCCAACAGGGATCAAACCCATCGCAGGCGGATTCTTTACCACCTGAGCCACAAGGGAAGCCCAAGAATAAGATAAGTAACCTATTTGTAAGTACCAGGCAAAATAGAGGATTCTGAGAAACTGAGGGATCCATCAACTGTATTATTAGCACTTTTTTTTTTTTTTTGGTAGGAGCTCAGGTCACCGAGGGGACCATTGGGTGCCTGGGTCATTTTTATCCTCAATCCTTTTCTCTCCTAGCAATACAGCCCTGCCCCCTCAGCCCCAACACCAGTTCAGGACCCTCAGCTATCACTGTTTAGCCCTGGGATGGCAGGCTTCCAGACTCCATGCATCCAGTCACATTCAAGGCCACTGAGCTGGGCCCCCCGGGCCCTCCCTACCCCCAGTTGTTAATGGTGTTGACCTGTGAAAGACACATTGTAAACAGCACGGTTTCGTAGCACACAGGACAGGGGAAGCTCTTAACAGATACGAAGAGAAGAGAGGCGTCTTGGCTGCAGCAGAGACACTCTCCTGTTTGTCAACAAATGGAAACTGAGGTTCCATATTTATTACTGGACATACACACTTACGCTTAGAAGTCTCACCCTCTGAAAAATGACCGTGTTGAAAAGTGTAAAGGTTCATTACAGTCACTAACTTTTGTCAGTTTGAGTGTGGTGGTCATTCACTGTGTGCGTACTAAGTCCCTTAAGTCGCATCTGACTCGCAACCCCATGGACTGTAGCCCACCAGGCTCCTCTGTCCATGGGATTGTCCAGGCAAGAATGCTAGAGTGGGTTGCTGTGCCCTCCTCCAGGGGATCTCCCCCACCCAGGGACTGAACCCGCGTCTCTTATGTCTCCTGCACTGGCAGGCGGGTTCTTTACCACTGGCGCCTCCTGGGAAGCTCCAGTCATCTATTGCTGTGGAACCAGTCATTGCTGAGCAATGGCACCCTCAGTTTCTGTGAGTCAGGGGTCTGTGCAGGCTTAGCGGGTGTTCTGATCCAGGGTCTCACGAGGCTGCAGACAAGGAGCTGCCCGGGGCTGCATCTCATCTGAAGGCTCACCTGGGGACCGTCAAGTCCGAATGTGCTCTCCTGATTGTCGGCAGGATTCAGCTTCTCGAGGCTGCCAGCTGGAGGCGGCCCTCAGCTCTTTGCCCAGGTGGCTTCTCCAGCACCCGCTTCACGGAAGCAGCCCAGCTGATAGAGAGGCGTCACAAGACGGAAGTCACAGCCTTTCGTAACCTAATCACAGAAGTGACGTTCTGCTAACTCTGACTTAGGCTGCCCTGGGGGCTCAGATGGTCAGCAATCTGCCCGCAGTGCAGGACACCCTGCGTTCAATCCCTGGCTCAGGAAGATCCCCTGGAGGAGGAAATGGCAACCCACTCCAGGATTCTTGCCCAGGATAGCCCATGGATAGAGGAGCCTGGCAGGCTACAGTCCATGGGGTCGCAAAGAGTCAGAGATGACTGAGCATGCAGGCATGCAGGTCACTAACTGCAGCCCACACTCAAGGGGAGCCATCCTATGGGGCCGTGAGCCGGAGGCTGGGGCCACTGAAGATCACCTTTGACGGTCGCCACCCATCAAAGCCTGCCTGTCTCTCACCCTCGGAGGAGAGCAGGACCCCTCCAGGCTTTCTTGCTGTTCAGCTGTCTTCACCTGGTCTTGGAGATGGAGGAGTTGCACGTGCTTGCATTCTAACCCTTAGCTGAGAGCAGAGACACACGGGGCTCTTCCTGAGAACATGTTGGAGCCCAGTGGTGGGTTGAAGGCAGTAGGAGACCAGGAAGGTCTGAGGCCAGCCCCAAGGAAGGCCCGGGAGGCTGGCCACAAGCAGAGACCAGGAAGGTCTGAGGCCAGCCCCAAGGAAGGCCCGGGAGGCTGGCCACAAGCAGAGACCAGGAAGGTCTGAGGCCAGCCCCAAGGAAGGCCCGGGAGGCTGGCCACAAGCAGAGACCAGGAAGGTCTGAGGCCAGCCCCAAGGAAGGCCCGGGAGGCTGGCCACAAGCAGAGACCAGGAAGGTCTGAGGCCAGCCCCAAGGAAGGCCCGGGAGGCTGGCCACAAGCAGAGACCAGGAAGGTCTGAGGCCAGCCCCAAGGAAGGCCCGGGAGGCTGGCCACAAGCAGAGACATACTCCCAAAGCCTCGAGACAAGTGCTGTCGGCCTGGGCCCGCGGTGGGGATTTCAAGTCCTGCAGTAATCCCTATAAAATCCTATATCTTTAATTATCCAACCCACAGAAACTCTTAAAATAGATGATTAAATGGGAGATAATTAATGACTTTCCGTGCAAACCTGCTCATCTGCCAGTGGAAGCCATCAGCTGGAAGCTACCCTGGTGCCCCACCCCACTGGCCCAAGGGTCTGCCTGCGAGCCTTCTGAAGCCTTGGGAACCCCTGCGTCCGAGATGCCCAGGGGCCCAGGTGCCATCCATCTGGTTCACCCCTTCCTGGGTGCTGAGACTGGGCTCCATGGTCGGCCTCCCCAGAAAGGCTCTGATGACTGGGGGGCCCACTCAGTGGACAGAAAATGACCCCATGGGTGGAAGTGGAAGCACTGTCCCTGAAGTTCCCACCAGGGAGCAAAGGCCAGAAGTCAGGGAGTGGGTCAGGGGAGTTTCTTGTTCCCCACACCAAGAAGACGCCTGAAAGCAGATTTTTCACTGATAATAACCTTGCTTTAGACTTTGAGAGTGAGCTTTCCCCGTGAGGAGCTTAGCCTACTTCTCTGCTTCTCATCCAATGGAAACGTGTGTGTGTGTGTGTGCGCGTGTGTGTGTGCCAGAGAAGAGAAAATGTGAGATGATAAAACATGGTCACCCTGCACCTCAGAACCGGCATCCTGATAGTGACAACTCGTAACCCCAGGCTCCTGACCAGCAGCGCTGATGCCCCGGCTCTCGATGGACAGGAGGCGAGACACGGCTGACCGCATACATCACTGTTGTGGTTAAAGGCCAGTGCACCAATAATCAGAAAAATTGGTGTGGCTGCCTGTGTGTTTTCAGGAGAACACTTCATTTTCTTATTCGTAGATTTCATCTTAAGGGGGACCACTTACTACACAGAAGGCAAAGAAACATGAGGATCTCACAGAAGGGTGATGAATCAACAAATTGCATTTTGTTCAACACGCACCACCCCCCTCAGGAGGTGGCAGGGGAGCTTGATTACTCTCTAAGACTCTGTGGTTAATCAATGGATAGTCATTGACTTAGGCACTGCTATGGTGATTCCATTTCTAATGGACCCTAAATTAAGATTAATCCATGTTATGGATTGGAGGTTAAAGCATCTGCCTGGAGTCCAGGAGACCCAGGTTCGATCCCTGGGTTGGGAAGATCCCCTGGAGAAGGAAATGGCAACCCACTCCAGTACTCTTGCCTGGAGAATCCCATGGACGGAGGAGCCTAGTGGGCTACAGTCCACGGGGTCCCAGAGTCGGACACAACTGACTGACTTCACCCACTCACTCACTCATGTTACAACAGGTTGAACTGGTCAGATGCTTCACCTCTGTGTTAATTTATATATTTTTTATTTGATCTTAGAGTAGAGTTGGTTTACAACATTGTACAGAAGCTCATGTGTGTGCTCAGTCGTGTCTGACTCTTTGCAACCCCGTGGACTGTAAGTCACAGGCTCCTCTGTCCGTGGGATTTTTCAGGCAAGAGTACTGGCGTGGGTTGCCATTTCCCCCGCCAGAGGACGTTTACTACCCAGTGATCGAACCCACGTCCCCTTCGTCTTCTGCATTGCAGGCACATTCTTTATCCACTGAGACATCAGAGAAATCCCCCAGGTATACAGCAAAGGATACACATATTACTTACAAAACTGGAAGAGACTCACAGACTTCACAAAATGAACTGCAGTTTGCTTGGTTGTTTAGTCACCAAGTTGTGCCCACTCTTCTCGACCCCACGGACCGCAGCGCGCCAGGCTCCCCGTCCCTTACCATGTCCTGCAGTTTGCCCAAGTTCATGTCCATAGCATCGGTGATGCCATCCAACCATCTCCTCCTCTGGCACCTGTATCTCTTCCTGCCTTCAACCTTTCCCAGCACAGGGTCTTTTCCAATGAGTCAGCTCTTTGCATCGGGTGGCCAAAGTATTGGAGCTTCAGGGTCAGGGTAGATTTCCTTTAATATTGACTGGTTTGATCTTCTTGATGTTGGAGGTGGAGATAAATTAAGAGTTTGGGATTAACACACACACACACACACACACACACACACACCACTATATATAAAATAGACAATCAGCAAGGGCCTTCTGTACAGCACAGGGAACTCTGCTCCACCCTCTGCAATCACCTGTCTACATGGAGCCTGGGTGATGTGGTTGTCTTGGTGTCTGATGCTCTGCTTGCTGGGGCCCAGGATCCTCCACAGATCAGTGAGCTGGAGGGAGTCTGGCCTGGCCTCTCAGCCCGAACCCCCACGCCCCCAGCATTCAAGCCAACCTATAGTAGAGGGTCGTATGCCTGCAGCCAGGCTCCCAGCCACGCAGACGCAGAGGGAACTCTGATCCTGCGGTTTCTCCTTTCAGTTCACACCACACAGCTTGCCAGCTGCAAGTGGAGCTGAGGCCTGAGCCAAGGGCCTGGTGCAAGGTCAGCCCATGGCTGCTGGGTGGCGTCCTCCACTCGGGTCCAGGCAGGGAGCAGTGCTGGCCATCGGGTGGAAGGTGAAGTTGGGCCTCTCAACCCCCCTCCACCCCACCCCAGGGAGCATCTTTCATGTGTGGGGTGCCGGGCTTTATGGCTCCAGAGCCCAGGCAACGTGAGTCTCTGTCTTCCAGGAGTCTGGTCATCGGCCCCGACACAGGTCACCGCATGGGAAGAGGGGCTCCTGGGATGGCACTGTGCAGGCAGGCCTGTCCTGGGCTGGCCCCACAAGGACAGTGTCCTTGAGCTGGTCGGTCCATCTTCTAGACCTGCCATCACCCCGCACAAGACTTGGGGGCTTCACAAAGGAGCTTATCATCTCCCAGTCCTGGGAGCTGGGAGCCGAGGTCCCGGGATGGGCAGGGCTGGCTTCTCCCGAGGCCTCGAGCCTCAGCCACTTCCCCCCATCCTCCTGTGGCCGTCCCTCTGAGTGTGTCCATCCCTCTGAGTGTGTCCATGTCTTCATCTTCTCTTCTATAAGATGTGCTCAGTCACTCCTGTCCGACTCTTTGCAACCCCATGGACTGTAGCCCACCAGTATCCTCTGTCCATGGGATTCTCCAGTCAAGAATACTGGAGTGGGTTGCTATTCCTTCCTTCAGGGGATCTTCTCAACCCAAGGATCAAATTCAAGTTTCTGGCATCTCCTGCATTGGCAGGTGTGTTCTTTACCACTCGCACCACCTGGGAAGCCCACCTTCTTATAGGGCCATGGGTTCTATTGGTTTGGGACCCACCCAAAGAATGATGGGCTTCCCTGGCAGCTCAGCTGGTAAAGAATCCACCTGCAGGGAATCCCATTGCAGGGAAGGAGATCCGAGTTCAATTCCTGGGTCAGAAGATCCACTGGAGAAGGGATAGGCTACCCACTCTAGTATTCTGGCCTGAAGAATTCCATGGACCATGGGGTTGCAAAGAGTTGAACACGACTGAGTGACTTTCGCTTTCACTTACCGATTAATGATCTCATTTAACCTTCATCAACTCTGTGAAAGTTCTGTCTCCAAATACAGCCACATTCTCCCACACTGGGGTTAGGGCCTCAACATGTGAATTTAAGGGAGGGGGACACAGTTCAGCCCACAGCCCCAGGGATCTCTGAGAAGGGTAGACGTCTGGGAAGGCAGGAGGAGCTGCAGGAGCAAAGTGAGTAGGGTGAGAGAGGCAGAATGCATTTGGAGGCAAGGGGGGGCCCGGGCAGGGCTGCCCAGCTCCCCTTCTGTCTCCTGCCGAGGTGCCTCCTCGGCCTCTGATAAGGACAGAGGTTGGCTTTTGCAACCGTGGCACCTTTCAGAGGAAAGCCTTAATAAATAGGTTCAACGTGGTTTGATACCCATTTAGAAGAAGATACTAAAACAAAAATTAGAGGTAAAACATTTATTATATCAACATATAATCTGTTTGCAACTTAGGCTAATGACAGTCTTTAAACCTGTCATTCTTAGGCCAAAGGCAATACCAACAGTAAAAAGGAGAAAACGATCAATCCCGGCGTTTCCTTGAACAGGACGGTCCCACATTCCAAAGGACGCCTAAACCATGGGATCCAGGCCCAGCAGACAGACCCAGCTCATACAGAGAAGGCCAGTCATGCCTTCACGCATCAGCAACTTCCTGCCCGCTCTCTGCGTCATCATCTCAGCCTCTCTGAGCTCTCCAGCGGCTCCTACTTTTGAAACGTCATGTGCTGATCACTCACAGTTTCAAGCCTTTGTGTCTCTCTGGAAAGTACAACAAACGCAGGTCTGTGGGGGCCGCGGACCCGCCCGGGGTGGGGCGGTGCCGGTGCCCCAGGCCCGCTCTGCGTTTGCAGCGCCTCCTCCGGTCCTGACCCGGGAGTCCTTTCGGAACCACGATGGTTAATCCCACCCATGCATGTGCACAGGTCACACGCCTTGGTGGGCCGTTACCCCCGCCGTGCGTGTGCCTACGATTTCTGGGTTATCTTGGCCTCGTTTCTCCAGCAGTTGAAATGATGGAGATTAAAATGTCAAAGCTCCCGCTGAAGAGCGTCTCTCAGTGGCACACACCGCTCGTCTGCTGTGACATTCTTTACCTGTTAATGGTGATTAATGGAAAGCCTCCCAGAAACGGAAGTCTCAGTGTTATCCGCAGCTTTGCAGCTCAGATCCCCGGCATGTGGATGCTTTAGCATTCAGCTCTCTGGAAGGCATCACTGATCCTGATATTGTGAGTGTCATGTTACTTGTGAAATCTGTGTTCACAGTGACTGGTCCCCAAAGGGCCAGGTGGAGAAGACCTGGATTCATCAGCCTCGGCCATGACTCCCAGGCCCCCTGCACCCTGCAGACATCAGATCTGAGAGGAGGAGAGAGCTGGGGGACAGGTTCCGTGAGACAAAAAGGCAGGAGACAAAGGAGGGAAGGCAGGAAATGCCTGCAGTGAGGCAGTGACACCAGCGGACTATTCTGGAAACGGAGTCTGAACAGACCCAAGTCCTGAGCTGTAATCCCACTGACATCATCAGTCCCAACAAGATTCCAGAGCTGTCCAGCGTGTTTTCCTAGAGACGCTTCATCCCTGCTCCTCAGCCCTTTCTTGGCAAAACTGAGTTCCTGGGG
Source organism: Bubalus bubalis (assembly GCF_019923935.1). NCBI lineage: Eukaryota > Metazoa > Chordata > Mammalia > Artiodactyla > Bovidae > Bubalus > Bubalus bubalis. Next base: position 117,238,434 of record NC_059164.1, on the reverse strand, counting down.
AGCCCCTAATTCTACCTGGTTCAGGGCTGCCCTCATGATGCCCCTGAGGGACGCTCCCCTTCTTGAAGGTGGGGTTTGATGAGCGCGTGCCAAGGATAACTTATGTGAGGATGCTTTGTCTTAGATGATCACCAATTCTCTCTCCTTAGATGTCATGTCGATTGCACAGGAAGAACAGGAAAACATCCTAGAAATGTGTGAACACAATTTCTGCTTCCCCAGCTCCCTCGGTGTTGGCTGGCACCCCGGGTCAGGGATCGTGGCGGTGGCCGTCCCCCGACTTACCCTGAAGGGGCAGCAGAGGCCTCGGGGGCTCTGGGCGGGTGCAGGGGGATCACACCAGGCAGCGGGTCCATGGCAGCTTGTGCAGAAGTTGTGAACAGGCAGACTCTCTGCCAAATTCTCCAGAGGAGCTGCCCCGACAGCTGACCCGCCAAGGCCCAAGGTGACACGTGCCGCTGCGTCCACCCCAGGACTTACCACTGTCAGCTGGTCCAGCCCTTAAAGCAGAGATGAGAGAGCTTCCAGAACCCTCTGTGCTCTGTTATCGGAAAGGATGAACAGGATGGAATAAGCGACAACTGAGAAGATTTTAAGGAAACAGAGGTGTTTTTTCCAGTAGTCATGTATGGAGGTGAGAGTTGAACCAGAAAAAAAGGCTGAGCACTGAAGAATCGATACTTTAAAATTCTGGTGCTGGAGAAGACTCTGGAGAGTCCTTTGAACAGCAAGGAGATCAAACCAGTCCATCCTAAAGGAAATCAGTCCTGAATATTCATTGGAAGGACTGATGCTGAAGCTGAAGCTCCAATACTTTGGCCACCTGATGTGAAGAGCTGACTCATTGGAAAAGACCCTGATGCTGGGAAAGACAGAGGGCAGGAGAAGAAGGGGATGACAGAGGATGAGATGGCTATATGGCATCACTGACTCAATGGACATGAGTTTGAGCAGGCTCTGGGAGAAGGTGAAGGACAGGGAAGCCTGGCGTGCTGCAGTCCATGGGGCTGCAAAGAGTTGGACATGACTGAGTGAGTGAACAACAACCACAAATCAAAGCCTTGGACTTTCAAACTAAAGAAACCAAGGAGAAACCGTGGGTCAGCAGCCCTGGGTCCCTCAGCTGGATTCCACGGGGACAAACTCCGCTCACGGTGGGGCCTTGCTCCCAGGAGGAGATGGGATGGCTCACGATTCACTGGCGCAGAGGAGGGAGCTTGGAGGAGGCCTTCCTGCTTCCTGTGGACCACGCGGGGCTGTGGGGAGTGGGCACCCCTGGGGCACTTGCCTGGGGTGGGTCAGAGTGCATCCCACGCCCCTGACAGCTGTCGATCCACAGAGGCAGAAATAGGGCAAGACAAGACCGCCAGAAGGAGCATGTGATACATACGACAGGGACTCAGAAGTTCTGGGGGACGCGACAGAAAGAGCTCACCTCTTCACTCTTAAGTGCGTGTGTGTGTGAGGACTTGAGATAAGCTGAGAATCGACAGGATGACAAGCCTTGGTTGGAAAGTGGTTTCCCCCATCACCAGCCGTGACCGTGAGACAGTTAGCTCTGTGGGGCTCGGTTGTTCATTTATAAAGGGGTGGGGTGTCTAATCAGAGAAGGTATGCAGAAGATTGTCGTTGTTGTTGAGTTGCTACATCGTGTCTGACTCTTTACGACCCCATGGACTGTAGCCCACCAGGCTCCTCTGTCCATGGGATTCTCCAGGCAAGAGAACTGGAGTGGATTGCCATTGCCTTCTCTAGGGGATCTTTCCGACCCAAGGACTGAACCCAAATCTCCTGCAATGGCAGCCAGATTCTTTACCACTGAGCCACCTGGGAAGCCCAGGTATAATATTACACACAGCCTAATACATAGCCCTTGTGTTATATAGATACTGAAATTACAGGATAAAAAAGAAAATATGCAGATAAAACTAAAAGCAGATGGACTCATTTGCCACAAGATCGTGTCATTGAAACACTTGGCTTGGGTTGGAGGATGTTGATCAAATATGTAAATGCTACAGAATTAACATGATGCATATTTAATCCAGTCTCAACAAGGTTGCAAGAGCTTTTAAGGTTGCCTTGTCTTCATGCACTAATTCCACTTTTAGCAATTTAAAGTAAAATAATCAGAGCAGCACAGAATGATTTATGAACAGGGAGCTCATTGCAGATTAATCGTTGCAGACTAAGTAATATTAATTAATTGAGAGAAATCTCAATGTCCAACAATAAGGATTTAGTTGCATAAATTGTGATACATCTCTAAAAATATTTAAGTTCAGTTAAATAAGAATATTTAATGATGTGGGAAAATACTCACAGTATATTACCAAGCAACCACTATATTATATAACACATGTTACATGTTTTGTGTGCTTGTGCCTCAGAGAGAAAAAGAAAAGAGAGAAATTTGGAAAAAGATCTTGTATCGAGGGAGTTATTACTAATGGATCTTGTGGATCATTTTAATTCCTTATTTATACTTTTCTTTGTGTCTCAAATTTCCTATTAGAAGCAGAGGGGCACTGTCCGAATGTCTCAGCAGCCTGTAAGAGTGACCAAAAGGAAGGAGCAGAGATGAAACAGGATGCCATACAGTATTCTGAAGTTACCTCCAAAAAAGTTTAACTCTGTGCAAATCAAGATTAAAAAGATGAGAAAGAAAATCTACTGAAAATTATTTTGCCAGAGGTTTTATTTTAACAGACTGTGACCTCAATGTGAGTCATCAGTGAGACTTAAATTCCCCCAAATATTTTTCCAAATTGTCTGTTTATTGGGCTGCGTTGGGTCTCAGTTATGGCACGCAGGACCTTCCTGTGGTGTGCAGGCTTAGCTGCCCTGGCCCATGTGTGAGTCTAGTTCCCTGATCAGGGATGGAACCCGAGTCCCCTCCATTGGCAGGCAGATTCTTAGCCACTGGACCAGCAGGGGAGTCCTCCCCCCAGTTGTTTTTAGGAATGTTCCTTCTTACTCATTTTGTGAGACCGAGGAGGTTCAGAACATGTCGAAAGCATGGTAGCAGTTCTGGTGACCGTATCTTAGGAGGAGCGTTGCTAAGTTAGATGGTGCCTCCAAGTAATAACCAGGATGGAGAAGCTTCTGCAAACGGTGTGAGAGAAACAGTTGAAAGATCGGCGCTGGGACGGCGTGTCGAGGACAGGAAAGGTGCCTTCGGGTGTTCGAAGGCTGTCGTTGGATGAAGGGTCGGGCTTCTCAGGGATGAATCCAGAGGAAGACCTGGCCCCAGGGGTGCTGGAGGGCACGCTGGAGCAGACTGCTCAGAGGCCTGACCGGCTGTGAGCGTGATGGTCAGGGCCGGGGCTGGGGTGGTCGCGGAGCAGCTGGGGCAGCCCGACCCGGAGGAGGGTGCGGATCCCCCAGCAGGTGTGTGATGACGGCAGGCTGAGCGCTCCTCAGCCCCGGTTACAGCACCTGTCAGATCCTTCACCGGCTTCGCTACGTCAACTGGCAGAGCAGAGGTTTGCGATGCCCTTCCGCCCGGGCGTTCTTACTGCACAGAGGATCACCATGTGGATGCCACTCTGGGGGAGAGGAGTCCTGAGACGTGGACCATGCTGCACTCCACGGGCAGAGGTCCTTAGGGTCACGGTCAGGCAACCTGGAAATGGGCCGCTTTAGGACGTGTCCCTGAAGACAGAAACCAGAACTGTATGGAAAACAGTCAAGTAAAGAGTACATTAGCAGTCTGTCTAGAAAAAATATGAAACTATTAATAATAATGTGAAATGTATATTCTTCTAGTTAGTAAAACATGTTCTAATTTCAATTATAGGTTAAGTTTTTTAAAAATAATAAAGGAATCAAGGGTTGCTTATGTCATAATCTTCTCAACAAACTTATACAGTAACATGATGTCATATCTCATACTTCACAGCTGGACTTCATAACCCCATCAAAAGAGCATCAGATTTTGCAAGGAAAAAAAAAAGAAAAGCAGCTTCCATTTTCCCAAGAGATTCTCTTAAAATTTGGGCTTTAAGTCATTCTCTTCTGCGTGTGCAGTTTCTCACCGTCTTTTATAGCCCCTCTTTCTGGCTGTTAATCAGTTAGCTCCACCGTGTCTTCATTGGTGAGGTGTGTGGATTTGCTCGTGATGTGGATGGTTCTCCCACATCCCTGTGGGTGACTTGAAGCCCTTCATTTTGGGTTATATTTCCAATATCTCCTTGGAACTGACTTGCACTGGACTTGCCCTGTAGTTTTGGGTGCTTGCGACATCAGACCATCGTGGACCATCTGGCCAAGGAGACTTCAACCAGTGGAGACAAAATGTTGGCGGTGCTAAGCTCTTTGCTGTTGTTTAACCGCTGAGTCACGTCCCACTCTGCACTCCGGGGGCTGCAGCAGGCAAGGCTTCCCTGTCCTTCACTGTGTCCTGGAGTTTGCTCAGACTCAGGTCACCGAGTCGGTGATGCTGTCTGACCATCTCCCTACTCTGCCGCCCTCGTCTCCTCCTGACCTCATCAGGGTCCTTGCCAATGAGTCAGCTCTTAATTAATTACTAAGCTCTTAGTGCTTAGTGTTTTAATCCTTGGCTGATTTCTCTTTCTGTCTGAAATCTTACAGAGGCAGGGACTTGGGTGCTGAGCTTGGGGTGACGAGACCTCCACAGGACTCAGAAACAAACAGGAGCCTCGTATGAAGGAGCCCCGAGCCATTCAGGGGGTGCCAAAAGCCGCATCAGTGGGGCTCACTCACCTCTCTGAAACCCTGGGGGCTGGAGGACTTTCAGAGTCCTGAGGGTCCAGACTGTGAGAAGGTAGTAAAGTCCTCATACTGAATATTATGCAACCAACCCAGGAAATGTGGAGAAGTCCCCTAGAATCAAGCACATGATGACTTCTGCAGTGAAACATGAATATTCATATTAAGTGGGATAAATGAGGACTAAAAATAGCCTCCTGTCACTTCAGGACAAGTTTCATCGTCAAATGAGTAAAGAAAAATGTTTGATGTGGAGGGTGTTTGGAGACTGGGGTCAGGCTCGGACTGAGGGTGTGTGGACCACACTGCGTCCGAGCCTGGGCTCATGCCTATTTATGCAGCGGGTGGTGGAGCTGAAGTTCAAACCCAGGTCCTCTGCTTCTGGACCTATGGCCTTTCTCTGTGATAACCAAGCTACACAGCCCAGTCCATTCATGCCTTGGCAGGAGGCACTCGCAAGAACCCCAGGGGAGACCCCCAAACACAACTGCAGCTTTGGGAACCGTGACCAATGAGGAAACGCCCCTTCTGTGTTTTTCTTCGCAATTTAACCAATTCTGAACTCCTCCAACGTGGAAATGTTTCCTGATCTTCTGATTTTTCCATGGGGCTTACTGTAAACTGCTGAGCAGTGTTGGAGGTGATAGTATTTGGGAGGGGGTGAAGAATCAGCTGAGTTTTACTGGCTGGGAAAGAAAAAGAGGAGAATTCTAACAGAGGAATTCCTCCCTGAGAACAGACAAGAGGCCCGCCTTGTATCCAGGAGAGAGAGAAGCAGCAGAGACCTGAAAGACGAAGTTGGAGGGTGTGTGCTCGGGGACCTTGGTGGGTCAGACCCGTGGGACGTGCGGGGGGTGGGGCTGGCGACGGGGGTCCTTGCTGCCCAGCAGAGCAGCTCTGCTCTTCCTGAGGAGAGGAACTTGCTGCAGAGGAATTTTAAACAGAGGAGTAAGTATCATGAATTCAGCAGGTTACCAGAGTCTAAATAACCACTGCAGAGACTTCTCTGGTGGTCCAGTGGTTAGGGGTCCAGGCTTGATTCCTGATCCAGGAGCTAAGATCCTGCAAGCCATGTGGCACAACCAGAAAACAAAACAGCCACTGCGGACTCCAGTGTGCTCAGGGTTTGAGGCTGTCAGTTAAGCACTTGAGCATGAACGAGAGTATATATATATGTTGTTGTTGTTCAGTCGCCAAGTCATGTCCAACTCTGTGACCCCATGGACTGCAGCACGCCAGGCATCCCTGTTCTCCACTATCTCTTGGAGTTTGCTCAAATTCATGTTCATTGAGTCAGTGATGCCATCCAACCAGCTCGTCCTCTCTCGTCCCCTTCTCCTCCTGCCTTCAATCTTTCCCAGCATCAGGGGTCTTTTCTGATGAATCAGCTCTTCAAATCAGGTGGCTAAAGTACTGGAGCTTCAGCTTCTGCATCAGTCCTTCCAGTGAATATTCAGGGTTGATTTCCTTTAGGATTGACTGGTTTGATCTCCTTGCAGTCCAAGGGACTCTCCAGAGTCTTCTCTAGCACCACAATTTTAAAGCATCAATTCTTTGGCTCTCAGTCTTCCTTATGGTCCAACTCTCACATCCGTACATGACTACTGGCAAAACCATAGCTTTGACTATGCAGACCTTTGTCAGCAAAGTGATGTTTCTGTTTTTTAATATGTTATTGGGTTTGTCATAGCTTTCTTTCCAAAGAGCAAGCATCTTTTAATTTCATGGCTGCAGTCACTGTCCACAGTGATTTTGGAGCCCAAGAAAATAAACTTTGTCACTGCTTCCACTTTTTCCCCTTCTATTTACCAGGAGGTGATGGGACCAGATGCCATGATCTTAGTCTTTTTTTAAACGTTGAGTTTCAATCTAGCTTTTTCATTCTTCTCTTTCACTCTCATCAAGAGGGTCTTTAGTTCTCCTTCACTTTCTGCCATTAGAGTGGTATTATCTGCATATCTGAGGTTGTTGATGTTTCTCCTGACAATCTTGATTCCAGCTTGTGATATAATATATACTCATCATTGGTCATGTTTTATTACAACTTGTAACTCCACTGCCTCACACGTGTAGTCTTATAACTAAAAGTTATGTGTTTACCACAACATCTCTTTTCTTTATAATGAGCACCCACTGATCCCCATGTTTTGCAGATTTTTTAAAGCATGTGCATTTTCTCCCATCATTAGTTTCAGCCAGTCCTAAAGTGGGATTCAGAGGCCACATGCAGTCTGAAGAGAGAAGCTTCTAAAAGCAAACTTCTTGAATCCTTCTCTCACTTACAAGCTGTGGGGACAAGGCGCACAAGTCACAAAGCTTCCTCATCAGTAAGGTGAGGGTCTTGGCAGCACCGACCTTGGCTTGCTTTGAGGGTTGAAGAGGGCAGGTGATGCAGGCCCCCAGCCCTGGGTGGGCTTGTCCTCCCACGTCACCAGCATCATGGGAAGTCTTGGCTGGTCAGGGTCAAGCATGGATTCCTCAAACCAGTCACTACTATTCCTCATGGAGCTGAAAAGTACAGAACAAGTCACGTTTGATCAAGGATGAAACTGATCATTGCAGAATGGCTAACAAGCACTGAATCATTCAAGAGGTCTTAATCACCACTTAAATACACTCAGAGCTGGTTTGTAAATCCAGACTAGGTGGAGGAAAGGTTGTGGCATGGTATAGATTCACACTGAAATTCAGCAACACGCCGGAAGAGCAATAAAGCCTGCGTCTTACATTGTTTCATTAAACGCTGCTTCTTCCATCTCACTTCTTACGGCCTTTTTCCTGGGGTAGTGAATGTTTTCTCAATAGACTGTCAATAAAATGTTTTGCATCTATGCATAAAGGGTAGATATGACATAGATTTTAGACTCACTACTTCTGTGCGCTGCGTCTGTGGTTACTCCTGTCTTTTTAACACTGAGTTGGGAGGAAATGCTTGGACCCGAGAAGGACTGCTCAGGGGTGTCTACACACGGCCCACCACTATAGGGGCGCGAGTGATATTTAAAGCAACAGGTCTGAAGTTCGAGCGAACATGCAGTTTTTGGTGCCTGACTGTTGAAGGAGCAAGCAGAGAGCACAGCCGGGTGCCTGGGGCCCTGGTCTGCCCACCGAGCAGGGCAGGGCCCTGGGGTTCTGGGGAGGGGTAGAATGGCACCAACTTTCATTCACCTTGAATGATTTGGTTACTCATTAATAACCTTGCTCATTTTTGGTTGTTACTTATCAGTTATTTGGTTCGGCTATTATTAGTGGACAGAATCAGAGATGAATGGTTTCTTGCATTCTTTTTTTGGACTTAAGCTAAAATAAGACCAAAATACCACCTTTTTGATATTTGAAATAGAAATACGTCCTGGGTCTGTGAAGATGACTTGATCTTATTGGGGAAAATACTACATGGAGCTAAATGAACGAGTTGATCTTCGCTCAGGCTTACGTTCCCAGGAATTCAACTGCAGAGTCATGCAGTGGTGTTCAAATTTCCAAGAACCTCATGTCTTACTTACATTTTGGATATTAGAAATTTCCTAAGGTTCAATGCTATCTACTCTGCATCCAGTTGATCATTTTGCTCCTTTGCAAATACTCAGTCCTTACTGAAAAGAAGTGGACGCTTCTGAAATTTTAAATAAGTCATGTATGCTCTCTGTTTTAATACTTGAAGTCCCGAGATGATCTAGGAAGTGTGGGTGCCTGGGCCTGCATCTCCTTCTCCGGAAGGGCGCCCTGAGCCCTTACTCCCCTTCCCCAGGACACAGAAGGGAGGACTGCCCAGAGAAGGGCGGGCGCCCCTATCCCCAGAGCCCGGGGAAACTCTCTGGTTACTCAGGAGTTAACCTTCAGGGCCTATAAATAAATTATGGATGCATTTTTAGACCACTTTGCTAAGAACAAGATGGCAGAAAATATCACAAGGCTGTCAACTCGCATTAAAGCTCAAGCCCTCGCCATATTCTGCGGGGAACACTGACAAACTATACTTTTGTCGCGTATGAAGACGTCTCGTACTGATCGGCTGGTCGGAAGGGAAGTGGATTCGGTGCTGGTCGCTGCGTCCCCCGTCCCCCACGGTGGCCCGCGCTTCCCGGGCTACGGACGGTGCAGTCGGGAACATATTTCACGGACATAAATATCATCCATTAGGGCCTTTAAAAGTGAAGATAATATCATCTTTAATGTGGATTCCATTATGGAGAAAGCTGCCCGGGACGGGAGCCGCGTCTCAGCACCATCTGCTCGGCCTGCCCGGGTCCCCCCTCCGCGCCTAATGCGCGCGCCCCACCCCGCGGAGGCCGCCCCGCCCCGCCGCGCCGGCCTTCGGGCCCCTGGCTCTGGAAGCCGGGCCACGTGTCTGCGCAATTGCACAAAGGAAGTGATTTAGGACATTACAGGCCGAGAAGAGGAGGGAAAAAAAATCAATATCCATCACCATCAGATAGAAGTCTTGTCACCACGGCTGTGAACCAGAACCCTCCTTCCCCCCGGCATCCCGCGTCTCCACTCTGAATCCCACAGGAAAGAAACCCTCTCCCCTAAGGCTCTGTAACAACCTAGAGGGGTGGGATGGGGTGGGAGGGAGGTTGGAGAGGAAAAGGACATATGTACACCTATGGCTAATTCATGTTGATGTATGGCAGAGATCAAGCCAATAGTACAAAGCAATCATCCTTCAATTAAAAATAAAAACGTTTAAAAAAGCAAACTAACAAAGGGCAAATTTTCAGTGTATCTGACAGCGTCTCCCGTTCATTCATGCACGCTTTCATTTATTCAAGAGTATTTATGGTGTGTCTCAGTCCTTGAGAAGCCTTTCTGTAGGAAAGCCCTTCCCGTGGACCCTGCTGTCTTGCAGATGACAATGTCCCAGCAGATCTGGGTGGATGCAGAAGGGAACAGCCTGAGGACAGTCAGATTGTTTAGACCAAGAGTTCTGAGCGATGGGAAGGGTCTGGGCCAACCCTCGGTTCCTGTAGGACCAGTGTGAATGCCGGAAGAGGAGGCTAGATGAGAGAAGGGCTGTCAGAGTCCAGGTGGGGGTGGATGAAAGTGGCTCAAGAACCTCGATCCCCAGCTGGGAAGACGCCTGCCTCGGGACACAAGACAGAGACCAAGAAGCTGAAATCTGGCCTCATGTCCAGGATCCTGGATGACACAGAACCAGGTCTGAAATCTGGGAAAATGTGGAAAATGTCTCCAAAACGTGGGCAGAGGATGCAGAGACCCAGCCCTGGATGGGTCCTGGGGCGGCCCAGGGACAGGCACAGATGGACAGGCGCTGGACAGGCCTTCACTGTGCTTTTGTTTCTTCTCTTCCTATTTTCCAGCCACAGACAACAGGAGCGTTGCTTCCAGAAAATGCAAGATCGCAGTCTGTAGCAGAGCTTGGTTTATTTCCCTGTTCTTGGCCTTTCCCCAAAGATAAGGAAGAAAAGCTCCCCCTTCCGCCCCAAATCCTCCCTGAAGGACCAGCCTCGGCCGGGAGAATCAGATCTGGTAACTTCTGGTCCCAGGCGTATTCCCTTGGCCGCTGCTGCAGAGAGTGAGGCCAGTAAGGGTGGATTTGGAGTCCGGGAATCGTCCATTCAGCTTTAGAACCTAGGAAGGAGTCGATGACCCTACCGAGGCGCGTTCCATGGTCCACCAGAAAGGGGCTTCCCTGAAAGCAGATGAGGAATCCAGAACTGTGATGGGATTAAAGTGCTTCTCCCCAGACCGTGTCCCTCCAGCCTGAGGAACCTGCCCTACCTACGGTGTCTCCCCGCACAGTGGAGAGTTAGGGTCTCCGTGAGCTGTCTGGATCAGCCACATAGGTTAAAGAGAGAAGCCCAGTTCCTCAGGAAATCTCCTTCTTCCTGTCTTGAAACCCCTAAGGCTCCTCCTTCAGAGGGCGGTGCCCAGCGGATTAGCTTAGGTTCTGGTCTGCAGGCCCTAGAAATGGCCTCTGATGAACTCAGTCAAACTGGGGACACCTGAATTTCCAGTCCTCACCAGAGGCTGGGGACGGGGCCGCTCTGGGAATCTCAGCAGTGAGCGATCACGGTCAGTTCCTGGGGCTCGTCTCGGGGGCCGCCACCAGAGGCCAGCGCCCCTGCCACCCACATGAGCTCACCCTACAGGCTCCCAGGAGACAGGCTCTGGGCCCAGTGTTCACCTCATGGTCACCAGCGGACCCACCCGTGGACCAGGGATTGACAATGCCATGATGAAGCCAGTCCGCTGCAGGTGGCTACCTTGTGGGCAGGAAGTAGGACGTTTCCTTATTGAAGCGGGTGGTGTTGCTGACGTGGGTGGAGCCATGCACATGGTCTTCTCAGCCCTCTGCACCCTGGACATGCCCCTCTTCCTACTGGTGCCCCCTGTGGCTCCCCTGCGAGAAGCTGCCAGTGGGCTTACTTCCTGACAATCAGAAGAAAGCTCCAAAGTCACACACAGCTCTGCCCTGCCGTTGAGGCCGTGGGGTCAGAGCTCTGAGTCCGGGAGCCCTGGCTGGTGGGCACTCCACCCTAATTCTAACAGCATCCTGCCTTGCTATTTGGCAAAACATGGAATAAAGGGTGACTTTTCCCCAACATCAATGCATGCTCTGATCTTTTAAAGTCAACAGAAAGAGGAAATACTTTTTAAATCGTATGAAATGGTACGAGTGAAGCCTCGTGGCCACGGCGGGTTTCCAGGTCGGTGCCCAGTGCACGCATCCTTCTCACCCGGCTCTCCGTCTGCTCCCATGTGATGGAGTGGCTTTTCTTGGCAGGTGTGACCCCAGCGTTGATTTCTGTGGTCTGGGTCTTGGCATTCTTTACACAGGGCTGTGGTGCTTTCCCACTGCCTCTCTCACTGAACCTGTTAGTACAAGGATGGATCCCATGAATCCTTGTATGCCACCCATGTCCCTCACTTCTATTTCAGGCAGAAATCTTACTTCTCCTTTTTCCCCAGTTAATCTTTGATTACCTGATGGTCTAGTTGCAGACTCAGCTTCCAGTTTAGTAGGGAAAGCCCTGTACCCTGGAGGCACAGTCCTCCCCTTCAGACTGGACGCTGCGGAGACTAGAGCTGGTGTGTGACTTCGGGGACAGGAAATAGGAGACCGAGAACTTGACCTTGAGCTGGGCGCCTCTTCTCCACCACGGCACCCTATGTTGTCGTGGGAGGGCGTGAGGGAGGTCCAGGGGGAGAGAGGGCGACCCCCAGATGGGGGTGGCCAGTGACAGACCATTGCAGTCTCCTTTTGTAAAATCCAGATTCTAGGGCTGTCTCCTGGGGCAAGGCTGGGGAGCGCGCTCTGTGTGTCCCTCTTGTCCAAGGATGGGAGAGGAGACCACCTATCACAGCGTAGACCCCAAGGTGACCTTGCCCACTGCTGCCCAGGGGACATCTGAGTGGGGGGCTCTGTAGAGAGGTCTGCAGCTGCCCGGTAGAGAGGGTGGGACCCAGACCCAGGGCTAGCGGGAATGACCTCCAGACTAACCCACCCTAGAGTCTCGGTGCCGGCAGGACCCTGAAACCAGAGTGTCCTGGGGACACAGAGGAGACGCAGAGGCTGAGAGCATGGCAGGGACCGCGTCCCAGGAGTGCCTGCGGGGGAGCCTGGCTGTGGTCTCTGCGCCACCTCCTTTTACTTTCGAGTCTAGTTGATTGACGGTGTTGTGTTCATCTCTGCAGTGCAGCGGAGTGACTCAGCTGCACACACGCCTTTCCACATTCTGCTCCATTCTGGTTTACCCCAGGAGAGTGATCATGCTTCCCTGCGCTGTACAGTAGGGCCTTGCTCTCTGTCCATCCTGTGCAGGACAGTTGCTTCTGCTAACCCAACTCCCCTTCCAGTCCCCACCGCAACCACTTTCCCGAGGAGCAAATGCCAAGTGTGACCCGCCCACAGCCCGATGCACCCAGCGGGCTGACTTGGAGCAAAACGTGACTTTAGGGGCAAAATTAGATCATGGAGGCAGCCACCCTTCCTGCTTTTGTCTGAATCGGTGAGGTTTTCACGTTCTCTTTGCGTGGTGGTCACTGTTACAGTGTTACATGTGTGTGTGTGCCCATGTGTGTGTGCACATATGTGCGTGCACGCACACATGTGTGTGTTTGTGTATGCAATTGACCAAAGTAGGGGCTGGATTTGGGGGCAGTGAGTGAGGTTGATACCTGGTGATGGGGGAGTATGTTTAATCCTTTCTCAGACAGGACCATGAGCTCCTCAGACAATAGCCCTTCTTCTGGAAGCTGTATGTTCCAGTCACCATGGAGATTGCTGACTGGTGCCGTGGCGATGGTGACCATCTCTGTGTTCTCTGCATTTGCCTTCATTCCAGCAATTGTCTTGTACTTAGGAAACACCTGTAGGGAAAGGAAATAGGAACACATACTAGACACCCACGTTGGGCGCTTGAGCAGTAAACGCATTTCTGTTAAGAAAGAAGGTGAATTTGGAACCAAATCCACTCTGCTTACACAGAATCAAGCAGCTCCAACACCAAGACGAGTGGATCTGAGGCTGCGCTGTGTTTTCAGGCCTCACATGTTAGAAAGAAGCAGCTGGAAGGCCCTCGGAAATCTTGTTGATGTGGAACTTAACTGTCCTTTGAGTAGAACCCTGACCACGGGGGTCAGTTCTGTTCAGGTTTTGACTCCCCAAGGAATCTGAACCCTCAGGATGTCACTCTACAAGTTCTCTTTTTTACTTCTCCTGGGATTTAGGTGGCTTTTTAACATTAGTTTTGGGTTTCCCTGCTGGTCCAGTGGGTAAGAATCCACCGGCCAATGCAGGGGACGTGAGTTCAGTCCCTGGTCCAGGAAGATCCCACATGCCTCGAGGCAGCTATCCTGAAGGCAACCACTACTGAGCCCTCGCGAGGGCTCTAGGGCTGTGCTCCACAGCAAGAGAGGAGCCCCCGCTTGCCGCAACTAGAGAAGCCTCTGTGCAGCAGTGAAGACCCTGTGCAGCCAAAAAAAAAAATTAAAATCAAATCAAATTGGTTTTGATGTAAATGGTATCCTGAAACTTCCAAGGAATTTGAACTGTGTCCTGGCTCTTTAGGAGCGGAGGAGCTGGAAAACATGAAATCAGGGTCTGCCCACTGCATAAGAGGCTGCACTCCAGGGGTGCAGGCGGCTCAGAGACCTTGCAGGGAGCCAGAGGGGCAAAGCTGGGGCAATAGAGCCTGCTTGGAAGTGCAGGGAAGGTTCCTGGCCCAGGGTAAGGTCATCTGAACTGACAGACCAGGCAGTCACCATACGTGACTCATCCTACCAGGAAACCCACTCAGGACTGGATTCCACACGGATGGTGGCTGTTTACAGCGAAGTGACCGTACTGGCGAGTTGCTCGGGCAGACGAGTCTTCAGCAGCTGCTCGCAGGTCTGCCCACCGCTCTGCGCGTGCAGGGAGATCTGTGCTCTGTCCCCAGGAAAGGGCGCAGAGCTCCAGCTTCACGCCCAGTTTGGGGCCGGGTGGTGGCTTGCAGGCACCTGGTGGCCTCGCCGGCTTCCCCGGGGCCCTGTGTGCGGGACGAGCTGTTTTCACAGATGGGCTGTTGAGAAACACCCGTTGGCTCACTCATAACAGGCCTGTGCCCCGAGCTCTCTGGAAGGTGAATGTGGGTGTGAGTCAGGAAAGGCTGGTAGGCTGAGATGAATTTTGGCTCCGTGGCCCCAGGTGAGACAGGGAGGCGAGCCCCTCCGCATCCATCCCATCCATCCATGTGATGGTTCCCAGCACGCTGTCCAGGTAAATCCTCGCGGAGCCTCTCCGTGGGGTGGCGGGCCCTCCATGGGCACCCCTCTCCCCAGAGTGACAGCCCCTGCCCTGCAGGCCTCTGGAAACTTCCTCACATACCCCTGGAAGACCGGGGGATCGGGTTTGGCCTGAAGCTAGAGAAGGTTCTCACTCCTTCCAGAACGCACCCCACCAGTCTAAACCCCAGTCAAAGGTGGGGAGACTCCTGGCCAGGCCGCACTTCCCCTGCATTTGGTGGCTCCAGGCTGATTTTTTTTCTTTCTTTCTTTCCTGCTCAGAGATGAGGCGATGCTCCCAGGAGGGCAGGGAAAGCCATGTGCTCCGAGAGGCCTGGCCAGTCTCCCCAAATCCTGCCTCCCGGGGCTCTTCCCCTTCTGTGCTCCCAGCTCCAGGGTTCGAGACTCAGAGGAACCTTTCTACCTGTCTGACCTCCAGCTCCAAAGTTGAGAAGGATTGCTTCCCACAGCACGCCGTGTTGGTCTCAGGCGCGAAGCAGAGCTTTAAATCCTAGGGATCAGCCGGGAGACGAAGGCGGCAGCGTCCTCCAGCGAGGGTGAGGACCTCGAGCCGTGTGCTCCTTTCATCTCCGAGGGACGGCCGATGCTGGTGTTTCCCCTTCCTGAGAACTGGGCACAGGACTCGGGACGCTCCGTGTTTCACAGGGGAAAAGAGAGAAGCAATTACAGACAGAAATAATCCCAGTAAACAATTATTTGATAAAATGATGAATCTGCATAGATTTCCAAGTCGCATATCATAAGATTATTAAAGTGCAGGAATTCTGAATAGTAACACAGACAATGGGCGATATTCAAAGTTTAGGTAAATAAAAACAATCATTTTCCTTTTGCAGCGGCAAATGCTTCAAGTAAATATATGGGAACAGGGAGACACTCCCATGGAAAACATTAATTAAGTAAATGGTATTTGGTGGAAGGCGGGGGAGTCAGGGTGGGTCGGGGGAGGACAGAGAAGCAAGCCTGCCTCTCAGTCACCCCACCAGCTCTGCCTTAAAGAACCCGAGAAAGATGAGTTACCTGTGTATGTAGAACCCCATCTCTTTGCTGTCCACCTGAGAGTAACACAATGCTGTTCATCAGCCGTGTGGGGCACATGCGGGCTCAGCTGCTCAGTCGTGTCTGACTCTTTGTGACCCCATGGACTGTAGCCTGCCGGGTTCCTCTGTCTATAGCATTCTCCAGGAAAGAACACTGGAGTGGGTAGCCCTGCCCTCCTCCAGGGGATCTTCTCAACCCAGGGATCGAACCCAAGTCTCTTACATCTCCTGCATTGGCAGTCGGTGCTTTACCCCTAGCACCACCTGTGAAGCCCCCTAATCGACTATACTCCAATATAAAATAAAAATTTTAAAATGATATTCACATCATCAGGCTACATAGATAGGTAGGTCATGCATGGCCTTCCTCCTTGGAAGGGCCTGGGTTTGCTGGGCTGCAGAGATCCACTGAGAGAGGAGGAGTCAGGAGGTGGCAGAGTATTCCAGACAGGAGATGGATGGGAAGGGTTGGCTTTGAACCGGTGGGGTGCCTGGTCCAGAAGAGTGGGTGGAAGAGCTGGCTTTTCTCTGCTTTCTGTGACACACCAGAATAGATTCCCCTAACCCTTTTTATAACGCACCATGCCCACAGAAGAAAAAAATTCCTTTTTCTTGATATAGTTTTCTGTCTGACTCTTTTCCTTCCCAATTTTAGGTTTGTCTTGTCTTTGGGGGCAGCCCCAAAGAGATGCTTTTGATGATTCCCTGGGACTCCTCTCTCTCAGCGCTATCAGCTCCCAAGAATTCTCACGGGAGTCTGTGGCTAACGTCACCGGACCTGAGACGCACTTGATCGGGAGCCGTGTCGCTCTGGGTGTGTCGCTGCCAGAAGCAGCTCCCGGGTACACACCGCGCTTGGCCGCTTGTGCTGCCCTCGGCCCTGTGTGCGGTTGGGGGCAACATGTCTGTCACTGTGAAGGGCTCTCTCAGCAACCCCGGGACCTCTCCACCAGGCTCCGGGAGGCCGTCTGCCTGAGATTCGGCTCTTTTGGAGTGTGACCTGAGGCCTTGGGTGCTGGCAGAGGTAACATCGATGAGAAGGATGGAGTCAGTCATTAACACGTACTTGTGGACTGGCCAGACCATAAGATCACTTGATTGTCTCTGGGGCATCCATCACTGGCTAGAGCTGGCTTGCATGGTTTATGAGACCCCCCAGTCAAGTGTCCAGGAGTATTTACACCACAGAAATGGGCAAACGCTGTGGATCAAGCCCCCCCAACCCCGGCCCACTTCACCTGCCCGTCACTGAGACGCCACGGTGGCAGCACGGTGTGCTGGGGAACGCAAGGGCGCAGGTCTGCTGTTCCCGGTTCTGGCAGTGTGGGGTCCTGAGGGTTTGGCGGGTGAGATCTGATCTGTGAAACACCCAGGTAATAACAGGCCTCCGGTTTCTTTCCTCAGCATCAGCGTCTCCTTAAGCCCGCTTCCTGAAGGTGTTAAGTTCGGGATCAGAGGTGGGAAGAGAGTGCCGTCTGTCTTTCATCTCTGAGTTTCAGGCACCCTGCGGCCCCACTGTGAATTAAGGTGCTTTTGTTTGTCTTTGCTCTTTGGCCTCAAGTGGATAACAAAACATTTTCATGAGACCGTCCACTGGGAAGGAATTTCCTACACTGTTTTAGAATCAGTTAGCCCTCAACCACTGATGGATGTATATAGTTGTCATGAGTTCTTTAAGAACTCTTGGGGTTCCTTGCTGTTGCTGCTGCTAAGTCGCTTCAGTCGTGTCCGACTCTGTGCGACCCCATAGACAGAAGCCCACCAGGCTCCCCCGTCCCTGGGATTCTCCAGGCAAGAACACTGGAGTGGGTTGCCATTTCCTTCTCCAATGCATGAAAATGATAAGTGAAAGGGAAGTCGCTCAGTCATGTCTGACTTAGCGACCCCATGGACTGCAGCCCACCAGGCTCCTCTGTCCATGGGATCCTCCAGGCGAGAGTACTGGAGTGGGGTGCCAATAACATCCTCTAATTTTGTTGATTGCGTGCGTGCAAAGTCACTTCAGTTGTCTCCGACTCTGTGTGACCCTGTGGACTGTAGCCCGCCAGGCTCCTCTGTCCTTGGGATTCTCCAGGCAAGAATACTGGGGTGGGTTGCCATGCCCTGCTCCAGGAGATCTTCCCAACCCAGGGACTGAACCTGTGTCTCAGATCTCCTGCATTGGCAGCCGGGTTCTTCACCACTTGCACCGCTTGAGAAGCTCAATATCATTGATTAGATCCAGCTAATTAAACCAAATACTTCTGGTCCTCCTCCCTAAATTGTCAGATATTTCAAATAGAAACATTGTTTTGGACTAAAGTGTCTGGATTTGCTTCACTTGGGCACACAATGCTTCCTGTTAAGACCTGGTTTGGCTTATTTGTCCTTTCTTGCCTCTTCTGTCTAATTTTCTAGATTAACTTCCCACAGAACAGAAGCCCTCTGGAGCTATTCTTCCTCCCTAAGAGCCTCACCGTCTTGTTCTTTGTCTCCTCTGGAAAGTTGGAAGACATTCCCTTTAAACAATTTTAGATTAAAGAAAAGCACCATGTTCCATTTCCAGCTCTGCAGCTCACCAGCATATCAGACTGTGTCCAAGCAAATAATCATTGCTGGGGGCCAAATGCCAATCCCAGACCTGAGCCTCCCGATGGATGGAGAAACAGGCCAGGGCTGTGCCCGGTCGGCTCACGTCACCCGGCAAATGCCAGGGGCTGAATTGGTGTCTGCACACCCGCCGGACCCGGCCTGGCCCTGCACGGCTCAGCCCAGTGTGAGGAGGCACGGCCAGGATTACCTAGACTCCCAGATAATCTTCTGATGCCTTCCTCCTGGGAACATTACTCCATGAGGTCACTGTATACAGTGGGGTGCTGACGTGGGGTCCAAATGAGCTGCAGTGAGGCGGGCAGGGATCACCCCAGCCAGGGGAGCACGGGGAGGTGCGGTCAGCTCATCTGACGTTGCGTTGACCCCAGGGCAGGGTCCTGGCGAGGCGACACCACCTGCCGTCACCAAGGATGAGTCCTGCAGGCTGAGGGGAACTTGCCCACTGGCAAACAAGCCCTAATGGTCTCACAACAAATGAAATCACATCACTCAGACACGGTCTCTGTGGTGCTCTTTCCCCAACATTAGCTCAGTCGGTATCTGCCTGCAATGTGGCAGACCTGGGTTCAATTCCTGGGTCAGGAAGATCCCTTGGAAAAGGAAATGGCAACCCACTCCAGTATTCTTGCCTGGAGAATCCCATGGCCAGAGGAGCCTGGAGGGCTACAGTTCGTGGGATCACAAGAGTCGGACACGGCTTAGTGCTATCTTTCTTTCTTTTCTTTCTTTCCCCAACAAAGGCAGGCAGAGTGGAGGGATGACCACTGTCCGCCCACAGAGGAGAGTCTGCACGTGCAGTCGGGGGCTCCTAGGGGAGGGTCTGGAGAGGAGCCTGGGGACCGCGCGTCTCTGGGGCCCAGGGCGCCGATGCTCACACCAGTGGCGTCTCGGTTTTGTCAGTCACGTGACGTTCGGAAGAGGAGTCAGGATGCCACCCACACGCTACCAGAAGAGGCTAAAGCACAGTCTCAGCCGACCGCAGTCCCCGGCCATCGCCCAGGGGGTAGTGGCGTGGTTACCCCTCAGAGCAGTCACCCCAGTGAGGAAGACGTGGCGTGCACACACGGGGACCTGCCTGCAGCGTAACGGTGCAGAGCTGGGAACAGGCCACGGGCAACCTGGTGGCGAGTTAGGGAGCCTCTCATGGAATTGGGCTGAGCACCCAGCTGCTGCCTTCGGGGTGAGGCCTTTATAAAGGACCTGGTGTCTCTGCGATCTTCTGCAGGCAACTCCCCTGGAAATCAAGACCCTGTGGTGTTTCCCCCTCTGGCCTTGTCTACCCTGCATATTTTGAAACCATGCTTCTTTAATTCAGTTAGCAGCAAAATGAGTGCAGAAGCTTATTAAAACCACAGATACTTAGAGACATATTGTTGGAGAATCTGATTCACAGGCGAAGGTGGCCCAGGCATCTGCATTTCCACTAAGGTTCTTGGTGAGTCTCGCATGGATGGTTAAGAGACCACGTGTCGAGAAACACGGCCCTGGACGAGGAGTCTGAGTGGCCCTGATGGGAGATGTCACAGGTCGGCTCGTCTGGAGTGTAGATAGGAGGGCGTGTCTGGGGTGGGTGGGTGGAAGGGGGCAGGTGGGCAGAGGAGGTGGGGCCACACAGCCAGCCCCCAAGGGAGCTGGGCGGGGTGGCCCTTCGAGGTGTCCAGAGCTGGAGGCAGGGGCAGGGTCAAGGGAAGGGGCCGTGTTGCTCTGCCAAGGACAGAGGCTGCTCCCAGAAGGAGCCGTGACCTTGATCAGGGCAGCGTGCCTGCCGAGATGATTCCCAACAAGTCAACGCGAGGACCATCTGCAGGCAGCCCTCCCCAAAGTGGGGGGTGAGGGTCTGCGTCCTGATGCAGATCTGGGCAGTGCACTCACATCCATCACAGTGTGGCGGGTGGAGTTTGGGATTCCCACTGGACCACACTTTCTTCCTCCCTGAGGCTTCATTCCCTCCCTCTCTTCAGCTTCTCTCAGGCTCAGATTTTCTTAGTTTAAAATACAGCACCCTCTTCCCTCCACAATATTCCCTGCAGCATCTCCTCTTGATCAACTGCAAGTCAGCATCCTTATTCCTCCTGTGATATTCGTTATTTATCATGTTACTTGTTTATTTGACCCCAGTACAACCCTGTTTTCTCAAGTCAAGAATTTAAGTCATTAGGGTCCAGACCTGAGTTCTGTATGAGGACATGGAAAGCCTGGTCCCTTTGGGAGTAAGCCCGGAGGAGATGCTTCCCTGAAAAGCTGTAGGGCTTGGGCTGACCTGGACAAACCGCATCCCAGGAGTGACCGCGAGGAGGGACCTGGTGAACGCTGCTGACGTGCTGGGGTCCCAGGAGACTAAATGGGCAGCTTGTCTGCTGGGTCACCTTATGCTAAATCCAGCTTGAGTCATTGACAGAAATAATAAAATGAGGCATCTGTGGATTCAATTAAGCATAAGGGAACCCTGATGGGCACACGCAGGAGAGGCTGAGAGTTAATAACCCGTGAGCATGCCAAGGAAGAAAACAGGGACTGAAAGCAGATTAGCGAGCGGTGATTTGTGTTAGAAACGAAAGCTCCCATTTCTGGACGTTCGCGCACCTGACGGGTTTCCTGGTGTCCTCCAGCATCACTTCCTTCTGCTCCTCCATCCAGTCAACACGCATCGCCCGAGGATATACCATGCCATGGGCCCCCGTAGGGACTGCAGATCCTAGACATGGGAAGGGTGGGAACTGAGAAAACAGCAAGGGAAAGCTCAGTGCCCGCGTGTGGCAGCCAGTGTTGCTTAGGTCTTGAAAACTGCCTTTACTTGTTCAGGGTCTTACTTCATTTGAGAGCATGCTGAGGATGCAGATAGCTGCGTTAGCGCCACACGCTTATTCTGTAGATGAGGGGACAAGGGCAGCGGCATTTACACAACCTCCTTGTCACACGCGTCCTCCGGGACAGACCAGGACAGACGGCAGGATTCCTGCTGCCGTGTCTGCACAGCACCAGGCTGCCTACCCGATTGAGCCCGGAAGGGAAACCTCCCGGGAGTTGTCAGTGAGACAGGATTCCTTGTGGCCATGGTGGGCTTGGGTCAAGTTCCTACAGGAAAGGGTGTGTAATTATTTCATCCCTGTAACCCTGATAGCACTTAGCATCAGCAATCTTGCATTATTATTTCTTTTCTGCAGATGTGTCCTAAATCCTCTGTGCTATCGTGAGTCCAAAGGGTCAGAGGGCGTGACTCAGCTCCCACCCAGGTCAGCCCTGGCATGTGGGTGCCCAGTGGTGGTCACGGGCAGAGGTAAGGTGTCTTAATAATCAGTCTGCACACAGCATTAGCAATGTTGTTAATGGTTGTAGTAGACACGTGCTTGAGGATGGGGGTCGTCATGGAGAACAGTTGGAAAGCCGTCAGGGATACTCAGCAGGAGGGCACCCTTGAAGGGCAGCAGTCTTCACAGGGAGACATCCAAGTAAAGACAATTAGTCTGTAAGAGCCATGTACATATTTTCAACAGATTCCAAAAGAAAAGAAGAAAGCTCGGAGTGAGCGTGTGTGTGTGGACGCGGCTGCCTGCTAGCTTTACCATGGTTTCCAAAGAATGCCTTTAGTAAATGGAGACGTTGCAGGTCCGACCTGCTTAGTTTCAGGATTGTGGGCAGACTCACAGCACTTCCATCCTCCACTCTTTCTGATGTTTTCCATCTCTCCCTCTCTCCAATCCTATGTTACATGTTGGCCGCGAGATAACAGAAAAGGTTAACTTCGCAGTGATCCATAATTACAGAGAACCAAAGTTACTCCATGCCAGAGTAACGAGATTAACACCTTTTTGACAGAATTTAATAATATGGTTTTATAATATTTAATTTTGTTCAGAAAATATCTCCCAGTAGGAAGCCTTTTTTCCTTTACTTACCTAAACATTATTTCTTTAAAACAATTTCCTGGCACAGAGAATTTATTATGTAGACGTGTGATCTGGTTCTTACGGGCCCCGGGGGGAGGGATGGATTAACGTCGAGCTACTTTGGACATTCAGCTGAGTTTGACAAGCGGAGTCATCAGCCTGCTGTAAATAAGGGCAGTTACATCCGGATTTGCCTCATTTTAAGGATGATGGACGAAAGGGAACATCGTTTCTCTCAGATAATAAGGATTCTACTTCCACTTCCTTTGCACTGAGGTTGGAAGCAGTTGGCCACGTTAATCTGTCTTCCCCGTGGGCCTCAACAGTCTCACTGCATGTCAGAGCATTTCTGCTAAATGACCTAATTACTCACTTTAACACCTCAAACAGTGATTTGCATCAATAGGAAATTCCTGGTGGAATCTTCTTGCTAAAGTTCTGCTGGTAGAACCAGTGAACGGGATTTGGTTCTGTCGACTCTCTTCCTATACGGCTGGAGTGGACTCTTCCTAAAAAGGAAAGAAGGAAGGAATTCCACTTTCCTCAAACAATCATATTAGTAGATTGAACAGCCTTTCATCAGTCTTTAAAAATTATTTTTTTAGAAAGAGCTAAACAGAACGTCCTCAGACACATTGCACAAAAGGGAAACAAGAGTTTCTGGATTCTCCCTTGGCCAGAGTCCTGCCTCCTTGCCCCTTCCTCCCTCTGGTACCCACTGTGCTGGAGGAGGTGACCTGGTGAGTAATGATGCCTGAGGGGCCACCCTGGAGACGTTGGCTGGGCAGGTGCAGGAGGACCTCGGCTCCAGCTCTGAGCTGGTCATCATTGAAGGTTGGGATCCAGATTCAACGCTTCTTCCCCGCCCATCTTTCCTCCCAAATTGCTCGTCAGCACGTAGCCCCATGAAGAAGGCTGAGCACCAAAGGACTGATGCCTTTGAACTGTGGTGCTGGAAAAGACGCTTGAGAGTCTCTTGGACTGCAGGGAGATCAAACTAGTCAATCTTAAGGGAAATCAACCCTGAATATTCACTGAAAGGACTGATGCTGAAGCTGAAGCTCCAATACTTTGGCCCCCTGATGAGAAGAACCGATTCATTGAAAAAGACCCTGATGCTGGGAAAGATTGAGGGCAGGAGGAGAAGGGGACAACAGAGGATGAGATGGTTGGATGGCATCACCAACTCAATGGACATGAGTTTGAGCAAGTTCCAGGAGGTAGTGAAGGACAAGCAAGCCTGGTGTGCTGCAGTCCATGGGATCATCAAGAATCAGACACAACTTAGGGACTAAACAATAGCAACCACGTGGCCCCACAGAGAGGTTCAGATGCAGTCATCTCAGAGGGAAAACTCCTGTGAAGAGGTCAGAGCTGGAGAGAAAAAGGATGAAAGACAGGCTGGTGGTCCTGGGGTGATAGACTGGGGCGCAGCTCACCTGTAGGACAGGATGCGGAAAGCTTTGAGTGCCTTCTCTTCCTCATCCTCCCGAAGCCCCCCAGTCAGGCTCTGTCCACACCCACGTTCAACCAAAGAGCCATCAGAAGAGGTCCTGCGAGTAGTAAGGGGCAGGACCAGCTTCTATTCCAAGGAGAGTGAAATAAATATGGACAGTCGATGAACAAACGCATCTAGTAATTTCTGTATTTGAATCCAGCCCTTTGAGGGGGTCCTTGCTAAGTGGGGTGGTGGGCGCTGTGCTGAGCCTCGGCCCTTCACAAGCCAGATGCACAGCTCAGCCAGCCTCTCTACCCGGCCACCGAGAGGGGCCCCAGAGGGGAGACTCCTGGGGGCAGAGTGGAAGCTACACGGTGCTCACATGGGGACCACCGCCTGTGGCTGGTGGGCTGGCTGTGCTGGAAACGACATCAGCCTCGGCGAGAAGGACCTGTAACGCTGCGCTTCCTGATACAACCGATGTTGACACAATGTGTATTGCCCCCCAAGTTAAAACAGTCAAGGTGTTGACTGTACCTAAGGAGGAGCCGAGGAAAGGTTAGGTGTAAATGCCGGACAAGCAGACCCTTCCTCTTGCCAACACACATAAGTAGGCCTTAGTGACCCTCATTTGATGACTCAATAGTTAGAACTTGGCCACTTCTTCAGCTGAGCCCCAACCCTACCTGTGACATGACTGCTATGATTTATGACTCAAAAGACCTTGTGTGGAGCAGCATTTTGTAGTTCATGAGAAAGTGGTAAATTATGATTTCTATAGGGCTTCCAAAGGGAGCTCCTGGATGTCCTAAGAGGGGGCCCTAGAGGGTAACTGGAAGGACTGATGCTGAAGCTGAAGCTCCAATACTTTGGGCACCTGATGTGAAGAGCCAACTCATTGGAAAAGACCCTGATGCTGGAAAGGATGGAAGGCCAAAGGAGAAGGGGATGACCGAGGATGAGATGGTTAGGCAGCATCACAAATTCAATGGATGTGAATCTGAGCAAACTCTGGGAGATAATGAAGGACAGGGAAGCCTGGTGTGCTGTAGTCCGTGGGGTCACAAAGACTCAGACATGACTGAGCGACTGAACGACAACCCAGAGGGTAAAGGAGTGTCCAGAGCAGGATTCTAGGAATAATCCCTCCCATCTGCAGGCTCAGTGGGTCTGTTTTTATGTTGGGCTTCCCTTCGAGGTTTCCTCTGAAGAGTGTGGTGTCTTTGATGAGTCCAGATTTCATGACTTGCTTGAAGACAGGAGATGGAACATTTTGTCTGAAGTGTCTCTTAGCTTCTGCATGCTCTCCTGTCCTGAGGGCAGTTTTCCAGTGAACTTAGGCCCCAACCTGCCAGATATCCTTCAGGAAGCATCATGCTGCTGCTCTTATGTGACTATTATCTCCCAGCCACGTATTCTGTGCACACATGCCCTGGATACCAGAGCAGAAGCAGGAGCCAGCTGGGGTGAGCGAGGAGGACGCAGCAAAGTGGCCTTCGCTGCTCTCTTGGAGGTAGTTTTGTGCACGTGTAACGTACCATTGCTCGAATTTTTATTGGGGTATAGTCGATTTACAATGTTGTATTAGTAAATTTGCTCTGCTGTACAGCAAAGTTACTGTTACACACACATACACGTTCTTTTTTATATTCTTTTCCATTATGGCTTACCACAGGATATTGAGTATACTCCTAGTATACTCCACAGCAGGACCTTGGTGTTTATCCGCCCTATATATAATAGTTTGCATCTACTGATCCCGAACTGCCCACCTTGGCAACCACAAGTTTGTTCTCTATGCAATGAGCCTGTTTCTGTTTTGTCGATAAGATCATTTGTGTCCTATTTCAGATTTCACATGTAAGCGATATCATATGATAGTTGTCTTTGACTGCCTTCACTTAGTGATAATCTCTAGGTCCACCCATGTTGCTGCAAATGACTTTACTTCGTTCTTTTATGGCTGAGTGGTATTCCACTGTATATGCATACCACACCATCTTGATCCAGTCATCTGTTGGTGGACATGTCTTGACTGTTGTGAACGCTGGTGCTGTGAGCATTGGGGCGCATGTATCTTTTTGAATTGTAGGTTTGTAGGATATATAGGGAAATGGCAACCCACTCCAGTGTTCTTGCCTGGAGAATGCCAGGGACGGGGGAGCCTGGTGGGCTGCCGTCTATGGGGGTCGCACAGAGTCGGACACGACTGAAGTGACTTAGCAGTAGGATATACGTGCAGGGGTGGGCTTGTTGCATCATAAGGTAACTCTAGTGTTAGTTTTTTTGAGGAACCTCCAGAATAGTTTCCACAGCCGCTGAACCAGTTTACATTCCTTCCAACAGTAAACTACTTGTGTTTTTAATAGAAAAGGTCATATGAATCTAAGGTAATTCCATCACTGAACAGTTTTTATCAGTGGTGATTAATGAGTCATGATCATGATCACAGTAATACCCGTTACCTTTAGTGACATAAATGCCTGTTGTTAGGGGTATTACTAATCATCCCAACAAAAGCAGTGTCCATTTAGTGCTTACTATGTGCCAGGCACAGTTCTAACCACTTTGTTGTTACAACTCATTTGATCTTCCCGGCAATTCTTTGAGATCAGTACTACTAATAACTCAGGTTTGTAGACGAAAAACCAGAGTCACAGAAGTAAAGGGATTTGACCAAGGCCCCATGGCTAAGAGGTGGTAGAGTCTGATGTCTACCCAGGCCATCTGCCTACCCTCCGCCATGGTCACAGTTCACAGATATCATGGTTGTAATATGACAGAAAACCTTGCTAATATTTAATGGACCATCTGTTGCTCTCTGAAGAACAAGGAATTTCAGGATAAGAGAAAAGAATGCTGGTCTCCATAGTTTTAATTGATTGTGTATCTCCTTTAAAGGGAGATTGTGGGCCAAGGAATACATCTTACAGAGATCAAGTTTGACACCTTGCTTATGTTCTGTTGTTAAAGCCCCACGTCTGGCTGGAACCTGCAGAGTTTTGCCTGAGGAGGCCTCTTGAAGGCCCGGGGCCCCAGGAGACAAGGCCACAGGATTTGGGAGCTACTGCCCTGGTCACACACAGCAGTGTGACAATGGAGGACTCAGGCCCTGTCACATACATGGAACAGAGGGTTGGACGGAGCTGTCTCCTGCTGACTGGTTTCCTGGAGATGGTGCGGGAGACCCCCGGCCTGTGATGTCACAGTGTGTATGGGAATGTTTGCAGTAAATGGTGCCCACTCGTGCAGCTGGTGCTGCAGTGAAGCCACCTGTACCTGCACCCCCGCCCCCGCAGCAGGGGTAGGCGATGGTAACCCCGCAGCTTACGCAAGCGTCCGTGTGTGTGGTCGTGTCTATTTCTTAAGCTCCCTGGGCTGTGAGCTCCTCAGGGTCGGAGCCCACTTCATCTTTCACGTGCCCAGAGCCCCCAGTGCAGGGCAGTGCCCGGGAAATAGTTCCTAGGGACGTGGATCAGTCAGTGGAAGTTCAGACGGAGGAGATCCCTGGGATTTAGGGGAATAACTTTATGGATGAGCGATGTGAGCTCTAAAAGCAATGTTTGTGGCTGTATTGATGCAAGGCTTCCCTTAGGGAAAGTGAACTTCTTCATAAAGGTTCCTTCAGCCAGTGGGGACTGCAGGGGTTTTAATATTTTTTATCCCTTTTTAAGATTTCCTTCCACAATTTTAAGAGTGGTCTAGTACATTCTAAGAGTGGCTAACCAAATGTGGATAAGAAGCTCAAATGCATTCCTAGGGAGGGATTTCCATTTTAGCTGTGGTGTACCCACTGGTGTTAGACTCCCTCCCACTAAGAATGCGATAAAACCCATGGGCAGGAATTGGGGAGCAATGAGGGTAACAAGACTAAGAACCTTTGGGCCTAACAAGGTTTTGGTGAACCCAATATGGAGTGCCAGATCAATGATGGCCCATTAGGGATCCTTCGTGAGGTAGAGATGACCAGTCATCAGCAGGAGACTTCCAAGAGAGGGCATGATGGTGGGCCAAAATCTGAAGTGGGCCCTGAAGACCCTGAGCTAGCAGCTGCCACCCAAATATACTCACTTGAGAAGAAGGCAAGTCCTTGCTTGAAGGGTGGTCTGAGCAGCACACTCCATGGCTGCCACAGAGGCTGGACAGGAAGGTATCATGTGTGTGTAGCCAGAGTTACAGAGGATAGGAAAAGAAAGAATGGGGGCAGAAGCAATGTTTGAAGAGATGCTGATCAAGAATGTTCCAAAATTGATGAAAGATGACAAGTCACACATTCATGGAACCCTAAAAAGTATCAGCAGGATAAAAATAATCACGAAACACCAAGTATATCACAGTCAAACTACGAAGCACTGGAGACAAAAATAAATCTTAATAGAAAGCAGAGAAAATAAGCATACCCTTTAGACAAGCAATGTGAAGGATACTGATGACTTTTCAATAGAAATAATGGAGTCTGGAGGACAGTGGAAGGGATCTTGAAAGTGGGTGTTGTGAGATACCATACCTGCATCTGGGTGGCAGCCACACAGATCTGAGAACCTGGTGGAAATATGCTGAGCTGTATAATTAAAATGTGTATCCTTTCCTGTATGCATGTGACGTTTTAATAAAACTATCTACCGAAAAAGGACTGTGTGAACATATCCAAAGAAAAAGCAAATGAAAAACAGGATCTTGTTTACAGTTTTGAAAGCTCCTTTGTATTCTGTGCTTGCTGCTGCTGCTGCTAAGTCACTTCAGTCGTGTCCGACTCTGTGCGACCCCATAGACGGCAGCCCACCAGGCTCTCCCATCCCTGGGATTCTCCAGGCAAGAACACTGGAGTGGGTTGCCATTTCCTTTTCCAATGCATGAAAGTAAAGGGTGAAAGGGAAGTCGCTTAGTCATGCCCGACTCTAGCGACCCCATGGACTGCAGCCTACCAGGCTCCTCCGTCCATGGGATTTTCCAGGCAAGAACACTGGAGTGGGTTGCCATTTCCTTTTCCAATGCATGAAAGTAAAGGGTGAAAGGGAAGTCGCTTAGTCATGCCTGACTCTAGCGACCCCATGGACTGCAGCCTACCAGGCTCCTCCGTCCATGGGATTTTCCAGGCAAGAGGACTGGAGTGGGGTGCCATCGCCTTCTCCGATTCTGTGCTTAGATCTGCTTATAAAGGAGAAAAGGTGGAAGCTAGGAACCATTTGGTCTTCCCAGGTGGTGCTAATGGTAAAGAACTGGCCTGACAATGCAGGAGATGCAGGAGACACAGGAGACGCAGGTCCAATCCCTGGGATGGGAAGATCCCCTGGAGTAGAGCATGGCAACACACTCTGGTATTCGTGCCTGGAAAATCCCATGGACAGAGGGGCTGGGAGGCTACAACCCATATAGTTGCCAAGAGTTGGACACAGCTGAAATGACTTAGCACACACACACAGGAACCGTTTAGACTGTTTAGGAGGCTTCTGTAATAGCACAGATAGACTAGGGAGGTGGTAATAATGAAAAAGGAGAGAACTTAAAAAATAGAGGACAAGTTTTGCAAGACAGTTCATAGGTGGATGAAGAGGATGAAAGGAAGGATGAAACTGAGAAGATATTTAGAGTTTGGCATCAGCCACTGGATGGATGGGCTTCCCAGGTGGCATTAGTGGTAAAGAACCAGTCTACCAATGCAGACTTGGGCTCCATCCCTGGGTTGGGAAGATACCCTGGGGGAGGGCATGGCAACCCACTCCAGTATTCTTGCCGGGACAATCCCATGGACAGAGGACCCTGGTGGGCTACAGTCCATAGGGTCACAAAGAGTCGAACACAGCTAACGCGACTTACTGTGCATGCCATTGGATGGACGGTGGTGTTCTTTACTGAGATGGTGATTACCTTGAGAAGAGTGCATGGAAAATAAAGGATCCCATGTTTCACATATTTATTTCAAATATTAGATGCCTAACTGGAGGTGGAATATCAGCTTAGATCTTGTCATTTTTTTGGCTAACTTTTCATTTTAATTTCTGTTTTTATTATGCATATATTCATATATATACAATATATAATTTTGGTGAATGTAAAAATGTGATTCATGTACATACATTCACTTACTGCAGTTTCTCTTTTCCTTCTTCAAGTTTGACCCCTAATCCTCTTTCAGTCTTGACACTTGGTTATCCCAAGATAATTGTGTAAACAGCCATGTAGGTGTCCTTATAGTCTATAATCTGTACTCTGAATTATCACAAATAACAGGTGGTCACTGCTTGTTTTTAAAGATCAGATTGTTAGTCAGACTTATCTACATCACTCGGAAATTCCTCATGGAAATCTCACCAAGTGACCTTACTAAGCTTTAGTTTATTATATTTAATGGCGGCCCTATATTCCACGGGGTGGGCACTATAGCTAACTTAACAATGCCTCTATTAATGCACATTTCTACTGTTTTCTACTATGAACATTGCTGAAATAAACATTCTGGGATATATGTCCCCAGATGCCAAGGATTTTATTCTATGAGAAGTTTTCAGGGAAGAATTTCCAGGTCAAAGAGCAAATGTATTTTTAACTTTAATAGATGTTGTCATGTTGCCTTCTCTTCCGTCAAAAGACTGTTTAACACTTTATAATTCCTCTAACAATGTGTGAGTACTCTTTCTCATATCACTACTAATTCTGAATTTTTGCCAGTCTGCTGGATGTAAAGAACACTTATTATCATTTTAATTAATCTTTTATCACCATTAATAAATTTGGGTATATTTTCATATTTTTGCCACTTGAATATGCTGTTCTGTGAATTGCCTATTCATATCTTTAAACATTTTTCTATTGTTTTATCTTTGTTTTCTTATTTAGCTTTGAAAATATATTTTTAACTGTCTTCATCACAGCTAATATTGTGTTATAGATATTAACTGTCATCTGAGGTATAAATGTATTTTTTCAAATCTGTTACTTGTATGAAGTACAAATATATATCTTATATGTATGTGTTATTTGTATATAGCTTGTTTAGAGCAATTTTGAGCTTTTAATGTTATATATGTAATCTATTAGGTTTTCCTGGTGTCTCAGTGGTAAAGAACCCACCTGCCAATAAAGGAGATGTGGGTTTGATCCGTGGGTCGGGAAGATCCCCCGGAGAAAGAAATGGTAACCCACTCCAGTATTCTTACCAGGGTAGTCCCATGGACAGAGGAACCTGTCGGGCTACAGTCCATGGGGTCACAAAGGGTTGGACATGACTGAGTGACTGAGCATGCACAGAGACACACACACCCCCGCCCCAACATCAGAGTTTATACATTGTGGCCTAAATTTTCTTACTAGAGTTTTATTTCTTACATTTGATTCCTTTACTTTTCTAGAACTTGTTTTTTGTATGAGATAGTTTTGTGTGTGCATGCTCAGTTGCTTCAGTTGTGCCTGACTCTTCGTGACCTCAAGGATTAGAGCCCACCAGGCTCCTCTGTCCATGGGATTCTCCAGGCAAGGATACTGGAGTGGGTGGCCATGCCCTCCTGCAGGGGATCTTCTGGACCCAAGGATCTAACCTGCATATCCTCGTTGGTAGGTGGATTCTTCACCACTGAGCCACCTGGGAAGCCCGTGGACATTCTTGTTGCTATTGTTAGTTGCTAAGTCATGCCTGACTCTGCAATCCCATGAACTGCAGCACACCAGGCTTCCCTGTCCTCCACTATCTCCCAGAATTTATTCAAACTCACGTCCATTGAGTCGGTGATGCCATCCAGCCATCTCGTTCTCTTCTCCAGCCACCCCCTTCTCCTCCTGCATCAGAGTCTTTCCCAGCATCAGAGTCTTTTCCACTGAGTCAGCTCTTCCCATCAGGTGACCAAATTGCTGAAGCTTCACCTTCAGCATCAGTCCTCCCAGTGAGTAATACTGAGTTGCCTCTAAGTCTTCTGTGTGGATCAGGAGTTACGTCAGCAACATTTACCGAATGGTCCACTATGTTTGCGCTGGTCCGAGCTGCCACCTTTGTCCCATATTAAGTGTTCGCACACACTGTGACACGTTTCGGGACTCACTGTTCACTGCAGCGCTCTCCTGGTTCCCTTCTGTCCCAACACCACGGTGACCTCATTTCAGCGGCTGTGTGTTATGTTCTGGTACCCGGCCATGCTCTCTCCCTATTCTTACTCTCCATAATTTTCCTGACTTCTTCTGGGTTCTTGTTCTTTCATATAGATGTAATATCATTTTTGCCAACTAAAAGCTTTGCATGTTACATGGAATTACTTTAAATTTGCACTACATTAGTTTTGGGAGAATTACCATTTTTATGATAATAAATCTTCCCATCTTAGAACACAATTACTGTTTTATTGGTCCAGATTTTTTAAGTCCCTGTGTAAGATTTTCTTATGGATATTAGGGCTTTCTTATTAAATTTATTCCTAACGAATTTAAGTGCTTGTCACTATTGTGAATATAGTTTTTTTCTTTTATTCTCATTTTCACTTTTAGGTTCTTATTGTTAGAGTGAAGAAAAACTATTAATTTTTGTATATTTACATATATATGCCAAGATACTAAAATTTTAAATAACCTTTAGTTGTTGTTGTTCAGTCGCTCAGTTGTGCCCGACTCTGGCACACCAGGCTTCCCCGTCCTCCACTATTTCCCGAAGTTTGCTCAAACTCATGTGCATTGAATCCTTAATGCTATCCAACCATCTCATCCTCTGTCGCCCTCTTCTCCTCCTGCCCTCAGTCTTTCCCAGCATCAGGGTCTTTTCCAAAGAACAGGGTCTTCACATCAGATGGCCATATTTTGGTTTTAATAGTTTGGGTTCCCAGTATATGCTCAATCCTTAGCAACCAGCTGTGGTTTCACTTCTACTTTCTCTCTGTTTATACAAGGTAATTTACTTTCTTGCCTGATTGAGTACACTAAAATCTCTGAGACAGTGTTAAAGTGGGGTGTTGTTATAGACAACCCTTCCAAGTTCCTGATTTTAATTTAAATGCCTTTAATGTTTTATCATTTAGGAAAATATTTGCTATTGGGTTTTATTAAATAATCTATATTCAAATTTTCCTCCTCTCTATTTTATGGAAAGTTTTATTAGGAATTACTGCTCAGTTCAGTTCAGTCGCTCAGTTGTGTCCAACTCTTTGCGACCCCATGGACTGCAGCACACCAGGCCTCCCTCTCCATCACCAACTCCCGGAGTTTACTCAAGCTCATGTCCATTGAGTTGGTGATGCCATCCAACCATCTCATCCTCTGTTGTCCCCTTCTCCTCCCACCTTCTATCTTTCCCAGCATCAGGGTCTTGTGCAATGAGTCGGCTCTTCGCATCAGATAGCCAGAGTATTGGAGCTTCAGCATCAGTCCTTCTGATGAATATTCAGTACTGATTTTTTTTTTTTAGGATGTTCTGGCTGGATCTCCTTGCAGTCCAAGGGACTCTCAAGAGTCTTCTCCAACACTACAGCTCAAAAGCATCAATTCTTCGGCGTTCAGCTTTGTGGATGTGACTGGAGATGGAAGCAAGGTCCGATGCTGTAAAGAGCAATATTGCATAGGAACCTGGAATGTCAGGTCCATGAATCAAGGCAAATTGGAAGTGATCTAACAGGAGATGGCAAGAGTGAACGTTGACATTTTAGGAATCAGTGAACTAAAATGGACTGGAATGGGTGAATTTAACTCAGATGACCATTATATCTACTACTGTGGGCAAGAATCCCTTAGAAGAAATGAAGTAGCCATCATAATCAACAAAAGAGTCTGAAATGCAGTACTTGGAATTACTGCAGTATTTTCCAAATACCTCTTAAGTCTCTGTTGATAGGATAATTTGTTTAGTAATGGCCTATTTTGATTGCCTACTTTATATCGATCTATTCTTGTGTTCTGCCTGGTCATGGTGTGTTATTCTAATACAATGCTAATATTTTATTTATAATTTTTGCCCTTATGTTTTTAAGTGACATGAGTCTATACTTTTTAAATTTTTATTGAGTTTTGTATGAAAAGTTATGATGCCTTCATAAAATGAGTTTTCTGTGTCCTGAAATAGCTTCAATAACATTAATATCACACATTTGTCAACTTTTAACTCAA
Source organism: Bubalus bubalis (assembly GCF_019923935.1). Taxonomy (NCBI): domain Eukaryota; kingdom Metazoa; phylum Chordata; class Mammalia; order Artiodactyla; family Bovidae; genus Bubalus; species Bubalus bubalis. Next base: position 117,204,916 of record NC_059164.1, on the reverse strand, counting down.
CCCCTAAATGGTCTTCTATTATCGTTTCTGAGTTTTGTAGTCAAAATACAGCCTGAAATCAGTTAAGATGAAATTGCAGCCGTTGGCAAGAGGCAGATGCTTTAAAGTCCTCTGTGTTAAGTGATGCCTGATTTTTATAGCAGGAGTCCCCATAGAGGAAAAAAAAAAGTAATAATCAACTTCGAAAACTGTTTGTTAAACTGCTGTATGTTTTTTGGTGTGCAGCGGGGTTGGAGGGCCAGAAGGCCCGTCAGAAGCAGGAGTCTCATTGCTGGTAAGGACACTGTTTGTCCTGAGTGTGTGGCCTTGAACCCAGGTGCCCTCAATCCCCTTATTGAAAAGGGAATAACTTTTCCCAGCTTCAGAGGGCCCCAAAGTTACTGAATTGTCCTCAAACACCATTAAAACTAAATAGAACTTGGCTCCAGGGAAACTTATTATTTTTTAAACACCTTCCTGACTCCCCAAGGAAAACCATTTCTGTGTAACCCAGTGACTTCATCCTTCTCTACTGGAAGTTGTAGCCACTCGGGTAGTCTTTATGGGTGGTGATATGTACAAGACAGGTGAAAAGGGAGAAGAGCCGTCTTTTGTTATTCCTGCTTTATGTCCAGCATGTGCATTTTTAAAGGGAGTTTTGAATTTGAAGGTCAGTGCCACCGTGATGGTTTTATAAAAATGTTCCACAGTCTGTATAGATTTTAATGACGGCTATTTCTACATTTGACTTCCATTGTATTTCGAGTCCTCTGGATCTCAGCTCCCCACCCAACGGTTTAAAGGCCAAGCATAATGAAGACTTGCAGTAATTACGCGTCTTCAATTGCACTCAGCCTGCCTCCATCACCGCCTCCAGGAGCCTGCAGTTCCTGCTAATGGCACATTTCAGATTCCATTTTGCCATGCTCTCGCCCAGCCTACTTGGGGCCAACATTCAGAAAATGGCTCAATTAGGGCAGACTCGCAGATGTTTCTGCTGGATAGTTGGACCTATAAAGCAGACGGGGAGACAGAAAAACGTGTGGCTCTCTTCACCTCAAAAAGTTCACACATAATTGTGATGAGTGATTTTCTCTCAAAATTGGACACAGGGTGAGGAACCTAGTGATTCACTGGGGCTCAGGCTTGCCCTCACTGAGGCAGAGGACACGGCGACCAGCAGGTAACCGGACGTGGGCATGTGCGGAAAGAGGGGAGGGGCACTGGGCCTGTAAGCCCGTCTCTGGGAGGCCGCCCGCCCCTCTCTCCCTTTAGAGGTCTCACCGACAGAAGCTGACGGAGTGCTGGCACCAGGGTGCATGTAAGAAGGACCCACGTCTGCTTGGATAAAACCACGTTTTTTTTTCTGTCTTCTCACCTGCTGGCTCTCAAAGCAAGATTTAGACTTAATCTAAAAAGTGATGCTCTGTGGCCTGTGTCAGCCTCCTGAGCGCTGATGCTGGTGGCTAGCTGGGGGTGGACGTTTCCCAATGATTAAATTATCCTCTGAGGTGAATGACTAACACACCAAAGTGACAAGCCTAGACAGCATGTTGAAAAGCAGAGACATCACTTTGCCTACAAAGGTTTGTCTAGTCAAAGCTATGGTTTTTCCTGTAGTCATGTATGAATGTGAGAATTGGACCTTACAGAAGGCTGAGCACCCAGGAATTGATGCTTTTGAATTGTGGTGTTGGAGAAGACTCTTGAGAGTCCCTTGGACTGCAAGGAGATCCAACCAGTCCCTCCTAAAGGAAATCAACCCTGAATATTCACTGGGAGGACTGATGCTGAAGCTGAAGCTCAAATACTTTGGCCACCTGATGTAAAGAGCCAACTCATTGTACAAGACTCTGATGCTGGGAAAGATTGAGGGCAAGAGGAGAAGGGGACGACAGAGGTTCTCCTTCCATCCCTCATTCCTTCTATTCTGGCTTCTCCACCACCCCGGCCTTGAGGGGCCCAGGCCCCCTGGCTCCCCACTGCAGCACGGCCCCCAGGCCCCCAGAACCATGTCCTGGCTCCGATCAACGTTGAAACTGCTCTTCTCTGCCTCCTGCTTCCTTGAAGTCTGATAAACTCACTCTCAGGATGGTTTACCATGCTCCTTCCCAGGTGGTCTTATGCTATAGGAAGAACTTCTAGAAAGAGCCATGTCTTCACCCAGGGAAAGGTCTCCTGTTAGGGACTCCTTGGGCCACAGGTTGGTCACCTGGGAAGAAGCTTTGGACGTGGTCCTCACCGCAGACGTCACGTTCCTGAGAGGGACAGCCCTGCCACCTCCGTGTCTGGTCCTGGACTCATGACAGGAAAGAGAAATGAGTGCTAAGCGTGGCCGGGCCTAGCCTGGGGGGCCTGGTCTCAGGAGCCTCACACCCCTCCAAGCTCCCCACCCACGGGCGCCCTGTTCTCAGCGCCTCTCTCCACTGACCCAGGAAACATGCCATGATCCTGCTTCAGTTTTCAAGCCCTTCATTCAAAGTCGGCCTGAGCAACTGGCTGCAGCATCATCTGTGGACTCTCAGGTGAATTTGGGAACAAGAGATGCATTTGAGGGCTGAGCAAAGGCACTCGGATGGGGCTACAGGACGGTTTCAGCACCACCTCCTCAGGGGCGCGAGGACCCCAGTCCTTCCTGTCGTGATGTCCAGGGTGGAGCCCTTTCTACTGATGGGCTTTAGAGACCGATGCCGGGGCCACCTCACTCACAAAATGCTCATAAAATGCCATCTATCTTGGAGGGTTAAATAAGTACCTTTTATAAAGGGGAGGGAGGGGTAGGCAAGGTGGGTGACAGGAAACGAGTTTTCTGAAGACTCTGTGACATTTACCCTCCTTGCTTTGAAATTTCTTTTTGGGTTCCCTGCCATGATTGAGGGGGCTTCCCGGGTGGCTCAGTGGTGAAGAACCCGCCTGCCAATACAGGAGATGAAGGAGACGCAGGAGACAGGGATTCAATCCCTGGGTCAGGAAGATCCCCTGGAGGAGGAGATAACAGCCCACTCCAGTGTTCTCACCCGGGAAATCCCAGGGACAGGAGCCTGGCAGGCCACAGTCCGTGGGGTCGCAGAGTCAGACACGACTGAGCAAGTGATCACACACAGCACGCAAGCCTTGACCAAGGACACGCTGCAGGCAGAGAAGAAGCATCGGAACCCTCGAGGGGCGTTAGCTTCCTGAGTTGTGCCAGCTCTGGGCTCGTGGCAGCCCTCTCTGACTCTCAAGTCCTGTGTCCCCCTGGCCTAGTGAGGTCCACACCTCCAGGAACTGTGTTCCCAGACCCTTTTGCCCTCTGGCCTCTGGGGGGGGTGTTCAGCATCAGGAGACACAGGTGGGGATGGGACGGCCTGAGGTTGGGGGAAGGCACACCAGCACCCCTCCGCTTCTGGGGCCCCTCCGCGGCTCCCTGTGGCCCTCGGGGGACCCTGACTCTGGGCCCTGGTGGCACCACTGCCTCGGGCATCCTTCCCACCTGCTGCCCGCGTTGAGGTGGCTCCCATCCCCCGTTTGCCCCTGGGCACTTACTGTGTAAGTAATTGTCCCGTGAGAATCTCCTGTCCGAGGGCCTGGATCTCTTCTGCTGTTTTCCTGAGTTGGGGTTCTTCCCCTGCCAAGTGGAGACCAGAGCTGTCTCGCTCACAGGGACCACAGGCGAATGCAGGTGAACGCATCACCGGCAAAGTAAGCCCTGGGGCAAAAGCCGTGGGAGAGGGTCTCGCAGCGGTGTCACAGTTGAGGGGGCCCCGCGGTCGTGTCCAGCTCGAGGGTCAGCGTCGCTGTGAGCCTGCGCGGTGCCGGAGGAAGGGAGGTTCTCCTTCTGCGAGTCTGCCCCCACAGGGGCCTCTCGGAGAGGCGCCCGGCTGGTCCCTGCGCTCCCCTGCTTCCTCTCCTCTCCCGGTGGGGCTCCGGGCTGGCCCAGGGACAGGGGGACCATGTCTTCACCCCTCCTGCCGCCGGGAGCTCGCTCTGAACAGTGACAGTGCCGTCCAGGACGCGGTTCGCAGGGGCCTTTGAGGCTGTCGGGAGTCAGGCTCCCGGATGCCGAGTGTGGTAAGCAGACACTCCCCGGCCTCCGTGTGTCTGCAGACGGACGAGCCCTCTCTGTCCTGTCCCCCTTCCTCCTCTCTCTCTCTGCTTCTCTTGTCTCCCCTCCCTGCCCCTCCTGTGACCTCCCATTCAAAACCGAGCCCCAGCGCAGTCAAGGATAAAGGACCGCCGCGTCCGAGGAGGGAGCCGAGCACGTCGGAGACCCCGTTCTGCTCACGAGGGGCAAGGGAGCCACAGCTTTCTCCCTGCCAGGGACCCTGGCCACCCCTCGGCCCCCTCCTGTGCCCGACTTAGAGATCGCAGACACCCCCGAACAAAAACCGACAGATCCACGCCGGCCGGGAAACACACATCCCCTAATTGCTCATGCTTCCTCTTTGAGAGCGAAAAAGGCGCTGCGCATTAAACAGGAGGTTTAATTTCTCGTTTAAATACAGCTGCCGTGACTCTGGCGCACCACGCAGCTGGCGCGAGGCTGGCGCGGGGCCACGGCCGGGGGCTCCGTCACGTCTGCGCCCATTGTCTCTCTGACACGCGCGCGCAGAACATCTTGGCGTGTTTGGGAAATATTTTCATTCATTTGCAGGTCTGCGCGGCCCCACAGAGGGACGCGCCCGCCAGCCCCACACCTCCGAGCTCACTGCACCTGCCAGCCTGCTTGGCTTCTCCCTCCCTCTGGCGGGTTTCTTTCTGCAGAGGAGAAGCTCTCGTTTCAGCCTTTCTTTTCCCATTCTGGGCAGGGGCAGGCCCCATCGAGTCTGCCTAATATTTCTTAGGCTCGTGAAAAAAAAAATTGTTTTAAAGAAAAGGACAGATCACATGTTTTTATTTTGAAAAACCACGGGAACAGAATTTCAGGCTGGCGTCTTAAGGCGACGTTGTCCGTCGGGGGCTGTATCTCCGGGCTGGAGAGGAAGAGAAATCGCTGCCAACCGGGGTGTCACAGCCGGTTCATCTCAGAATGAAGGTGATCTTAGATGACGGAGGACAAAATTAGAAAGATTAAAGTCTTCAAGGACGCTCTGACCACCAACTTTAATTTAGGGGCTCTCCTCCAGGACTGAAGCCACTCCTGCTCGTGTTCCATAAAACAGAATTGCCGCCCTTGGGTCCTTGCAGGTTCCTGCCATCTGGGGGCTCTTTCCTTGGGAGGGTCTAAGTGCCGGGAGCACAGCAGACGAGTCCCCCTGACTCCATGGTGTGACGACGGCACGGATTCACCTCCCGCTGTCCTCAGAGACTGGCTCCTGGTGACCCGCCCAAACCCCCAAATGCAGCCTCTGCCCCACCCTTGTGGGGCTCCACAGAAGCTCATGTGCAGCTGCTGGGGTCCAGATGTGGTGGGGTTTCCTGCTGCACCGTGAACCTGTCAGCCTTCTCCCTTCCCAGAGAGGTCCCCAGGGGGTCCAGGGAGTGGAGACAGAGGTTCAAGCAAGAGCCCATTCAGGTACATGGAAATCTCAGCCTCGCTTCTTAGCAAGGACATCAATCCCATCAACCCACTGCAGGCAGGCTGTCTCAGCGTCCGGGGGCTGTCAGAGCCAGGGACCACCAACGGGTGTTTGAACAGAGGTTTGTTCTCTCCCAGCCTGGAGATCCAGGTGTGGGCAGGAGATTCTTCCCAAGGCCCCTCTCCTTGCCAGGTAGACGCCCTCACGTGGCCCCTCTGTGCATGTCTGTGTTCTGATCTCCTCTTACAAGGACACCGGTCACAGTGGACGAGGGCCCGCATGACCTCATTTACCTTCATCACCTCCTTAAAGGATCCACCTCCCAATAGTCACATTCTGGAAACCTGTGACTTCTACCTATGAACCTGGCCTGGTGGGGGCATGACTCAGCCTAAGCACAAGCTGAGCCCATCAGCTGAATGTAGCTTCTAGCCCGAGTGTGCGTCCAGCCCACCCGAGGGCCCTCAGTCCCCTGACTGAAGATGCAACCAGCTTTCCCACTGAGTGGATTTAAACTATGGCAAGAGGAGCAGTTCTTCACATCAGGTGGCCAAAGTATTAGAGCTTCAGCATCAGTCCTTCCAATGAATAATCAGGACTGATGTCCTTTAGGGTTGACTATTTGGATCTCTTTGCAGTCCAAGGGACCCTCAAGAGTCTTTTCCAACACCACAGTTCAAAAGCATCAATTCTTTGGTGCTCAGCTTTCTTTATGGTCCAAGAAGAACTGACTCATTGGAAAAGACCCTGATGCTGGGAAAGACTGAAGGCAGGAGAAGGGGATGACAGAGTATGAAATGGTTGTATGGCATCACCAGCTCAATGGATATGAGTTTGAGCAAACTGTGAGACATAGTGAAGGACAGGGGAGCCTGGCGGGCTTTGGTCTATGAGGTCATGGAGAGTTAGACATGACTTAGCAATTGAATAACAACAACCAGAGGAGTAAAGGGGAGACGGCTCCATACACTCTGAACAGGCATCTCAGACCCAGACCCAGCTCATCACGCCCCTTGGGAACACAACTGTCTCTGTGACAGGGAAGGTGGGACTGAGTGATCTCAGAGGTCATCCCCAAGGTGACCTGACTCAGGAAGAAACACAGAATCTGCAAACCAGAGCAGAGGGCCACACTCAGCCCCTAAGCTGCCTTTGCAAATAAAGTTTTATCGGCATGCAGCCACACTCAGATATTATTTTGCTGCTATCATGGCAGGGTTGAGTAGCTGTGACCAAGACTGTATGGAACATAGAGCCTAAAATATTTCCTACTGAACATCTGACACAGAGAAGAGACGTGTGGTTGCCAAGGGCATGGCGGGGTGGAGGGGGTGGGTGTTTTGATTTAGCAGATGCAAACTATTCTATATGGAATAGATAAGCAACACAGTCCTACTGCACAGAACAGGGAACTGTATTCAGTATCCTGTGGTAAACCATAATAGAGAAGAACCTGGGAAAGAATGCGCATACAGGTGTGTAACAGTCACGTTACTGTACAGAAGAAATTAATACAGCATTATAAATCAGTTATACTTCAATAAAATAAATTTTAAAAAAGAAAGAAAGAAAATGACTGAGAATGTCTGGATTTAGAGCTTAAAAGTTGGTCGTTGGTTTTCTTGGGAGGGGAGGGCGGTAGTCCGGCAATGCTAACTTACGAGGGTTCAGTGGGAAGTCCATTCACGTGCTGGCACGTGTGTTTCAGTCTGTGTGGCTGAGGCTGGACCCTCAGAGGTAGCAACCCGCAGCGCTGAGCTTGGAGACCCACACCACACGCCACCTCCCGATCTGGCCCACTGGCCAACGAGCATCTTGAACAGAGGCACTGCGCATGCTCAAACGCAAACAGCCCTTCCCTAGCTGCCTCGCCCACCTGGAGGGGACCGCGGAGGAGGAGAAGCCATGGCCTCCAGCACACGGGGCCCTCCATCGATGGACTCGTCTGCTGGGTGCTGCTGCTGCTGCTGCTAAGTCACTTCAGTCGTGTCCGACTCTGTGTGACCCCATAGACGGCAGCACACCAGGCTCCCGCATCCCTGGGATTCTCCAGGCAAGAACACTGGAGTGGGTTGCCATTTCCTTCTCCAGTGCATGAAAGTGAAAAGTGAAAAGGAAGTCGCTCAGTCGTGTCCGACTCTTAGCGACCCCATGGACTGCAGCGCACCAGGCTCCTCCATCCATGGGATTCTCCAGGCAAGAGCACTGGAGTGGGGTGCCATTGCCTTCACTGCTGGGTGCAGTAGCAGCAAAACCCAGCGCCAGGGGCAAGACCTGACCTTTGTTTAACTTCTTTTGTCATAAACAAGTTAAAAAATATTTTTTAAGCATTGATAAATCAATCTACTTTTTCTTCCAAAATTAGAAAAAAATTTAAAATTGCTAGATAGTGTTGTGATTCCATCCAGGGCCGGATCCCACACCACACGCATCTGGGGGCAGGGTGGGGAGCCCAGCGGCTGAGCTAGAGCTCATGGGACCCCTGAGCCCTGACTGTCGGGGTCCAGCCCCCCAGTCATTCCCCCAGCAGGTAGGACGGACGAGGCGAGCCCACAGAGGTCACACAAACCCAGGCGGACTTGCAGTCTCGTGTCACCTCCCCTCTCCTTCATCAGAAAGGGCAGTCAAAGCCTCTCCCCACACAGCCTGTGGTTTCCTTGGACCAGGATTCAGGGGTGTGAGCTTTGCCGGCTGGTATCCCTCTGAGCCCCGTGGGAGGGGTCTCCTGCACGGAGCTCACTGATGTGTCCCCACTCGTGCCATTTCACGTGGTCAGCACCAGCCAGGTGTGCAGGGGTAGGGGTCCCCAGAGCCCACTTGGCATCGGGTGCTTTAGCGGTCCTCCAACTCAGATGGAAACTACACCCCACCACCCCCAGCCACCCTTAATGCTGACCCCCCTGCCCCGAGGTAAGGGGGCCGCTCTGCCTGACGCAGGCACCCCCAGCCCCTCTCCTTGCACCAGCTCATTGGTATCTGGCCGCTCCTTCCACGCTGTTAACACTGGGAAGGTGGGAGCCATGCTGGCCGCCTCTGCGTGGACACTGATTCTTGCAAGTGTCTACTGTGTGCCCAGGCCAGAGCCCAGGGCATGTCTGTCTTGGGCATCACCCCCTAACCTGTCCCCCCCCCTCAGAGAGGCCGTTCTCTCTGGAACATGCGTGCTTCACATGGCGCCTGGGATGGGCAGGGCAGGGCCCCACCCCAGGGCCACCACCTCCCAGAGGAGGTCCCCTCCCTGAGTCCTGGTCCCTCTGGCCCCTCCTCTGGGAGTTGGTGCTGTGGGTGTAGGACCAACAAGAAAGCCAGACCTGGCCCACTCAGGAGTGGGCATGTGTGCACACACGTGCACACCTGCTCACTTAGGCTCACACTCACCGTAAACATTAAGACATACAACCCGCAGGGGAGAGACGAAGTGCTAGGCATCCAGTGGGCCATGCTGACCCCCCGAGGGCCCTGGGAGGGTCTGGAGCAGCCCTGCAGCCCCCTCGTGCCCCCCTGGGCCTCCCTCACCCTGGACTCTGGCCGGCGAGCTCCACGCTGCAGACACTGGGGACCGAGATAGCAGACCCAGGGAGACAGTGTGTCTGTGAATCCCTGGAGTACAGCTCTGCTTGTGGCCATAGAGGCCACGGGGCAAGTGCTAAGGGGTTCCGAGGCCCCCACTCCCGCCCTTCCCAACCTCCCGACCTGGCTCAGACGTGCGGTCATGTCCACGTGGCCGGAGGAGCCCTGGAGGAGCAGCTGCCCGGCAGTGGGCGGGGTTGGGGCAGAGGGGGCTACTGCGTCGTGTTCAGCTGTGAGTGTCTGGCCGGGACCACGCTTCTCGGATGAACTGCACACAAGGTTCCCCTGGGGACGGTCTGACCACCAAGGGCTCTCGGAGGTGGGGTCAGGGCAGGCTCCAGGGTCTGAGCGCTTGTGGGTGGGGGGCAGTGCTTGGAAGGGGAGAGGCGGAGAGGCGGAAAATGGCCGGAATCTAACTGGAACCTTCTGAGTTCTCCTCTTACAAGAGCAGTAGGAATCCCCCACCTGAATTCTTCCATGAGCTGTTTTTTCCCTTGAAGCACTTGGAGAGTCAATTGGGCTGCGGCATGAGACTGTCTGTGGATTGTCCACCAAGGGTTCGGCCCCTTGGGTTCCCACTGGCCGCTGGCCATCAGCTCCTTCGGGGGCCGCCTGCCCCACCATTCAGGTGGTTCCTCCTGAGGCTGAAGTCCACTGAGCTTCAGAATTCCAATGGGGCCTAAAAAATACCACTTACTTACATTTAAATGTATTTAGTTCTTCCCCTGGCTCAATGACAAACGATTTGTAGGTACAAACCTCAGTGAATGAACTGTGTGTGTTCTGGGGTTCCAAGCCGGGGCCTGGCTTAGCATCAGGACTCTGGGTGAATTTATCGACACCTGAGTTACTAATCAGAGAAGATGGAATCTCACAGGGAGACCCTCAGAAGCCTGGGCCTTTGCCCTGTGATTGTAGCCCATCTGATGCTGTTGAATCTGCAGGCATCATAAGCCTACCTTCCCGCCTGAAGCCAGCACCAACCCTCAAAACAGACAGTGGGGTCTGGAACGATCTCTTGAGGGGATGGATGTTCAGAACAACGGTTGCGGAGGTTTAGGGACTTGAAAGACCACCCAGGAGCCAGCCGAGAGGAACAGTGGACAGTGTTGGAGGAGCCCCGGGGGGGCCTCCAGTGAGACGCTGGTCAGGCTTCAGGAAGCTGGTGATCAGCAAAGGGGACAGTGCAGGAGAGATGTGAGCTAACTGCTGCGGGGCCAACTCGGATGGCTTTCCACTGCTGGCTTTCTATTCCCTTTCTTTTTCCCCTGAAATGTGACAAAGAAAATCAGGTGTTCTGGGGACACCTGAAAGGAGAGCCGGTTTAAATACCAGCGACAAAGCCGAGACGTGGCCCTCCAGGGCCCCAGGCATGTCAGTCCTGGAGAAGACGCGTGTCACGGGGTGGGGGCCTGGCTAGCCTGCCCTGGGGGACTGGCGACGTGGAGGGGTGCTCTGAACTGGGGTGGCGGGGGGCCCGGCCCCCACGTCTGCCTGCCCTGGCCGCAGACACCGCTTCTGTCTTCCAGCGTCCCAGCCCCAGCTGTGCTGCCCGTCGTCTTCAATACCTCCATCTCTCTCCCTCTGCGAGCTGTTTACCAGGCAGGCAGCCGGCTCCCTTCCAAGGCCAGGCAGAGGCGGAAGGCTCTCCTTATAATTGGGGGGATTTTTGAAATCATAACTCTTTCATTAGAGAATGCCTTATGCCTTGAGACACAGCAATCAAGCTCAGCAAGATCCGGTGTCATTTAAGAAGAACCTGTGGATTTGAGAAGACGTTATCAAACAGCTCCAATCTACACTCTGTAATAAACCTATACGGGAAAAGAATCTGAAGAAGAATCGATGTGCGAATATGTATCACTGACTCACTTTGCCGTACGCCTGAGACTAACAGAACATTGCTCATCAACTATACTCCAAGGCGAAATTTACAGAGAATTTTTAAAAAGACCTTAAGGCTAAATGATGCTTCTGGAAGGAGCACATTGACAATATTGATGGCTAAGAGGTGCGAACGTGATCGCTGGGAAACGCGAGCGCCTTCGTCACTGCGGATTACTTAACATCAGAGTCTTCCTTGAGGCGATACTGATTTTTGACACTAATTTATAAATGTGTTTTAATGCCTCTGTAACCAACAATTTATAAATCAACCAGACATCCACTCTATGGAGGCAATTCAGGACTTTTTGCCTGTGAAACCCCCTCAGGAGACTTGAAAATCCAGTTTGCGGGGTCTTTTTTTTTTAAGACTTAAACTAACACGGAGCTGAAACATGCTGAGGTTAACTTGCAGCCTCTTCTGCAGATGAGTTTTCACGTGCCACTCTTGGTGCCTCTTCTTTGCCTCTTAAACTCTATAAGAACATTCCAAAGTTTTAAGTAAAACAGTTTGAATCTTTGCTACTTAAGAGGCCGCACATGTCCATGAAGTTGGCGGGTCCCCGCTGTGTCCTTGAAGGTCCCTGGGGAGAAAAGTGTGTCTTGTGGACGCAGGACCATGCCCCACAGGGCCTCACCCACGCTTAGCTCTGGCTGACATTTGTGGTCAGCAGGCTGGTATCATAAGGGCTCAACAAACCCTGGCAGGAGAATGGGGACAGGTCAGTGATGAAGGAAGCATTTCAGCAGCTTGAAACCCAAATGCAGGACTCTCCACGGCAGACAAGAGAAACACAGAGATTTGACGGGTCCTTGATTTTTAAATAGCATCCCTGAAGAATCAGTGCCGGAAAGTATAATACTTGAAGTACAAATGCAGCCCTGATTGCCATGGGGTCATGAGAATGCGTGACAAAGTAATGAATAATCCATCACATTAAAAAAAAAAATGCTTCCAGGTCCTGTCCCAGGCGGTTACGCCGAGAGTCGGCCCGAGAACACTGCCGCTGAGCGTCGCCTGGTCTGCTGCATTGCTTTCAGCCTCACAGGCTGCTGGGCGCTCAGAAAGCGGCCGGTCCATGCCTAGATGTACTTCATGGGCTCTGAAGACTTAGTGAAAGAAAAAGAATGCAAAGTGTATCACTGAGGAATTTTTATGTTGAGTATATGTAGAAATGCAATATTTTGGATGGTTAGGTTAAAAATATACAGTATTAAAATTAATTGGCCCTCTTCCTTTTTACTTTAACAACTATACTCCAATATAAAAATTTTTTTTAAAATTTAAGAGCTTAGATCTGAACAATGTTCACTAAAGGAGCACTGGGCTACGAGGAAATAAGCAACCATATGCCTGTGGTTGTTGATGGCACCTCTTTTTCCTCCTACTGGGCAGCGCTGAACTAGAATATAGATAAGTGAGCAGATGTCCATACAAAGCAGTTTGTAGGTGGTCATGCCAAGGCTGGAAACAAGAGGTAGGTGCCCTGGGATTTCATAAAACAGGGAGGATCCTGGGACCTTGGTGGGCAGCTTCCTCGGAAGGATACTTCTTTTCAACTTTTATAACAGGGACAATTTAAGCGAATGGTCTGGAAGTGGAAGGATGTTCCTAGATGGCATTTAAGGAAATAACAACCTACTCCAGTGCTCCCTTGCCTGGAGAATTCCATGAACATAGGAGCTGGGCAGGTTACAGTCCATGGGATCGCAAAGAGTTGGACACGACTGTGTGACTAACTTTCACTTTTCACTTTCACTGTCCAGCAAAGGACGACGCAGGTGTGCTAGCAACAGGCAAGTCTCCCGAGTAGTGACGTCCACCGGGACCCGCAAGGCCCTGTGCTCACGTGACGGCATGCTTGGGTCCTTGCGGTGTCTGACGAGTTATGCACCAGCGTCCTACTGCGTCACAGGTAAGGACACAGGTCCTCCAGGTAAAGGGACCACTGGCGAGTCACACCACGAGGAAGGCGGGATATGACTAAAATGTCCCACATTCATCGTGTAAAACGTGCGTCAACCCCTCCCCCAGTGGACTCTCAGCCTGGTGAGAGCAGGGCTGTCCGGGCTTGTGTCCCAGCAGCAGGTGTGGCCACGTGGACACAGGCAGGCTGAGCCGCCTGCCCCAGCCAGGATGCCAGCCCTCACCCTGCCGGGACTCAGCCGCCCTGCCTTCCGCACTGTGCAGCCCTCCTCCTGGGGGGGTCAGGAGATCATGAGACTGTAACGTGCCCAGGGTGGATCACAGGGAGCAAGCATGGAAGCCGTCAGGTCTGGGGCTGGCAGGTGGCAGAATTCTACCGCAGGCCAATCGGTACCTCTGCAGTGGGAGGGGTTTGTCCTCTTGGTGCGGGCTGCCCCGGGGCGGGGGTCAGAGCTGTGGCACCCAGAGGCTGAGTCGTCAAGGACCTGGCTCTCCTTAAGGAAGTCAGGAGCCCAGAACTGTGACGGGCGGCCGTGGAGGGGACAAGCGGGGCATCCAGGCCTGCCGGTCACAGGGTGCTGGGCCCTCCCTCTCACTGGCACCCCTCCCCACTGGCTGTTCCCGAACCAGACACCTGCCCAACTCCTCCCGCGACGGGAGGCCAGTAGGAAAGGGGATCCCTGGAGCACTTCACTGGCAACAGTCAAGGCCACAGCCAATGAGCTCCAGTTCAAACAGCTCTGCACACGGCCCGCCGCCTGGAGTCCTCTTCCTGGACCTACAGACTTGAAGCTGGTGGGGTGGGACAGAGAAGGACCCATCCTCACCGGCTGCACCATCTCCCTGGAGGATGAGGGTCCACGAAGGCAGCCTTGGATCACTGGCCAGTCCAGCCCCTCACCTAAAACTGAGCACGCTGATGACCAAAGGTGCCAGTCACACTGTGGAGAAAAGGAGTTAGCAATGAGGTTGGAGAAAACAGACGCAGGGCTCCAGCTTTCGACTGAGTTTTCCTCTCTCTCCGGAACTGGTGTCTGTCTGCCCATAAGACCTCCACCTGGCCCATCCAGATGAAATCTGGCCTGGAAATAGTTCTAATGGGGTCAAAGGTCAAGGTGGTTTGGACCTTCCCACCATCTCAGTCTCATTCTTTAAAATAAAAGAAGCACAATAATACTGCCTCTCTGGTGACTGAGCCAACCGGGCCCTGAATTCCAGATGAGATGGTTGTGACTGTTCCCCCTGCGCTGCCCTCTGGATAACAAGATCCCAAACTCTGCATGGCCCATTCCTCCTCCTTGTCCCTGGAAGGCCTCTACTGGGATTGCAGAGGCTCCCCGACTTTAGGGACGCACTGCCAGTGTTCTAGCCTGGAGAATCCCAGGGTCAGAGGATCCTGGCGTGCCAGCCGTGGGGTCGTGAAGAATCAGACAGGACCGAGTGACTTGGCATGCATGCACACGCCCTTGTTATCCGTTAGTGCCTCATCTTAGAGTAATTATTCAAGTGAGTTAGTGCTCCCTATGGCACTACCCCTGGGATGGAGATGAGACAGAGTCACTAGTGTGAGACTCTCAGGAAACTCCAAAGTAGAGTTCTGTAGTGTGATGGGGAAGGAGATGGGTTCCCAGCAAGAGAGAAAAGAGGGCAGTGAATTATTGTGATGATGGAGATGGTGGTGGTGGTGGAGATGGTGGTGAAGGTCCCAAACGTCACCTATTGAGCCCAGCACTGATCCTCACTAATGCAGACACTGACCTGGTGTGTTATTTCAGCAGTTCCCCCAAGGGTCACTGGAAGCAGTTACTCCTGGCTCCATTTTACAGATGGTAAATAAAGCTTAGCCAGGAAGGTCTTATGCCAAAGGCTGCAGCCAGGAAGTGCCGAGTCGCACTGGCCCTGAGTCTGAATCCTCCCGAGGCCCTCCTCTGAGCAGGGATGCCCCTCCCCCGCAGGAGACCGGGCACCAGGGTAGCGAGGTGGCCGTGGCTGGGAGGACAGTCCATCCAGGAGGTGCTCTGGGCAGAGCCAGCGCCACCCTGGCCCTGCCCAGCTCCTCGCCACCCCCCCCACCCCATCACATCTGCCAAGGTGCTTCCTCTTCCTGGACCCCTGTGCCCAGCTGTGGAAGGAGGTGATAATATCTGCCCAGAGGCTGTGCTCAGCGCCTGTGTTCCTGCGCACAAACTGATGAAAGACCCGCGCTAGTTCAAAGGCTCCCGAGCCGTGTAATTACTCTTTTAAGCAAAACACTTTTTAGAAGCCTTGAATTAGCTTTCTCTCTGAAACGCATATTTCTTCTCAGATGTGTGCTCTCTGAATGATAGGAAATTGGAAGTTGGCATTCGCTTTACCAGCAAACGCAGGATCCTCAAGGGCTTCTGTAAGTCGGCTGCAGTCTTGTGGGAGGTTGTCCACAGGGCCTCGCCAGCAGAGAGGGCACTACCAGGTCTGGTAGCTCTACTCCATTTGGCCGTGTAGACACTGCCCTTCAGAGCCTGGCGCCCAGGGCTCGAACACAGGAAGCGTGGACCCAACTCACCATGGGACCTGAAACCCGTCATTCCTTGCCTTTGGCCTCAGTCTCCTCAGTCACAGGGAATGTGGACTGTGGACTGTGGGTTGCTCTCCTGCCCACTCCAGTCTCAGCCTGGCATCTGGGGCTCTGGCCGGGGTGCCAGGCCTACCTGTTCTCAGCTCACAAACAAGCAGCAGGCAAGCGAGAGCTGCCAGTGGATGAAACTGTCCTTTGGGTTTAAAAAAAAACAAAACTATGAAGGATAATTCCATTCAACCCCTCCACACCTTGGACAGAATTTTACCCATGGAAGCAGAGTTGCTGAGAATCTATTGGAAAAATCTCTTCACCAGCGAGTGCGGCTGCCCGAGGCTTTGCGCCCCGCTCGAATAGCATCACAGAGATGGAGACAAGGGAGTAAGACACAGGGTGGGGTTTTCCCCAGAAGAGCAAGCTGGAGGGTTCCCCACCGTAGACTGCTTAGTACCTGCATACTGCACGCTTCTGTACAGTTCTGGATCCTGGATTTTATGGGTAAACTCCACTCCTTTCTTCCTCTGCCCTGTCTCGGGGGAGGGGGCGGGGAGACAGAGTGCTCAGTGAAGCGACCTTGTCCCTGGAGCAGGCCAACCAATGCCCCGGATGCAGGGGTGGGGCCACGTGTTTCCAGACCATGGTTCATCTCATCTCCTCATCACCTGGACAACCATCGCCATCTCCAGGGGTGCAGGGGAGCGGGACAGATGTCACACCTCACGGGAGCTCTATATGGTGAAAGTGAAAGTCGCTCAGTCCTGTCCAACTCCTTCTGACCCCATGGACTGTACAGTCCATGGAATTCTCCAGTCCAGAATTCTGGAGTGGGTAGCCTTTCGCTTCTCCAGGGGATCTTCCCAACCCAGGGATCGAAGCCAGGTCTCCCGCATTGCAGGCGGATCCTTTACCAGCTGAGCTGCCAGGGAAGCCCCTATATGGTGCGGACAGTGGTAATATGAAAATGATTTGTGAACAGCTAAGGTGTGCCAGGTGCCGTGGACAGCATTTCTCAGGCATTAGCTCGTTGTATGAGGTGGGCAGCATTAACATGCCAATTTCACAGGGGGCACAGCTGAGGCACAGAGGCGAGGGCCACTCCTCTCAGCTCCTCACCCACAGGTGACCAAGCCAGGGGCGTGGCGTTCACATGCTTAATCGGTGAGTTCCGGTCTGTGCCTGTGTGCCTTCACTCGACATTATAATACAGAGTATGCAATGCGGGAGACCTGGGTTTGATCCCTGGGTTGGGAAGATCCCCTGGAGAAGGGAAATGCTACCCACTCCAGTTTTCTGACCTGGAGAATCCCATGGACTGTATAGACCATGGGGTCGCAAAGAATGGGACATGACTGAGCGACTTTCACTTACACTGCCGCATCCACCCTGCCTCGCAGGGCGGTCGCTGTTATCCCAGCTTTCTGAGCTGAGCAGGGCTGCGCTGTGTGAGAAAGCGACCCCATGGTGAGGGGCAGAGCTGCGGGACTGAGTTCCAACCTCACTGACCCCAGGTCCAGGGTCTGCCCTCTCTGGGCTTCTTTGGGACACCCTGTGGGAACCATGGAAGATTTCTAGCTGGGGAGGAAAATGTTCAAAGCAAGATTTTTCCATCCTTATCTCCTGGTGCTGTGCCAGAGAGACACACCCCTACCTCCAGGATGGCCTCTAGGCAAGTCTGTGATAAATGACAGGAAACCAGGAAGATGGATGCCGTGCCCCAGCCCAATAGGCCTGGGCCAGAGGCGCCAGGATCAAATGCAAAGACCTGCAGCCGTCCTCTGGCCGTTACTATCGGTGTACTGATCATCTCTACGAACAACAGCAATAGCCATAATGATAGATTTGCAAATGCTGACAATGTTTTGCTTGCTGTATCTCCTTTCATCTCAGGATATCAAAGTACCTTGACAAATATTAATTAAGCTCTGGGAAATAAACACGATGACGTCACCATAAGGAAGGGCGAGACTGAGATACTGAGAGGTTACGTACGTGCTTTGTGATGGACCCCGCCCCCCACTCCAGCAGAAGCAACAATCAAATAAAAAGGTGATGGTTCTATGACAAGCCTAAACAGCATACTAAAAAGCAGAGACATCACTTTGCCTACAAAAGTCCTTATAGTCAAAGCTATGGGTTTTCCAGTAGTCATGGACGGATGTGAGAGTTGGACCATAAAGAAAGTTGAGTGCCAAAAAACTGATGCTTTTGAACTGTGGTGTTGGAGAAGATTCATGAGAGTCCTTTGGACTGCAAGGAGATCCAACCAGTCAATCCTAAAGGAAATTAGTCCTAAATGTTCATTGGAAGGACTAATGCTGAAGCTGAAACTCCAATACTTTGGCCACATGATGCAAAGAGCTGACTCACTGGAAAAGACTGTGATGCTGAGAAAGATTGAAGGCAGGAGGAGAAGGGGACAACAGGGGATGAGATGGTTGAGATGGCATCATTGACTCAATGGACATGAGTTTGAGCAAACTCTGGCAGAGGCTAAAGGACAGAGAAGTCTGGCGTGCTGCAGTCCATGGAGTTGCAAAGAATTGGGCATGACTGAGCAACTGAAAAACAATCCCTTAAATGTTACTCTCGTCAAAGTTCTTTGACTCAAAATGTTCGTATTGACTTGAATTCCTATAGACATCTGTTTTGTGTCTGTAACTGTGTATGAGGCTATGAGAGCTGACTGAAATGAATATGAAGGTTTATGCTTTCTGCCCTCTGATGGAAGGAGACTAGAGATAATACATGGGCTATTTGGTCACTTATGAAGCTATGGTCAAAAGGCCAGAGAGGGGACCTCCCCAGCAGCAGGACCCAGAGAGATGGTGCCTTCAGGTGAGACAGGGTGGGTGTCAGGAGGAGAGCCCTCCAGGTGGAGGACAGAGCGAGCCTGGCACACGGCAGGCCCAAGGGGGATGCCTCCTGCCCAGGGACGACGGGCGCAGGTGCTGTCCCGCTGGAAGCTCCCAACCCTGAGCTATGAAATCCAGGTGACACCATGGGCTATGGGCCATTGCGGTCACCCCGGTGCCTGAGCCGCAGAAAGGAAGGGGACGGCGAGCTGGGTCCTGACGGTGCAGCATCTGCAGTGGAATTTCCATCTTTGGCAAGAACAGCTATGAAGCAGCACAGCTCACAATGTGATTTCTGGACTGTGCATGGGAGCGTATTGTCCCAAGTGGACGTGGCTGGCGTGGCAGTCTCCTGCCCCTGCCGGGGGGCGAGGGGACCCGGTGTGTGTTCACTAGTCTGGCATGGCAGTCTCCCGCCCCTGCAGGGGGGCGTGGGGACCCGGTGTGTGTTCACTACCAACTCAGAAGGCGTTTGCTGTTCGGTGTCGCCCTGCTTGCAATTACAAGCAGGGCCCACGACCCTCAAACCCACACTTGAAAAAGATCTCTGCTTCTAAACAATTGCTGTGGTTACTGGTGACTTTTAGTATTATCCATGGAGGCTCCCAATGACTGTTTTGTTACGTATTCTTTATGAAGCGTTTTATTGACACGCAAGGGGATTTGGAGAATCCCAGTTACATGCAATGGCCAGCTTGACAGGTCAATGTCACCTGAGCTCACTTTGGGCCAAGTCCACATCTCCAAACCCTGTCTTTAAGCAGCAGATCCAAACGAAACCCCTACAAAGAAGAAGGCTCAGAACGTGAGCGTCTGCGTTTCTAGGCGACACTTGGCGCTTTAATGTGTATTGAAAATGTAAAATGGGCTTCCCGGGTGGTGCAGTGGCAGAGAACCCACCTGCCAATGAGGGAGACACGGATTCAACCCCTGGGTCAGGAAGACCCCCTGGACATGGGAATGGCAATCCACTCCAATATTCCTGCCTGGAGAATTCCACGGACAGAGGACCTGGTGGGCTGTAGTCCATAGTCACAGAGAGTTAGACCTGACTAAACAACAACAGCAAAATGTAAAACAGCGAATCAGATGGCAAACGGCTGAGGTATAATATTTTTATTGGGCAAGTACAAATAGTCTTATGTACATGAAATCACTAAATTTAAATAGTATCCTTAGAATCGAAATGTATTCTTTTAAAAAGTATTGCTTACTTTAACCCTAAAGAACAAATCAAGAAAATAACCTTTGCAGGTTATTACGTGATTATTTCTGAGAATATTATGTGTGGCAGACAAGACCTAGTCTGGGGGTCACAATACATGAAGCTTGCCCCCCTCCTGGGCCCACAGGCATGGAGACAGATGGCAGAGCAGGGTGGGCATTCATCAGGGCTGGAGGAGGTGCTGAGAGCAAGTTCAAGGCCAAGAGGATGGAGAAAGGGTCACCTTATTTGCTTTATCGATTGATAAGGTTGGCCACAGAGATGAAGGCAGAGGGAAAGGCTTTGCTTTGCACTTGCACCTACAGGCCAGAAATCACACTCTGAAATGTACTGTTCCATAACCGTTCTTGCCAAAGACACAAATTCCACTACAGAAGCGACAGTCAGTTCTTCTCGGATTTCCCTCTCTGCCTTCAAGAGTGCTGGGCACGAGTGACTGATGTTTTCTTCACAAAGCCCTTCCTTCTCCCCAGAGACAGTCTGCCCCACTCACAGCCAGGGTTACGGCTGGATGGCACCCATCAGACCCTCCTTGGGATGTCTCTTGCCTTGTGGGTACTTGTGGTGGTAACGCGCTGGGAGAGGGTGAAGGGGGTGCTAATGGTCTGGTGGGGGGGCATGGAGCCGCCGACCTCTGCCACCAGGTGTCAAAATGTGCTTCTCAGACCGTTAGTCCCGGAAGGCTTCCGGGAGGTGGTGAAGTTCTAGATGAGCCTAAAGAAAGGGCTGGATCTGGGAAGGAGCCGAGAACAGGGGTGGAGTAAGGTGGGCCCAAGTGTGGGCCATGTCCAAACCTGTGAACAAGGCTAGGAGGGGCCAAAAGCTGATCCCAGAGAACCCTGACGCATCATTTGTGTATGTGATGCTTGCCTTGATGCCCAGGAGTGTAGGGAGGACACTGCACCCCTGTCTGCGGTGATCATCACGGAGCCCCCAGCTCTGCCTACACTCGGGTCAGGCACAGCACGGCCAGTGCTGCTCCGGTTCATGCCCACACTCAGGTCGAGGCCGCCTGGCGAGGCTGGGCCCTCCACCCCTCTAGGTCACTCAAAGCACACTGGGGTCCCTCAGGGAGCTGGTGACTAGGTCTCGGAGCCGCTGGCCTCTTCTTAGGGGAAGAGCAGAGCTTCAGAGAGTGAGCCAGGCTTTCTCACTTAGTCAACGCAGAAGCTGTACCATCTGGGTTGTGCAGAGCCGACCTCACCTCTGCGTAGCTGCTGGATCTCCTCGCCCCCTGACGGCCTGCAAGCCTGCATCCGCGAGCTGTCCCTGCTCCCTCCCGGGATCCCCCATGGCCAGGCTGGGAGCCCCCATCACCCACTCCCCCATCTCCGCTTTCAGCTCCCCCGGCAAATGTGTGAACTGTGTCCAGATGAGCATCACCACGCACTGGGGGCCTCCTGCACTTTCAGAGGGATCTCTGTCCATCAGAGGTGACTGAGACCACAGGAAAGGTGGGGGAGGGCCGACAGAGAGCTGGACAGGCTCATATCCGGGGAGGGGGCTTTCCTTGTGCCCCTGCTCAACGCACACACGCGTGCACATGCTCAGCGCACACACATAGGCGGCCCCCACCCTGCCCCCCAGGACGCGTGCCCCGAGCAGAGGATAAATGCAGCCCTCCCCCACACACACACCTGTGAGAGCCGCACCTCCCGAGGTGCATCTGTCGGATCCCAGACGGCGGGGGCTGTGCCGGCGTCCGGAGACTGGGTCCTCCTGGGCCCGCGTCTCTCTGTCTCCCCAGCCAAGGGCAGAGCGGTGGGGCCAGCTGGTCCGCTCAGCCGGCTTGCCGATAGCATCTCCGCTGCTGGGTTTTCCATGTTAATAGGTGGTTGCTACAGGTAAGCAGCAGCAGCCAGATGGTATAGAAGGCACATTTCAAAGCCAAATGCTGTGTTGTTGTTTGGGGTTGTCTTAGAGCGATCAAAACAGCCCAAGTCATGTTAATCCCAGCCTTATCTCATGATCAGATCGGAGCAAAAGTCAGTGATCAGAAAAGCAGCTGGATCCAGAGTCTGTGGGGAGCACTGCGTCCCTCACCTTGGCTGGGGAAGGATGCCAGCCATGCCAGGGAGACAGCAGCCCTCCTCATCCAGGCGTCTCGTGCCAGATCGTGGCATTCGACTGCCCCTGCAGAGAGGAGAGCAGAGATGTTTCTCCCCTGAAGAATCCCAGAGTTCCAGCCCGAGGCTGAAGGGAAGTCACCGCTGGGGCTCTCGGCCTGTGGCGGTGTTTGTTTATCCTACTGGGGTCTGGGAGGGTGGAGCTGGCTTCAGAGACGGCACTCAGATGACCAGAGTGGACCTTGCTCTGCATCTTTCGGGAGCTGCGGTCCTGGGACAGAAGACAGAAGGGCAGTGGGGTGACCTCCTTTCTGTTTCTACCTGAAGCAGCTCACAGCCCTTCCTGTGGGCAGGGTCTGGGGCAGCCCTGCTCAGCTCTGTGGTATCCAGTCCACTGCACACTGTGCTGTCCACACTGTACTGCCCACACTGCACTGTGTCCACACCAGCACTGTGTCCACAGCGCACTGCCCACACACCTGTGCTGCCCACACTTGTGCTATCCACGCCTGCTCTGTCTACACCTGGACTGTCCACGCTTGCTCTGTCCACACTGGCACTGCCCACACCTGCACTCTGCAGGGTGTTGCAGGGGCTGGAGGTGCTTGCACCTGGGCCCTACTTGAGGGGACTTGCAATTCTTTTGAGGATGTTAAAGTTACTCCTGTCAACCCTTTCACTTACAATTTTTGATATTTCCTATACTAAGAATGACTTTTATATTTTTATATAACTGAAAAAGTCAAGTGAAGAAAAATAGTTTGCGACACAAGAAAGTTATATGAAATTAATGATCAGGGTCCATAAATAAAGTCTAGTTGTAACACAGCTCTGCTTGTTCCCTTGTGGCTGGTGGCTGGCTGCTTGGCCTGACTGGCAAAGCTGATCAGCTGTGACAGAGACCATATGCTCATGGAGCCTAAAATACTACCATATCCACCACAGAAAAGACCCCTAAGTAGACTCTGAAGTTCATGGAGGCAGCGCTGAGAATATTCCAGCCAGCCTTGTGTCCCATGCCACTCCCCAGGACTCGGCACCAGTGGGCAGTTTAATATGATGGATGAATGAATAAATAAATAGTGTAAATCCTCAACTAAACAACTATTCTTTAGGAGCATATTTTGTACACTAGGGGATACCTGTGATCCATTTGCAGGTGTTTCCCCTTTGGTTTATCTTAAAAGTGTTTCCCTTTAGTGGTTCCAGAAACAAAAGCCCAGGGACAGTCCCCCTCCTCCAGGAAGCCATCCTGGACTTCCATCCTGGAGATCCATCTCTCTCTCCACCCAATTCTGTGTTGTCCTCACAGCCTTGGACTTCTGATAACAGAGCCTCTCCTGGAGTCACTGACTTGTGAAAAGCTCCTTCTGTTTGGGACCCTGGAAGCGCCTGCATCTCCATTCAGGGCGAGACCAGGGGAGTCTGTGCGTGATGCGTGTGGTTTCCCTTCCTTCTTTGTCCTCCCCTTTTGTCGAGTGGACTTCCTCCACTCAGCAACCACAGACACCGTCAGGATTCTGCGCTTTGACACCAATGTCCTTGGACTTTCTAAACACCCAGATCAGTGGTCCTTAGCTACCCTTCCCAGGGTTCTTCCCATCAGGGTGCGAGCTCCTGTACCTGCTTTTACCACCATGTTTTACCCCAGGGCCGTGGCGTGTTGGCCAGCTTACCCAGCCAGTTTGCTAGACCAGGACTGTAAGCATCTGAGTGGAGCTTGCCACTGGACT
Source organism: Bubalus bubalis (assembly GCF_019923935.1). Lineage (NCBI taxonomy): Eukaryota > Metazoa > Chordata > Mammalia > Artiodactyla > Bovidae > Bubalus > Bubalus bubalis. The sequence goes on along the minus strand of NC_059164.1, from coordinate 117,181,628 downwards.
CGGGGGAAAATAGGTCTCCAAACATAGGACACACAGCAGGAGGGCGAGCACAGCCTCTCAGGCTGCGTGCTGCCCCGGATGGAGCATGGGTCAGAGGTCAACCCGACCACACGTTCCCTATTCGTCCTAAACAGGTGTAAAAATACCAGCTTCTGCGAATCAGAACAAGAACTGCGTGGAGAATGGTACACAAAGTGCGTAGCCCCCAGCCTGCAGTGAGTGTGCGCTGAGGGTTCTCTCCTGGGCTCCACAGGGCAGGGGCAGGGTCTCCTCTTTCTGTGTGATCCTGGAAGCTCCCAGCACACGGATGTGAGGGGCAAGGACTCGTGTACAGGGATAATCAGTGATGAAAGCAACGGGGAACCCGCTGGCTGCTCAGCAACAAACAGACATAGCAACAGGGCTACTAGACTTCGAAATTAAAGATACAGGTGTTCCAGCTAAACTGAAGCTTGAATATATGGGATATACTTATGCTAAAAAGGTATTCCTTGTTAATTTCTGAAATTCCATTTTAACTGAAGATCCTATTTGTCCAGAAGCCATAAATGGAGGGGGTCTCGGCGTCACGGTAACGGGCAGATAGAGGTAGATAGCAGGTGGAGGGGTTCTGCCTTTCTCCCCATCAGAAAGGGCGGGGAGGGGAGAACCTCCTGGACGGATCACGGTGAGTGGCTGTTCTCCTTTATGGGGACTTGCCTCCGTCTACGGACCAGGATCCAGAGCTTCTAACAAGGAAGATGTGGGGATTCACGTGAACTTGAGGAAAGACCAGGAAGCTGGCTCCTCCTGACTCCCCCCTGCAATTCCACCAGGCACTAGGAAGACACTCTGCTTGCTCTTCATGGCATTTGAAGGCAAACTCAATTTGAGGCATCAGTTTTCTTCCTCAAATTCAAGATGTCTTATCCATATGGCAGTAACGTTTCTTATTATATGCCTGATCTAATGTGAACTCATTACATCTTATCCAAAATGCATAAATAAATTTCTTAAGCCTTCATGTAAACAAATATCACAGTTTGGTCTTCCTTTAGTTTTAATGAATACTTGAAGACCAAGCTCTTCTTCTCCCTTCTTGACAAATGAGACCTTTCTCATTATTGTAATGGTTCTTAAGTCTTCCTGGTCAATTAGCAAAATATTTACTATTATTATTTATCATCCTCTTGATCATTTCTCACACTGCTGTGCATGCAGCAAAAACTGCTCAGAGATAGCACCACCAATTAAAAGGTAAAACAAGCCTGGAGAATTCTTTCTTAGTAATAAGTTATCCATTAAATACCACTGAAGCTGTTCTTGTTGTAAAATGTATGTCAACATAATCTCAAATACTTTTTATAAAGTACCAGTAGTAAGACATTAAAAATGACAAAAATGTCTTTAATCTATAAAAAATATAATTGCCTGAGATCATTTGCTGCACAATGAAATAAATATTACCAAGACGGGTCTATCCAGCCGGCATCTGTACCACGGGGCAGGAAGACTTACTTTCTAATAGATCATCAATCACTGTTGTATCATTTCTTGTCCCTTCAAGGGAGAGGAACGGTCTCATGATCCCTAACCCAAGAAGAGTATCCCCTTCTTTGGGAGAAAACAAACGCACTGGCTTTTGGCAGCTAAAATATGTCTGTTAGTCAATCCATTCACAGACTGTGGTTGGCAGGGGCGGGTGGGGGAGGGAAGGACTGGGCGTTTGGGATTAGCAAACGCAAACTAGTGTACACGGGGCAGATAAACAAGACGATCCTGCCGTGCAGCACAGGGAACTCATTCAATATCCGGTGATAAGCCGTAATGGAAAAGAACATGGAAGAATGTATGGGTATGTATAACTGAGTCACTTTGTTGTACAGCAGAAATTAATGCGACATTGTAAATCAACTACACTTCAATAACATACAAGCTTTTAAAAAAGAACTGCTTTAAAGAGCCAAAGAGAGAGACAGAGAAGTAAGGATACAGTGCTTTACAGCTTAGAAGTCGCAGTCTTCGTCCCAGTCAAATACGAAGACAATTATGCAAATGCAATCTCAGGTCAATTGACACGTCCGTCCGCCACTCCAGAGGTGCTCACTCGGTTCAGACGGAGGAGAGGTGCATGCACAGCGGGGACAGGATACAAACCTGCGGCCCGTCCAGGGCGGCCGGAAGAGGACACTGAGAGGCGAGGTAGAAAAGGGCTGTGCCGGCCGGAGTGCTGGGGACCAGGGCTCCCCAGCTGGGCCAGGGTCCCCATCCATAGTGAGCCCGACAGCAGCCAGTAGAGTTCTTGTTAAGTTCATCTGAATGATAAAATAAAATCTCCTGGAGATGCATGGAGAATTTGTTTATTCTGCGTTGAAGGGTCAGTGTGTTTCAAGCCTTGGTTTGCCCCAGCTTGTATTTGTGAAGAGTCGCAAAGAGTCGGACACGACTGAGTGACTGGACTGAACTGAACTGAACTGTATTTGTGAAAGGTGGTCGGCTTGGGAGCCACACAAAGGTGTGAAATAGCATTTTCCCTGGAGAATCCCACGGACAGAGGAGCCTGACGGGCTACAGTCCGTAGGATCACCAAGAGTCGGGCACGACTGAAGCGACTTATCACCAACTCACACTCGGAGTCTTTGAAGCTCTTAATGTTCCAGTGGGCAGAGCAGCTTGACTGTGCCCTTAATTTCCTTTTCTCTTTGAAGAATCCTACCCAGAGGTGACTCTCAGCGCTGAGCACTGACTGACCAGGGGGACGCGGATGGGTCCTGGGTCAGAGGGCATGAACGTGAGTCCTCACGGCTCACAGACCACGCCTCAGCTAAATAGTGGACAGTTCCTGGCACCTTCCCCGATGAAACGCAGCTTTCCTTTCGCACCTTCCCCTGCAGCCACAGCCCCATCTGCAAGTCCCGTTGTCTTTGGAACAATGAGCAACGGGTTAGAACAGTCAGCACATGCCAGCGTCTCTCAGCTGTTTTCTCCAGGAGCCTCCTGTGTCTTGTCTCCATGGCCACCCTGACCCTGCAACAGAAGAGAATCTCAGCCCATGCCCAGTGCACCAGACCCAACGCAGGGCCTCCAAGGACGGCTGTAAACTGGGCCCCCGCCTTCTGTTCATGTGGGTCCTCACCCCAGCTCCCCTGATGCTCAGGTCATAGTCATCCCTCCCAGGCCTGCATGGTCCCTGCACCCACCACCACCCCTTCTGCAGTAATTCGTCCCAGAGGATGATGGCCCGGACCACAGACACGGCTCGGAGCCTGAACTATCCTGCGGCGCTGCGGCTGTTTTCCTGCTTCATGTCTCACATCCTGATGAGACTGCCTGCTGCTCTTGGGGAGAAATAGAGTCTTCCTCCCCCACTGTGGACAAAGCAAAGAAGAAGTCTCAGTCAAAACATGCTGATGGCGCTACTGAGCCTGCAAGCCGCAACTACGGAGCCCGTGAGCTGCAGTGACTGAAGCCGCATGCCTAGAGCCTGTGCTCTGCAACAGGGGAGCCCCTTCAGCAGGAAGCCCGCAGACCTCAGCCAGAGGGGAGCCCCTGCTCACCGCGCCTAGAGAAGAGCCCACATGCGGCATTGAAGACTCAGTGCAGCCAAAAATAAATAAATAATTTTTAAAAAAGGAAAAGTGTTGAAAGGAGACAGTAACACCGGACACCTTCAGGCTGCATTTACTGATGTAAGAAATACCCAGGCCCGTGGAACTGTCATGAGGACCTCTGGTGACCTTACACAGAACACCAGCAGTGAGACAGGAACCGGAATGCAAAACCCGGTAGGCTGTATGGGCTGGTGCAGTGACGCTTTCCAAGGCATGAAGGTTGGAAACAGCATGAAAACCCCAGCTTCCTCAAGAACCGACCTAGAGATGGAACTAAAACCAACACGTCATTACAAATGTGCAGGTGACGTGCAGCGCACACTCCGCCAGCAGCGTGCCTTCACAGCAGCTCACGCCTCTGTTTTGTGCCCCTTTGCTTCTAGAAGAGTGGCTGCGGTGTGGTAGTGAAAATCCACCAGGATAAACGTGAGGCAAACATCATGGGCTTCCAGTAATGGCACGGGGAAAAAAACCAAAACATGCAATATCTCTTTTTGAGTCACCCGATTCAAATGGACATTTTCTAAATCTGACAGTGAGCTCTGAGGATTGTAAGTAAACAGGAAGCACCCACCGCAAAATCGAGTTAAGAAAGTCAGCTGTGCATGAGCCGCCTGGCCTGGGGGCTGTAGGAGAAGACAGGAGCTTCAGTGAGGACATGGGGAGAAGCAGCCTTGGTTAATTCTTGGCTCATCAGGAATCCCTGCCGGGTCCTGTCAAGTTGGGGTGTTATGTTCTAAGAGGTTCTTGATAAATTGTGCCTGCCCCAGGGGTGACCAGATGGTGAGAGACCGTGATCTCTGTCATCAACACGTGTGTTCCAAAGACTAACAAGCTCTCTTTGTTCTGGAGAAAAGCAGGTGACCAGGATAAGCGTAGTCTTCATCACCAATGTTCTGAGCTGCCTCCAAGGCTGGGGCACCAGGATCCAGGGCCACCGGAAGGGAGACACAAAGGAGGGTGAGATGAGAGCTTTGCAATAACTGAGCTGGACGCCTCACAGTGGAGTTTGGAAGTGGGGTCACATTCCCAGGGATGCTGAGAAGTGGTGCAACCAGCCACGGAGATGTAGGGGGGAAGCCAGGGCGGGGCTGACCGCTGGGGCCATACCCACCCATGGAGGGTAGAATAGAGCGTGACAAGGACCTCAGAGGTTGGGATGGAGGATCCATCATTCCCGCCGGGTATGTGCTCACCCCCATCTGGGAAAGACCAAGCTAAGTGGTCTTCTAGCAGTGGGGGCCTGGGACCGGAATCCAGGGGAAGTGTCTGGGCCATGGGCTCATCCAAAGATGGTGTGCCTGCTCCCCAAAACCCCCTGCAGGCCCCCGAGTCCAGCTCCCTGGGTCCAGGCCGTGTGGCGTGGGGGACCCTGATGGCCCCAGACCGGGGGTGTCAGGCCACAGGGGAGACTTGGGCTGGACATGCCAGCAGTGCTCACCCTTCCCCAGGCAGGTGTCGGTCAAGATCATTGCAGAAAAGGGGTCTTTCCAGGTAAAGCTGAGCCCTGGCAGAGGTGGGAAGACAACGCACCTCCCATCGGACCAGGCAAACCTGACTTCCTCTCACTCCCTCTTACTCGCTTTGGGAGGGAAGGTGTGCAGTTACAGACACGATGTGCAGTGACCTCGGACTGGAAATGATGGGACTGGAGCCACGGCTCAAGAGCTGAGGTCACACAGGGCAGCTGGGCACTGGGGTCCTGTGTGAGGCCTTCCACTACCCAGCTCTGTTGTCTTCAGCAAGTTAGTCCTGGTATTGTGAAATTCTGGATGGTTCTGCTCAGAAAACCATCCAGCTCTTAAACTTTCTGTGTATGTTATTATATTCGGTCTGTATTGTAATTGCAGTTCGATTTGCAGAATCTAAGGGTTAGATTCATTGGAAAAGACCCTGATGCTGCGAATGATTGAAGGCAGGAGGAGAAGGGGATGACAGAGAATGAGATGGCTCGATAGCATCACAGATGGGAGGGACATGAATCTGAGCAAACTCTGGGAGATGGTGAAGGACAGGGAAGCCTGTCGTGCTCCAGTCCCTGGGGTCGCAAAGAGTCAGACATGACTGAGCGACTGAACGGCAGCAAAGGGTAGAAGAATCCAGGCATCCTACTGATCCCTACTGTGCTGTGAAGACTTTTCTATAGTAGGGTAAGAAGCAACATTTTATAAACCTTTAATTTTCTATTAAAAATGTGTGGCCAGCAAGGGTGAGTTAATGGAATTCATTTATTAAATAAGGCAAATGTCCCTGGAGGAAGTCTTCTCTTCCTCGATGGTCCACAAACCCCCCTAAATCTATTAATAGAAAACTGCTATCTTGCTTATACTTAAAAATAAAAGTTCGGTTTTCACATCGACATTATTCCAGGTCCATCATATTTTGTCTGCAATTTATTCTAATTTTCTTTCACTCTTTCAGCCGTCCACTTACAAAGCCGGATGTGCCGCAACATAAAGAGACGCAGAGTTTATATAGAACCTGTGTGGCTGGGTGATCAATGCACGCTCTAGAAAGCTGCTACATTTTTAATAGCACTTTTGTTTTAGTTGAGTCTTTAAGCTGATTAGTGAGGATGGCGGGGTTTTAATTGGGGTTCTCATTTTCTTTGGGTCTTTGGGAGACATCATTTTTTTTTTTTTTTCCCATCCCACATAGCTAATCAGTCATGAAAATCTTCCCAGAGAGTTTTGTTCTTCCTTTATTCAGAGAGAGTCCTGGTCAAGGCAGGTTAGCATTCTGTACAAAAGATATCTTAATGATGGCAACATAATGTATGCGTTTCTCACCTTTGGACCCGAGAAAACGGAAGAGTATCTTTTTTTTTTTTTTTTAACAGCCAATTTTTGCAAAGCATTCAGCCCTAACTTCATTATGAGCTCGACTTGTCCAAATCCTTACAAGTGTGGGTGCCTTTGACAGCCCCTCCCCGCCTGGGCCTCTGAGTGGCAGTGCGAACGGGACTCTCCATCACGGCAGGAATGCATTTATGATCATGCAGTGCTTAAGTCTGTTTTTATTTCTCGTTTTATGGAAAATGCAGCGGTAATCCCTTTAGAATTCCCCACAGCTTAAATCTCAGAGACCGTTCACGGCGTCTCTTAATGTCTCAAGGGTCCTTCAAGTCGCGTAAGCCCCATATTCAACAGGTAAAGCCCACTTTGTTCTATAGACATGGCTGGAAATAATGTGAAATTAAAGATTTAATCTTCTGGGGGGCACCTCAGCCTTTCCGTAGTCCGTCACAAAGAAACTAGAAAGTCTAGCCCCTTTTCAGCGAGGAGAAAAGTCTCTGATTGGCAGGAGCGGGGGCATTGATCCCCAAAACTATGTTGCTAAAAATTTTTATTAATGCAATTAGGCAAAGAGGCCGCTGTCCAGCCCCAAATGTTGGGGGAGACTTCATGTCACGATGAAATTTGCTTCCATTATTAACCTAATTGATGGGATTTATGTTCAGAGCAAGGGGAGAAAAAAGAAATCAAACTTTGGTGACAAATTAAGTACTTTTTTTGCTCTCAAGGAAACCTAATTCCACCAACACAAATTAGAAAGGGTGGTCAAGGCCCCACTGATAGGAGAGGAAGGATTAGATAAGGAGAGATTGTACTGACCTGAATGCACGGTTTGTGAATTCCATCCCCGTGCACCCTTGGGCTGTTTAATGGCATGTTCTCGACCTAGTCTATAGCATGAATTAATTTTCCATATTGAGATTTTTTTGGAAATGTGTTAGAAAAACATCAAGAAATGAATGCTATGTCATTTATGGAACCCTGTTCCGACACCCTTACTGTTTAGCTTTTTATCCAAATATGCTGCCAGTGAGTCTGGGGCTGGCCTGGGTTGCATGGCCTGTTGGTTCCTGCCTCCCTTTGCTTCTTGTAGGGAGCAGGTCTGCCCCTGCACTGTTTGGGGCGGGGGAGGGGGGGGCGGTCCCTAGAAACAGACCTTTCGCTTTGTTTTTACAGAAAAGTCTGAGAGTCCTGGGGAGGTTGAGGCATAGACGTCTGCTGAGGCGGAGGGCCCCGAGGCCAGGCAGACGGGCTTAGGCAGTGCAAACAGCCAGCACCAGCAAAGCTGGCCCAGGACTCGGTCCATCAGAACCCAGGAGCCCTCAGCCGTCTGCAAGGCCCCACACCTGGTGAGGCTTGTTCATACGGCGATCCACGGATGACAGCCACGCTGCCACAGCCGCGTTTCGGAAACACAAATTAGCGGAAAATCCGAAAGAATTTGAGCAGATCGCTAATGATTAAAAACAATGGATTTTTCAAAAAATTGGAGTATAATTGCTTTACGATGTTGTGTTAGTGTCTGTTGTACTGCCCTCTTCTTTGGATTTCCTCCCATCTCGGTCACCACGGAGTGCTGAGCAGAGTCCCCATGCCATACAGTAGGTTCTCGTCAGTTACCTACTTTAGACATAATGGTGTGTGTCAGTCAGTCCCAGTCTCCCAATTCATCCACCCTTCTAACCCCCTCGGGATCCATACTTTTGTTCTCTACATCTGTGTCTCTGCTTTGCAAATAAGATCATCTATGCTATTGCTCAATCAGTAAAGAATCCGCCTGCAGTGCAGGAGACCTGGGTTCGATTCCTGGGTGTTGAGGATCCCCTGGAGAAGGGAATGGCAATCCACTCCAGTATTCTTGCCTGGAGAACCCCGTGGACAGAGAAACCAGGCAGGCTACAGTCTATGGGGTCGCAAGAGTCGGACACTACTTAGAGACTAAACCATGCTATTTTTCTAGATTCCACATATATGCATTAATATACCCCAGCAATCCCCCTCCTGGGCCTATACGCAGAGAAAACCATAATTCAAAAGGACACATGTACTTCAAGGTTCATTGCAGTGCCATTCACAATAGCCAGGCCACGGAAGAAACCTAAATGTCCATCAGCAGAGGAATGGATAAAAAACGGACCTTTTATTGCAAAAAATAATTAATGAGCAGAAGAGACTGGAGGGAAAGCAGAGCATCTAAACTGGATTCTCTTAAAGGAAGATTTTGCAGAAATGCAGCTTGCTTCGCCTGGGGTCCCACCGCCTCCAGATTTCTGGACCCGGGAGCCCCTGAGACTGTGCCGCCGTGGTCACCACTGAAAGGCTCTGTTGAGTGGAACCTGCCCTGCCCAGCAGGAAATGCTGGGATCAGAGAGGCCGCCCACATCTGGACTCTGAAGTCCTGAGAATATGCTCACTTTCACGGAAGGCTTCAGATGCAGGTATTTTCACCCTGAGCGCCTATAGGGAGGTTCTTGGTCCAGGACCACAGCCGTCTGGCCCAGGGTTCCGCCCCCTTCTCTGGGCTCGGAGCGACTCAGGCGGCTCAGGAACGACTCGCGTGATCAGTGTTTGGATTTAAATCCTGAAGGCTGAACCGAATCCGAGTCTACACGGCCACAGGCTCTTCACAGAGCAGTGGCCTCAGGACAGACTGGGGCCTGGGGCCCGGGGCCCGGGGCCCCTTGCTGAAGTGCTGTGCCTGGCTAAGCGTCTCCCAGAAACAAGACAGAAAGAAACTGCAAGGCCCGAAACTGCTCACACAGTTGGGGCAAATTACGGACAATGAGACACAGAGCCAAGAGAGCACACTGTCACCTCTGAAGAGCTGGGCGCAGAAGCACAGTACTCCCTGCACAGAGCACCCACAAGGCGTGGGGAGACTCCCTAAGCCACCCGTCTGGCCTGACCCTGGACACACCCCTGCGTACGTGCATGCTAAGTCGCTTCAGTTGTGTCTTTGCGACCCCGTGGGCTTAGCCCACCAGGTTCTTCTGTCCAGGGGATTCTCCAGGCAAGAATACTGGAGAGGGTTGCCATGCCCTCCTCCAGGGGGTCTTCCAGACCCAGGGACCGAACCCGCATCTCTAGTGTCTTCTGCACTGGCAGGAAGGTTCTTTTCCACTAGCGTCACCTGGGAAGCCAGGACACATCTCTACCTTCACCCCATTTAAGGAACCAGCTCGCCACCCCCAGGTGAGCGAGCAGGGGCATCTGCTGCTTGTCCTCATCCCCCACTGCTGCAGCGGGACCCCAGTAAAACCTCACCCGAATTTCCTGTCTGATCGCTGATCGATTCCTATTGATTAAGGAGGCCAAGAACGCTGGTTGGTAACAGCCTTACCTGCCAATGGACTCCAAGACCGCCAACCACTTACCAACCACAGGGAGGGACACAGTTCATCTCAGCAAGCCTGTACCCATCCACATTTCAGTTGTCAATTGCATTGTAACAAGCCACACTCAAAACTCCAAATGCAGTGACACAAAAAACCATTGATCATTTCTTGCCACTTTGCTGTCTGGACTGCCAAGCCTCAAGGGTGACCTTGAGGCTCCTGCAGCTGATGAAACCCTCAAGGAGGCCCTTGCCCTCAGTGGTCCAGCCTGAAGCCAGCTGGTGCAGCTGGGATGGGCCCAGCCACATTCTCCCAGGAGGCCCACCCCCAGGAACACCTTGGTGTTGTGTTAGCTTCCCCGGGATGGCTGTAACAAAGCACCACCAGCTGAACAGTTTAGAATGACAGAACTTCACTTTCTCACAGTCTGGAAGCTACGAGTCAGAAGTCATGGGGTCAGCTACACCATGCTCTGTCCCCCAGCTTCCGGCGGGCCCTGGGGAGCCCTGGAGCTGCTGGATCTGCAGCAGCATCGCTCCGGTCTCTGCCTCATTTATTGCTTGGGCGTCTTCTCTCTGTGCATCTCTGTCTCACCTCTTCTTATAAGGAGAGCAGTCAAGCTGGGTTAGGGTCCACTCAACTGCTATACATCTCCACTTCCTCTACATCTCAGTTACATCCACAAAACCCTGTTCCCAAACAAAGTCACCTGTTCAGGTGCCAGGGGTTCGGACTGAACCCTGTCGGAGGAGCTCGTGCCACCAAGCAGTGTGGCCTTGAGGGCGTGACGCTGTTGAAACGAGTCGATCAGAAAAGGAGAAATACGGCATTTCTGTGCTTACATGAAGTAGGCGTTCAGGCAGTCAAACTCCTAGAGACAGAAAGTCGTGTGGCCCTCAGGACCTGGGGAGGGGGCGTGGCGGAGTGTTTCTAATGGGTATGGGTCTCAGTTTTACAAGATTAAATGTTATGATGATGAGTGGTGATGATGGCTCACAACATTATCAGTTCAGTTCAGTCGCTCAGTCGTGTCCGACTCTTTGCGACCCCATGGACTGCAGCACACCAGGCCTTCCTATCCATCACCAACTCCCGGAGTTTACCCAAACCCATGTCTATTGAGTCGGTGATGCCATCCAACCATCTCATCCTCTGTCATCCCCTTCTCTTCTCGCCTTCAATCTTTCCCAGCGTCAGGGTCTTTTCACAACATTATAAATGTGTGTAATATCACAGAACCGAAAACCAGTTAAGATGGTAAATTTAATGTTATGACATTTTACTTCAATTTTTAAAATGTTTTAAAGGCATATGGATAGGAAAGGAAGAAATAAGACTGTCGCTACTTAGAGATGATATGATTATATATACAGGAAATTCAAGAGATCTCAAACAGCTCCTAGAGCTAATGAGTGTAATCAGCAAGTTCACAACATGTAAGACAAACATTCAAAATTGATGGTATTTCTAGCAATGAATACATGGGCACCAGTATTAGAAATACAATACCGCCTACCATTGCTCAAAAACTGGAATTCTTAGGAGGAAATCTAATAATACACGCACAGGCCTTGTATGCTGAAAGGCATATCATGTTCATGGATTGGCAGACTCAATGTAGTGAAGACATCAACTTTCTGCAAGTTGATATAAGGTTTTAAATAATTCCTATCAAAATCCTGGGCTTCCCTAGTGTCTCAGATGGTAAAGAATCTACCTGCAATGCAGGAGACCTAGGTTCTATCCCTGGGTTGGGAAGATCCCCTGGAGAAGGGAAAGGCTACCCACTCTAGTATTCTTGCCTGGAGAATCCCATGGACAGAGGAGCCTGGAGGGCTACAGTCCATGGGGTCGCAAAGAGTCAGACAAGACTGAGCGACTAACTTTTTTATCAAAATCCTAGCAAGACTTTTTGTAGATACTGCAAGATTATTCTAAAATTTACATAGATATGCAAATGAACTGAAACAGCTAAGGCATTTTTTAAAAAGGAGACTCAAGTGGAAAGAATCAGTCTACTGATTTCAAGCCTTATTACATGGCTATAACATAAGCTCTACAAGAGTGTGGCGTTGGAGTAGAGACAGACATAGATCAATGGGACTGAACAGAGAACTCAGGAATAGACCCGCCATACATATGCCCAACTGCTTTCTGACAAAGGGGCAAAAGCAGTTCAGGCAGGATTCTCAGCCCCGCCAAGAACACAAGGTGTGGGGGTGGAGTGAGCAGAGTGGACACTCACAGCCCCGGCGTATTTAAACAGAAATCAGGCTTTCCAAGAACCAGGCATTTTTAAAACCACATGCCGCCAAGTAGCCAACTGAAGAGCAGGAAGTTCGGCAGAGCAGTTGCCATGTACTTAGCTTCCCTCCCACAGAGGGTCCTCCTTCCGGGGAGGAGGGGGGCTGCAGGGGCCGCTCGCTGGCAGGGGCCGCTCGCCCGGCAGGGGCCTCTCCTGTTTCTCCGGGTGTGGGTGGCGTGGACCTCGGCACTGCCGGCACGTGGGCGGTGGGCATGGATCTGGGGCACTAGCCACGAGCCTGCATTCAGACCTGGGGACCTCCGGCCTCAGAATCGCGCCTCCCCCGTTTTTCTGTGGCCTTGAGAAGGTCACGTCTTTATTTCTGCCTTTGTTCTCTCTGCGGGGGTGGGGGGTGACCCCTGTGCCTGCTGTGGCCACTCCAGTGGGATGGGGGCGGAGACAGGAGGGGGCGGAGACAGGAGGGGGCGGAGACAGGAGGGGGCGGAGACAGGAGGGGGCGGAGACAGGAGGGGGCGGAGACAGGAGGGGGCGGAGACAGGAGGGGAGGGGATCGGAGGGGACCTGCGTACAAAGAGCCCATCACTAGGAAGAGGAGCACCTCTGCCCAGGCCGGGGCCCTGTGGGTGCCTCTGTGTGGCACAAGGAAGGCAGGACACAGCAAGGGACTCAGAGGGACAGAGAGACATCAGAAGAATGACAGGCGCCCAGAGCGGGCTGTGCGTTCTCCAAGGAGGGACTGGCCGTCGTCCAGGTCTTGGCTTCCTCTGGCCCAGTGAGGGTACTCAGTTCCCCAGGGAGCTTAACTGCCCACAATCAGGAGTAGATTCATTGTAGCTTCTCCTCAAAGGTCCCTGTGGGCTGGGGAGCTACCCCCCAAACTTTCAGGGTGCTGCAGAGAAGCAGAGGGCTGCATGCAGGCCTATGCATGTTAGACGAGATTACTATTTACTCCCCAGTTAGGGGATGCCACAGGGACCTTCCAGATTCATGTCAGGGAAACCCCTCTGCTTGGAAGTTATAAAAAGGCCACAATCTCGACGACCCCTTCCAGCCCGGGAGGTGAGGTGGACGAGAAGACTTTCTTGTTGTCGTTGGCATCGCCAGCAAACAGCAGTTTGTAAGAAGCGTGGTTGCCTGGCAACAAGTGCTGTGTGTCTTGAGTCGTCTATCTGTTGTCTATGCCCCCGCTGCCTGGGCCCAGCTGGGGATTTTCTCCACAGTGGCTCTTTTAGGATGGGTAAAGTCTAGCCAGTAAAGCTGCTCGGGTTCAGCCTGCCTCATCCCAGACAGTGTTTTCCTAAACACATTGCTAGGCACCAAATCAGGAAATCCTCAGGCCTGTGTTTGCATGTTGAACTGTGCAGAACTCCAGGGATCTTCAGGAAGTCTTCAGAGACCACCTCAGTGGTGGAAGGCACAGAGGGTTCAGGGGAAACGCTTCTCTTACAGCCTCTTCTTCCATCCGACCCCCTGACCCTGAGATCACACAGCCCACCTTGGTGGGAAGAGTGGCTCGAGATGGAGGCGGGCTGAGACCACAGGGATTCAGACCTGAATCCGCTCTCCGTCCCCTGCGGGGCGTACCTGAAGCTGACCCGGCGCGTTCGGTTGCCATGGTATCCGAGGCCTACAGCGGAGCCTGCGGAGGCGGGCTCACCAACGTGTTTGTCTTCTCTGATATAAAAAGCTCGGAGCAACTAGACTGTGGAGGGGTGAAGGCCAGTGAAGAAAAGTGCCAAGGTCCCCAGGACCGCCACATGCCTTGGCTGATGGATAAAGGAAGGCAGACACACCAAAACCACAGGAGGCCTCGCACTCAAGGCTAAAACTGAGGTGGGACAGAAGAGGGGACCCCCACCTCACGGACACCTTTGAATGTTTTTTCTAAAGTCCATACCCTCTGCGACAAGAAGTGTGGCTACCTGTGCAAAGGCTGAGTGATCGTGGGCTCCTGAGAGATGCCCCCTAAGTCAGGAGAGAAACAGACCTGGTTTCAGCCCCTCCTTAACCCCCCAGCAGCCCCGCCTCACTCACTAAGGAACGCAAGCTCCCTCAGAAGGCACCCAGGCGATGAACCTTAAGGGCGAGTAAGAAACCAGACTCGGGGCCGGCTCATCCCGGGACGGCCTTCGCTCCAGCTCTTCAACATGGAAACGTCCAGCTGTGTCTGGAGGTTGTTCTGACTCCATCATGGAAGCAGGGGCTCGTGGAATCCCAAGGTGCACAGTGAGAATCGAATACCGTCTCGGACCGCTCCGATCTCACAGCAGCCTCACCTCTGGGCCCTGGTGTCCCAGGTCCACGAGCCGGACGGTGCACAGCAGGGGCTGGCTGTGCGTGGACAACATGGGTGCACAGGCCAGAGGAGTGGGCACGGCCCGCTGAGCGCCATCCACTGGCCTGCACTCCAGACCAGTGGGTCCTCCATCCTGGGGCCCGGTTTCAGTCCTGGGATGCGGTGTTCCCAGAGCCCCCCCGGAAACTTTTCTTCTCCAGGCCCCCATGCCCAGCATCTGCACCCGCCCACTGGATTCTGTCAAGTCTTCAGTTTCAACGAGGGCTCCTTTCCACACGTGTTCAAGTTCTCCAGACCAGGACAAGATGGGATTGTCTGACTCACAAGAAGCTGATGGAAGGAAAGCTCTCTCTCCCAGGCCTCCTGGTCTGTGGTCTCTCTTGACACCTCCAGGAACCTGCCTTGACATCACCACCAATGCTGCTCGCTCCTGACCCTCCCCATCCCTCAACCTGGGCGCACACATCAGCCGTTCCCAGGTCCTCAGGGGCCCGTGCGTCCCCACCTCTGTCCTGTCCTCACCACAGCTCACACCCCCTCTTTCACTTTTTCTAGATGACTGAGCAGGGTCTACTCAGGAAAGAAAGACCCACTCCAGATTTTCAGAGAAACGTCAACACGGAAAGCGATTACGAGGATTAGACAGGACCGGAGGGCTGGAGGGGGGAGAGGTGGATGGTGAGGCTGCAGGGGCAGGAAGCAGCCTCTGCTGGGCAGAGGCTGGGGTGGCGAGAATCTCGGGGTTCACAGGAGGAGCCCAGCAGAGTGGCTGAGAGGAGGGGCCCAGCACGGTACTGCAGACAGACAGGAAGCGGGTGCTGCTGACCCTTGGGGGGGGCCACCAGGAACGGGAGCAGAGACCACGGCCCCCCGTCTCCCCCGGGCTGCAGGGTCCCCTCTGTGGGCTCGTCCCTGCAGGGACCCAGCTGGCCAAGGAGACAGGTCAGGCCATTCCCCACCCCCTGCCCCCCAGGGCTGAGTCTGGAGGTGAAGCTGAGTCAAGAGCCTTGGTCACTGACTTGGGATGTCTGACTTGCGGTATTCCTCATCACTTTCTTCTGAAGCAGGTGCTGGAACGCCCAGGCCCTTGGCCCCTCCCTTCCAAGCTCAGGCCGAGCTGCCATGGACCCTGCTGGCTACCCTAACTCAGGCTTCCTCCAGCGCTCAGGGACCCATCTGGCCCAGCCCTGAGATCCTCCCCTGTCTCACAGATCCCGCTCCATAACTCATGTTTCCTGCGTGCTCCTTCCAAAACCCGCCTGCCCCAAGCCCTTCCTTGGGGCCTGCTCTTCCCATGAGCCAGAGGCCCCTCTGCCTGGAGTCCAGCGGCTGTCACATGCAGACCACGTGAGCCAGTGGCCAATGTAAGGTTTTCCCAACAGTATGAGGCTCGAGGAGCTCTTGTGGGAAATTGGGAGCTTGGTGGGTTGGGGGAACTCACTGGCCTGCATTTCTAATTTCCAGTCTGCATAAAGCTATTATTCTGAATCTTGCTGCTTCTCTGCTTTCGTCTCTAAGCCACTGTCTCATGGTCCCTGGTGATGCCACACGGAACCTCAGAGAGAAGACGGCCTGTGAGTCACCCCACGGGGCCGAGTAACAAAAGGTGGGACGAGTGAAGACCCTCTGAATGCCCCCACCCAGCCTTCCTGCCTCCATATCTGTGTGTTTCATGTCAGCTCTGCCCTGTCGAGCCCACCGCCACTGCCCCGCTTAGAAGCCCGCTGTCCACATGATGCATTTTCACAGTAACTCTTTCTTTTGAAGGATTGTTGCTTTACAATGTTGTGTTAAGCAGTGAGTTATACAATGTGTCAGGTTATGCCTCTGCCCTGTAACGATGCAGATTAGCTAAATGTATACATATACATCCCCTCTTTCCTGGACCGCCCTCACACCCCTCTAAGCCATCACAGAGCACAGAGCTGAGCTCCCTGCGTTACACAGCAGTTTCTCACTGGCTATTTATTTTACACACGGTCATGTACATATGTTAGTCCCAAGCTCCCAATTCATCCCACCCTCCCCTCCCCCCACATCCAGCCTTTTCTCTGCGTCTGCATCTCTACTCCTGCCCTGCAGGAGGTTCATCTGTACCATTTTTCTAGACGCCATACCTACCCCGTAATATACAATATTTCTTTTTCTCTTTCTGACTTACTTCACTCTGTACGACAGACTCTTGATCAAGATTTCAGTCTGTTTTTAATGGAAAGGGCCTGTGTCTACCAACACCTGCTCACATCCATAATAGAACCCCAAGCCACCTGAGCCCAGATTAAATTCAAATCTGAGATGACAATTCCATGACTTTCTTCCATAGAGTAGTTTCACCATCTACGCTCTTTCCCCTCCACGCAGTGAAAATAATTGTGTGGCTCAGAAGCGAAAGGTCTCATCAGACATAAAATGGATAAAAGCACCGCCTCCCCTTCCAGACGGTGACATTTTCCTGAAGAAATGGGAGCCTTCCGTGCGTTTGCTGCATCTCCGGGAAGAAGCACTGCCGTGCAGTGGACTCGAGGACACCCAGACCGTCGCTGATGCGCTGAGAGCTGGTCTTGGATAAGGGCGGCGACGGCAGTGGTGTGGCTCTTCTCTGAGCTCCGTAGACGCGTGCGCACCAATAAACTCCAGGTCTGGGCACCACATCTGAGGCCCATGGCTCCCGGAGGTCAGGCATCTGACAGCCACCCCAGGTCGAGTGGAAGGAGCGAGTAAGGGTGTTTCAGCGGGAGGAACAGGTGAGTGAGAAGAGACGCAAGGTGGGGGGCAATCCCAGTGCAGGGGAGGGGCCGGTGTCTGTCCATCTTCACCCAGGTCAGAGCTAGCACCAGGGCGTGGGAACTCAGGGGACAGAGTCTGGTTCACGTCAGGAAGAATTGCCAGCAGCTGGAGCTAGAAAGGAGCCCCAAGGTCCCCAGCAGGTGCTGTCAAGACTGGCCTCCGGGGGTCCTATGGATTAGAATCCAGGCTCATCTAGATGAGCCTTTAATGTTCTGGCGCCCTCTGACAGTATCTAGGTCGGCTGGGTCCACCCTCCAGAATCGGACCCTCACCAACCTTATTACCTGTTGCCTAGCATCTTGCATATATGCATGCTAAGTTGATTCAGTCATGTTCGACTCTGTAACCCCATGGACTGTAGCCCGCCAGGCTCCTCTGTCCATGGAATTCTCCAGGCAAGAATACTGGAGTGGGCTGCCGTTTCCTACCCCAGGGGGTCTTCCTGATCCAGGGATCGAACCCGCGTGTCTTGCATCTCCTGCATTGGCAGGTGGCTTCTTTACCACTAGCTTCACCTGGCAAGCCTGCTTAGCATCTTACTCCATCTTAAAAGCCTGGAAAGTGACTATTTGTTTTGTTAGAAGCTTTTCATCCTCAGTGTAATTTTTTAAATGTCTTTGTTTTTAATTGATTCTTGCATTTTCTCTATTTTGTTTTCAAGGCTTTTGATCATCTTTGTGATCATTATTCTGAGTTCTTTCTCTGGTGGTTTGCCTATTTCCTCTTCATTTGTTTGGACGTCTGTGTTCCTAGTTTGTGCCTTCATTTCTGTAGTATTTCTCTGTCTTTCCATTATTTTTTTTAACTTATTGGGTTTGAGGTCTCCTTTCCCCAGCCCTCAAGCTTGCATTCTTTCTCCCTCTTGGTTTCTGCCCTCCTAAGGCTGGCCCCGTGGTCCGTGTCAGCTTCGTGTAGGGTGAGATTTGTGCTGAGTGCTTGCTTGCTTGTTGGTTTTCCTCTGATGGGTAGGGTTGAGTGAGCTGGTCTGCTGTCTGCTGATGATGGGTTTGTATTTGTGTGTGTGTTCTTAGGTGAGGCATCCTGCACAGGGTGCTGCTGGTGGTTGAGTGATGCAGGGTCTTGTATTCAAGTGGTTCCCTTTGTGTGAGTTCTCACTATTTGATCCTCCCCAGGGTTAGCTCTCTGGTAGTCTAGGGTCTTGGAGTCAGTACTTCCACTCCAAAGGCTCAAGGCTTGATCTCTGGTCAGGAACGAAGATTCCACAAGTGGTTTGTTATGGCATTAAGTGAGATTAAAACAAATATCCAAAGGTGAACCCCAGACAAATGGCAGTTACAAAATCAGGCAAATAATATTTAAAATAATGGAATATACACATAAATATATACACCCACAAGCAAAGTGAAAACAGTCCAACTAAAATATAGTACAGTAGATTGACCCAGTGAACAAAGGAAATCAAAAATTATATTTACCAGTTAAGAACAAAACTAACTAGAGCACAAGCTGGAAAACAAAACTAAAGCAAGGTGCCAAGTGGGGAATAGAGCAATGAAAACAAAACTAACAAATATGTTGAGAGGAAAGGAAAGAAAGAAAGAATAGATATGCAAAGTTAAATAGAGGTAGATAAAGAAGATTAATTTACATTAAAGATTAATTGCAAGGGGGAAAGAACAGCAGGAAAGGCAAACAAAGGAATAAATGTAGAAAATTTCTTTAATTGAAGGATAATTGCTTTATAATATCGTGTTGGTTTCTGCCATACTCAGTGTAATTTTTTTTTAATTCAAAGCTATTTTTTTGGGCTCCAAAATCACTGCAGATGGTGATTGCAACCATGAAATTAAAAGACGCTTACTCCTTGGAAGGAAAGTTATGACCACCTAGATAGCATATTAAAAAGCAGAGATGTTACTTTGCCAACAATGGTCCATCTAGTCAAGGCTATGGTTTTTCCAGTGGTCATGGATGGATGTGAGAGTTGGGCTGTGAAGAAAGCTGAGCGCCAAAGAATTGATGCTTTTGAAGTATGGTGTTGGAGAAGACTCTTGAGAGTCCCAACCAGTCCATCCTAAAGGAGATCAGTCCTGGGTGTTTATTGGAAGGACTGATGCTGAGGCTGAAACTCCAATACTTTGGCCACCTCATGCAAAAAGTTGACTCATTGGAAAAGACCTTGATACTGGGAGGGATTGGGGGCAAGAGGAGAAGGGGACGACAGAGAGTGAGATGGCTGGATGGCATAACTAACTCAATGGACATGGGTTTGGGTGGACTCCGGGAATTGGTGATGGACAGGGAGGCCTGGCGTGCTGCGATTCATGGGGTCGAAAAGAGTCAGACACAACTGAGCAACTGAACTGAACTGAACTGAACTGATAAGACCATTACCATTTTGTATTTTATTTTCATTTCCTTCTATTTTTCAGTGTCACATCCAAATCTTAACAAAACATAGCTAAGAGGCCTATTGGTTTGCTGAAGCTTACGGTTTATTGAGTTATATTTTTCTAGTATGCTTGTAATGGAACCTTATGTAAGTTCAGTTCAGTTCAGTCGCTCAGTCGTGTCCGACTCTTCGCGACCCCATGAACCACAGCACGCCAGGCCTCCCTGTCCATCACCAACTCCCGGAGTTCACTCAGACTCACATCAATCGAGCCAGTGATGCCATCCAGCCATCTCATCCTCTGTCATCCCCTTCTCCTCCTGCCCCCAATCCCTCCCAGCATCAGAGTCTTTTCCAATGAGTCAACTTTTCACATGAGGTGGCCAAAGTACTGGAGTTTCAGCTTTAGCATCATTCCCTGCAAAGAAATCCCAGGACTGATCTCCTTCAGAATGGACTGGTTGGATCTCCTTGCAGTCCAAGGGACTCTCCAGAGTCTTCTCCAACACCACAATTCAAAAGCATCAATTCTTTGGCGCTCAGCCTTCTTCACAGTCCAACTCTCACATCCATACATGACCACAGGAAAAACCATAGCCTTGACTAGATGGACCTTTGTTGGCAAAGTAATGTCTCTGCTTTTGAATATGCTATCTAGGTTGGTTATAACTTTCCTCCCAAGGAGTAAGCGTCTTTTAATTTCTTGGCTGCAGTCACCATCTGCAGTGATTCTGGAGCCCCAAAAAATAAAGTCTGACACTGTTTCCACTGTTTCCCCATCTATTTCCCATGAAAGGATGGGACTGGATGCCATGATCTTCGTTTTCTGAATGTTGAGCTTTAAGCCAACTTTAATTTTTCTGAGAATTAAAATATATTTTCAGCTCATGACATGAACTCTTGCCAGAAAGAATTTAGAGAGGAGTTTGAGGTGGAAGCCCTGTTGAATGTTTTCTAAAATGTTTGCATCTCTGTCTCTTGGTAAAATGATCTGGTGAGGGCAACTGGAATTTTAAGACAATACCATAGCTAAGACAGTGTGTGGTGATTCCTTTAAAAACTAGGACTAAAACTACCATATAACGCACAATCCCACTACTGGGCATATACCCTAAGAAAACCATAATTGAAAAAGTTACGTGTACCCCAATGTTCATTGCAGCACTATTTACAATAGCCAGGATATAGAAGCAACCTAGATGTCCATCAACAAATGAATGGGTAAAGAAGCTTTGATATATATAAACAATGGGATATAAACAATGGGATATGACTCAGCCATAAAAAGGAACACATTTGAGTCAGTGCTAATGAAGTGGATGAACCTAAAGCCTATTGTACAGACAGAAGTAAGTCAGAAAAGCAAATATCATATATTAACACACATATATGGAGTCTAGAAAGACAGTCCTGATGAACCTATTTGCAGGGCAGCAAGGGAGATGCAGGCGATAGAGAACAGACTTGTAGGCGCGGTGGGTGGGGAAGGAGGAGGTGGGCAGACGGCGAGAGGAGCATGGAAACACACACATGGCCGCGCGGGAAATCCGTAGCCGGTGAGAATTTGTCCTCCACTGCCACACCATTGTAACCCCTCGGTATGACTCACGGAGCTCAAAACAGTGCCCCGTGACAACCTAGAGGGGTGGGAGGGGGTAGGACATGGGAGGGAGGCTCACGAGGGAGGGGGCATATGTAAACCTCCACCTGATTTATGTCAGTGTATGGCAGGAACCTACTCAACATTGTAAAGCAATTATCCTTCAATTAAAAGTGAATAAAATTTGAAAAAGACACCACCATATCTGATCTCACAGTATGAGGAGGCAGCTAACTGTCTAGGATCAGAGGTTGAAAAAGGAAGATTTAGGTGCTATGGAAGGTAACTTGTAGAATTCCTATATTGAATAGTTTGCTCATTTGCCTTTCAATACTTGATGTTTGTCTCTTATTTAGAGCAGGATACAAGAAAAATGAGGAAACTTGGCTAATAACTCGCTTGGATTTACTGGCTTTCTGTTAATAAAACTTCTATACACAAGACAAACTCCGGAAGACAGTGGAGGATAGAGGAGCACGGCGTGCTGCAGTCCATGAGGCTGCAAAGAGTCAGACGTGACTTAGCAACTGAAATACACGAGCCATTAGTCTTGTATTTTCAAAGCCGAAGGTAGAGGTCAAAACCTGTGTGTGTTGAAATAGACAAATGCACAATGACGACCACCGCTGGTGACATGTTCATACAAACTGCCAATAACTGTGTAATATGGGCTACTGTCTGACGGAATAAACCACAGCCCTGGTCTGCCACCTTTTCTGGCTTCTCTTTGATCTTTCCTCCTGCGGTAATGACCTTCTGCACCGTGCCCTTCCATTCCGGAAAAGGCCTGGGGTCAGTCACTGGCACCCAACAGTGAGTGTAAGTCATTCTGTCCCCACTTTGGAAAATGTATATTATGCCTTCGGTCACATTGTGGGAAAGAGCGCTTAGTTGGAGAAATTGAGGACTCAGAGAGCAAAAAGGAGAGGAATTTGTTTCAGGACGCAAGGATGAACACGGATGTCCCTGAAATCACTGTCTTTTTGCAAATCTCTTCCAGTGACGTCCTTTAACCACCCCCATCCGAGCACTCCAGTAATAGTCTCTATTTCCTGCTGGCTAAGAATCCAACTTCCAAATGCAAGGTCACTTTTTGAAGTTGAGTTTCATCTTTGCTTTGATGAATTGGATGTATTTGAATGAACAGAACATTCTGTCCCACTGCTAAAGATAAAGTGTATAGATAGCATTTTTAAAGGCTGTAGAGCAGAGACCCTACCAACAAAGACATTTAGTTTGCTTTAATTGTGGCTATTTTAATGCATATTGGTGATTCAAATCCATAAAGCCTCCATGAGATAATGCAATTGTGCTAAAAAAAAAAAAAAAACTTTCCAGCTTTATAAATTGGAGAAATTAATCAAATTAAAATAGTCTCGAGAAAGCGTTCCATGGGATTCCATCCAAATGGTGGACAAGATCTCGGCCTTTGAAGTGGCAGATTGCCTGAACCCTTCCCTAGCGTCGGTCCGTGTGGCCGCTGATCAAGGCTGCTCATCCAAGCTCAGTAGAGATGCCTCATTGCCTTAGCTAGGAAACAGCTCATAATTGTAATAATATCGGTAGTGCTAATTTGAAAAGTTCAAGATTAAAGGGCAGCTGTGTTGACATTAAATCATCTCTTGATAATAGATTTGACTTTTAGAAACATCCAGGATTATAAACCAATGAAAAGGAAATATTATTTCCCTTACCAATATGTTAGAAGAGAATGGAAACTCATTGTCTTACTGCATTTATTTGATTGCTCATAAGGTTTAAGGGTTTTTTTTTCAGACCTTTATTGAACATGTATTTCTTTTGGGGACAATTGTCTTTTTATGTCTTTTGACTATGAATGACTCATAATGTCCTTAAACATGAAGGTTCAAAATTTGTCAGATGTGTTTCATTGACCTTTGGCAGTTTTGTTTGTGTTTTCTTCTTCCAAAATAAAAAATATCTCTATTGTTTTCAGGAACCATAAAAATTATATATGCTCATTGCAAAGAATGAAAGAAAGACAGAAGGAAAATAAGAGAAAAAGGAAGGACTCAAACATACAGAAAAATAAGAGGAAGAAGACCAATATCATCCAAAATTACCTCACTAGAGAAAACCTCTAAGAGCATGCTGGCAGATATTTTTCTGGACAATTTTATGTGAATTAGAATTTTATACAAATGTATTCAGTTCAGTTCAGTCACTCAGTTGTCTCCAACTATAATCTTTTATTCACTAAAGTATATATGATAGATCTTTTCGTCAATACCAATGAATATAGCATTCTTTTCAGAACTGCTATTCCAGTCCAATCTACTAAATCATTAACATTTTTTTACTGTTAGACTTTTTAGCTCCAATGTGGGGCTATATTATAGACAATAAATGGAAAACTTTGACCATACAATTTGGTAAACACTTTTCTGGTAATCTCACATAGGTAAACTCTTAGAAGTGGAATTGCTAGGCGAAATTTAAATTCTGACACATTTTACCAAGCCATTTTCTCAAAAGATTGCATCCAGTGGCACTCTCGCCCATGGTGCGTGAGAATATCTTCTGCTCCACACTTTCTTCAACACCCAGTTTTTTCAAATCTTTAATTCTCTTCTAAAATGAAGAAACCAACACAAGAAATGTATTGTCTCATATTTCTGGGAATTAGAAGTCCTAACATCAAGGAGAACATGGGCCTGCATTTCTTCCAGAGGATCTTGGCACTGGCCAGTTTCCAAGACTGTCTGTATCCCATGAGTTTCGGTCTCTTCCTCCATCTTCAAAGTCCAAAGTTCAGCATCTTTAAACCCCTCTCCCTCTCTCTCCAGCACCTCCTTTCTCTCTGACCCTCCTGCTTCCCTCTTTTAAAGACTCTTGTGGTTACATTGGACCCACCCAGATAATCCAGGATCAGCTCCTTATCTCAAGACCCTTAATCACACGTGCCAGATAAGATAACATGTTTGCTTGTGTTTGGGGAGTTGGGCCTCTTGTGGTTCTGGGGGGCGGGGTGCAGGGAGGGACAGCTGTATTCTCTCTCCCACGTCGGTCAAGGCCACCATTATCACCATGCAGTCTTTGATCTACCCTATTTTCATAAATCATTTGTTGCCGATGAAATATTTTTTCAAGATTCAACAGTGACATCAAAATGTATACATGGTTAGGATTTGACTGAACTGCAGACATTTAAAATTAAATGTGTGGTTGTTGTTTTTACCTCAGAAGCAAAAATTGAGTTAATCACACCCTTCAGTTCATCACTTCAGTTCAGTTCAGTCGCTCAGTCGTGTCTGACGCTTTGCGACCCCATGGACTGCAGCACACCAGGCCTCCCTGTCCATCACCAGCTCGCAGAGCTTGCTCAAACTCATGTCCATTGAGTCAGTGATGCCATCCAACCATCTCATCCTCTGTAGTCTCCTTCTTCTCCTGCCTTCAATCTTTCCCAGCATCAGGGTATTTTCTAATGAGTCAGTTCTTCACATCAGGTGGCCAAAGTACTGGAGCTTCAGCTTCAGCATCAGTCCTTCCAATGAATATTCAGGACTGATTTCCTTTAGGATGGACTGGTTGGATCTCCTTGCAGTCCAAGGGACTCTCAAGAGTCTTCTCCAACACCACAGTTCAAAAGCATCAATTCTTCGGCGCTCAGCTTTCTTTAAGTCCAACTCTCACATCCATACATGACTACTGGAAAAACCACAGCTTTGACTAGATGGAACTTTGTTGGAAAAGTAATGTCTCTGCTTTTTAATATGCTGTCTAGTTTTGTCATAGCTTTTCTTCCAAGGAGTAAGCATCTTTTAATTTCATGACTGCAGTTACCATCTGCAGTGGTTTTGGAGCCCAGGAAAATAAACTCACTGTTTCCATTGTTTCCCCGTTTGTCATGAAGTGGTGGGACATGATGCCATGATCTTAATGTTGACCTTTAAGCTGACTTTTTCACTCTCCTTTCACTTTCATCAAGAGGCTCTTTAGTTCTTCTTCACTTTCTGCCATAAGGGTGGTGTCATCTGCATATCTGAGGTTATTGATATTTCTCCTGGCAATCTTGATTCCAGCTTGTGCTTCATCCAGCCCAGGCTTTCTCATGATGCACTCTGCATAGAAGTTAAACAAGCAGGGTGACAGTATACAGCCTTGACGTACTCCTTCCCCGATTTGGAACCAGTCTGTTGTTCCATGTCCAGTTCTAACTGTTGCTTCTTGACCTGCATACAGGTTTCTCAGGAGGCAGGTCAGGTTCTTGTTCAGTTCATGATGTGTTATTATCACTGGGTCTTGCAGGACCCAGCTCTTCGTTTACTTAATCTCTGGAAGAAATAACCATTCTAGTGTTCTAACTTGCACCCTTTTCTTCACATGTAGTCCTTTAAAAGCACTTTGTTTCTGTTTCTCTCTGTTCTAAATGTATAAAATGTTACCACAGGTCTTACTCATTTTCCCATTAATTTCACTAGAATTATATTTTAAGATCTATGTTTGTTGCTGTTTATATGTCTGTCATCCTAATTGTTGCAAAACACTCCATCCCGTGCAGTCTTCACACACATCAGTGAAGCCCAAGCAGGTGATTTGCTTTTACGTCATGTTTTTCATCACTGGAAGTCAGATCTTTTTCCTGTTATATTTTCAAATTTGTTCTTTTTATCCTGTAAAAGAGATATCTCTCTTTTTATCCTGTGTAAGCTCTCATATTTGTACATTTATTTTACGTCTAGCAAACTCCCTCATCTCATGCATTCGTTGTGATAGGATTTTGGCCAATAATTTTGCACTTTTAGGAAATATTTGGTACATTTATAAGTAATAAGAGTGTGTTTCCTGCTTCTGGACTAGTTTGCTAGCACAGAACAAAGTGCTGCAGACCAGGTGGCTGAAACAGCAGCAATGTGTCGTCTCACGCTTGTGAGTCTGGAAGTCCCAGATCACGATGCAAGCCAGGCTTGTGCGAGGGAGGCTGTGAGGGAGCCGCTGTGCCACGCTCCCGCCTGCCTCCCGGGGTCCTGTGTGCTTCTTGGATCACAGAAGCATCCCCCCCATTGTCTGCCTTCATCTTTACGTGGCCTCCTCCCTTCGCACACGTCTCTCTCCGTATCCAAATTTACCCTTTGGAGAAGGATGTCAGTCATATTTGACTAGAGTCCACCCTATGATTTCATATTAACTTGATAATTTGCAAAGACCCTATTTTCAAATAAGATCACATCCTGCAGTGTGGCCGTTAGGGTTTCAACATATTAATTTTGGGGTGGTGGTTCAACTCATTTACTTTCCAATATTTATAGTTTTGATTCATTTTCTTATTGTACTGCTTCATCTTAACCTTAATAATAATTATTAATAATAGCTATTACAGTAGCCATATTTGTATTATTATATGGTTATTATTGCATTATGTTATTATGTATTAGTATTATTTGCATTATTACTAATGAGACTATCTCTCTATAAATTATGGTATCAGATGTTGCTTTCAGACAGATCTGTTTCAGATGGCAGAGATATATTCCTAATTTTCAAAGAGGGATTTCTTTCTATTTTAATCAAAATAGATATTCTTAATCAATGCATTTTCAACATATTTTTGAAATACCTGAATTAATTTACATTTAACCTAAAACAGAACCAACTGATATTGCATTGTAAGAATACACTATCACTTGGGCTTTGTGTGTTAGTCAACATAGTGCTAAATTAATGTTTACTAATATTTTACTTAAGATTCTCACATCTACTTATATAAGCAAAATTTCTTTATAGAATTTAGTGTGTGCTATTTTTTGCAGTTAATTTTTGAGCAATTACAATATGCCAAGAAATGCACTAAATAATACTGAATGTATCATATTATTAATATCTAATCCTCACTCCTCACATTTCCTCCCATTTTATAGATTTAACTAAAGGCCACATTACAAGCATCACTTGGAATCTGTGGGGGATTGTTCTGGAGCCTCAAGAACATGAAAATCAATAGATGCTCCATGGCCCTCTGAATCCACGGTTCTGCAGCCTCAGACTCAGCCAACCGCAGATGGTGTCATCCTGTATATATGTACGTACTAAAAAAATCTGCGTATAAGGTGACCCGTGCAGCCCAGACCTGTATTGCTCAAGACTTAACTGTACTCGTTCAAGGATATAGCGGGTGAGTGCAGTTTTCCTTTTTTCTTGTCTTGCATTTAGCATCATTTCCTCTATCCTTTCTTTCCTTTCTTCCTCCCTCACTTTTTCTCTTTCTTTTCCCTTTTTTTCACTTCTCCTCTCTTCCTGCCATCCTTTTTTCATGATTCCATGTATTTTAATCTTTCCTGCTGCCTCTCCGCTTTCCTCTCCTCTCCTTTCTTCTTGTCTTTTTGCGTCCACATGTTGTGGTCCTGGGACACAGCCTGCATAGACCCTGCTCTTCCAGCTTGAGATTTTATTTATGGAATAATACTTGCTGCATTTTAGTCAATTTTCCACGGTCCTTTCAAAAAGTTACATTTTCTCTAGGGTATTAATTTCTATATTAAATCATTCTTAATTTCTTTGTTAAATCTCTCCATATCTTTCTTTAAAATTTGCTTCATCCGTCAAACACAGGTAGAAATATTAATGATGGGTTTCCTATTACATTTTGTTTCTGTCAGCATCTCATGAATTGCTAACATTAATTTATCTATTTAAAGACAAAGCTTCAATTCAATGCTGAAAAGTTCAGTACAACTCTGTATCTTTGTTGTGAATGGTACCCATTATAATATAAAATTATTGTCTTAGCCCTTTCAGCGTTTTTCCTTTGAAGTCTGCAGTGTATGGTAATTCAGTGATTTCTTTTCTGTATACATGTACACAACCCATCTTTTGAATCCTTTTCCGTCACTTCACTTTATATACTTGTAAGTAGCACATGGGGGGTTATAACTCTATTGAGGAGCTGTTATTTAACTGAAAGAGTTATTCATGCAGGACTGGTCCCTGCATGCTCCTCGTAGGAAGGGCCCAGCTTCCTGCAAAGCTCGATGGAAAGCAGAATGCAGCCTCAGGCTGGGACCCCAGCCCCCGCCACACCAGGGAGGGTCTAGCGTGGCTCCAACAGTGATGCTGCCTCCCCAGGAAGGGAGCCACAGCCCAGCTTCTCGGGTCACTCTGCTGGAGGACGCCCATTCCTATGAACACAGAAGGGGCCAGGCGTGCCAAGCCACACCGCTTCTGAGCCCCACGGTCCGAGGAAGGGCCCCTCTTGGAGCCGCCTGCTGCCCCAGTGCCTGTTCTTGCTCTTGTGTTTGTCCAGCATCTTTTTCCAAAGATGCAGCTCCTTCTGCCAGACCTGGCATGCTGGCCACTTGGTCACTTACCTCCGTTTGCCCAACAGTTACTTGTCACTTTCTCGGATGGTTTCAGCGACTGTTCCACATGGCATCCTGCCCGTGTGCTCTGCCACCCCAGGCACCCCCGGACCCTGACAGTCTCCTCAAGGCCGTGGCCCCAAATCAAAACACACCTGAGAGTCAAGGTAGCTGAGGACCCCCAACAATGTGGGTATCACCTAGGTGCTGTGAGCTAGACTGAGCCTCAGAGAGTCAAAGGGATGGAGTGAGTAAAAGTCACTCAGTCATGCCCAACTTTTTGTGACCCCATGGACTATATGGGACTCTCCAGGCCAGAATACTGGAGTGGGCTGCCTTTCCCTTCTGCAGGGGATCTTCCCAACCCAGTGATCAAACCCAGGTCTCCGGCATTGCAGGCGGATTCTTTATCAGTTGAGCCACAGAGAAGTCCAAGAATACTGGAGTGGGTAGTTTATCCCTTCTCCAGTGGATCTTCCAGATCCAGGAGTCAAACTGGGGTCTCCTGCATTGCAGGTGGATTCTGTACCAAGTGAGGTATCAGGGAAGCCTCTGTGTAGGAGTTAAAAAACAAACCAAAACAACAATACAAAATTAGACACACAACAATAAATATCAAACAATGAGATCAGTGAGGCTAAGCCACCTGAAGGCAGAGCTCAGTGAGGCTAAGCCCCCTGAAGGCAGAGATCAGTGAGGCTAAGCCACCTAAAGGCAGTTCTCTGGCAGTCGAGTGGCCAGTACTCCACGCTTCCACTGTAGGGGGCGCGAGTGCGATCTCTGGTCAGGGAACTAACATCTTGCATGCCACAAAAGGACGGAATGAGGCCCAAATTCCTTAGACCAGAAACAAAATCCCCTGTGGCTCAGCCTTCACTTCCTCTCCAATTCCACCCACCCAGTGCTCCCCTCTCCCCCATGATCCGGTTACACTGGGCGTCTTCTGATTTTCAGTGCTCTGCTTCTGTCCTTTCCTTTGGCATTTGCATGAGCTCTTCCCCAGCTGTCGGGTTCCTGCCCCAGATTTTAGCACCGAAGCTTCCTCTCACCATTCAGAGTGTTCCGCCCACACCCCACCACGGGTGTTCCACGCCTCCAGCCACACCAGCCGAGGAAGCCCCTTGGCTTCTCTCTGTCACCCAGCTCAGTCCTCTGCAGACTTGCCTGAAATTCTCTTGTTCTGTCCTGTTCTTGCTTCTCATCTGTCCTCTGACTAGGACGATCGGCGACGTGTCCTGTCGCACTGTTTTGGTCCCTAAGGGGCTCCTTTCTCTCCTAGGCTGGGTTCCATGTGGCAGCACGGCTCCAGCACTCTGTGGCCACACTCACCAGGACAGAAGAGAATGGCAGGGGATGTTCGCGGGCTTTCACGTGGATCCTTCTGCTCCTGTTTCCATGACCAGAGCAACTCAGTCCTGTGCGGGAATCAGGGAACCATGGCCACTTGCCTCCCAGTTCACTGCTCTGCAGCCAGTACCCGTCACTGTGCTCGGTACAGATGAGGTACTCAGCTCAAAGATGCTGATGACGGACAAGGTCTCTCCTTCCAGAAGCCTGTGGTCCACAGAGAGACCTGGGAGGTGCGTGAGTGAGTGGAAGAGGTTTCCTAACAAAGGCAACCTGATGTGCGGCATGGAGGTCCACCTGGGGTGTCACAGGGAGCAAGACGGAGTGTCACTCACTGAGCTGAGTATAAGAAGAGCAGAAATGCTCCATGGGGGATCAGAGGTAAAGCAGGACCTTCTGCTGTTCAGTCACTAAGTCGTGCCCAACTCTTCATTATCCACTGGACTGCAGCTCGCCAGCCTCCTTTGTCCTCCACTCTATCCCCAAATTTGCTCAGATTTCTGTCCATTGAGTCAGTGATGCTATCTAACTGCCCTCTGTCGCCCCCTTCTCCTCCTGCCCTCAATCTTTCCCAGCATCAGGGTCTTCTCCAATGAGCTGGTTCTTCTCATTAGGTGGCCAAAGTACTGGAGTTTCAGCTTCAACATCAGTCCTTCCAATGAACACCCAGGACTGATCTCCTTTAGGATGGACTGGTTGGATCTCCGTGCAGTCCAAGGGACTCTCAAGAGTCTTCGCCAGCACCACAGTTCAAAAGCACCAATTCTTCAGCACTCAGCCTTCTTCATGGTCCACCTCCCACATCCACACGTGACACTTGGAGTACAGGACCACTTGAAAAAGCAGGTCCTAGAGAGAGGGTGAGCTGTGTGCAGACAGGAGGGGGCTTGGGGCCCTAGTCCTCAAAGTCCAGAGCTGGCGTTACCCCCGAAACACCTCGAAGGAAGTGAGTGGCATTCTCTGGTTTCAGGGGGAAGGTCCCGCCAGCAGCTGTCTGGTGGGTAGCGGAGGTGGTGGAAGGGAAGAGGTGTGTGAATCAGCTGGAGCAACACTCCAAGCACAGCGGCTGAGGGAAGGATTTAGGAAGGAGGAAGCACAGGCCTTAGCCACTGCGGTTCTGGCCGGCGTCGTGATGGGGCCATCTCCCGAAGCAGAGAGCCTGAGCCTGGAGAGGGCCCCCCACCGATGATGCCCTGAACCCAGCGCTGCCCTGACTTCCTATGACTGTCCATGCTGGTGTCAGGAGCTGGTCATCTGGCTTCTAAACTTACAGCACAAACATTGCTACTCAGTGGGCTCAGCATTTTCTAATGGTGGATAAAGACACTCTCCATCTGCTGTAGAAAGCAGCCGGAACAGAGAGCTCACCCCCAGACGTCCATCTCCCTGAGTTCTCATCATTATTGGTTCTGGTTTATTTGTCTAAAATAAGACATGGCTGTTCTTTAGCTGGAAGTCCTAGCTCAGCATCTGAAATTAAAATTCTCTGAAATTCTCCAAAATGCGTTTGGCAGAAGGGGGTGCCAGTTCTGGACGCCTCATTTCTTGGTTGCTGAATAACCAAAAATGCGATCCAAGGTGGCCCAAGCCGTGGCCAGCCATGGCCCGAGCTGACCCGTCTCATCCTGTGACAAGTGCTGAGGCCGCTGGAGCCCATCCTTAGGCGCATGTGAAAGTGTGGGGGGCTTGGAAGAGGGGAGGGGGCCAGTGGTGCACCAACCAACCTCCTGAGTCTTCAGACTCAGGTCAAGGGCACAGCAGAGGCCGTGGGGAAACCGAGTTCTTTATGCCAGAGGGATGAGAAGAGCTGGGGGAGCGGTATGCTTGCTGGAATGATGCAGGTCAGCATCTCCTTCTATTCAAAATTCTGTGCAGAATTTGAAGACTCGGGCCAGTTCCACAATGCCTTTGGGAAAAGCCCACCTTGCAGGCAACCCTCCTGGATGAGGGCAGGGAACACAGCCAAGGCAGGTGCAAGT
The DNA here is from genome assembly GCF_019923935.1 of Bubalus bubalis. NCBI lineage: Eukaryota > Metazoa > Chordata > Mammalia > Artiodactyla > Bovidae > Bubalus > Bubalus bubalis. The sequence goes on along the minus strand of NC_059164.1, from coordinate 117,149,961 downwards.
GGTCTCGGCTGAAGCTGGAACCAGGGTTTCTCATCAATTAGCCAAGGCCACCATTTGCTACATCTGAAGCAGGTCAAGTTCATCGCAGAAGAAGTGGTACCCCGACAAAGAAGCCCCACTCCATCTCCCAGCTCATAGGTGATGGGGGCTAAGGGTGGCGGGCCCAAAGGAAGGACAGGGTTGTGAGCACCTGAGTCCAGCATCCATTCTCAGAGGCAGGACACCTCAGTCAGAATCCTCCATGTCCCCAGGGAACACTCCTCAGCATCACTGTTTACCAGCTAGCACATAGGTTCTGTTAAGTCACTCAGTTATGTCCAACTCTTTGCGACCCCACGGACCTCAGCACGCCAGGCCTCCTTGTCCATCACCAACTCCCAGAGTTCACTCAAACTCATGTCCATCAAGTCAGTGATGCCATCCAACCATCTCATCCTCTGTCGTCCCTTCTCCTCCTGCCTTCAATCTTGCCCAGCATCAGGGTCTTTTTAAATGAGTCAGCTCTTCGCATCAGGTGGCCAAAGTATTGGGAGTTTCAGCTTCAAAATCAGTCCTTCCAATGAACACTCAGGACCGATCTCCTTTAGGATGGACTGGTTGGATCTCCTTGTAGTCCAAGGGACTCTCAAGAGTCTTCTCTAGCACCACAGTTCAAAAGCATCAATTCTTCAGTGCTCAACTTTCTTTATAGTCCAGTTCTCATCTGTAGGTAGCCTAAGGTAATTTAGGATAGGATGCCCTCCAACCTAGAGCAGGAAGAAGCAACTGAGACCAGAGCCCAGCCCTCTGCCCACCCCTCAGGATTCCCCCACCCCAGGACTCCTTCCCTGCACTAAAATAAAAAGACTGGTCCCGTGTCAACTTCACTCTCAGAAAGATGACTTACTGCCCACGTCTTCCACAGTCACACAATATTTAGATTTTTGAAATTGAAATGTTTCCTTAAAACCATCCTATTTTCAGATCTCATTAAAAAGATAAAACCCAAAAGCCATTAGATCCAGCCACAGGTCCATTTCCTCTTTGCTTATCTTTCTCTCTGACTCAATATATTTTAAGGAAGGTTTTTTTCAGGCGACAGCATTTGCACCTGGGGGAATTATGGCTTTAACTTTCTTTGTAAAAAGAAGATCAAGAACTGTTGCCAAAATAAATTCTTCTCTATTCTTCTTTTCCTCCCGTGTCTCCCAAAAGAAATTAGCAGTCTCATTCTCTACCCCAACATTATCCTTAAAAAAATACCATTGTGTTTGCTCCAGAATTAAGGGCAGCGCGGTGCCTGCCACCTCTTTCTTGTGGTTGTCTGCCGAGGAGCCCGGCTTTGTGCTAAGACCAGAGCCTCTCAAGCATCTATTAAGTGACGTTCGGAGGCACCGGCATCTTGCCTTTCTTCCTACTCACCGGGGAGAGACAAGCCCACAAAATACACAACAGAGCGAGACGCAGCGTCCCAGCCTTCCCCGCGGCCCATCCCGACGGCAGACGCCGCCGGCTTCCTGAAGGTGGCGTGGAGCCAGCGGGAGGCTGTGCAGCAATGGCTGATGGAGGGGGCTCCATTTCCAGCTCAGTTCTTCTGACAACCAGCCCGCAGACCCTTGCCACGCTGACGTTCTCCATGCCCAGGTTCACCCACCAGCACGGTGAGGGCATGGCTGTACTGGTTGAAGACACAGAGCCCACATCATTCCTGGGGTCTCCTGAGCTCTGAAACGTCCTGATTTTCCCTTATATTTCTCTCAGTGAAAAATCCAGATGAAGAAGTTGTACATTCCTCCCAGTAGAAACAGAAAAATGTCCCTGAATTGAAACTGCTATCATAAAAAGAGAACTGGATGAGGAATCCAAAGACCCTGGTCCCTTTTCTGCCTCTAGTCCTTTGAGGCCTCTAGTCCTCCTCCGGCCTCAGTTTCCTTGTCTGCAAAGCGGGGCCGGGACCAGAGGCCACTCCCAAATTTCCCTCCAAGCTGGAACTTAACTGGCTCACCCTGGGAAGCCAGCTCAGCACGTGCTTCTAGCACCACGACAGCTGGCCAGGGAGGGCGACGGCGGCACCGTAGCTCGTGGATGCTGGTCATAAGGGCGCGTGGAGTTTTGCCAAAGACAACTTCTAGAACAAATATTCGCTGTTGTTTTCCCTTCAGGGTTGGTCTCGGTGGTAGACAAGGAGGCAACAGCCCACATGAGGCAACTTTTGGCACCAAGGAAATCCCTCCGGCCGATGCCCAAGCTGCCTCCCTGGCCAGCATGGGGTCTCAGAAGCCCTATCTCGGGGCTCAGCACTCCATCCTAAGGCTTCCGTCCTGTTACAGTGCCAACACCTTTGGAGGAGGAGATGGTGGATAGTTCACTTTGAAATCTACCAACAGTTGTCTTCACCTGGCTGTGAAAAGAGTTTCCTTTGAGAAGGTTTGGTGGAGGCCATGCCCACAGGCCACGGAGGGGCCTCAAGGTCTCCAGAGGACAGAGAACTTTGACCTACTTTCCTCCAGCCTCACCTCCCCATCCATGGGCTTCCTCACGACTCCTCGGCCTGGGACGTGTCGCCTCTGTCCCTAGGGTCAGGGGCCACAGCCCCACACTGCCCACCGAGACCAGCAGCCCCTCCCCCACAGCGTTCCAATGGCCTGCGTCCACCCAGTCCATCCATGCCCTTGTCATCTACGGTCTTGTGTAATTGAACTCTGGGTCTGGGCTCAGTAAAATGCTGATGCTCTGAGGGACACTGTCCTGCTCTATCCCAGGATGTCCCCAAGCATCTGGAGGGGCGCTGGCCACACCAGGGACACCCACAGGCTTGCTGGCCTCAGGGGTGGAGTCTTAGGGAACAATAGTAGGAGTGGTATAGTGTTAGTTGCTCAGCCGCCTCCGACTCTTTTCGACCCCATGGACCGTAGCCCACCAGATTCCTCTGTCCATGGGATTCTCCAGGCAAGAATACTGGAGTGGGGTGCCATTTCCTTCTCCAGGGGAACTTCCCAACTCTGGGACTGAACCCGTGTCTCCTGCATTACAGGCAGATTCTTTACCATCTGAGCCACCAGGGAGAAGCAATATAAATAATTAAATGGCAGGGATCCCCTTCCGCAGGGTTCCGCTAAGTCACAGAGTACAAAATAAATACCTCTGCTCAAGAGTCAGTGTCTGTCAAAGCCCCTCACTCTCCAGTCCTGTTTCTCCAAACACCTCACCTGCGGGGGTGACCTGGGTCTTCCAGCTGTCACCCCACAGGAGCCTGCACCCCTTGTCCCTCCAACTGCAAGGGCCCGAACCCTTCAGGACACGGCTTCACGGCTTCCTCCCGCTCCAGTCTCGAGCAGTTCGTGGGCACACATGGGCTCCTCCAGCCCCCACGCCATCAAGACAGACAGCTGGGGCAGGCAGCCAAGTCCAACCGTACCTGGCCTGGCCGAGGCCCCTGTAAACCTCTCTGTCTTTGGGGTGGCCCTCCCCCCAAAAAGAGAAAAAAAACCAGGCCTCACTTAGAAAACCGCACGCAGGAGAGACCAGGAGGGCGACTCATCAGAAAACTGAATTCTCCATTTTGCCCTAAATCGGTCCGGCTTGCAACTCAGGATGACAAAAGGGCCCTTTGAAAGGTACCGGTAATTAACTCATAATCGCTTTGTGGGACAACCGGGCCTGGACTCAGGCCTTCTGGTGAGCAGAGTTTGTTTTTCTTGCCGTTTGGAAGTGTGAGGCGTTTCAAAGGAGAAGTCGCCGCGTTTCGGAGACACAACAATGGAGTCCCGGCGCGGAGGGAGCCAGCGCCGCACTCGGGTGTTTGGTTTGCGCAGCGCCCGTTTAAAGGCGAGCGCGTTGAAAGCCGCTCCTGCTTTGTCAAGGGAGCCTTCCCGGTCAGAGCACCGGAGAAACCAAAACAACCGCTAATTTACAGACAAGCCAGGTACGGCAGTGGCTTCAAAGGGTGTTTGCACAAAGTGGTGACGATTTCAAAGGCCCGTGGGAGTGAAAGCTGCTTGTTTTTGGAGGTCTTTTCAAGGCCCGGCTCACAAGGGCCTGGCAACTTTATTTGCTCAACCGTTGTGATGACGCTGGAGGGACAGTCGGCCCTGCTCGAGGCCACACCTGCAGACTCAGCCCTGCAGGACCATGGCCCACGGTCCACGGACAGGGGCCTGGCCTCAGCCCCTGCATCCCCGCCGGCTCCCATCTTCAGCAAAAGTCAGCAGACACACCCCTCTAGTCTGTTTATCTGCCCCCGTCCCGCCCCGGTGTCTCCTGTGGACTGGCATCCACCAAGCCCCTGGGACAGGAAACCGCATGGGCTGCATGCCCCGGTTCCCCCCATGCCTGCCCCTGGGGTCCCTCAGTGTCAGGAGGACAGCCCAGAGGTGGGGCTGGAGATAACACGCTGCCTGGTCCCCACCACAACGGCGACAGCCGGCATCTGTCCCTGGTCTCTCCCCAGTTTGTCCAGCCCCTCCCAGAGGACCGACTTCCGGGCAGCAGGGCTGAGAGCCCTCAGGGTTCAGACACATCAGGAAACCAGGGCCCCTGCACCCTGGATGGAGAATGAGAGCAGGGAGGGCCTGGGCCCCGGCGGCCTTGTTGAGGCCATGTGGTCGAGCGGGGAGGGGGAGCGTGGGTCCCCCTCTAGCCTCTCCTCTGTCCTCCCGACTCCTGGCCAAGCTGGCTGCACGCAGGGGCCGGACAGGATGCCATGTCCCAGGGCCCAGAGCCCGTGTGTGTCCTGGAAACCTCACCTTATTCAGCCTCGAAGGCCTGGGCCATCTCCCTCCTGGCTGGAGCACCCAGACCTTCACAGGTGGGCTCCTTCTTTAGGAAGGGTGTCCAGGCAGGCTGGAGGGGCTGGCAACGCAGCACGGGTGACAGTGAAAGAGAGGGGTCTCCTCTGGGACCGAGGTCACTGGCCGGCCCTGGAGCACTGGCTTTGCTGAGGGAGGGGACCGCTCGCGACCCTTTGCTCTGGCTGCTCCCGCCCGTTGAAGGCTGAGCTCCGGGTGCCCAGGGGTCTTTTTCTGCTGGTTGTTGTCACTCCACTCCAAGTCTCATTTGAGCCAAGGCTGATTTGATTTTTTTTAAAACAGCTCCATTGAGACGTATTCCACATACCATACATTTTCTGCATTTAAAGTGTCCAATCCAGTGGTTTTAGAATACTCACAGCTGTGCGGCCATCACCACGAGCAAACTGAGGACACGGTCATCCCTCGGAAAAGAAATCCTGGCACCGTGAGCATCGCCCCCCTTTTCCCCCGCTGCCCCCACCGCCACTCGTCTCCGTCTGCCTCTGTGGATCCTCCTGTTCTGGGTGCTTCTTATCCATGGAATCATAACACATGGCGTAAGGGCCTGATGTCTTTCCCGGAGCCTGACGACGCTTTTGAGGTTCCTCCACGTTGTCTTGTGAGCTGGACCTCATGTGAGGCTGCTCTTTGGAATACAGTCTTGGTGGTGGTCCACGGGCTCTCTCCGTCATCCATGTGGGGTCGTCTGTTGGGCCACCTGAAGGAGAGGTGGCCCCAGGGACAGACTGGTTGGGGCTCCTGCCACAGCCCGGGCCATGGGCCACGGTTGCTTGGTGCAGGGCTTAGGGCTCACCCCAGCATCCCAGCCAGCTCACTGACACAAGTCGGGCTTCCTTGGAGTGGAGCCTAGAAAGGGAACAGAGTGTGTGGATGGACGGAGGAGGGCTGAGGTCCTGGGCACTGGCGTGTGAGGATGACCTAAGGACTCGGATGCTCAAGGAAAAGAGTTGGATTCCATTCTCAGCCCCTTGCTGGAACACCCGGGAGGAGGGGCCGCGGTCCTCAAGAGCCCAGGAACCATCCTTTCTCTGCCCCAGCTAGTCTTATTGCCAGGGTTGGGAACAGTCTGGCACTTCAGCTGCTTAGGTCTGGACTGCATGAGGTATTGCAAGTAATGTTAGTCACTCAGGCGAGTCCAGCTCTTTGCAACCCTGTGGACTGTAGCTCACCAGGCTCCTCTGTCCATGGGGATTCTCCAGGCAAGAATACTGGAGTGGGTTGCCATGCCCTCCTCCAGGGGATCTTCCCAACCCAGGGATCAAACTTAGGTCTCCCACATTGCAGGCAGATTCTTTACCAGCTGAGCCACCAGGGAAGCCCAAGAATACTGGAGTAGGTAACCATTCTCTTCTCCAGGAGATCTTCCTGATCTAGGGATTAAACCCGGATCTCCTGCATTGCAGGTGGTTTCTCTAGTCTGAGCCATCAGAGAAGCCCACTGCAAGTAGACTGGAGGGCAATTCGAGGTGGTACTAGAAGAAAAGAAGTAACAAAAGACAGAGAGGGACATCAAGGCAGAAGACGGGGAAAGGCTTTAAGGCCTTAGGACCATCTGCCTAGCATCTTCCCAGCCTCGTTCTCTCCAGCTTCCCAGAGGATAACCGGGTGACCTGAGCAGACAAAGAAGATGGAGAAGCCACGCAAGGGCAGGAGAGAACAGGCCAGGCGGGGAGGCAGAACCTCACCAGAGCTGGTCTCAGGGGCCCTGTTCACTGGCAAAGATCATCCTTAGCAAACAAGTCCAGTCCAGGCTTCTAAACCTTTACACCCTCCTAACTGGGGAAGACCCCAGCTTCAAGGGGGCTAAGGCTTATGGAGTTTGTGGTGTCCTTTAGAAAATAATGCAAACTCTAAATACAAAGTTCAGTATGAATGTAGGTCTTTATTTAGAATGAGAAAAGAGTCACAATCAATTGCAAGTTTTTAGATGTTAACAAATAAGACAGACACCGCAAAATTGAAAGCTCTTGGCCGCACACTTTGGGGTCGCCTCTCGAAACATGGGCGTGGCAGCTGCCCTGTGTTTGTACAGATTGTCTTTCTTTACATTGCTTTCATCTTCCGCCTTTTTGTTTCTTGTTTAGGAAGATTCTTTTTCTAGCTCTTCTGTTGTGATTTTTTATTGTCTTTATTTTTGGATGTCGAGATGTTTCATCGCTGTGACTGCCGAATCTTTATTTTTTTAATTTTAGTTTTTTTTATTTTTGTCTAGGTGGGCTCACTAGTTGGGCTTAACTTCTCTGTGGCACGTGGGATCTCAGCTGCCTCACCAGGGGTCAAACCCATGCCCCCTGCATTGGCAGGCAGATTCCTGCTGGACTGCCAGGGAAGTCCCCTCAGAGTCTGTATTTACTTGGGGATAGAATGAGAGGTTTGGACATTCTGAAGCACTGACAGTCTTTTCTCTTTCAGTTTGTGTTTGTACCTTCCACTGAGATCATCCCTTCCCATTAAATTCTATTTTTTTATGGTCAATATGAAAAAGATACAAAATTTATAGGGAATTAAATCACACACAAGAGCAATCCTAATTCACTTTAAAAGTGCTGCTATGCTCCATTGAGCTGTTTAATTGAGTAATTAAATTTCTCCTGACTTATTTATGAGTGTGTTTATGATTTTCACCATTGGAACACTTATTTCTTCACACCGTTCCACTGTGTTGGTGGCCGTTGTTTATGACATTTTATTGGGAACAGGCGGAATAAGTCAATGAGATGCGTCGGATATGCTACGATGAGATACGGTAAGTTGGAATACCAAAAATACGCGGTTCCACACAAGCCCTATAAACGTTCTAATATATTCCTGCATGCACTTTACAGCAAGGTAGTCAAAAGGATGTATACTGTATTTAAGCTCATTGACGGTGCATTGGAAAGCATATTCTTATCATGAAGGAAGTCAGGTTTTGATCACGCCTCAAAAGAAACATGCATGCTCCACGCTTATCCCAGGCTTTCACATCTGATGGCTGGAAGACATTTCTGTAAACTGGCGTCTGGCTCCACGCAGTCTAAACCTGGCTTATCACCACCACCCAGCTGTCCTGCTGCAGGTGTTTGGGGTACAGGGCACCATCTCGGGGCCTCTGCCCCTCGGGGCACCATGCTGTCCCAGGATGCTCTGCACATTGGCACCACGGGTGGAAGCAATCTCAGAAGCCGTTTCTACAGCTGGACGGCCAGGAGTCACCCTACGGTACCCTCCACCAGGGTGGTGGCAAAACACAGCATCTACCCCAGGAACCCAGCCCAGCTTTGCCTCAGGGGACCCCTAAAAGTCTATGGCGCAACCCTGACCCCACAGAACACAAGGGGATGTGTGATGAAGAGGAGGAGGCCATAGAAAAAGACAGCAATTCCAACCAGTCGTGACCAAGACGTCCTCCTTCCTGAATCCTCAGCAAGCACACTGCCAGGGGCCCTCCCCCAGGGTCTCAGGACAGACTCCCGCAGTGAGCACCCTGCAGGACAGGTGTCTCCCCCTTCCTGCAGCTCCAGCTCTGCAAAACAGGACTTGATCTCTGCACCGCCCATCGCATTCCCTTCACACCTTCTTTCCTGCTCCCTCCTTTTGATTCTTACTGTTCCCACTGGAGGGGGGTAACGATATTAGACATTTGCAAAGTGAAGAGGATTCACAAAACTGTAGGAAGAGGCAAACAGTGATATCTAAAGCTGAGTTTTGTAAAGGTGCCAAACCAAATGATTACAGATTTAGCATAATTTCAGGAGGACTTGCTTTGAAACTTCAGAAAATGACTCTAACCATCACCACAAAGAACAAGCAATGGTGACAAAGACATCTCAGAAGCCAGTGTGGTGAGTGAGGGGCGGGCTGTTAACTCCACCCAAGTCTCTTTACTCCACATAAGTGGAACAAAGTACTCGCCGTGTCGGATGCAAAGATAGGTCAACCGACTGGTCACTCACAGCTATTAACTGATGTGTTCAAGGCGCAAAATAAATGGAACTAAATCACTCCAGGAAATATATCAGAAGGCATTCTCTAATAAAGGGGGAGAGAATGCCTACTGAATAAATATATTGGGAAGATTCCCTATTGGGGGAAATTCTTGTCTATCAGTGGAGTGCTGGAGCCAGGGCCGATCACACGCACCCCTTCCCTTCCCTGCACCAGCGGTGGGCTGACGTTGGCCAGATGGGAGGACTCACACCACAGAAACTGACAGCCAGTTTCTGTTTGATAATCAAGGCTTTTCCACGGGAAGAGACCGTGACTAAACCCCTGGCAGCTCAGCCTCCTGTCACACACCGACATGAACTCCAGACCAAGTGAAAGTGACATTTAAATGGAAAAAGTAAAAGTTTTAATAAGATAGAAAAACATACATGAGTATTTAACCAGCCCTGTATGAAATCTGTGAAAGGAAATTCAGAGTAGAGGACCCACAGGCTTTTCAAACAAGGAAATTAATGATATATAGACACGACAAATATAGGACTAAATTTTAAAAAGACAAATTGGGGAAACATTTATATACAACAATAGGTAATCCTTTAATATAGAAAGGCTTTTCATGTCAATAAGTAATATACAATATCTCACCAGAAAAATAAAGGGACAAGAAAAGGTAAATTCCTCCCAAAATGGAAAATATATAATAAATACTAAAAAACTCAACTTCAGCAACAATCAGAGAAATGAAAATGAAACACTGATGACATGCCATTTTTCTAATCCAAAAGAAGCTATTTTAAAATTGTGGTATTCAGCACTGGGATAAATGTAATTAAATTGAGGCTCAGATATTGCTGATAGAAAAAAATCTGCTAAGCGGTTTGACAATATACATCATGAGGCTTTAAAGTGTCATTTTAAGCCCCCTGATGCAGTAATTAGGGGTCTATACTAAAGAAAAAATTAAGCTACACAAAGGTCTATGCAGAAGGATGTTTATTCTGATACCACTCGTAAAAGCACATGATTTACAATAAATGTCAAACAGCAGAAATGCACTTGAATAAACTATGCTTCTAATGATGGGGCGCTAGACTGCCACTACCAATACTGCTTTTAAACCTGTAGCATTGGGGGCATAGAATTCATGATACAATTTAAGTTTTTTAATAGATGCACAGATATATGCCATTTTATCCCACTTATTTAAACATGCACTGAAAGGCACGCAGGAGAAGAGGGGTTATCAGAATTCTGTTAATAATGTTCTCCATCTCAGGACCAGAGGTTTGGGGTGATATGTGTCTTCTTTGCAAAAATCTCGGTATCGGTATGCCAGTTATTACAGCCGTGGGCCAGCAATTCTTACGTCCTGAGTGGAATAGCCGGTTGGGAGCCAGATTTTAGCTCTGGACCAGTGTGGTCACAAATGAGTGTGGGCCATACCTGAACTTCAAAAGGTTCTACTTTTGTTAGTAGACACACTAACAAAAGGAAAAGGCAGTGGGTGAAATTAATTTCATTAGATACTGTGAAAACGACTCTTAGAGCTCTTGTGGGCATCTGACCCTGACAGCACGTGTCCAGATGGGCAGACGGACACACAAGGGCTCAGTGTCCACCTGCGGCCGGCGGTGGCCATCCTGGACACATGCCCCGGAAACACAGCGCCTGTGCCTCCTCCCTCAGGGTCACGGTCCGGGGCCCCCGAATAGGAGCCCCCACCATAAGAGAGCCCTGTGTCTTCACAGGCAACTCCTCGGGGGTCAACGAGAGCTCTGTGACCTGCAGTTTAGACATCGGGAGTCTCAGCTCCCTTACAGCGGGGTGAGGAAGACATGCTTTGTTGAACTTAGTCACCAAATGTTTACAGATGAAAATGCCACTTCTATTTTGTCTGCACCAGGCGTAGAAGTGAAGGCGAGCTGCTGTGTCGCAGATGTTGGGCCGCCTGGGGGGCTGTGCAGGTGTTAACTTGAATGGCTTTTCTGGGATCTTTAATGACTGCCACTGTCCTGTTAGATTTGGAAGATATTGACAAGCTAGCAATTTTGTGAATTCTTCAATAGGAAAGCCACACTTAAGTTAAAATTGATTTAATGTATCTGATAATTAGGTTCATGGAAGCTGTTCTTTTCTTAACTTAGCACAGCTTGTTGTTCAGTCGTGTCCAACTGCAGCATGCCAGGCCCCCCTGTCCTCCACTGTCTCCTGGAGTTTACTCAAATTCATGCCATCCAACCATCTCATCCTCTGTCGACCCCTTCTCCTCCTGCCTTCGGTCTTTCCCGGCATCAGGATCTTTTCCAATGAGTCAGTTCTTCACATCCAGTGTCCAAAGTATAGGAACTTCAGCTTCAACTTCAGCATCAGTCCTTACAATGAATATTCAGGTTGATTTCCTTTGGGATTGCCTTATTTTCATCCTTCCTGGAGATGGTTGACATAAGGCCTTCTGATACTAATGACTATTTTCAAGGGACGTCTGTGCTTTAACTTTTGAACACTGTGGCTGTGTATTTGGCCACTTCCTCTCTGCTTTGTAACAAGAAACAATGACCCCTGAGATTTGAACCACCTTTAGCAGCCACACAAGACTTCTCTGTACATTTTTGTGTGTTGATGTGACTACTGTCTTCCTTTTACCTTCATCTCACAACCGTCTTAATCTCATCACTGACTTTACATTACACACGCTTCATTTCAGCTGCCTCGAATCCTTTTTGGAATGAGTCAGGATTTTTAATTAATTGATTCCATTTCAGTAAAACCCAAAAAGTGAAACTGTGAGTACCTATTAAGCATGCTGAATATAATGTACTTTGTAAATTTTATTTCTGAGAAATGGTGACATTCCCCACGAGTCATGCAGATGGAAAATGATGGTTAGAGATCCTTAAGATCATCCAGGGGGATGAAGAAGATTGACCAGGTTGTGCACATATATCTAGCGTCTGCAAGGATTTCTCCATTCCTGCTTGGCATCCTCGTAGCTAAAGGTACCTTGTTCTGTCTTCTATGCTTAACTGCTCTACAGGTTTAGAAAGAACCTTGCCTTATTCAAGCAACTCCTCTCTGCAGTAGGCATACTTGGGCCTTCCCATCCACCACCAGAAGACTTCATGGTATTGATTTAAATGTTTTCTTTTTTTCGACTCAATACACTTTGAATGACCAATAATAGAATAATTTGATGGAAGTTGTAATAAAAATTATCTTTATTGAATGATCCCTACATCAAGGCCACTTATTACCTGTCTGAAGAATAGACTGGCTTGCCTGTAATTCTGGGCAGTTCTACTGACCTATTCGGGGGGGAAATTAAATGAAATAAAGCACAGCTTCAGCTAACAAGCAACTGGAAAAGGTCCAAGCTTTGGCCGAATAGTCGGGTCTAAACACCGGACACGTTCACTCAACACAGACGAGACTTTCACGGTGCAGGGGGGCGGCCTCACGACAGCGTCAACATGACGGTGACGCTGAGACAAATCAGGCGCACAAAATGCCGTGATGAGGGCTGTGACTTCCTTCCGCTCACGCACCTCGGTCGTCTAGGTTAATGGAGTCTTTATCCAGCAACATTCAACAGACATTCGTGGGGTGCATCAACTACAGGTCAGGGGACCCGTCCAGGGCAGCAGGCTTTCTGAGCTTCAGCCCTCCTGACATCTTGGGAGTCTCCTTGCCATCTTGAGGGTCTCCTTGCCATCTTGGGGGGACTCCCTCTTTGTGGGGCAGGGGCAGGGCTGCCGTGTGTATCATACAAGGTTTGAGAGCATCCCTGACTCCCCCCACTTCATGCCAGTGGCCCAGTGGCCAGGTGTGACAACCAAGTATGTCTCCAGGCATTCCAGAGGTCTCCTGAAAGGCTGAGTTGCCCCAGTAGAGAACCACAGGTCCAGTGAGGGGTCAGACAAATCAATAGCTGATTCCTAGGTGCTGGTGTTAGGATGGTACCTAGAGCTGGGGGAGAAGCCAGAGGGGACCGCCCAATCCTACAGGGTGGATGGAGGGTGGAGGAGGCAGGCAGGAAGGCTGGTGGTGCTTGCGGGGGCCCCAGAAGGGGTCCTCAGATGGGCCAGTGGGATCCCATGGAGGCGGCCGAGCCCAAGTGAGCAGGTGAGCAGCTGGATCTTGAGGAGCCAGGGGAGAGGAGCAGGCTGGGAAGGGGACGTGCCTACATGTTAGAGCAGGAAGGAGACACGTATGGATTGCTTTTGAGTCTTGTCATGTTTACTGTGGGTACACGTGTCCACATGCATGCACACACACACATGCTAACTAGGCTTCAAATGTAGAAGTTCCCCTGTTGTTGTTATTCAGTTGCTCAGTCGTGTCTGACTCTTTCCAACACCATGGACTGCAGCACACCACGCTTCCTTGTCCATCACCAACTCCCATAGCTTACTCAAACTCATGTCCTTCGAGTCGGTGATGCCACCCAACCATCTCATCCTCTGTCGTCCCCTTCTCCTCCTGCCTTCAATCTTTCCCAGAATCGGGGTCTTTCCCAATGAGTCAGTTCTTCCCATCCAGTGGCCAAAATATTGTAGCTTCAGCTTCAGCATCTGTCCTTCCAATGAATATTCAGGACTGATCTCCTTTAGGATGGACAGGTTGGATCTCCTTGCAGTTCAAGGGACTCTCAACAGTCTTCTCCAACGCCACAGTTCAAAAGCATCAATTTTTTTGCACTCAGCTTTCTTTATAGTCCAACTCTCACATCCATACATGACTACTGGAAAAACCATAGCTTTGACTAGATGGACCTTTGTTGGCAAAGTAATGTCTCTGCTTTTTAATATGCTGTGTAAGTTGGTCATAGCTTTTCTTCCAAGGAGCAAGCGTCTTTTCATTTCGTGGCTGCAGTCACCATCTGCAGTGATTTTGGAGTCCAAGAAAATAAAGTCTGCCACTGTTTCCACTGTTTCCCCATCTATTTGCCATGAAGTGATGGGACCGGATGCAATGATTTTAGTTTTTTGGGAATCGACCCCCTAGACCTGTTAAGACATCCCGGAGGACCACGTGCCTGCAGTGTGGCCCCGACCATGTCAGCTGCTCCACCATGTGACCTCCCTCTTCCCTGGGGAACCAACAGGGAGCCTTATCAATCTGAGTGGTCACTTCAATGCTGCTGCATTGAACGTAAACAAGTACAGGAAGCCCCCTACATATGAACGAGTTCCATTGTGAGGGCATATTTGTAAAGTCCAACAAGGTTAGCCCAGGTTCCCAACTAACACAATCGGCTGTACAGTCCTGTACTGTAATAGGCTTGTAATACTTGTAAATAAGGCATAAAAAACATAAAACATAAAGAAAGCATTTTTAATCTTCCAGGACGGTACCTTGAAAAGCACAGCAGTCCAGCACAACAGCTGGAACACAGGGGCTGGCATCAAGGGAACAGGCAGGAAGAGTGACTTACTGGAGGAGGGAGAGGAGGTGGGAGACGGTGGAGCCGAAGGATGCTCAACGATGGGAGATGGAGGGCCAGCTGCAGGGTCACTCACGCCTGACGCTGATGGATGCACGTTCGCAGCTTGAAGGTTCGTATGTAGGGGCCTTTACTACAAAGATAAAAAAGTCTCGAGGAGCCTAACTGATGATGGAATTCAGGTGAAACCAGCACAGTGCACCTGTGGGTAGGAGACCTCAGCCTTCCGAGGTGGCACAGGTGGGTACCTGTTCCGGGGGCAGCTGAGGTCACCGTGCCCATGTAAAGCTGGAGGAAGGGGGCGAGCTCCTTGTCAGGGCCCCGCCCCCCATGGGGGCGGGGTGAGAACTGACGAGTAGGGGAACCTGGGCTGGTGAGGATGTACCCGGGTGTCCCGGCCGGGAAGGGTAAGAATAGCGCGTGCTGCCCCCAGGGTCAGCCTGCCCTGTGCTGGGCGGGTGGGTACGGAAATCAGGGTCCGCATAAAGAACCTCAAACAGAAGTGACGCGGACTTGGGGCCAGTGTCAACAGCAGGCTCTCTGCTGAGCATGGCACTCCTGAAATTCGGAGCTCCTGCAACAACCGATTAAGCCTTTCCAAACATTCTGCACCTCCAGCATGTGTTGCAGACAGACACGAGCATCCCTGGCCTTTTACTCAAAACCCATTCTGCTTCCGGGGAGGAAGACGCTCCGAGAGGCGATGTGAGAACCGCCATCATGGAACCTACCGGCTCTATTTTTGCCCCGGGTGAAATAGATCCCTGTGTCAGTCACAGATAATGACAGCCTGGAATATTACATGAAAATTAAAATGTATAAAACGTTCCTCTCATCTCTAATAAATGTCAGAAACGGCGCAGATGCCTCAGTGGCTACACTTCGGTGTGGAACTGAAGCAGTTACTTTATTTCTGCCTGAAGAGAAGACCGCGGTCCTCTGGAGCCCGCAGGCGCTGCCTTTGCGTGGAGGTTTGAAGGCTTCTTGAAAATCCGCACTGCGTAAGAGGAGGGCCCGGCACAGAGAACGCAGTTTACTCCCTGCGGCTTCCGTGGTGGCTTCAAAAGCAGCGCGTTCTGATTCGGGACACAAGCCAGCTGACTGCTTCGAGAAAAACTATCATTCCACGGAACAGAAGCCCTCTTTCTTAACCTGGGTGAGGGATTGGATCAGGCCATCCCATGCCTGGAGAACTAAGCCCCGACATTAAAAGCTTTTTCTGAACACCACCTCACCCCATGAGTGAGGACTGTCTCCAAATTGTTACTTCTGGCTGGGTTCCCAGGCCAGAGTGTCCTTCTCCCTGAGGGACCAAGCCACTCCTAGAAGCTCCATCCCCTTATCCTAATAGATGCAAATTAAAATGTGAATTTCTTAATTGAAGGACAGTTGACTTACAATGCTCTGTTAGTTTCTGCTGTACAACCAAGTGATGCAGTTATATATATATCTCACTGAATTCTTTTTCATATTCTTTTCCATTATGGTTTCTTACAGCATACCAAGTATTGTTCCCTGTGCTACACAGTAGGTCCTTATCGTTAAAATGTGAATTCTTCTGGAGGAGGAGAAGCAACCTGATAGAAAGCAACAGACGCAAGTATGGGGAGCGGATGCTGTGGGCTCATGTCCAGGTGTGTCAGCAAAGCTCCTGACCCAGCGAGCAGGACCATGGTGCCCAGGTCTCATAAAACAGGGATTGAACTGTTGTTCCTCCAGCGCTAACAGGCCACCATTCTACGGGTTCTTTGCTATGAGCCGCTTTTGTCTTATAGCCAATAACGTTTCTATAGCAACTCTGATGCTAGGAGACAGGGCAACCGAATTCAGCAGGTGAGAAGGGAAGTGATGCAAGGGGGCCGGGGCTCATCCCCAAGGTCTTCTGCTCTTCGGTTTTGCCGGCAGTGACCTCCATTTTAACTCCACCCTCCCCACTCCCCCAGTATAAACGTATGTACATATATATAGAGAGAGAGAGAAAGAAAGAAAGAAATACATCCAGACATATCTAGATAGATACATGGACCTAGATGATAAATGTACAGATGGATGGATAGACAGATATGATGGATAGATGGATAGACAGATAGGATAAATGGATAGTAAAGAGAGGGAAGGGTAGATAAATCGTGGAATAGATAGAGACAGTAGAGAAATGGGTAGCTAGATGATAGGTGGATGGGGAGATAGACAGACAGTGGGATAGACAGAGATGGGTAGACAGGTGAGAAATAGGGGGATAGATTGATGGATAGATAGATAATAGATGGATAAATAAGGCTTTAATGAAAGAGGCTTTCAACGGTTGAGATGGTGCAGGTATGTTTCAGACCCTTGTGGAGAATTTCATGCTTCCTTTCACTTAACACCTGTCGCAGATAAACACAGAACTCATTTGTCTCCTGGCATTCGCCGTGAGAAATCACACAAGTTGCCAGCCTCGGCTCACCTGGGGAGGGGCCTGCGCCGCTGCCCTCCTGCTGGTCTTCTCTTGTGAGTGGGAGGCTGTAAGTGGGACCAGAAAGGATGGGAGGAAGGTTCAGGGAAGCAGACGTTCCTGACTCTCAGAGCCGCCTGGCTGGGGAATCTGCTGCTTCATGACCCGGTGAATCGATTCTTCAACTTCAGGAGACATTCCAGCAGGGCTGCCCTTCCGGGGACCTCAGCTGGGGAGGCTGAGACACGGGAGAGCAGGGCCACTCTCTTCTGGGACTGGGTTCTAGTGTCTTAATGGTTCTGCGGTTCCTTTGGTGAGCAGGTCTTAACCACTAGTTCTACCGTCTCACAGTCAAACAGAAGGGCTCTAAATAACCCACAGACACGAAGCTGAACAGAGACCACAAGGCAGAAAAAGCGACCAGAAAAATGAACTGGAGAATTAGAGAGAAGCTCAGAAGCTGAGCAAAGGGTATGGCAGAGGTCTGTTTTTCCAGAAACCAAAAACAAAGTAATGGACGATTTCTGCTGGAGCCTGGACTGCACAAGAAGAAAAGCAGTCTTCCCACTGGTCCTTGGAGTAATGATGAGGGTCTAGAAAACAGCCCCCACAAGCAGGACTCGAGGGCAGGCAAAGCCTTGCTCCAGAGGTCTGGAACTTTTTCTTGGCAGAAAAGCCAGCTCAAGAAATAAATATATTGTTGCTGTTGTTCACTCACTATGTCGTGTCCAACTCTTTGTGACCCCATGGACTGCAGCACACCAGGCTTCCCTGTCCTTCACCAACTCCCAGAACTTACTCAAACTCATGTCCATTGAGTCGGTGATGCCATCCAGCCATCTCATCCTTTGTCGTCCCCTTCTCCTCCTGCCTTCAATCTTTCTCAGCTTCACAGTCTTTTCTAATGAGCCAGCTCTTCGCATCCAGTGGCCAAAGTATTGGAGCTTCAGCATCCGTCCTTCCCATGAATATTCAGGACTGATCTCCTTCAGAATGGACTGATTGGATCTCCTTGCAATCCAAGAGACTCTCAAGAGTCTTCTCCAACACCACAGTTCAAAAGCATCAATTCTTTGGCACTCAGCTTTCTTTATAATCCAACTCTCACATCCATACATGACTACTGGAAAAACCATAGCTTTGACTAGACAGACCTTTGTCGGCAAAGTGATATCTCTGCTTTTTAACACACTGTCTAGTTCTGTCATAGCTTTCTGTCCAAGGAGCAAGCATCTTTTAATTTCGTGGCGGCAGTCTCCATCCACAGTGATTTTGGAGCCCAAGAAAATAAAATTCATTACAGAGTAAATGTACAGCCACAAAATACATAAAGGGCGAGTGTAGGTAAGTATGGCCTGGCTGTTCCCCATCTTCACAGAAGGATAGTGCAGAGAAATATTCAACCTATAGTGACAAAGTTTGTTATAGAAAAGACCCGCACTCGGGTCAGTGAGAGGTGGAAACAACCCCCAGGAGACCTTCCACCGTGGGGCTTACAAAGGCCAGAGGGGCCTGTGGTTACTCTGACCCCAGGGACAGAACATAACCAGGACATTCGCCCACACTCTTTGACCACTTTCCCTAACTTCTTTCAAATATTCACGTCTAACCTAAGACCATGAACTGAGAGCAACTCCTATAGGTCACAGATATTTGACTTCGGCTTCAACCTGGTGATTTTAGAAAACCAAAGAGATTCTGGCTTTCGATTACTCCCTGGGTTTTCAGGCTTAGATTTCAGAAACACAACCTCAGACATACATATCTTAGATATTCTTTTAAAACAGCTGATTCATGCTGGTGTTTGGTAGAAACCAATGCAACACTGTAAAGCAATTATCCTTCATTTAAAAATAAATACATTTAAAATAAATGCAAATAAAATGCACCGCAAATCCTGGGCTTGGATTCACAGGTTTATGTAGAGTTAAGGTCTCCTGGGTGTCTGCTCACTGTCTCTCCCGACAAGCCTGCTCGGGAGACGCCTGGTTCGGTGTTGAACCATGTGAGTGCTCCTGCTTCCCTTCTGTAGACCCCTCCGGAGACAACACACGCTGTTTTCACTCCGCGTCGGTGGCAGATGATCAATAGTTTCGACTGCAGGGATAAAAGAACCTTCGCAGTCATAGACCAAAACCGTTCTAAAGAAGGAACAGCTAGTGTACCCTAACTGATTTAGAACCTCAGCGCCAACATAATAAGGATAATGTTTTTGGTGGGCATACCATTCAGCTTTGAACTCACTGGAGCTCCCTGACAAACGTCAAAAGGACGGGGTTTCCGTCTCGGTGAGTGGACAGGTAAGAATGTCTGAGGCAGTTCTGCTCCGCTGTCCAGGATCCCATGTCACACTCAAACAGGTTGCAAATGACCCAAACCCTGCTCAAAGGGGCCTCAAATCACCAGCCACAGAAGAACTGCAAAGGGCCAACTGGAACGTTTCTATTCTCTCCATCAGCGTGTTCCAGCATCACAAAACTAGTTCCGTGCAATTCTCCAGGCACGAATGGGTAGTCAGTCCCTTCTCCAGGGGATCTTCCAACCCAGGAATCGAACCCAGGCCTGCCGCATGGCAGGCAGATTCTTTACCATGTGAGCCACCAGGGAAGCCCCCAGTGAATGGTTCAGTGTTCTCTACATCTACAGGTGTCAGCCCGTTCAACAGATGGCTTCAGAAAATGGCGTGTCTTGCCCAAGTCGCAGAGCGACTTAGCATCAATATTAGGACTGAAGGAAGGACTCCCAGCTTCAGCCCACTGTCTCCTCTCTGGGCCACGGGGACCTCAGATGAAACAGACCAGGTACCAGAACACTCCGCAGCCCTTGATGGCTGGGCTCACCCGCCCTGACCTCTACGTCCCTTGGGAGCAGCCACAACCGCGTTGCCTGGACCTGCATCCTGGCTGGAATCAAGCATTGAAGGTAAGAGCTGTCAGGGTGTCTCGTAAAACTCCCAACTCAGGAAGAAACACAGGGGCCTTTCTCCCGGGATCTCCAGGGGACGGAATAACTTCAATTTTCACAAAGCCTAGAGCACCATATCCCCAAGGGTCAGGCCAGGTAGGAATGTGTCACAGTCTTAGAAAACTGTGCAAGGCATGTTTACTCCATTAGATCCTGGTCACTTCCCGCGTGAGCACAGGCCACTGAGCGGGCGGTAGGCTTTGAGTGCCATTGGGTGATGCCAAGCGCCTCCCTCCTCCGCCACATGGGATGGCCCTGCGGGGCCTCTGTCCTCTGGTTGCCTTTCCTCCTAGATTTTGGAGTTGGCAGGTTTCACACTGTAGAGGAGCTTAGGATGGAGCCTGGTGCCCAGGAACAGAAGCAGAGCTGATGGGAGGCTGATGTGGCTCAGGGCAGGAGGAAGCCCTGGGGCTAGGAGCCTCCATGGGAAGAAACTGCTGTAGAAAGCACACGGGCCTGCTCCACCTTAGGTCTCCTTGCCTTCAGAGACGCGAGAGATTACGAGAATCCAAGTCAGGGCGCTTCTTCCACACAACAGCAGCCGCGGGAATTCCACTGACGTCCTGGTGTGGAGAGGTCCACGGCCCCACCTCCCAGGGAGGCTGAACAAGAGAAC
Source organism: Bubalus bubalis (assembly GCF_019923935.1). Taxonomy (NCBI): domain Eukaryota; kingdom Metazoa; phylum Chordata; class Mammalia; order Artiodactyla; family Bovidae; genus Bubalus; species Bubalus bubalis. The sequence continues at coordinate 117,129,787 of NC_059164.1, read as the reverse complement.
AGCTTGTGTTTCAGGAAAGGGCAGACAGACTTAGAGATGACCGAGGATTTGTGTCTCTAATACTGGAGAATAGAACAGGCGGGTGAACTAGGTGTGTGTGCGCGTGTGTGTGTGTGTTGCTCAGTCACGTCCAGCTTTGCGACCCCATGGACTGTAGCCCACCAGGCTTCTCTGTCTGTGGGATTGTCCAGGCAAGAATCCTGGAGCGGGTTGCCGTTCCCTTCTCCAGGAACGAGGTATGACCTGAATTCAAAGGGAAAGGCATTTCCTGCCCTCTCTGCCACCTCTGCCAGCCTCTGGGGCTGGAATCCCCTGCTGCTTGTGGACGCTGAGCAGCCTCAGTGGTGCTGGGAGAGCGCGGCTGATCCACAGCTAAACAGGCCCATTTCCCTTCCCGCTCCTGGCCTCCTTTCTGCAGCCAACTCCTTTCTCAAGTCGGGGACCCGGAGCCTCTTGGCCCTGTCTTCACTGCTCTTGCTTCTTGGCAAGGAATTCGGATCTCAACTCAAACCTCTGGCCCTGCCCGAGGAGCCCGAGTCCTCCCTGCTGTCTTCCTGGGGCTGCCTTAAGGGACATACCTCTGACAGCGGAGTCACACTATGTGAGTTAGCTGACACCTTCGTGGGCCTTATCCCTCTCCGTTTGCCTCTCCTGGGAGGCTGTGAGAGGGACCAGCATCTCTCTAACCACGAGACCACAGACAGGTCAGCAGCAGGGCTATTTTAGGTGGAGGACGCTCGCTTGCTGGGGATGCTCGCTTGCTGTGTCCACTGCCGGGGCATCTAGACCTGCAACCCAGCCAAGTGACAAAGTGTTCCAGAGGCACGCTGCCCCAAACAGGCGGCACTGACCGCCTGTGACTGTTTAAACTCCTGTTTAAATTCGTGTAAGTGAGGGACTCTCCTGGCCGCCCCGTGGTTAGGACTCCGTGCTTTCACCACGATGGGCCGGGCTTCAGTCCCCGGTTGGCGAACAAAGATCCTGTGCCACGTGGCACAGTCAAAAAAAAAAAAAACCTCATTTAAACGAAATACAATTTAGAATTTGAGTTTTTTAGTCATACCAGCCACATTTGAACAGTCGTATGGCCAATGGCTACCATTCTGGAGAGATACAGGGCATTTCCGTCATCACAGAAAACTCTACTGGAGGTTCGATGCATGAGACAGGGCGCTCAGGGCTGGTGCACTGGGATGACCCTGAGGGATGGGATGGGGAGGGAGGTGGTGGGGGACAGGATGGGGGACACGTGTATACCCATGGCTGATTCATGCCAATGTATGGCAAAAATCACTACAATATGGAAAAGTAAATGAAATGAAATGAAAGTCACTCAGTCGTGTCTGACTCTTTCCGACCCCAGAGACTCTACAATCCATGGAATTCTCCAGGCCAGAATACTGGAGTGGGTAGCCTTTCACTTCTCCAGGGCATCTTCCCAGCCCAGGGATCGAACCCAGGTCTCCCGCATTGCAGGCAGATTCTTTACCAGCTGAGCCACTAGGGAAGCCCATTGTAAAGTAATTAGCCTCCAATTAAAATAATTAATTAAAAAAAAAAAGAAAACTCCACCGGACTGACGAGTGACACGGACTCGAGAGGACCCATAGGTTGGAGTCCACTTAGACTGAGGATGTAACCGAGCAACGGTGGGGCTTTAAGCCCACGAGTGGTGCCACGGGGGTTTATTTCCACCAGAAGCTGCGGTCACAATGCTGTTGTCCCTGTCCTTGGGGCAGCGACTCGGTCACCTTCTCAGGCCCCCAAACGCGGGCGCACTCACGGGGCCGCTCGTTGAAATGGCAAGCCAAACGCCGCACGCGTGCAGAGCTTGGTCGGAGGCCCTCGTCTCCTGAAGCCGCCCTGTCGTGGAGGTTGTTTTGTCTGCGGGGAGGTGTGGGTGGAGTCCCCAGGACCTGAAAGGCCAGCCGCTAACAAAGGCCGGGGAGATGGCCCCTCTCCCACCTCAGTGGGCTGGGCCCGCGGCTCTGGTTCACTGCCCGTGAAACGCTGCGCCGACACAGAGGCCAGGCATGCGGCAAGCACGCCGCGCTGCGGCCCCACCGGTGTTGACGGGCGCGGAGCTCCGGCCTGAGGCCTCCCGCCCCGCTATTCACACGGCACCGGGGCCACATTCTTCGTGATGCGAGGACCAGAGGGACGGAATTCCTGGCATAATTTTTGGTGCGGAGTGTTTGAGCATCACGGCCCAGTGTGACTTTCTCTTGGTGGCCACGTGGTGTGTGCTTGGAAGGGCCTCGGGCTGGGAGCTGACTTAGCCCCGTCCATCCAGCGGATTCGGGGAGCAGGACACCCATGCGTAAACTGGGGTTTGGAGCATCCCAGCGACTCACCCAAGGTCACCCAGCTCTGACTTGAGGAGCGAGGACCACTCTCCCCGCCACATCTCAAAGCGGATGTGTGTCCCAGGGATGTGCTGGGCTTCCGCCTTCTAAAGTGGGGGTGAATGAGGCCCCCCGAGCCCACACCGCACCCTCTTTCCCAAGTTCATGCTGACCAGGCATTGCTGGTCAGTCCCTGGAAAACAGGACACACGAACAGCCAGCCTGACGAGGAGAGGAGAGGGGAAGCCACGGGGCACCCACCCAAAGGGAGCTCTGTCCTGAGGGCAGAGGGGGGCTGGCCGCTCGCCCGGAGACCAACCTGGAGCAGCCTCAGGGCCCCCACGGAATTCAGTGGGATGCTGTTCCCTTTTTCTCAGGTCTGAGCCACCTCCCAGAGAAAAGATAAGCTCTTGGGGAGAAAGGGACTGCCAGGGACAGACAGACTTGACGGCCCCAGGCCCAGCAGGAAGGTGGTGACTTAGCATGTTTTCACAGAAGGCACAGCCCGCCGTGGGGTGAGGAGGCCGCTGGGCCGGGGAACCACACACGTAAAAGAGCCCCGAGCCGCCCCCTGGATGGAAGGCAAGAACCCTTCCCCCACAGAGGTGCACCCCAGAACCAAGAGGAGCAAGATGGATCCCCAGAACTCACCGGGAGAAGACAGAGGTGAGGCAGCTGCTAAAGCACTTTAGCAAGCTCCCTGGGGATCTGCATTCCTAGGACGACGAGCGAACATGCAGTGTTCCTCAAGCACCAGGCTCCTGTGAGAAAGAGACCAAAGTCATTTTCCTGGAATGAAGTGTTCTGCAGACAGCCTGAACATCTGAGCGTGGTGGTACGGTAAATGTACACAGAAGGAGAGGAAACATCTGGAACGCTGAGCGGGGAGAGGAACAAGGACAAGATGGAAAATGCAAAAGAAAACTTAGAGACGCAGAGAGCAGACTGAGAAGCCCAACATCCGCCTGATGGACATCCCAAAACGAGCAGGAGGAACAAGGTCACCAGGAGCCCCAGGGCCCAGGGAGAGGCTGAAGCTTCAGCATCAAATGTGGCCCCCAAGAGCTGAGGGTGAATTCTTCAAAGTCCATGCCTAGTTCCTCCTTTGAAATAGACAACCTCTAACCTTCCCATGAAATTAAAAGACCCTTACTCCTTGGAAGGAAAGTTATGACCAACCTAGACAGCATATTAAAAAGCAGAGACATTACTTTGTCAACAAAGGTCTGTTTAGTCAAGGCTATGGTTTTTCCTGTGGTCATGTATGGATGTGAGAATTGGACTGTGAAGAAGGCTGAGCGCCGAAGAATTGATGCTTTTGAACTGTGGTGTTGGAAAGACTCTTGAGAGTCCCTTGGACTACAGGGACATCAAACCAGTCCCTTCTGAAGGAGATCAGCCCTGGGATTTCTTAGGAAGGAATGATGCTAAAGCTGAAACTCCAGTACTTTGGCCACCTCATGCGAAGAATTGACTCATTGGAAAAGACCCTAATGCTGGGAGGGATTGGGGGCAAGAGGAGGAAGGGACGACAGAGGATGAGATGGCTGGATGGCATCACTGACTCGATGGACGTGAGTCTGAGTGAACTCCGGGAGTTGGTGATGGACAGGGAGGCCTGGCGTGCTGCGATTCATGGAGTCGCAAGGAGTAGGACATGACTGAGAGACTGAACTGAACTGAACCTTCCCTGGGAATGGCACCCCACCCCAGTATCCTTGCGTGGAGAATCCCATGGACAGAGAAGCCTGGCGGGTTACAGTCCGCGGGGTCACAGAGAGTCAGACGTGACTGAGCGAGCACGCAGCCTTCGCTGAGCAGCACCCCATCCATCCGACATACAGATGCTAATACCCTCATTTTTAATGGGCACCGACTTACTGTCTGCTCCATCCCCTCCCTGCTTGGAACATCACTTCCTGAAGAGCCAGAGCCTTTGCTGGACTGCCCCATGTCCCCCGACGCTCTCTGCAGGGGGCTGGCAGGTACAAAGTATCTTTGTGAGTGAATGAGCCCTCGTGCCATCCACAAGCTGACTTCTGTGGCCGGCGGGACGGACGGTAGATTATCTCGGATTGGGTGAGAATGAGAGCCAACGTGCCCCTCTGACGGGGCATGCGGGCGAGAAGGGAGACCACGCCCAGAGTGGAGGACAGAGTGTCCGCGGTGGCACCGCAAGCGGGGCGGGCACCGTGAGAGCCTCGTCTGCCTTTGCAGTGGGGACGCGTCCCGTGGGCAAGCGGGGCGGGCGCCGTGAGAGCCTCGTCTGCGTTTGCAGTGGGGACGCGTCCTGTGGGCAAGCGGGGCGGGCGCCGTGAGAGCCTCGTCTGTGTTTGCAGTGGGCATGTGTCCTGTGGGCAAGCGGGGCGGGCGCCGTGAGAGCCTCGTCTGCGTTTGCTGTGGGGACGCGTCCCGTGGGCAAGCGGGGCGGGCGCCGTGAGAGCCTCGTCTGTGTTTGCAGTGGGCATGTGTCCTGTGGGCAAGCGGGGCGGGCGCCGTGAGAGCCTCGTCTGCGTTTGCAGTGGGGACGCGTCCCGTGGGCAAGCAGGGCGGGCGCCGTGAGAGCCTCGTCTGCCTTTGCAGTGGGCATGTGTCCTGTGGGCAAGCGGGGCGGGCGCCGTGAGAGCCTCGTCTGTGTTTGCAGTGGGCATGCGTCTGGAGGGAAGCTTACAGTGCTGTCGACGGGGGCTCTGTCTGGGATGCGGGGCGGCGAGAGGGGACAGGACGCAGCCTCCAGCCTCTGAGTCTGGTGAACTTACAAGGAGCAGGAATCACACTGAAAAGAACTTGTTTTTAAAAGCATATTCTTGGGAGGAGGGCTGAAAGCCACTGATCTAAGTCCAAATCCCCCCATTTCCTCCTTCAAAGGTTGGGGGTGTGTGGAAGTGGGGCGTATGCCCAGGTCACCTCCTTCTCCTGGATTAAGTTGAGGGAAGCATGAAGCCTCTGAAACACCTACGGAGGTATTTCCAGCCCAACCAGACAGAAGTGCCAAAAACCTCTTGAGGAGATTGGTTCTTTCAAGACTGGAAACCCACAAAATCGGGGAATCTCAGAGAGCCCAGAGCAAACGGAGCCCTGTCCGGCTCTAAGCGAGCCTTCCACTTTACCTAGGACCCCCCCCCCCTCCCAGATCGTCCAGGCAGCTTCCTACCGAGTGCTCCCAGGCCATCACTCAGAGCAACTGCAAATCTTTCAGTTCCTAGTTCGTGTCTCCCATTCACAGAGAAATCGTATTTGCTGATCTTCCCTACAAACATGTATTACCGTCTTGGATTCTATCAAACCATGTACACAAAGTAATTACAGAAAGAATAGTGCATTATTTGCATATCTAGTATTTAAAGGGTTACTTATGTAATTACTGAATGTAACTTAGAGTAAGCTGTTTGATTCTCTTTCATCGTGAGCCAAACATCAGGCTTTGAAAGGAATGCCTTTAAACTTCAATAATATAAAGGCACATGCTAATGTTAAGTTACAAGTCTAGCTTAAGTGAGTCAGACAGGAAAGTATTTCTGACTGCTCTCCTATTAGCTTTAGACGCTTTTTTTAAGAAGGCAAGTGTCTATTGCTGTCAGTAGACACAAGGATATTATCTCAATTAGAAATTCTTGTGTCCGCGCTTTTAGACAGCATCCAGGCTCCGTACGCATTTGTTGTCTTAAGCTCCCAGCGTAACAAACCTCTCCGAGCTGCCAGCACCTGAAACAAGCAAAAGCGATTCCTTTACCGTCGCCTGTGGACAGGCCCCTTCCGAAACTCACCCAGAGATGGGACAGGAGTGGGGAAGAGAAAAAAGGAAAAAGGAGGAGGCCGTGAAAAACCGGAACCAGCGCATGCTGAGGCCGGGCGCTGCACAGGAGAGACAGCCGTGCACCAAACGCTGCTTCTTCCTGATGAGAAGACAGACTGGGTCTCAGCGTTTTTCACGCCGGAGGCCAGGTGGTCAGCATGTGCTCTGTCAAACACCTTTTCCATGACAACACGACCGTGACTGGAAGAATCAGCGCCATCGGAAAGGTCCCTGGCCCAGTTATCAAGAGGACACTTGTAGGGCTGCTTACCAAGTTCACTTGGCAAGAGCTGGGAGAGCTCAGAGATCACCTCCGAGAAGCTGGAGTCAGGGGTCTGGGCGATAGCTGATGTTCACACCCACACATGCACGCACGCACACGCACGGCCCTGCTTAAAAGTCTTCAACAAGAACTTAAAGCTGAGCACTGAGAGAGGAGCAGGTTGAAAGGAATCAACCTCAACTTTGATGTAAACACCCCAACCTTTTGGAGGACAGCCATATCTTTGATCCTACACAAACTGTTAAGAATCAAATGTCTTGAATCCTGATCAGTGGAAGTATAACAAATTTTACAGTTATTTCCAGTTCAAGTTGGCTTGCAGGTGATTAACAGTGGGATAAAATGACAAGGAGCAGTCTCGAGAATCCCTCAAGCTGACAAAGACATTTAAATAAATTCAATTAGTCCCAGCGTGTTGAAAAACTTGAAGCGATTTCCATGACATTCATTTGACATCTGGTAATCACCTTTAATATTTTCAAAGTATCTTCCCTTCCTTTTCAGGTTTGCCAGGGAGCTTTCTGTGCCCTGGGCTGTGTCGCCTTGTGGTGTTTGGCTTCCCTTTCAACAAGTATGAAATCAGGTGTTAGAGAAAGAACACGGAGCGGAGCGCTGGTGCCTCGAGTTCTAGACTCACCACAAACTATGCAGCTTTTGGCAACTTCCTCTGCCCATAAAATGAAAGGGTGAAACTAGACAGGTTCTAAGACTTTTTTGCAGCCTTCAAATTTTAAAATTCTTTCTCTCCCAGCAAGTCAAGTCTTGTCTCCATTGTGGATTTTAATCTTGGCTGCAGTTTCCAAGCGGAGGTGATGGGAGTGGGTGGGGGGTGGGGGGGTGGAAATTTGAAAAAAAGAAAGCAGAACCCTACCTCGACTTTCAGCAGATATTCTGCTGGGTCCCAGACATTAAGATATTTGAAAAGCTACTCGGGGAACTCTAAGATACAACCAAGACTGAGGCTGACTGGCTTAGAGGTGAGAGAGGTGCTGTAATTAAAATTATGGGATCCAGAAACTGATCAAATCAGGAAGCACTTATTTCTCAGTCACCCCTGGGGAGCCAGCCCCAGCCTCTGAGAGATGCCGGGGACCCATGAGCAGAGTTTAGAGTCCAGTGGAAACTGGCCTGACATGCACCCATTTTGCAGTTCAAATGGGTTCATTTCTCATGTTTTGGAGAGAAGGAGCATACTAAAGCAATTGAGAAGAAAAATTAACCAAAGCTTAAAATGACAGAACTCTGGGGCCTCACTGTCCATATGGGGTCCCTGGATTGAGGTACAAGCATCGCCCAGACGTTTGCCAGAAACGTGGACCCTCGGACCCCACCCGGGACCCGCAGAATCCTCCTTTTCATTGTAACAGGATTCCCTGGTGATCGTCACATACATTAAAGTCTGAGAACCGTGGCTCTACCAAACCCACATGGCCGAGCGGCTTGCCCAGAGAACTATGAATATGTACGGCAAAACCCTATTATCGTCAATTCCGAGGGGCAAAGAAGTAATCCATCTTTAAGTGGGGAAAATAGCACAGGATGTCAGCCCTGAAACTGGGTCGCCTTTGTGGGGACTTTGAGATTTGAATTCTACAAGGAGGGACCAGGGAAGCTTTCCACAGCAGGACTTCACGGTGCTACATACGTAACGCTCTCTCTTCCACGGACCCCGAACCAACTCTGCAGAAACTGTTACAAACCGCCAACCTGTCTCCAGCCCACAGGGACCTGCGAGCGAGCGCGGGGCTGGCGCTGCAGCCCACAGGGCACCCGCGTGTCCCCGCCCAGGCCAGCACTGCCGCTCGGACCCGCAGGCAGAACGTGCGGCCCTTCTCCGGACGGTGCCAAAGGGCTGAGGTCACCGCCCGGCCCCGGAAAATGCTGCAACCCAAGTGCGTTTGGGAGATGGTGACTCAAGATTCAGAGCTGCTGCGCCTCCCGCTGCCCCCCCGTGTCCAGGGCAACAGGCCCGTGAACAGGAGCGGGCGGCCCTGCTGATGCCCCAGTACTGTCCTCTCATGGGGAGGAGGCAGGCATCCACAGGCCCAGGCCAGGGTGGGGTGAGGGCACCTGAGACAGGGCGGCAGGGAGGCTGCGTGGAGATGGCAAGACTGGGAAGGAGCAGCACAGAGAAGCCCGTCCCGCACAGCGGGGGTGAAGCCAGACCTGGACAGTGGAGGCGCCCGGGGCCACGGGGAAGCCAGACCTGGACAGCGGAGGCCCCCAGGGCCACGGGGAAGCCAGACCTGGACAGCGGAGGCCCCCAGGGCCACGGGGAAGCCCGGCCTGCACAGCGGAGGTGCCCGAGGCCACGGGGAAGCTAGACCTGGATAACAGAGGTGAAGCAAGCCAGACCTGGACAGCGGACGCACCTGGGACCACAGGGAAGCCCGGCCCGCACATTGGAGGTGAAGCCAGACCTGGACAGCTGAGGCGCCCGGGGCCACGGGGAAGCTAGACCTGGATAGCAGAGGTGAAGCCAGACCTGGATAGCAGAGGGGAAGCCAGACCTGGATAGCAGAGGTGAAGCCAGACCTGGATAGCAGAGGTGCCCGGGGCCACGAGGAAGTTAGACCTGGACAGCAGAGGTGAAGCCAGACCTGGACAGTGGAGGTCCCCAGGGCCACAGGGAAGCTACACCTGGACAGAGGAGGTGCCCAGGGCCACAGGGAAGCTACACCTGGACAGCGGAGGTGAAGTCAGACCTGGACAGTGGAGGTGCCCGGGGCCACAGGGAAGCCAGACCTGGACAGCGGAGGTGCCCAGGGCCACGGGGAAGTCAGGCCCAGACAGCAGAGGTGCCCAGAGCCACGGGCACTGAGGTCAGGGAGATGCAGCGGGGAGCAGCTGAAGGAACTACAGCCTGGAAGACAAATGCACCTGGAGGGGAGTCAAGATGCCCGCAGAGGAGCCTGGTGGGGTGGGGAGGGCCCGGAAGGGACGGAAGCAGGATGCAACATGGTGCTGCTGGGAAAGCCAGTGGGAGATGAGCCTCGTTTCCTGCCCAGGGCCCCAGGCGTGCTGGTGGTCTGGCCTGGGAGACCGACCTCCACGGCCATGCCTGTCTTCCAGGCAGGTCCCAACCCCGCCTGCCGAGGGCAGTCAGCCCAGCTTCCCTGCAGCGGCCGGGAGGGGCAGCCTTCTCTTTCCAGCCCTCTGGATGCTTCCACGGGCGATGGGGGATGGGAGGGGACCAGGCCCACCTTCACACTCAGGGGCCCATAGAAAGTGCCCACCTCTGCCCAGAATGCCTGCCTGGTCTCCACCCCAGTCCACCCCTGGGGACCCCTAAACACACACAGATGCACATGCATACGTGTACACAGGAACACACATGCATACACGGACACACGTGTACACGGACACGCATGGGTACACACAGCCACTCGCAGACCTGCACACACACAGACACACCAGCACACACACTTGATGTGTGCACACCCACACAGCACCGCGACTTGCCCCGACACGTGACCGAGGGGCACTGGGTCACACACGAGATTCAGAGAACGGGCATCTCAGATGCACCCCAAGTGCCCACAGGACGAGGCCGGCCACATGAGCAGGGTGGGACGCGCCAGGCAGGGTGGGGCTGTGCGCAGGTCCTAGGCTTCCAGATTCCTCATGGCATCCCCCGGGGTCTGAGATTCTCGAATATAAACCTGAGCAGGGCCAGCACCCTGGACAGCCTCGAGGGAACCAGTGTGGTCACCGGACAGTGGGTTCCCTCGAGGGAAGCAGTGAGGGAACACTCAGGGACTGGCGAGCCCTCTCTGCTGCGGTGGCCCAGGGAACCCAGGCTTCAGGGAGTGGGGGGCCTGGGGGGCAGGAGGAGGGTAATCTGGACAGGAGGGAGCTGTGGGCAGCAGCCTGGAGTCCGTCAGACCCAGACCCTCCCTCCAAGTGAAGCCAGCTCACTCTTGACCCGCTCGGCCAATGCCTCAGGCCTCCATCTGCCTCAGTCTGCTCGTCTGTAAAATGGGCATGACGTCGCAGCCTCGCAGGGCTGAAGGAGGGACTGCAGGAGATGAGGGTCAAGACAGAGCGCCTGGATCCTGTCGGTGCTCTGCCGACAGCGGCAGCTGCAATCACATCGTTTCATTAATAAAAAGGAAGAACCGAGGAGGGGCAACGGGTTGGGGGTGGGGGGACTCTGTGTGGGATTGGGAGATTCCAGCTGGGAAATTCCAAGCCTGCCCTCCCCCCAGACCGGGCCCTGGAACCTGCCTCGAGAGAAGCCAGTGGGCAGAGGGGGTCTCTCAGATCTGGCTCCAGCTCTGGCCTCTGCCCCTCTTGAGACCCCCGCTTTCACATCTCTGATTTCAAAAAGCCTGAACCAAATTCCACAAGCTCTGCAAGGCCTCTTCCTACCCTAAGATGTGATACAATTACAGTGTCTAATTATCTCTGCCTTCCCTGAGAGTGCAGGTGAGGGATACCACGCCGCGGACGCCCTAATAGACCCTTCAGAGCCTGTCTTAGAAGAACAAAGACCATTTTTAGCCGATTTAATAAGGAAAGAAAAACATCACTAGCTGGAGTTGCTGATGTTCCCCTTTCACCTTTTGCCAAGATTGACTTGAATTCGTATGAAAGAAACAAGTTGCTGATTGCTTAAAATACACCCTACCTGCTTCCACTTAGCAACCCCTTTATTTTCTCAATTAGGAGTGGAACATGTAGAAAAGTCTTGAAATGATAAGTCTCTGAAAAGGGTCATTGGGTTCGTGTAAAAACTGATTGATGGCAAGCGTCGAAACAGGAGTAATTAGATGCGCGTGAGCCTGGTGTCATTGTGAAGAGCTGGGAGCTCTGTTGGGTGCCAGAATCCCAGGAAGTTGGTTTGTATTGGGCGCAGACTTTAAGTAAAAGTCATCACTTCCAGAAGGATCACCCTGTTTCCCTCCCCACCCCCACCAGCCCTTTGGTCCCAGGAGCCAAAGCCCCCAGCTCACCAGGCACCAACAGGACTCGGTCACCTGGGCCCTGAGAAGAATCGAGAGAATAGGCAGGCCTCCCCAGACCGCTGCTAAGTGCCCACGCAGAGGGCACCACGCATCTGGGACACAAGTCCGCCTTTCCGAGGTGGCTGCACCCTAATTAGTCATCAAGTGATGCCGGCACTTTAAGTACCAGCTGTTGGAGGCTCAGAGGCCTCGGGCAGGACCGGAGCCTTGCTGCCCAGGCCTCTTGGAAACTCGGAGGGCTGGTGAGACTCCTTAGGAAGAGAAGCCGGTTTCTGTGGACATGAGGGCACATGCCCTCTGGGCTATGCCAAGTGCGGACTCCACAGAGCACACTTCCTGGGAGACGGGCCCTGTACTCACCCGACTGCTTTCCCACGCAGCTATCCACGTACAAAATGGAAATAAAGATTTCAGTAGTTCAGTTCAGTCGCTCGATGGTGTCCGACTCTCTGCGACCCCATGAACTGCAGCACACCAGGCCACCCTGTCCATCACCAACTCCCGGAGTTTACTCAAACTCATGTCCATCGAGTCAGTGATGCCATCCAACCATCTCATCCTCTGTCCTCCTCTTCTCCTAAAACTTTTGGTAGGAAGTCAGCAAAATGCAAAGATTCAGACATTGAAAACAGAACCGCTTTCCGGTGGAGCTGTCCCCGTACCAAACGGAAATAAGTATTTTGGTAGGAAGTCAGCAAAATGCAAGGAATCAGATGTTGAAACGGAGCAAAACAGAACAACAACAACAACAAAACTCTGGTTAGTGATCACCTGAGCTGTGGAGGGAGAACTTTTCATTTCCCAGCAAGAATGTAGGCTGCATGCCTTGCTTTTGCTGACATGCATGGTGGCTGGTTTGGTGAGCTTTGGTTGGTTTTCAACATCCCTAATTTTTTTTAATGTGCTTCACAGTGATTTCACAGAGAGAAAGACATCCATCACCTCCCCACCTTTTGCCTCCTTCATCTGGCTCGTGCATGGTGCTAAACCCAAGTGTCAACTTTGATGGAAACAGACTCAGAGTGTCTGGACAGGAAGGCTGGGAAGCTCAGCTTTCAGGCGGGCAGGGCTGTCCATGGAGTCACGGACGTCAGAACCGGGCTTTGGCAGGTAAGGGGCCAGTTAGAGCAGAACCTGGGGGCCTCTGCCCAAGCCTGGTACCCCCCACAACACAAAGGCAGGTCATCACTTTCTTAAGTGGAAGGTCTCTGGGCAGCCCTGGCTTCCAGCTGGGCAGGATCAGTTTCTTAAATTTCAGTGCTCAGCCTCCAGCATTGGGGTGCAGCTCCTGCAGGCGCCCCGAGACACCCCTACAGCCAGGGCTCCCCCCAGAGCCCCCAGGGGAACCTGGTTCTCTGCCCTGTCCTCACCTCTCCTGGGCAGAGAGTAGAGCATCTCTTCCTTCCAGTCTTTCCTGCACGAACCCAGAAAGTCTGTTCTGAGAGGCCCAGCACCTGGACCCTTGCCTCCCACCATCTCCTGTGAGACGCTGTGGCCTGCGTGGGGGAACACTGCCAAGTCCAGCCCACCACACCCCAGAGGCAGACCCTCTCAACGCTTCAAAACACCACAGGGCTCCTACTATGACTGGAGTCATATTTGAAACGCTGACATTTTCATCTGCGGTCACTTGGTTTCCCCTCCTCCCGCCTTCTGAGCTCAGGAAGGAGACCGAACAACGGGCGATGCTGTGCCTCCCTCGATGGCCCCTCCCTGCTGTGTGGGGACCCCCAAGGGTGGAAAGCAAGGCTGCCTGTCGAGGGAGGAAGTGGGGAGCCCAGGGACCCCCCCAGCCCGGCCCACCTAGGCGTCCTGCCCAGGTTGGATTTTCTGCCACCCCAGAGGCTGTATACAATGAGATGGTAAGCAGTGCCCTCTGCCCTGCGGGGTGAAGGTCCCTGTCCTGAGGCTGACAAGCTGGGTGGGCACTTGCAGGCTCACTCAGAAGCCCCGTGCCTCCATTTACCCACCTGTAAAATGTGCTAGCTGAAGTCCCCTCTTTAATCCAGGCCTCCCAAACTGAGCTGTAAATGATGTTGGCTCATGCGGGGACTTAGATCCAGAAATCACTGCTTCATAGGCTGTGAAAATCTGCAATATTTCTTGTAAAATCGAGTTTCTGGGCTGTGCTCCCACACCCAGCCCTGCACCAAGTGACCCAGGCTTCTGAGGGCCTCAGACCCTGGGTCAGCAGCGTCCCCAGCACACGGGGGAAAGTGAGGGGCCACGGTTAAGGAGCATCTCCTGGGTGAGTGCTTCGGGCCACCTGCAGAAGAGAGGCCTAACAGTCAATATTCACTTGTGATGGACAAGCAGGTCTGCCTGCAAGAAGACGGCAACCGTGGAGGCAGAGCCTGGGCGGGGGTGATGAGTGGATGCAAGTTACCATGCCTCCAGAGTTATCAGGTTTAGGACAGCTTCCTCCATAGCTCAGTTGGTAAAGAATCTGCCTGCAATGCAGGAGACCCCGGTTCAATCCCTGGGTTTGGAAGATCCCTGGGAGAAGGGAAAGGCTACCCACTCCAGTATTCTGGGCTGGAGAATTCCATGGACTGTATGGTCCATGGGGTCACAAAGAGTCAGACATGATTGAGCGACTTTCATTTCACTTCACTTCAGGCTCTGGCGGATTTAGGATGTGAGCCTGATGTGCAGATAGTGGAGGACAGGGAGGCCAGGTGTGCTGCCGTCCACAGGGTCGCAAAGGGTCAGACGCACCGAGGGACTGAAGAGCGACAACCTGTGATGTGCAGACAGGACTCACGGTGCTTGCGGGAAAGCGGAAGGTGGTAAGCGCTGCATTCCCGAGGGGACAGGCTACTCAGAGTGCAGGCTGCGGGCTACACAGGAAACGGGGCCCATTGTGTCCCTCATGCTGATCCTTCCAAGAAAAAGCTGCTCCCAGAGAAGGCAGGAGAGGCCCTGCAGCATCTGCCCCAGGCAGGAGCTGGGCAGAGGGAGCCAGTCTCCAGTCCAGGGCAGACGCAGCTACAGCCTCTCCGGCCACGTCTGAGACGAGAGGATGGGCCGCTGGGAGGGTAAAGGGTCGGGGAGCACGTGGTCAGCGCAGCAGCAAAGCAAAGGCTGCCTCTGGTCCGCTGGCTGCCCCTGCCCAAGCAGAAGCCCTGCTGGGCCCGTGGCCGCCGTGTCTAAAGGAGGAGTCTATGCTAAAGGGCCCTGGTTCCGCCGTGGGGGGGTCCCACCCCGCAGGACGGCAGGACGACCTGGGGCCACCACCTCAGGCCCCACAGGGAAGACTGAACCCCTAAACTTCTGCCCTGGAGAGGGGTGGGGGCGAGACCTCCGACCCTTCTGTTGTGGCCCTGCTACCCACATGGGTGGTGACAGGCACACTTTCCTCTGCAGATCACCCCCTCCAAGGGTTCCCTACAGGGCAACACAGAGACGTCACTCCCCACTGGTCACTGCTCACTCAGGGAGAGGTGCGTGCAGGGTCCTGTGTGGAGGGCCAGGTTTCAGGTACATTTCCAAAGTTGGGTGCCCACCTGAACCCTTGAGCTGCACATATCATCAAGGCAGAAACAGATACCAAATACTCAAGATCAGAAAGCAGTGTGTTTGGAAACACTGAATTTTTTTTTTTTGAATCCGGAAATGAAAATGATTCTAAGACTTGACCAGTGTGAAATGAAAGATCCCCAGGGAAGATCTTGCCACCCGCTCCCATGTGAAGGATTGACAAGGGAGGAGAAAAGTGAGGTGCGCCGGGGTCGCCCAGATGGGACCCTCGCCGACAGGAGAGCAGAATCTGGTCTTCAGCGATGAGCTGGGATGAGGGGAGCTGCACATGCACACCTGTGCTGATCCATCCCCAGAAAATGAGAAAACACAGCTATGCCTATTATTTAAAAAACAAAGCAAAACACTAGCACCCAAGTGGGGATCGAGATTCTGGAGGCTTGCTGCAGGATTTGTAAGAAAGAAAGAAAAACTCCCTTTATTTTTGTTTGAAACAGGGAAGTAAGCTTCCTAACCTGCACGGCAGAAAAACTTGTGGACCGAAAGAAGGAAGCACATGCCCGCCTTCTCAGCAGGAAACAAGGCTCCGAATCAGCGGGGTAACTAGTCCGTCAGCTCCTGTCAAGGCGGGCTCACCTTTTAAAAGCCAATGTTCACAGCCGCCCCTGCGCTGGAGCACCAGGGGCAGCCCAGGGCTGGGGACTGACCCCAGGAGGTGCGCATGCGCGTGCGCCTGCGGGAAGATGCGCTTCCCCGAGCCACGTTTGCCTTCCTCGAGGAGGCGTCCTCTGCCACGCTCGTCTTCTTTCTTTTTTGATTTCACTTTTTATAGAAATGCTGGTCATGACCTTCTAGATTGATTTCAAAACCCACTAATGGTTCTCAGCCCGCACTTTTAAAAGCAGTGCTGCAGAAGGTGCAGGAAAGAGAGAGGCTGGCTCTTCCGGTGTGCGGCGCTAGGCTGCTGGGTGAGCCGGGCTGTGTCCCTGCTCGGGTCTGGTCTCTGATGCAAGCAGAGCGCAGCGGACGAGGAGCAGCGCGGGCCCACCGCCTCCGGAACCTGGGGCGGCCGTCATCCTGCAAATGAGCCAGCAAGGGCCCACATGCCCTTCTGTCCTGAGGGACTATCCGCACAAACCCTCGCCCCCGCATCCAGGCACAGTGACAATGACGTGCCCCCGGAACTGGAAGCCAGGTTGGGGGGGCTCGAGGCTGCACACGCCTGGCCTCCCCAGGGACCCCCGGGACTCCATGTTACTCCTCCTGCAGGAGTGAAACCAGCGGAGTCTCAAGCTCACCCACCTGAGCGCAGCGCGGGCGGACCTCAGGAAGCCGGAGAGTCGGGGGTGCTGGGGAGACTCACCGGGCAGGCGGGGGCCCATCTGGAGCAAGGCGAAGAGTCCATGCGCGGGGAGAGGCCCCGGCTGGCTCAAACCCTTCTGCCAGCACATAGTGGGTTCTCAGGAAACACCCCGGGGTGAGTGCACCCTCCTGCGCGCAGTGGGACGTGAGGGTGCAGAGACGAGGGGCGGCGGGGCGGCCGTCTGGCCGGCTCCCCCCTGTCTCCCTCCGCCGGGCGAGCGTGGGGCTCGGACCCCTCACCCCCTCCGCCCGCTCCCACCAGCCCCGCAGGCCCACCACCCCGAGTGGCTGTGTCTCCGGCCTTTGAGGCGGAGGTGGGGAGCCCCGTGGGCCTGGCGGGGGCTCCACTTCAAAGGGCCTGGCTCGCCTGGGACTTCCCGGTACTGTGAGGCCTGGAGGCGGGGGATTGCGGCCTGGGAAACTCCAGGGAGCCCAGCCTTGGCCCCGGGAGGAGGGGTGGGGGTGCCCATGCAGTGAGAGGCTCCTCTGCTGCCTCTGCCACCGGAATGGCCCTTGCGCTGGGGGTCGGGGGAGACCTGGGCCTGCCCCGCCTTCAGTCACTAGCTCACTGGTTCATTCACTCGCTGAACAGGCCCGACCGGCCCCCAACCTCCCGAGAGAGGCCGACCAGGGGCCTCGTCTCCAGCTGTGGTTCTGCCTGGGTCCTCGTGGCCTCCAGGGGCAGAAGCACTGGTCTCCTTGAGGGTCAGGAGCTCGCCGGGCATCAGCAGGCGGCCTGTCCGGGTCTCCTGCCCCTGCCATGCTGGCACCCCGGTGGCACTCCACTGAGAGGCCAGAAGGGGCCTCCTGGGCCTGGGGGTGAGAGCCCCAGGTCAGGCAGCCCCAAAGGCAGAGATGCGGAGGCCCCAGGGGACCCTCATGGTTGGGGGGGGTGTGCTGGGGCAGCCCGTTCCTGGGAGCAAAGCAACGCACCCCATGCCTGCAGCACAGGTGACCCTGGACCCTGCGGGCCTCACAGGCCGGGAGGGGTGTGCCCTCCTGGACAGATGGTGTCCTCTGTCCCCTGGACATCCCTGGAGCCCAGCGGTCAGAGCAAGAGACAGAACCTCCCAGGGTGCGGCAAAGGGAGGGCAGGCGGCGTGTAGGGCCAGAGGCCCGGGGTTCCGCAGGGTCCCTGACCCGCCTCTGTGTCCCCCTCTGCTCCTGGGACGCCAGTGGGAAAGTGCTCCCCAAGACCTAAGGAGCCTGAGAGAGGCTGCGTCTGGGCCGACCTTGACCTTGACCCTGACCGTGACGACGGGCTGAAGTGCAGGGGAGCCCGGGTCATCCCAGCTTCTTAAACACAGCAGAGCTTTCCCGTCAGGTCTCGGCCCAGGTTTTAATCTTATTTTAAAAAATCGTTCAGAAGCATCCTCTTCAAAGTGTTTCATCCACAGGGTGCTGGAGTGGTCTGTCCTTCAGGGGAGAGAGCCTGAACCTCCCTCTGCAGGACATGCAGCGGTGGGTGCGTCTTCACGGGGAGGGGCCTCTGCCCACGGCCCTGCAGCTGACTGGGCCTTGGGGGCTCCAGAGGCCGGGCCGGCAGGCCCAAGCACTGGACGTGTGTGGGGACTGTGCCAGGCGGTGCCAGGAGGAGCCGGGAGAAAACCAGTCCAAAAGCTAGAAGGGGAGGGGGAGGACAGGAACGTCCATGGTGATGGCCCCGAACTGAGGGCAGGGGTCTGAGACCCGCTCCAGCCCGGGCCCAGAGGCGCAGGGCAGCAGCGTCCAGGCAGGGGTCTTCCCAGCCCATCACAGCCCCCCAGACTCCTCACCTCCCAGCCCCGCCACACTCTGCTCCCTGGGGGTTAGTGCCTATGGACTCAGCCCGCAGAGCCGTCCTCCTCAAAGCGCGCCTTCTCTTCCCCTCCCTGCAGCAAGTCTCCCACTCCAGCCCCCGGGACCCTCCTTCCTGGCACCACATGCATGGAGGGCACCACAGCCACGCAAGCACACGCCTGTGGCAGGCACCCTGGAGGCCCTGAGCTCAGAGCCCTGGGCGCCATTTCTGTGTCATCAGGAGGGTTCATTGCTCTGGGAGACGTGGGTCTGCACATCATCACGGCACCATGCTCCCCTCTGCGGGTCAGGAGACGGAGGCGCCCTGGTCCCCTCCACAGGTCGGGAGACGGAAGCGCCCTGGTCCCCTCTGCAGGCCGGGAGACGGAGGCAGTGGACCAGGGCCTCGCCAGGGCTGCCTCTGCACTCAGCACCCGGCCCCCCATGCCCGAAGCAGACGCCTGGCATCCCTGTGACCAGCAGCCCCAGTGATGCCTGAGTCATCCTGCATGAACACTGGAGATGTTTTCCTGTGTTGTCCTAACATCTGCGTGCACAGGAGGAGCAAAGCAATCATGAAGCAAAGCAAAGCAAACCAACCCAGTGACAGGGGTCTGACCACACAGAGAAATGTTTGCGTATCACATTGCCAGGAAGTTTTAAAAATATAAAATCCCACTGTTGGGAAAGAAGGAGAGAAATAGGAGCCCTCATAAACAGCCAACATCAGCAAAAAACCTATTACTCACCATCCAACAATATGCAAAAAATACTTAAAATATTCACATACAATGCACAATACTTCACCTCCAAGAATGTAAACATCGATCCTAAAGAAACACTCCCAGTTTCCAGTAGTTATGTTCGGATGTGACAGTTGGACCATAAAGAAGGCTGAGAGCCAAAAAATTGATGCCTTTGAATTGTGGTGCTAGAGAAGACTCCTGAAAGTCCCTTGGACTGTAAGGAGATCAAACCAGTCACTCCTAAAGGAAATCAGTCCTGAATATTCATTGGAAAGACATCCTGAAGCTGAAGCTCCAGTATTTTGGCCACCTGATGTGAAGAGCTGACTCATTGGAAAAGACCCTGATGCTGGGAAAGATTGAAGCGGGAGGAAAAGGTTAACAGAGGATGAGATGGTTGGATGGCATCACTGACTCAGTGCACGTGAGTTTAAGCAAACTCTGGGAGATAGTGAAGGACAGGGGAGCCTGGCATGCTGCAGTTGGGGTCTCAAAGAGTTGGACATGACTGAGCAGCCGAACAACACAATGACAGAGGTATTCCCCGCAGCCTTGTTAATAATGGTGGCTGGTGAGAGACCTCTTAGTACAGTATCTGCAATAGGAAGCTGGGTGTGAGTCATCCCACTCAGGCAATGAAATACCAAAAAGGCATTAAAATGGTGTAGAACATTTGACAATACAAAAAATATGTGATAAAATCAAATCGCAAAATAAGACTGCAACATGATCTCATCTACAAATAAAATTCGTACACATGCATAATCCAAAGGAGGCACGGAAAAGTGTTACAAGAGTGTTTCTTAGACATGAATTACAGACTGATTTTTTTTTCCTCTTATTTGATTGCTTTAACTTTAGTTTTCTAATTTTCTTACAGTAAAACCATTTTATTTATCACATGCTGAATATGTACAAAGCACTTTTCTGAGATTTCAGAAGAGACTAAGGCAGTCAAACCTGACTTAAGGAGAAAGGCGATGGTTCATCAAAAAATGAAAAAGCAGATGAGAGTTTTGAATAGTGATCAGTCAGTTAGTTCAGTCGCTCAGTTGCGTCCAACGCTTTGCGACCCCATGGACTGAATAGTGATAGGGAATGATTAAACAGAGCAAGATTTGGAAATCGGGGTGGGTGGAGGTACAGGGAAGCAGGGCCCTGCGGGGAGGGCCTTCTAAGGAAGAAACATTTCATTTGGCTCTAGAATGAAACCTGAATAGTAAAAAACAAAACCCACAACCCAAACAGCCAGGACCAGTATGTTCCGGGGGCAGTGAGGAAGAAGGGGGAGTCCTAAGATGGGTCTGAGATCCAGGTAAGAACGCATGCCTCTCGAGGGGCTCTGGGATCACAGAGTCAGTGGGGTCAGGGCAGCTGCCCACCGCACACCATGCTCCTCGAACTGACGGTGTCCTTGCTATGGAGCGGCTGCTTGGCCATGGTCCAAGGTGTCCAGACCCTCCTGTGCCCCGGGGGGCTGGGGGCTGGTTCTCGGCACTGAGGGTGGGCGGAGGGAGTGTGGTGCTCCCATCCAGGGGGACAGGAAGCGGTCTGGCTCCTCCACGAGATCCCTCCCCTGTCTTCTGACTGGTGATCCAGCAGCCGCAAGAGGAAGGGATTGCCGGATCCTGAACTCCCACTGTGGGGAGATGTTGGTCTAGGGGTGGCCGGTTCAAGTCAGGCGAGATGAGTCAGCTCCAGAGATCTTAGCACAGCAGTAAGGCTGAAGCCAACAGTGACGTATTGTGTGCTTGAAATCTGTTGAGACGGTGATGGTTGTCCCCACAAAAGGGAAAAAAAGAAGATGGTAACTGAATGACATGGTGCATCTGTTAATTCACTCGATGGTAGTGAGTATTTGCATTGTACACACATATAAAATCATCCCGTCTTAAATAAATAACAATAAAATCATCCCGTAGTGCACCCGGGATAGACACAATTTCTAATTGTCAACTATAAATTGTCAAGAGTACATTTCCATGGTGTCAAGCCCCTGGGATTTCGGGGCCAAGTTCCGTACAACGGCTAACTGGTGGTATCCTCATCAACAGCACGGGTCGGCAGTCACCACAGCACCAGTGAATGGTCAGGCCTCGAGAGTCGGAAAACACTCACCCCTGAACGTCATCAATCGGATTTAAGACCTCAATGCTCCGGCATCATCATGAATGAGAAAGCAAATGGCATGCCCAACCCCAGCTGGCTGGACGTGTGGCTGAAACTAATAACCGGTAAGATCTATTAGGCTGGAAATGAGAACAAGGGGAAATAAATCAGGGGCTAATTACGGGCTGCCACAGAGAGCAGCACGCGGAGCCCTGCCTGGCCACGCACCTTGGCAAGGAAGTGCCCGTCACACCTGCAGGTCTCCGGCTCTGGCTCCCTCACAACGCTATCACCTTAATTACGGAGCGAGCACTTGGAGTTCCCTTGAAATATAAATGAACACGTCCCATCTAATTAGTAAATGCAAGAACAGTTCAACCATTTTCTCCAAACCGTTAATACTCAGAGGGGGAAAGTGCTTGCTGTTCCTTAATAATTCTGACTTCATTGGCTGAACCAGAGCCAAGTGCCTGGGCAAGGAGAGGACGGGGTGAACCCCAGAGCACCAAGACACCCACACATCCCCGTGGGGGGCAGGCGGACGGACAGTGGCCCTCACGTCCAGACCTGGACTTTCAGATTGAACCCTGGCCCTGGGAACCACAGAGTAAAAAGAGCATTGAGAATAACAGATGCCTTCAGTGAGGCATTTACTATACCCAAAGCACCGTGCTAAGCATTTCACATGCAATCTCACTTCATTTTCAGCAATGCCAGGAGGTGGAGGTCACTGATAGACGGAAAACCCGAGACTGCAGCGATCACTCATTGGCTCAAACTGCTCGGCAGAAGCAAGATTCGAACAGAGGTCTGTGTGATTCCAAACTCTGCGTTGTCCCCGCGCCACCTAGTATCCTGATCAAGGTCAGGAGAAATGCTTGTTCTGTGCCCCATTGATAATGTTCCTTGAAACATAGGAAAACACTGTAGCAAATGCAGTTTAAACAGGTTGCTCTCTGCAGGACTTGTCAGAGCCTGTAAGATGCAAATCTGAAAAAAAAAAAAAAAGATGCAAATATGCATTTTGAATCCACAGCAGGGGTTGTGCTGCTTCTCCCAGGCCCCCTGGCCCAGTCACCTAGTACCCCTCCCTGACAGCGCAGCCCAGATGCTGCCTCACACGGACGATGCCGGAGGAGCCAAGAAGGAACAAGCCCTTCTTCCAACCGGACTCGAGGAGCTAAACCTGCGGAAGGGCCCAAGGGCAGCACGCATGCCCCTGGCTGCTGAGACCCCTCCCCAGGGACAGGGGGCCTGAGTGCCCCATGCTGCCACTTACGAGGATGTGGGCTCCGTGTCTGCGGGCCACGAGCAGCAGGGGTGCAGAGGGACCCAGAGTTCCCCTGAAACCCCCACGGCCCCCCCGTGGCCCCGGATCCACCAACAAGGGCAGCCTCCTGGGCACAGCAAGTCAAGAGGGGGCTCTCCTTGGATACGACCCGAGAAGAGTCTTCTGGGAGACTTTGGAGGGGAAATGGGGCAGCCTTGTTGGGGTGGGGGGACTTGCCCTATGGCAGCTGTCACCCCGACTTTCCCGTGGGTCTGGTCGGACACTCAGACACAGACAGGCTGCCCCGGGCCCCCAGCCAGTGGGGCGTCTGTCCGACCCACAGCCCAAAGACCTGCCTTGACCTTGAAGGCCCTCTGCAGAAAGAGTCCCCGCGTCCCTGCCTCCCCAGAGCCCGCCCCACCGCCCGCGCGGGGCAGGGCAGAGGGACCCGGCAAGGCTAGCTGAGGACAGGCCAGGACATTCGCTCCGAAAGGCCCCCGGCCCCACGTGCCGCGATCGATGTTCCATTTGGCCGCCCGGCTCATCCATTATTAACCGCGAGACCGTAATAACTTCTACGGGCCTTTTCATCTTCAAACCACTTTACAAGCGCAACGGTTTAACCTGAGCGTCAGCATCCTTGCCCTGTCCACGCAGGGTCCTTTCCTGCCCTCTAGGAGTGACCGAGAAAACCACACGGAATCCGAGAAGCCGGCTTCTTGGGGTGGAAAAGAGCGCTCCCCTGATGTGGGCCCGCTTTATTTCCAAGTTCCCTCGCCTAAAGATAAACCAAGGGAAGTTCTTACTATTTATGTGCTTTTTCTTTTTTTTCCTCAGTAAGGAACATGGTTTATTTATGTAATTAAAAAAAAAGAAAAGAACCACACTCTCCCTACCCTCAAAACAAACAGCCATAATAAGTAAAAAGAAAAATCACCCTTGTGAAAATGCCCTCCTCTTCTGGCCCGCAGACCAGGAGAGATGGCTGAGGATGCCAGTCTGACGGTTTGACCTTGAGGAAGTGTTTGCACCTTGCTGCTGAAGAACTTGAGGGACTGTGTGCATCCCCAAGACGTGAGAGGTGCCTGGAGACTGAGCCTGGGGTCCCTGCGGCCTGTCAATCTTGGGGCACCAGGGGCTGGGCCGGGGGGCCTTCGCTTGGCTTCCTGGGGCCCCCGCCCTGTTCTCGGAGGGAAAGCCGCAGTCCCTGTGTGCACGTGAAGTCCCTGAGCCATGCAGACCACTGACAGCGAGAGGGAGACGACTGCTTCATAGTTTTCCCAAAACCCCTCATGTCGAGACGCTGTCAAGTTGAGACAGGGTTTCCCCACCCGAGCAGCTAGGTGAGCTTCTCTGGGGGCGGGTCACCAGCCTCACCCCAAAGGGACGCAGAGTCTCAGTGCGCTCACGGATAGAGTGACCAGGCTATGTCAAGGGTATGGGGAACCCAGGGGTGTTCTGAGAGCAGGGCCAACCCCCCTGCCTTCCCTGTGCAGGTACAGGACATGGCCGCTCCCCACTGCCTCTCGCCCCAGCCATCTTTCCCGGTCTGCAAGCCGGGAGCCCCAAATCCAGGGGTCCAGTTCAGTTCAGTCACTCAGTCGTGTCCCACTCTTTCCAACCCCATGGACTGCAGCACACCAGGCCTCCCTGTCATTCACCAACTCCCAGAGTTTACTCAAACTCATGTCCATCAAGTCAGTGATGCCATCCAACCATCTCACCCTCTGTCATCCCTTTCTCTTCCCACTTTCAAACTTTCCCAGCATCAGGGTCTTTTCCAGTGAGTCAGCTCTTTGCATCAGGTGGCCAAAGTATTGGAGTTTCAGCTTCAGCCTCAGTCCTTCCAGTGAATATTCAGGACTGATTTCCTTTAGGATGGACTGGTTGGATCTCCTTTCAGTCCAAGGGACTCTTCAAGAGTCTTCTCCAACACTACAGTTCAAAAGCATGAATAAGCCAGGGGTTAGCAGGGCGGCACTCCTGCCAGAGGCTCTGGGGCCCCTGTGTCTTCCAGCGGGGGTGTGTGTGTCAGCTTTGGCTTCCCTTGGCTTGTGGACACATCACCCCAGTCTCCACCTTCAGGGTCACGTGAGGTCCTCCTCATACGTCTCTTCCCCTCGTCTACCCGCTCCCCACCCCTCTCTCTTCTTACAAGGACTCCGGTCCTGCTGGGTTCGGGCCCACCCTTCTCCAGCACGACGTCACCTCAGTTACACCTGCAACAACCTTATTTCCAAACAAGGTCACGTTCACAGATATGGAGTCTAGACTCAGACATGTTCTGGGAGGGACACAGTCCAGCCCCACCAGGCACGAAGCAGAACTTCCACGTCAGCGAAGCAGTAGGACCTGGGAGCTTTCCCCAGGGCGGAGGCTGAGCACCCAGCTCCAGTGACCGATGTGCCCCGGGAGCAGAGGGGAACTCGGTCAGTGAGACGGGTGAGGCAGCAGAGGACGGTCCCCAGGGCAGGAGCCAGCGGCGGAGAGAGCCCAGCGGGGCAGGGAGCTGGGTTCCAGCTGCTTCCCGCTCTCTGCCCAGCCGGAGCTGGAGTCTGAGGCTGAAGGAAATTGCCAGGGGTCGGCGGTGGAATCCAGCTGTGTGGGCAGAAACCTGGGGACAGGAGGCTGCCAGGCCTTCATATAAAGGCTGCCCTTTGGAGCTGAGAGCCATCAGTAAGGACAAAAACAGCTACTCAATGAACTGAGAGTAAACGCCTCCACGTCCGCCAGACAGACGATCATCTAGTTAGAAAGGCCGTGTGAAGCCCTGGGGCTGCTGCTGGCGTAAGGGAGGAGATCAGCCCGTTCACTGAGACAGCACCTGCATCTTCTTCACCTCCATGGAGGAAAGGATATCCGAGGAGCTGTTCTGAGACAGGAGTGGCTCTTGCCCTCCATTTCTTCCCTCTTTCGCGGAAACTCCTTCGCATGGCTCTCTTGCTGTCGATTGTTCTAGAAGTGGAAGAGACGCAGCCATCCTCCTGGGATGTTCAGGGAGCTGGTCAGACAGCAGCGGCCTGCATGTCAGGTGCCGTGGTGAACGGGGCCCCAGGAGGCCTGCTGGGAAGTTCTAGAACACCGTCTTCTGGAGAGTGCCAGTGATACTCTCTTCAAGGGGACGTGAAGGAAAGTGCAGGTTTCCCCGCCAGGTCAGCTCGTCTGAATCAAGCGTACACACCACCCAGCTGCAGAAGATCCCAGCACGGGGGGCCGGGGGTTAGGCTCCCTCGTGCTCCTGCAGAAGCACTGGGCAGGTGTGTGGGACCAAGGCAAGCGTGTATTTATGGCTTTTAATGTCTACCACCACCTACACATTAGTTGTTCATGCCAACGAATTGCCAAGTTAAGAAACCATTTGATTTCATCATGAATTTGTTCCAAGAAACGGCACCTTCCCACAGACAAATGTGCGTCTCTGGAGAGCGGGGGCGGGCGTTTGCGGAGGACGCTCGCTCCATCTTGCGGACGCTGGGCTGTCCCTCTCCTGCTGAAATGGTTTCCCAGGTACTTTTCTTTAAGGCTGTCAGTTTATAGCAGTTCTTGCTTTTCCAAGCACTTCCTGTATCCCTTGCTCAAAAACCATCAGAAGAAATCTGTTTTCTTTATCAAAGGGAAGTCCTCCTCTTATATTTGCAACTGAAAGTGTTAGTCGCTCAGTCGTTGTCTGACTCTTTGCGACCCCATGGACCGTAGCCTGCCAGACTCCTCTGTTCATGGAATTCTCCGGGCAAGAATACTGGAGTGCGTTGTCATTCCATTTTCCAGGGGATCTTTCTGACCCAGGGATTGAACCCGGGTCTCCTGCATTGCAGGTGGATTCTTTACCATCTGAGCCACCTCCCTTTATATTTGCCCAACAGAAAATGCGTTTTACCATTGTTAGCTATTCATGGAGTAACCTGGACATTTCGTTTCACTTCTCAAAGCCGGAGAGAACATGCAGAGTCATTACGTAGTTCAGCAAGGAGGCGGCAATACTGAGGATGGTTGCCCCAGCCTGGTGTTTGCCAGGGGCTGTGTGTTATCTCCGTGAAGCCTCCGAGACAGCTCGGACCTTGAGAAGTTAAAGCAAATGCCTAAGTTTCACCAGAAAGCAAACCCTAGTGTGAAACAGCTTTCTGTTCCACAAATCTAAAGTATCTGCCTATGCAAGGAGGCAGGAATTGCTACCGTAGTAAGCAAAACTCAGTATATAGCGAGTGGGGTATAACTGGCTCAAAAGAAAAATGATTTGCCGGGAAGCAATTTGATTCCCAAGTTGAGAAATTTAGTTTTATCCCAGGAGCCACAAAGAAGATTGAGTAGGGTAATTAAAAAATTAAAAGCAATGAAAATCTGCCGCTACTCCGGGATGTCGGTCCTTTGATTTAACACAGGAGTGGGGATTGTACATGTAACATCTGGGATGTCGGTCCCTTGATTTAACACAGGAGTGGGGATTGTACATGTAACATGTGTGTTGAAGACATCTTGAGTGCAGAGCACGTGCTTCTTCTGCTTGACAAGAAGGAGGTGAGACAGGATTTGGAAAAGGAACAGTGGCTTGTGGAAGTCTTATGTTCAATTTCACACAACTTAAAATGTTATTTAATTACGGTTTTCTCTAGATGCTAGACTTACAGATTTTCTTCTATCTACTTTTTTCTCTATGTGCTGACAATAACGAGCATGGATCAGGGAATAATTTTAAAAGTCGCTTATGAGTTCAATGAGGCTGGAAGTTGGGAAAAAAGCGCCTTCAGAAAGTGAGGCCGTGCAACGTTCAGACGAGTTATCACAGATGGATTCAAAGTCCCCTAAAGAGACAGGACCTGTGACCAGGACGTGAGTGGGTGATGGGGGACCAGCCCTCCCGCCGCAGCAGGTGACTCCCTGGGGAAGGGGCTCCAGGTTACCTGCTGCTCCAGGAGGATGTAGTTTCAGAAGAAGATGCACCCTGGGGACGACCACAGCTGGAGGGCCACCCGAGCCCCACCCCCAGTGGAGGGGGCCCGGGATAACGGGATGTAAGGGGGTCCTGCTGCACCCTGAGGAGACTCTGCAGGCGTGTCCCCAGCAGGCCACCCGGGGCTTCCCCGAGCCCACAGCCCAACGCAGGCTCTCTGATCCACACCCCAGCTCCCTCCTCCGCACTCACAGGAAGAAGCCACAGCAGGGCTGTGTGTGCTTAGACCCCAGGGGCATGTTTCCTGGGACTGGGGTAAGTGCTGGGTGCTGGCCATTAGCTAACCTTTCAGGTAAGCAGCAGCGGTTAGCTTTCTGCTGTCCTCAGCTATAAAATAGAGATATGAACCCATATACACACACACATGTGTACATAGAGTTCTGTGTCAGCAGTAAGACACACACGTGAGCACACACACCATGTTCTGAATCAGCATATAAATACACATACACACCCCCAACCCGGCCGTGTATCTTTGTCTGAAGTACCAAGAACTCTGCCCCATGCATGAGTATTGACCGTTTTCCTGAGCAAATCATGCCCGCTAACACACGTGCCCCAACACCAGTAGGACTGAGCGGGCGTCCTTGGAGCCCTGCGAGTGTGGGTGGCGGGGCTGAGGAGACGACGCCCCTCCTGACCACGTTTCCTCTGACTTTAGAAAGGAAGCAGGCGTCTTGGACACCATATCTCCCTAGTCACGTGCTTTGAGGAGGAGAAACATTCCCCAGGGACAGCAAGTTCAGGAATCGGTTTCCTCCAGGGAAAGTGAGCGACGACTTCCCAGGAAGGCGGATGTGGGTGCTAATTAGATGTTTTTTGATCTGGTGTTGTCGATGATGGGGGGTGGGGGGGGGGTCTCAAAGGGGAATTAACTGTACCTAAGTCTCAGGCTGCTCAGAACCTAATCACTCTGCAAGGAAGATCCCACCCAATTAACATGAAACTTTGAGCCAATTATTGATACATAGACAGTAAAATAGATGCCACAATGCAGGGCGGCCAGTCGAGTCCCAGAGCCAAAGAGAGAGGGATGCAGAGGGTGGGCAGGTCAGCTCAGGCAGCCTGTTGGCTCCCTTCTTCAAAGTCAAGGACAGAGAAGCTCCCAGCCCCCGCCCCCGACACCCCCCGCAGAGCCATGCCTGGGGCCACTGCAGGGTGGGGTCAGTAGTCTCAAGGGTGTTTCTCAGATTCCAACCACCTGCCTGCTCACCCAGTTATCAATACACAGAGAGGTAAACCCCTGGCGAGTCGGCCAGCTCCCAGGCCTTCGCTTCGGTTCCCTCGTTTTGTGGTTAATCCCCGCGTTCAACAAAAGTTGCTGCAAGAAGGCGCATGTGCCTGGATTTGGCTGCTGGAAACAAGCGACCCCAAAGTCCGAGCTGTTGGGGGACCTGTCTTCCTTCTCTAAGAGCGTCCACCTTGTCTCGGCTCGCTGCTTAAAAGACAAATCTGCGATTTAGAAAATCCCTCCGGCCGGCAGGACGGGCCGGCTTTACGTTAAGCGCTGTTTTGAAAGAAGACCGAAAAGCAAACTGTCAGTTCCCGAGTAATGAAGGCAATTGGCAGATCTGAGTTCACAGATTCACCCTAATTGTCGCCATCAGTGAAGAGCTTGTTAATGTGCCCTTTATCCTTTGAAGAATGTGGTGGGGAGGGGCGAGGAAGACTTGGCAAAAAGTAGAAAATCAAACAAGGTCCAAATATTTTGCATTCCCCAGTGTTCCTATCACCCGAGCGGACAAAGCCCTGGAAATTGTTTGTGAACAGCGATGGAAAGTGAAGACCCCAAAATGCCGACAGCCCTCCCCGGCCACCAAATACGGAAAACGGCGCTCCAGCCAGGCATTTCAGAGGTCCTCGCCGGAGATCCAGAGATCTGGTTAGAAATATTTAAGAGGAGAGGAAAGATCAGAGAGCTTTTTTCAAGTATTAACTACCCATGATTTTGCCCTAAGTATTGAATGTTACGGAGTGTTTCCCTCATCATAGAGAAGGTAAGATGTAGACAGTCTGCATAGCAGTGCGAGCCCCCCTGCACTCCTCAGCCAGCTTCCACGTCCCCCTGCCCCGCGGGCCCGCCAGTCCTGCCACCTGAGTGTCACAGAGCCCCAGGGTGGGTCAGAGGGGACCTCCCTCACCCAGCTCCTTGAGTAAGCGCCCATGAGTGGGTGGGGTGGGCACTGCTGGGCACACTCAGGGACGAGGAAGGAGACGTGTGTGTGAAAGGCCACATGCCAGTCGGCGGCTCGGAGCCATGAGCACACATGGCCTGCGGTGCAAGAAGTGTGCCCTCCTCCCGGTTCTACAGATGAGGAAGGAGAAGCCCTGCAGAAGCTCAGCGGCCAGTCAGCGCTGCTGCTGGGATTAGAGCTCAGGCCTCTTCATCAAGACTTGTGTCTCTCTCCATCCTATATCTGTCCAGCTCATGTGTCCATCCTGAAGGAGGCGACGAGGCCCCTCCAGCCCCAGTGGATGCCCTGTGTCCTGCCAGCACTGAGGATAGAGGCACATTGAGACTTTAAATAAACACTTTTTGCCCTGAATCGGCTTCCCCCATAGCTCAGTTGGTAAAGAATCCGCCTGCAATGCGGGAGACCCCAGTTCGATTCCTGGGTTGGGAAGATCCCCTGGAGAAGGGAAAGGCTACCCACTCCAGTATTCTGGCCTGGAGAATTCCATGGACAGTCCATGGGGTCGCAAAGAGTCAGACACAACTGAGCAACTTTCACTTTACCCTGAATACATGTGTACACTGACTATATAAGTATAAGCTTGTATACATATATCTGAGGTTAAAAATATGAGGTCAGTGACACTGGGCCTGATTCCCGCTGTCTGAAACTGTCTGGGAATGATGCCACCAAATGACAGAGGGTGAGCATTTGTGCCCACACCAAGAAGTCACCTACTTTTATCCTTGAGAACAGGAAGGGACAAACGTGCCGGCTCATGGAGAGCTGACCCAAAGCCCCGCTCTTGAAGGCCTTTGTCCGTGGAGGTCAGGACACCGGATGGCTCCTAGCAGGCTAAGCAGAGGCCCAACACCTGACCGGTCTGGCCTCAGGGCTCCTCTGTCCAGGCACAGGGTCTCTGGGCTGCGAGCATCAGGGTCCTGCGCTGGGCCACTGTCCCAACCAGCTGTGGGGCTTGGGGAAGTCTCTTCCCATTTGGGACCCAATTTTCCCATCTGGAAAATCTCTTTCATCTTCCCCAGGTTTGAAAGGGTGTGACTGAAGGCCAGAAGTTGTAGTTGACTTAGTCAAAATATCCACTGATTCAAATCCACGACCTACAAAATTCAGGGTCCCCACCAAACCTCAGAATGCCCGGGAAGTGGACCATATACAATATTCGGAACAAAATGCATTCACTATTTATCTGAAATCCAAATTCCGTTGGGCTCCCTGGATTTTTAGTTGCTAAATATATCAATGCTGCCTGGGCCAAATCCAGCCTGCTGCCTACTTTTTAAATAAAGTTTTATTGGAACAGCCATGGGCTCTCATTTGCCAGCCTCTATGGCTGCCTTTGGGCTTCCCTGGTGGCTCAGATGGTAAAGAATCTGCCTGCAGTGCAGGAGACCCGGGTGCCTTCCCTGGGTTGAGAAGATCCCCTGGAGAAGGGAGTGGCAACCCACTCCAGTATTCTTGCCTGGAGACAGAGGAGCCTGGCAGGCTCCAGTCCATGGAGTCACAAAGAGTCAGACATGACTGAGTCACTTAACACATGGCTGCTTTTGCAGGAGGAGTGCAAAGGTGACTAGCTGTGATTGAGACTATTTCACCAGGAGAGCCTAGAATATTTACTATCTGGCCCTTCACCAATGATAATGCTTCCCAACCCCTGATTTAAAGGATGTACATCATGTACAAAACTGAGCCAAATGGTTTGTCATTCACACCTTGTCAGCAGCTGCTTGTGACCTTGCCAGTTACTTAATGTGTGTTTCTTCGCCCCAAACACAGACGGGAGATCCTGGCACTAGCACCTTACACAGCGTCAGAGCGCTGCACACACGGATCGTGCCGACCGTCAGCACACAGTGTAGGCTTGTTTATCCACGGGTGGAGGCCTGGCACTCGCGTGAGGCCGAGCGCCGCCTGTGGACTGCCGAGCCGGAGCAGCAGTGCTCACAGGTAACCTGCGAGATGGGAGCCCAGGAGTCCGCCTTTATCTGCATTTCAGCCTGCCCCAAGGGAGGTTAGGACAGTCGCCTGTGGATCAGCAACGTGACACAGGACGCCGCTCAAGACGGTGCTCTCTCTTGTCAACAGAATCAAGTCCTCAGGAAAGGCTGGGCAGGTCAGTTCCCAGCCGGGTCGGCCCAACTGGTAACTCTGTTCCATTAAGCAAATATTTTTCAGGGGCAAAGGCTGACGCATTTAATTTCCAGGACACAATGGGAACATC
This sequence comes from Bubalus bubalis, assembly GCF_019923935.1. Classification (NCBI taxonomy): domain Eukaryota; kingdom Metazoa; phylum Chordata; class Mammalia; order Artiodactyla; family Bovidae; genus Bubalus; species Bubalus bubalis. The sequence continues at coordinate 117,098,289 of NC_059164.1, read as the reverse complement.
CGCTGGGTTTCTTGGGGTCTAATGCCGAGGACAACATCTTAAGCCCAGAATCACATGTACTCCTCTGTCCAGCCTTAAACCCTCTATTGAAAGCTTTCCGAGAGCTTTGAAAGGGGCCGCTCCTTCATTCTGCAAAGAAACGCCAAGATGGGCCTTCCTCCTCTGTCTCAAAGGAAGAATGGGAAGCTTTTTAAATCTCACAAAGGCAGCAAGAAGCAGCAATCTCTTGGGCTGACAGATGCGGCTGGGGGTGTGAGGAAGGAATTCGAGAAGACCCTGAAATGGGGGTGAGAGAGACGGGAGAAGCTCAGACAGCCCAGGGCCGGGGACCAACATGGCCTCTTCCTTAGCGGCATCCTCGGTGTTTGGACAAGTGTCCCCTGAGCAGCGAGGGATGAGCTTTGCGGACAAGCATCTGCAACCATGAGTGGCCTTCGGAATACCAGTGCTCGTCCAACCAGCTCAAAAGCAGGATTTTGACGGTGGCTTTGTGGTGAGGCGGATAGGGCATAGGCCTTCCAGAAGCAGAATTCCGAGTCTTCCTAGGAGTCAGATGGATCCAGCGGCACAGCTCTGGGCTGGGCTCAGGAAGGCACACTCCACCCGTGTCTGCAGCAGCCAGGCGGGATCTGAGGAGAACGCTGGACGTCACAAAGAGCTTCGGGAAGTCCCAGTGCCCCGGCAGCATTTATTCCCACCCCAGATTCCTTTTTGCCTTCCCTTTGCCGTCCTAACTTACTCTGGGTGGCAGGAAATCCAAACCTAAAAAGTCATTCTTATGCAGAAAGTTATAGGCAGTTAATCCACTTTATGATTGCATCTCTGCTTTGTGCAGCACAGTTGACACTTGGAATGTCTCTAAAACAAGACAACTTTTCCGTGCACCTTTCGAGAACAAGGCTGTTACACAAGTAACGTGCACGCCTCTGGCTTTGCTATTTCACACTCACGTGAGGAGGTTTGCTGAATCCACAGTGGCCCAAGCAGGGGCCTTGGAGCTAAAGTGTGATGTTTATTTGCTCCTGGTGGCTCAGCATGGAGCCTCTGTTCTTTGTTCAGAGCACGACTGAAGACCCTTTGACAGCACCTGGGAGACGCTGCATTCTTGTGACTTCCTTTTTTCTAGGTGGAGTGTCAAGAAAACTGGGATGGGAGTCAGAAACCCTGGGTTCTGACCTTCCATCCATCTGCCCCCGGACAGCTGTCTGACCTTTGGCTGTTTACTTCCCCCGCTCGCTCACTATTTTCTTCTTTATAAAATGAGAAGCTGAGCTCTGCCTGGGCTGGTTGGCCTGATCGACTTTGGCCATAATTGAAAACATTAGGTGCTTAGTCATGTCCGATTCTTTGTGACCCTGTGGACTGTAGCCCACCAGGCTCCTCTGCCGATGGAATTCTCCAGGCAAAAATACTGTAGTGAGTTGCCATTCCCTTCCCCGGGGGATCTTCCTGACCACAGGGATGGAACTCCAGACTCCTGCACTGCAGGCAGATTCTTTACAGCCTGAGCCATCAGAGAAGCCCAAGGGCCATAATTGGTAGATGACATTCCCCACGTGGAGAAGAGCCCCCCCTGTGTGTCCCGTGGGCACTGCCCTTGGGCTCAGGGCTCTAACAGACAGGGCACCCTGGACAGCCACAGCCGAGGGGTCAGAGTGGAGGTGCCCTGAGCTCTCCTCCTTCCTACCATCAACCACAGTGACCCAAACCAGGGCTTCTCAAACTCCTCCGTGCCCAGGAGGATCTCATCAGAATGTAAGTCTGACTCAGTACAGAGGTGGGGTCCGAGAGCCTGCACATCTAAGGAGCTCCCATGTAAGGCCTCTGCTGGTGGTCCGGGGCCCACACTTTGAAGAGCAAGGATCTAACCCATAGGAAATACGAGTCAATGTTGTGACAAAGGATTTTGGTCTCAGTTATATGGGTCTGTCATTTTGTGCTTTGTCTAAGGACATGAGACCAAGGTCAAGTGGTCAGACTTCCCTGATTCACTCCTCTGAGGCTGTCCCTACCTGTAGTCCCTCGGGGGAGGTGGGGGCGTGCGCCTTGGGCACCTCAAGCGGGGGCGAGGGGATGAGGGGGACCCAGGCTGTGTTCACAATTGCAGACACACACGGGGGACAGCAGCTCTGCTCGGGGTCTGGGGTCCAGCCTCGGGCAGCTCCCAGGACACACTCAGTGGTCCTCACGGGGGAGCACCGCAGCTTCAGCTTCAGAGGGCAACTCAGGAAACCAGTTTCAGTCCCCAGGGCTCCGTGTGGTCTCCACGTCCTCACCTCCCTTGAGATGTCTTGAGCTCAGGTTGAAGACCCTGTGACCTGATTGACCCTTGAGGATCCGCGCCAGAGAGCCCCTCCCACCAGGGCCCGGCTCTGCCCAAATAGAGCCCCCAGGCCCTTGACCTTCAAGACGAAGCACATGTCTCCCCTGTTTATTCGGGTGTGTGTCTGAGGGAGCAAAAGTGACCGCGGGTGTTGAAGCCGCCGGGAGCCGCGGGCCGTCGCGATGCGTCGGTGCGACCGAGGGCATGTGGGCAGGGCTGCTGTTGTTGGTCATAAAGGATGCAGTTGAGTTCATGTCACAGAAGTGGCCAAATTGTCCTCAATATGGAAACCACTTCTCCAAACGCCTCACAGTTATTCAGGAACTTGTTACATGTCAAGCGCCGTGCCAGCCGCGTTTCACTATGTTCCTTAGAAGGCCTTAAGTGCTTGCTTGTCGCAAGGGTGCCCAGTAGTCGCCGGAAGAAATGTCCCAAGTCTAAGGCTGTCAAGTCAGTTCTTAAATTTGCCCAATTCAAATTTGAATTCCGGATTAGGAAGAGAGAAAATTTCAGCACTTCCCAGATATTGTGAGGGCATACTTACACACTAAAAAATATTAATTATTAGTCCGAAATTCAAATTTCACTGGGTAGCCCATATTTTTATTTTCTTCAACCTGGCCACCCTTTCCGTGACCTAGGTAACACGCTTACATTTGGTTCAGAGCCCAAAAAGTCCCTCTGTTTGAGGTAGAATGGGAAAGCCAACACCATGGCGGGTTCCCCCAGAACAGAATGTTAGAAAGGCTAGAAGGTTTGATGTGAAGCTACTGTTTAGCATTTACACATATGTCTCTGTTTGGAAGTACTAAGAAAACCTCCGAGTGTAAATATCTTTATTCAAATTACTCACTTCTCAGACAGAAAAACAGTTATCTAAAAATAGAAACAAAATGTTTGGGGGAAAACAGAAAACACTATCCCCTCCCTCTACAGATGAGAAAGCGTGTGTGGGTTTTGAATTGTGTCGTTCGCCACCAGCCAGCACGGTCTGCACTCCCATGGAGACCATGCAGTTCCCCAAACCTGAACCGGAACGCTGGAACGCTGGGCACCGGCTTAATCGCCTACACACTTGCTGGAGCGTCCGGTCCTTCCCGACCCGCGGGCGATCCACCCACCGGCACTTCCCAAGCTCCCCAACCCTCCCGGGTGTCCAGACACCCCTGGGGCTCTGGGTTAAGCCCTCAGGGACTCTGTCCCAGGGTCTTGCTCCAGACCCACCCCCTCTATCTGGTCTCTCCTGAATCCACCTTCTACCTCTTACTGAACGATCTTCCCAAAGCACAGATCCAGTCCTGCCTTCTCTGATGGGGTCTGACCCCAGCTGACCTTTCCCCACGTGATCTGGCCTGGAGGTCAGCCCCTTGCACACGCCTCCTGGCGTGTGATCGTGTCAGACCCCTGCAGCCCCCCGAACACATGGTATTCAGACGTGCCTCCGTGCCTCTGCCCCAGAACATCCCCTCTCTCAAGGCATCTTCCCTTCTATCTCTTCTCAAATACTCATGTGAGTCCCTCGGAGCAGCCCCCAGGTCAGCTTAGCGGGGTCTCCTCTGGGTCTGTCTGCATCCTCCCCCTCCAATTTAACACATTGGGGTCAGACCATGCTACTCATGGCTCTTCCTCCAAGACAGTGAGCACCCCTGGGGACAGCACCTGCCTGTTTCACCGTTGCATCCCAGTACCAAAAAACCTAGTCCTTGGTGAACTGTGGGGGCTGCAGAACACGTAGAATGAAACAAGAGAGGAAGAGGCAGCCTCCAGGATGGCCCCATCCACAACCCAGGATTTTGCCCCTGGGCAGTCTCTGCCCGCTTTGAATGAAGACCAGCCCTGCGCGACGGAAAGTGTGGTGCAGGTGACAGGGGAGACCTTCAGAGTGGGGTCTTCGGAGGCTTTGTGTGGTGGCTCCTACCTACGTCTCCTGGGTCACCCCCCAGGGAAATCAGTCACGGGCAGCCCCGCGGAGGCGGCCATGCACGAAGGAGCCTTGACTTGCCAGCTGGGTGATGGAGCCCCCTGGGCGGTGGGTCCTCCAGCCCCAGCCTGGCTCTCAGGTGAGGCTGCACCCCAGCCAATGGCTGGCTGCACCTGTGTGAGAGATTGCCAGGCAGAGCTGCCCAGGTAGGTCCTTCCTGAGGACTGGCCCCAGAGCGATGGTGAGTCATTAAAAAGTGATTCTTCTCAGCCTCCTTTGGTGACAGTGCACACTAGGCTCTAAGAATAAATGCACACACAGGCATGTTGCTATGAAATAATTATGCTGATTTTGTCTAATGCAGCCAAGGTCATTTGCGCCTTCATTTATTGAAAAGTCTCTTCTTGAGCACTGACCACACACCAAGCACTGTGTCTTAAGGAGGGACAGAGGTGAAGATGACATCCTTGACCTCAAGGAATTGGAGGCATATTCAAATTGACATTTAGATGTTTGGTGAGACATGGTGCTTGGTTTACAGTAAGACATATCTGACTGTACCTTTTTCCTTCAAGAAATAATATGAAGCATGATGAAAAATCTAGTGAGTGGCTTTATCGTCATTTAACTTTTGTATTTGTTTAAATATTCAAAAATAGCATTATCCAGATTATTAACCTTTCTCATAAGCGTTGGCCTCAAATGACCTAGCTATTTCCAAACTCCTAGTATACCTTCAAAGGTGAAGTTTTGCCAACATTGCAGCTAATCCAAAAATATGCCCAAATCGTTTCCAAAAGAGGCGTTCCAAAAGTGTCCTGAGATTTTGCCCACTTGCTGCAACATGGGGTCAGCATACGGGCCACCCGAGAGGTCCTGCAAAAGATCCACCTTGAGGGAAATTCCTATGTTTGTGAAAAAGTCAGCCCCAGGACATCATTTGCCACCTCTGGTGTATTTTAGAGAGCGCAGCTTCCTCACCCAGCGAGCGTGCGTCTGGTCCAGCAAAGTTTGTTGAGCATTTACTACATGTCACTGAGCCAAGCAAGGAGAAAAGAGGCTGCTCGCCCTCCAGGACCTTGGTTCTCCTTGAGGAAATGAAGCACGAATCCCGAAACAGCTTGTAACCAATGTAAGATCCAGGCTCTACAGGGAAGGGCTGGGAAAGGCTATTTGGAGGTCTTCGTCTTTGGGAAGATGAGAGGCAGAAATGAGCCCCCAGTGCTCCATGGAGAATGGCCAGCTGACTTCAGACTATTATTTCAAGGACCTCAAGCTTTTCCAGACTGCTCTGACTGCCTCCAAACACCTCCCAGAGCACAAGGCAAGGTCACTCACTGAAACCTGAGGGACACAAATGTGTGGATTTTTCTATATATAGAAAATCACGTGGTGTGGAGAAAGAAGCAGGCCCTGGGGCTCAGGAGCCCTGAATTCCATCTCAAGCTTTGCTGCCAGCATTTGGACAAGTTGCTGGGGTGTGTTATGAAACTCCACTAAGAGAAAAGATGTGAAATGCTTCACAAAGTTGAAATACTCCCTGCTAATCCCAGGAGGGACAGCCTATAACACCCTGAACACAACAACCCAAGTGAATGAACAAATCTGCTGGCAAGGAGGTGAGGTTTTTAATGTCAGAGACCTAAGGTGGTTGTGTTGTAAGAGGGAAGGAAGAGGTTGGCTTGCAGGTGCTGTCTGAGGCAGTGAGGTTCAGAGACAGCTTTATGGGATTTTGTAGAAAAGTATTGGAACGTGATACAGAAAGGGAGAGGGGGGATCTGGCAGGAGCTCAAAAGATAAATGACTCTTTTTACCAGTGGTAAAAAGAATCCACTTGCTAAGCAGGAGACATGGGTTCAAACCCTGGGTTGGGAAGATCCCCTGGAGAAGGAAATGGCAACCCACTCCAGTATTCTTGCCTGGAAAATCCCACAGACAGAGGAGCCTGGCAGGCTACAGTCATGGGGTCACAAAAGTCGGACACGACTGAGCGACTGAGCACAAGTGTACTCGGAACCATTCTTGACCAATTTGCTGTCTCTTCAGCAGACTAGAGTCTTCCCTGGTGGCTCAGATGATGATTGATCCCTGGGTGGGGAAGATCCCCTGGAGGAGGGATGGCAACCCACTCCAGTCTTCTTCCCTGGAGAATCCCATGGACAAAGGAGCCTGGTGGGCTACAGTCCATGGGGTCACAAGGAGTTCGACACGACTGAGCAACCAACACTTTCACTTTCAGCCAACTAGTGTTCAGAAGGACTGGGTCTTAGATTCAACCCTGCCACAAAGATCACAGTCCAGATATTAACCCGATCGGCAAGACCCATAAGGTATTAAAGGCATCTTCCTGCCTTGATTCATGACTGCCTACTTCACATTTCTGGGAGCACACGTGGCTGGAGACTTGCCCTCACCCCACATGAGACCCTTCAAAGTCACATCTCAAAGGTCTGCACTGGCGGGAGCTCCTGGCACCAGGGAAGGCTGGGCGTGCTGCAGCGACGTGCTGTCTAGCCTGAGTCCCGCTCCCCAGACCTTCCCTGTGAAATGAACGGTGCCTCCTGCACCTGCCACTTCCTGTTCCAGGAGCGCCGCGCCCTCCGTTTCTATCTCTTTCTCTCTCCTCCTGCTCCTCCTCAGAGAACCTTCCTGGCTCATCCACGTGCTGGAAGGGAACGAATCTATTCACATTGGACGCGTGTGACAAATGATAACTTAATAGACGCTGTTTCTTAAGGATGCTTCAGGAGGGCCTAATCCCTTTATCCACGGAAGTGTGAAGCAAGAAGGAAATTTCCAGCCCTTGGCAGGCACTGCCGATGACGCTGGAAAGAGAGGGTCTTTTTCCCGCCCACCTGAATCAGCCAACAGCCACCACGCTTCTCCCGGCCAGGCCGGCCAGGCTCCTCTGCAGGTGCTAGCATCCGGGGACACACACACCCAACCTCTCACGACATCCAGGTTAACAGCAGCTGCTGGAACCTGACAACACCCACATACAAGCTGCTCCTTCTGGATGGAAGGCGAGGGGGCCATGCTTGGAACTGCTCTAGAGGACGAGACATAGCTCTGGAGGGCTGAACCAAAGTGCTTTCTCATCTTCCCTTTCAGCGTCTGCATCTTACACAGGCAGGGACACCAGGGTCCCCAGAGAAAGAACCCTTCCCTTCCTTTGGAGAAGAGCAAAACCCAGGCTTTCATCTCCTAACCTTCAACCTAGCCAACCAAATCCCCAATTAGCAATTCAGAGGATTAATTTACACTCTTTCCTGCTCTTGAGCGGTTTGGAGCATCTTATTTTCATCTCCACTTAAACTTCTCAGGTGGCCTGGAGAAGGCAATGGCACCCCACTCCAGTCCTCTTGCCTGGAAAATCCCACGGACAGAGGAGCCTGGTGGGCTGCAGTCCATGGGGTCGCGAAGAGTCAGACATGACTGAGCGACTTCACTTTCACTTTCCACTTTCATGCATTGGAGAAGGAAATGGCAACCCACTCCAGTGTTCTTGCCTGGAGAATCCCAGGGATGGCGGAGCCTGGTGGGCTGCCGTCTGTGGGGTCGCACAGAGTCGGACACGACTGAAGCGACTTAGTAGTAGTAGTGGTAAAGAACCTACCTGCCAATGCAGGAGACATGAGAGAGCCAGAATCAGTCCCTGGGTTGGGGAAGATCCCCTGGAGGAAGGCAGGGCAACCCACTGCAGAACTCCTGCCTGGAGAATCACACCCACAAAGGAGCCTGGCGGGCTACAGTGCATGGGGTCACAAACAGTCGGACACGACTGAAGAGACTTAGTGAGCCTAAAGAGAAGCAGCTGGATTGCCTCAGAAGAGGATGACATTAGAGGACTTTGCCCCCCAGACATGGCTCTGAGGTGCACCTTCAATCACAGAGCTTCTGATGGACAGGACTTCAAAGACGGCCCCATGGTTCCACCCTCTCTCTTTCTAGATGACGCCTGTATCCCCAAGAACAGGTGAGCCTTCTGTAGCCATCAGAGTTCACTGACAGGAGACATCACAGGAGTTCCCTGGTGGCTCCGTGGTTAGAATCCTGGGCTTCCACCACAGCAGCCAGGGTTCAATCCCTGGTCAGGGAAGATCCTGCAAACCATGAAGTACGGCCAGAAAAAAAAAGGTATTACATTAGCTTCATCATCTAAGAGAATTTCAGAGCCTTTACATTTTCTTAGATAAACTCTTTCTTTGAGGATAATTTGAGATTTGTAGGAAAAGCTGCACAGATAGTTCAGGAAGTTCCCCGGACCCTCACCCAGCAGCCCCAGCATGACCCGCAGTCGCAGGGTCAGGTCCAGGTGCTGACATCCGTGAGGTTCCACGTGTTTCCCCCAGATGTTCTCTTTCTGTTCCGGGTCCAGCCCGAGACCCCGCAGGTTGGCATTCTAACATCAATAAAGAGACCGTACACCCTCCCTGTCCAAACCCACATCACACCTTCGCCGCATTAGTGTGGGCAGCTGGTGACTAATTAGCTGAATCATTCATTAGGATCCAAGACGCACTTCTTCATCGCTGGGCAAGCTGCTCTTGCTTCATTAGTGTCCCCGACAGATCATGTGCTTGGGGTCTATGCACCACGCTGGTCATACCGTGGCCGACAGTCAGAACCTTGTATACTCCCACTTTTCATCAAGGCGAGACACCTCATCAGAAGCAGCAAGCTTCGTGATAGAACCACAAGCAGAACCCTGAATTTGCTCCGTGCTCTTCCCAGCTGCAGTGGGGAGAGAACAAAGACCCAGGGCCAGGGGCCTGCGGAGACGGGTCCTTGTGTCGCGCCTCATTCTTTCCTTCCTGTGTCATTAGACCAGCCTTACAAGGACAAGCGAGATGATGATCTACAGTCTGTTTTGATGTGAAGTCGGAGATGAGGGATCTAAAAATACATTTGCAAGTTCAAATGTAATTTTTTGTTGTTGTTGTTCATTGTATTAAAGCAAGACAGAAAGTCTTTTTGGACACAAAGAATTCGTCTTAGCAGTAGCAGCTATGTAAACAAAAAAAAGTCCTTGGGCAGCATGGATACAAAGACATGAGTAAGGTATAAAGTGTTAGTCCTGGACGAGGGGGCCACTCTTGAGCACCAGTCACACCAAGCAGCAGCCGTCCCCCTTGCCCTTGGTTCCAGGTTCTCCTCAGTACAGAGGCGAATCGCTGGCGGTGGAGGCCGCAGGTCGGTATGAAAACTGCGGCTGAAGGGTGTGTTAGCTGCACTGAGATGCAGGATTTGTGTAGCTGGTAGCAACTCAGAGCCTCTCATGCGTCAGGCAAACTCAGCTTCACAGCACATTAGCCCCCGCTTCAAATGGGAAGATTTTAAATAACCGCACACGTGCCAACTTTTGAAATATCAGTGTGACCCTGCCGTTAGAAAAACACCATGCCGATCACCCAAGAGGGGCAGCAACCCAAGAAGAATGGCTTTTGTGATCAAACCCAAAGAGAGGCCCACGCTGTACAAGTGTAAAGTCATCTGCTCAAATGTCTGGCTCAGAAGGACTTCAGGTTTGTATTTAGAATCATGAAATCTGATCAACCAAAAGGGCCTTAAAGACTACCCCAGTCCAGCCTCTTAGCCAGGACACCACTCCAAACAGAAACCCTGCTGGACTCCCTGTAAAATACTCCAGCTGTAGACAGCTTACCACCTTCTCATTCCATTCCTAAACACTGTTCCCAAGAAATATGTTTTAGTCATCTGCACCCCTAGCTGCAGGAAGGACAGCGTTTAGCTCCTCACATACATGCACATGTGTGTATATATACACATGGAGTGTTAGTCGACCCTGTGAACCGTAGCCCGCCGAGTTCTTCAATCCACGGGACTTCCCATGTAAGAATACTGCAGTGGGTTGCCATTTCCTACTCCAGGGGATCTTCCCAACACAGGGATTGAACTCATGTCTTCTGCGTCTCCAGCATTGTCAAGGGGATTTTTACCAGGCGCCAGTCATATATATATATATAGTTAAATATGTGTGTGTGTGTGTGACAGGGCTCCCTCCCCTTCCGGCCATCAGTCTGGGGTTATGGTTTTCCCCTGGGAGGGACAGGCCACCAGCATTGCCCGTTTCTCCTGACTCTGTTACAGAAGCTGTATTCCAGATGAGAGCAGTTTAGAGGGCTGGAGACCTTTTCTCCCATGGAGACCCCACTCATAGTTCAGAACCCCTGGCTCAGGGGCAGCACAGCGAGACGGTGGGCTCCTGGCCACCCTCACCCTGCACATTTATGTTGCAGGGATTCCACACACAGGAAGGACAAGCAGAGAAGAGCAGAGGCCAGCGCCCCCACGCAATGCCTCGCTCACAAAGCAGGGGCTTTCCTTGAGAGAAGCGGGCACTGCCCCCTCCCCTAGGCCCAGAGACAGGAGTGGAGACCGGCCTGAAGAGCAGACAGCTCTGAGCTCTCCCAGAGGAAACTGATTCGTGTGGAACAGAGTGTGAGGAAGTTCACCCTAAGGGTGCTGTCAGAAATGGCCTCGATGGTGGTGGTGAGAAATTAACAGGGAGCTGGTAGGTCCAAGAATGCAAACCAGCTAGAACTTCATCAGAGAGAACCAGCGACAGAGACAGCCAAGACAAGCCTTCGTAGGGTTGGAGCAGGACTCAAAGGCAGGCCCCAGAGACGAGCCTCATAAAGGGGCCTGAGTTTAATTGAACCTGACCACGGAGCAATTTATGCCCAGGGGCCTTGTCAAGAACAATAGCGCGATGAGCCAGCGTTCTTGGAGGCTAGCCGTGGAGTGCGACACCAACGGGGGAAGACAACGTAACGGAGACGCGTCAGAGAGAGTCCTGCTGAAACCACTGTCACTCCAGAGCGGCTGGACGAGCGCCAGGACAGTGCCCGCAGGGGGATGACATCAGAGGCGGCCCTTGTGAGCGCAACAGACCTGGCTGAAAGCGTCCAGCCCAGTCACCAAACAAATCAACAAGCAAACAATAATAAGCCCTGCAGATGGATGAATCAGTAGCTAGAGTTGCTACAATATATTATCTAAGATGTCAAATTTTCAACAAAAAAATTATGAGACAAAGGAACAGGAAAGCGTGACCCATATACAGGAAAAAAAAATCAGGCAACAGAAACTGCTTTTGAAAGGGCTCACATGTCAGACTTAACAAAAGCTTCGAAACAGCTTTTACAAGCGTGTTCAAAGAGCTGAAGGAAACTATGCTTACAGAAATAAAGAAAAGTGTCATGACAATGTGTCTTCAGAGAATATCAATTAAAAATGGAAATTATTTTTTAAAAAGAAGCAAGTGGAAATTCTGAAATTGAAGAGCATAATGACCAAGGTGAAGATTTTACTGGAGAGGTTCAATGGTAGATTTGAGTTGACAAAAGAATCAGTGAACTTGAAGGTAGACTGATAGTTCTTTTGGAGTCTAAAGAGAAAAGAAGGAAAATGAACAGAGCCTTCGAGAGACACAGAACGCGTGTGTGTTAGTCGCTCAGGCACGTCTGACTCTTCACAATCCCATGGACTGTAGCCCATCAAGCTCCTCTGACCATGGAATTTTCCAGGTAAGAATACTGGAGTGGGTTGCCATTCCCTGCTCCATAGGATACATAAGACATACCAGTATATGCATGGGCTTCTCTTGGGGCTCAGCTGCAAATGTGGGAATTTGCAATGTGAGAATCCACCTGCAATGCAGGAGACCTGGGTTTGATCCCTGGGTTGGGAAGATCCCCTGGAGAAGGGAAAGGCTACCCACTCCAGTATTCTGGCCTGGAGAATTCCATGGACTGTATAGTCCAAGGGGTCACAAAGAGTCAGACTCAACTGAGTGACTTTCACAATATATGCACAATGGGAATGCAGGAAGCAGGGGAATGAAAGAAAGAAACAGAAAACCTATTCCAAAAAATAGTGCCTAAAAAAATTCCCAAACTTAATATACAAAAATGTTTCTTTGCACAGCTAAGAAACTCAACAACAGAGAAACTCAACAATCTCAGTGAGATCCACAGAACCATCATACTCAAAATGCTGAAAGATAAAGATCTTGAAGTCAGCAAGAGGGAGACAATTCATTACACACAAAGGAACTCCGATAAGATCTACAGGTAACTTCTTATCAGATCTACGGGTAACTTCTTATCAGAAACAACGGAGGCCAGGAGGCTGTGGATGACAGTCAAAGTGCTGAAGGAAGAGCCATCGAGCAGGTCACCTACACTCAGCAAAGCTGTCTTAGAAAAATTAAGGTACAGTGGACGTTTCTAGATAAGTGAGAATACAGGGGTACTAGCTTTGCTGCTAGAACACCCAGCATACCAAAAAATGCAAAAGGAAGGGCTTCAGACTGAAAGCAGGTGAAACCAGATGGTAGTTAGAATTCACAAGGGAAAAAGCAAAGGCTGGTAAAGCAGCAACAGGCACGCCTTGTGTGCTGCATCCGCTCTGTTGCACTCCACAGATATTGGGTTTTCGCAGATCGAAGGTTTGTGGCAGCCCTGCATCGGGCAGGTATATTGGCACCATTTTTCCAATGGCCTTGGCTCATTTTGTGCCTCTTTGTCACATTTTGGTAATTCCTGCAATAGTTCAACCTTTTATACCTTATTCTTATATTTGTTGCAGTGATCAGTGAGCACTGATGTTACTACTGCAACTGTTTTGAGGAGCCAGGAACGGCACCAATACAAGACAGAGAACTTAGTAAGTGTGGCGGGTGTTCTGTCGGCTCCACCAGCCAGCCGTTCCTCTCTCCCTCTCCTCAGGCCTCGCTGCTTCCCAAGACATGATATTGACGCGAGGCCAGCTAATAACAACAGCCTCTAAGAGTTCAAGTGGGCGAGAACTGTACATCTCTCACTTTAAATCAAACGTTAGAAATGAGGATGCTTAGCGAGGAAGGATTGCGAGAGACTGGCCATCTGAAAGCTGGGCCTCTTGGGCCAAATGGCCATGTTGGGGTGCAAAGGAAAAGTTCTAGAAGGAAATTAAAAGTGCTACTTCAGTGAACACATGAACGGTGAGAAAGCAAAGCAGCCTTGTTGCTAATATGGGGGAAAAATTTAGTGTTCTGGATAGAAGACGAATCAGCCAGAACACTGGCTTAAGCCAAAGCCTGATCCAGGCAAGGCCGCAACTCACTTCAGTTCCATGCGGCTGAGACGTGAGGAAGCTGCAGAGGAAAAGTCTGAAGCGGGCAGAGGTTTAAGGAAAGAAGCCATCTCCGTAACAAAAGTGCAAGAGGAAGCCCCAAGTGCTGATGTAGAGCTCACCCAGGAGATCCAGCTAAGATCGTTAGAGAAGGCGGATGCACGGAACAACAGATTTTCAGTGTAAGTGAAACAGCCTGATGCTGGGAAAAGATGCCATCTAAGACTTTCATAGACAGAGAGGAGAAGTCAGTGCCTGGCTTCGAAGCTTCAAAGGACAGGCTGACTCTCTTATTAGGGACTAATGCAGCTGGCGACTTTAAGTTGAAGCCAGTGCCCATTGACCATGTGCAAGTCCTAGGACCCTTAGGATCACGCTAAATCTAATATGCCAGTGCATTCAGCAAAGCCTGGATGATGCCACATCTGTTTACAACATGATTTGCTAAACATTTCAAGCCCACTGTTGAATACTACTACTTGAGGGAAAAGATTCCTTTCAAAATATTACCAGGTGCCCCTGGTCACCCAGGAGCTCTGGTAGAGATGTATACACCAAGAGATTCATGTTGTTTTCACACCTGCCAACACAGCCATTCTGCAGCCCGTGGATTAAGGAACAATTTCAACCCTAAGCCATATTACTTAAGAAATGTATTTCATAAAACTATAGTCACCATAGATAGTCTACCAATGGATCAGGGGAAAGTTGAAAACTTTCTGGAAAGGATTCACCATTCTAAATGTCATCATGAACATTTGTTATGGACATTTGTGATTCACAGGAAGAGGTCAACATACCAACACTAACTGGAGTTTGGAAGACGTTGGTTCCTGCCCTCATGGATGACTTGCGTCGTTTAGGACTTCAGTGAAGGAACTCACTGCAGATGTGGTGGAAACAGCACTGGAACTGGAATTAGAAGTGGAGCCTGGAGATGTAACTGCGTTGCAGCAACCTCGTGGTAAAATTTTAACAGATGCAGAAGAGTTGCTTCTTATGGGTGAGCAAAGAAGGTGGTTTCTTAAGATGGACTCTACCCCTGTGAAGATGCTGTGAAGATTTTTGAAATGACAGCAGAGGGTTTAGAATATTACATAAACTTAGTAGATAAAGCTGTGGCAGGGTTTGAGAAGATGGACTCCAATTTTAAAAAATAGGTGTACTGAGGGTAAAAATACTATCAAAAATCATTGCATGCTACAAAAAGTACTTTATGAAAGGAAGAGTCAATGCAGCAAATCGTGGCTGTCTTATTTTGAGAAATTGCCACAATCACCCCAGCCTTCGGCAACCACCGTCCTAGTTAGTGAACAGTGTCACGTGGCCGGACTCTCCAGCAGCACAGAGATGCCTACTCACTTAAGGCCGAGATGACCATCAGCATTTTTTAGAAATAAAGTATTTTAATTAAAGTATGGACATTGTGTTTCTTCAGGCATAATGCTATCGCACACTGAGTAGACCACAGTATCGTGTGATCATAGCTTTCACGCGCACTGGTAAACCAGACAATCCACGCGATCTGCTTTATTGGGAGAGTCACTTTATTGCAGTTGTTTGGAACCAAACCTGCAACGTCTCCAAGGTACACCTGTCAGTCAGTCAGTCCAGTCGCTCGGTCGTGTCTGCCTGCATGTAGTTATAACAGATGCTATCATTACATACATCTTCCCTTTCTTCTCTTAACCAATTTAAAATGCAATTATATAAAATACTGTGTGTATAATGAGTTAGGGGGGCCTATGACAGCATATATTTGACAATAACAACACAAAAGGGATGAGTGCTAGTGAGGCTGTACTGGAGCAAAAAACACCAGATGGTAACTTGAATCTGCAGCAATAAATTGAGAATGAGAAACGGTAAATAAGAAGATGAACATAACAAACATCAAAAATACTTGCACTCCTTTCTTCTCCAAGCTTCTTTAAAAGATATCTAACTATACAAAATAATTATATTAATGCATTGTTGGGTTTGTAACATATTTAGCTAATAACAGCACAAACGGGAGTTACATGGGAGTAACACCTCAATATTTCAACGAATTTTTAATATAAATCTGAAGTACATTTTCAGTTAAGACGTATACTGGGAGCCCTAGATCAGTTACTGTGAAACAATTTAGAAATATAGCCACTCATATTTAAAAAGAAGAAAAATCTCAATCTGACAACCCAACTTTCCACTGTGCATGCTAAATCATTTCAGTCCTGTCCGACTCTTCGTGACCCTGTGTGAAAAACTGTACGCCAGCATATTAGATAACCTCGATCTAAAACAAAGAGTATTAGAGCCAAAGAACAAGCTCAGCAAAGTTGTAGGATATAAAATCAACACACAAAAATCTATTGTATTTCTATATAGAACCATCTGAAAATGTAACTGAGAGAAATTCCATTTTAAATCACATTAAATGAATGAAATGCTTAGAAAAAAACATAAGAAGAGATATACAAAAGGTGTACCCCCCAGACTACAAAATATTGTTAAAAGAAATTAAAAACTTAAATAAACAGAATATCACCTATGATCGCGGATTGACTTAACTTGCTGAAGATGACAATACTCCCCGTGATGATTTACAGATTGAGCACAATTCCCATAAGGATTCCAGCTGCTTCTTTTACACACTGATCCTAAACAGCACATGAAAATGAAAGTCTAAACCATCTCAAAAAACAATAAAGCCCGAAAACACACTTCCCGACTCAAAACTTATTATAAAACTGTGTGACCAAGAGAGTATGGTAATGGCATAAAGACAGACGTACGGATCAATGAAATTGACCTGAGAATTCAGAAATACACCCTCACACCTGTGATCAATTGATTTTCAACAAGGATTCCAGGACAATTCAATGGAAGAAGAACAGTCCTTTCCACAAATTGTGCTGTGGCCACTGAATAGCCACACGCAAAAGACTGAACTTGGACCCCAACCTCACACCACATACAGATAGTAACTCACAGTGGATCATAACATAGCTGCAAAACGAACACAATAAAACTCGTAGAAGAAAATATTGGAGTAAATCTTCATGGCCTTAAACTGGGACACACATTCTTAGATGTGACACCAAAAAACACAAGCAACAAAGGGAAAAGTAGACAATTTGGATTTCATTAAAATGTTTCAAAGGACAGCACCAAGAAAGTGAAAAAGACAATCACAGAATGAGAGCAAATATTTGCAGGTTGACTAACCGCTAAGAGACTGATACCCAGAATTGCTTATGGTACGGAGGTAAAAGAACAACCCAGTGAAAATGAGTGAAGAATCCACAGAACAGACGATTCTGCAGAGGAGACATTAGAATGGCCAGTAAGACTGTGCTTTCAGCAGCCTTGCTAGCCGCCAGGGACACGCTCATGACGTCCAGAGAGGTCTGACTTCACACCCACGAGGATGGCCATAGTCAAGGAGGCGGACGACAGCGAGAGCTGACGAGTTGACGAGGAAGGGAGAGCTCGCGGGCGTCACGCACGCTGGGCAAAAGAAAGCGTGCAGCCACTTCAGAAAGCAGTTCAGCAGCACCTCGACATCAAACAGAGCTACCCTATGACCTTGCGATTCCCCTCCTAGGTGTATCAGCTGAGATACGTGAAGACATGGCCACACAAACACTTGTACATGAGTGCTCGTAGCGCCTTTATTGATCATTGCCAGAAAATCAGGAAAAGCTGAACGTCTATCAACGGACAAAGGAATAAACAAAATGTGACCTATCTATACAATGAAACATTATCAGCTATAAAAAGGAGTGAACAGCAGCTTGAACCTGGAAAATATGACGCTAAGTGAGAGAATCCAGCCACAGAAGATCACCTTTTATAAAATTCCATTTATATGAAAAATCCAAAATAGGGAAATCCATACAGGCAGTGTACCTGCGGTTGCCTATGGCTAGGACGTTGGAAGGAAAGGAGAAGCGGCCACCAGCAGAGATGGACTGCCTTTAGGGAGTGATGGAGTTAAGCACAGTGGCGGTTGCACATCTCTGTGAATATACTAAAAACACCGCATCATTCCATTTACATCGGCAAATTGTATAGTATGTAAATAATACCCTATGAAAGCTGTTTTTCTGTTAAAAAGCTACATACAGAAGCAAATGTGAGAATCCAGCAATCTTGTTTCAAGCCAGACATTTGTAGAAACATAAATCAACACCAGCCTTCTCATAAAACCTTTGCATTTTGGAAAATGTAGTTATTTCTATCACAACATGTTTCTATGTAGTGGGTTTCTTATTGCTACTTATAAATGAATTAATAAATTATCTAAAACTCATTCATAAATAATCAATTCATTTTTCATTTCCTCTGTAATAAGCACAAACTCTTTGCAGACCTCAATACTTTTTCAGCATGTAAAGGAGTCCTATCGGAAAATGTTTGAGAATTGAGTGTGTACTCAGTCGCTCAGTCGTGTCTGACTCTTTGTGACCCCATGGGCTGTAGCCCACCAAGCTCCTCTGTCCATGGGATTCTCCAGGCAAGAATACTGGAGTGGGGTGCTATGCCCTCCTCCAGGGGATCTTCCCGACCCAGGGATGCGTCTCCTGTGTCTCCTGAACGGCAGAGCTGGAGAAAGAGGCGAAGCCAGCAAAACAGGGGCATCAGAGAGAGAGGCGGAAGTGGGGAGGCTGAGGGAGCTGGTCAGCTGTGTCCCGCGCCCCTGGAGGGTAAGGGACAGAGAGCTGGCACTCCTGCACGGCGGAGGCACTGCAAGGGGCTGATCATCCAAAGGGCCCCGCCTCCTCTCGTGAAGAGGGGAGAGGGCGCAGTGGGCAGAAGAGTCAGTGCGGGTGGAGCGGGAGCGGGACCCCTGAGGAACGGCTGACCGGGTCTGCCCAGCAGTGCGAGGGCCCTGGGAAGCCAACCTTCCCCAACTCCGCGGCGCACTGGGCTGCCGGGGGCTGACCTGCCCTGGCTGTGGGCCGCTTTTCATCACGGGCTGGGTGCCGAGCAGGGGAACGTTCTGGCTGTGGAGGCTGCTCCCCAAACACGAGCCGCGGGCGTGACATTCTTGAGACCTCCGTGGGGGACCCAGATGACAGGGTTGTATCTCACTCGGAACACGTGTAACTGACCCGGGAGGGAGGCAGAGCCGCCTCCGCCAGGGATGAAGGATGCTCGTGGCCATGGCGGGGGCCCGGCCGCCCCTGGAGCACCTGCAGGTCCCCCACCCCTCACCACGGGCAGAAGAGTTTCCTACTGAAGCCTCAGTGTCCTCGGGCGTCACCCGGGGAAGCAGACCCCCGCTTCCCAGAGTCAGACGGGGCCCCGAGGAGCCGTGCGGAGAATGGATGCGGTTACAGCGAGCCTCGTCCCGTCTCCCCCCTGAGCTGACCCCGCCCCCGACGGCCTTCCTCCCATCCTGACTGTTGTCTCGCTAGGTGTGGGCACCGTCCCTTACATGGGGACAAGGGACCCAAAACCCAGGGCAGACGTCCCACCCATGTTCTGGGGAAGTCACTTGCCCCCGGGGCCCTGGGAGGACGGGCTTCCTGGGGCTGTGGGCCCAGCGGGGCCCCAGGACCCCGGGAAGCATCACCAGCGCAGGCTTCCTCCGCAGGCTTCCTCCGCGGGCACCCGCGGTCGGGGCGGCGTCGGACTCCCCGACGCTGCCGGGCACTCGCCAGGCCCGGGGGGCAGGGCAGCCCCGCCCGGAGCCCGAGGGCAGCACACGCAATGTTTGGGCTGCTGTGGCTGCGGGCGCGCGCCCGGTCCTCCTTCTCGCCTTGAAGCATTCGAAAATGACGTTTGGGTCTCATTTCCAGAAAACAGCAACTGTGAGAATTGAGGGCAGCCAGCCGCAGGGAGGAGACCCAGCTCCTCAGCCAGCCCCAGCTGAGACCACGGGTGTTGGGGAGGGCGGTGCACACTGCATCTCCCTGGGCCTCAGGAAATGACTTCTCCGCCCCGTGAGACGAGGGGCCCTGCTGCGGACGTGCGTTACCAAGGGGCCATCCAGCCGGCCCCCCAGCAGGCAGTTGATAGAGAGGCGCACGGGCTCAGCGTCACCCACAAGTCACCATGCTGAGCTCACAGTGTAGAGGCACACACGGTCCACGCCAGCACCACCGTCGGCTTGCATCACAGACTCGCCCCCAGCCTCACCTGCCTCTCCCCGACCCCCGCCCTGGCCTGGGAGCTGCTCTGTCCCCGCTTCAGCAGCACCAGCTGGGGACAAAGTCTGTACTTCCCTCTCTTCTCACGCTATTGCACTGAAAATGTCGCATCACATTCTGCCAAAATTACTATAAAAAGACCCTAAAACTGAAAAGTACAAGCAGACGCCCTGACTTTTGGCTCCATAACAAGTTCTCCCTTGGAACTAAAAGTCCTGTTTGGAGGGACATTTTTGTTTGGGGGGATCTTCTTCCAGAGGAGCATCACAATCAATGCCTTGGACCATCCCTGCATGAGCCCTGGACTCTAGTCAGGGTCCTGGGGCTCATTTTCAAGCTAGAAGGCTTCAACTCCAGGACGGCGCTGGGGGAGCCGCTCAGGGGTGGCCGTGCGCCCGGCTTCCCTCCCCCAGCCCCTAGCTCCAGCCACGGCCAGCTGAGTCTGCGCAGCCGGATGAGACCTCCCCCGGGGGCATCTCCGGCCAGCCGTCTCCTCCCGCGTGGCGGAGGCTGGGAAGGGCCCTTCGTGTGTGCATGTGGGTCCTCAGGATTTGGTGCCGGCTGTGCCTCTTATGAACCTACATGACACATTTGGGTTCAAATGGACCATAAAAATGTCCCTACCTTGGCAGGAGGTGTTTTTGCTTTAGGAAGAAAGAGGAAATAATCCTCCTTATGAAGGCAAAGTTGAAGGGGTGGTGCTTTTTGATAAGAGCAGCTATAAAATGAGTAAGAACACGTTTTGTCGGTGTAGGGATCTACCAGGAGGTCAGCAGGGAGGCTCTGCCGGGCGGGAGGGGCTGTCCCACCTCCGGAAGCAAAGCGGGGAGGGAGGGAGGGGAAGGGCCACCCTCCCCCGGGGCAGCAACAGCGGCCAGCTGCCATGCTGAGGGCAGGTCACCAGCGAGCTGATTCAGTGCTGACAAGAGCCTGCAGAGCGTGCATCCTCATCAACCCATTTCCCAGAGGAGGAAGTCAAGTCTGGGCACGTGTTGCTTGCGAATCTAAGGTTACACCACTAGGAAGCAGCAAAGCGGATGTTCAAACCTTCAGAACCAAAGAACCACGGTGCCGCCTGGGTCAGCCAGTGCTCGTCACCCACTTGGGGATTCAGGTGGCATCTTCTGCTCCTTAAAAGTGTGTGTGTGTGGCTCACCTGGAGCCCTGGCACGAATGTTCAGGACAGGCCCATCCGCAGTTGCCCAGACGGGAACCGGCCACCTCGTCCTTCCCTGGCCAGCGGGTGACCAGGGCGGCTGGAGGGGAGGTGGGAGGGGCCGGTGATAGACGAGACCACCTGGTGGGTGGAAGGCTGGCCCCACCGGTGCCGTGGGGACTCTTCCTGATCTCAGAAGGCGAGAGGAGCGACAGGGAAACAGCTGTGAAGCGAGGGCGGGACGTGGGGGGACGCAGATGGGTCCCGGGACTGGGCTGCCTTGACCGTGCCGTGGACACAGACCCCACACCCGTGACGAGGCTGCATGGGACCACACGCATGCACGACATACACCAGGGGAACACGCAGGGCCGGCGGGACCTGGAGTCAGCTCTCTGCTGCCACGTTGAGCTTCGTCTTCCACGGCGGGGACCAGGTGCAGGAGTCTGGAGTCTGACGGCACCGTTTCCTCACTTACAGCCACACCACCAGCATCTCAGAAAGCTCCCAAGCGCCCGAGTGCGCTGGGGCCCGGCTCCCTCACCCGAGGCACGCGGCCGTGGTGGGGGGGTTACACCACTCTGGGCAAACCACCATCCCATTCACACCATCACTTGGCCAGAAGGGCTTGGATGAAGTATTCTGCCTCGGGACTCAGGAAGGTGTACTCCACGTTGAAGTGGCAACATCCTCCGTGTTCTGAATGTTGAGCTGGCTTTCTCCCCTCGTCTTCTACTTTTGCATTGAAAATTCATAGTGCAAAGAAACAAAGAGTAGTTTACATGATAAGAGGAGCAGTTATTCCTTCAGGCCTGAACGTGGCCGTTGGAATGAGACAGAGAGTTCTGGAAGGCCAAGGTCTCCAGGGGGAGGGGCCCGGGGCCGAGCGTGCCCTCAGCTCAATGTCACCAGCTCTCACGGGGCTGGCGAAGCAGAGACGGAGTCAGACCCTTCACAAGTCGGGCAGAGAAGGAGAGCATGGCGATGGACGCAGAAATCAGAGCCGTGGGCCCGAGCCAGAGGCAGGCCAGCATCAGCGGGCTGCGTGGGGCGTCTGAGGCTGGGCCCCGGCCTGCTATGGAACACCCCAAGCCCTGGACAGTGGGCCATCATCCACCCACCCTGCCCTTCATGGCCCTTCTGTCCCAGCCAGGGCTGATCCCCACGGGGAGAAGGCTTCAGGGAGCTTCCGGAACCGAGGGCGCCAAGGAGCGGACAGGTGGGACGTGGACATGTGCTCGGGGGTGGGGGGCCGTAGGCCACAGGCTGACCCCCTGGGGCTCCCTCCGCCCTCCGTGGGCCCAGGTGCACTTGGGTAAGGTGGCAAGGCCGCCTGGGGGACTCCGGGAGGGCGGCAGCGCAGAGGGGCCGCCCCAGTGACGGTGCGTGCCCCCAGCGCCTGCCCGGCCAGCAACAGTGCATGCCCCCAGCGCCTGCCTGGCCGGCGATGGTGCGTGCCCCCAGCACCTGCCCGGCAGGTTCCTGCAGTTGGCACGCAGCCTGCAGCCCACGCGCCCGCACCCCATTGGGTGCAGGTTCAGACCTGACCCCGCTTCCTCCTTCGACTCTCAGACTCGGCTGCCCGCCCCCGCGAGCCTCACCCTGACCTCGCATGGCACACACCCGCGTTCATCAGTGAATTCCAGACCAAGCCCCGGGCACGCACATCACACGCCCGTCCACGCACACAGCTCGGGTCGTCTGGCCTGGCCCCTTCTGAGAGAGGCCTGCGTGGACACGCTGGCAGGGGTCATCAGAGGGGCAGTAATCCCAGCCCCGGGCTCCAGGCCTGAGACAGGTAGGAGTCCCCCCCAGGCCCTCGTGCAGCCACAGGGAGCCCCCCTTAGCGGCAGAGACCTGGACCCCAGGCGAGAGCGCCGCTTGGCAAGGCACGGCGTGATTTAGGCAAAAAGGCATCTTAATGAATGAATGTGTGAGAGCAGAGAGAGGCCCTTCATCCTGCTGCAACAGCTTTGACAGCGAGCTCTAGGGGCTTGTCTAGAACTCACAGAGGGATGCGGGATACAGCGACAAAGGCGCTGATGAAAGGGGAACTCGAGGAAGTGGCCACGGAGGTGATCCCGTGCAGACCTAGGGAGCAAGGTGCCCTGGGCCCTCAGAATCCACGGGGCCGGGAGACCCAGAGACCAAGGAGGACGAGAGGCAGGCCCCAGAGGCCAGCGTGCACCCGCTCCACCCCACCCGTCAGGGGGAGAAAGAGCAGAGGGAAGAGGCTTCGACCACAGCTAGGGGGCTGCCCGGAGCCCCTCTCTGCAGCCGTCAGGTCTGACGAGGCGAGTCCTTCGGCTGTGACGCTTGGCCACGTGGTTCCCTCCACACATCATTCCCACTGAGAGAAACCCTGCCGCCCTGCCATAAGAGAGGTGAGGAGCGCAGGAGGACAGCAGCAGGTCCCAGGCGCCCGAGGGGCGGTACTCGGGGCCACAGCATCACGTGGTCCAGGAGCCGGGGCGGGTCACAACCTCAGGAAGCACAGCTGTGGCGGACGACACGCGACAGCACCCACGCGGGTCCAGCCAGGGAAGACCGCAGCGTCCCCTGCTCCGACTCAGCCTACAGGGACTTGGGGGGCCTGCTGGAGTTCAAGGCGTCCACTGCGGCTCAACGGCCTGGGCCGTTCGCCATCCCAGTGAACGGCAGGCGTCAGCCCTGGTGCGGGGACACAGAAGGACAGACTGGAGAAGGGTGACCCTGTCTACAGCCCCAAGGAGAGACAAGGAAAGGGGATGTCGGGGTTGACCCCACACCTGCCAGGCTGAGCTCAGAGAGACCCAGGGCGGCTCGGGGGCCCAGGAAACGCTGCAGGCACATGGGCAGGGGGCTCCTCCCTCCACCCTGACTTCCAGACCAGACCGAGTGCCCAGGAAGGAGAGGCAGACTTCATCTCGGCAGATGGGGTGCCCGCAGTCACACTGCTGGGTCAAGCAGGTGACCCGATCCACCACCCTTGGACTCGGCCCCTCCGGCCGCTGCCTGGACCAGTGAGCGGGCCCCCGGGTGGGGGTGAGCTTGCCCCGGGGACTCGGACACCTGCACGCTCCTGATGCCTGCTGTCCTTTAATGAAGTGTCAGCTTATAAAAAGGGACTTTTCCTCGCACTGGCTGCTTTCATCCTCTTTGTCAAGAGCCCTGGGTGACAGGGCTCAGGCGGCCGGGGGAGGGGTCCCAATGTGGCCCCCTGGGGGCCCCCGGAGAAGATTCCCACACCTCTGGCCTGCCTCTCTTTTCCCCGCTCAGCATTTAGTGCCAGATCCTTCCAGCAAAACCCCTGCTCTGTCCACGGAGCAG
Organism: Bubalus bubalis; assembly: GCF_019923935.1. Classification (NCBI taxonomy): domain Eukaryota; kingdom Metazoa; phylum Chordata; class Mammalia; order Artiodactyla; family Bovidae; genus Bubalus; species Bubalus bubalis. The sequence continues at coordinate 117,074,302 of NC_059164.1, read as the reverse complement.
CCCCTCCCCACCAGGAGCACCCCCAACAATCCGCCCCCACTCCCGGCCCCTCCTGGCTGCCCTCATCCGGCCCTCGCGGCTCAGCCCCTTCCCGCCGCTGAGTCAAGTCCAAACCCGGCTCCTCCTCCCAGGCGCCTTTCATGTGGTTTCCACCTGATCTGAGAACACCTCCCGCCTGTTGTCTCCGTGTCTGTGGACTCTTTCTTCAGCCACCTTTTGAAAAGCCCAGGAGAGGACCCCGCTTCCCCCTGGAGCAGGTGTCTACACGGGCCCCACCCCGCACGCCAGGAGCCAGGGCCAGGGTGCTTTGTGGACGGAGGCAGCATCCTGCTCTTGGCATCTCCCCCGAGCCAGAAGCTGCCCCAGGCTTGGGGGGCCAGCCCCCAGCTGGGCTGGTGGTACTGCAAACGCCCAGGGACCAGCACCTTCCACGGGCCTCCCCCTTCCCTGGACAGACGGTGTGTAGGGAGCCCCCACGCACCCAAAGCCCAATTCCACGTGACCCTCCCTTTCCAGAACTCGCTCCGCCGGAGACTGAAGTGGGGCCTGGGGTCTGACAAAGCCACACTTGCGGTTTTCAAAAGAAGTCGTGTTTCGTGAGGAACTACCTTTCTTGGCAGAAAATAATTGGAAAGTACCACAGATATCTCAATAAAACACATCAAAAGTAACTTTCTCTGGCTTGTTGCGACAAGTCCGCTTGCGGTTTCCATCAACCTCAGCTCAAGATCAGGTCTTCTCAGGCAGAGCAGACCAGTAAAATATTCAACAGAAAAAGCAAATAGACCTAAGTCCTTCTCTGTTTGCCTATTTTTCAAATAAAAGGCAATACCGAAAGAAGCAGGCGGCCCAACTTAAAGCGCGCTTCTCTGATTCATGCGTTCACTGCAATTATTTGCGCAGGATTTAAATGCCTAAGCTCTGGATCCCACCGATCTTTTTCGATGCTGCATGGTGAAGCCAGAACATTCTGAGCCGGTTTCGTATTTACGAAGGCTTGTCCAGCGCTGTGCAGTCTAAGGACAGTCAGAAGAAACTCGTGTAGGATCGAGATTAGACTGCTAGAGTGGAGGCTTAAAGCAGACGAGAGGGTCGAGGGAGAGGGGCTCCATCAGCTTAGCCCCGAGGACTCTTCTCCACACCCCCAACCCCTGGAGGACAACCCCGCCTGTGGAAGGCAGACCCTGGAACCAGACAGAAGCAGGCCCACCTTGAACAGATGTGAGGAAGGCTGCGGCTGGGCCCTGGGCTTCCTGGCGGCCAAGGTGAAAAAGGACGCTGGCCCAGGAGCATGACTTTCACCTTGAAACAAAAACAAAACTTACTCATTTATCTCAAGGCCAAAGAGGGAAAAATCCTTCACCTGGAGGTAAATTTCAGCAGGATCTTTGACAAGAAGTCCCTGTGGGATGGGTTGGCTCTCTGGTCGTGTTGTGTCTGTAAGCTGAGATCTAAACAAGCTTTTACCAGGTGGTATAGTGGTGAACATGGCTGCCTTCCAAGCAGTTGACCTGGGTTCGATTCCTGGCCAGCGCAGTAGATTTTAGGGCTTCCCAGGTGGCGCTATGGTAAAGAACTCGCATTCCAATGCCAGAGACACAAGAGACGCAGGTTCAGTTCCTGGCTCGGGAAGATCCCTTGGAGGAGGGCACAGCAACCCACTCCAGTATTCCTGCCTGGGGAAGCCCATGGACAGAGGAGCCTGGCGGGCTACAGTCCCTGGTGTTGCAGAGTCCGACACAACTGAAGCGACTTAGCACTCACTCTGCAAAGCACAGGGAACTCTGCTTATTGTTCTGTAAACAACCTAGATGGGAAAAGAATCTGAGGAAACAGATACATGTATATGTATAACTGAACCACATTGCTGTGCCCCTGAAACTAACACAACCTTGTACATCAACTCTATGCCAGTATAAAATAAAACATTTTAAAAAAGGAGGCAAGATAATTTTTAAACTTCTGTAGACTTTGTTTACTTTTTAAAAACGGTATTCAACTTGGACTGACAAAATAAAACTATTGAACTGTTTTCATAAAATATAATAGATTATTAAACAACAAAAACAAGGCAGCCACACCAGCCCTGTTGGCAAACACGAGGAGGTGTTTCCCTGTCCTGTTGTGAGGGAAACGCCTGGACCCACCCGCCCTCCCAGCCCCATCCTTGGAGCGGCTCTGAGAGGAGGGGGTGTGGGGATCCCATGGGCCAGCCTGTCCTGGGGGCCCACCTGCTCCCATCTCACTGGTCCTTGCAGCCCCAGGAGGCAGCCCCTGGCCTTATCACCCCCCACCCCTGTGCGTGTGCAGAAACGGAGGCAGAGCAGAGTCACCGGGCCCGGGTCCAGGCACCACAGCAGGGGCTGCCTGCCCCGTGTGCCCCCCGCGTCTCCTGGAGGGGCTCGGCCGAGCTCCCTGCTGCAGAAGCCAGCCTGACCTGCCCACCGCTGCTTCCCGGTCCCCCAGGGGAGCCTCCACGGGGCCCGACGGCATGCCAGGTGGGCCTTCCTCCGTCAGCTGCAGAAGCCGGTGTCCGGTCCCAATGGAGAACCTCTGGTGGTCATTCCAGACACCCTTGGGATCTCTCCCTGCCCAGGGCCTGGGGTAAGTTTGGGGCACAAAGCCTGCAGGACCCGTTCTTGCCCTCAGGAGCTCATAGCCCCCCAGGGCCTCAATCAGCAGGTTCGTGAGACCTGCTGGGGAGGGGAGCGCTAGACCCATGCGAGGGGCTGGAAGAAACGCCAGCCTGCAGGCTCTGAGAGCAGGTGGGCAGCGGGGGCGCAGTGGGCAGACCCCAAGGTCTGTGGGGCGCCGGGGAAGGCGGGTGACCTGAAGGCAGAAGGCTGGAGGGGGAACCCGAGCAGGACAGGGCGCGGCTCGGTGTGTGCGGACCCGGGCGGCAATCGGAGGCGAGCCCCGTGCTGACCAGAGGCATCGCAGCTGTTACTGTGGACTCCTGGGCGGGAGGCAGTGAGGGGCATTGCGGGGGGCACGGCAGCTTCTGGAAGGGGCACTCCCTGGGGTCTGGGCGAGAGTGGGGAAGAGAGACAGAGAGACACGAGTCAGGGACAGAATGACAGACAGAAGTCCCGGGAATGGTCGCGGAAGTAAACCCGGGGAGGAGAGGCCAGCTGCGCCAGGGAGACCAGGACGGGGCGCGAGGCAGGAGAGGGGGGCCCGAGCAGAGGGGCACCCGTGCCAGCAGGCCAAGGTGCGGGTGAGCCACGTGGGTCTGGTGCCCGACGGGGAGACGGGTGGGACGGCCAGGGCAGGGCTGGCACGCGGAATGGCCGCCTGGGGAGGTGGTCCTCCCGAGGAGTGACGACTATCAGCAAACGGGACAAGCGAGGCCCCGAGCAGAGGCACTAGCCCAGCAGGAGAGGGGGCACCTGCCTCTGTTTCCTAGGCCGGACCCCAGGACCCGGATCGATGCGGGCTCGCCCTGCCAACGTGCCTCGAACCGTCAGGCCCTGTGCTCGGCGCTGGGGTCTGCTCTGGGGTGGAGTGTGTCTCCCCAAGTCTGTGTAAGTCCTAACCCCCAGCCTCTCAGGCTGCGACCCCGCCCCCCAAAACCAGAGCGGTTGCAGGCGTCATCTGCTGAGGGGAGCCGTCGTGTGGGCCCAGCACAAAGGGGAAGGTGGGACCCAGAGCGGATGGGCAGGGAGGGGGCCGCGCCAGGATCGAGCCGGCAGGGAGAGGCTGGACCCGACCCTCCCTCCCGGCCGCAGGAGGGGCTGAGCCTGCGGGCGCCTGAATCTCAAGCTCGCAGCCGGAGGACCGGGAGGCCACGACACCGGCTGTGGGGCCTGTGCCTCAAGACACAGCCCTGGGACCCGCTCAGGGTGCCGCGCACCCCCGCCCGGCTCCAGCCGCAGCCCCCCGGTCACAGCAGGGCCCCCCGAAGACCGGCTGTGCCTTCCCTGGGAGGGAGGTGATGGCAGCAAGCACCCAGGAGGCGGGCAGACACGGTCGCCATGGTAACCCAGCTCCTGACTCAGTGCAGGATGAGTCAGGGGTCCAACGCCAGACAGAGCTCAGGTGGGCTTCCAGGCAAAGACCCCACCATCACACACTGGGCAGGACCCGAATTTAAAAGCGTGTTCGGGTGGGGACAGCTGAGTCATTACAAAACAACCGACTTGAGGGCGGGCAGACCGAGCAGGTGGCCGACTGAGCACCCCAGCCTGTGCGGGGCCTCGTTTAAGAACAGTCACCCATGGTGGCCCAGGCCTGCCGGCTCCAGAGGCCTCTCTGAGACGTGACTGGCGCTGACGTCGCTCCCCGAGGCCTCTCGGGCCAGCGGGTCCAGAGGGCGGCTCCAAGTCCCAGGCCACAGGGCCGAGCCCCACCATCGAGGGAGCGTGCTCCGCCAGGCCTGGCGTGTAAAGTGGGCAGGTGACGTCCCGACCAGACGCCGAGGAGGAGGGGACCTGGGCTAGCAGCCTCAGAGGCCAGGGCACAGTGGGTGCCGCACAGCTGAGACGTCGCGGTTTGGTTAGAGAGGCTGGTCTCACTGTCCTGACTAGCCCTGGCCACAGTGATGTCAACAGCAGCCTTGTGGATGCTGGAGAATGCTTCCAGGGCGTCTCTGCTGGGCTCTGGTGTCTACAGACCAGGAGTCCTGAGAGCAGCCTTGAGTAGTGCTCAAGGGGGTGTTTGCGATGCCTCAGACAGTGGACCAGAGTCAGGAGTGCTGGGACGGGCCTGGGTGTGCTGGGCAAGAGTAGGTGCTTTTTCCCGAAAGGTAGGCCTCCTCTCTGGGCAGCCTCCCACTCCTTCCAGGCCCGTCCAGAGGCCCCAGACTCCTCAGTCCCCTCCTGCCTCCCTGCCCTGCAGCCCCTGTGTCCTTCCGTGAGTCCTGCTGGACTCGGAGTCAACCTGACTCAGCAGTGGGCTGGACGCTGGCATCGTGTTTCTGAGAACCTCTGTGAGTAAATGGGTAGGGTGCGGCTCCCCTGCAGCTCCTGACACCCTGGAAACAGAGCCCAGGTGAGGAGTGGACTCGGCCGGCACGAGCCGTCGGGTCAGACATCAGTAGAAGGAGCTGCAGCCGCATCGGTCATCAGTGTGACTCCTGGAGTCGATGGACAGGGGACAGGAGCCCCGTTGTACAGCAGAATAATCCATCTTTGTTCTGCTGTGTGTTTAGACTCTTCTGAGTCAAATTCTGTGTAAATATATGATTTTAGCTTGGTCCTTTCATTTGGGGCTGTGCGTCGAATGGATGTGTTAGCTTAGAATTTATCACCATAGCATGCAAAGTGCTAGAAGCAGGATGCGGGCCTGGCTGAACCACAGCTAAGAATAGATCCAATTTATGCAAGCTGATTATACTTGTAGCAAGAGTGATAATTAGAGATATTTTGAAGAGAAAAAAAAAGAGCTCGAAAGTGAAGATAATTGGAAGATTTATCTCTCCTAGGCTCCGAGATAGCAAAGAATGAGATCTTTAATTACATTAATAAGAAAATAATTATTGATAGTCACAAATAATGTCTCTCCTGGTTCAGGGAGGCTCATGAACTATTAGACCTATCCAATCAATCGAAAACCTAGAGAGGTCTTTTAACGATACAAACTTGAGAGTGAAGAAGCCCACATGTCCAGGGTGAGGGAAGTTGTTCCTGTGATTAAATATGTAACAGGTAATTGTTAGCAGCCAGGGAGGAAGAAACCCCACAGACCTGAAGGGAGGGATCTGGGGGTGCAGAGCCCCCCAGAGCTTCAATGGGAGCCCTGCCTCCCTCCTCGGGGGTTTAATAAAAACTCAGCAGGGTGTGGGTATGGAGCCAGTGACACAGAAGGGCCTCCCCGCTCCTGCCCTGCCTGGGGGTCACCCCCAAAGGCCTCTTTCAGCTTTAAGAAAACACACCCAAGACCACACTTGGAAAAGGTGTTTCTATTTCCTCACAAAAGCTGCTGTACAGAGGCTTCTCAGAGGTCAGATTGTGGCAAGCTGACCTCCGTGGGCCTGTCCCCTCTCCAGCTCCGGGGCTCCCCACGTCCTTCCAGCCTGACCTCGCCCGCTGGCTGGGTCTTGCTCAGGCTCCATCTGCCCACAAGCCTTAACCAGCCCCTCCTCCCCTGGGACCAGAAGCCTGGAGCTGTGGGAACACTGAAGTCCTCTTGTGGGCAAAGACATCCAGGGAGCCGAGTCCAGGGTGCCCTCCTCTCTGGCTCTTCGACGGGAGAGACCAGGCCCATTGGTGAGGCTTCACCATCTGAACCAGCTCTCCTGGCCGTCCCACCCCCTGCCCTACACCCTACACCAGGAGGCACACAGACCCGGCCTCAGGCTCCAGACCCCCACAGACAGCAGGCCTCGCGGTCTCCCAAGCCCCTGGGTTGCCGGCGCCCCCTGAGTGTGCAGGGGGTGGGGGCATGTGGCCGATGCTCTTCTCGGAGCCCCGTGGTCCAGTGGGCCTCTGTTCACCCACCTGTCGCCACCAGACCCGCTCCTGGACGGCCGGGCCCTCCTAGGTGCCCATGACCTTCCCGGGGTCAAGCAAAGATCCAGCGCACCATAAACGCCTGGAACAGACAACGAGCCCATCGTAATACAAAACAGGATTCTGCTGAGCCTTCAGACACGGACCTCGGAAACCGTCGTCAAGCAGTGTTTCCGGCCACAGGGTGGAAAGGGAAGAGACTGGAGTGGAGCAGGAGGCGGGTTGTCAGCGGAGGGGGGCAGGCCGCGAGTCGTCAGCGCCCACTTTGCGCCTCGTTTTGCACCCGCCCTGTGCTCAGACTCGGCCCCGGCTCCTTCCCTCCTTCTCCCGGAGCCCAGGCTGTGCTGGGAGGTGGGGGGAGGGTGTCTGATGTCACCCTCAGTTCAGGCCATGCCCCTTAGAGTCCAAACGCCCTGGACAGGCCTGTGGTTCTCAGCCATCTTAACCGGATTTTGTTAACTGTGTCACTTTGCCAACAAAGGTCCGTATAGTCAAACTATGGTTTTTCCTGTGGTCACATATGGATGTGAGAGTTGGACCATAAAGAAGGCTGAGAGCCGAAGAATTGATGCTTTTGAACTGTGGTGTTGGAGAAGACTCTTGAGAGTCCCTTGGACTGCAAGGAGATCCAACCAGTCCATCCTAAAGGAAATCAAACCAAATATTCACTGGAAGGACTGATGCTGAAGCTGAAACTCCAATACTTTGTCCACCTGAAGCAAAGAGCCAACTCAATGGAAAAGACCCTGATGCTGGGAAAGACTGAAGGCAGGAGGAGAACAGGACGACAGAGGATGAGATGGTTGGATGGCATCACCAACTCAATGGACATGAGTTGGAACAAACTCTGGGAGATGGTGAAGGATAGGGAAGCCTGGCATGCTGCAGTCCATGGGGTCACAAAGAGTCGGACACAACTGAGCAACTGAACAGCAACAATCAGAACTGATCCTTCGAGAGATCCAGACACTCACCTTTCCAGCCTGCTGTCCACTGCTGCTGAAACGCGGCAGGTTTTACAAACCAGGCCACGCTGCTCAAACCCAAACAAAATAAGAAAAGCTGCAGCCAAGACTCGACTGTATACTCCCCGCCCAGTGCTCTTTCCAGAAGCCCAACTCCCTCAGCCTGACCGGACTTCTCAAACAGACGCCTCACAGCCTGACTGAGCCTGCAGACTAATGGGTCACAAACATCAGAAAACGACTCTGACCACGAAGAGGCTGTCGGCGCTGGGCCTCCCTTGATAAGGGAAGGACACTTCACTCCATCTGGGCACTTGGATTTTAGTGTTTAAAAAAGTTTGCGGTGTCCAGAAGTGAAACCGTGAGCCTGCGTCCGGAGGGAGAAGGGGAAGGCTCTGGCACGGTCCGAGGCTGCCCTGGCATCAGGCAGCCTTCGCTGCTGTGAGCTGGCACCCCAGATCCCAGGCTGAACTAGGCTCAGAGGTCCGCAGGCTGAGCTGACTACCCTGGGGTCAGGGAGTGGAGGGGGCCCTGACGCCCTCCCGCAAGGACTGTGTCCATCCGTGGGGACTGACCGCCTCACAAACCTGACCACAGCCAACCTGAGCGTCATAACTCACAAAGGACCTCCCTCAGCACCTGCAAGGCTTCATCTCTCCTGCCTGCTGCTCCCCTAGTCTGACCGCCACTCCCTGTGATGAGTCCCCGATGGCTCAGGCTGTACAGACTCTGCCTGCAATGCAGGAGACCTGGGTTCCATCCCTGGGTAGGAAAGATCCCCTGGAGATGGGGTTGGCAACCCACTCCGGTATTCCTGCCTGGAGAATCCCATGGACAGAGGAGCCTGGAGGGCTACAGTCCACGGGGGTGCATAGAGTCAGACACCACCGAGCGACTTTCACTTTCAGCCACCTCCCTGTGGGCAGTGCTGAGCCAGCCCCGGGGACCCAGGGATCAAGGAGCCGTGGTCCACTTTCCCAAAGCCCAGGGTCTCGGGGACGCTTCACTGACTGGTCAGTCCTCAGCATCGCTGTCTTCTGTGGGAGAGAAACTCCTTACAAATGAGCAGAAGGACGGAATTTCCCACATTTACAGAGAAGCTGAAGGGAGAAAGCAGGGTGGGAGGGAGGGTGGAACCCCCCTCTAGCCATTTGCTTTTGGAAGACGTGGCTTGAGGCTTCTCACCAGAAAGGCTCTTAAAGGCTCGGGCTTCGGGCCATGCCAAGTTTAAAATTAAGGTGCCTTTCTGAGAAAAGATCATGAGTCAGAATTAATCAAGGAAAATCAATCCACTTCTTGCCCACACCCCAGCCCTCAGCCCCGTGGCCTTGAAGGAGGCTTCTGGGTCCAGCCCAGCCTGGCCAGACAGAAACTTCTACACCTCGAACCGTGTGGGGAGCAGGCTCACCGGGACTCTGGTGGCAATGACGATGCAGCCTCACCTGCGCAAGGTCGCTGCACGGAGGAGGGGCGCGGCCCCCTCCGGGGGCGGAGGGGCGAGGGGTGGAGGGGCGGGGACACAGAAACACTCAACAGGGCACTGAGTCCTGCGCACAGAGGCTGTGTGCTCCATGCTTCGTCATCAACTCTCTCCTGAAGAGACAAAGCGGGTTTAGAACAGGTTTACTTGACGTTTACATCTCTAAAGAGACTTCCCTGGTGGCTCAGACGATAAAGCGTCTGCCAAAAATGCAAGAGACCCAGGTTTGATCCCTGGTTCAGGAAGATCCCCTAGAGAAGGAAATGACAACCCACTCCTGTCTTCTTGCCTGGAAAATCCCATGGATGGAGGAGCCTGGCGGACTACAGTCCATGGGGGAGCAAAGAGCCAGACACGACTGAGCGACTTCATTTTCACTTTCTATAAAGACATCAAATTCCCAGCCTCTTTCCAGGCAGGCCCCTCTCAAGCCCATGTCCCCTGCCCACATGGACCTTTCTCTGGAACTCCAGCTGAGGCCGGGAAGCCCCAGCTCCACGACTGCAGCCGGGTCCCCGTCCCTGCGCCCACTCTTCTCTGGGGGCCATCTCGGCAGCAAAGTGGCACCGGGGCCGAGCGTCTGCCCCCAGCAAACACGCCCACGCCCTCGTAACAAGCTCACCCTCGGGAGCTGCAGTGGGGCCTGGGGCCACTTCCATCCGCTGGGCTGCCTCCTCTTCGTGGCCACACGGATGAAGCCCCAGGGAAGGGACAGGTGGTCCTCAGGAGCCCGAGGGGAGGAGGAGGATGGCGCGTTCCCTCTTCCCCCCAGATGGTCCTGATCAAGGGCAGGTGATGAGGCTGCCGGGCCATTCGGAGGGTGGTGAGCAAAACATCAAAAGGAAAGTGTGTGCATGTCATACAGTGTGTGTGTGTGCGTGTGTGTGTGTGTGTGTGAGTGCTGCCTGGACCACAGAGTCGGCTCTGATTGGAGGATCTCACTTTATATTGTCTGACTCCCTTTCAGAGAGTGAAAGGGAAGGCTGAAACTTGTGCTGCCCTCTAGGAACTGTGTCCTAAACAGCAAAATCAAGGAGAAAAGATGGTGGCCCCGTGATCCAGCAATCCCACTCCCGGGCACAGATCCACAGAAAACTCTGATTCAAAAAGGCGTATGCTCCCCAGTATTCACAGCAGCACTCTTTACAGTAGCCAAGACGTGGAAGCAACCAAGTGTCCAACAACAGGGCAGTGGATAGAGAAGAGGTGGTGCATTTATAAATGGAATAGTACTCAGCCATAAAGAAGAATAAATGATGCCATTTGCAGCAACATGGGTGGACCGAGAGCACGTCATACTAAGTGAGGGAAGTCAGAGAGAGACAAATGTCGTATGATATAACTTATATGTGGCATCTAAAAACTCTCTTGTTTATAAAACAGAAACAGGCTCACAGACAGAAAACAAGCTTGTGGTTACCAAAGGGGAAAGGGGGGGATAAATCAGGAATCTGGGATTAACAGACACACCTCCCTTTATGTAAAGTGGATGAACAAGGCATAGTGTACAGCACAGAATGTCTGTGCCCAAGGGGCTTCCCTGGGGGCTCAGATGGAAAGGAACCTGCCTGCAGAGCAGGAGACCTGGGTTTGAATCCTGGGTCAGGAAGATTCCCTGGAGAAGGGAATGACTGCAACCCTCCAGTATTCTTGCTTGGAGATTCCCATGGACAGAGGAGCCTGGTGGGCTACAGCCCACGGGGTCGCAAACAGCCAGACCCAATGAGCGACTAACACTTTCACATAATAACGTTTAATGGAAAAGAATCTATAAAAGAAGAGACATGTAGATGTGTGTGTAACTGAGTCACCTTGCTGCACACCTAAGACCAATATGCTGTAAATCAAACGTGTGTGTGTGTGGGTGTTAGTCGCTGGCGTGACCAGCTCTTCCTGACCCCATGGACTGTAGCCCGCCAGGCTCCTCCGTCCATGGGATTCTCCAGGCAAGAGTACTGGAGTGGGGTGCCATCCGCTTCTCCAGGCATCTTCCTGACCCAGGGATCGAACCTGGGTCTCGTGCACTGCAGGCGGATTCTTTGCCATCTGAGCCACCTCTACCCTAGTAAATCCTTTAAATGGTGGCCAGTTCAGCTTGTTATAAACTGTGGTGTGGAGGAGGCCTCAGGGAACAGAGGCACGAGTGCTGACCCTTCCTTGGTCCTTTCCGGAGGCTGCACACTCCATCCCGCGTCCAGGCTGGAAACCTCCCAGGCCCCACCCCCCAAGAGCCCTCAGAAAAGCAGGCGGGTCAGCCCTGCTTTGAGGCCCAGCTCTGGTACCAGACACGCAGTGCCTTCTGCCAGGACTCCAAGGATCTCCATGCCTTGCTTTGCTGTTGTGTAAAACAAGGCTCAACAGCACAGCATCCAGGGATGAATCCGAGGAATGCAGAGTCCGAGCACAGTGAGTGCTCAGCAAACAGGAGCAGCTGTGGCCAGGGAGGGCAGAGGGGCTGCCCCGGGAGCTCCGGTTTACAGACTCGCCAGGAAGGATTCAGACGATTTGATGAACAAGATGTGTGATGGTTGGAGCTCACGGCTGGGTAGTGAGACAGATTTCCTGAGTATCTGGCTCTGGTTTTTAAAAATATATGTGTGCGTGCATGCGTGTGAGTGTGCGCGCGCGCGCGCACACACACACACACACGAGTGCTTCAGGGAGGGGCTCGACTGCCCAAGGGCACCCTTAGGATGCTGTGTACCAGCATTTCAGCCAAGCTCCACACGAGGCCTCAGTCTCTGGGCAGGTGGCATGTGGGAGCCGCCTGGAGATCCTTGCACACACGTTCTGAGTCAGGAGGGCCCATGGCGGGGGCACAGGCTTGGCAGGTGACCTTGGCGCTGGTCAGGGCGGACATTCAGGGACACTGCCCAAGCCCACAGGGCCTTCGTCCTTCACAGCCCCTTGGACTCCTCAGCCCTTCTCCTAGTCTCTTTTCTTCTTCACGGAGGTCACAGCAAGGGCCACACAGGACAGAAATCCAGGAGGCAAGGAAGGTGCCGGGCATAGACGGAAGAAAGAGGGGCAAGTCACAGAGCCGTTTCAGAGCCCTGTGGACCAACCCAGGAGATGGTCCTGCTGGCCTTTTCCCTGAAACAGGGACAGCAAGCCTGCTGTTCCAGCGAAGACTGCATGAGACAGTCTCTCCCAGCTCAGCAGCTTGAGTGCTCAGAAGACACTTCACCCCCGGCCTCCTGGATGCACCCAGGGGCTCGAGTCAGCACTCTCACTCCTCGATGAGTTAAACACGACTCACAACCGCGACAACAAGAAATCTCTCCAAGAAGCTTTCAGCAAATATGAGACATCCACCTTCTGGAAAGGGGATGGCTGAAACGACCAGGTTCCTTCAAGGTAAATGTAAATATTTGTTATGTTGGGTACAGAGGAGAGGGTGTGAGGCTGGAGACTAGAGGAGACAGGACTGGGCGGAAGAATGGTGGGTGGAAGGATGGATAAATGGATGGATTAATGGAAGGATGGATGGATGGGTGAGTGGATAAATGAGTGGATAAATAGATGGTGGATGGAAGGATGGATGGGTGGATGGATGTGTGGATGAATAGATGGGTGGATAAATGGATGCATGGATAGACAGATGCAGACGATGATACATAGATGTCGGGCAGACAGCAGAGAGAGAGTGGACCCAAGAAAGGGCCCAGCACAGGTCACCGTGACAGAGCGAGCCCTGTCGTAGCCGTGTGCCCAGCTCCTCACTGCACAGAGTCCAGCCCGCCTTCCCCCAATATGAGCGGAGGTCACACACAGGCCTCATCGTGCAATAGCAGCCCCACGGCCACCCCGCTCTGCCTCCAGGGCTGCGTGCGGGGAGCACAGTGCAGACTGTGGCTGCCCCCTGCCCCTGCCTGAGCAGCAGGTGCCTCCCTGATGACCCTGGGCGATGATGCCCCAGGGCCTCTGCCTTAGGAGGATCAGTGTCCCCTCCAGGGACGGTCGTACCCCCGGGCTGCCAGTGCCCCCTTGGTCCCCAGGCCCCAGAGCCATGTTCTCTGTCCCCAGAGGGTCTGGGAGTCTCTCCCCCATCGCTGTCCTCCACCAGGCACTGGCAGGTGGCTCACGGAAACCTCACGCTGCTGAGGGCCAAGTCCTATCTCACCCTCACCCACAATCCCCTCCCCATATCAGGGGCAAGTCATTCCGGTCATTTCAAGGTGAATTTCCAGGAGAAGATTTCTCTTATAAAACAAATCCCCCAGCACGGGTGAAACAGCGGGGTGATGGGTGGAGGAACTGGGTTAGAGCGTGGGCTTCTCCGTCTCCAATGGGAGGGGGCCCAGATCCCATGGAAACACGCCCCAGAGGCTCTGTGAGCCCAGCATTCAGAAACCAGAGAGGAGGTCACACGGCGCGGCTTTAGCTGAGCACCCCCCGGGAAGAGGAGGGGTTCCCCCAACAGGACAGTCGTGAGAAGCGGGATGGATGATGCCCGTCACACCCCCATTCTCCTTCGCCACGTCTGTGGGGTCAGCTTGAGCTCTCCTGCTCAGAGAAGCGCGTCTGGGCCCCCAGCTCGGTCGGGGTCCACCTTCCACGGCCACCTGGCCCAGCATCTCCTCCGAGACCTCGGCATGTTTCATAACTGCTTTCCCATCTCCCCCCAGAACCCAAGCTGCCCAGACTCCCCAAGGTCCAGCAAGTGACTGACAACCCAATACAAGTTTTTAAAAAATAAATGAATGAGTGAAGAGCCACGCACTCGGCAAGCAGGAGGAGAGCGGGTGCATCCTCGTCCACTCTGTGGGTTATCTGAGAGGGGCAGCCCCCGGGAGGCACCAGGGAAGGCTTGGAGCAGGGAGTGGACATGGGGGCCCTGGGATCATGGCTTTTCTCTCTGGGGACCGTGAGGAAAAAGGGAAATGTCCCTCAGGGGTCCCCTCACAGCTGGCCTCCCTGAGGCCCTCTTCCCCAGCCATCCGGGGACCCCACGTCTTCAACCACCCAAAGACTTCAGGGCCTGGAGGAACAGGTTGCCAAGGAAACACATCATTTTCCATCACCCAGAAGGCTTCAGGTCTGGAGGAATGAAAGTGAAAGTCGCTCAGTTTCGTCCGACTCTTTGAGATGCTGTAAACTATACAATCCATGGAATTCTCCAAGCCTAGAAAACAGGACTTCAACCTTCAGAAGTGACTGAGAGCAAGAAGGTCAAAGAGCTGTCTGGTTGTTGCGGCAGGTGGCTCTGAAACCCGGGACAGTCCGGGGTCCTGTCCTCAGTCAGGGACCCTGAACTGAGGCGGCGGGGATGTTCTGAACCTGAGGCTCCTGGCAGAATGCAGAAGCTGCCAGGGCCCTGGTCGGGAAGAAGACCTTCTCATCAGTTTAAAGAAAGAAACAGGCAGCCGACCAGGGCAACTGTCTCAGGAGTAGCGCTGTGTCCTTGCCCCCAGTCCAGCTGGCGCCTCGGAAAGCTCCCATCTGATCCGACTGAGAGGAAAGGGGTCTCCCCACTGAGGAGCGTAGCAAGATGGACCTGGGGTGCAGCAGGTCTCGCTGGAGAACGAGGGGCTTGGGGTGAACCCTGTGAGCAGTCCCGGGAGGGGCCTGTCTGGGGAACCCAGTGATGCATCCACTGCAGAGCTCCTCCGCGTTTCAAACACAGTTCTCCGCCCCACAAGCTCACGGGACCGCTGCTGGAACCCCTGTCTCCTGACTGCCTCAGCCCAAGAGCTGGGGGCACAGACAGCCGTCACCGCGCACGCCTGCGGGACGCCCAGCTCCCTGAGGGGGGCCAGGGGTCTCTGGGTCCACAGCGCGGCACAGCGGTCTCCAGCGTGCTTCCCATCCCCTCGTGAAGAGAGAACTCACAGGCTAGCCACGTTCATTCTGCCCCTTTCCCTGCTGAAAGAGCTCCAGTTCTGTTCAGGGCAGCAGAATTTCCTTTAAAGCCCGCATTTCCCAGTTCCCACAAGGCTGGCATTGTCTCTCAGAGAGGGAGGTGAGAGCCCTGGGGGCTTCTGAGAAGCTCCGGCCCCCTGACCCGGGTGGGCTCCTCTCTTCCTCGCCGCTCCCTCCTGCCCCTCTCTCCCCCTCGCCCCTTCTCTTCTCCTCTTCCGCCTCTTCCTCCCCTTCTTCTTCCCTCCTTCTCCTCGCCCTCATTTTCTCCTCCTTCTTCTGAGGAAAGTTGATGTGAGGCAGGAGGTGGGGCATCCACTTTGTGGCCATGAGGCATGTGTGAGAAGGAGAGCGTAGAAAGACAGGACTCCAAATGTGATGCCGTTACAGACCTGCTGCCCCGGACTCAACGGCCCCCCGGCCAGCAAACACCCCCCGCTGGCGGGGCCGCTACGGCAGATCAGAGATGCCCAGGCGCCGTTCCTAACTGACCCGGAAAGAGGACTGCGTTGGTCTTGGAAGAGCACGCCGACATATATGAGAATAACTCATCCTGGGACTTTAAGACAACCCAGTGCTGACCCCAGGCCCCGAAGGGCGCAGCTCGCAAGAAGGGGCTTATATCTTGCTGCAGCATCACTTGTACATAGAATCTTTGGGGCCGACGGCAGGATGAGGCACCAAATAACAAAATGCCCCAAAGTGTGGAGGCAAAACCGTGTGAGAAATCCAGAAAGGAAGTCAGTAGTATGGGCTGGGGTTACCTAGAAAGCCTCGCTGGAGAGGGTAAGATTTGTGCTAAGACTTTGCAACTTGAAAGGCCTGTATAATAAAGATAGAGCAAGTCCCGTTAGGAGAGGGCACACCTGTGTTCACTGACTCCATGGGTGCAGTCAACTCAATTTGTCCAAAATTCCAACAAACAGAAGAACCAATAAAGATTATTTGCATCTACAGCTGTAGACCTATGCATCGCTAATTGATGTTTATTAAGACATCTTTGGGGAAACAGAGAAACCCCAAAGGACCTTATTATCCAAAGAGTCAATTACTTCCAAATTGTTTGGATGTTAAGAGTAAGTTAGTACATTGTGGGTTCACATTCAGTCTGGGGTTTGCAAAATAAATGAAGATGCTATGTGTCTGTTCAGCCAGCTAATTATATTCCCCATAAATTTATCCATACAGAAAATCTGTGACTAGACAGTAATTTGCTTAAATTCAGTCTGCATATTAAATGATCATCTGCTTTTTTTCTCTTTGTTTTTGCTTTATTTCATTTTTGTTTTCCTTATTTATATTCAGTTACTGCCTCCAGCCTCCCCAAAAAACAGAAGGCGACTGTAATTAATTTCTAATAAGAAATAATATGAATTCAGATATCATGCAGGAACTTAATCTTTTTAGTCTAATTCCACAGAACGCCCTCAGAGCTCAATTCTGTAGTCATTAGTTGGGCATTCATGTCAAAGACAAACCCATTTCTAGAAAAATGGAGAAACACAGATAATTTTAGACCCATTAAAAATACAAGAACTGTTCAAAATAGCTAGTCTAGTGCAGATTTTTTTGTTCAGACTTTTTCAGAAACAAGATATGACATAAGTGTGGCCTGATGGGCTAGTTCTCCAAACTTTGACCCGCACAATGCAAGCCAGCCCCCGTTTATCACATGGTATGTTCATAGACAAGAGAACGGTTACAAAGAATAGCCCTGAGTTCTTGCAAGCGTCCCCAAACCAGAAGGATGATAAATATTCCCACAATGACCAGAAAAAAATGAGCATCGACACCTTTGACAAAAGGTAAGCAGGTTATTTGCTCAAACGGGAGAGGGAAATGGCTCATGGGATTTTCCAACACCAAGCTGGGGGCCGAAGAGAGTCCTTAAGTACCGATTTGGCTTAGAACAATAGAATCCCAGAGAATGCCACAGAAGAAGCTTCTAAAGGTGCCCGCTCTTTGCTGGTTATCGGTTTCCTGGGACTCAGCTTTCGGCCCCAGATCACATCGGGGCCTCTCCGGCCCCGGGTCCACGTCGTGTCAGCACTCAGCGGGAGGGACTGCAGGTATAACACAGCAAGAGCTGAGATGTTAGCCCGCCTGTGTTTGTTCTTCTGCTTTACCTGTTTCTCATTGTAAAGAGCCTGTTTTCAACTTTTCTAAGTTTTAAGAATTTTTTTCTCAATAAAGTTTAATGAATGGAAAAATAAAGATCTGAACTTTTTTCTTAATAGAGGCTCCTGGGCTCCCTGCTGTCGGGCTGATCTTGTGCTGGGCGCCCTGCAAGGCTGGTGACGGGGCAGTTTACCTAACAAAGAATGTGGCAGTACCAGAATTAATCGAAGCGGCCGGACTTCTTTGGCCAAAGATATTTACACTGTGATTAAGTCAAAGCTGTGGGAAAATTACACTTCTCGGAGACGCAGGCAGAGCCGGAGTTTTCCTGGATGTGGGCACCTCTGGGGTCCTCGGGGGAGATGGAATCAGGAATCAGGTGCACACTTTGGGTCTCACAGACGACCGTGACCGCCCACACGCTGGACCACCGAGGCAAGAGCTGAGCCAGGGCACACTCGTCCCCGCCCCTAGGAAAACAGCGGGGGGCATTTCTGATTCCAAGCCTGGGCAGAGGCTTGGCTTGCTGGCAGATCCAGGGGTCTCCACAGAGGAATGCTTGGAGGGGCTGCAAGAGGACCGCTTCCTCCACAGCCTCCACAGCACCTGGACTCCCACCAGCAGACCCGGAGACGTTCTTCTGCTAATGAAGGTGCTCTTGCGTCCAGAGAAGATAATATGAAAACTAATACCTGAAAGGAAATATCCATCCTTCTCTTGTGGCTCAGATGGTAAAGGGGAATCTGCCTGCAATGCAGGAGCCCCAGGTTCCATCCCTGGGTCAGAAGATCCCCTGGAGAAGGGCATGGCACCCCACTCCAGTATTCTTGCCTGGAGAATCCCATGACAGAGGAGCCTGGCGGGCTACTGTCCCTGGGGTTGCAGAGTCAACACGACTGAGCGGCTAACACGTTCATGCATCCTTTGCTGTTCAGTCGCTCAGTCGTGTTCGACTCTCTGCAACGCCATGGACTGCAGCACGCCAGGTTTCTCTGTCCTTCACCAACTCCCAGAGTCTGCCGAAACTCATATCCATAGAATCGGTGATGCCATTCCACCGTCTCATCCTCTGTCACCCCCTTCTCCTCCTTCCCTCAATCTTTCCCAGCATCAGGGTCTTTTCTAATGAGACAATTCTTTGCATCAGATGGCCAAAGGATTGGAGCTTCAGCTTTAGCATCAGTTTTTCCAATGAACATTTAGGACTGATTTCCTTTAGGATTGACTGGTTTGATCTCCTTGTAGTCCAAGGGACTCTCAAGAGTCTTCTCCAACACCACAGCTCAAAAGCATCAATTCTTCAGCCCTTGGCCTTCTTTATGGTCCAACTCTCACATCCATACATGACCACTGGAAAAGCCATAGCTTTGACTAGACAGACCTTTGTTGGCAAAGTAGTGTCTCTGCTTTTTATATGCTGTTGAGGTTGGTCACAGCTTTTCTTCCAAGGAGTAAGTGTCTTTTCATTTCATGGCTGCAGTCACCATCCACAGAGCCCAAGAAAATAAAGTCTCTCACTGTTTCCATTGTTTCCCCATCTATTTGCCATGATGTGATGAGACCAGATGCCATGATCTTAGTTTTTTAATGTTGAGCTTTAAGTCAGCTTTTTCACTCTCCTATTTCACTTTCATCAAGAGGCTCTATAGTTCCTCTTTGCTTTCTGCCATAAGGGTGGTGTCATCTGCCTATCTGAGGTTATTGATATTTCTCCTGGCAATCTTGATTCTAGCTTGTGCTTCATCCAGCCCAGCATTTCGCATGATGTATTCTGCGTATAAGTTAAATAAGCAGGGTGACAATATACAGCCTTGACGTACTCTTTTTCAGTTTGTAACCAGTCTGTTGTTCCGTGTCTGGTTGTAACTGCTGCTTCTTGACCTGCATACAGGTTTCTCAGGAGGCAGGTAAGGTAGTCTGGTATTCTCATCTCTTTAAGAATTTTCCATAGTTTGTTGGGTAGCTTATATAAAGCAAGGCTTGCAGAAATTGATCACTGGCTAAATGCCTAGAAGAAGGAAAGAAAGAGTAGGAAGTAGGTGAAAAACATCAGAAGAAAATCATCTGGAAATAATACAATAAGGAACCTTAACTCCCAAATAAGTATTTCTATACCTACTATCAGGTCGCAGGCATTCATGTAGTCTAATGGGTCCTACTGGAAAGGCCCTTTCTACTGGAATGAATTTTTGTGGATAAATTCATTTATATAACTTTTTAAAGACTGCACATGTGATAATCATGATATTTGTCTTTCTCTGTCTGACCTACTTCGTTAGGAAAATAATTTCTAAGTTCATTCATGTCATTGCAAATGGCATTATTTCATTCTTTTTTAGAGATAAGATTCCACTGTTTATATGTACCACATCTTCTTTATCCATTCATCTGTCAATGGACATTTTTAGGCTGCTTCCATATTTGACTTTTGTAGTTCTGGGTTTTTTAATAGTTCTGAACATCTTGCAATAATAGGCATTACATATTAAATAATGTTTAATATGGTTTATTCATTCATTTCAGTTGGAAGTTATCCTCCTAACTTATTTAGAGGTGAGTAGGGTATTAAATATACCTTCTTTCAATCCTTTCCTTTTTGCATATGAGGACACTGAGATGTGAAAAGGTAAATTGGTTTAGTCAGAGTTCTGCAACTAGAGAGGATGAAAGTCAAGACTAGAAGCACATCTCCCAAAGTTCACAGCAGTGTTTTTCCCACTTTAGCACTTTGTCTCATTCTCCTTTAGAAGGAAAGGGTGGTAGAGAGTTTGGTCCCCTTCTTCCCCAGCTTTAGAGAAACTTCTGAACGAAAGCTTGATCTCGGAGGGGCTCTGATATGACACAGGTTAGTACATGAGTCTAAACCTACTCTAAGAGAAATAATATTCTCTTCCTCCAAAAATTAAACATAGAGTTACCGTATGTCTAGCAATTCCACTTCCAATAGCAGCATTATTTGTAATAACCAGGAGGTAGAAACCAGCCACGTGTCTACAGATGGATAAATGCATACATGCAGTGTGATGGGTGCAGATGCTGGAGGATGACTCGGCCTGAAACAGGAAAGCAGTTGTGAGCCCTGCACCGGCAGGGATGAGCCTCGAGGACGCCGTGTTCAGGGCAGCAAGCCAGACACAGCACGATGGACACCGCGTGAGGCCGCGCACGTGAAGCCGCTGGGAGAGTCACGTTCGTGCCTGTGTGTGTGAGTCGCTCCAGTCGTGCCCGACTCTTTGCGATCCCACGGACTGTAACTCACCAGGCTCCTCTGTCCAAAGGGTTCTCCAGGCTAGAACACTGCAGTGGGTTGCCGTGCCCTCCTCCAGTCACATTCATAGAGAAAGCAAATAGAAGGATGGCTGCCCAGGGCTGGGGGAGGGTTCTGGGAAGGTGCTGTCTTGGTGGGCACAGTTGTTTAATGTTTGCAAGATGAGCAGTTTCTGGAATCTGTCACACAGTGTTCTGAACTTTCTTAATCCTATGGGACCATACACATAAAATGGTTAAGATAGCAAATTTTGTATTAAGTGTTCTTACCACAATTGAAAAACTTTTTTTAAAGAAGAATGTTCCCTAAATATAACCACCAAGTGTAATGAGCTCAATATGACAGAACCTCTAATGCAAACCACAGGCCTACAGGCTCAGATGGGCATTGCAAAGTCTCAGCTACTTATCTGCAGTCACGGCCAGAAAGAAGGCACAGCAACAAGGGGGGCGGTGGCCCTGTGCATCAGGCGTCTGACAGCAGACCGGGAGAAAACACGGTGATATTCCCGTCTCTTCTCAAATGTCACCAAAAGAAATACTTTTGTCTCACTATCCAGTTTCTGAATCTGCTGAGAAGAACTCCGCTCTAAGACCCTTCTTGCTGCAGGAGAGCTGAGACCACTCATTACAGCTTCAGCAAGAAGCCTCTGGACAGATGGCTTCACCATTTTGATTAAGTATGTCTATTAGACTGTTGGAATCCATACATACGGCACAACAGACGTTTCCTGTGCTCACTTAGAATTTTTAGTCATTTTCTGTCTATGTGTTGTCAGAATCGGGGCCCCTTGTGAATTTGATTCTGTTCAATTTAGCAGTTTATTCATATTTTGCCATTTTATAGTTATTTCTGAGCAGTCTTCAAGCAGAATGTGTAAAAGAAAATTTTTAAGAAATAAAGAGTGTTTTCACTGTAGGCATGAGAACTAATTTTAGTTGGGATGAACCACTGAGTCACCGTTAATTCAATCGTGATGTTTTCTGAGCTCTGCCATCATGCCCCATGGGGTCTTCTCTGCCCCTTTTCAGTCCAGACTTCAGTCCTTGCTTGTGGTTACAGCGTCCTGAACACCTGAGCAGCCCCCAGCCCAGCCCACTTCTTCATGCCTCTGTACCCTTTGCAGGAAGCTCCAAGGTCTCTGGTCCCTGGACACCAAGAGCTTGCTCCCTGGCTCCACTCCCCAGGTCACCAGGGGTTTGGCCGTAATCAATCAAGCCTGGGACCCAAACCCCACTGGTCAAGAAGCATCCTTGCTTAGTCATGCTCCTCTGTGTCTCTCCTTGGGGGGCCCCCTCAGCAGGCTCTGTGCCCCCTTCAATCCTCTCCCATCCTCTTCAGCCGCTTCTAATGCTCATCAGAGCCCAGTTGAGTTGTTCCTGCATACCCGCCCAAGGAAACGGAAACACGTCCACACAGACTGGCAGACGAATGCTCACAGCATCTGGTACCACCAATGCCCCAAGTTGGAGACAATCCACGTGCCCATCACATGATGCATGGATGGGTACCACGAGGCCCGTCTGTACAACTGATCATGTTCAGGAATAAAGAAGAATAAACAGCTGATGCTGAGTCGTAGATGAACCTCAAAAGCATTACGCTGGGTGAAAGAAAAGAGCATGGGACCAAATGATTCCATTTAACTGCACACCCAGAATAGGCATATCCAGAGGCAGAGAGCAGGGTAGAGGTTGTGGGGGGTGAGGGGACAGAAAGTGATGCTTTTGAACTATGGTGTTGGAGAAGACTCCTGAGGGTCCCTTGGACAACAAGGAGATCAAACCAGTTCATCCTAAAGGAAATCAGTCCTGAATAGTCATTGCAAGGACTGATGCTGAAGCTCCAATATTTTGGCCACCTGATGCGAAGAGCCTACTCATTGGAAAAGACCCTGATGCTGGGAAAGATTGAAGGCAGGAGGAGAAGGGGGCGTCAGAGGATGAGATGGTTGGATGGCATTATCGACTCAATAGACATGAGTTTGAGCAAACTCCGGGAGATAGTGGAGGACAGGGAGGCCTGGCGTGCTGCTGTCCATGGGGTTGTGAAGAGTCAGACATGACTGAGTGCTGCTGGGGCCAGCGTTACACCCCAGGACACCTTCCCACCCTGGGCGCAGGTGACAGAAAGCCCTGCCCAGGTAGATGGGCCCTGCAGCTCACCCGAGGCCTCGCCTGGCTTCCTGTTCCCATCCTATGAGCAGGTCTCCACCTCCTCCCTCTTCGCATGAAGCCCAACCTCCTGAAGCCCAGACCAAACGCCTGCTGCCCCTTCCTGGAGTCCAGCTCAGCACCCACCTGCCTCAGCTTCCAGGAGCACGGTTTTCTCACAGGACTCTGTCCCACATGGTCATGTTTGATACAACAGCAGATCAAGCCATGTTGCATCTTTCTTTGTATTCCCAGAGGCTCCAGAGCATAAGGAATTCCAAGAAATAAGCAACTGATGGCCTTGGACCAACGCCTGGTCAGCACCCCCACCCCAGGTTTGGACCCCGGAGGTCAGCGGCACCGCCCCCACCTCCTGCCTGGACTTTTGTCAGGCTATGATGCCCTTGTTGTGGGCTCGCCGGCCCTGAGCACCCCCACAGGGATGACATGGGCTCCATCGGAAGCCACCCCCGCTGATTTTGGAGAGCTTCTGCTGAGAGAAGTTCCTCCCCGATCTCAAGCCCACTTTGCTACTAGCCTACCTGCTGGGCAGCTCCAGCCTTGAGGCCGCACAAGCAAGCTCGCCCCTTCCTCCTGGAGAGGCCTCCCCCCGACCCCGTCCAGCTTTCCTTCCTTCGATGTAAACATTCACACACCTCGCTAGCCTGGCCTCGCCTCCACCAACGAGCGCCAGGGTCCTCGCCGCTAAACTAAGATGGATCGCGGTGCCCCCATGCCTGACGCCCCAGGACGAAGCAGGCTGCCCTGCCCCGCCCAGCATACGACGAGCGAATTCTCCTTCTGGAGGCGCCGCACGGCCAGGCCACTGAGCTCCGTCCCCCAAAACTCTCACCGCTTTGTTGCCCCGGCTGTTCAGCTGCAGCAGCTGTAGACTTGGAGCTCGGGGTGCCCCCAAAGCCCAGCTTTTCAGAGGCTCCCCTGCACCCGTTTCTGCGCCCACTCTGGGGGTTTATTCCTTCGTCCCAGCCTCCTGAGTTCTCAAATTGGTTTTGGAAAAGATTCTGAGAAAATCTAGATACCATACGTCCAGGGGATCTTCCCGACCCAGGAATTGAACTGGGGTCTCCCGTACTGCAGGCAGATTCTTTACCAACTCAGCCATTGGGGAAGCCCGTCCACAACCTTACCCTGATCAAACAACCCTTTTCTAAAAAATCATTAAGTAGATTGAGTAGCCAACAAGATGATTACTTTTTACTTGTGTTCAAAAATGATATAACTAATGCAAAGTTTAACCTATATATATGATGTGCAAGGGAAAACTCCTGCGTCCAAAAAGAGCTTGACTTTTACTAAGTATCGGTACAGAGATTGTAAAGCCATGCCCTTGCCGGGGGTCAACGGGCCCATTTTCATGATGAACTGTGAGTCACACCAGACACGGGGCCATGAGCCTAGGCTTCTGAATTCAGGTTCTAAAATATGATGGACATCATTCGTGGGGGAAAAAGAGAGAGAAATAAAAAGTTGTTCTTGGAAGAATGAAGAAGGAAAGAAAGGAAAGGCGGGAGGGAGGAAGAGAGAAGGAAAGAAAGAAAAGAAACAGGAAAGGGGGCAGGAAGAGGGAAAGCAGAGCTCCCCGAGCCTGAGAGGCTCACACAGGACTCCAGGGCTCAGGACACTTGGCCGTGCCTTCCTCACCCCCTGTGTTGCCTGCACGCGGCCCCTCTGCCGTGGACGGGGGGGTCCTCTCCTGGGGGCCACCTGCACGACTGCAGGACTTCGCGAGCCTCTTCCTCATTCTGCTCTGCAGAATTTCACTCCTAGTTGTTGACTTTCTCCTCCAAGAGAGACATTCCATTCAGCACCCTGGCAGGAATGGTGCCTCTGACCTCAGCCTTGGAGGGGACGCCCTGGGTGGCTGAGGAAGATGCCAGTGTCCCCAAGTCAGGCTGAAGACAGAAAAAAAAAGAAGGGAAACTCAGCTCAGGAACGTGGGTGCTTTTCAGCAATAACTTGCAGAAATATAGATTGTGCATTACAGGTAAAGCTCATGCAATCGATGCTACTAGCCCAGGCGGTCTAAGGACACTGTCCCTCGTCTGGAACACTGGAGGCCAGCACATCCCAGCAGAAGAGCCAGGCCTGGGAGCCGCAGCTCCTGACTGGAGCAGTCAGCCAGCATCCTCGACAGCACTGGGAATAAGGGGTCCTGTCCCTTCTTCGCAGAACTCACGTCGGGGCCATGAGACAAACTAAACACCATGTTTGATGTTTGTTTAGGCATGAAGGTTGCACAGAACTCATAAGGGATGCAGAGAAAAACCAGATTTGAGACTCGGGTAACTTTCATCCCAGACCCAGCCCAGGGAAGGTAATCAAAAAAATGTTTCTTCCAGTTTTTTCTAAATAGACTCAATACCTTGAGTCCAAGGGGCTGGATGCTCCCAGGTGAGGCTGGACAGGCAGACCTGTCAGACAGCCCCTTGTCTGTTTGGTCCCCTGCTTCCTTAAGACGAGATGAGCCTCCTTCCTGGGCAGACTGTCGCTGGAGACAAGTCTGGGTCACCCGCCAAGGGCCAAGCTATAGCAGAGGACCTGTGACATCAGTCCTGCTTTGAGTGAGTTCCCCCAGAACCAGCAATAGCATCCTCTGAAACGGAAGGTAAGAGGAAGATGAAAACCAGAAGGCAGAATTCTTCTTAAGAAACTAGTACAAAAAGGGAGGGAAATGGACTAAAACACACAAAGAGAAACTAAAATTAGGTCCTTTAGAGTTTTCATGAAAAAATAAAGGTGATTGTCAAAGTGCCAATTTTCTTTGTTTTTTAGGCTGCACTGTGCGGAATGCAGGGTCTCAGTCCCCCGACCAGGGGCTGAACCTGTGCCCCTGCATTGGGAGGGTGGGGTCTTAACCCCTGGACCACCAGGGATGTCCCCAAAGTAACACTTTTTAGGATCAGTTTCTCACATGACACCTGGTCCTTGGGCAAGAAGTCTGTGGGTGAGTGGGCTTCCTGGCTCCCTGCTTCCCCCATCCCTGAGTCCCTGCCTTCTGCCCCATCCCCTTGAGCTCCTAGCACTAAAGGGGGTCAGTCTCTCTCCCTATCCCTGCAGTTTGAAATCAGCCACAGGACTTGCTTTGATGAACACAGTGGTTCTCAAAGTGTGGCCCGAGGGTCCAGGAGGCCCCTTTAGGGAGTCAAAGATATAAAAGCCTTTTCTGATAAATCTCAGATGCTTCATACCTGTGTCCCTGTCTTGACTGTTTGACATTGTGTAACTGGCTTCCAAGCAGGGCTTCCGCGTCAGAATATCAAAGAAAGTGAGGGCCCAGACGGACCCAGGGGTGGAGGGTCAGCTTCTTGCCATCCATGCCTGCACGGTTTGAAACCTGCTCCCCAGCCCTGCACCCCACCGCGGGCCGGGGGCCTTGATGAAAGCCCCACCATTCCATGGGCTCACCTTTCAGACAGGTGTCCCTGGAGCCCAGCCGGTCCATCACAGCCGCCCGCCCCGGCCCCGACACCCCAACCCGTGGACAAGTGGCAGGGAAGCCAGAGGAGACTTTCAGCTGTCTCTCCTCGGCGTGTCTGTTAGTGACGGGAAGCCATCCCGAGACAGGACGCCCAGGGCAGCATGTCACCCGTGCGCACCCTGCCCCCAACAGACACCCACCCACCCTCCAGGCCACGGGAGAAACTCTTCCCCCAGGTCTCAGGCAGCGCAGATGGGAAGGCCTGCCCAGCTTCCCTCCCTGTCTGATGCTTCAGTGAAGGAGCCGTTCTCGTGTTAAAAACCCACCTGTGACCTCTCCCAGCCCCGCCCAGGTGGAGGGACCCTCAGCGGAGAGGAGACCCATCAGCCCACCTGGGAGGGAATCACGGGCAGGGGGTGGGGGGGGAGATGGGTGCATGGGAGGGAATCACGGGGCGGGGAGCAGCCAGGCACCTGGAGAGACGGGAAAGGGCCCCCGAGGAAGCGCCCGGAGCCTGGGTCCGCGGGGCTTCCCCAGGACAGGCTCTGGGAGCAATAGAGGCTTGTAAGCAGATGGCCGGCAGGCTCAGGAAGCCCAGGCCTGCCTGCAGGTGCTCACTGCGGGAGCTGAGGTTTAAGAAACAGCAGCTCTTAAATCTAACTGAGATGCTGCCCATCTAAATCACCCAAGACCCCGGCGATTTATAAATGTGTATCTCAGATGAGGCATCCGTGTGAGAGAAGAGGAGCCCAGAGGCATTTCCAGCGATTTTCAGAGCCGTGATGTGGATCCAAGTGCCCAGGCCCGTGCACACTTACGAACACCTCGGCTGACTGCGCCCAGTCAGCTAGCCCCCTGTCGCTTGGCTGCCTTTGGTCACTACCACGTCCAGCTGTCCTATGGGACGAAGAGGGTTCCAACCAGACCCGAGGCTCAGGCAGGCCGAGGGCCCCAGGGCTCTGAGTCAGTCTGTGTGGAGGGGGCGACTCCACGGGGGCTTCTGCCAGGAGCGGCAGGCCGTGGTGGGGAGTGAGAGAGGCCGACCTGACGTCCTCTGGAGCCCCAGCCTCTGGGGAAGCAGAGTCCAGATAGAGTCAGGCCCACACCCCCAGCCAGCAGGAGGCCCAGCCCTTCTTTGTGAATCCCCAATGAGATACGAGTATGCGCACACCAGTTTATGTACACATGTGTGTGTTCAGAGAGCTGCCCAGCTCCTGCCGGGAGCCCTCCTCCCCGGCTGTGCTGTATGATGGCCTGACACAGGCCCCGACACCTCTTGGGTGTGGGGACCTCAGACACCAGCAGGGCGGCCAGACGTGAACCGAGGCGGGGAGCCCGCTCTGCTCGGCCGGTGGGAGGCTCCCGGGTCATCTGCACTCTGGAGCCTGCCCTGGACCAGCACGGGCCCTGGCCTGCAGCCCGGGCACTCCTCCAGCCTCCATCCCACACCTCCCCAGAGCCATCCTGGCCTGACCCATCCAGAGCCAGCCTGCCTGGGGCCACCCCAAGACGGGCCTGCCCGTGGCTGAGAGTCCCAGGAGGTGGGTGCCCACCAGGAGGGCCTCTGGAGCCCCAAGGTGCCCGCGGCCACCTCCCCACCCTCCCCAGGGCCTTCCTCTCGCCCCGCCAGGGTCACCCCTCATCCTCTGGCACGTGGCTGAGCAGCCAGAGGGGTCCCCAGAAGGCCTGTGCTTACCGGAGGAGGAGGGCGGGGCAGCTTCCTGCAGCCTCCCGTTGGTCCCCGGCTCCAGCCCTGACTCAGCCTCAGTCTTCTCGCCTATAAAGTTGGCCATAGGGACGAGCCCCACCCACCTGGGAAGTGGGCCTGAGGACGGACGCCCAAATGTGCACAAACCAGCTAGGAGAGGGCCTCCGTGACAGCTAGAGAGGACCTCCGTGACGACTAGAGAGGGCCTCCGTGACAGTGGAGCCTCAGGCCTCACTTGCGACGAGGACGGCAAAACCAGGTGAGCTGTGTGGATGAGGAGTGTCAGAACGTGGGGTGAGAGTGGTGAGGGACAGTGGGAAGCTGAGGTGTTCGGGGCAGGACCCCAGGGAGGAGCAGGGTGAATGAGCCCCGGAAGGAGACACCATCCAGGGTGGGAGTCCTGGGGTCAGAGTGAGGGCCCTGGGAGACACCCTGGGGTCAGAGTGAGGGCCCTGGGTGACGCCCTGGGTTCTGAGTGAGGACCCTGGGTAACCCCCACCATCACAATGTGGACACTGGGTGACCCTCTGGGGCCACAGTTAGGACCCAGGGTGACCCCTGGGGCCACAGGGAGGACCCTGTGAGACCCTCTGGGGCCACAGTGAGGACCCTGGGTGACCCCCGGGGTCACAATGTGGGCACTGGGTGACCCTATGGGGCCACAGTGAGGACCCTGGGTGATCCCTGGGGTCACAGTGTGAACACTGGGTGACCCTCTGGGGCCACAGTGAGGGCCTGGGTGACACTCTGCGGCCATAGTGAGGGCCCTGGGTGATCCCCGGGGTCAAATGTGGGCACTGGGTGACCCTCTGGGGCCACCGTGAGGGCCTGGGTGACCCTCTGGGGCCACAGTGAGAACCCTGGGTGACCCCCGGGATCGCAATGTGAGCACTGGGTGACCCTCTAGGGCCACAGTGAGGGTCCTGGGTGTGACCCTGGGTCACACTGCAGGAGCTGGGTGACCTGGGAGAGCCTGCCGGTGCCTCTGGGATCCTGGCTCCTCCTCTCCTGTGCTGATCCGCCCTGAGCAGATGTCCCAACTTCTCTGAGCCCCGACCTCCCTGAGCAGGCCTGGCCATCACAGCTCTGCCTGGCGGCCGCCTGAAAAACCATGAGGCCTCGCTAGTCCCTCCGAGCTCAGCCGGCAGGACAGTCCCTTCCAGTCCATGTTGGGACCCCAGCTGACCCCCGGAGGCCACCCCAAGCTGTCATCTGAGAGGGACTGGTGGCCGCAGGACCCTGCATCCTCAAGTCACTCTCCACCTTTAAAATCCCGCCAGTGCAGTCTTGCTCCTTTGGACCCACCTGAACATCCTGCCAACTTGCCCACCCCCCCGCCAGGCGCCTGGCCTCGCTCCAACCCCAGCCCCTGACCCGAGCTGGACGCACCACCTGCTGTGTGGTCCAGCCAGAGGCCCTGTCCCCGCACCTGCGCCCGCTCCATCCCGATCAGCCACCCTCACCCCAGCTGGGCCCAGGCTGTCCTCTCCCGACTGCGACACCCATGACCTTTTCCTGTGGGATCAGCCCACGCAAAACTGCCATCTGTGTAGTTCCCAACAGAGGACTTGTGGTTCACCCTGTGAAAAGCGGAGAGGACTGTATGGATTTCCTGCTCAAACCCCCCAGAACCCCCAGCTCCAGGCCACCAGGCAGGCAGAGGGCTGGGCTCCAGACGCCCGGGGTCCACCCTGCGGGCAACGCAAACTCCCAGCGCCTCCAGGCCGGGGATCTCGGGTGGGGCTGCGTGCCCGCCCTTCTGCACGTCCACACCGCCTCTCTCGTCCCGTTCGTCCGGGAGACTCGGAAAGCCTTTCTCAACCAAGCCTTGTCCACGTTAAGAGGCACCCGGCTCCTGAAAGTGCCCCAGTAAGAAACACTGCACTCACCACCTGGACTTCTGTTTACCTTTCTCTTCCCATGGCTGTTCTCGTCCTGAAAGTTGCAGGTCAGGGCCAAGACTTTCACATCCCTCCACCTCTAGCCCAGCATCCCTCGGTTAATATTGACTGAATGAATCAAGGGGCATGTTAGCGGCAGCTCCTTCACACTAGCCTGTAAATGACTGATAGTCATCTTTTCCTGAGAACCACTCCTGGTCCAGGGAGGGGAGGGGGAAACCCCAGCAACCACGCTAGTAGAGAGCAGGGACAGCCCCGCCAGAGAGGCAGCTCCATCCGGGGGACCATGCCTAGCTCTGCGAGAGGGGCCAGGGAAGCAGGGCGGCTTAAGAAACCAGACCGTCTGCGTGCAGAAGCCCAGACGTGATGGGAAGGTCCCAGCTGCTGCTGGGCCGGCCTCCAGGCCCAGGGCACTCGGTGGACATGGGCAGCTCATGCAGACTAAGTCACGAAGGGCAGTGAACGGATGTGAGCACTGTCTCTGACTGCTCAGTGGCTCTGAGCACGGAAGGGCAGCTCAAAGGCCCAGGTGATCCGCCCTCCCTGGAGAGACGGGTCCACCTGCCAGGTGGAGCTGCTGCTACCAACAGTCTCCCGCCCTGGGCCTCCCGAGGAGAGCGGCACGAAGCCACCAGCCTGTCCGCCAGCCGGGCTCCGGGGCCCCGTGCTTGTTTCCTTGCATCCAGTCCCGTCCGCTGGACCCCCATTCGGGCTTGGTCCCTTCCTTGCCCCGGGGCTCCCAGCACGAGGCTCCTCCTGGTGCCTTCCCTCCATCCCTGTCATCATCTTCTCTCGGGCCAGCCAAGCTCTAGCTCCCGCCCACCCCAGCCACGTCCTCACAGGCCTCCTGCCCTGAGGCCTCCCTGCAAGTCACGGTGCTCGTGGGAGCCCAGTGTCCAGAGTCTGGAGAACTGCACGGAGACTGGGGTGAGAGCCCTGTCCTTGGAGACTGGGAGGCCCCTCTGTGAGCTGACATTCCATCACCACGTGATGCTAGAAAGATAGACAGGCAGGGCTTCCCTGGTGGTCCAGTGGTTAAGAGCCCACCTGCCCATGCAGGGGACATGGGTTCAATCCCTGGTCTGGGAAGATTCCAAGTGCCTTGGGGTGACAAAGCCCACGTGCCACGATGACTGAGCCCGCGTGCCCAGAGCCTGCACTCCACAGCAAGAGCAGCCACGGCAATGGGAAGTCCACACGCCGCTACTAGAGAAAGCCTTAGCACAGCAGCAGAGCTCCAGCGTGGCCAAAAATCAATAGATACAGTTTAAAAAAGACAGACGGATACAAGCGACTCTTCCTTGAAATGGACGGTCAGATGCGGCGAGACCAGCTGCAGAACACGGCCGTCACTTGTTAAAACCATCCCTCACCTCTGTTCTCATAATAAAGCTCGTCAGAATTCACTGCACTCCTTAGAACTATTTCTGATGAGCCAGAATTCTGATAGATCTGGATGCTACATAGTATCCAAGTTGGTCAAAATCGGTCAAGGCCATGAAACTTCAAATGAGAAGGAGAGAAAGATGCTATGGAAGATGTGAATTCATGTAATGAAAACAGAGGTGGTCAAATGGGGGAAGCCACAGAAAGTGGAATGGGTTGTTCTCAAAGCCAGCTTGGAAAAGGACTCTAACATAGGCACACATGGACACACACACTCACACACAGGCATACTGGACACGCAAATGGTCACACATATGGGCACACACAGGTACACACATGGAAACACACGGACACAGACACACACTCACACACAGGCATACTGGACACACACATGGGCACGCAAGGACAATCTCTTCACACCTCCCCTCCGTGACTCTCCTCCGACATGGAAACACCACTTTGAACATTTTACCCCCTCTGCAATTACAGGGAAATAAGTCCCTGGAAATGAAATTCCACACGGTAGATAAATGAACCTCTGCTGATTATCTCATTTATTTAACAAGGCAGGCCCTCTCTTCATGAAACAGCCATGCATGGAGGAGCCGTGAAGGTTTGTGTGGCTTTCTTAGGGGGACAGGAAGGATGAGACTGTCCCTGGGTGATCTCAGCGACCCCCATCCATCTGGCAATGCCCAGAGGAGGCTGAAATCGGAGGAAGACACGTGCTGTGTGTGGGGTTGGGCTGCCGGGGGGTGAAAAGAGGGACTGCGGGTGACACAGCGTGGAACCCCCGATCAGAACTGTCCTCCCTCGGGGACAGTCTCGCCCCACCTGAGATCACGGGGCCCCCAAGCCCGTCGTCAGGGGGACCTCCCCAAGGCCACCGGGGCTGGTGGCCAGCTCTGGGCTGGGGACGCAGAGGCCGTGGTGGGAGCCGGGCCATGACCCTCACCCCTGCCCCCGAGGCCAGCGTCACGGGCGCCACAGGAGCGTCGCTGGGCCCCGGAACCCCACACCCCAACAACAGGAGGGTGTCTGCAGTGATCTCAAGGTCCAGTTCAACTGCTCCAACTCCGCGATACCAGTGTTGACACGCCACGGGCGGCCGTGACTCAGTGGCTATTAACTGCCTGACTCGCGTCCAGGGGAAGGCTGCTTGTGTTCAGAAAGTTATCATGATTCCCCTTTAAAGTCATCATAAGTAGAAATCATCACTTGTATTGGAAGAGAGTGGGCCGTGTAGGGAAGCCCCACCTTGGACCAACACGTGGGGCCCGCCCTGCTCCCATCCTGCACCAGGCACCTTCAGAACAGCCAGCAAGATGCGGAGCCTTGGCCGGCAGACCCTGGGCTGCACCCGAGGAAAAAGGCTGGAGGCTGCTGCATCTCAGGCCAGGGCCAAAGAGGAATCCAGAACCTTCCCCAAACCAGGGGCCACCCCGACAGCCCGAGCAGCCAGCCACTGAGTCCATCAGGGGCCCTGACTGCTGCGGAGCCTGCACCCAGGGTCCCTGCCTCCGGGGCTCGTGGTGGGGAACGGGCAGGGGGCAGTCCCTCCACGCTGTGTCCCCTGAGCTGTGGATGTCACACACCCACATCCACTAACAGCAACACAGCCGGGCTCCAGCCTCCTAGGAGACAAGGGCCCAAGGTGGGACCCAAGGACCCTCCTGCATCAGTGTCACGGGGATCCTTGTTAAACATGCAACTCCCCCGGCACCACCACACCATGCGCACACGCCACAGCTCCCGGTGGGGCTTGAGAATCTGCATTTTATGAAGCCCCCCAGGGGATTCTTCTGGAGGAGGGAATGGCAACCCACTCCAGGATCCTTGCCTGGAGAATCCCCTGGACAGAGGAACCTGGCGGGCTACAGTCCCTGGGGCCACAAAGAGTTGGCCAGGACCGAGCAATTAAGCACAGGAGATTCTTGGGCAAATAAATCTAGGCGTTTGCAAGATAAAGGAGGAAATAGGCTGCGAGTGCCTAAGAGGAGGAGGAGCCCAGGAAAGGCCAGGTTCATCCTGGCTTTGCACCAGCAGGCCTGTGCCACTCCGGGGTGGGGTTCCGCAGCAACGGGGCGCTCAGTGATGGTGAAAGAGCCCCGGCACCCAGGTGTGCGGGGTCTGTGGTCCACAGGAGCACAGGGGTCAGGCCTCGGGCCCTCGTCCAGCCAGAGGCCTCAGACCATGCATGTGGAGTCTTCGGTACACGGCTGCATGGACGGGGAGGAGTCAAATGCGTGCCAGGGACCGAAGGCTGGAACACCGCACCGGAGGCAAATATTTATTCCAGGGACGCTTGTAGTCAGGCTGCACCACAGATAAGATCGGAGCGCCACACTGCAGATAAATGGAGTCACGTGTCACCTGCCACCCTGGGTCCCAGCCGCACGCAACCCGGCCACCCCAGGCCGCAGGCAGAGCCCTGGCCGCCCCCTCCCCTGGCCTCCCAGCTGGAGCCCCCCTCATGCAGCAATCAACACCTGCTCCGGCTCCCCCAGCAGCTGACCGCTGAGAAAGATCAGAGGGAAAATGCAAGCGAAGAGCCAGGAAGCTGAGTGCAGCCCTGGGTGGGAGGAGGGGGCGGGGCGGGACTCAACCTTGAGCCTCAGTGGGCACCCAGCGGACCCTCTGGCCGGCGCTCTTCTCCCAGCTCTGACTGCTTTATTTTTTTAAAGGCCGGCTTAGTATTTTAACTAGCTAAAAGTCTTCAAAAGATCTGTTTGTTGATAGTGGTACACGGTGTAATGGAACACCAGGGAATAACCAAAACCTGTCATTTCACAGGAAATCCGAACAGGCTTGGGGACTGCAGAACAATGTACACCGAAGACTTGGTTACTGATGCTAAAGATTTGTTTGTTCATACAGCAAGTCCCCTACAGACGAGCGAGCTCCGTTCCGAGGGCGGGGTACACCTTTGACCGTGGGCCACGCTGGCTATCCATCAAAATGTAAGGAGAAAAAAGAAAAACCAAGGAACGAACAAGCAGATTCTGGGCTGAGGCACTATTTCTGCCGAGTTGCCCGTTACTACAGAGCTCAGACTCAAAGAGGGACACGCGTGAGCTCACTTCTCCCATCATTTCCATTCTAACGTGTGTAGTTCACAGGAAGTTAGCATGCAGTCATTTCAGTTCTAACATGTGTGTGGTTCATGGGCAGTTAGCATGCAGTCACTTCCATCCTAACATGTATGTAGTTCACGGGCAGGTAGCATGCAGTCTCCCAGCAAGGCCACAAGAGAAGTCCTTAGAGACTGGAAGAGTGGAGTGGGGGAGGGCTCTAAGTCAAGGAGGACCACGTCTGGTAACCGCCAGGGGCTCTGGAGCCAGAGAGTGCCTGGCGGTCACTGAGGGCCCGAGGGGAGAGGCGGCAGGGGCAGGCCTGGGGACCACGAGGAGGACCCACAGCCTGCCCCGGAGGAGGCGCTCTGAGACACCAGCTGAACAGAGAAGTGTGTTCAGGCTTAAGCTCAGAAAGCTATATCCAAGATCCGAGCACCCTCAGCGTGAAAGCAACGCTAAAGCAGTAACCGGAAGACTCAGCCCCCAGTGACCAGTGCCGGCCCCCTGGCCTCCCTTTGTCCACGGCTCCGTGTCCAGAGCCGGGCATGGAGGGGCGGGGATGGGGAGGAGGGCAAGGCTTGCGTTGGCCCCTTTGACCCCGATGTTCTGCCTTCCTGTGACTCACTCCAGCCCCGGTGGCTTGTCACTGGGCCTCCCAGGGAAGCCGGAGAACAATTGGAGGCGAAGGGGAGAGACCAGGGCATGGGGTTCCGGGCCTGGCGGGGGAGGCCCCGTGACACCCGGCGAGGGGTGACTCAGGCAGTACTTTTCCGACACGGGGCCGGAAGTGTCCCTGAGCGCGCGGGGCCGCCGCGGGCAGCGCCTGCACGGTGTGGCAGGGTTCAGCTCTTGCCCCAGCACAGAAAACAAGCGAAATTCCTGGCCTGCCGCTGTCAGCTATGCCCTGGATTCCAGGTCAAGTCCGGTCCTGCCCGCGGAGCAGAGTCAGGGCTCACTGGTTCACTTGGTTTGAGTCACCACCAGCACCCTCCGAGAGGTCGTGATTCACGGCCGTGTTATTTAGGGAAAGAGTCGCAAAGCCACCAAAACGCGCCTTCCTCTGAGCCGCCTCCAGCCCCAACTTGGCCCTCTCAGAGCCTTTGTTTTGCGGTAGGGACGCAGCCAAATCTCGACGCCCTGGGCTGGGCAACTGGGGGCCTCGGATAACCAGAACCTGCCACGTCCAGTTTGTCAGACTTGGAGGCAACTCACTGCCAGTTCCGGATGCCCCGGGCCCCTCACAGAGCGAGCTCCAGCTCTGAGCCCTGGCAGGACCACAGAACGGTTTTTCAACTTCCCCCGCAAGGCCCGGTCAGATCCCCAGGCCCCTGAGTCAGGGTGGACACCTCCGCAGCAGACGCCCCGTCCTTAACCCTGAGCAAACCCACACTCCCCCGCCTCCCCACAACAAAGGCTTTATTATTATTGTCTTTCCTTACAACCAGGAGCGTTCAAGCTCTTCCTGATCCTTCCGAAGTCAGGCTGCCACCAACCTCCAACAGAAATGACATTTGAATGAACGTATTTGGGGGAAAACCCAAAAGAAAGAATCCTGAAGAACTGCTCTTGTCTGCTTGTGGGACCAGATGAACAGAAAGTCTTTCTAACTGTGTGGCGATCAAACCAAAAAAAACGAAATGTTCATGTAATAGGTCTTCCGTTTTATTCTGAGATGCCTTTTTTTGAGCTCATCATTTTAAACTCAAATGGGGCAGAACTTGGTTCCATACATTAAATACCATGACGACTTGTATTGATCCCTGGGTCAGGAAGATCCCCTGGAGAAGGAAATGGCAGCCCACTCCAGTATTCTTGCCTGGAGAATCCCATGGACAGAGGAGCCTGGTGGGCTACAGTCCACGAGGTCACACAGAGTCAGACACGAATGAAGCAACCTAGCACGCATTAGCACTTAAAATCTAAAATATTGCAGTATGTCATCTTACATCAAAAGTTCAATTTCTTCCTAGAAATAAAGGAAAAAAAGAATAGATTCAACATATAAATACATCTGTAAAATAAAACATTCAAAAATTAAATGAGTCTTGAGTAAATGTTTCCAACTCATATAATAAAGGCAGGTGAATATTCACTAAACAAAAAAAAAAGCTATGGAAATAGCCACTAAGATGAAGACAGAAAATTAGAACAAGAAACAGAATTGACCCAAAAAAGGGAAATAAACATGAGTAATAAAAATTAGCTTAGTTAATTTAAAAGAAACACAGATAAGACAACAGGGCAGCATTTGCTTGACTTAGTCAGGGCCTGCGCCCACAGCGCTAAGGGCTTCCAGGAACAAAGTTCCCATAATAATTTAATTATTATCTGCAAATAATTTGATGATATTCGTCCAAAGACCTTTAAAAATGTTTATGTACACCGAAGAATCAATGTTTTTGAACTGTGGTGTTGGAGAAGACTCTTGAGAGTCACTTGGACTGCAAGGAGGTCCAACCAGTCCATCCTAAAGGAAGTTAGTCCCGAATTTTCATGGGAAGGACTGATGGTGAATCTGAAACTCCAATACTTTGGCCACCTGATGCAAAGAGCTGACTCATTAGAAAAGAGCCTGATGCTGGGAAAGATTGAAGGCAGGAGGAGAAGGGAACGACAGAGGATGAGATGGTTGGATGGCATCACGCACTCAATAGACATGAGTCTGAGCAAGCTCTGGGAGTTGGTGATGGACAGGGAATCCTGCTAGCATGCTGCAGTCCATGGGGTCGCAAAGAGTTGGGCATGACTGAGCAACCGAACTGAACTAAACAGATATACTTTGGTCCAACAGGTCCACTTTTAGAAATCTATCCCAAGGAAACAACTTTTAAAAAATGCCAATAAAAACATTCCAAAACCACTTCATACAGTGACTGCAGCCATGAAATTAAAAGACGATTTTTTCTTGAATGGAATACTAGACAGTGTATTTAAAAGCAGAGACACCACTTAGTCAACAAAGGTCAGTCGAGTCAAAGCTATGGTTTTCCAGTGGTCACGTATGGATGTGAGAGCCGGACCATAAAGAAGGCTGAGGGCTGAAGAAATGATGATTTCAAATTGTGGTGCTGGAGAAGACTCTTGAGAGTCCCCTGGACTACAAGGAGATCAAACTCCAATACTTTGGCCACCTGATTTGAAGAGTCAATTCATTGCGAAAGATCCTGATGCTGGGAAAGATTCAAGGCAAAAGAAGAAGGGGGTGGCAGAGGGTAAGATAGTTAGATGGCATCACTGACTCAATGAACATGAATTTGAGCAAACTCTGGGAGATAGTGGAGGACAGAGGAGCCTGCTGTGCTGCAGTCCATGGGGTCAAAAAGAGTCAGACACGACCTAGTGACTGAACAACACCAACAAACAAAAACATATTCTGCGGAAAAAGACAGGCATCAAACACTTGTTTGTAAATAGAAGAAATTTTAAACCAAAAAGCAAATCTAAGCCACAGGATACTATTCAGTCATTACAAAATCCTGTTTACAACAATCTCTTAATGACCTATATGGGAAAAGAATCTAAAAAGAGTGGGATATATGTATAACTGAGTCACTTTACACCTAAAACATAAAGAACATGTAAATCAACTACACTCCAATAATTTTTTTTAAATCTCAAAGAGTATAGGAAAGTAATGGGATAATGCCTGAAGAAAACAAGGAAGAATACTGTTTTAATGGACCATACACACAGCCACTGAAAAAAGTATGTCTGAGGAGAAAACAATGACCAGAGTGGTTGTTATTGTGCCTTTGATTTTATTTCTTTTTCTATTTTTTTGAACATTTTATGTTTTCAAAATATTCTATAATCCACACAGATTCAGTTCAGTT
Organism: Bubalus bubalis; assembly: GCF_019923935.1. Lineage (NCBI taxonomy): Eukaryota > Metazoa > Chordata > Mammalia > Artiodactyla > Bovidae > Bubalus > Bubalus bubalis. Next base: position 117,036,669 of record NC_059164.1, on the reverse strand, counting down.
CAGTTCAGTTCAGTTGTGTCCGACTCTTTGCGACCCCATGAATCGCAGCACGCCAGGCCTCCCTGTCCATCACCAACTCCCGGAGTTTATTCAAACTCATGTCCATTGAGTTGGTGATGTCATCCAACCATCTCATCCTCTGTCGTTCCCTTCTCCTCCTGCCTTCAATCTTTCCCAGCATCAGGGTCTTTTCCAAGGAGTCCATTCTTCGCATCAGGTGGCCAAAGTATTGGAGCTTCAGCTTCAGTATCAGTCCTTCCAGTGAATATTCAGGACTGATCTCCTTTAGGATTGACTGGTTGGATCTCCTTGCAGTCCAAGGGACTCTCAAGAGTCTTCTCCACACACATTATTTTTACAGTAATTAAAATTCTTCTGAAAGCTCTGCTCTCTGGCATTAGCGCCCAGCCTCCCAGAGCCGTGGTGTCGGGGCCTCTGACAGCCATGGGCAGCGAGTGGTCCTCCCCACTGGGCATCAGGGACGTGCCAGGAAAGCAGCAAGAGCCCAGTCCAGCTCTGCCTCCAGCCCAGGGACACCTGCCGCCCCCACCCCCGTGGCCCTCCAGGAGCACGATGAAGGGATGGGGGGCACTGATCCATTTGGCCCCTCCTTCCTCTGGATGCAGTGACTCTGGGGGCAAGTGTGACCCATGGCTGAGGCTCCTGCCCCTTGCGTGCTCCCTGGAACCTAGCAAACACTCAGTGAGAAGGGGCTGAACGGATGCACGGCACACCACAGGTACAGATAACTTCCTGCAGACGGAACGTGCTCGTGAACCGTGAGGACAGGGGGAAGGGAGCTGGCAGGGGACTGTGGGCTCCAGGATGCGCCCTGACACACCCGGGGGTCGGACCACACTTCCAGCAGCAGCCTCGTGGGTGGGGACCCCCTCCCTCTTTATTTTACACACCCCACTCTTGGACCTGCTTCATTCCAGCAAGGAAGTGAGAAACAGATGGTTTCAAGTCCCCAAAGTGGCTGGGTCCCCACCTCCCTGGAATGATGAACGCCCTGGCGTCCCCACCAGCCCAGGCCTCAGGCTGTTCCACGGGCTGGTTTGGAAAGATGCTTGTGGGGCAGAAGCAAGGTCCTGGGGCCACACAGCTGGGGCGATGCGGCACGCTCCAGCCCCCAGAGCAGATACCCACCGCTGCCTTATGAGACGAGTTCTTCATGGAGGCCCATTCCCACAGGGAAAAGAAATTTAGACAGGCAACCTGGTAGTAATATTTTAAATCAAGTCTGTTCTTGGGCTTCCCTTGCGGCTCAGCTGGTAAAGAACCCGCCTGCAATGAGGGAGAGCTGGGTTCAATCCCTGGGTCAGGAAGATCCCCGGGAGAAGGGAAAGGCTACCCACTCCAATATTCTGGCCTGGAGAAGCCCATGGACTATATAGTCCATGGGGTCGCAGAGTCGGGCATGACTGAGCGACTTTCACTTCACTTTATTTTAGTAACACCAAGACGGTGATTATTTAATCTGAACCCCCTACAACATTTAGAAAGCAAGAAACCAAAAAAATCAAGCTCATTTTGTTGGTTGGTAGATCAAGGAAAGATACAAGCAACGGGTAATTTGTTTCTGTAAATAGGTCATTTCACAAAAACCTTGGCGCCCTCCACAGAAATAAGGTGAAGACTCGACTATTTTCTCCTTGTTGTCACTCCAGAAGGTGTTTCCCCACCCACCCACCCACGCAGGGAGGTCAATATACTCTCGATACTGCAACCTGGCAGTTTGATGGCTAACGGGCAGTTAAGTGGAGATTTCTGTTTAAGAGGAAATGCCCAGTTCAGGCCTCCCAGGTGGCACTAGAGGTAAAGAACCCACCTGCCAATGCAGGAGACATAAGAGACACGGGTTCGATCCCTAGGCTGGGAAGATTCCCTGGAGGAGGGCATGGCAACCCACTCCAGTACTCTTGCCTGGGGAATCCCATGGACAGAGGGGCCTGGCGGGCTACCATCCGTGGGGTTGCAAAGAGTTGGGCATAACTGAAGCGGCTTAGCACGTGCATTCACCCGGTTTCATCTTACATCAGAGCGTGCAGCTCCGCTAATTCTTTTCTCTGTCGCAAATGCACAAACATTGCTGCCACATAGCAAGCAATGGCTCACAGGCCTAAGCTTAGTTTGACAGGGACATCTAATTTTTTATCCCGTGTGATATTCCAACAATGCCCGGTCCCCACCCCCGCTGGGCCCCACGCCCTTTGTTTAAACACCGCTCAGGCCCAAAGCCGAAAGTCAGGAAATGCCAAGTCAGGCGGATTCTGGGTAAGTCCGAGCCTCTGACAGGAAAATCAAAGACAGGACAAGCAGCGCGCAGGCGACGTCGCCCCACGTGCATTTCCTGAAGCCCCTCAGTTTGAGCGAGCTACCAAAAATATCTCTGGCAAGTCCTCTCGAGTGCTGGAGAAAGCTGGCTTGTGAAAGATGCGGGAACATTAGCATTTTTCTCCCTTGGATAGTTCCTGAATCCTTCTGAGGATTCTTGGGGAAGAACCATTTTGCAAATGGTCTGGGAGCATGACCCAATTTCTTCCCGTGTCTTAAGAACAATGTCCAGGTGACTTTGTGTAAATAAAGGCAGGCAAAGAGAACATCCCTGAAGAGCAGGCATGGTCTTATTCGTCCCACGTGAACGAGCTGCTTCCATGAGAAAGCAAGAAAAACAAAACAAAACAAAAAAAAGACATTCTCCTGCGCTCGGGAACTCACCAGTGACGGAACCCAGAATGCTTTTTAGGAAAAAGCTAGTCGTACGATAGCTGCATATTCAAAAAACACCTACTGTGTGCCCAGAATTGTGCCAGGCGCTGGATGCCACAATGAACCCTGCGGCCCCACACCCAGCCCCGCCCCGGTGCTGACGGGGCTGCAGGCACAGCTCGGCCCCAGGGGGCACAGCCTCTGGGGGGCAGGGGAGGGCTCCGTCAACGCTCACTCGAGGTCATAGAAGCACAACCCATTTCGTAACAAAACGGAGGCCTTACTGCCCTCCAGCTCCGTGACGGAGGGAGACTCGTTTCCTCCTGCGGCATCTCAGAACTGAGAGGGGCGTCTGGCATCCGGTGGGTTCCAGGCAAATATCTGTCGAGTGCATACACACGTTGTCTTGCCGATTATCAGGCTGTCCAGGGAAAACTCTGGACCGTGGGTTTATGCTTATAAAAGGAAAATACCTACAACACTTCCAGGCTCAAAATGAAAGGGAGGCAAGGGAGACGGACAAAAAGGATCCCTGTGTCCCGAGCGAGCTGCAACAACCACCCAGCATCTCAGTCAGGATGAAGAGTCTCTGCGTCCGCCGAGTCTACCATCTCAGAGGGAGTGTCCCATACCCTTTCTCCACTTTTCCTTTCAGGGAAACTCATACTAATACCAGATTGAACCATCAGGTATTTTAAACCTATGTGTCAACCCCCACAAGAAATTGCTCCAGCTCTCCTGCCTGGCACTGTTTAATAAATCAACAGGGCCATTTCAGGGCCTGGTGTGATCGCTTTATGAGCACATGGCAGGATCCTGACCACTTAACCAGAGTCATCAAGCCATGCTTTCTTCTTATTATTAGAGAGACTGGTGAACACTTCCAATGCAACTGACAGAGGAAAGGTGGTATTTGTGTCACAGAATATTTGTATGAAAAAACCCACTTTCTGTTATTGCTTGCTGCTACATTGTATTTGTCTTCTGGAAGGAAGATGAAATATTCCTTTAGATGGATTTGAGACTGTGGAGTGATTCAGTCCCCAGAACTGGTGCTCCCAGCGAATGACAGAGCTCCTCTAGAAATAGGAGCAGGGGCTGATCTTAGCCCAGCTTCTCCCTTATGGATGAAAAAACCAAGACCCGAGGAGTGGAGGGGCTTTGCCCCCATCTACCCAAGCCCGAGAATAGCCCAGCTGGATGGCTGCCTCCATCAGAACCTTGCAAGGCAACTTCACCCAGAGCATGAGAAGGGATCAACCCCCAACCCTGCCAGATCCAAGGACCCTGGTTAAAGACTTTGTCCCCCAGCTGGAAAATCCATATCAAGAGCCATGCACGTTTTTAAAATAATTTTAAATAAACTCGGCTTCCCTGATGGTTCAGTGGGTAAGGAACCCACCTGCTATGCAGGAGACACAGGAGATGTGGGTTCGATCCCTGGATCAGGAAGATCCCCTGGAGGAGGAAATGGCAACCCACTCCAATATTCTTGCCTGGACAATCCCATGGACAGAGAGTGTTGGTGGGCTACAGTCCACGGGGTCGCAAAGAGTCAGACAGGACTGAGCACCAAAGAAGCTCAAGTCTACACATGTGTTTAAAACAAAATCTTAAACCCTCAAACCTTCACCCCAAGTGAAGCACCCAGCCTGCTCTCTTCACAGCCCTTCCTGACCCAACCTGCTGAGGCGTGGGCCTTGTTCTTCACGGGCTGCATAACCTCAGCACGCTCGTGAGCCTGTCTTCTTGTGACTTTGGGGCCTTTGGACGAACCTGAGCAGGTCTGGTGTGTGGGACAGGCCTCCATGGCGGTTTCCGAGCCCATCTCTAGGCCTGTTCCCAGCCATGCGTCCCTGGGTTTGTCAAGGAGGATCCTACTGACACCAAGACCTCATTCCTCCTGCAGCCGCTGGCCCGGGAATTACTATTTTCCAGTGTCCACTCCTTTCCAGTGCCAACAGCCCCGTGGGACAAGCTCTATGTCACCACACTAGCGGATGGCACCGGGCAGAGCCAGGCCCTGAAGCCTGCCTTGATTGATGCTGTCCCTGCTGATTAATCAATTAATGTCCATGCTGATCGGGACATGTGTCCTGTGGCAGGAGGGTGGGATGGGGCTTTCTCCAGGACTCGGTTCTCAGAGCTGGGAGAAGAAAGATCTGGGAAGAAGAAATGAAGCTGCTGAGTGAGAACAGGTTGTCCAGAAGCCTGCCCAGTGGGAGTGCCTCTGTCTTGCTTCTCCCTGCCATGCCCCTTCTGAGAAATTTCTCACATCCTCTAAGATCTTCTAGAAGAGAGTCGTTCTAAGCCTCTTCAGGGCATTTATGCTCCCGGCTGGTTGCAATCAATATTTTTCCAAGTTTTATAACCATTTATCTAGGAAACTAGAAATAACCACAATAGATTTCCCACCCATTTCCTTATCCTTGAACTTCTTTTCCTTGGGGTTATCCTGCCTTCCAGCTGCTGATTCATCACCTATCAGTTTTGACTTAATCTCTGATAACTCTGTCATGAGCATTCAAAGCCAGTCCCCCATTGTCCCTTGTCTTAAAATATCCCTGCCTTCATGTCTTCTTAAGATTCAGTCTAAATAAAATCCCCAAAACAAAGACGAATGGAAACCCAGCAGTACACTCTGACTCCGTGTGCGAGCAAACACCCTACACCAGATTTGTCCACTTGCAGTGTTTTCTTGACAACTCAAAATCTCAGGCCCTAGCACATTGTGCAATTAACTGCATATGCAACCTGTTTTCAGATCGTTTTCTGCTCCTGCACCTGGGCCAGCAGAGTTTTCAATCAGGTAATCATCAAATGGCGTGTTCCTCACACGCCATGGGGGGGATTGAGGGTAAGGGCTGAACGTCTAATATACTCCAGGGGCTACACTCAGAACATGACGATTATGGTCCTTCGGTTAACCTCATTGAACATACAAGGAAAAAGAGTCTTTGAGGAGTAGCCTTTCAGGGAGTAGCCGGCAGAGCTGGGATTTGAACCCAGTTCTGTAGGACACAAAGGCTGGGCTCGCTCAGTAAGTCATGGCCTTTGCCCTGAGTGAGGGCATGTACCTTACTGGGCGACAAGGCCAACATGCAGGAGGGCTGCAAAGCGATGCCCTCCCTCAGATCTGCTGGGAAGTCGCACTCAGGGCCACTCCCCATCTGCACACCTCCAGCGAATCTCCAGTCTTCTCCAGGCTTCAGTCCCCAGAATCCAGCTCTGCTGCTCCAGAACGAGGGGCCAGCACCAACGGGGAAAGTTACAAGACACCAGGCTACAAGTGGAAGCAGCCGGCAGCCCCCTGGGCAGCCTGGAGGTGGTGATGCCCACACAGACCTGGGACGGCCACAGGCGGCAGAGGGACAAGACGAGCTTCCCGACGCCAGGGCCACAGCACCCACTGCCACGAGGGCATGGGCAGGCAAAATCCACATCTCCCTGTGGGCGGTGTTTCAGGACCTACGCCAGGAGGCAGACTGGGACCAGCTTTGGGCCCTTCACAGGCCTGGCCCCACAGCCCCATCTGTGAGACAGTCCTCCCGGCTCCCTCACCCCAAGTCCCGCTGCCTCATCCCTCCTGTAACCCCCTTTCGTCCTCCGTACTTCAGGGCGGGTGCCTGGCAGCCTCTCAATAGTATTTGTCCTAGCCCTTCAGCTCTCACACATGCGTGCATGCTACGTCACTTCGGTTGTGTCCAACTCTTTGTGACCCTATGGACTATAGCCTTCCAGGCTCCTCTGCCAGGCAAGAATACTGGAGTGAGTTGCCGTGCCCTCCTCCAGGGGATCTCCCCTGCAGCTCCTGCATTGTACACAGACTCTTTACCACTGAGCTACTGGGGAAGCCTGTCAGCCCTCATTCACATCTCTAGACATAAACCTGATGAGAACATGGGGGGCCAGAGCAGTAAATGGCCGAGCTGCTGCCTAAGAGGCAAGAGCAGGGACACCGGGACCCAATCCCAGCTGCACGGCTCCTGGGGGCAGAGATTGGCTAAGTCGGTTAGCCTCTGAGTCCTCCATCCTCACCTATAACATGAGGGTAATGATAGCAGTACCTTACTTCTTAGGTTGGATGGCATCACCGACTCAATGGACGTGAGTTTGGATAAACTCCGGGAGTTGATAATGGACAGGGAGGCCTGGTGTGCTGCAGTTCATGGGGTCACAAAGAGTCAGACACAACTGAGCAGCTGAACTGAACTGAACTGAACTTCTTAGGTTGTTGTGGGGAGTCAAGGAATGGATATGCACTAAGTGTTTAGGACATTAGCTGGCACAGGGCGGCACTACATGAGTGATGGCGCTGATGGTGGTGGTGCCAGTGGCGAGGATGGTGAGTGAAGCAGTGATGGTGATGATAGCGATGAGGATGGCGGTGGTGGTGATGGTAGTCATGGTGATGGTGATGATGAAGGCAGTCTTGGTGATGATGATAGTCATGGTGCTGATGATCACACTGATGATGATGGTAGCCATGGTGATGATGGTGGTGATGGTGGCGGGCATCACACAAGCAATCCCGATGATTATCCTCACCATCATTTGCTCGGGTCATAGTAGAATCAGGAGATTTAACTCACCCCTCGGGCTCCTTGTCCAAAAGGCTTTTCTTCGCATCACAGGAAGAGCATCAGGGCAGCCTGATGAAACTGCTTCTCGGCTTGCTGCCTTTTTGAATAGGCTGACGACATTAAAGGTGACCATGCCAAAGCTTTGGACAGACTCCCTCACAGGCCATCCCTTGGTTTCATGGCCTCTGTAGCCTCGTCTCCAGTCAACCGGTCTGAAAGAGCAAAGGCAGCAGCCCCTAAGTCCCAATGATCCTGGAACCCACAGAAACAGAAAGTCTCCTCCATGGAATTCTTGCTGCTTTTGCTCTCTTGCTCCCTAATGAGCCACCGCTATGGTGTCAGGAAGCTCACAGCGGCACTTTGCTGGAGGACTTCAGGGGGACCAGGAAGGACCGCCAGGGCCTGAAGTGCCTGAGGAAGGACATGGCCTTGTACAACCCCCTAAGGAGGAGCAGCTCAAACTCCAGAACCCCCAGACACACTCACGCACACATGTGCGCGCGCACACACACACACACACCCCTTCTCCCTGAGTGTCCTGTACCTGAAGCCCCAGCTCCCTCAGGAGCAGCACAGGAGTGGGGACCACACTGCAGTCTGGAGGGGCCCCTCGGCAGAAGACACAGAAAGGGGGTCCAGGGCCACCACTCAACCTGGCGCCTCTGCAGACCCGCCAAGCGCTCGCCCTGCAAAGCCTACGGGCAGACAGACCAAGCTCAGCTTCCTTTCCAGGACTCGTTTTCATTGGTGCAGAATTCACAGAATTGCTCCAGACGAAGGCAGCTGATGGCACACCCCTCCTTCCTTCTGTCCCACCCTGACCGTGACCTCTCAGAGCGAGCCCACCTCCCCAGGCTCAGCCAGCGGCCACCAGGCCTAGGTCAGATGAGTCTCGCCTGGCAGAGCCGCGTGGGAAAGGTGAGCGCAGGCGTCCTGCCCAGCTGCGGCGGCACACATGGCCGCCCTCCAGGCCGACAGATGGGTCAGGCTAACGAGGGCCATCTGCACAGTGTCCAGGCTGCCATGTGTCCAGCAGATTCTCCTGGAAACCAGCAAGTTGCTGAGGCAGAAGGTGGAAGGAGGGGCAGAGCAAGCGGCCTGTGAGAGAGGAAGGACCCGGCCCTGGGACTCACGCTCGCTGACAACTTCATCCACAGCCACGGCAGGACACTTAGTGGTGAATGGCCTCAGTTTGCTCATCTGCAAAACGGGGCTGTGACTAATTCCCACAGTCCAGGGTTTTTATAAAGAATAAATGAAATAACATGTCGCACAGCAGTCAGGAAACTAAGACGACCCCTCCATGCCAGCATATTTTAGTAATTTTCAGCCTTTAACCTCCCATCTGCCCATCTCATCATTTCTGCTCTAGGAGTGGGTAGAATAGCATGGACAGAAGAGCTTTATTTCCGTCCTGAGACGAGCAAAGTTACATATTCTAAAATAAGTATGGCAAGGGACTTCCCTGGGGTACAGGGGTTAAGAATCCGCCTGCCGACGCAGGGGACACAGGTTTGATCCCTGGTTGGGAACTAAGATACTGCGCACTGTGGAGCAATGGAGCCCATGAGCCACAATCACCGAGTCCACATGCCCTGGAACCCACACCAGAGAAGCCGCTTCATGAAGCAAGTAGAGAAAGCCCGAGCGCTGAAACAAAGACCCAGTACAGCCAAAAAAAATTGTTTTAAAAAATACAGTTAGGTGCATCCAGAAATCAGCCAGTGTGAGCTGGAATGAGATGCTGGGTGTGGGTATCCATGCAGAGGTGGTGGATGGTTAAGGCACCCAGAGCTCCAAGAGCAGCCAGCCTGCAGAGGCGGGTCTCGGCTTAGCCGCGCTCGGCCAGGGGGCATGACCACAGCTTCCTCCCCTGTGATGAGCGAAGGAGCTCGTCTGCACAAAGGTTGAGAAACGTGGAGAGGGCCAGAGCATCACTCAGAATTTGAGGGGCAGGAGTGAGCGTGCCCCACGCCTCTGCTCTTCCTGTTACTCAGAAACACTTGGCACATTTCTCTCAAGCGAAATCTCCCCTGAAATTAGGGTGGATTTATACGACTACACAGATCCCGAGTGATTTCATTGAAACAAATATTTAGGGGTATAAGTATGCCCCACACAATACTGGGGACATAATTGTACTTTTAAAGATATCATTGTGCATCTGAAACTCAAGTTTGAGCACCCAGAGTATTTTCATTTCCTAAAAAAAAAAAAAGAGGCCATCTTACCTGCTGTGGAAATTGACTCGTGTGGTCAATGATGAAAGCACAGCTCAGCACCGGGGGCTGTGACATTGTGACCGAGATTTATTCCAGTCCTCAAATTTTGAAGAGCATGACACAGACACGGGGCTTCCCAGGCGTGAAACCCAGACGTTGGCTGACTCAGGGTTCAGGCCGTGTGCACCTCGGGACAGAAGCCGGGAATCATTGCCAACACCTGCAGAGGTTCTGCCAGTGTTTGGCCCTGGAAATATTTTCATAATGATGATTAAATCAGACGTTAGTGGTGCCTGCTTAGGAAGCTCCAGTGATGAGTATTCTTTGCTTTCTTTTATGACTCTGAATATTCTGATTAAAGTTTAATTAAAAAGTAAAACATCTCAATCCAGCTCCTGAGCTGCCTTGAAATTCAGGTTGGAACCCTGAGGTTGAAGGGTCCTGCTCTCAGCCCATGCCGTCTCCTCCTTCACCACCTTCTCTCTCCATCCAATTGTGTTGAAACCAGCAGGCCCCAGCCCTGCTCTTCCCACAGTACCTAGCACTACAAAAGCTAAAACTGGGGAAATATGAGTTCTCAAGTAATTTTGCAGAAAAGTAAATCTATAGGCCCACGGGAGTCGGTCACTGAGCTTGGTACAATTGTGTGCGTCGCCTCGTTCACTGTTTACAGATGAACACTTTTACACCAATTAGCACCAGCTTCTTGAAGGTAAAGATTGAATCTCATATTGTCCATTCACTCATTTATTCACTCAGGCATGGAACAGACAGTCACTGAGCCTCAGAGACGGAGGCCAGAGGTAAGGACCAACGTGTGCCTGCCATCAGAAGGGTCACAACAGCTGGGGACGCTTGAGTGAGTCAGGGACGGTCACAGCACCAACGCAGCAGGCAGACCCCGCAGACCCAGCAAAGCCAAGCCCTCAGGAGACAGCCCTGGGCGTCAGGCCTCCATCATTGCCTTCATTTAATCTGCACTTACTGGGCATCTGTTAAAGCCAGGCCTTGCTCCTGGTGCTTTACATAAGACAGCCCAGTGACAGCTGGCATCTGAGCAGAGGCGGTGGCCCTTGAACTGAGACTCGGACAAGGAAACGCGGTGTGTTCAGGAAAGACGGGAGGAAGAGGGTTCCGGGCAGGGGAAGAGCGGGGACGGAGTCCCGGGCCAGGCTTTGGGTTTGGCTCATGGACCCGAAAAATGGTCAGTGGGGCTGCTGCAGGGCCTGCAGGGGCCCTGGGCCCAGGGTTTCCCATACACTGGCCCTCGGTCATGAGGAGGTCCCACTGATGAGACGAGGACAGTTAGGATAGCAGCGCTGACCTTGTGCATAAAAACGCAAGCTTATTCGATTGAAAAGATCACCTTTGTTCTGAAGTTGGTCTTTTCAGTCCAAGAATGTTCTGCCATCCATAAAATGATGGTGTGAATAACAGTGCACGCGTGCTCCGTCACCTCAGTTGTGACCAACTCTTTGTGACCCCATGGACTGTAGCCCGCCAGGCTCCTCTGTCCGTGAGACTCTCCAGGCCAGAATACTGCGTGGGTAGTCATGCCCCCTTCCAAGGGATCTTCCCAACCCAGGGATCCAACCTGCATCTCCTGTGTTTCAGGGAGATTTCTTTATCCACTGAGCCACCTCGGAAGCCCGCTAATAATAGGAGGGCTTTTTAAAGTCCCTAACAATAAGTAAATAGGTAAAAAGGAGAGAGAAACACACATACACACATGCAGAGAAGGAGACAGAGACACAAACGCAGAGAGGGACGCCAGTCCCCGAGGTTACGGGCCCATTTTTAAAAATTTTAAATGACATCCAGGTGTGGAAAGCACTCGAATAACCTACTCGCTTATGGTACAGGCAGGGGAATCCATCTACAGACAGGCTGAGAAACACCCCGAGATCACAGGGGCTTCCCACTCGGGTGCCCAACTCCTTCTCCACTGTGACTCATCCCACCTGTCAGCCATCACAGGTCCATCCTAGACCTGAAACTCACAGACGGATGGCCCTCCTCCAGCCAGCATGTGCTCTGGGCCTCCCTCGGGAGAGAGCAGACCCCTAATTCCACACGGAGGTCATCTGAGTAGCAGACAGCCACTCCTTCCTGGCTACAAAGGCCTTCTTTCCTCCTGCTCAAGTGGAAGGTTAAACTGTAGGTGACTGCCTTGTGAGTGCTAACAAAGGTAAAACTATAATAATTTTAAAAATCCAAGAAGTCAAGTTTCCACAAATTAATTAGGAAATTTGTTTCAGAGCCTCCACTGTGAATTACCCACAAAATAAAGATCTGATGCACTTACTGTTCTCCTGCACCATCAAGCTGAACTGGTAAATTAACGATCAGTTCAGTTCAGTCGCTCAGTCGCATCTGACTCTTTGTGACCCCATGAATCGCAGCACGCCAGGCCTCCCTGTCCATCGCCAACTCCTGGAGTTCACTCAAACTCACGTCCATCTTCGCATGAGGTGGCCAAAGTATTGGAGCTTCAGCTTTAGCATCATTCCTTCCAAAGAAATCCCAGGGCTGATCTCCTTCAGAATGGACTGGTTGGATCTCCTTGCAGTCCAAGGGACTCTCAAGAGTCTTCTCCAACACCACAGTTCAAAAGCATCAATTCTTTGGTGCTCAGCTTTCTTCACAGTCCAACTCTCACATCCATACATGACCACTGGAAAAACCATAGCCTTGACTAGATGGACCTTTGTTGGCAAAGTAATGTCTCTGCTTTTCAATATGCTATCAAGGTTGGTCATAACTTTTCTTCCAAGGAGTAAGCGTCTTTTAATTTCATGGCTGCAGTCACCATCTGCAGTGATTTTGGAGCCCCAAAAAATAAAGTCTGACACTGTTTCCACTGTTTCTCCATCTATTTCCCATGAAGTGATGGGACCAGATGCCATGATCTTCGTTTCCTGAAAGATGATGCTGTGAAAGTGCTGCACTCAATATGCCAGCAAATTTTGAAAACTCAGCAGTGGCCACAGGACTGGAAAAGGTCAGTTTTCATTCCAATCCCAAAGAAAGGCAATGCCAAAGAATGCTCAAACTACCGCACAATTGCAATCATCTCACACGCTAGTAAAGTAATGTTCAAAATTCTCCAAGCCAGGCTTCAGCAATACATGAACTGTGAACTTCCAGATGTTCAAGCTGGTTTTAGAAAAGGCAGAGGAACCAGAGATCAAATTGCCAACATCCGCTGGATCATCGAAAAAGCAAGAGAGTTCCAGAAAACATCTATGTCTGCTTTATTGACTATGCCAAAGCCTTTGACTGTGTGGATCACAATAAACTGTGGAAAATTCTGAAAGAGATAGGAATACCAGACCACCTGACCTGCCTCTTGAGAAACCTATATGCAGGTCAGGAAGCAACAGTTAGAACTGGACATGGAACAACAGACTGGTTCCAAATAGGAAAAGGAGTATGTCAAGGCTGTATATTGTCACCCTGCTTATTTAACTTATATGCAGAGTACATCATGAGAAACACTGGGTTGGAAGAAGCACAAGCTGGAATCAAGATTGCCAGGAGAAATATCAATAACCTCAGATATGCAGAGGACACCACCCTTATGGCAGAAAGTAAAGAAGAACTAAAAAACCTCTTGATGAAAGTGAAAGAGGAGAGTGAAAAGGTTGGCTTAAAGCTCAACATTCAGAAATTAGTGATCAGATCAGATCAAATCAGTTGCTCAGTCGTATCCAACTCTTTGTGACTTATACGTAAACACTGGAGAAGGCAATGGCACCCCACTCCAGTACTCTTGCCTGGAAAATCCCATGGATGTAGGAGCCTGGAAGGCTGCAGTCCATGGGATTGCTGAGGGTCGGAGACGACTGAGCGACTTCACTTTCACTTTTCGCTTTCATGCATTGGAGAAGGAAATGGCAACCCACTCCAGTGTTCTTGCCTAGAGCATCCCAGGGACGGGGGAGCCTGGTGGGCTACCGTCTATGGGGTCACACAAAGTCGGACACAACTGAAGCAACTTAGCAGCATACGTAAACACACTACAGTCCCACAGTGCTCTTATTCCCAGGGTCTGACAATTTGCAGACTCCACTGAGATGAGCTCAGCCACCCAGACTCCCACCCATTTTCCTGAGAGTAAAGCTGAGAAAAACAAACAAGAATTATCTGAGTGACAAACAGGCCTTTTGGACTACTCATAATCCCCAAATATTTTGTGTATAAAGAAATGCTTGACTGTGCCTGCTACGGGCTGAAGTGCCAGCGACTAGAGAGGGCAGCCTCCCGAACGGAGGGTCCCAAAGGATAGCGGCAATGAACAGAATGCCCAGGACCCTCAGGAAACGAGGCCCAAACCGTCCAGGAAGACTCATCTCCCAAAGGGCCTGGGAATGGACTCCGATGCTATTGGGTACCATCTGATGTCCTTGGGCACCGTCTTGCTCCATGATAGTAACTTCTACAGCCATTATCCACAAACACAAATAACAAAGAAGTTTGCAAGTGAATATGAAGCAAATGGGTTCCTGCTCCCATCCCCTGATTTGGATGTGTATATATATATATATTTTTAATCTCTTTTTGAAGCTCCATCTACACTCTTCCTCTAGCACTTCACCGATGAAGGACGCTGAAGAATCAGCCCCATGACTGTTCTACGATGAACAACCCTACTTCTGCTTATTTTCCTGAGCACTTGGAAAGGATTTTCTTACCTTCAGTTCTGACTTAATGAGAACACACCCTCTCCAGGTGGATATGGCCGGTGAAGCCGCCTTTTCCCTGGTAGACGAGAGGAGTGTGCGATGTTCAGCTTGTCACTTAATTGCTGTAGGTTGTGGTTTTTTAATCCATTAAATAGAGAAATTCATGAAACTATTGCAAAGGATTAATGAGATAATATTTGTAAAGTGATTGGAGATAATCTGTTGAAAAGCACATATAAATACAGAGTATTACTACTAAGTCTCTAAGGAATAATAAAATGTGTAATGACATGCCTGTGGTAATCTATACTTAATTATGTAATTTTCTAATACCCAGAAGGTATGCACAAGCAGAGATGAGCAAATTGCATTGTGTGGCATTCATTTCGTGAGGTCACTGGTCATTAAAGTTTAATCATGCCCCATTAAAAAATAAAGATTTCTGTTTTTACTCTTTCCCAATAATTACTAATAATAACATGTGCACATGGTGAGGTATGAAGTCATATCGATTTTTTCAAAGCGAGTTTTCAGAAGGTCCACCCAGCCACCTCCACCCATGCCCACACCCACCTGTCAGGACATCAAAGATGCGCCTTCTCTGTCTTCGGGGGCAGACACAAGCAGCTCGTGTGCAAGGCAGCGACTGACGCAGCACGAGCACCACTATCTGCTGACCTCGGAGCTGGATCTTTCCAAGTTAGGACCTGGGAGTTTTGGAAGAGGCTCGACGGGGTTGGAGACTTCAGCTCTGTTCCTGTCATCAGAAGCTCCGTGGTTCTGGGACAGAGCGAGCGTCCTGTGGACCTTTCTGAACAAGTAAATTAGTGGATGAGTGAACGAGGCCCGGATAAACCCAAAAGTATCTCCCAGAGAAGGGCTTTGAGCTGAGCCCTGAGGAGGAGTGAATTGATCACATATCCAGCCAGCAGGCCCAAAGGACTCAGTGGGGTGTGCCTCCGAGTAGGAATGTGACGCTTCACCCCAGGGCTGGGGATGTGCTGGGGACCTGTCACGGGGGCCATCGAGTCTGGGGGTTCTTAGCTCCAAATCCTCCAAAAAGCTCTTTGGTCCAAAATCTCAGGCCCAAGGCAGACCCATACTTCCTGGAAACGGAGTATTATTACCATATCTGCTGCTTCCAGCCCAGCACACACACATCCAAGGCCACAGGCCAGGACCCCCCAGAGGCTTCCATATGGAGCCCTGAGGAGTGTGGCCGCTCCCAGATGCAGGGGCCGTGAGCTGTGGGTCACCACGGAGCAATCCAGGGCAGACCCACCGTGCCCGGCCGAGGCAAGCGCACCGTGGGTTTCCGAGTTTTTCCATCGGCCTCTGGGCACACCCTCCTTGGACAGCTGGTGGATCCAACAGGTGGCAGCACCTGACGGCTTGGCACATTCCCTGGCGCCCAGCTCTGTGCACAGGGGACCTCGGGTGAGCCAGGCCAGGGCTCAGCTTCCTCGGGTCTCAGGTAGGAGCAAGTGTA
Organism: Bubalus bubalis; assembly: GCF_019923935.1. Taxonomy (NCBI): domain Eukaryota; kingdom Metazoa; phylum Chordata; class Mammalia; order Artiodactyla; family Bovidae; genus Bubalus; species Bubalus bubalis. The sequence continues at coordinate 117,020,978 of NC_059164.1, read as the reverse complement.
CCTGCCTCACCTCCTCTCTGACCCTCCCCTGCACCCACTTCGTGCACCGGAGCCCCCTGGAGCTCGCCGCAAACCAGCTATCGTGGAAATCAAGAAGGATCCAGAGAACAAGCAGGCAAGAGTCTGTGGGACACTCCTGGACACTGCCCAGTCTGGGACACTGGACAGGTGTAGGACACTCTGGTCTCACCACCTACCCGCCCCCGGCCTCAGCCCCTCCGCCCACCAGGTGAGGCTGTTCCTCGAGCTCAGAGGCCCCGTCCTGGCCCCCAGGAGTGCCAGCACCATCTGAGACAGGTTGCAAATGCCGATGCCCATGGCGGGGCCCGGAATCCACAACAACGGCCCCCAGGGCGGACGCGCCAGCCAGGTGGGGGCACGGCACGCGCGTCTCCAGAGCACCTCCCACCCTGCAGCTGGCGCGCCCCTGGACACGGAGCTCCGTGGCGGGGAGGGGTCGCAGGCTCCCACCGGCGCCTCCATCGGGGGCTCACTGGTCACTGATGACCAATGACCAGTCATCCAGGGCTGCCCGCCAGCTTCTTCCTCCCCGTTTGTGAGGCTCTATTCACACCACGGTCTGCACCGTCCCCTGGGATCCACAGCTGCGTCCTGGGCCCCCTGCTGCAGATTCCAGAAAGAAGGGCTTGACATACTCCCTAGAGGGCGGATCACCACTGATGCCTGTGCTCCAGACGTGGAACCACAGGAAGGGAAACGCCACCTTCCCTCCCTCCTCTCCAACTTTCCCCCACCCGCCACCTTCCCTCAAACCTCAGCTCGCCTTGGCTTCCAGCCCGATTGCTGAGGACCTACTGCGTGCAGGGCCGGAGCAGTCAGACACACACGCTGTCAGGTCAAACTGAGTCAGCCGGGTCTCTAATATTCTGGTTTCTAAACCGATTTAGGTTCTTGGCTCCCATCATGAATGTAGAAAATCTTCTGGGATTTCCAAGGTTGGGGGGACCCCTGAAATGGCTTGACCTGAGATATCTTTTGACAGTGAGGATGCCCAGTGCAAATCAGGTCCCTTTCAGAACCCAGCCTCCGGCTGAGGGCAGGAGAGATTTCTCCACACCCACTGAAGCTGACGACCAGGCCAGGTGGGCACACGGGTGCCACCCACAGCCCCCGGCCCCCACTAACACCAGTGGCTGGGCATCTGTTTGCCTCCACAGTGCAGGACAAGTGACGCTTCGGAGTGTTCGTCTTCCTTTCAGGAGCGTCACTGAAGGGCCACAGCACTTCCTCCACGGGACACAGAGTGGTTTTCCAGAGAAAGTGCGCGTGTTCTGTCCAGTGGAGTACAAGGCGTGAGTCTGGGTGGGGGTCCTCTGCCCCCTAACCTCGGGCTGCCCCGTACCCTTGTCACCTCCCGGCTCATTTCACTGCCATTCACACCAGGAAAGCCACCACCAAGAGAACACAGGTCCCAGTGTCTGTGACCAAACAGGAGGGCAGGGGCTCGGGCACACTTATCTTGGGCTTGTTGTTGTTCTTCAGGCATGTCCAACTCTTTGCGACCCCGTGGACCACAGCACACCGGGCCTCCCTGTCCATCACCTACTCCCGGATCTTGCTCAAACTCATGTCCCTTAAGTCAGGGATGCCATCCAGCCATCTCATCCTCTGTCGTCTCCTTCTCCTCCCACCTTCAGTCTTTCCCAGCATCAGAGTCTTTTCCAATGAGTCAGTTCTTAGCATCAGGGGGCCAACACTTTTACTGGAGTTTCAGCATCAGCACCAGTCCTCCCAGTGACTGTCCGGGATGGTTCCCTTTAAGATGGTCTTGGGCTGGCGGGGCCTTTTGCAACAGTGTTGAAGTGAACCCCCAGCACCCCGCCCCCCGCCTCCTTTCCTGTGTTCACAAGCTCGTACCTGGGAGTTGCCGCTATTTTTTAAACACGGCATAAGGCACCGGATTCGGGCCCTCTCTCATGCCCCTCCAGCCTCCTCTGTCCTGCGCGGGTCCCAGATGCAGACCCCTGCCCACTGCGGCCCTGGGCTCCCATTCCTCTCCTTTGCAGGGCATTGGGCAGCAGGAAATGGCACCATTGGCCACTCTAAGCGTCACCCGAGTCCTCGGGGGACAGGACTCCGCGTCTCCTAGAGTTCATCACTCAGCTCCCCAACACACCCTCACGAGGGGCAGAGCCAGGAACAAGCCAAATGGCGCGACCCTCACCAAGGAGCTGCCCCCAGCTCCCCCCTGCTCTCCACTGACCCGGGATGGCACCAGCAGGAGGGGCCAGTGTGGCACCCAGCCGGCATCCTGCCCCCGGAGCCCCTGAAGCCCCACCCGCTCCCTGCACGGTCGTCAGGGGCCCAGGGGTGAACCCCGCGAGCAGGTAGAGGTTGCTGGAAGGCACCCCCACCCCCGACAGGCACTGTTGGGAAAGCCCCATCCAAGTGCGGCCCGCCCCACTTCAGGACACCTGGGCATCTTGACAGAGCAGGTGGGAGGGTCTCCCCTCTGGGCCTGGGGGGAGGAAACGAAACCCGAGGGAGGAGGCGGGAGAGGAGGGAGAGAGGAGGGACAGGCAGAGCGGATGGAGAGCAGGAGCACGCAGGACCCAAGGCTGCAGCAAGAGACACGATGCTCCAGAATCCACACGGGGGGAAAGCGGCTGCCGCGGGGACCCGAGGGCTCCCGCTCGTCTGGGCTCCCACACAGGGTGTCCCCACAGTTGGCTGGACATCAGGGGGCAGGGCGGGGACTGGGGGGCAGGCGTGGGTCCGTCCTCCCACGTGCTCCTCCCCTCCCCTCCCTCTCCCCTCCCCTTCCCTCCTCTCTCTCCCTCCCTTCCCTCCTCTCTTCCCCATCCTCTTCCTCCTCCTTTCCCTCTCCCCTCCTTCCTCCCCTCCCTCCTCCCCTCCCCTCCTCCCTGTCCCTCCTCTCCTCCCCATCCTCTTCCTCCTCCTTTCCCCCTCCCCTCCTTCCTCCCCTCCCTCCTCCCCTCCCCTCCTCCCTGTCCCTCCTCTCTTCCCCATCCTCTTCCTCCTCCTTTCCCCCTCCCCTCCTTCCTCCCCTCCCTCCTCCCCTCCCCTCCTCCCTGTCCCTCCTCTCTTCCCCATCCTCTTCCTCCTCCTTTCCCCCCTCCCCTCCCTCCTCCCCTCCCCATCCTCTTCCTCCTCCCCTCCACCCTCCCCTCTGTCCCTCCCCTTCTCTCCCTCCTGCCCTCTCTTCAAAACACTTGAGTTCAAGATAAAAACAAACAGTTGGCAAACTATTGAGATGAGAATAAGGAGTTAATTTTTTCAAAATTCTGGAGGAGCAAGGCAGCCGGGCCCTGCAAGGTCGAAGCCAGAACCGGGCATTAAGGACAGCATTCATCTTGGCGTAGCTGCTTGACGTCTTGCGGCCCATCAGGGCCCATCCGCAGAGCTATAACCATGCAATCCAATGCTGCAAGGACAGGACGCCAGAAGCCCAGGCCGGGTATTTTTATAACTGACGCAACCCCAGGCGGAGGGTCTGTGCTGAGTGCCCACCCCCACCCATGTCCCCGGAGCAGGGCACCCGCGTGTCAGGACCCGCCACCAAGGCGAGCCTGGGAGAGACCTGGAGCTCTAATACCTTGGCTGGACCAAGGGGACTGGCGGCTGGAGCCGAAGAGCCTGGACGCCTCCCGCCCCAGCTGCGCAGTCAGCCATTGTGACCTCTCATGCCTGCCGCCCTGAGCCTCAGTCTCCCCATCTGCAGCCCTGAGACACGCATGCCCAGCATCACAGGAGACAGTTGGTGCAGAGCTGCGCCCGGCGTGCCTAATTCCTCTTCACCGCGGGTCATCGCCATCTCCTGTCGAGTCGGGGGGAGGCATGCTGGCCCCACGTGCCTCCCCTTCACTGAGCACCCAGCTGCCCAGGCAGGCGTCCTGTTCCACCAGCGCCCCGTGCTGTGTGACCCGCAAGTTCCCCACGAGCAACGAGATGAGTTCCAGGGCCTCGGGTCCACAGCCCAGCTCGGCCTGAGCGATGGCTCGCTTGGGGCCCCCTCCACTCTGGGCCCTTCCCAGCCAGCCCCGGGGCACCCCGGGCCCTGCCTGCTTTGGCACCACCCCCTCTGGCCCGTGCCCTGCCTCCTGCTCGGTCTCATCCTCAGCAGACGCCACCAGGAGCAGCTGCGTGTTCTCACTGCCATTTCTCTCCTCTCGAGAAATGAGCTCCCGTGGGAAAGGTTTTTCTGTCTCCTCTGTTCACCTCCTGGAGCCCTGTTACCTACTGCATGGAACACGCATGCTCATATATCTCTCAGGCAAGAGTGAGTGGGCCAATCGACCAGCCAAAGGCCCTTCCCAGCCCCTTCCCCTCATTCTGGGTGATGCAAGGGGCTTTGGGGGCCACCCCCAGGGCCAGGTTGAAGCAGTCAGCTTCCTTCCTCACCTGCTACGTGCCAGCCTGCCCCACAGCCAGACCCTGGGCCACTCTGAGGTGGGTCCAGAAGTTACGGGTCCCCCAGCTGGTCCCCTCTGCAGTCACTGCAGATCGCAGCATCAATCGGGCCACAGGAGCCTTCAGGGACCTCCCCCCCCACCTGCTCACTGCCACTTCCCTGGGTGCCAGGCCCCTCCCCGCCTCCCAGAGCACCAGCTCTTCCCCCAGGGCCTGCGAGGAGTGGTCCTTGGGACCACACCCGCCAAGGGAGCCTGGGACTGAGTCCCAGGGCCGTGGGTCCTCACTCAGCCCTGCCGCCAACAAGCTTCCCACCGGGCCCTGTCCTCTGGGCTCCCCTCGGGCACCCACAGAGCCGTGCGGAGCAGCGTGCCACCCCACTGGCCTGACCTGTCCCACCAGCACCTCGCTGCTACTTTCCACACCATGAGGAGCAAGTCGCAGGAGAGGTTTCAACACCTGTATGGGGTTGGGGGGTGCCTGCTCCCTGCCCTCTCCTGGGACACCTGGCTGGTAACCAGGCTAGAGTCCATCAGCGGAGGCAGCGCCGTGTGCAGACAGCCTCCCTCTGGACATGGGCCTCCGGCCAGGCTGCAGGAGTGGCCCCACCATTCTTCGAGGTCAGCGTCCAGCACCCATTTCACAGATAAGGACACCAAGGCCGAGAGATAAGCAAGCGTCCCTGAGACCGAGCAGCTGGGCCATAAACCCCAGGGTCCATGTGCCACGTGTTGCTGGGATTCCACCGGGAGACAAAGCAGTCTCCAGGTGACCTAGGCACGAAGGCCGCCCTGCCGTGATGGGCGGCGGGAGGCTCACCCTGGACACCCAGGAGAACAGGCGGCCAGTGCCTCTCCTGGGGGAGGAGAGCCCTTCTTGTGGCTTGCCCGCCCCCACAGTCCTCCACAAGGCCGGCTTCTCTGCCCCAGCCCCACAAGGCCCGGTCTGTGTGCGTCCAGCTGTGCGACCCGCTACATTCCTCTGTACCGCGTGACATTCCAGCCGCCCCACCCGAGTCCTGTCGCGTGGGGGTGAGACTTTACTCACTACCCTGCCATCCATCCAGGAGAGGTCAGACAGGCCAGATCCAGGATCCGCTGGGGCTTCTGGAATGTAGGGGTGCGGCTCTCGGGGCCAGGAGCCCCCCAGACCCCCACGCCCTTGCGACACGTCCCGGGAGAGAGCCCAAGGGTGGCTGCCGGCCAGGCCCTGCCGAGAGTTAAGGTTCTCAAGGCCCGCTTGTTGCAGCGTCGCTATTTCAGACACCTACGGTTCTGAACGGGACAGATGGCCAGGCCGGGCGTTGAGAATGGCTGGCACTCGAGGTTCCATTGTCCCGGGAGAAAGTGGGCTCCTGTACCCAACTTCCAAGCGGTCCTGTCCTGAAGGTCACCGACAATGTGACCACGCCGGGCAGCCACGGGGCGAGCAATGCTCTGCCAGATGAAAATCCTTTTGTTGTCGGGCCTGGAAGGTCACACAGTGCCCTTTGAGATTGCCTGGCCAGCAGGAAGTCCCCCACTCCACTCCAGTAGAGGTGACAGCTTCGGGGGCAGAAGTCAGCACCGTGGCATCGACCAGCAAGGCCACGCAAAGCCAAGGCCTATTTTCCCATCACAAACAAATGCCATCATGGCCCAGGAACTGTGGCAATAAAGAGGTGCTTGTTTGAAAGGCCACTGGCTCAGCTGGGCCCAGAAGGAAAGGTAGCTGCAGCTGGGCGCAGGGCAAGGGGCCTTGGGGAGCCCCAGGCCCAGCCGGAGTCTCTGGGGAGGTACAACCCAGCCAGCCCTCTTGTCGTGGAAGCTGTGTTCTAGAAAGTCCACAAGCACCGAGATGTTGGGAACTGGGCCGCGATTCCCAGGAAAGATGGGGCTGGGTGCCCACGAGCCTCAGGCTTTGCATTTTGCCAATTGATCAGCATATGCGCTTCCTTTGCATGTTTCTGTTTAAAGACATCGTGCTGAGTGCATCCCATTGGTTCATGCCTGCATGGACTTGATCCAGGAGGTGCTCTCTCCACACGGCCCAGCACCGCATCCTGAAACTTGGGAGCTGGGTACCGTGCTTCACTACACCTGGGGACCATTGGAAACAGCCAGCAAATGTGCAAAGACATGGAGACCAGGGCCCTGGGCAAACCATGAGAAGGACCCATGCTTGCAGAGCGAGCTGAAAGGAGGGGAGCAGCCCCCAATATCATTGAGGCCCCAAGCACGGATGGGGAGCATCTGCACTAACGTTTTCCAACAGTCATTTGACCTTGACTCTCAAATCCCTTCCTTCCTGGAGGGAAAGGTGGTAGCCGGCCCAACAGAAACTCAGCTCCACCATCTGCCCAGGATCGTGACAGGTCTTGGGGTCATAGGTCTCTTCTACAACCTGGCGGAAGCAAAAAAATCCACATGCACTTTTAAGGGGACAAGTAGGAAAGTGGCTATCATCATGGACTCTGGCATTTTGACACAATGTAGGCGCCCAAACGGAGATCCTTGTAGAACTTAGCTTCTCAGCTGTTCCCAGCGCGGAGGGCAGGGGCGCTGCTAAATACACCTGCTTTTTGGCATCTCCAGAGAAAGCTGCGGGCCAGGGGAGGACAGGCAACCCTGACGTGCCCCGCAGGGGCACATGTGGCCTCCTGGCCTGTACCTGTATCCTTGAGGAAGGGTCCGGAGCAGCTCCCTTGAAGGAACCTTCTAGAAGAATCCAGGGATGTGCCTGGCCCTCCTGAGACTCCACTCAGGCCTTGGGGATTGAGCAACTCTGTCTCAAGAAGCTCTTGAAACGCATCAGAAAGCTCCACCTGGAGGCCCACCCTTTTCCGGGCTTCCTGGAGAACCACGGGCTCCCACACCAACTCTGAGCAGCCTCGGGCTCTTGTGCCTGCTCTCCGTGCTTGCCTTTGCCTCGAGGCCTCTCTCCTCCCTGCTTGGCTTTGTCTTAAGGGTCCCATGAGGTCACCTTGCCACCACCCTGCCAGCTCCCTCTGCCCCTGACTCCACGGTGTCACAGACAGCTGGCAGGAGAGGGAAGGGCAGCAGAGGCTGATGAAAGAGCCCTTCCAGCTGAGAACAGCTCCAGGGCAGACAGCACACGGCTTCCACAGCCCAGACCCAGCCCTGGGCCTCCCCACCCTACACCCCCAGGGTCCAGACAAGAAGCGGGTAGGGGTCGGGTTCGGGTTCGGGTCAGGGCTGGTAAAGGCACTGGGCCCATGCAGACCAGCTCCTGGGAGAGGAGCCGAGCCAGGCCACGTGAGGTGGCCGCCTGGTGAAGGGGGCAAGCACCCCCTTCCATCCTCTTCCTCATCATCCCCCGGGGTTCAGGGAAAGGATGGGTCTTCAGGGCTTGTCAGCCCCATGCGGCCCCCGCTCGGGAACACCGTGTAGCCCCCACTGTCCGTGCACACACAGTGGGGCCAGGACTGGCGAGCGTGCATTAGGACGGGGCTCAGGGTCCCAGCTGGACCCAATCAAACCGGCGATCCCGCACCGGGAGTCCTCGTCTGCTGAGTGGAAGGACTGACGATGCGATGACCGTTCAGAACCGGCGGTCAGCACAGAGCAGCTCCCAGGCCAGAGCCTCCATCGTGAGCAGCCCTCAAGTTCAGGGACTCGAGTTCAAGCCCTAGCCTGTCTTGGAATGGTCTCTGGTCATCCCTGGACCAGTGGGTTTCCCTAGAGGCAGGCCTTCTCCGTGCTAAAGCCAGGAACATGGGGCAAACTGGCACGAGCTTGCCACCCTGTTTGACTTTCCCAGCGTCTGTTTCATCCCCATAAAGTAGGCAATGCCATCCGACTCAGCGTCAGAGTGCTTTCCTGTCCACCGAGAGCTGCCCCAGTGAAGAGGCGCGCTGTCCTTCTCCCGTGGTGGAGCTGGGGCCTCCAGAAGAGCGTGCCCACCAGCCCCAGGCTCTTCTGTCCTGCAGACAAGCAATGCTCTCCCCGCTCCACTTTTACGTGAACTTCCGCCTTCAAAGATCTGCTAGGAAAAGTCACGCCGATGTTGGCGCCGCGCAGGTCCCAAAGAGAAGAGGGACGGGATCTGAGTTCCTGGGTGCTAACAAGAACCAGTCATCAAACATGCGACATTGCTTATTCAACATACATGGAAATTCAGGTTCACATGCTGTAAAAGTTGTCCTCCAAAAGAGTAAGACGATCGCGACGATCACGCCTTCTCGGCCAGCGTCAGGAAGTCGATGGGCAGCAGAGCTAAGCGGAAGGGGTGCTGCCTGCCTCTGCTGGGGCTGACGGTGCGACGACCGCACAGGGAACTCTACTCAGTACTCTGAGTAACCTGCATGAGAAAAGGATCTAAAGACAGAATGAGCACACGGACGTGCTGACTCGCGGTGCTGGACGCCTGAAACTTACACAGTGAAACTGACGTCAAACAGAAAGAGCACTGATGCTGCTGCTCCCCAGAGAGCTTTCACCACGGGCAGGATGCTTGGAACCTAAGCAGGGGAAGGACTCGGGGTCCCTCAGTCTAGTCCCCTCCCCAGAACCCAGAGGACACCCCCACAGCTATCCAGCCCCTACACTACCCTAGCCTGGCAGGGGCAAGCCCACCGCCCTCCATGGGCCTGGTGGGAGCAGTCTGGTCGCTGACCTGAGCGTCCACCTTCCTGGGGTCCATCTTTCCCCCTGAGCTGTGTGTCCTCCCAGGTCCCACTCTCTCTCTTTAGGATCGGGGGTCCTTCGTCAGGGGTGCGCATAAGACAAGTCTCCCTGCTCACCTCCTCCATCACCTCCTCCAACATTGAAGAGAAGGAGGTGGGGGTGGGGGACAGGCGAGGGGACTGGAAAGGGAAGCTGGAGTCCCACAGCCCAGAGTCCTGCACATGGGCTGGGGGATGAGCTCAGCGCTTCTGGAAGGGGAGGGCAGGGCAGGGCCGTGTGGTCAGCGGTGACTCAGGCCTCTTTGTCCCGAGCGCACAGTGGAGGACAGACAGCGGGCTCCGTGCAGAACAAAGAGGTTCTGTGGAGCGGCCCTGAGCAGAGGGCAGTGCTGGGGAGGGAGCACTCAGAGAGAAGGGAGCCCGCGGAGCGTGGGCCAGCCCGCCCGGAAGTACAGCGCAGCGGCATCGAAGGTCTCCCGAAGGCGGCGAGGAGCCAGCGGGTGGGGCGCCAAGCAGCTGGCACGACCCCCAGGAGGCAGGCCAGGTGGGAGACGAGCCACGGGGGCCGGCCTCAGCCTTCTTCCCGCGCTCATGGCTCCGGGTGGGCCCGGGGCCCCCCTTTCTCTCCTGGAGCCACGGGACTCTCCCCTGGTCAGTGCCCCCACCCCCACCCCGTCCCGGGGACGACACAGGACTCGAGAGAGTGACAGCTGCTTGCCCCCCGCACCCCCCCAGCTCAGGGGCCATCCCGCCTCCCGGGTGGTGGGCAGGCACTGGGCCAGCCCCCGCAGGGCCCTGCCACATCCATCCAGGCTCCTGGGTGGTGCAGTCTGCCTCTCGAGGGCCAGGGGTCCGACTCTGCTTCTTACTCCCCGGGAGTTAGTGCGGGACTGAGTCCAAGCCAAGCAGTGGTCCTGCTGCCAGGGCCGCTCCTGGGGACGCTCCCACCACGGCCGCTTCTCGGCCCAGCGACCCCCGCCCCCTCCCCAGGGGCATCGCATCGTGAGGTCCGCTGTCTGGGTGTCTCTGTGTGAGTGTGGATCCCTAAGTGGGCATGCCCCCGTTTAGAACCCTCTGCAAGCCAGTGATGTGTTTGCTACTCTGCGTTCTTCCACCAAAGAAGAAGGGAGAGACTTGAAAACCTAGTTTTCCTGGGACAGTTTCGTTACCAATTAGGAAACATGGGCCCCAAGCCCTGAGCAACTTCACCTGGAGGCCTGGGCAGGTGACGGGGCAGGGGGTCCTCTCCCTCCATCGGGCCCAAAGGTTGCCTCTGTGTGAGCTTTACTGTATTTGTTCTTCCGACTCTTGTTTCGTTTGCTCATCGTCGTGTTTTAAGATTAATCCGTGTTGTTGCTTGTAGTTTTAATTTGGCTGTTCTTGTTACCAGAATATTCTATGGCAATAAGAAGGATGAGATGGTTGGATGGCATCACTGACTCGATGGACAAGAGTTTGAGTAAGCTCCGGGAGTTGGTGATGGACAGGGAGGGCTGGTGTGCTGCAGTCCATGGGGTCGCAAAGAGTCAGACATGACTGAGCGACTGAACTGAACTAAGAAGGTGCACGCTGTCAAAGGTACAGGATAGCCGGACGCTTACCAAATGAAGTGAGGAGTAAGTTGGGGAACTCCTGGGGAGACAGCTGTGTTCTGCTTCTCGAGTTTACTGGGGGTCATGTTACTGTTTACGACCCTTCCTTACCCTGTTCATTATCCACTATGCACCTCCCTGCATGCCTTAGGTTTCACAACAAAAAGTTTCCATGAAAAGTGGAAGCCCTATGAATAAGGCATTCAGGGTTGCATGCATGCTCAGTCGCTTCAGTCGTGTCCGACTCTTTGCGACCCTGTGGACTGTAGCCCGCCAGGCCCCCCTGTCCAGGGGATTCTCCAGGCAAGACTATTGGAGTGGGTTGTCATGCCCTTCTCCAGGGGATCTTCCCGACCCAGGAGTGGAACCCAGTCTCCTGGGTCCCCTGCATTGGCAGGCAGGTTCTTTAGCGCTACAACCACCTGGGAAGCCCAGGGTTTGGGGGGCATTTGGGGTTATTATATACAAAGTGGGGCCACCGAGGGCGAAATGGAGGGAGACCTGCTCAAGACCTCAGGTCCTGCGCTCCTGGTGGGGGTGCTTTAGTCCCTCAGTCGTGTCTAACTCTTGTGACCCTGTGGCCTGTAACCTGCAGACTCCTCTGTCCCTGGGATTCTCCAGGCAAGAATACTGGAGTGGGTTGCCATTCCCTTCACCAGGGGTATGTTCCCCACCCAGGGATCAAACCCGGGTCTCCTGCATCCCTGGTGGATTCTTTACCATCTGGATCAGAGTTCCTGTGAATTTGTGATCTCCATTAGGATGCTTTCTCCAAGAGTGGGAAGCAGCTCTGTTTGCCAGGAGGACGATGTACAGAGGCCAGCATGCTGCATGCAAGCGCCCATGGGGTTGGGGGCCCCCCATAGCTGCCACGCTGCCACGCTGCCCCAAGAGACCCCTGGGGGGGTGTATTTCAAAAGAAGACCATCTCTTTTAAAATGATTTGTCCCACCAAGAGGTGAGAAGACAATGGCTCAGGAGGCCTGGAAGGGACCACTGTCTCCCATGAGCTCCAGCCGGGGGTGGTACTCAGTCCACACCCAGGGGAGCCACACTCCCCTCCGAGGTGCTTGGCCATGGAGACTGGGGTGAAGCGTGGGCTGAACCGAGAATTCTCCTGGCGCCCAGATTGCACCTAGAGTCCACGGAGAACATTCCTCCCCACCTGGGCCCCCTCACCAGACACTGTTTCCAAGGGGTGGAAATCAACACGTCTCCAGGTGAGAGAGCAGATACACCCCCTCATGTGTGTCCGACGGTCACTCACTGCCTGGGTGTCGCAGACACCGCCACCCCCACCTGGACATGACCCTGGCGGGACCACCGTCCAAGGCAGGGAGCTCTGAGCCGCTGCAGGCAAGTGGGGGCCGGGGAGAACCATGTGAGGTCACACTCCAAGGTGAGCCGACTCCTGGAAAGGCCACAGCTCAGCCCTGCAAGCTGCTCCAGAGTGAGGACTGAACTCCTGGAAATCAGGAGGGAAAACCAGAAAACCATGGGGCTCACTTAAACTGCAGTCAGCGTGTTCAGGCCACACTTCAGAACTTGCCCCAGTGGACACTCTTCATTTGCACGTAAACACCTGCGGCACTTCTCGACAGAACCACAGGGACGGTTTTGTGCAGCTTTAGCACCCACTGTTTTACGGTCGTGTTACAGGGGTGTGACTACCGGCCATGTGACCTGCACACCAAGCGTGAAGTCAAGCCCGGGAAGACACGAGTGAGATCAGACTCTCTGGGGAGCGGCACGCTCTCTTGGTGGTCGGATATTCTTAGACCCACTGGACATCTGTGGTGAGCCTGCAGAGGACAGGAAGCACCAACAGAAGGGTGGGAAGGCTGGTGAAGACACGGAACCCCCAGAGTGGTGAGCAGCTGCCTGGAGAGCCCCCTGAGAAGACCGTGGCCCAGGAGGAAGCGCCCTGGGCCCAGAGAACTACAGGCACAAAACTCCCTCACGAGGTTGCCTTGCACCCTCTCTTGAGTCTACTGCTAGAAGCTGAGAAATCTCGTTTAAACACACTTGTGTGGTGGATTGCTTTAGACAGCAGCATTTCCAGGGTGTCCACGGCTGCAGCCACATCTCACCATATTCCAGGAGTAAGGACAGGGCTGAGTGGCGGGCAGTGAGGGGCCCATTTCCTGAGGAGGGAGATGGTGTCCAGCCCCCGCCCCCAGAGCTGGGCTCCTCCACATTGAATCCACATAGAAAAGGCCAACCTGCTCGGAAAATCTGAGGCTGATAGAAACCTTAAGATGCAGTTAACATTCAGAGGGCTTCCCTGGTGGATCATGGTAAAGAATCCGCATGCCAATGCAGGAGACGTGCGTTCAGTCCCTGGGTCAGGAAGATCTCCTGAAGGAGGAAATGGCGGCCCATTCCAGTATTCTTGTCTAGAAAATCTCATGGACAGACGAACCTAGCGGGCTACAGTCCATGGGATCACAAGGGATCAAACACAACTTAGCAACTAAACAACAATATTCAAAAAAGACTGCATCAAAAAAAATTAAATAAAGAGTCTAGATAAACACCAAGTCTCTCGCTGAGGCATTTGTGGTTCAGTGGTAGAATTCTCACCTGCCACGTGGGAGGCCTGGGTTTGAGGCTGATACAATCTTAAGATGCAGTTAATATGCAAAGGGCCTCCCTGGTGGCTGACGGTAAAGAATCCGCCTGCCAATGCAGGACATGTGGGTTCAATCCCTGGGTTGGGAAGATCCCCTGAAGGAGGAAATGGCAACCCACTCCAGTATTCTTGCCTGGGAAATCTCATGGACAGAGGAACCTAGCAGGCTATAGTCCCTGGGGTCACAAGGGGTCGGACACAACTTAGCAACTGAACAACAATATTCAAATGACTGGATTAAAAAATTTTTAAATAGAGTCTAGATATACAGCAAAACTAATAAGATGGAATTTATCCAACATGAATACAAATGCTAAACTCAACTAACCATGTGGTGTAAGCTGGAGGAGACGTAATTTAGTACATGTGAAGAAGACCAAGAGCATGTATTGCCAATGTGACAGATCTGAAAAATACAATAAAAATAACACGAGTTTGGGCTACCTCCATAGGATTTAATATTCAGACTCCAGCTGGAACCAAATTCAGCATATTGATTCCAGATCTGGACACTTTTGAGGCCAACTCTGAAGCAAGCCACATTCAAAAAACTAGAATCATGGCATCCGGTCCCATCACTACATGGCAAATAGATGGGGAAAAATTAGAAACAGTGGCAGACTTTATTTCCTTGGGCTCCAAAATCACCACGGACAGTGTCTATAGCCATGAAATTAAAAGATGCTTGCTCCTTGGAAGGAAAGCTATGACAAACTTAGACAAGGTATTAAAAAGCAGAGACATCAATTTGCTGACAGAGGTCCATGTAGTCAAAGCTATGGTTTTTCAAGTAGTCATTTATGGATGTGAGAGTTGGACCATAATGAAGGCCGAGTGCTGAAGAATTGATGCTTTCAAACTGTGGTTGAGGACTCTTGAGAGTCCCTTGGACTGCAAGGAGGTCAAACCAGTCCATCCTAAAGGAAATCAACCCTGAATATTCATTGGAAGGACTGATGCTGAAGCTGAAAGTCCAATATTTTGGCCACCTGATGCAAAGAGCTGACCCACTGGAAAAGACCCTGATGCTGGGGAAGATTAAGGGCAGGAGGAGAAGGGGACAACAGAGGATGAGATGGTTGGATGGCATCACTGACTCGATGGACATGAGTTCAAGCAAGCTCCAGAAGACAGTGCAGGACAGGGAAGCCTGGCGTGCTGCAGCCGGTGGGGTCACAAAGAGTCGGACACAATTTAGCAACTAAACAACAACTGAATCAAGCTGGACTCGGTCCCAAGAAGAACGTGTGGAACAGACGAGAGAAGGTGGGCTTTGTGGGCCAGTCCCAGTCTACCGCTCATTATGCAGCTGTGTCGCTGCTGACAGCTTGCTTATCCTCTCTGAGCCATTGCCCTCTCATCTGAGAAAGAAGAATCATTTAGACACTTTCTCTGACTGAGATAATTAGGTAGGTCAAAATGCCAGTCTCAAAGTCAGCACCCAGTAAATTCGCTGAATTATGACTATCATCTTTGTGCTGTAAAAGATATCCTGGCAAAACAAACACAGGAGCTGTCTTTAGATGCGTGTTACAGGAGAGATGGGCTGGGAACACGGGGCTCAGGGCAGAGCGGAGGCTGTGGTGAGAGAGGCAGGGCAGGAGCTGGGGACAAGGAGGGACAGGGCTGAAGAAGAGATACCCCCGCCTCCGAGCAGTTCGATTCTGATACAGAATCCCTGGATCCCATGTTCAGAAACACAGGTCCGAAAGTGTGATGCTTCTGTTCAAAGTGTGCAACTGCGGAGCAAAGAGTCCAGGATGTGATGGAATAAATGCCTGCCCTGCGGGGAATTCAGCTCCGACCTCTCCTGCCTCCATCACGCGGCGGGTCTTTCTCAGGCTTTCTGCAGCTCTGGAGGAGGAGCTATTAAACGACGTCATGGGATCCCAGGCCTTCACAAGATCCAAGTTTAAAAAATGTCAACTAGGGCGTCTCTGACCCTCTAGGGGGGATTAGCCAGCTCCCCTGAGTCCAAAACGGATCCACAACAGGGCTGGGAACAGGATGAAGGGAGGGGATGCCCTCCAACACCCCCCACCCCAAAAACCCCTCTTCTGCAAGGGAGGGCCAGCATTCAGCGCGTGCACAGCACAGGGCGTGAGGACAAGACATCCCCTCCAAGGGCCCCCAGCACAGAAGCCGAGGGTACACCTGCAAGCCTGCTTCCGCCGTCAGGATGCTGGTCCTGTGGACAAGGACTCCTGAGGCACGCCAGGTACCTGGCGCCCTCTTAACACTTCCTTCCTCCCCTAAGCCCTTCCTTCAGCCTCACAGCACTCCCTTTTCCCCCACGATTATAAAAGTAATACGTGTTCATTGTACAAAATTCGGAAGCTACACAAAGGTAGCTTTCAATCTGCCCTAATTGCACCGGCTAGAGTCAAACAATAACTATTTTAAGGACTTATACCTACAGAACATTTATTGGACTTAGGAAATTTCTTACGAGAAGCATCCTTTCTGTCACTTATTACATGATGCAAATTTTCCAACTCGCTAGATATTCTTCAGGCTTATGACTGTGGTATCACATTATAGAAATAGGGCTTTTTTATTGGACAACCTCCCATTTTAGCTATTGATGTTGTTTCCAATCTTTTGGGACAATTTATGACATTGAAATAAAAATTATTGCATGCAGCTTTTTAAAATTATTTTTAGGATAAATTCCTAGGAGAGGTTTATTGCTAGGTCAAGTGGTTTAAGCATTAAGAAGCTTGATTAAAAGTAATAAAAGTGCTCCCAGAAAATCGTACCAATTCACTCATATGTGGACACAAGAGTTCTGTCACTCAGTCTTTTGCCAGTCTGGGCTGGTTATTATCTCAGTATTTTATCTCTGCCCATTTGATCATTAAAAGCTATTATTTTAATTATACTGTTAGTTATTTAACTGCTAGTGGGGTTGAATGCTTTACTTACTCTCGCTGGCAATTTGTTTTGCTTCAGTGAATAGTCTATCGATGTTATTTGCTCACTTTTCTCCTTGAATGTTCCACTTTTTCTTATGGATCCTCATAGGAATGTTTGTATTTAAGAATTTTACACCTTTGTCATGTCTGGATTTTTCCCAGTACATTTTGTTTGCATTTTAACTTGAAATACTATTTTTAATTTGCAGATATTTAAAATTTAACATAGTCAAACCCCAGTCTTTGCCTTTATAGGGTCCTCTCCTTTCTGCTGCTGCTGCTGCTGCTAAGTCACTTCAGTCGTGTCCGACTCCGTGCGACCCCAGAGATGGCAGCCCACCAGGCTCCCCTATCCCTGGGATTCTCCAGGCTAGAACACTGGAGTGGGTTGCCATTTCTTTCTCCAATGCATGAAAGTAAAAACTTAAAGTGAAGTCGCTCAGTCGTGTCTGACTCTTAGCGACCCCATGGACTGCAGCCTACCAGGCTCCTCCGTCCATGGGATTTGCCAGGCAAGAGCACTGGAGTGGGGTGCCATTGCCTTCTCCACCTCTGCTTTCTAAGGTCAGATAAACACTGCTCTGTTTCTTTCCCAATTCATTTTCTTCTCTCATGGAATTATTTAATCCACAGTAAGACTCTTCTGATGTCTGATAGGAAGTATAACCCAAATCCTTCTTCTCTGAGTACTGACATGGTGTCCCGGCACCTTTCATGAAGAGCTCACTCTTTCCCCACTAATGTGAAAGGCACATTTTATTAAATACTAGATTACTTTTAAATATTGCATCTGTTTCTCAGTCTTCTTTTTTTTCCCTACTGATTTCCTATTTTCACACTGGTGGATTCAATATGTCCTCACAATACTTTTAATCTGGGATAGCAAATATACTATTAATATGCTTTTCTAAAAATCTTTCTCTATTCCCACTTATTTGTTATCTCTCTCATTTAGAATTACTTGGTCAAGTTCCAAAAATATCCTTACACAATTTTGGTTGAGATTACATTATATTTTTTTAATTGAAACATAGTATTTTTTAACAGATGTATTTTTTTAGTTGAAGTATTATTTTTAATAAATTTTCCAGCTAGTTGTTGCAAACAGGTACAGGTATATTTTTTTAATTGAACAATATTGTGCTGTTTCAAGTGTACAGCAAAGAGTGGTCCAGTTTTTTACATACATGAAACTGTATATATTTTTACATATACGAAACTGTATATGTGAAACTGTATGTGCATACGTACTTTTTCAGATCACTTTCCACTAAGGTTATTACGAGACGTTGGATACAGTTCCGTGTGCCATCAGTGAGTGCCTGGCGTTTACCTGTTCTTTGTATAGTGGTTTGAATCTGTTGATTTCATACTCCGCATCCACCCCTTCTCCTCTCCCCTTTTGCAGGAGGCCCGGAGCTGATCCCTGGGTTGGGAAAATCCCCTGGAGGAGGAGATGACAACCCACTGCAGTGCTCTTGCCTGGAGAATCCCACGGACAGAAGGGCCTGGCGGGCTACAGTCATGGGGTCACAAAGAGTCAGACACGACTGAGCGACTTCACTTCACTTCACTTTCCCCTCTGGTGACCATAAGTTTTTTTCCCATGTCTGTGAGTCTGTTTCTGTTTGAGTTATATTTTATTTTTAATTAATTATGAGAAAACTACATCTTTATAATAATGATTTTTTACATTTGGGAACATGGCGTACCTTTCCATTTCATTAAATGAAAATGTTTTGGTTGTTTGTTATGAGTTCTGTATGCTTCTTAAATTTATTCCAAGACAATTTATATACTATAATGAATATGATATTTTTTCCCCTTAAATTTTCCAACCAGTGGTTGCAAACAGGTAGAACACCTCCTGGTTAATGGTTTTCACTGTAAGTAGCCTACTGAGCACAAACTATCTTAATAGTCTCAGTAGCATTTTCAATGTATTCTCTTTCAATTTATTTCTTACAAAACTAAACATACTCTTACCATACAATCCAGCGATCATTCTCCTTGCTATTTACCCAAAGGAGCTGAAAACTTATGTCTCTGCAAAAATGTGCACGTGAATGTTTATAGTCATTTTAGCCTTAATTGCCAAAACCTGGATGCGACAAAGATGTCCTCCAGTGGATAAATAAACCGTGGTGTATCTAGACAATGGAATGTTGCAAAGTGTGACGATCACTCAGTCGTGCCCGACTATTTGCGACCCCATGGACTGTAGCCCTCCAGGCTCCTCTGTCCATGGGATTCTCCAGGCAAGCAGACTGGAATGGGTGGCCATTCCCTTCTCCAGGGGATCTTCCTGACCCAGGGATCGGACCCAGGTCTCCAGCATTACAGGCCGATTCTTTACCATCTGAGCCACCAGCGAAGCCCAATGGAACGTTATTCAGCGCTAAAAAGAAATGAGCTGTCAAGCCATAGAGAGACATGGAGGAAATTTAAATGTTGATGACTGAGCGGCAGAAACCTGTCTGCAAAAGGTTACACACTGTGATCCCAACCACATGACATCCTGGAAAAGGCAAAACTCAGAAGACAGCAAAGAGGTGAGTGGTGGCCAGGGACTGGGGGCAGGGGACTAAGTGGATAAGCACAGAGGATTTTTAGGGCAGTAGAACCACTCTGTATGATATCATAATGGATATGCGTACAAACCCACAGTGTTCAGCACCAGAGTGAACCCTGCTGTAAACTATGGACTTTGGGTGATAATGATGTCAATGTAGATGCAACCTTGGTTTAAAACAAACAAAACCTTCTGTTGGGTGCTGGGGGAGGTTGGTAATGGGAGAAGTTATGCATGAGTGGCTAATGCTTTTGAACTGTGGTGTTGGAGAAGACTCTTGAGAGTTCTTTGGACTGCAAGGAGTGCAAACCAGTCGATCCTAAAGGAAATTAACCCTGAATATTCATTGGAAGGACTGAAACTGAAGCTCCAATCCTTTGGCCACCTCATGCGAAGAGCTGACTCATCGGAAAAGACCCTGATGCTGGGAAAGATTTAAGTCAGGAGGAGAAGGAGATGACAGAAGATGAGATGGTTGGATGGCATCACCAACTCAATGGACATGAATTTGAGCAAACTCAAGGAGACAATGAAGGACAGAGGAGCCTGGTGTGATGCAGTCCATGGGGTCGCAAAGAGTTGCACACAACTCTTTGACTCAATAGACTGAACAACACCAACAGATGCATGAGTGGGGCAGCGGGTATGTGGCAAAACTCTGCATGTGTTCTTCAGGTTTGCTGTGACCCAAAACTGCTCTAAAAAAAATAATCTGTTAAAGAAAACTATCCCTTCCCTGGAGGTTTAAAAGAATTTGCTGCTAAAACTCTCAGACTTATGTTTCCAGTTTGGTAGTAACTCTTTTAACAACATGAACAATTTATTCCCAGGACATCAATCCATCCATGCTTCAGACCTCTTATTGAGCCTGTTTTGCGTATCTGTATTCTCCCAGAAAACAATTCAGTGTGTGAAAAATCCACACATTTACAGGCAGAGAATTACATTACGGTCATACTCATTCTCGGGTTTACCCTTAATAACGACATCTCCATGCTCGGATCTCATCTTCGAACATGATATATTTGTATTTTCCATGCTGTACATTTCATTTCTTTGTATTTCATTTTTTGGATGTCTTTATCATTTCTTCCCAAGCAGCCAGCTCATGGCTTTATGACCCCATTTGCTAGCCCTCTGTTTTCTAACATGCTAATTTCTGCATGTCATTTGCTTTCCCTGCCTTCTTGCTTTGTGCTCGTGCTTGTTGTCTTTGCTCCTGTCTTAGCTTCTTGAATGTCTGGCATATTCGTTTACCTTCTTCTGTATGGTAATGAATGAGCTGAACCCTACAAATGTTCACGGATACTACTAGGAGCAGTCCCATGGACTTAATAACACACAGGGCTTCGTCCATTCTAACGCAACAGGAAGTGCCATGTTTATTCCTTCTTTCAGGCACCTTGTTTATTAAGTGATTCTTAACTTCTAGGAGGCTCAGTTGTTGTTGTTGTTGGGTAGCTAAGTCATGTCTGACTCATGCCAGGCTCCTCCATCCTCCACTATCTCCTGAGTTTGGGGCTAAAACGTTTAGTCAAGTTGAAGGCAGCATTTCATCCTGATCTTCATGGATGAACAAGGAGGGGAAGGCAGAGGGTATCGCCTGAAGGGAGACAGAGAGCTGAGCACAGTCAGGGCAGATTCAGAGCCCAGGGAACCTCAGTCTTGGCCCCAGGGAAGGAGGACCCACCAGGATCTGGACCCCCAGGCCAGTCCTTGCCAATGTTCATGGAGATCAATGACTAGAACCAGGTAGCTATTTCTCCCTCCCTACCTCTCTCTCTCATCCCCTCTCTCCTTCTCCCTGTCTGCCTCTCTATCTATGTCTATTGCTTCTGAAAAAATAAAGGGAAAAGTTTCTCTAAGAAAAGTAAAAAGCACCTTTTTTAAAATCTTAAAGCAAAGCTCTTGAGTTGGGGGCATTCCAGAGAAGACTCTCATCCCCTCCACACAACACACACTTGCATGTCTTGGGATCTTCTGCCCAGACAGGGACAGACAGCACGACTTGGTGATGGCCGGCTAGGACCCACAGATGGCCAGGGCCTCCATGCTGCCCGCAGCAGCCCCCCAGGTGTCTGCCGCCCCTCGGGGCTGCCACACTGGCACCGATCAGACTCATCCTAATGATCAAAGTGACTCTAAAACAAAGTACGTCCCAAAGTCTCCCTTTGGACCAGTCCTCATTCCAAGCAAGCGGCCATCTCGACCATGGTTTCTGTGGCCCAGGGGAGGAGGAGGGGCAAGAAGGGCATCGTCCACAGAGCAAGCGCTTCCCTCAGAGCTGAAGGGGAAGCCACCCCTGCCCCTGGGGCCGAGACACCTACCAACCCTGCGGCTGGGACTCCAAGGCCAAGACTCGGGTGCCCCGCAACATCATACACCGCTCAAAACACCAGCCACCAATGTCCCACCCTGGGTGGTTTAATCATTTCTTCAAAACAATGCAAATAGAAAACAAAGTTATTTTGACCAGCTCAGTGGCTGAAAGGCCTTGGCTGCTTGTGGCAGACAATAGAAGAAAGACTGCAAACAGAGAGGAAAGAAAACATGATTAAATCACGGAGGTGACATTAAATCAATAGAAGCAGCACAAGATCGATCCTCTCTCCCTCCAGGGAGCAGCGGCGGGCTTGTGCGTGTTTTTAGATGGTTCCAAGATTGCTTCCCATCTGAACTGTGCAAAGAGAGACTCTGGGGGGGAGGGACGTGGTGGGGGAACTGCTATTTCCCTAAATATCTAATTGGATTCTTGAAGGATGGCTATATGTTTCTGGCTTGATCCAGCAGTTCAGCCAATCAGTTCCAGCCCTGTGCACACATGAGACGCCAATACCAATAACAGCATGGGCAGCTGGGCAATTACCAGACAAAAGCGACTCTGGGCGAACCAATCGGAAAATGAAGGCGCTGCGATTCGCCACCAGGACGACCAGGCGGTCGGAAATCCAGGTCATGCAAACAATTCCCTCTCGACGGCCTGGCTCTGCGTCACTTAACATCACGGACGGTCCACAGAGCAGACTCGAAGCTGCAGGATGGCCAACTCCATGAATCCATGCTTCAGTCAAGGAAGCATCAGCAAAGAGGAAATGTCCCACTGAGAAGAGGGTCCCAGCGTTCCAGCACTAACTGGGCTGCCCACTCAGAGAGGACCCGCACCCTCTAGGTTCTCTTCCTCCCTCCTTTTCATCTCTGCGATGAGGCTGCAAAAGCCCGCGGCCTTAACATCTTCTTTACCCTCCAAAATTCTGCCTCTAAAAACTGGACTAAAATTCCTGCGAGTCATCTGTGCTTGGTGATAACCTATCAGCTATCGGGACCCATGTCAAGCACTCTGGACAAATCATACCTAAAGAGTACTAGACACAGCGAAACAAAATGTTTTCTCAGTAAAAAAACACACACACACATACAGCAGAAGCAGCATCCTGCCATTGATCTGAGCACGGAACGGCGGCAGGATATGGCCACGGGTTTACATTTGTTATTAATAGGAAGGCTGAATTTTCAGGACAAAAATAACATTATCCTCGGAACTAAGGAAATGCGAAGCTGTAAATAAAACATAGGCAGTTGCCAGCTGAGAGAGTGTATCCAATACTACTCTTCAAAAGATTTTCACTCATTGGGACTCGGCGACTGTTCTAGACAAAAACACTCCTGCATTCCAGTCTGGGGAGGGGGTAGCTGTAATTTGGCAACACGAAACCTGGGCTGATTGTCCAGAAATACTGAAAACGGATTAAGAGGAGTGCCATTCTGCGAGGAGTGGAGAGAAGGAGCATCAGTCCACCCGTGAGCGGCCCCTGGTTGCCCAGGAGGGGCAGAGACCAGCTAAAGTGCTGGGGGCAACGCCACCCAGCCTCCCTGCTGGGGAGGTCAGGACTCTACAGCCATCCAGACGGGAGGTGGGGGTGTGCAGGAAAGATGGGAGACCAGGCGCCCAGGCCCCCAGCCGAAGTCCCTGTCATCCAAGACCAGAGGCAAGAGCTGCTGCCTCCCTGCCCATCTCCTCCCAGGCAGCAGATATGCTCACCTGCTTCCCCAGTCATTGGAGGCCAGACACCCCAAAAGGGTGCTGGGAGGTCGACTTGCCTCCGATGGGCTTGCTTCAGGTCATGCTTATATCCATTCTTATCTTTAAAAAAAAAAATTGGCATTTTAAGCATTCTGGACCATATCGTCTATGGGCACATAGAGCTCGATGTTACCCTTCTAATAATTCTCCAAAATGCAGCATTTTGTGAATGATGAGATGCTTAGTATCCGAGTGATTTTTTTTTAACTTATTGGCCTTTATGTATATGTACGCAATGGAATATTACTCAGCAATTAAAAAGAATTCATTTTAATCAGCTCTCATGAGGTGGATGAAACTGGAGCCTATTATACACAATGAAGTTAAGTCAGAAAGAAAAAACCAACACAGTATATTAATATATATATGGAATTTAGAAAGATGGTAACGATGACCTTATATGCGAGACAGCAAAAGAGACACAGATGTAAAGAACAGACTTTTGGACTCTGTGGGAGAATGCAAGGGTGGGATGAATTTGAGAAAATAGCGCTGAAACATGTATATTACCACATGTGAAACAGATCTCCAGTCCAGGTTTGCTGCATGAGACAGGGTGCTCAGGGCTGGTGCACTGGGATGACTCTGAGGGATGGGGTGGGGATGGTGGAGGGAGAGGGGTTCAGGATGGGGGACACATGTACACCCGTGGCTGATTCATGTCAATATATGGCAAGAACCACCACAATATTGTAAAGTAATTAGCCTCCAATTAAAATAAATAAAGTATTTTTTTTTAACTCATTGATGTTTCTTCAAATAATAGCTTCAATTTCATTTATTTTCAGAATTTGTTATGGGTTGAATTGTGCACACACCCCACCCCAGTTCATATGTCAGAGTCCTAACCCCTGGACTTCAGCGTGTGACTGACCACATTTGGAGATGGGGCCTTAAAAGTGGTGATTACGGTGAATGAGGTCACGCGGGTGGGCCCTGGTCTAATCTGACTGGTGTCCTTGTAAGAGATCAGGACACAGGCACGCAGAGGGGTGACGCCGCGAGGACACGGGGAGAAAAGCAGAGAGGCCTCAGGAGGAGCCCGCCCTGCCCACATCTGAAGCTTGGACTCCAGCCCCCAGGACTGGGAGAGGCTCCATTTCTGCGGGAAACTTACGCAGAGCACGTGACTAAACCCAAACATCCAGGGGAGAGGAAGAGCCACGAGTGAGCGGCAGTCGGGGGAGGCGGCTCAGCGCGTGTGACCAGCCCCCCACGCCGGGCTGCACCCACTGCCCGGGGAAGCAAGCCCCCGAACGCTCCCTGCGCAGCCCAGCCGGGCGTGCCTGGCCACCGGGAAGCCCCAAGGTGAGGACGGCGGAGGAAGCGCGGCACCCTGCCGGGTCCTGGAGAAACGTGAACGAGGAGGGACACGTGCGCTGTGCTCAGCGGAGCAGTGGGGCCGCGTCTGGGGCAGAGAGGACGTCTGGATCAGCCCCGGGGAAGGGGAGATTTGTGAGGAAGCGGGCGGAGGTATTGCTGAAACCCAGGCTCTGGGGGCCCCTTCATACAAGCGACGCTGCCTGTGCGTGAAGACGGGTGCCTCTCTTTCACCCCACCAAGAGCAGACACGGCTGACGGAGGCACATTTACTTCATAGCTCTTTCTATCAGGGGACAGGAGAATGATGGAGGCCGTGCCCGGTCCGGGGGAGGGGGGGGCGGGGGTGGGGAGCGGGGCTGGCGTTCAGGAAGATGACCTCTGGACCACGATGGAGGTGGGATGCGGGACGGGACTGGGTGGAGGACGAGACATTTTTAAAGCCCACCTGCCCTCAGGTGGGAGGACCGCCTGCAGCAGCTGGAAACCCCTGCACCACCCCCTAACTCCATCCTGGCCGCCCCTCCTGGCCGAGTGCACCAAACCCCAGATCGTAGCCCTCACGCTGCACCTTCTTGAGAACTTTCCCTGCAAAATCGGGTCATTAATTCTGGACCCTCTATTCTCCCCATCTGTGTGTGAACAACTCCACGAAATGTTTGTAAACCAAGTCAGACCTGCTTTGGAGAGGGGATAAGGGTCTGGGGGCTCTTTGGCTGGTCTATTTCACGCCCTCAGGGACTCCTCGGTTAGTGAGACACGACCTGGGACCCACGAGGCTGCCCCGTCCAGCAACATCTGGGTCTCTGAGCTCCTCAGAGGAAAATGGGACCCACTCCACCTCCAGGGTAATGCCTCTCTTTGGAAAAGCTGAACTCAGACTGAACTCATGCTGCTCATCCCCTGGGGACCCCAGGCCTGATGACAGCGGACAGTGGGGGAATTGCAGGAAGGGCCCCAGTCTGAGACAGAGGGGGCCTGAATGGCTAGTTCAGATCCGCTCTTCTTGAGGATGAAACATATCTTTCATATACTTTTGTGGCACCAACATCTCCAGAGGGTGGATCCTCTTATGAAGTCAGTGCTCATTAAACATTTGCGGGATGAAGGTGTGCATGAATGAATGAATGAATCCTCCTGCTGGGGAGGGCCAAGCGAATGCCCACCCCTAAGGAGCATGCGGGCAAACCTGTCCCGTGAAGGGCAGATGGCAAGCAGCTGTAGCCAGGTATCTGCAGGGGGCACTGGACCCAGGACTCCCATGGGCACCAATATCCAAGGATGCTCCAGGCTCTCACATAAAATGGCACAGTATTTGCATATAACCTATGCACATCCTCCCTACGCTTTTGTTGTTTATAATACTTCATACAGTGTAAGTAGTGGATAAACGGCGGCCAGCCTACAGCAAATTCAAGTTTTGCCTTTTAGAACCTTCTGAATTTTTTTTGTATTTTTTTGCAATAAAATGTGATTTAGGGACTGAGATTTAAATTTCATATAATTTTCACATGTCATGGGTTATTTCTAACCTTTTGATTTTTTTCCAATCATCTAAAAATGGAAAAACTGCTCAATTCAACAGTCACCTAAAAATGAGTGGCCAGCCAGGTTTGTTGACCTCTGACCCATGAGGTGGTTGCCCCATCCAAGGGACCCCGGAGGAGGAGAGGGGCTGGGTCACACTTCTCAGCACCGGCTCATCTCAGGGACACAGATCCTCAGTGCCTGCGGAAGATGCCTCCCCGGCCAAAACCACAGCCGAGGCTGCACCTCCACCCCCAACCCCCCAGTTAACACGAGCTGGAAATAACCTTCCCTCGAAGCTGCACAGCTGAAGCTTCTGAGCCTGTTTGTAAACAGCACAGCCTTGTCTGTCCAGGCAGGACAGCCTCTATTCCTTCAAGTTTTCAGCTTTAGAAACTCTCTGTGGGGGCCGCTCGAGACAAGCAAAGGGCCCCTCACTCACTGCTTCTCAAGACCCCCCGGTCATATGGTAGCTACGTTTGTTTTTCAGGGTTTTTTTTTTTTTTTTTTTTTTTGGCAGCTCTGGGTCCTCATCTCTGCACTGGGATCTTCTCTAGTTGGGGTGAGCTGGGGCTGCCCCTCCCTGCGGCGCAGGGCGTCTCATCGCCGCGGCTTCTCTTGCTGCGGAGCAGCTCTAGGGCGCTCGAGCTTCAGTAGCTGTGGTGCCCGGGCTTCATTGCTCTGCTGGACGTGGGATCTTCCCCGACCAGGGATCGAACCCTTGTCCCGTGCATTGGTAGGCAGATTCTGATCCACTGCACCAGGAGGGAAGTCCCAGTAGCTATGTTACTATCCAATAGTTTCAGTTCTCCTCTGACTCAAGTTGATACGTTGAGATGATACACTTTGTCCCTTCTGCCAGCTGTCCAGGCGTCTCTTGACACCCGTTCTGCAGACCAGGGGCAGGGGCACCTCCCCCTCCCTCCCCTCTGCTCTCTCTACCACTTTGCCGATTTTATTTCACGCTGTCAGGAATACTAACACTGGCATTCACTCCTGAAGCCATAATTAAGTCTTCTGGGCTGTATTCCTAGGTTGATTGTCAAAGATAAATAAAAGTTTTTAAAACGTTAAGTGCATTGATACGATGATGACTGTGTAAAGACTGTTCCCTTCAGACCAGGGGCTTAAATCTCTGTGAATCCACGTTCAGGGTCCCCTGTCAACCGAAGGGGAATGTTCCTTGCATCAAAGTTACTTGCTAGAGTGAAAATGCCATGTTCTGAGTTTCTGTGGGAAGTCCCCTCTCCAATCGTAAAGGACCCTGGTCTTGGGAGCCCATCGCCTGCGCTCTGTCCTGGGTGGGAGGGAGACAAGTGGATGGTGGGGTTATGAGTTTTCCCAGGACAGACTGGAAAATAGCATCTACACATGGAAAACCAGACGCAAAATCCTCTGAGTGGCGTGAAACACGGGGAGCACAGCGTGGCAGGCGGTCTTGACTGGCGTCAGTGTCTGGGCGACAGTTCTCACTGGGCATGTGGAGCCTGTCTTCGGCGGGGGAGTGGGGGGAAGTTTCTTGAGCTGCCTGACTCCATCAGGGTGTTGGACAGCTCCGTGCCACTCCCTGCCTTCCGAGGGCTCCCTGTGCTGTTCCTCAGGCTCTTCTGCGACAACCCCAGAGGCAGCCCCCACCCCAGCCCGGGGAGGACAGCTGTGGGCAGAGGCCCGCCCCCTCCCCACTGAGAGGCAACTCCAGGGGCGTCCCTGCCTCACAAAGCGGAGCCCCCGTCCTCCTGTACACAGCCCCCAGCCGCTCCTCGCTCACCCTTGACTCCTGGAACCACCTCCCGCACGGACACTTCCCCACGCCCTCACCTGGTCCTCCCCAGGGCACAGGGAGCACCATGGCCTCCCTCCAGGGGGACGGATCCTTCAACCTTTCTGGAAAGGCACCGACATTTTCCCCTGGTGAGGCTGAAAGCTGGGGGCCTGGGAGCTGGGTCTGGGTGAAGAGGCATGAGCAGAGGCCGTCAGGACAGTGGCTGTCAGGCCCCTAGGCCCGAGCCCTAGCAGCGGGGGTGGGAAGAGAGTGAAAAATACCGAGGAGACCGAGGGTGGCGGGGCTCGCAGCAGACGTCAGGACGCAGCCTGGGTGCTGCCCGCTCCAGGTCCTCGCCAGGATCGAACCACAGCACCAGGTCCAAGCATCGGAAACATGGTCTGAAAGGGATGCCCACCGTTCAGCCTCCTCCAGCCCCCAGGAGAAGGCCTGGGAGTCCTTCAGGGGCCACAAGAAACCTCGGTGGCCAGCTTTCTTCTGGTCGATCAGGCCAGATCCTGTGACCAGAGTTGCCAGCAGAAGCGAGAGAGCAAACGGCCTCCGTGAGCATCCCCCCTCCCCCACCGCACAAGGCACTCTGGGAAAATCCCTGTGGGAACAGGGGGCCTACAGGAAAGACCAGAGGCGAGGACCACGGTGGTGGAGCCTCGGTCAAGCCCGATACCCGCTCCCTTCCCTTCACACAGGGCCTCCCGGCCCTGGCCTCAGTGGAGGCCAAGTGCCCCCTCCCCAGAGCTCAGTCCGAGCAGACAGGACTCTCCCCGGTGGAACGTGAAGGGAAGTGACCTTGCAACCCTGTCACCACCTTCGCAGCCATCGCATCTCGTCTTCTCCCATCCCCTCCTCTGTGGCCGGAGTGTTGCTGCAAACGAGCCTGGACCAGACAGACCAGAAGCTCATGTCGGTCTGGGGGGAGCAGAGATTTCCAGGCCTCTGCATGCGAGAGGAATAACTCCCAGGCTCATTTAAGCACCATGGTGGGCATCTCTGAGCCTGAGGCTGCACCCGACAGCTAAACCTGGTTAATTGGGGTGTGGGAAGGTGCTCACGTGGAACTGGAAGAGGGGAGAAGGCAGGGGGCCCAGGGCTGAGCACTGTGAAGGCCCGGCTGCTGCCTTGGGGTCGGGAACGCAGAGGGGACGGGGGAAGGAGCTGCATGGAGGGGACCTGGGCCCACAGTACCCTAACCCTTCCCGAGGGGACCCCAGGGTCACCACCTTGGGGGGGAAGCAAGAAGATGCCCCTCTGACCCCGCTGTCTTGGAGGGTCACACACCCACCCACTCAGCGAGAAGTTTGCCTTTTATGCTGAGAAAGGCGCACCCCGGGGCGTGAGGGTCTGGACTAGGACTCCAGAGGAACGGCCAAGGCCCGTCGCGCCAGATGGGGAGAGTCCAAGAGTCGGCAGTCCTGGAACCGCTCTTGTTTGCCGAAGAAAGTCCTTGATGCGTGCCTGGGATCGAGGGGCCCGTCAGAACCACTGTGTAGAGAGCCCCAGTGGAGGGGCAAGGCCAGGAGGCCTCTGGCGGCCCCTGTGAGCCCTGTGCCTCTGTGAGCCCCAAATCCACGAGGCCACCCCAGTGCATGGACATCCTGGGGCCCCAGACCGGGGCCGTGTCTGGGGCGGTGAGTGGCCTGAAGGGGCGCAGGGAAGGGGGACACGGGAGGCCACCCGCCATGTCCTGTGGACGCATGGGGAGGCCTCCTGATCATCTCAGTCTGTGGCCACATCAGGCCAGCCTCTCCCCGCCATCTCCATGAGAAGCCAGCCACAGCCGTGTGCATCTCCAGATAAAAGTGGAAAGCCAAGAACTGACTTTGAAGTATTTCAGGTGGTTTAAAAGACTTTTACAAAGTGTCTCCTCTCCTCAAAAAGCCCCAGGAAACAAAGAAAGCACATCAAAAACCCAGCGAGGCGGGCGCATGGAAACACGGACCCGTGAGATTGAGGAAGCCTGTGTGAGGGTGGGGGGCAGTGGAGGGCGGACTGGGGCCCAGGACCAGTGACCCCTGGAGAGGTGGCCTCCACAGTCACCCTGGGCTTCTGGGGACATGCGACACCAGAACCCGGCGTGGATGGACCCGACGGCCACGAAACACCTGCTGGCTCCCTCCCCGCCTTCACCAGCAGCTCTCACAGAACCCTCATGAGACCCAAGGGGCAGGGGCCGGCAGCCCTCTTTCCAGATGAGGCCCTGAGGCACAGAGACCCTAAGCATCCAGGTGGGAGGATTCAGAGGGTGGGCCCAGGGCCCAGCTCACTGGCCTGAGGGTTTTCTTGCACCTGCCAAGTCAAGCTTGTGCAGAGCCACAGGGAGGCCAGAGGCCATAGACTCAGGGGTCCCTGCCGTCTGAACTGGGACCCCTTGAAGGGACAGCCACCCATCAGGATTGGGGTTAAACCTGAGGAGCAGCATCTCGCCACTTCGGACCAGCTTTGCACCTCCTGAACCAGCTTTGCACCGCCTGAATTCGCGGGTGGTGGCCTTCCAGAAAGGAAGGGCAGCGACCTGTGCTATTTATCAGCACGCTAAACCCCGGTTCATTTGCAAGTGGAACTTTGCATTCCACTTTTTTAAACTGCAAACAGAACTCAACAATCCAGGAGTCTGTGCCCCTGAAATCACGTCCAGGACGAAGACAGAGCCGTGAGAAGGAGAGCCGTCGTGGGCGCGTGTGCGGTGGGACGTGTGCGGTGGGACGTGTACGCAGGGCTGAGGCGGGCTGTTTGCAGCAGAGCAGACGTTTGTAGCCTGCAGAATCGCACCCTCACCTGTAAAGCCTGAGTCACCAATCGATAGAGCTGGGGCTGCCCCTGGCGGGTGGGGCGCGTCTCCTTGGCCTCAGGATGGGGGACCAGATAAGAAAGTTCCATATTCTTCCCACTGAGTAAACATCGGCCCCCAAGGTCCCCTGCGCTGGTCTCGGTGGGCGCTGTTCACGTGCATTCTGAATGAAGATGAGATGCACAGTTGCAAGCCTGTGCTCATAATGCTTCCTCGTGAGCCAGCATCTTAACTGTTCTACGTTCCGGGGAAAGGGTGCTCGTGGGCACTGCTGCCAGGCTTGCCCAGTAGAAGAGCTGAGCTCATGGTCACACCCTCTGAGCAGGTAGGTCCTGGCATGGACCTACCTGTAAACACTTGTGGGCCAACGGGTGACTGTCTTTCCTGTAGGAACACCTGAGCTTGAGATGTAACCTGAACGTCTGTATGCAGCCCTTATGTTGGGGTGAAGTCAGGAGCCCGGGGAAGGGTGGCCTGGACAGGGGAGGGGATGGGAGCCCCCTCGGGAGCCCAAGAAGGTGAGGACTGGGGACGCACCTGCCGGCTGGACAGGCCAGGCCCCCTCTCCACTGCGTGTGCTGGGGACAGCAACCTGGCAACAGAGACATTTCACAGCTCACTATTTATGGGTCTGCAGGGGGCTGCTCTGGGGTGGAAATGCACTTACATAATTGGAGCAATCACTCGGGGGGGCGGATTTTCTGTAAACTCTCAGCGACTCGGCTGGGCCGACGTGGCCACTTGCCTCTCTGCCTCGCCCTCCTGGCCGGGAGACACCAAGCTCCACCATCCACTCCTGGGGGGATCCTGGGTCTCCTGCCCCCCAGCCTTCCCAGCCTCCTTCTCAGGGTCCGTGCCAAGACATGCCTGCTCAGAGAGCAGGACCGCAGTCTCAGCTCCTCCACCAGACAAGCCTGGCAGCGATCCTCCCCCCCAACCCCGAGGGCCTTTCCAGGGTCGGAGAAGACCCAGCTCTTCGGTGCTTCTCCAGGTCTGGGGGGAGCAGCGCCAGGTGCCCCCTGAGACCTGGGCCTGGAGAGGCCCCAGCCGCATCAGAGACCCTTGCTGGGGAACTGTGGCCTCCCCGCCCCCACGGTGGGCACTTGAGAAATGTTCCCAGGGATGGAACTGTGCCTTGGCAAGCCCACAACGGGGCCAGCTGCCAAATGCTCTCCCAGCAGCAGGGGCCGTTTTGCAGGAAAGAGGAAAAATGATTGCAAATATGAGCTGACGTCAGCTTTGTCTTTGGAGCCTGAGAGTGGGTAGCAGATGAGGTCATTTAAAACGCTCTGTCTCCTCCTGGATTCCTCCCTGCCCCGGGAGAGAGGAGCCCTAGGTCTCAGGGCCTCAGAGGCCTGCACAGCTGTGCACGACGGCCTCCAGGCACCCCAGGGGCCCTGCGGTCTCTGGTGACGAGCTGCTTCAGTCCTGCTGGAAGCACACCGACCAGTTAGACCTCCCTTGGTGAGGCTGCCTGAAAGTCAAGCCTTCGAATTCTCCATGTTTCCTGGAGCCCTCCCTCCCATCCTGAGTGCCTGCAAGGAGGCACCTGCAAGCCCAGGGTCCCCCTCACCTTGGGCTCCATCCTTGGATGCTAACATCGTGTGACCATTCGGTGACCCAGGAATCAGCCCCTGTGGCCACTTCCAGTTCATCCAGGAGGAAGCTGAGCCAGTGAGACAGAAGGGACCCCACACTCAGAATCAACAGCAAAGACTTCAAACCACAGATCGGTGGTCCCCAGGGACAGCAAAGGGAGAGGAGCCGGGAGGGAGGGGCAAGGGGCACCGGGCTGGGCTGCTCAGATGCTCAGAAAGAGGTGCCAGCATACAGAATGCACAGAGGAGCCTGGAAACAAGGCTAAGATTGCCGAGCGTCAGGGACCCAACACAGATCCCCAGCTGTGTGACCTTGGGGAGATCACTTCACCTCTCTGAGCCCCATTGTCCTCATCTATAAAATGAGGATAATAAAAACTATCTCAGAGGTGCTTTAAGAACTGAAGAGTTATAACTAACACCTACCTATTGAGGGCTAACACTCAAGGCCCTCAGCTAAGAGGTTTTTGGGATCACTTTAACCCCCACAAGAACCCTGACACTGGTACCGAAATAATCGGCCCAAGGCCAAGGTGGCTCTGGGACCAACACCCTCCTGCTGACCCAGATGGCCTGGTGCCGTCCTGAAAGAGAGAGTGACCTCTGCCAAGCCTGAGGTGGCAACTGGGGGCCGTCCTCACCCACTGCCAGTGGACGGTTACTTCTGGACGCCCTAAACTTGCTCCAGGACCTGGGCAGTGTCTGGATGTGCGGGAGGGGAAGCCCCCCAAAGCCCCCTGCCCAAAAGAAAGAGGCCTCCAAACTAAGCAGAGACATTGTAGCACCTTCTGCCCAACATTCTGTCAGCAGGGACCCAAAAGACCTCCAGCCCCCGTGCGTGTAAGACAGAGCCCTCATGTCGGGGACAAAGAACAGCACTCACGCGGCTCCTCTGAGCTCCAGGGGCCCCGAGTCCACCCCTGCACAGCTGCGACCTGGGAGGGGCCCGTGCGTGACAGCCCCTCTCGGGGTGGCTGTGAGCAGACCCTCCGGATAAACTCGGAAGTCCTCACCTCCAAGGACATCTCACGTCGTCAGCCTCACCTCTTGAGTGAGATTCAAAGCAGTGGGTCCACAATGAGAGGTTCCTGGCCCTCCGTCTTCCTGGTGCAAGCCTGGGGGCGATCACTTGTCTGTTCAGCCTGGGGGTCCCCTGGCTAGGGCTCCAGGCTCACGCCCCAGCTTCCCCGCTTCCAGCATCCTCCTCCCACTCTGGCCACTGCCCAGCTCGGGGCTGTGCTGACCATCCTTCTGGGAAACCCCGCCCATGGCTCTGGGACACCTGTCCCCACATCCCAGCCGCTAGAGGTCCTTCCACCCCTGACAGCATCGCTGCTCAGCATGCCCGTCTCCTGTGTTCCTGGAATAGACTGGAAGCTTCATGTGGTCCACACAAAGAGCCATCCACCCCCACACCTCCTCTGGGCAGACACGCGGCAAATACTGGCCGATGGAGAAGCAGAAAGTAGCTCCGGGGTGTGACCCTCCGACTTCCTGACCCGCCACATTCTCTAGTCGAGAAGGGGCATTCTTCCCAGCAGCCTGTCCACATAAAGAGCAGGGAGAAGGGAAAGGCCCACAGACCATAATTCCTCCCACTTTATGGCAGATAATTTAATATCAAAATGGAAAGCGGAATGGACGTAGAAATGACGGTAATAAATTGTCCGCTGCTTGTCCTCCCGCGAGAAGGAGTGTTAACCGGGATGGGGCAGCAGGAATCTGTAGATGCGGATGGGAGCCACTCTTTCCGTTTCAAGGTGAAGCTCCTGCAGGAATAAAAGTAAATGCTTTTTCTCAAAACTGAAAGGCCGGCATGTGCCCCTGAGGGTGGGTGCCCGCCGGGCTGAGACCTCCAGGGCACACAGGTAGGCGTTGACAGTGGGGCTGGCTTTTCTCTGGGGCCGCGCGTCACCCGCCCTGGGGCCAGCGGGGAACCAAGGGCAGTGCAAGCCTCACAGAGAGGAGTGAGGGCCAACACAGCTTAACGCCGTCCTGAGGACGAGCTGGCCTCTGCAGCGGAGATGCCGCACACCCAGGCACAACCTGGGCGGGGATGCCAGGCCCCGCCCGCCTCCAGCGCATCCCTGTTGGCAAACCTTGGCAGGGCGGGTGGGCCTGGTTCCCGAGTCAGGAACTGTCCGAAATGAAGCAAGGCCAAGCAGGCGAAAATCCAAATTCCACCCAGAAGCCAGCAGTGCTGATCTGACTTAAGACTGAAAACGAGATAACTGTGTGCAGTACTTGATCAAGAACGGCAGAAATTTTCAAAGTGAGAGTAGCCAGGGGAAGACCAAAGATGACTCTTGGGCCAACAGGGGACTGTGTGACTCAGTCCCATTCCTGAGCGTCCGGCCCCCCACCTCAAACAAGGAGAACAAGACCCGGATCTTAAGACACAGGGCAGGGCTTCTACCCACCCACCCGACTCCACCCCCATGGGCCCTGCCCCACCCGCGCCATGGGCCCTGCCCCGCCCCCACCATAGACCTGCCCCGCCCCCACCATAGACCTGCCCCGCCCCCGCCATGGGCCCGGCCCCGCCCCCGCCATAGACCTGCCCCGCCCCCACCATGGGCCCTGCCCCGCCCCCACTATGGGCCCTGCCCCGCCCCCACCATGGGCCCCTGCCCCGCCCCCACTATGGGCCCTGCCCCGCCCCCACCATGGGCCCGGCCCCGCCCCCACCATAGACCTGCCCCGCCCCCGCCATGGGCCCGGCCCCGCCCCCGCCATGGGCCCTGCCCCGCCCCCGCCATGGGCCCTGCCCCGCCCCCGCCATGGGCCCGGCCCCGCCCCCACCATAGACCTGCCCCGCCCCCGCCATGGGCCCGGCCCCGCCCCCACCATAGACCTGCCCCGCCCCCGCCATGGGCCCTGCCCCGCCCCCGCCATGGGCCCTGCCCCGCCCCTGCCGTAAACCTGCCCCGCCCCCACCATGGGCCCTGCCCCGCCCCCACCATGGGCCCTGCCCCGCCCCCACCATGGGCCCCTGCCCCGCCCCCACTATGGGCCCTGCCCCGCCCCCACCATGGGCCCGGCCCCGCCCCCGCCATGGGCCCGGCCCCGCCCCCGCCATGGGCCCTGCCCCGCCCCCGCCATGGGCCCTGCCCCGCCCCCGCCATGGGCCCGGCCCCGCCCCCACTATGGGCCCTGCCCCGCCCCCACCATGGGCCCGGCCCCGCCCCCACCATAGACCTGCCCCGCCCCCGCCATGGGCCCTGCCCCGCCCCCGCCATAGACCTGCCCCGCCCCCGCCATGGGCCCGGCCCCGCCCCCGCCATAGACCTGCCCCGCCCCCGCCATGGGCCCGGCCCCGCCCCCGCCATAGACCTGCCCCGCCCCCGCCATGGGCCCGGCCCCGCCCCTGCCGTAAACCTGCCCCGCCCCCACCAGACATCCACACCACAGCTGCTCAGAAGCTGAAGCACATTTTCCAGAAGTCCTCAGAAGTGACCAGTGCTTGTCCTCTAAGAGAATTTCCTTTTTAACCACAGCCAGAGACGCTAGAAGGCAAATCCAGGCAGTGAGCCGGGCGTCCACAGGCTCAGACTGCCTGAGGGCGCAGCGTCCCGAGGCCCGGCCTTGGGGGAGCAGCCTGCACGGGGTGTATGTGGGCATGTGTGTTGGCTGAGGGAAGTGCGTGTTGTTCCTTGCCAGGGTTTGCATGTGCGTGCGTGTGTGTGTGTGTACACATGTGGGTGTGTCACGCCTTGTTCTGAGGCCTTGTCGGGTTAACAGACTCACAGGTAAGTGGCTGGAGATCTCACAGCTTACAGGCACCTCGTCGCCCGTCTTTTCCAAGAGTTAATGGGAGACTACCGTGGCGCTGTAAATCAACTACACGCCAACATAAAACAAAAATCTCAAAAATACCTGTGTTCAGGTATGTTTTAGAAATCTGCATTATTTATCTCAGCTCTACTTAAAATACAGCCTTACCCGAACTTGGCTGAAAGGCGCATCTGTGAGAAATGCAATTAAACAGTCTGTGATGCCAAGGGGAAACCTCCTCACGAACTCCAATAAACGCCCGGCTTTACAAGCCCAGCAGGGACTCGGGCTCCAGAATCTACAAAGACGGAGAGACGGTGGAGGTCTGGCCTCCCCGAGGCGAGGTCCCAGGGCCCTCCTCCATCAGACGGCTGACCCTCCTCCGTCAGAAGGCTGACCCTCCTCGTCCAGGCGGGGCAGGAGCCTCCTCCCGCTGAGGGCATAGTCGTGGGCATCGGCGGGCGGCTCGTCTCTGGGAACAGCTGCGGATGAACTTTACCTGAGTTCAGAGAGAAGCAGCCTTCAGGTAAACAGCAGCATTTGCCAAGTGGAAATCCCAGCCCTTGTGTATTTAGTGAGTGAAGATAAGACTTCCTCTTTGACAGCAGACGGGTGCAGTCATGGCAGCCGTCCTGCCGCTGCTGACGGCGTGAACCTGCAGAGCAGGCCCCACGCTGCACCCCGCACCTGACGGGCTCCACCCTCCCGAGACTTCCGGGGCACCGAAAGTCAGGAATTTTCCCCAGAGTCAGTGGTTCTGAGACTGCCAGAGCCCCAAGGAGCGTCACAATTAAAGAGCCGGCTGAGCATATTTGCATAGCTTCGTCCAGAAGAGCTGCTGACTGCAGAGAGCTCTGAGTCACTGGGTTGCTTTCCCATCTCTCCGCTGACATTTTAGTGTAAAGCATCCACTCTGTGCCTTAGAGCTTGGCTCCCAGTGTTCCAGGGAAATGAACTTGTGTGTCTGACCCTAAATCCTCGGCCCCCTTCTTGGGGGCACTGAGATTCAAGTCTTTCACCTGGGAGGTGGTCTGGCCTCCCCACCAAAGAGCAGGATTTCCAGCTCTCTTCTAGAAAGACATAGCAGTTTTTAAGACTATCAAGAAGCATTTGTCTTTCTAGGGCAATCGCAAAAAAGGTTTTATTCAATTTGACTTTCTCAGTGTTTTGGTTGATAATCACCACCATAAGCGTCCATGTCCACAAAAAATAAGTCAGTGTAAAAATGTAATTCTTCTTGAAAATGTCCACACTTAATACCTCTGTTTTATGTGTTCATGTGTTTTTTGCCATCTTAATGCACTTTACGGAGGTGGGGGGGTGCCAAAATTTTAAGAAAATGTCATGGGACATCAAGGGCATTACACCCAGTAACTTATATATTTTTTCCTAATTCAGTTCATTGAACTTGAAGCCTCTATTACAGCTAAAAAGTGAAAGTGATAGTCGCTAAGTCGTGTCTGACTCTTTGCATGGACTGTAACCCACCAGGCTCCTCTGCCCACGGGATTCTCCAGGCAAGAATACTGCAGTGGGTTGCCATTATTTTCTCCAGGGATCTTCCCAACACAGAGATTGAACCCAGGTCTCCTGAATTGCAGGCAGATTCCTTACGGTCCAAGCCACCAGGGAAGTTCCTTACAGCCAACACTTCAGCAAACAACCAAAGTTCCTCTAGCTTTCTCTCGGACCCCTCCATTCAGCTCACAGAACCAAGGTGCTTTCGCAGAAGTGTTGCTGAAGCTTCTCAGACTACAGTTTGCTTTCTCACCACCTAACAACTGGGAGCCCTTGACGCTGTCTTTGAAAGAACATCCACTCCACCATGGACAACACAAGATGAGTGGGGCAATGCTGGGTGTACTCGCGAGTGCACCAAGACAACGTCCAGCAGAAACAAACAAGCTGGTCATGGGGCAATCAGAATGACGGCCAGATAGACCTCTTTTCTGGCCGGATCTCAACATCACCACTTCACATCCACCCCCAAGCCCAACTCAGTGTCTGCCCTGAGGATAACAGAGGTGCATCCCCCCTCTTCACCACTAAGAAACTCCGGAGAAGCGATTTTCCCAAGTCCTGGCTCAAGAGGAGTCAGAACAGATGCCTTCTTAGAGCAGAGGAGTTGGGGGGCGGGGGGTGGTGTCCGTGCCCTAGTGACGGCTCTGTCTCTAGCCCTGGAGAAGTTCCGGACTGTCATTCTTAGTGAAAGGCGAGATCGAGAAAAGCCCTTATATGAATGATCAGCGGACATAGATTCTTGCAAAAACCTGGCTCTGTAGTTGGGGCTCTCTTGGTTAAAAGGGCCATCGTCACAAACATGCAGTGACTCAGAGCCCTTGGCCAGGCGAGGCCCAGGGAGGCAGTGTGAAGTGGGGAATGTGTCCTCAGCATGACGAGTAGATTGCGGCCAGGTCACGGCCATCCTGGCTAAGAGCCCAAGGCATGTGAACGACTTCAGTTGCTTTCCAGTGATGTCTGAATCCAGGGAGCTCTGAGAACACCGCTTAAATTCTTCAAGCAGTTTACAAGTATTTATTAAACACCTTTGCTTACCTAGAACAGTACTAGGAGCTGGGGTCAGGGGGATAGACGGGTGGGATTCAGAAGACATAGGCAGGGACCTCCGTGGTGGTCCAGTGGTTAAGACTCCCCGCTTACAATGCAGGGGGCGCAGATTCAATCCCTGGTCAGGGAACTAAGATCCCACAAGCTGCGGACTAACGAAGCCTACACGCGATAGCTGGAGAGTCCGTACACCACGACAGAAGGTCCACATGCCACCGCTAAGATCTGATGCAGCCAAATACGTAAATAAATACTAAAAATACAAAAGACGTAGGCAGAGTAGGAAAGCTTACGACCCTCCAAGACCAAGTTCCTAAGAGACCCCGCCCATTCCAGGAGGGCTGTATACCCAATGGGGCTGTGCTGTCTCCTCCCTGGACAGGGTTTACACCTCACACAGGACATGGACAGCACCTTCCCGCCATGCCTGGGCAACAGGAAGCTGGCCGGCCAGCATCCAGCCATCAGTGGCCACAGTCCTTGCTGGCTCTCCAGACAGGAGCCCAGACTCTGCTGGACAATCGAGTCCAAGGACTTTGGCTTTCTGTGGGGGCAGCAGAGGCCCCTAGAGAAGCGGGGTGGACCCTGCGCGCACATCACTCTGTCAACAAGGTTGGCTACACCCACAGATACCAGGGCTGGGGACCTCAGAGACATCTCGGCAGGTGCACCCTGACGTCTTCGGGATCAGGAACCGAGGCAGCACGCCCTGACACCCATTCCGAGCCCAGGACCAAGCTGACTCTGTGTTTCCTCACTGCAGAGTCTGTTCTCTAAGGTCACTGTACCCGCAGAATCACAGGAGAGTCCACGCAGGAGTGATTTCTGCTCAGACGAGTTCATATGCCATTGATGACAGGATACATAAGAATTATAAGGATTATAGGAAAGAACTCAGACACCTTTGTGGGGCCAGGAGCTCAGACACTCACTGTCTTCAGAGAATACACCTGCGGGTCAGCTCTCACGAGGGTAACGCTGAGAGTGACCACAGGCTTGGGGCAGAACAGGGAGCTAGCCCCTCCTGGCCTCTGAGCAAGTCCTCGCCCCTGGCCTCTGTCTCCTGACCAGGCTCTGATGAACCCTCTCTGGGCGCACACATCCACCCAGAGACCAGTCCACAAATGGTCATGGCAGCACCTCTGACAATAGCCAAAAGCAAAAGCGCTCAACAAAGCAGGCATAGAGGGAACCTACCTCAACATACGAAAGGCCACGTAGGACAAGCCCACAGCCAACCTCATGCTCAAAGGTGAAAAGGCTCCTAGCTAAACTTGCACGCTAAGATCAGGAACAAGACAGGATGCCCACTCTGTCCATTTTTATACTATACCGCACTGGAAGTGCTAGCTAGAGCAACTGCACAAGGAAAAGGAACAAAGCCCTCCAAATGAGAAAGGAAGAAGTCAAAGTGTCTCTGTTTGTACATGACATGACACTACACAGGGAAATCCTAAAGACTCCACCAAAAATATATATATATATATATATATATATATATATATATATATATGACAATGATTAAATGAATTCAGTAAAGCTGAAAGATACAAAATTAATATGCAAAAGTTAGGTGTATTTCTAAAAATGTACAACAATGGCTGTCTGAGGAGGCCTTACAAACAGCTGAGAAAAAGAAGAGAAGTGAAAGGCAAAGGAGAAAAGGAAAGATATACCGTCAGTTTTCTTTCCAATCCCAAAGAAAGGCAGTGCCAAAGAATGCTCAAACTACTGCACAATTGCGCTCATCTCACATGCTAGCAAAGTAATGCTCAAAATTCTCCAAGCCAGGCTTCAACAGTACGTAAACTGTGAACTTCAAGATGTTCAAGCTGTATTTAGAAAAGGCAGAGGAATCAGAGATCAAAATGCCAACATCTGTTGGATCATAGAAAAAGCAAGAGAATTCCAGAAGAACATCTATTTCTGCTTAATCGACTAAGCTAAAGCCTTTGACTGTGTGGATCACAACAAAATGTGGGAAATTCTTCAAGAGATGTGAATACCAGACCACCTTACCTGCCTCCTGAGAAACCTGTATGCAGGTCAGGAAGCAACAGTTAGAACCAAACATGGAACAACAGACTGGTTCCAAACTGGGAAAGGAGTACATCAAGGCTGTATATTGTCACCCTGCTTATTTAACTTCTATGCAGAGTACATCATGCAAAATGCCAGGCTGGATGAAGCAAAGGCTGGAATCAAGATTGCAGGGAGAAATATCAATAACCTCAGACACGCAGATGACACCATCTTTAAGGCAGAAAGTGAAGAGGAACTAAAGAGCCTCTTGATGAAAGGGAAAGAGGAGAGTGAAAAAGTTGGCTTGAAACTCAACATTCAGAAAACGAAGATCATGGCATCCACTCCCATCACTTCATGGCAAATAAATGGGGAAACAATGGAAACAGTGTCAGACTTTATTTACTTGGGCTCCAAAATCACTGCAGATGGTGACTGCAGCCATGAAATTAAAAGGCGCTTGCTCCTTGGAAGAAAAGTTATTACCTATCTAGACAGCACATTAAAAAGTAGAGACATTACTTTGCCAATAAAGTCCGTCTAGTCAAAGGTATGGTTTTTCCAGTGGTCATGTATGGATGTGAGAGTTGGACTGGAAAGCTGAGAACCAAATAACTGATGCTTTTGAACTGCAGTGTTGGAGAAGACTCCTGAGAGTCCCTTGGACTGCAAGGAGATCCAACCAGTCCATCCTAAGGGAAATCAGTCCTGAATATTCACTGGAAGGACTGATGCTGAAGCTGAAGCTCCAACACTTTGGCCACCTGATGCAAAGAACTGACTCATTGGAAAAGACCCTGATGTTGGGAAAGACTGAAGGCAAGAGGAGAAGGCAAGAGGATGAGATGGTTGGATGGCATCACCAACTCGATGGACATGAGTTTGAGTAGGCTCTGGGAGTTGGTGGTGGACAGGAAGGCCTGGTGTGCTGCAGTCCATGGGGTTGCAAAGAGTTGGACATGACTGAGCAACTGAACTGGACTGAAAAATGTACTATCAGAAAGAGAAATCAAGAAAATAATCCTATTTACAGTTTCATAAAAAGAATAAAATATCTAGGAAAAAATTTAACCAAGGAGGTGAAAGACCTGTACATTGAAATTTGTATGATATTGATGAAAGAAATTGAAGATGACACAAATGAATGGAGTAGTATCCTATGTTCATGGATTGGAGATATTAATATTATTAAACTGTCTATAATGCCCAAAGCCATCTATAGATTCAGTGCAATCCCTATCAAAATTCTAATGGCATTTTTCACAAAAGTAAAAAAAAAATTCTAAAATTTGTAGGAAACCACAAAAGATCCCAAATAGCTAAAACAATACTGAAAATGAATGAAGAGGCATCACATTTCCTGATTTAAAGCTGTACGACAAAACTGTGGTTATCAGAACAGTACGATACTGGCATAAAAATAGACACGTAGACCCACAGAAGATAATACACAGCCTAGAAATAAAGTCCTGCGTATATGGTCAAGGAATATTTGACAAGAGCGCTAAGAATATTCAGTGGTCAAAGGATAGTCTCTTCAATACATAGATTTGGAAAACCTGGCCAGCGACATGTGAAAGAAAGAAATGACTATCTTACTCCACTCACAAAAATCAACTCAAAATGGGTTAAAGACTTGACTGTAAGATCCAAAACCATAAAACTCCTAGAAGTAAAAATGAGGCAAACTCCCTGATGTGGGTCTTGGCAATGATTTTTTGGATTTGACTCCAAAATCAAAGCCAACAGAAGCAAAAATAAAAAAGTGGGTTTACATCAAACTAAAAATCTGTGCAGCAAAGGAAACCATGAACAAAATTAAAAAGCAAATTACTGAATAAGAAAAAAAATTGCAAATCATATATCTGATAAGGAGTTGATATCCAAAATATATAAAGAACACATACCACTCAATATCAAATAATAATATGATTTAAAAATGGACAGAGGACCTGAATAGACATTTGTCCAAAGAAGGCACACAGGTGGCCAACAAGTACATGAAAAGATGCTCAACACCACTAATCACCAGGGAAACGCAGATCAAAACCACAGTGAGAGATGAACTCAGGTCTGTTAGGATGGTTGTCGTCAAAAAGACACAAGACCACGAGAGTTGGAGAGGATGTGGAGAAAAGGGAGCCCTGGTACACTGTTGGGGAGAATGGAAATTGGTACAGCCACTATAGAAAACAGTATGGAGGTTCCTCAAAAAAAAAAAAAAATAGAACTGCCATTTGATCAAGCAATTCTATTTCTGGGTATTTATCTGAGGAAAAATCAGCATCATAAAAAGATATCTGAATCCCCATGTTTGTTGAAGCATTATTTATAGTAGCAGAGACATGGAAAGAACCCAGGTGTCCACTGACAGAGGAGTGGATAAAGAAAAATGGCCTATATCCACGCATGATAGTTTCACATTATACTTAGCAGTTGTAGATTATTCAGCCATAAAAAAGAAGGAAATCCCGCCATTTGCAACAACACAGATGGAGCTTGAGGGCATTTTGCTAAGGTAAATAAGTCAGACAGAGCAAGACCAACCCTGTACGATCTCTGACATGCCTTCTCTAAACACACAGACACTCCAAACTCATAAATGCAGAGAACAGACTGGTGGTGACCAGAGGCAGGGACGGGGAAGGGGGACGAAATAGGTGAAGGTGAGCAAAAGGTGCAAACTCGCAGCCACAGAGTAAATGAGCCCTGGGCACGTCATCTACAACGCGATGGGGGCAGCTGACAATATGATTCTGCATATCTGGGGCAGGGGGAGATGAAAGAAGGGATAAACAAACATGCCCTTTTCATACAAGGACAGATATTTCTACTATTAAAAAAAGGCATGATGCACAGACACAGGCTACAACACGGATGAACCTTGGAAACGTCACACTGTGCGGAAAAGCCAGTCACGGAAGGCCACGTGTCCTGTCACCCTGAACAGCCAGCACAGGGACCGCGATAGAGCAGAGAGCAGGCCGGCCTTGGGCCGGGCTGAGGGGACAGACAATGAAGAGGCAGGAGAGCTGTAACTAAAGGCTGCCTTTGAAGGTCGTGAAAATGTTCTAAACTGGGGTGATGGCTGCACATATCTGGGATTATTCTAGAAACCACTGAATTGCACTTTAAACAGATGAATTGTAGGGTCTGTGAATTCCATCTCTACAAAGTGAAAGTTAGTCACTCAGTCGTGTCTGACTCTTTGTGACCCCATGGACTGTAGCCCGCCAGTCTCCTCTGTCCATGAAATTCTCCAGGCAAAAATACTGGAGCAGGTTGCCATTTCCTTCCCCAGGGGATCTTCCCAACCCAGGGATTGAACCTGGGTCTTCCGCATTGCAGGCAGATTCTTTACCATTTGAGCCACCAGGGAAGCTTAACAAAGCAGTTTAAAAACCAGCCTCCTAGAGTGAGAAAACCTTCAGTTAGTTCCTGCCATGGGCTTGAGGACAGCCCCCCACCACCGCCAGCAGTCCTAGTGAACAAACACGCTGTCCCCACCCCCAACAGCAAAGCTCCTGCCCGGCTCAGGGGGCCACTGTCTCCAGAGTGGAGGTCAATCCCCAACCTGTCCCCACTGGCCCCTGAGGGCAACCAAGTTCCCAAGGTTGGGGGGGTCACCACTCAGCTGAGACGCAAGTGCCCACCCTCCCAGGGGGCAGCCTTCCAGGAATCCAGGGCTAACTGTCATCCCAGTTAGCCTGCTCTTCACGTTGGACCAGAATGTCTCTGGAGAAGTGTTGCAGCATCTCTCCACTTTATTAAACTTCAAACTGAACAAAATCCACCTGCTCCATGAGCTTGAGTTACTGCCTTCTGCAGAAGTTGAACCCTGCCCAGTGCTTCCAGCTGCCAGCTCCCCCAGGCACCCGGCCACTGGCTCCTGGAACCCCTGAGCCTGGCCCAGGGTAGTTCATTTTCCTGTCTCTTCCCTCATTTCACCGACATCTGGGCTCTAGT
This sequence comes from Bubalus bubalis, assembly GCF_019923935.1. Classification (NCBI taxonomy): domain Eukaryota; kingdom Metazoa; phylum Chordata; class Mammalia; order Artiodactyla; family Bovidae; genus Bubalus; species Bubalus bubalis. The sequence continues at coordinate 116,976,827 of NC_059164.1, read as the reverse complement.
GATGCCAACCTGTAGGAAGCTCTCTTCTGTCTTGGATGTTTTATTTCTAAAAATGCCGGATGCTCATAACCAGAAAACCAAGTTAGAAATTTCTCAAGAGCATGAAGATTGCAGGTGAGGGTCTGGACGGGATGGGTATGGACCTAGTACATCTATCTGGGCATCCAGAGTCCTTTTTAGTGGTAAAGAGCCCACCTGCCAATGCAGGAGACCTGAGAGACGCAGGTTTGATCCCTGGGTCAGGAGGATCCCCTGGTGGAGGGCATGGCAACCCACTCCAGTATTCTTGCCTGGAGAATCCCATACACAGAGGAGCCTGGTGGGCTACAGTCCTGGGGTCGTAAAGAGTTGGACACAGCTGAGTGACGGAGCATACACAGGGGCCTTTTTACTCTTCTTCTGGTTACTGGGTGTGTTCTGAATAAGTGAAGCTGCCATGTAAGATGGATTCCGTCTAGGTGTCTGTTTGCAGGGGCCTCCCTACAGTCGGTGCATTTGTGAAAGGCCTTGCTGGGTTGTCCCCTGGTGTCCCTGGCCGTGGGCTACGAAAGTTGCGAGGGAGGGGCCTGGAGGCCCTCTAATTCCTTGGAGGAAGAGTGAAGAGCGCTTTGACAGCCGTCCTGTCTTCCTGACAGTGGGCGTCTGTGAGGTTTCAGGCTGCGGGGTGGGGCCCTGTGAGGTCTCTTGGAGGCTCAGGGGTTGCAAGGCTAGGGACCACACCAGCGTGCAGAGCGACACCCCCCTCCACACCTGGAAGGACACCCCCGCCACAGACAAACACCTCCCAACCCGGTGTGCCGTCTTCGAGGGCTGAGTTTGCTCCTCTGTAACATGGGACTGTTGGAGAAGGCAATGACACCCCACTCCAGTACTCTTGCCTGGAAAACCCCATGGACGGAGGAGCCTGGTAGGCTGCAGTCCATGGGGTCACTAAGAGTCAGACACGACTGAGCGACTTCACTTTCACTTTTCACTTTCATGCATTGGAGAAGGAAATGGCAACCCACTCCAGTGTTTTTGCCTGGAGAATCCCAGGGACAAGGGAGCCTGGTGGGCTGCCGTCTATGGGGTCACACAGAGTCGGACACGACTGAAGCAACTTAGCAGCAGCAGCAGCAGCAGCAACATGGGACTGTTAGTGTGTGTGCGTTCGTCGCTCAGTCGTGTCCAACTCTCTGCAACCCCGTGGATGCTGCCTGCCGGGCTCCTCTGTCTATGGGATTCTCCAGGCAAGAACACGGAAGTGGGTTGCCAATCCCTTCTCCAAGGGATCTTCCCAACTCAGGGATTGAACCCAGGTCTCCTGCATTGCAGGTGGATTCTTTACAGTCTGAGCCCCGAGGGAAGCCCCCAGGACTGTCAGTGCCTCCCCCATAGATTGCTGGGAAGGTTCCATCAAACGGAGGAGGAGCTCTGAGAAGCTGGGGGCCCATGGGATGCCCTCGCCTCTGCACACGGGGCACTTGCCATCTGGGTGCCGCTTCCGCAGTGACTCAGGGCAAAGCCAGCAGCCAAAGGGGCTCAGCGCAGTCTCCAGGGAGGGCCTGGGGGCCTGGGCCAAGCCTCCTCTCCTCCCCCGCCCCTTCCTGCCTGGAAACCAAGAGGCACTTGAAAAAGACTTTCAATCCAGCCCTGTTTAGACAGCGTCCTCCCCGCGGCTCCTGGCTCCCGGGGGAGCCCCTGACCCCGTTTCCTGCGCACGTGCACCCACAGGAGCCCGCCCCCCCCCACAGGGTCCCGGAGTAGCGGAGCCCCCCGCCCCAGGGTCATGCAGCTCAGAGGCCCCCTCTCTCGAGCCCCCTGCTTTCTCAGGCCCTCCCCTCGGCCTCACTGCAGAGCTCCGTCTCACTAGTGGAATCCCCGGCCTTACGTGATGAACACGGGCCCCCTCAGTTCCCCCCACCGCCCAACCTGGTCTAGAAGCGCATTCACAGCGGCACAGGGGGAGCCTGCGGAGAACGCTGAACGACAGAACCATGGACAGCGACCCTGGCCCCACACGGAGGACTGGGCGGGACCCTCATCCGCAGCCGGACGACCTCCCTCCCTCCGGCCGGCGGTGCCCTCCCCTCCCCTCCGCACGCCCGGCTGGAGGGGCGGGGCGGGCCAGGCTGAGCCGGGCCCTCTCCTGGGGGGCGTTTCTCCCCGTCACGCTGTCATCGGTCCTTCCCAGTGATGAGCGCCCAGGAGGGAGGCCAGAGGCTACCGCGGACCGGCACCGGAGCTCCCCGACTGTCGATGCCCTCCGGGGGTCGTCGGGGGCGGGGAAGGCGGAGGCCCATTGCCCGGCCCCCTCTCGCACCTCTCCGCCCTGCTCCGGCCCTGCCCGGGCCACTGCCTCAAACCCAGGCTGGACCCCTTCGCATCCTGGAGGAGACGTGGCATCCGGCAGCCGAGATGAGCACTTTCCAGGCACCCGCCACGCGCTCGACAAGCCGGAGGTCACCAGGTGACACCCTCCCCGGAAGTCCAGACAGCCTCGACCGAGAAGACCAAACGGAGGAGGCGCCGTCGCCACCCACATCACCGAGGCCCCTCCAGCTGTGAGGGCCGTCCTCAGCCTCACGCCCACCGGGTGGGGCTGTCAATCAAAGGGCTCCCCGCCCCCCACCCGCCACGAGCGGCCCGCGCAGCCTGCGGATCCAGACAGCCTGCACCTGCACACAGCCAGCGCCCGGCGCGGGGGAGGGGCGGGCGGCGAGCCAGGAAAGCAGGGGCTGCTAGGAGCTGCCACCGCTCGCAGAGCTGCCTGGCGAGGAAGTGGGCAGGGTCTTGCCAGCACCTCGGACTGAGCCAGGCTGGGGCCTCAGGACCTGCGGCAAGCACACCGCGCACGTGCTGAGCAACATCCCCGTTCGAAGGTCCCGAAACTTACCTGGAAAGAGGAATTTTCCAGCAGCTATAGAGCAAACGCTAAGATCCTTACTCTTAGAAACCGACGTTGCCACAGCCCTAAGCGGGGCAGTCAGACCTGCTGTGGACCCTGGGAGCTGGGTTTAGTGGCCCCTGTGATAGACAGGAGAGCCACGTGGGAGGGCCTCTCCTGCAGGGAAGAAGCTGGGAGGCAGCTGCGGAAACCCTACCCCTCAATTTGGAGAAGTAAAGAAACTCTAGCCAGGATTTGGTGTCAGGAACTGAACCCCACCCCCACCCCCCAAGGGAAAAGGGAGACACTCCCCACCCCAGCCCAGCCATAGATGGACAGATGTGGTCTCCAAACTGACACCACCAGGCGGCCCCTGCCTGAGAAATTAATGCCAACTCCAAGGGCAGAAGCAGGTGTGAAACCCCAGGGCTTCATTTCCGGGGGTAGCAGCCCTTGCCCTTGACTCTGGGACGAGCCTTAGCAGTTTCCGCGACCACATCTCTTCCGCAGACTGAACGTGATGAGGTCAGCAGATGGTTCCTGAGTTTGCAGGAAAGGACTTCTGAGCCCGTGTTAGCACCTCCTAGGAGTCAAGTGTTTGTCAGTGAAATGAATGACTAAGCAGAAGTGTGGATACACCATGGGAGATGAACCGGTGGACAAGCTTTTTCCAGTGTCTCCTACACCTGGAGAATAAGATGTGTGGTTCTTGGGCTCCAGGGCTGGTTCACAGGCTGGACTCTGAATCTCTGGGACGAGATGGACACGAAAGCAGGGCCTGATCTAAGGGTGGGAAGCGCCTGCTCTAGCCCTGCTTTGTAAACTCTCCACCCTTTGACAGGAGCAAGGGACTTGAGTTCGATGAACCTCAGTTTCCCTATCTATAAAGTCAGGGATTGAATCAGATTTCCCATTTTCCTGCTAGAGTCCTTAAACTTCAGTGATGCTCTCCAAAGATGACATCACACAAGCTTTTTTTTTTTTTTTTTTTTTTGATGAGTCAGAAACTCAAAGATTTCCTGGGATGTCTGTGGACCATGCATGGATCAGAAACGAGGGTAATTTTCTAGACCGCATTCCGAGCCTTCTTTTATGGCAGCCGTCTGAGCACTCTGTGTGTGTTGATTCTTCATCTTCACTCTCTGAATGATGATTTATCTGGCTTTCAGAATAGAAGGTTGAAAGGCTTAATTGTGTGTGTGGCTTCTGGGGTTCTTTAGATTTATAAATATTTTAATAGGATTTTTATTTCTTTATAACATATATCTTGGAAAACTTTGCACTAGGAGCAAATTCTGTGTTTCTCTCCTACAAAACCTACACTAGAGAGAGAAAGAAAAGACTCGAGAAAATGGTCACAGTTTTTAAAGTCCCTGAGGAGTAGGTGGAAGTTACAGCTGGTTTAAGCCCACTCAAGCTCCACCCCCACCAACAACCCAAGAGGGCGGTCAGGAACAGATACGCCTCCTTTTAACTCAACTTCTCAAGGACTGTATTATTGAGTAAATAAGACATACTAGATATTTAAACCTCCAGTTGGGGAAATTATAAAGCCAGGCTGTGAAAGTGACTGGGTCGTGTCCGACTCTTTGCAACCCCGTGGACTATACAGTCCATGGAATTCTCCAGGCCAGAATACTTGAGTGGGTAGCCATTCCCTTCTCCAGGGGAATCTTCCCAACCCAGGTCTCCCACATTTCAGGCAGATTCTTTACCAGCTGAGCCACAAGGGAAGCCCGAAAATACTGAAGTAGGTAGCCTATCCCCTCTCCAGGGGATCTTCCTGATCCAGGGATCAAACGGGGGTCTCCTGCATTGCAGGCAGATACTCTACCAACTGAGCTATCAGGGAAGCCCAAGTTAGACCACAGAAAATCCCATAACTGAGTGATCTAACAGCCCAAACTTATTAGTAAGACTCACCTAGACCAGGGAAGGGAGGGGACCCAGCTCTGGGAGGATGTGGAAACAAAAGTTCTGGGGGTGGGTCACGGAGGCGGGGACCAAGGTCCTCAAGTCGCTGCCCTCGGCCAAACCTGCCGGCACTGGCTTCCACCCTACCAGCATGACTCAGCCACAGGAATATGGGTCGGGGTTTGAAAACTGTTTGCATAAGATTCTTGGTTCACCTCTGACTTAACGCCATTCCCTCCTCCTATGCTGAATCTAAGATCTTATAAAAGCTTCCCCAGAAAATCCACTTCAATAATCCCGGGTTGTGCTCACCTGGCACCAAATTTTTCTCCAAGAACTAAGAAAAGATGACCTCTCCCAGAGACTCAGATGTTTGACATTCTGAAGACACAGACTCCTACGCACATCTCTGCCCAGTGGAAGTGGAGAATAAAGTGTGGACGCATGCACTGCTTACCAACCTAATACTTACGCACAGGAATAAATGCTGTCTGGCCTTGAACACCATCATCGTGAAATGTGTTCTTGCCCTTAGAGCTACTCGGATGATGCTGTGATGCCATGAGCCAAAAGATGACAGCAGAACTGAACTATTGCCCAAAAGCAATTACTGATTAGAATTGATTATTTCTACAGAGAAAGGTGACCGATAGATTAGTTGTCCTGTTATAGCAGATTTGGGCAAAACTGTGTAATTGTTAAAGGGGTGGAGCTACCTGACATTCAGTGGGAAGAGAGACTGTTAAGACTCAGGGATTCCTCTGGACGCAGGTCTGTGAACTTAAAGCTAACAGAATTCCAGGCTTGTCCTTGAAAGATCCCACCCACCTCACCCGGAAGAAACTGCGCTGTGCCTGTCCGAACACTCTGAGTTAGAGATTTAAAAATGAATCGTGTTTCTGCCGTGGCTTTTAACAGGAAATTATAAAAAGACGGACCTCGTTGAAACACAGTGAATTACAGAGGCGATATGCGGCTGGATGGCTGAAAGCTGCCGCCACGCCTTACTGGATTTGCCTAATGACACGTTTTACTGCCTCCTTTGAACAACTGTTGCCTGAGGTGTCCGTGGCCTTTTTACCTACTTCTTCCTTAATAGCGGAATCAGGATGCCACGTGATCACACTGGCGTGAAGTGCTACGTCGCCTCCGAGCGCATCGAGAGCTGCGTCCTGCGGAACACCGGCTCGCCCAGCGTCTTGGCGGCAGCCTTTCAAGAACCCAGGGGACACACATTCCTGGCCAATCTGATACAAAAGATTCCCCTGGCCACTCCACAGCCTCCCACCCCACCCATCCTCCCCCAAACAAAGCACGAGAAAATTAGGGCATAAATACATCAGGGCAAGAAAGAACACACGTGCACAACGCCCAATGCCGTCCACCCGACGGGGAAGAAGCCAGGGAATCCAGGGCAGTCGGGCACATACTTGGCCAGCTCCCAGGGCCGGGGAGTCAGCGGTTACCATGGCGGACGGGGCCGGCCCGAGGGAGGGCTCGGAGGGCAGGCTTTGTCTGGGCGCTGCTCAAACAGGGAGAGCTGGGATGCAGTCTGTCGGTTTGTGTACTCTGGGGTGAGCCGTCCTCACACTGAAAAGGCCTGGAGGAGCAGTGTCGGGTTTGACTTGATCCCATGCCTTCAGATTTCTCTTGGCATCCCACCCTCTCCGCACTACCCCCCGCCCCTGGCCCACCTCCCCCAGGCTGTCCCCACCTTCCCCTCCATGGAAACAAGCATGGAGCGCTCAAGGGGACACGCCAATCGGGAGTCTCCCTTCCCTGTGGATAAGATGCTGGTAGGGACATCCCAGATCCCGAGGGTGGGAGTCAGCACAGAAAATGAGGGAAAGCTCCCTACATGGAAAAGGAAGTCGTTCAGAGCTCAGCGGGCCCCAGGCACGCCAGCCGCTCGAGCTTCACGGTGGAAAAGGTAGCATCCAGGGCCACCGAGTGCAAGCTCATTCCGCGTGTGAGCGGAAGAGCCGGGGCCAAGCCAGAGGCTGAGCGAGTTACTCTGGGGTCCTGTCTGGCGTCCACCCCGATCTCAGAGCTTCGCTGTGGGGCTCACACATCCTCGCCTGGGACGGCCCTCTGAGGCCCCTTTGGGGCCCTGCCAGACACCCTTCATGGACGCAACCGGGGGCCCAGGTGGTGTTGAAACTGAGGGGTACCTGCAGGGTGAGGAAAAGGAGCCACGAAGGCAAGAATATGATCTAAATTCTCAGTTGGGTCCAGTGTGCTTTTCATCGGACTGAAGAAGCCACCTGGCGTAGACCCACTCTGGTGAAAAAACGTGGCATTGCTTGACGCCCAGTTCCCCGCAACGAGAATCGAGTGGCCGTGTCCTCCAGTCTAAGCAAAACCATTTTTGTTCAGCTCATCGCCCACGCGGGGCCAGGCACTGCCAGGCACCGGTCACCTGCCCAGTGAGCCCTGCCACCCAGGTGTTCATCTCGTTTCACAGACGGGGATCCCGCCCCGGCTCAGTCCTGCGGGCCGCAGAGACCGGGCGTGACTCAGGCTGCACTCTGAGGCCCTGCGGCGGCTGTGGTCAGCGCCCGGGGTGCTATGTGTGGGAACAGGAGGAGACCCGCCACCCCGCAGCCCCTCTGCGATCACAGCGAAGCAAGACCGAGGCCCCCAGGGTCCTCCGTAGCCAGAGGAAGTACCCAGACTCTGACCTGACGTGGAGATTTCCGTTGTTGCTCTTTGCTCGCTTTGCCTCCTTGGGTTACTTTTTAAGCAGTGTCCACTAGAGTGCATCTTACAGCTCGTCACCAGTCGAACTGGCTAATTAATAAGAAACATCTGTCAATTGACAAATATTTATTGAGCATCTTCTGAGCAGGAGCTGCTGGACTTAAACAGAGATGAATAAGACTCACACCCTGAAGGCTCTTCTGGAAATTAGCAAACGTGTTGAGGTTACAAATAGCTCCGCAGTGACGAAAGGCAAACCACCACCCCTGAAGCCAAAGCTGCTGTGAGCAGCAACACAGGGGCCATCAACTCAACGCTGAGGGTGGGACGTGGCGAGCTCTGGGGTCCACAGGTCGCGGTGCAGATACGGGGAGATAGACAGACTCCATGGAGGGCGAGAGGCCACAGCTGGCCCCAAAGATGGACGTGAAGTACAGAGGGCAAGTGATGGAGGCATTCCTGGGCCCGGTCACGGGCTGCCTGCGAGTCTTGCAAGGATGGCATGCAAGACCCAAGGGTGGCATGCAAGACCCAAGGGTGGCGGATGGAAATGCGGGAGAGCAAGAAACTTGCAATCAGCCCATCTAAGTTAATCGAAAGAGATGTTTGTGACTAAAGACCCCGGTACCGTGGGCTGCAGCTTTTCTTTGGGGGGGCTGGAATGGCCAGATCGGGTGCCAGCTCTCAGGACGGATTCTCACCTGTGACAGCAGCTGCCGGGGCTCCAGCGAGATCTGCAAACATGTGCACGCACACGAGGAGCTGGCGGGATACTGCAGACACAGGCAGAGCACCGTCTGCGACGCGGCCTCCGCCCCACAAACGGAGGCAGCAACGAGCTGCGGTGCACAGCTTGCAGCTCCAGGGTCCTGACTGCCTCCACTCGCCCCAGGAGGAAACAGGGCCCCAGGCAGTCCTGAGCAGGAGCTCACCTGCGGGGCAGAGGGAATCTGGCCTCTCGCTGAAGAGCCAACACTTAATCCATCTTTGGTGGGCTCAGCGGGGGCCAAAAGTCACGTCCAAGAGGAGAAGGGACGACAGAGGACGAGATGGATGGCGTCACCGACTCCATGGACATGAGTTTGAGTAAACTCCAGGAGATGGTGTTGGACAGGGAGGCCTGGTGTGCTGCAGTCCATGGGGTGGCAAAGAGTCGGACACCACTGAGCGGCTGAATAACAAGACAAGCCCAGTACCTGCGAATGGGGCCTTAGTGGGAGTTAGGTTCTCTGCAGGTGGAATTAGGGAAGATGAGGCCGCACTGGCATGGGGTGAGCCCTAAGCCAGAGACTGGCGTGGTTCTAAGAGGAGAGACGCACAGACGCGCGGGGAGGAGCTGGCCAGGTGTGAAGCATCAACAACCCATAAGATACAAAGCCAGAGGCTGAGAGGATGCTGGGAGACTGCCCTCCCTGGCACCTCGCGGGACACAGCCCTGCAAACATCTGACCTCCAGACTATGAAATAACGTACTCCGTTGTCTTAAGCCTTTCGTGGTGCTTGGTCACTGCAGCCCGGGGGAGCTAGCCCATAACAAGACAACCAAGACGGAGGGCAGAATGGTGTGAAAATGAACACACTCAGGGACCAAGAGGCAAGAGACAGTCAGTGAGACTTCCAGACGGTCTGTCCTGCCCGACCCTGCGGAGACAGGGACACGAGAGGACCCGGCTCACTCAGCTGCAGGGAATCTCGTCGTCTGCCTGGATCTGAGTATCCCATAAGCCGCTTTAAGCCAATCATCTGTTGGAAAAATAAAATTGGAATGAGCAAACGCTGAGATCTGGCAAGGAGGAAGGAAAGGCTCAGCATCCCAGCGGGGGATGGTGGGCGTGCGTCAGATCACCTCCGCTCTCCATCCTGCAGATGGATAACACACAACGCGGGTGCTGCCCCCTCTCTGACTGGCCCAGTCAAAGGCCCTGGAGACCCACACGTTGTCACATGGTAAACAGAACGCTGAGTAACAATAACAGAGGACCCGTAGGTAAGGGAAGTCCTACATCTGAAAATCTCTGTCATTCCCAACTAGCAGCTGTCCCCTCCAAGTGAAGGTCCCAGGTTCTAAAACAGAGACATCTCTTGGAGAGGCTAGCCAGGGAAGACTGCTCTTATTTTTAAAGGTCTCTTTCATGCTGTTCTGTGTTCTTTTCCACAGTCACCTGAGCGATCAATAATTCAAGGATTCATAGAACCAGCATCCTTGAGGACACCTAACCTGGAACTCCCGCTTCTGTCCACACCTCAGGGGCCAGCCTCATGGTCACCCAGGAAACGCAGCCTTGCTGGCTGTCTCTCCTGGGCCTCAGGAGTGCAGAACCCGGAGCTTGGAGATGGAGGTCAGTCTGGTCCACGCTGACCTCTCACTGCCAAGTGGCCTTGGGCACAGCTGCCTGCAGCTCATGCATGCAGCCCCAGCCCAGCAGAGGCTGCGAGCATGCCTCCAGGGCAGGCCACCCTCTGCCACCCTTCTGCCTCATCTTCCGCAGGTGCCTGGGCAAGAAGTCTCCCCTCTCTGCGTCTCATTTTACTCAGCTGCAAGTGGTGCCTGCTTGATAGGGTCCTGCGCCTTGATTAACTGAATATCATCCAAGCACAATGAAAATGTATCATAAACAATGAATGAGCAAATATGAATACCCAAAGCTACAGGTGAGATTTAACTTCTCACCACGCGGCACTCTCTGGGTGAGATGCTGGGCAAACACACAGGAGGGCACCACTGTGAGCAAGGGCCCTGTGCCATATTCCCCCACCAGGCGAGGGGCCACGGGCCCCCAGGGAAAGTGCCTCCTGCATCCACAGCGTGCCTCCCCTCTGGACCTCCCCCCACAGGGCCTCCCCCTGGAGTGCAGCCTCAGTCTCCCCAGGAAACTCCTCACCCCCCTGCCAGAGGCACCAACAACCCTCCCAGGCATTCTTGTCAACACTGCCTCCCAAGTGCTGGGGTAGATGAGCTGCTGAGGTTCCAGGGACTTGTTCTAATGGTGCGAAGCCCAAGAGTGTGCGTTCACTCCTCAGTTTCCCCTTCTGTTCCGTCTCCCACCTCCTGCCACTCCGGCTGCCACCTCCCAGCCCCCTCCTCCCAATTCCTGTGTTTCTGGGTCTTGCCTGGGCACCTTAAGAGGGATGAGGCAGGACGTCCCCAGCAGTCCAAGGGTTAAGACTTCCCCTTCCAATGCAGGTGGTACAAGTTCAATCCCCAGTCAGGGAGCTAAGATCCACATACCTCGGGGCCAAAAAAAAAACAAAACAAAACAGAAGACAGAAACGATACTGCAAGAGATTCAATAAAGACTTTAAAAGTGGTCCATGTCAAAAAGCATCTTTAGAAAAGGAGGAAGCGCATGACCCCCTTTCAAGGCAGCAAAGGAAGGGGATACTCTGTTGGGGGGTGGAGTTGAGGGTCCATGAGGAGCAGCTGGCCAAGCAGGACCCCGAGGGCCCCACCCCAGCTCCACATGGGACTGGTGCCTGGCAGAGCCAGAAGGCTCCTGGGAGGCCAGCCCAAACCACCGGTGCCTCCCTGCAGGCGGGCAGGATTGGGCCAAGGTGTCAAATCTGCACACCTAGGGGGCCAGCAGGGGTAGGGGGTTCAGAGTAGCAGAGGGGGCTGGCTCCCAGGCTCCACCCTAGACCAACTGCTGGCCCAGGTCAACACGGAATCGCAGGCTTGAAGGCCACCATTCGCTGGGGGTCACAAGCGGTCAGGTGACCGGTCAAGAGGGAGAGGGCGGAGGACGGCAGACCTGGAGCACCAGAGCTGCCAGCAAACGCCATGCCCCCCACCCCAGCCCACCCCGAGGTCTCCGTGCTCCCTCCTCTCTGGGAGGGGGTGACGGCCTCAGTGTTCCTGCATGTCAGCACCGCATCGTTTTCCATCTAAAAGAAAACCTTTGGGCAGAAGTTGCCCAGATGACGCAAGCGCCCTGCTGGCTGCCAAGAAGGGTCGCAGCCATCCTCCTCCAAAGCAGCAGTGCCAGCGGGGGTGGCCAGAGCCCCCCACCCCCGGCCAGGAGATGGCAGGCGCAGCCGGACGTGGCCCCGAGTCTCCACTCCCCAGACGGGTGCCCTCGTCTAGGGTGCCCACTCCCAGAGGCAGGGCTGAGTCTGACCCAGGCTGCTCCAAACCCTGCTCCAGGACCCGCTGACCAGTCGGCTCTGGTTCTGGGCTCATCCTGTCCCTGGGAGAGACGCACGGCCCTCCAGGAGCAGATCACAGGTCCTCGGGGTGGGGGGGAAGGGGAGCTCACTGTCCCCTCCGCTCCTGCTTCAGAGACCGACTGAGGCCTGGAAAACCCTGGGTCCGCCCCCCAGACCCGTGCCCATCCCCGGGCAGGGCCCTCTCTTGGCTCTGAACGCTGAGAGACATGGCCATGCAGGCACCAGCCCGTGCAGACAGCATCGCCCTGCTGGCCCTTCATGCCAGCATGCCAGGGCTGGGGGCCTCCTCCTCAGTTCCTCCCAGCCCTGCCCGCCTCTCAGCCACAGCGTGATGGGGATACGGATGAAGAGCGGCCAGCAGCTGCCGTTGACCCGGGGTGGGGGGGGGGGCCGCTCCCGCTGGGGCCAGGAGGGCCCTGCCTGGACACCCCAGGAGGCCGGGGACCCTTGGCCCACGGCCAAGGCCGTCGGGCAGGGAACATGGGGCAAGGCCTGCGGTGGAGAAGGGTGCATCCCTCCAGCGTCCCAAGTGGGGCCTGGCCGGCAATCCCTAGGAGAACTGGAACAGCAGAGAGTCAATTTGCCAAAGCTGGAACAAAAATGTGAAAGCAATTGAAACTGGATGATTGGATAGAAAGAGACTGAGTACGAGTATGATCGGGGAAAAGAAGTCAGAGTGGCGGACACATGGAGGAGGGAGGTAGGATCCGTGGTCCAGGCAACCCTGCAGAGGTATGGCCATGGCCGCTCTGATGGGGAGGCCAGCGCTCCCGCGGCAGGGCCCAGCCAAACCGGAAAAGGGAAGGGGCGATCGTGTGAACTAAAGACGGGGCCGCGGACGAGGAGCACGCCGTCTAGCCCCGCTTGCGGGGCCTCCCGACCCGGGCGGCACGCGGCTCCCACACGGGCAGAGCGGAGCCTGTAGGCAGACTGACGGGGCCATCTAGCGGCGGGGGCCGGCGGGGCGGCGGGGGCCGGCCTGGAGGCGCCTCCTGGGAGCGGGGGCAGGAACCGGGCAGCCACCTGTCCTCAGCAAGGATGCTGGCGAGGGATGGGAGGATGGGAGCCTGCGGGGAGGGGGGCGGGGTGGAGGGAGGAAGGAGATGACCGCGGGAAAGGCGGGCAGGGCCCAGACGGGTCAGCAAGGGACCCTCAGGGTTACATGGGAGGCCGGGTCAGCGCGGGCAGAGGCTGGGGCTTGGAACCTCGGACCCGCAAGGGGAGGGGCCCGGACCGTCTGGAGGGGTAAAGGCAAAGAGAGGGAGCCATCTGGCGTCTGGAGGTGGAAGACAACCGTGTCTGGTGTCTGGGAGGTGGGGAGGGGTGGGATGAAAGGAAGGGGACGTGGGGGGAGGGCGAGACCTCAGCTTCTCTGGGCGCGCGGCAGATGCCCTCATTTCTAGGGCGAGAGATGCAAACTGCAGTTGATTTGTCTTGATTCCCCAACCCCTGCCCCAACGACAGGGAGCAGGTCCTTGGAATTCAGGCATCAGCGGTGGGTGGACGGCCTATTGCCTTTTCATTACTGAGGATCTGCCAGTCTCTGAGCAGGCGGCCCTGGCAGGCTCTCAGGGTGTCCAGGGCTGGCGGGCACGGAGGGCCTCAGCCCAACCCCCGCCCCCCACCGCTGGGGCAGAAGAAGGGACCCCCCACCTCCTGGGAGTGAGGGGCCAACTGCCCGCTCCCCGAGGCCCCAGGGCTCCGAGCCCTCTGCAGCTGAGGAACTCAGGCTTTGGTTCCCCAAGTGCCAGCCTCGCTCTGGCGCCTGGCCGGTCTGGGGTCCTGGCGGGATTCTGGGGGAGCATTCCTGCTCGCATGGTGGCTACATGGGTCCGGGGTTTCTGGCTGTGGGGTCAGAGACCCAGTGCTGCGGCCCTTTTGCCTTTCTAGGAGAGGAAAAGGGGAGGGGAGGGAAGGGGCTGGAGGGAGGGAGACGCCACTCAGTGTCTGGGGGAGGGCGGTCAAGAGGCTGGAGTGTCCCCGGGGCCTAGGGGCTTGAGGACAAGCCCCCACCTCCAGCTGTGTCACGACCACACTGAGCTGCGCGAGGCCACCGCCCCAAGCAGACCGACCTCCGGGGTCCAGGCCGGTGTGACCCTTCACTTCTGTCCCACTGGGAGGCCTTGAGGAAGTTGGGTTGATGCCCCACGAATCATAGACCAGCATGGAGGGGGGAGGGGCTCCTGGACGGCAGAGCTTCGGTGATGCTGGGTGTCTGCGAGGGCCGCATTGCAGACTCTGATGACTCCCCCCTTCCACGCCACCCCCAGCAAAGCGTGTCTGCGTGGAGCTCGCCCGGACTGTGGCTGGGGCCCAGCGACAGCTCTTAACTGCAGAGTGAGCCCCAGGCCTCGCTCAGTCCTCTCCACGTGGAGAGCCCCGCCCCCTACCCCACTCCGAGCAGTTACTGTGTCTGAGCAATAGGGCAGGGCCCAGAAGGAGGGCATATTCTACAAAAGGGTGGGAAGGGGGCATCTTTGCTTTTCTTTTTCTGGTTGAAATAAGACTTTGAGTTTGTTCCTTAAAGGCAGGACCTGAGAGCTCCAGTGTTGCCGGCCCTGAGCGCTGAGCCCGCTCCTGGACGCCCCTCTCTGACCAGGACGGTGTGCCCCCAGGGCCCTGACCCACCCCAGGCTGCAGCCCCCGGGGCACGATGACTGGCTTGCCCAGCTCCAGGGAAAGCCAGCTCCGCGTGATGTGCAAGGAGCCTGAATTCCACATTCACCTCATCCCTGGCCTGCACTTTGCTCCGATCGATGCAATCGTGGGGGCGGTGTGTGCACAGCCTTGCCCACTCACCGCTGCCCCCCTCCGTCCCCAGCACAGTGGGCCTCCGCCCACCACACAGGCACCAGCACTGTCCCCTGCTCTGGGCTGGGGTGCAGCCCCCCAGACTCACTCGGGCCCAGCCGGCCAGCCCATCCCCTCGGCTCACTCTGCACCAGCCCCTGAGCTCATCTCCATTCTACTTTCAGGGCATTAAAAAGAATGCATTAACCGAAGCACAGTAAAGAGCAGCAGGTTCGAGTTGTTTTAAGGTGTCTGAAGCTCCTCAAACAGCACCACATGGTGTGTGATGTGCGTCCTGACCAGTTGTAGCGACTGGAACCTTCAGAAGCAGAGGACGCCCCCCCACCCCTGTCTTTCAACTGCAGGGAGACCTGGCCTGCATGATAAAGTCCCTGGGAAAACATTTAAATAAGACCTGGGCAGCTCTGCCCAACAAACATTTGTGAGACTGTTTGTTTGGTGATGGAAGCTTGGGGGTGGGGGACACTGAGTCTAGATTGTCCTTTAAAAACTTAAGTTGGTTTTAACTGAAGCATCTACCATTCTGGAGGAAGGGAAGGGGGAATGGGAGGTGTGTGCAGGGCAGGGGTAACTGAGGTTATCCTCACCCGCCTGTCTCCTCCCTCCCTCTCACCTTTGTCTCGGTGAAGATGTTTTCCTCTCTTAACTAGAAGCCTTCAGGTAAAAATAAAGCCACAGCAGCAACAGAGGGGGGAAAAAAATGAGTCTTTTTTAGGGTTAAACATCAGAAGACAAGCTTGTGCGGCTTCGGCCAATCAGATCCGCCCTGCCAGCTATAATATAGTACTGAAGACAGCCTCTCGCACAAGCTCTCAGGCTTGCTACCATTTAAAATCAGACTCTTTTTGTCTTCTGCCGGCTGTCTTGAGCCCCAACTCCGATGCGTTCCGTTATCAGCGGCCAGCAGCCTGCCGTCCCAGCCCCCGTCTGGGTGCGGATCGGTGGCGAGTCCCCCGCAGCGGCGGCGGCGGGCAAGGTTATATAGGAAAAGAAAGAGCGAGGCAGGGCGCGCGGGCGCCAGCAGCCAGCCGGAGCGAGGGAGGCAGAGCGCGCACACTCGCACACCCGCACCCTCGCGCACTCGGACCTGCGCCGGCCGGCCGCCAGGTCCCCGGGCTCCATGGACGAGATGCTGCTGCTGGCGAGATGTCTGCTGGTGCTGCTGGTCTCCTCGCTGTTGATGTGCTCGGGGCTGGCGTGCGGACCCGGCAGGGGATTTGGCAAGAGGCGGAACCCCAAAAAGCTGACCCCTTTAGCCTACAAGCAGTTTATCCCCAACGTGGCGGAGAAGACCCTAGGGGCCAGTGGAAGATATGAGGGGAAGATCACCAGAAACTCAGAACGATTTAAGGAACTCACCCCCAATTACAACCCCGACATCATATTTAAGGATGAAGAAAACACTGGAGCGGACCGGCTGATGACTCAGGTAGAAACCCAGCGCGGGGCGTGGAATGTGTTGCTTTCAAGGGGTTATGTGTAACCATGCAGTTCGGTCTGTTTGCTCTTCAGGCAGGTAGAAAGGCGATTTTGCCCGCTCCTTCCCCACCCACCTGCCGGGCCTCCGGGTGCCTTCCTCTTCCTGGAGGGGAATGGAGGTGAAGGGTCCAGATGGACAAGTTGCGGGTGGGGGTGGGGGGTAAGGACGCCAGGACATGCGGTCCACGGGAGCCCCTGACCGCATGCATCCTGCTGGGATGGCCTTTCCATCCTGCCTGGCTCTGGCTGGAAACTTGGGGAGACCTTCCCTTTGGGGTCATCTGTCCTTTCCAAGTTGGGAGGAGGCAAGGAGGCAGCGTCAAGGGGTGTCGGGGTCACTGGGCAGGTGTAGCCTCTGCGCTTACCCTCTCATTTCTTCTCGGTGCTTTGCTTTTCCCACAGCTACCCCCGCTCTGTCGCCCCCACCCCACCGAAGCCCCTCCACAGGCAGTACTGACAAAGGGTCGGGGTTCCAGAGGCAGCCGGGCTGGCCCCTGCCCGGATCACAGAGCTTCCACCGCCACTCGGTCGCGGGCGGTTGTGCCCATCCGAGTGTGAATGTATCGATATTTCTTTAAGGATGCCCTCTGATTCTCCCGAGCCCGCGGTACTTGAGGGGAGGGACTTAGAACTTACTGGCATTGCATCACGCTAGTTTTCAACCTGCTTGCCTAGGAATTAGAAGAGACTCGGTATCAGCGGGAGGGGGCTGGAGAGACAAACCAAAGCGAAACACACATTCCTCTCGCCCTCCCTACCTCCGCTGAAGACTCCTGACTGCCCATCTCCCCGCCAGTGGGAGACTTTCCGCCAACTCCACGCACGTAGGACTGAAGCTAGAAATGGATTTCCTGAGGAATATAGGTCAACATCCTTTTTATTGCCCTATTAAAATATTCGAGTCCTACCTTTAGGGCCAGGAGCGCACCGCCGCTGACGGAGCGGCGCTGGCGGGGCGCTGTTGCGGGGGAGGCTGGGGGCGGGAGCCACCCGGGAGCCACCTCCGGGGCCGCGGCGCTCCCCGGCCCGCTGCCCGGCCTTGCGGCGGAGCCGAGCAGGGCGAGGGCCCGGCGGGGCAGCGGGCTTCCGCGGACAGGCAGAGGGCGGCGAGGGAGCGGGGGAGGAGAAGGTCCTTCTTCCCGGCTCACTGGCATCTGCTCCCGACCACCTTAAATCTGGCCCGCGAGTGCGGACGCGCGCGCCGGTGCCGGGAGCGGCGAGAGCCGCAGTTAACTCTGCGCAGGCCGCGGGGGGCCCGGCGCGTGCGGGGTTCCTACCCCCGGCTCACGCTCGACCCCCGCGGGACGGAAGGGGCCTTCCCAGGACCCCTCGGAGCCAGGGGAGAGGGGCGCGATCCCAGAGAAAGCGGCGGGGGCGGGGGCGCCGGTGGTCCCCGAGCCAGAGGGCTCGGCGTGCGCCGCGCTCCGCTCGGGGCCGGCGCGGGAGGGCGCGGGGTCCCCGGCCCGCACCCTGCCGGGGCCGCAGGCCTCGCCGCCCCGCCACCCGGGCCGAGCGCGCGGAGCCGCGCACCCGGGCAGACGCATCCCGGCTCCACTTACTCCCGGGTTATCGATCCCGCGGCTCGGGTTTCAGTGCGCGCGGGGCTGGACCGCGGCCTCCCGCCGGCCCCTCCACGCGCCCGAGCGTGGGCTCGGCCAAGGGCTCCCGGCGGCGCTCCGACGGCCAGGCTGGCGGGGGCGGCACCGGGCGGCACCGGGAGGGAGGGGGCAGGCCGGTTCCCGGGCGGGGGCGCCTCCCGGGCCAGGGCGCCCGGCCGAGCCCCCCGCCGGGCCCCTCGTCGCCCCCGCCGGGACCCACGGCCGCGCGGCCCGACGCCGGGCCGCTCCGGCCGCCGTGTGCGCTGGCAGCATTTGAACTTCTGACCTTCTGTCAACTTCCCTCAGACGAACGAAACGAAAACAAATACTTTTTTTCCTTGGGCAGTGGCTATTCCCGTTCCCAACACAAAAGGAGGGGGGAGGGGCAGCCGGCGAGGGGGCGGGGTGGGGCAGGGCGGGCCAGGATCGAAGCCGGGACCCCCCCGCCCAACGCCCCCTGAAAATGGGGAGGCTGGCCGGGGGGCGGCCTGAGAGGTGCCCCCTTGCTCTCCGCCACCGCGTCCTTCCCGCGCCCCCGACCTAAGAGTTAAAGCGCGGAAGGCGGGAGACCTGGGCGGGGAGGGCAGGGCCGGGGAAGGGAGGGGGGGGGAAGCGGGCACCTGCGCCCCGCGGGCCCCCCACTTAAGATAACCGCCCAGACTGTTCTCAGGTGCGTGTTCCTCCTCCCCTGTCTCTGTGCGTCCCTGTCTCTCTAATGGGACTGCCGCCCAAGTCCCTCAACCATGGCGAGATCGTCCCCAGTGGAACTTTGAGAGCAGTTCAGGAACGCAGGCGCTCCTGTTAATATTAACTCGGGGCGGGGAGGGGGGAGCGCAGACCGACGCACTCTCCCCGCAGGCCGGCCGTGGGTGCCTGGGGGCTCCGAGGGGGCAGGGGGCCGCCGGGGGCCGGTCGAGGGCGGCGGTGAGGACCGCCAGGTTTCCGGGGGGTGGGTGGCAGCCCCCGGGGAGCGGCGCTCCGCGATGGGTTCCACGGGAGGGGCCTGGTTTTCTGCAGTGGGGGCGGAGGCGTGGAGAGAGGCGCGTGCGGGACTGGGGGGGACCCTTGTGAAGTTGGGGCACTCCTCCCCCGCGCCGGGGAAGCCCGTCGGCGGCGACAGCCCCCGCTTGGCTGCCCGGGGCGCGGAGCGGCTGCGCAGACGGGGGAGGCGGCGGGAGCCCAGGCGTGGGGAACAGCTCGGCCTTCCGCCGACACAAAGCCGGGCCCGCCGGCCCCGCCGGGCTTCACGGTGGCTGCACAGAGGCGGGCTTGATTCGCGGCACACGACCCAGTGAATTGATCACCGGCTCAGCCTTCCCGGCTCTGCCTGCGACGACCCCGCCCGGCCGGGGCGCGGAGCGTCCTGCAGCCGCGGGGCCGAGGCCACCCCGCCCCCGGCGCCCGGCCGAGCGGGGGGAGCGCGCGTGGGGCGCTGGGCGCCGACTCGGGCCTGCCTTGGCGCGGCCCGGGGGCTCCTCGCCCGGCTTCTCCATCGCCTGCGCGGGTGGCGCAGCTCAGAAGGCGGGGGGCCGGGACAGGTGCTCCTCAGCCCGCCCTCCCCCTCGCCAGCGGCCCCCGAGGAAGCCATCAAAAAGCTCCGCCTGCCCCCCGAAAGCAGGGAGCCGGGGTGCCATGGGGGCTCGGGAGGCGAGTGTCTGCGTGTGCGCGTCGTGGTGTGCGCCTGCGCAGCGCCTTCCACATCCCGGCTCGAAACTGCCCCTGGTTTACTGATTGATTTTCATGTAAAACGCATTCAGTCCTCGAGATGACCTCACTCAAACTCTGTCCTTCCGACTTTTTTTTTTTTTTTTAAGAAAACTGTTGGCGGGCCCAGAAACCTGCAAGCGCTGACCTGTTACCAGAGCCGCCCCCTAGTCCTCTGCCCGCATCCCCCCCCCCGCCGCCCCCAACACACACATTTGTTCTATGTTTAACCCTACAACCATAGACTGGTATTTATTGCTGCCAAATACACAAGACTATTCCTGTTGCGCAATCGGTCACGTCCCCTTAAAATGCGGCAGCAGCCCTTGCCAGAGCCCTCGGCACCCCCCACCCCCACTCCGTAGGACGAGCCCCACCCCCAGCCATAGTCAGGGTCCCGGCGGGGGGCGTCGTGTCATCGCAGGATCGGGGTCCCCACTGGAGGTCAGCCCCGCCCTCTGCAGAAGTCCGCTTGGAGTTGTGACCTACCTCCCCCTCGAGTCTGCCTCTTTGGGGGATGCCCCCCGTCCTGACTTGGTCACCACTCCCCCATTGTGCAATCCCGCACCCACCACCCGCGGTGCAACAGTCCAGTGAGTTGCTGTCCACAGCAACGCACACGTGATCCAAGGCTCTCTCGCATCCTTATCTGAATGGGACCCAAGAATCCTGCAGGAACTCCCACAACTTTGCCCTGGCTCGAGTCCCGCCTATTCACTGCTTCTTTACCCCACAGGGAAGGCAGCTTCCTTGTGGGGAGGAGGGGGAACCCCAAGGACAGTTTCCAGAAGGAGGCTCCCCAAGACAAGGGCCCAGAGGGCCCCCCCCACCCCCCGCCTCCGGTTCACCCTCCCCCTCCCCATTCCCCATCCCCATACCCCACCCCTCCCCTCCCCACCCCTCCCCTCCCCACCCTTCCCCACCCCTCCTCCAGCTCTTAAGTTTGCTCTTCAAACTTGCAGGACACCATTCTGAGCCGGCCAAGAAAACAAGAGGGGGGAAGGGAACAGGTTAAGGAAAACAAGAGTCACAATCAGACCGCAGAAAAGCTGGGAAAAAAAAGAGTTCCACGGGGAAAAGGAATGCGGCTGTCCAGATAAAGAATGTTTGCTATCCGGCCCTGGCCTTATAGAAAATTATAACTCACCTGGTTGCCTTTCACTCCCGGCTCCCCCGCCCCTCGAGTCGCTATCAGCGTCCCACCTGCCTCTCTACCTTTGGCTTAAGTCTTGCCCCAGATAGGCACAGGGCAGGCGGGAGGGCACAGAGATAAGGCAAGGCTTTTAATTCTTTGAGAAGCAGTGTATTTTTCTTTTTGCGGCACCGTTGCACCCCGGCCTCTCTGCGGCCTCCAGACGAGGGGTTTGTCCAGGGAGAGGGGTGGAGCCTCCCACAGGTGCTGGGCGATGGGGCCAAGCAGGAGAGGGCAGGGCTGGAGGGCACCCTGGCCGAGGGTGCGGGCCTGCCGCCATCATTCAGAAATGCACAGTTGAATTGTTGCAGAGAAATTTCATCTGCTTCTCGGGCCACGATCCAGCCTCTGCTGTTTCAGATGCAGAGAAAGTCCCCAGGTCGTCTCCGAGTGAACTGACTCATCCCCCAGATGCCAGGAACCCTCCTACCCAAGTGCCCTCGCCCGGGTCCAGGCCTTGTCTCCTTCCTTCTCTGGACAGTCTGCATCTTGGGGGGCTGGGCTGAACAGCCCACAGGGGCGAGGGTGGCATAGGGTGGGGAGGCATAGGGTGGCCCGTGGTAGGGGTGGCTGGCAGGCCTGGATGCTAACGTCCCTGGGGTGGCCCCTTCTCCTCACAGAGATGCAAGGACAAACTGAACGCCTTAGCCATCTCCGTGATGAACCAGTGGCCGGGCGTGAAGCTGCGGGTGACCGAAGGCTGGGACGAGGACGGCCACCACTCGGAAGAGTCGCTGCACTACGAGGGCCGCGCGGTGGACATCACCACCTCTGACCGCGACCGCAGCAAGTACGGCATGCTGGCGCGCCTGGCCGTAGAGGCCGGCTTCGACTGGGTCTACTACGAGTCCAAGGCGCACATCCACTGCTCCGTGAAAGCAGGTGAGGGGCCGGGCCCGCCCCTGCCGGCAGCACGCCCCCCTCCCGCCCCCCTCCAGCTCTGCACCCCACGGGCTGACTCCAGGCCCGGAGGAAGATGGGTGGGGGACGGGCAGGGAGGGCCCTGGAGGCTGACTGCTGTTTGCGGGGGGGTCGGGGTGGGGGGGATGGCCGTGCTCTCTGAGGCCCTTCGCCATGCCCACCTTGGAGGCTGCAGAGGCCCACGTCCTCGGAGTCCAGATGCAGAGGGCATCTGGCTTCCTGAGCCTTTCTCCAGCCCGGTTTCCGGGGCTCCCAGTGCAGGTGGCAGGAGACTGGGAGATTGGGGGTGGCGGGGCGGGGTTGGGGGTACTTTCCGGGTGAAAGAGGGCAGCCCAGCCCAGACAGCCAGCTCTGGCCCGGAGCCTTTGTCTCCGGAGGGCTTAAGAAGGAACCACTCCCCACTCCGCCCCCGCCCCCCTGCGCGGGAGGAGCCGCCCCGGGTGGAAACCCCGGCCCCTCCCCGCCCCGCCGGAGCCTAGGCTAACCCGGCTCACCCGGCCCGGGGGACGAGGCCCGGCGGCCGGCCACAAAGCCAGTAGTTACGGCTTCCAACATCTGGAGGGCGCCAGCCCGGAGCGCCCGTCCTCCGCGGGAACCAGCCTAGCCGCCCTGCGCCGCTAGGCCTCTTCCCTGGGCCTGCAACGCCACTCGCTGTTGCGGGCGAGGAACAGCTCCGGGAGTCAGGTGCGCGCGCGGGCGCAGGCCCCGACTCGGCCGGGCGGTCCCACCACCCCGCTGCAGAAGCTGCGCCTTCAGCAGAGCAGTCACAGGGGATGTCGGAGGAGCTGCGTCTCCCTCACCCCTGGGTTTGCCTGTTTGTCTCCTAACCTGTGTTTTACTAGCACATGTTAGGAGGAAAAACACTTGTGAAGTGTCGTCACACTTTGGAGGAAAGGAAAATAATGGCTTCTTGGCACACAAGGTGTGGACGGTGGGCAGAAGGTCTGGGCTTATAGCCCGAAAAAGGGTCTCAGCCGCTGGAGGGCGCGGAGGCGCGCCCCCGACCCCCGCCCCTGCGCGGGGCTCCCAAACGGAGGCGCGCCCCTCACCCCCGGTCCTGCGCAGGGCTCCCAAACGGAGGCGCGGCGCGCGGCCCCCTCCCCGCCGCCCCGGTCCGCGGGGTCTCCCCTTGGCGGGGCTGGGGTGGGTGGGGGTGGTCTCAGGAGGTCTCCGCGCAAATGAGCAACGGTCGTCCGGCCCGGGACCCCGGCGGGGGCGCGGGGCCGGGCGTGCAGCAGAGCCGCTCATTGGCATTCCGCGCACGCGGGCCGGGCGCGGGGCGGTGCGTGTCAGGCAGGGTCGTGCGACTCGACGACTCGAGCTCGCCTGAGTCCCGGGCGCATTGCGGGCGGCTGCGGCGGGCCTCCAAAGGCCGGCCCCTGCACTTCATGCCCGAGAAAACGATGAGAAGATTAAATACCCTCAGTAATTCCAGCAGGAAGATTCTTTCTGGCGATCTCTATTTGCCAAAAGCCTGATCCCGGAGATTGGAATGCAAAGAAGACGGGGGGCCGTCCCGCCCCTCCTCCCCGGCCCCCCGCGCGCCGCCCGACTCCTCGGGATTATTGTCCCTCGGACAGTGAGCCTCAGAGAGCGACGGAGGCCGGAGAAAGCCGGTAGTCAAGGGGCCTTGAGAACCCGGGGCTTCCCGAGCGCGGAGCAGGCCCCGCCATTTAAAATTCAAATACACATCTTGAGTGCTTGCAAGAGAGGCCTGGCTGTGCAAATAGTGCCTGTGAGGCCCGGGCCTCTGGAGGGCCTGCGTGTGAATCGCTGCGGGACGGGGGGAGGGGCGTTGCACCTGAGCAAACAGGGCGGGGGGTGGGGGTGCGGCCGCGCGGAGAAAGTAGGGGGGCGGGGGGCGGGGGGCGGGAGGGAAGGGTCCCCTCTTCCAAGAGCGCCTCCTGTTTGGTGCAGAAATCACAATGACAATGGCGAGCCCTTTATTGGATTTTAATTAGAAAATCCACACAGCCCCGGGTTTTCACACCTCAGGAAAAGCTCTGGAATGTTTGTCCAGTTGCTACAACTACTACAGCTATTTTTCACCGCACTCCCCCCGACACACACACACACCAGCCGGCCGACCCCCAAGCCCCCCCCACTCCAACCCCGCTGGGCGCTGGGGGTGGGCGGCCCAGGGTGCCAGCCGCGCGGCCTGGGTGCGGAGCGCACGAAGGCAGGGGCGCCGCGCCCCCCGCCGAGGCGGGAGGGAAGGGGGTTGCGCCCCGGCGCGCGGGTAAGCTCGAGGAGGCTTCCTGAGGACTCAAAGTGGAGAGCAAATACCCTGTGAATTCGCGGCGAGGTTGGGTGTGTGCGAAGCCGGCGGTGGGGGTGAGGGAGGCGGAAGGGAAGGAGGGGAACCGGCCTCCCGCCGGAGACGCCAGCCGACCTTTGGCACCGCCGGTCCAGCCCTAAGAGAGTCGTTAAGGAATGCGTCTGCATCTGAAATCGGCCTCCGGGGCGGGGATGGGGGAGGGAGGTCTGCGCACGCCCAGGCCGGACTGTCTCCCCCGCGCCCCGGAGCCACGGGCATCCCCAGCCTGGGCGCGCGGGACGCAAGCGTGCGCCCCCGCCCTTTCCACCGGCGCCTCCTTCTCGGGACTCACCGCCACCCACCCCCCCGTCTCCCCTTGTCTCGCCTCTCCCTCCCCGCAGAGAACTCGGTGGCGGCCAAGTCGGGCGGCTGCTTCCCGGGCTCGGCCACGGTGCACTTGGAGCAGGGCGGAACCAAGCTGGTGAAGGACCTGCGGCCCGGGGACCGCGTGCTGGCGGCCGACGACGAGGGCCGGCTGCTCTACAGCGACTTCCTCACCTTCCTGGACCGCGACCGCGGCGCCAAGAAGGTCTTCTACGCCATTGAGACGCGGGAGCCTCGCGAGCGCCTGCTGCTCACCGCCGCGCACCTGCTCTTCGTGGCGCCGCACAACGGCTCAGCCGCGGGGGCGCCCGAGGGGGCGGCGGCGGCGGCCGCGGCGGCGGCGGCGGGCGGGGGCGCGCCGGGGCGCCGGGCGCTCTTCGCCAGCCGCGTGCGGCCGGGCCAGCACGTGTACGTGGTGGCCGAGCGCGGCGGGGCCCGGCGGCTGCTGCCCGCCGCGGTGCACAGCGTGACGCTGCGCGAGGAGACGGCGGGCGCCTACGCGCCGCTGACGGCGCACGGGACCATCCTCATCAACCGGGTGCTGGCCTCGTGCTACGCGGTCATCGAGGAGCACAGCTGGGCGCACGGGGCCTTCGCGCCCTACCGTCTGGCGCACGCGCTCCTGGCCGCGCTGGCGCCCGGGCGCACGGACCGCGGCGGAGCCGGCGACGGCGGGGGCGGCGGCCGCGTCCCCCCGCCCACGCCTGGGGCGCCGGGGGCGGCCGACGTGCCGGGCGCCGCGGGCATCCATTGGTATTCGGAGCTGCTCTACCAAATAGGCACCTGGCTGTTGGACAGCGAGGCTTTGCATCCGCTGGGCATGGCGGTCAAGTCCAGTTGAAGGCCACGGGGGCCGGGGAGGGCACCGGAGGGGGGCGGGGCGGGCGGGGTGGGGGGGCCGGACGCCGCAAAGGACACACGGCAACAGCGCACGCAATGAGACTTTAATTATAAATAAGAGTAAGAATAAGAATAAAGTAGGACAGTCCAAAGTAGACTATAAGGAATCAAAGACCCCGAGAAATTCTGTCGTCGTCTTTAGTTTATATATATATATTTTTTGAATTTTTTGATTCTTGTTTTAATTTTGGTTATTTTTTTTTCACCTCTCCTGGCTATTTATTTGTTTGGTATGAATAGATGTTTTAAAATAATATGAACCGGACCTTCAAGAGCCTTAAATAGTTTGTTTCTTGGATAATTTATTATTATCATGTGAACTGTACTCACAGGGGAAAAGATTATTTTGTGAGGCCAAGCCACCCGCTCAGAGTCTATTTTTCTACATGCCCCTCGACCTGACTTTCAGAAAGCAGAATTCTGTCCTCTCCACTCCTCCTTTGCAACGCTCCTGCTTTTCGGCAAGTGTAAACTAAAACAAGCTTCATGGGGGTCCACAAATTATATTTTTATACACAGAATTGTAAATTAGATTTTTGAGAGATCAATACTTAACTGAATTACATTTCATTTTTGAAATAGTGTAAAATATGAAAATATATTATTTTAATTTAACTACCTTCCAGTGGCACAGCCATTGCCTGTACTGTCTTCTGGGTTTAATATTTGCTTGGTCATCACCATTTTGGCCACATTCTTGGAAGTCAAGACTGTTACACACTCACTCACTCACTCACACGTAACTTTTTTTTTTCTTGGACAAACTGGAAGAACTCTTATTTTTAACGTCAAAGAATTTATTAGAAAATAATATTTTTTAAAAGCGCACATAGTGATGAGCCCACAAGGATGGAGCCTGTAGTTTGTACAGAGAAAAACAAAGGATGTTTTTGCATTAATAAGTTGAGAAATAACTGCTGTAAATTTACTAAAATGTATTTTTGAATATTTTGTAATAGTTTTATAGAAATAAAATGTGCCGCGCACAGACTGGTTAGTGCATAATCACTAAGAATTCCTGTTGCTTTGCTTTTTCGGCTTCTTTGTTTGGGAAACCCATTGCTAACAGGAGTTCCCAGTATTGTATTTAGATGTTTTGCTCAAACTGTGAGTTCAGATCAGCTTGCTTAGGGAACCAAAGCAGGTAACCAAACTGACCTCCTCATAGGTTAACCCGTCCAGAGGGGCTCGGTCACCCAGAACTTCCTCCCCAGGCTCCGTGTCCTCGTGGCTGACTCTGCTCCCCCCAGCTTGGTGGCCCCAGGTTGGGGTGCACCGCCCCGGCCTTGCAGGGAGAAAGTCCTTCACTGCTTTCTGAAGTCCTGGGGTGCCCTTTTCAGAAGGGTCCCCAAGGAGAGGGCCACACACTGCCCACATGCTCCCCGCCTGCTCAGTGTGGCCGCTGGCCTTCCCGCCTTGCCCACAGACCCCTAGAGCCTGGGGGTGCTGAGGTCCTCGGGCCACGCCGGGTCTCCAAGCTGTCTTGACTGGTGCCAGGCAAGGACCTTTGTCCCCAGGTCACACCCCTCCTTCCATGAGCGGCTGGTGCCCCACGCCTGCTGGCCGCCCCAGCGGGTCGCTCTGGGGGCTTCCGTCCAGTGAAGACCATGGCCTGCAGTGTGAGCCCGTGCAGGCCCAGCTTTGGGCAGGTGGGCCGTGTAGGCCCCAGCACTTCTCAACAGATGAAGCCTATCTGGAGGCTGGCCTGGGGCGAGGGCACAGGACTGAAGCCGATGGCCTGGGCTCCCTCCTTCCCACCGGGGCAGAGTCTGGGGAAGCCACTCCTGAGGCCGCTGGGGGCCTCTGTGCTCCAGGTCTGGTGAGACGTGGCTTTTCCACGAGGCCGGGGCCCCAATGGACAGGGCTGGGGGCCGGAGCTTGCCATCCAGGCAGGAGTGGTCCCTGATTCTCCTTGGTCTCCTAGGGGGTCAGCCGGGTTACAAGCCCTGCTGAGTCTGGGGGTTTCTGCTCTGGTGACTGTTCAAGTCTGAGTGTTCAGTTAACCGGGCACACCCTGGGCTCGGGCCTGGGTGACCCCCTGACTCATTAGCGGTCAGAGAGAGGTCAGGCCCCCTCCTGGCCGGACGAGGTGGTCCCGCCCCTCGGGGGTCCCACCTTTCAAGGCCCTTCCCAGCTTCCTGGTGAGAATTCTCTTTTCCACCTCCGCCATGTAGACAGACCAAGCACCCGGCAAGGATCAGTGCAGGCTGACGCCGGCCCAGGGCCCACGTCTCCGTGGTCGGGGGTGACGGGGCCAACCGACCGTTGGTGCCAGGTGTGTGTGTGGTCTTGCTGCCGCCTCCCTCGTGGCTAAATGCACGTCTGTTTGTCAAACACGCATATCCGAATGTACTTGAACCTGTTGTCTTTGTGCTCTATTGTTTGAAAAATTAAAGAAGTCACAGAGACCCTGTGCTGTGTCTGTTCTGTGGGAGGACCGCTGCCCCCTCCTGTCATCCGCGGCTCACACGTTCTTCCACCACGGTGTCCCCAAAACGTGAAAGAAAACACTTCATGCAGAGCGCGCACGCTGCAGACCCATCGGGGAGGGGAGGGCCGGGCCCTGGGGCCCAGCCGGAGCCCATCCATCTGAGCAAGCTGCCAGCGGGGGCCTGGGAGAGACAGACCCCTCCTCCCCTGGTGGAGACCCCTGGCTGTCAGCATCACCTCCGCATGGAGTGGGCTGACATGCAAAGAATGCTGGCCGGCCGCAAGATGTGGCAAGAAATCAACACAGTGCCTGCCCGTGAGCCAGCTCCAGGCCCGGGGCGGGGGTGGCAGGGAGGAGCTGGGTTCCCCAGTGACGCAGAGAAGTGGCCAGTCCATCATTGTGAAAGAACAGTCCACTCGAGGGGTGGAGAGGCCCAGGGAAGTGACCTTCACAGGATTTCTTATCGGCCATCCTCAGCCCCAGGGACAGATCTGGCCAGCGGCCTGTGTTCGTGCAGCCCGAGAGCTGAGATAGGGTTTTCCACGTTAAGTGGTTGAAAACAAAACAGCTAAAGAAGAAGGATATTTCATGTGTGAAAATTCTATCAAATTCATAATTCAGTTTCCAACCAGTAAGTTCCCCTTGGACCCTCAGCCCCCTGCACCTCCCCTGCCCGGCTCATTCCTCTGCCTACTCCTGCCTTCTCCCACCCAGGGCTCTCATGGCTGATAAGCTGCACTGGAGGCCACATGGCCCGCAGAGCCTGAAATGTGTACTCTCTGGGTCTTTGCAAATCTCACGTGGAAACCCTGGTGGCTCAGACAGTAAAGAATCTGCCTGCAAATGCAGGAGACCCGGGTTCAATCCCTGGGCTGGGAAGATCCCCTGGAGGAGGGCATGGCAACCCACTCCAGTACTCTTGCCTACAGAATCCCATGGACAGAGCAGCCTGGTGGGCTACAGTCCATGGGGTCACAAAGAGTCAGACACGACTGAGTGACTAACACTGTCACTTACGCGATGGAGGTGGGGGTGCTGCAGTGGGGTGCACTGGGACGTTCTGGGGTGTGGCCAGACAGTGCATCTTCTACTGGGGTTCAAAGGCTGCCGTGCTCCTCACTGTGTAACAAATCCAGGAAGACCTGCTGCTGTAACAGGCGAACTTGATGCCAGTCTGGAGACAAACGAGACAGACCCACAGGCAGACGCCGGAAGCCATGCAGGCTTCACCTCACCCGGTGAAAACCGCCTCCGCTGAAAAACTAGGGAGCCTGCATTTGGAGGTAGCCCTCCTGGCTTTTCCCGGCTGAGCTTTGATTTTCTAAGATGAACGAGAATCTGACAGTGATCCACGACTCTGTACACAGGCTCTGGGCCCCAGGGAGGAGACAGGGGAATGGTGTGAAGGTTTGGGTTTCCAGTGGGATCTTTGGTTTCCAGGATGAGGGCGGCTATGTTCCCAGAAGGGGGAGACTCGTTTAGATAAGAGGACCCAGAAATCCCAAAAGATAAATTCGAAGAAATATGATGCCAAAAATCCAAGGGCTCCCCCATCCAACCGAGCTGCTTGGTGGACAGAACATTCTGCTCTGGGTCCCGGGGCCTGTGTGTCTGCCTCCAGCGGAGGGGGACACCTTTTCTGCTGGACGCCCCTTTTCCATACCCCAAGAGGGCTCAAGGCTTCCCTCTTTGAGCCAGGCAATCAGAAGGCAGGGAAACCAGCTCTCCTTTGAAAGGAGCTTTGGGCTCTGGGTCCCTGTGTCTGTCACCCAGCTGGTCCATGTCATCAGCATCCCAGCTGAAACCCTCGATCCAGACCCAACAGACAAGAACCCAGAAAACAGGATCTACAGCAGAGGCGGGCTGGGGGGCTGGGGTGGGGGGTGCTGTGTCAGAGCCCTGAAGCGCAGGCCTCAGCTTGGGGTCACCGAGTGGAGACTGGCCTGTCCGCTCCCTTGCAACTTGTGGCTGCGGGTGCTGTTATTCCGTGGCCTCTGTAGGAGAAGACAGCATCCTTCTGAGAGTCAGCGCCCGTCGCTTCCAGCGCTGGGCGGCCACTGCCCCTCCCGTGGACGCCTCCCGAGGGTGCAGGCCCCTCCACTTAGCGCCAGGACTCCCGGGCGGCCTCTCGTTCCCCCGGCCACTGCCCCGGGCAGCGGAGCGGCGGCCGTGCTGGGTCAGGCGGCACCCTGCGTCGTCGGGAGCAGCCTCCTCTCCGCCCAAGCTTCCCCGGGGTCCAGCATCCGCAGGGCCGGGCGGGCGGGACGGAGGCCCTGCGTGGAGTCCGAGCGCCCTCTGCTGGTCACGGCGCGGAACTCGGGCCGGTGGCCAGGAGGGGCCAGCAGGGCTGTGCCGGCCGGCTGGGGCGTGAGCATCGCGAACGTCGGAACGCACCTTCAGGGAGAGGGCGGCGGCGGCCAGGCAGGCCCCGGGGAGAGCTGCCGTGTCGGGGTGAAGCCGGAAGCACCCCCGCCCCACCCCACATTCTCAGTGGCCCCAGCTGAAGCCCAGCCGTTCACGCCGCCCCAGAGCCCCGGGCCGGGGCAGGTGCTCTGAAGGATATCAGGGGTCACAAAAGGGAAGAAAGTTACCGTGTTGGAAAAAGCAGAGGCTGGAAACGCGGGCGGCAGGGCAGGGCGGGGCCCTCGGGGCCGTGCCAGGCTCAGACCCTTCGTCTCCCTTCACTGGGGCCTAGGGTTCCCAGGCTGTAGGGCCCCGCGTCCAGCCAGGCTGCAGCACCTTCAGAGCAAGGCACGGGGCAGGGGGTGCGACCCACCGGGCCCTGCCCCTGAGGGTCCGGGTTCCTGGGCATGTGGACCCTTACAGGGGTTCCAGGGCCTGGAAAGGAGTCCCCAAGGCCATGGGCTGAGCAGATGGCCTGTGCAAAGCTGGTAGGAAGCAAGAGCCACAGACACAGACCATGGTAATGGCGGGCCTCTGCTCCCACCAGGACGGGGGTTGCTGGGCTCTGCCCTGCCGTGGCCCTTTGGCCAGGGGCATTAACCCCCCTCTCTGGTCCATCCCCAGGGAGACGGGGTGGGGGACACTGGGGCCCTTCCGACTCAGAAACGCCTGCTCTGAGGCTGGACCGCGCTTCCCAGGTGCAGGCCTCACCTGGACTCGGCCACACTGTCTTCACACAAGAAAAAGGATGACCTTACGGTCTTGGAAAATTCCAGATGAAGGCATCTGAATCTCTGTGATCCAGGCTTCGGGGTTGGCTCCGTGGAGATCCTGAGCTATTGCCAGCTGTCTCCTGAGTGACAGACGCCCCCAGAACCCTTCCCTTGGGTGGTCTCCCCGGGGACCATCCCTCCATGGATGACATTCTCAGTGGAAAGGGACTGAGCCATCTGCCCTGCGCACCAGCATCCCCTGTGGCTACATGTAGGGGCCAGAGGCACTAAGAGAACCCCTCTCCCCCTGAACCCAGGGCTGGCTGGTGCACAACCAGGGTGGGAAGAGCCTGCTGGTCTTCATCCATGGCCGGTCCCTCCCGCAAAGAGCCCAGCATGGCCACTGCTGTCGGGAACACATCTTTTCGGCCCTTTCTCTTCTCCAAGGAAGATGTTCAAGAAGAAAGAAAAAGCCTGGCATACTGACACTGACCACGCGCCCAGAACTCCTTCCCTGCTGGAGCATGCTGAGCATCACGACTGACTAGCCCGTGGTGTGTCCACACAAGAAGCCCACTCCCCCCCACACCCGCCACACGGTCACCGTCGCCACCGCCACCTCCCCCCACCCAGCCTGCAGTACACACCGCCTTCACCCTCCTGTTTATCCGCGCCCAGGGAGCCACTTTAAGGATTTTCCACAGTGTGTTGTGATCCATACAGTTGAAGGCTTTGGAATAGTCAATAAAGCAGATGTAGCTGTTTTTCTGGAACCCTCTCCCTTTTTCTATGATCCAACAGATGTTGGCAATTTGATCTCTGGTTCATCTGCCTTTTCTAAATCCAGCTTAAACGTCTGGAAGTTCATGATTCACGTACTGTTGAAGCCTGGCTTGGAGAATTTTGAGCATTACTTTGCTAGCATGTGAGATGAGCAATTGTGCAATAGTTTGAACATTCTTTGGCATTGCCTTTCTTTGGGATTGGAATGAAAACTGACCTTTTCCAGTCCTGTGGCCACTGCTGAGTTTTCCAAATTTGCTGGCATATTGAGTCCAGAACTTTCACAGCATCATCTTTTAGGATTCGAAATAGCTCAACTGGAATGCCATCACCTGCACTAGCTTTGTTCATAGTGATGCTTCCCACTTGACTTCACATTCCAGGATGTCTGGCTCTAGGTGAGTGATCACACCATCATGGTTATCTGGGTCATAGATATCTTTTTTGTACAGTTCTTCTGTGTATTTTTGCACCTCTTCTTAATATCTTCTGCTTCTGTTAGGTCCATACTATTTTTGTCCTTTATTGAGCCCAACTTTGCATGAAATGTTCCCTTGGTGTCTCTAATTTTCTTGAAGTGATCTCTAGTCTTTCCTATTCTATTGTTTTCCTCTGTTTCTTTGCACTGATTACTGAGAAAGGCTTTCTTATCTCTCCTTGCTGTTCTTTAGAACTCTGAATTCAAATAGGTATATCTTTCCTTTTCTGCTTTGCCTTTAGTTTCTCTTTTCTCAGCTATTTGTAAGACCCCCTCAGACAACTGTTTTGCCTTTTTGCATTTCTTTTTCTTGGGGATGGTCTTGATCATTGCCTCCTGTGCAATGTCACGAACCTCCATCCATAGTTCTTCAGGCACTCTGCCTATCAGATCTAATCCCTTGAATCTAGTTGTCATTTCCACTGTATAATCATAAGGATCCCAAACTGGGAAAGGAGCACATCAAGGCTGTATGTTGCTGTCACCCTGCTTATGTAACATATATACAGATTAGATCATGCAAAATGCCAGGTGGATAAAGCACAGGCTGGAATCAAGATTGCAGGGAGAAATATCAATAACCTCAGATACACAGATGACACCACCATAATGGCAGAGAGCGAAGAACTAAAGAGCCTCTTGATGAAAGTGAAAGAGGAGAGTGAAAAAGATGGCTTAAAACTCAACATCCAAAAAACGAAGATCATGGCATCCGGTCCCATCACTTCATGGTGAATAGATGGGGAAACAGTGGAAACAGTGACAGACTTTTTCTTGGGCTCCAAAAGCACTGCAGATGGTGATTGCGGCCATGAAATTAAAAGATGCTTGCTCCTTGGAAGGAAATCTATGACCAACCTAGACAGCATATTAAAATGCAGAGACATTACTTTGCCAACAAAGGTCCATGTAATCAAAGCTATGGTTTTTCCAGTAGTCATGGATATGAGAATTAGACCATAAAGAAAGCTGAGCGCCGAAGAATTGATTCCTTTGAACTGTGGTGTTGGAGAAGACTCTTGAGAGTCCCTTGGATTGCAAGGAGATCCAACCAGTCCATCCTAAAGGAAATCAGTCCTAAATATTCATTGGAAGGACAGATGCTGAAGCTGAAACTCCAATACTTTGGCCACCTGATGCAAAGAACTGACACTTTGGAAAAGACCCTGATGCTGGGAAAGACTGAAGGTGGGAGGAGAAGGGGACGACAGAGGAGGAGATGGTTGGATGGCATCACCGACTTGATGGTCATGAGTTTGAGTAAGCTCTGGGAGTTGGTGAAGGACAGGGAACCCTGGCATGCTGCAGACCATGGAGTCGCAAAGGGTCAGACACAACTGACCAGTTGAACTGAACTGAGGGAGCCACTGACCTCAGGACGGCCTGCGGGCTGCAGGAGAACCTTTCAAGTGACTGCCCTGCACCCTAGGAGCAAAGGGTGCCTCCTCCAGGCAGCCCCAAGCTCGATCCACCCCCTCATGGGCAGGCTGTCCCTGCAGCCCCAGATCCTCACGTCCCCTCCTGGCCGCCACCCCGCCCACGACGAAGCAGGAAAGATGGGAGTCAGGAAGGAGAGCACTGAGGGTGAGAAGGGAAACTGAGGCAGCCAGTGTGGGCCCAGATGCATCTGAGGAAGAACACTGCCCGCCCTCAGCCAAGAAGCCCAGACGCCCCAAGGGGGGCAGGTGGCCAAGACGGGCAGGGGAAGCCCCGGGGTGGGGGGTTTAGGGCGCCACTGGGACGGGGACTCCGGAACACAGCCGGCACAGGCCAGGGCGTGAGGAGCTCTGTGGATATATGTAGATGTGTTCCTTTCTCCTAGTTCAGTGTAAGGAGCACACTTCCATCGCGGGGAGAGGGAGCGTGTTTGTAAATTCCAGGAATTTAGGTCCCACCAGTGCGGCTAGGCCGCCCTCTGCCCTGCAGCCCCTCGTCCGGCCCTGGGAGGCCCTCGCGGGCCTGGCTGGCCCCGTTTCTTCTCTTCCGGTTCTGCGATTCAAAACAGCCTGTGGATTTCACTACCGGTCCAACGCCGGGGACGCAGGTTCGGTCCCGGGTCCGGGAGGATCGCAGGAGCCGCGGAGCCGCCCACTGGTCACCGCGCGCATGCGCCTGGAGCGTGCCGCACCTGGAGAGAGCCCACGTGTGAGCCGCAAGGAAGGCCCAGCACAGCCAAAAGACAAGTGAATAAATGAAGTACAATAGTGAAAAAATAAAGGAAATCTACCCAGGGCACCCCCGTGGGGGACCCCACACCGGGGCTCCTGGACGCCATCACCGCCTCCCTGGGTGCTCCAAGCTATTTATAGGCGGTGTCGGGGTCTGTCCCAAAGACTAGGTGTTCAGTCCAAAGAGAGTCTTTTTAGGTCAAGGAAATGAGTTTAAAAATACCTTGTCTGCAAGTGTGCCAGGCAGGGCACAGCCTCCCCGGCCTCAGCCTCTTCCACTTGGATCCCCTGACCCCAGGCCGGAGGCCTGCCTCCCCACTGAACCCAGGGAGGTGGGGGGACACGCCTGGGCCCTTGCTCCTCAAGGATACAGGGCAAGGGGCCCCCTAGCCCTCCTGCCAGCTGTGACTTCAGTCCCCAGGTTCGCAGAAGATCCCCCCAGGGCACACAGACTTCCCCCAGGGCAGGCACACACCCCAGGGTGGACAGACACCCCCAGGGCAGACAGACACCCTTCAGGACAGACAGACACCCTTCAGGGCAGACACAACCCCCCAGGGCAGACAGACACCCCCAGGGCAGACAGACATCCCCAGGGCAAGGCCCTGCTGTTTGCCCTGACACTAGTAAGATGCAGATACACAGCTCAACACACTGGCATCACGGTAGTGTTTGAGGGTGTGGCTACACACACAAGCATGTGTGTACTCATGAGTGTGCATATGTGTGAGTCTGAGCATGTGAGTGTACTTGTGAGTGTGCACGTGTGAGCATGTGGGTCTGAGCATGTAA
This sequence comes from Bubalus bubalis, assembly GCF_019923935.1. Taxonomy (NCBI): domain Eukaryota; kingdom Metazoa; phylum Chordata; class Mammalia; order Artiodactyla; family Bovidae; genus Bubalus; species Bubalus bubalis. The sequence goes on along the minus strand of NC_059164.1, from coordinate 116,942,169 downwards.
GTGTACTCATGAGTGTGCATGTGTGTGGGTCTGAATACACAGAGTGTACTCATGAGTGTGCTTATGTGTGAGTATGTGGGTCTGAGTGTATGTGTGTATACTCGTGAGTGTGCATATATGGGAGTGTGTGGGTCCTCAGACCACACACACAGAAGTGTGTGTGTCTTCGTGTGTGTTCCTGTGAGCGTGAATGTACATACTTATGAGCATGTGGGTCTGAGCATGTGAGTGTACTCGTGAGTGTGTGTACGTGTGAGTGTGTGGGTTTGAGCATGTGCCCTGTGTGACTGGCATGTGGGCATGTCTGCAAGTATGCTGCCTGAGTTGTGTGTGTGCACACGTGTGTCTGCGCGAGCGGCGGGGTGGGGGAGGAGCCTGCTGGCGCTCTCTGGGGGCGCAGAGCGAGGCCCACCCTCCTTCCGCAGAGGGGAGGGAACAGCACTCCAGACTCGGGCCGGGGGGTGGGGGTGGGGGGCAGCCAGATTCCAGATTCTGCCCGCAGAGCGGAAGTCAGCCGTCCCCCTCACTTCTTCAGGATCAGCTCTTCTGAGGACCGGTCTGGAGAGGAACAGAGCAGGGAGGGGGACTGATGCCGGGACACGTGGGGGCCCCGGGGCCCGGCAGAGCAGAGGGGAGGAGCCTCAGGGGGGCCCGGAGACCCCACCCAGCCATGCACTTCCATCCGCGCATGGGCCCCCCGCTTAGTAAGATTCTGTATCTTCAACCCCAAAGCGGGATTTCCAAAGCTCCGAATTCCCCATGAGCTTCTTGTGTGTCTTCTTAAGACTCTTCACGGCATTAACCTGACAACTGAGCCACACAGCGTGGCTTCCACTGGGACACAGCAGTCGCTGGCATAAGTTCACAACGCACGTTGGACCCTGTGTGTGCGTGTGCTAGAGATTGTAAGTAACAAGGCGCACATTGCAGGCGCCCAGCACTTACAAGTGTCCGGTAGACAGCAGCTGGTACACGTGCTACCTGATCGAAGCTGCCGCAGGCGGGAGTTTCCACCCACCTTGGAAGGAAAGCTATGAACAACCTAGAAAGCATATTGAAAAGCAGAGACTTCACTTTGCTGACAAAGGTCCGCGTAGTCAAAGCTGTGGTTTTTCCAGTAGTCATGTATGGGTGTGAGAGTTGGATATTAAGAGGGCTGTTTAGGGAAGAATTGATGCTTTCAACTTGTGGTGTTGGAGAAGACCCTTGAGAGTCCCTTGAACTGCAAGGAGATGAAATCAGACAATTCTAAAGGAAATCAACACCAAATATTCATTGGAAGGACTGATGCTGAAGCTGAAGCTCCAATATTCTAGCCACCTGAAGCAAAGGGCCAGCTCATTGGAAAAGACTCTGATGCTGGGGAAGACTGAGGAGAAGGGGAAGACAGAGGATGAGATGGGCGGGTGGCATCACTGACTCAATGGACATGAGTTTGAGCAAACTTTGGGAGATGGTGAAAGACAGGGAAGGCTGGAGTGCTGCAGTCCATGGGTCGCAAAAAGTCAGACATGACTTAGCAGTTGAACAACACGGTCCTGCCTCAGTGGTGGTTTTCTGAAATGTCAAGGCCTGCCGCTGTCTGATGACGCCTTCGAGATTAACAATGTGTGCAGCTGTGCCCTGAGTGCTTCCATGACAAGTGTCAGACACACCCCATCTCAGAGACCTCGAGGGTGAGAGAAGTATCTTACCATCAGTGTACTCGATAGGCTGTAGACGTTGTCTCCTGTTCTTTTCTTTTAGGTTGTGCTGGGTTTTCGCTGCTAAGCGAGGGCTGTCTCTAGTTGCAGTGAGCAGGGGCTGCTCTTCGTTGCAAGACACAGGACTCTCATTGCCAGTGGCTTCTCTTATTGCAGAGTAGTTGGGGCTCCAGACTCGAGCGCACAGGCCCAGTAGTTGTGGCACGGCTTAATTGGCCAGCAGCACGTGGGATCTTCCTGGACCAGGGATTGAACCCATGTCCCCTGCATTGGCAGGCAGATTCTTAAGCACTGGGCCACCAAGGAAGCCCATAGATGTCTTCTCCAGAGAACTCAAAATTTGTTTTACAAAGGATAAGAGACATAAGGCCGTGTTTTATAAAAATCAGTATGGAAATTTACATACATATATTAAAAATGCTTTTTTAACCTGAAACCTGGGGCTTACAAGTCACCATGAAATCCAGGAGGAGGAGTGTGGAAGGTGAGGCCCAGAAGTCACTGATGTCCAGTGTGACCTGAGGGCCCTTCATACGTCAAGATTACCCACCGGGCATCTCAGAAAGCACCTGCTCTCTACTGAAGGACTGACAGCTTTGCTTGGTCCCTGGGCCTCAGGCCACTTCGGTTTCTGGGCCCCGAACACGGGAAGACGTGGCTGTGGGTGGTGGGGCCCCAGCTCAGGCTCCACCACTCCTGCCCAGGTCGGGACCCCTGAATTCCAAGGTGCCACTGGGGTACCACCTGGGGACAAGTCCTGCCTGCTCACTCATGAACTGAGCAGCTTTGGAGTCAGAAGTACGATCCTGGGCCTTCCAAACACATCAGGGAAAAAACCCAGAAAACATGTCCTTCCTTTCTAGAATGTACTTATAGAGTGAAGATGGGCGCGTGATCAACAAAATAGACAAAAGGTAACGTGTTACTGTGTGTGTGTTAGTCGCCCAGTCACGTGTGACTCTGTGACCCCGTGGACTGTAGCCCGCCAGGCTCCTCTCTGTCCATGGGATTCTCCAGGCAGGAATACTGGAGTGGGTTGCCATGCCCTTTTTCAGGGGATCTTCCCGACCTGGGGAATGAACCTGGGTCTCCTGGTAATAAAGTCTACAGAGATAAGCCAACAGGATAGGAGCTCTGCTTCTAACCCCAAGGAGACAACCACAGACCGCCTGGCTGTGCCCCTTGACAGGTGTGAGGTAGGGAAAAATGTACGTGGCGTCTCTTCCAGGCCCTGGACACGGGCACCCGGGCTGTCACCATACAGGGTCGGCTCCAGGACCCCCAGGCTTTCTGCCTGGAGGAACTTTCCAGACCTCAGTGCAGAGGCATGGACCCCGAGGGCAGCACGCCAGTTCTGCTGGGCTGGGCAGACTGGGATTTGTGGGACAGGGTTCTGGGGAGGACAAAGCTACCCAGAGGAGGAACTCCAGACCCGTGCAGAGGGTCCCCATGAGCTTTCAGAGGGTTCAGAGCCGACCCAGCGGAAATGTTGCAGAATGTCCTGGTGGCCCGTGTGAGACCCCGGCCACAGGCACCCTGAGCAAGGGCCATCCGAGATGGACCAAACCAAGCTGGAAACCAGGTCTCAAGAGGCTCATGGCAGCCCTCCCTTAGGCTGGCTGCCTCCAGAATAAAAATGAACACTCTTTACATGTCAGGACAACAAAATTTAGGCTCCCAAAAATGTGTCCAAAGTGTCCCACGTACAATACAAAATTGCTGGACATTGTAAGAAAGAAGAAAGCGGGGCAAAAGCCCCCAGGAGAATAACATATAAGGAGAGAGAAAATGATGCAAGCAACGGAAGAGGAGATCATTTAGAGACAGCGATCGGAAGGGGGCCGCCTCCACAGAGGCCTGAGCGTGGAGAGGCCGGGACAACGTCCGTGGGCAGAAGGCAGAGCGTCGCAGGGCCAGGACGAGGGAGCACAGTCCCGCGGGGAACCTGCGGACCAAGGCCTGGAGGCCGTGGTCGGGGTCGGGGGTTCAGCCTGGGTGAGATGAGAATGCCTGGCGCGCCCCCACAGAGGAGCGGGGTCATCTGACCTGCACCTTGAGGACTTTTCCAGCTGACATCTGCTGACGGCCGTGGGTGGAAGGGAAGAGTGAGTGCAGGGAAACCGTTGGAGCCCAGGCTGTGGGAGGTTGGGGGCATCACTGGGGTGGCAGCTGTGGGCCGGAAGGGGTGAGATTCCAGGGGCGTTGGAGGGTGCAGTCACTGGGTGCGCCGTGGTCCAAGAGGAGGGGGAGGTAGAGAGGGCGCCGGAGTTCGGGGTCTGGGCGCCCCCAAGAAATGAGCTGCCATGTCCCGATATGGGGCTGAAGGGCAGAGGTCAGAGTTCAGCTGGACCAAGTGTGAGCTGGATATCTGGGTGTCTCAGCAGGGACACAGGTTCGAGTCTGGAGTTCAGCAGAGAGTCCATGGGAGGATGGGGGTGCTCAGGGGCCCGCGGCTGACCTTTCAGGCCACTGAATGGCCTGAGGTCTCGGGGAGTGCTCAGGGACTGAGACAGGAGAGACCCAAGGGCTCCGGCCTTTAGCTGGAGGTGAGGCCCCACCGGGAGCCCAAGCAGCAGCTCCAGGGACAACCTAGAGGGGGCAGTGAGTGAAGTGAGAGTCGCTCAGTTGTGTCCGACTCTTTGTGACCCCTTGGACTGTACAGTCTATGGAATTCTCCAGGCCAGATACTGGCATGGGCAGCCTTTCCCTTCTCCCAGGGATCTCCCCAACCCAGGGATCGAACCCAGGTCTCCTGAATTGCAGGCGGATTCTTTACCCGCTGAACCACCAGGCAAGCCCAGAGTGGTGGGATGGGGTAGGAGAAAGATGAAGAGAAGGCGGCGCCCTGGACACCAGGGACATCAACTGCTGTACATGCTCCAATGGCCTGAGATGAGTCTTGAGGCTCTATCCTTGAACTTGGTGACATGGGTACCAGGAACATTTTTAGCAAGAGAAGTCTTGGGGAAGTGCAGGGGTCGAAAGCCAGATTATTGTGGATTCAAGAGAATTTTCAAGAGAAAATGAAGGCGGCAAAAAGAGACAACTCTCAGTGACAGTGTCACGCTTCCGTCTTTGCAACCCCACAAACCTGAGGCCCCCAGGCACCTCTGTCCTGGGGACTCTCCAGGCGAGAGCACTGCAGTGGCCTGCCGTTCCCTCCTCCAGGGGATCGTCCCGACCCAGGGATGGAGCCCAGGGCTCCTGCACTGGAGGCAGATCCTGCAACGCCTGAGCCACCAGAGGTTTACAAAACGGGGAAAGAATTACGCACCGGTTGCTGAAAGTGGTTACGAGGTCAAGGAGGACACTTTCTTTTTTCCACTGGAGGCTGTTTCCTGCATGTTTGCTGCTGAAAGGAAAGGTCCGGGGCAGAAGGGAAAGTCCCGGAGGGGAAGAGACCCACCCAGGCCCCGGGTCTTTGTGTGGGGGCCGTGCCGGCAGGGCGCTGGCCTTGGACAGGAGCACCGCGGAGCGGGCTGGGAGGCTGGGTGGTGAGGGAGCGGGTGAACTTATGCTGAAAGGGGAGCCCGAGAGGCCATGGACACCGAGGGGAGGAGGCGGAAGGGATCCCCCTGAGAGTGACCCTGGCCTGACCGGGAGATGCAGCTGGGCCTCCCAGGGCACCTGGGCTCCTCCCTGAGCTCCGCGGCTGCCAATTCAAAGCAGGCCCGCCAACCTGGCTGCCCACCACCGGGATGCCAGGCAAGTGTCCTGTGGAGCACGGTGTGGCTCCGCGAGCACGAGGGCAGGGAGTAGACTGGGAGGGTGCCCAAAGAGCCGGCTCCCCAGCGGGAGGCAGCCAGGGGAGGCGGGGCTGAGGACTGGGGGTCCCGGTCCCCTAAGAACCTGCTAGTCGAGCTCAGCAGGTCAGGGTCCAGGAGGGGTCCACACAGGCCATGGCCCAGGCCTGCGTAAGGGGCGGCCGAGGAAGAGAAGGAGTCATGGGACTGAGTCTCCATCTCAGATCATGTTGTTCAGTTCAGTTCAGTCGCTCAGTCGTGTCCAACTCTCTACAATCCCATGGACTGCAGCACGCCAGGTCTCCCTGTCCATCACCAACTCCCAGAGTTTACTCAAACTCATGTCCATCGAGTTGGTGATGCCATCCAGCCATCTCATCCTGTGTCATCCCCTTCTCCTCCCGCCTTCAATCTTTCCCAGCATCAGGGTCTTTTCCAATGAGTCACCTCTTCGCATCAGGTGGCCAAAGTATTGGAGTTTCAGCTTCAGTGTCAGTCCTTCCAAAGAACACCCAGGACTGATCTCCTTTAGGATGGACTGACTGGATCTCCTTGCCGATCATGTTGGGGAAATGACATTTCCTAATGTCCAGAGTGATGGTGGAGAGCAACAGGAGTCAGGTCAGCCAACTGGGAGGGTGTGACCCAGGGGGTGTGACCCTAGGGGACATTGTGACTCAAGGCTGTGGCCATCGGGGAGGCCTTGACCTTGGGGGAAGGATGTGATTCTGGGGGTGTGACCCTAGAGAAGGGGGCAGCCCTGGGGGAGGGTGTGACGCCAAGGGGTGTGACCCTGTGGCAGGAGGGACTGGGTTGGGGGTGGCTGGTGGCCCTGGGAGGGATGACCCTTGGGGGTGTGGCCCTAAGGGAGGGTGTGACCCCGGGTGGGAGCTGACCATGGGATGGGCGGTGCCCTGGAGGTGTGATCCCGGTAGCTCCTCCAAGGGTTCGGGCCTCAGGCAGGTAGCCCTGAGAAAAGGAGGGGGTCCTGGTCTCGCAGACCAAGAACCAGGGCTGTGGCGCTGAAACGCAGTCCCCTTTCCAGGTCTGCCTGATGGACAGCTGGGAACTGGACGTCCCGGGGGACTCGGGCAGGTGCCGGGCAGGTCCCATGGTTCCGCCCTCCCAGCTGCCCAGTGACCAAGGCCGGAGCAGCCCAGGAGGCCCGCACCCTCAGGCAGGGCTCGAAGCTGGAAGCCACAGGGGCAGGGCCTCGTCCTGGTCAGGTAGGCCCCCACGTGACCCCGAGGGCCCCGCCCCACCAGGCCACCAGCACGGGACCTAAGCTGGGAATCAGGCCCAGGTGGGTTGTTCTCCGTCCAAACCGCTGCCCTCCTCGCCCACCTGCGCCCCCGCCGGGATCTGGGACCTTGTTCAGGTGTTGGAGGCCAGGCCCACCCACCTCACCTAGAGGCTTGAGGGCGAGGCTTCCCACACCCGGCCCCGCCTGCAAGCCCCCTTTATCACCCAGGCACAGGTGTGCCCGCAGGTTAGGTGGGTGCTTGGTGGGAGAAGGGGGACTGGCTCAGCGTCTGTTTCCTGGTTTGGCTCTAACGTCAACGTCTCCGCCTCTCACCCGTCTTCAGGTGACACCGGAAATGCAGCTGAAGAACACGGCTTTCGAGCGTCACCACGTCTGTGAGTCTGGGAGCCACACTCAAGCTGCAGACGAGTTCCTTTCCGTGCTCTCCTTCTTGGAGCCACGATCTGAAAGCACTGCGCTCACCTAGAGAACTCTGACAGCATGCTTTTCCCTTCAGGCTTGACTATAAATAATTACCTGGAAAACGAGGAGATCCGCTTTTGAGGAAGAGCCTGTCAGATGAGAACGGAGTGAGAACGGCCTTTCCACAAGAGTGAAGGACGCATGCGCACTGCGCGCCTCGGGTGTGCACGGAGGCCCCGCGCCAGGCACACGCACGTGCCCCCCGCAGCCCCGCCCAGGCCCCGGGCGCAGGGGCCGCAGGGGCACCCTGGTGCACAGGCTCCATCCACAAGGAGCTCCCCCAACTCAAAGAAGACCACTTGCCACCCGACATCTCCAGGCGCTTTCGGTCCATCGTGTTGAGATCCCCATCACTCCAAGCAAAGGCCGGGTTGTAGAAAAACAGTGACTTATCCACGGAATATGGATTAAAATAGAAGAAAATGGTCTTGACTTGAACCACTAGGTACTTTCAGATTCTGACTGAGGCTTAAAAACTGCATTAAATCAGATGAACTGGTCTCTGTGAGACATCTCTTTCCTCTTCATCTGTGTTCCCGCAAACCAGCCTCTCTTCTCACCTTTCTTCCTTACCTGAAACCTGGGCTTGTCCTCACGCGTACCTTGGGGAGAACGGCGCTGAGGGTCAGGCTACCTTTAGGGCCAGGCCTCCCTCTGTCCTTAGTGGGGCAGTTGCGTGCGGCTGCAGCCCAGCCCCAGCCTGTACAGCGCGGGGGGACCGACGGCGTTGGGCAGGGGGCCTCTGGGTTTTTTTTCCTCAAGCTTTTCCTTTAACAATGTTTTTTGAGGGGCGCTTTATTTTTAAAGTATTTAAAGACCATGAGTTATGAGCAGTTTGCAGCAACTTGGGAAGGGCCATGGGAGCCTGAACTGGAGGGCGGGCACGCAGCTCAGGTACATGGGCGCGTGCCGCTTCTCGCGACAGAAACAGGAAGCCACCGGGCGACGGCACGTGACCTTCCCCACTTTCGGTGTCACGATCACCGATTTCCTCTGAAAAACGGCTACAGATGAGTTCTGACGCTTCAAAACATTTAAAAGGAGAATGTACGTCTCCCACTTCCAACGAACAAAACACCTGCCTGCTTGGTCACTGTCGCCTCGTGAGACCTGGACTGGGAGCAAGTCGGTCACCTGACCTTCCATTGACTGGACACCTGTTCAGGGCAAGAGCTGACCAGAGCGGGTGGGCCTCGGGGGCCTCAGGACAACCCCCGTCCACTGAGGGATGGTCCTGGCGCCTCTGCCCACGTGGGGAAGACGTGGGACGGACGGAACCCGAGTGGGAGAGGGAATAAAAGCTACGGACAAAAGCAGAAAGTGCAAGGTATTTATTAACACATCTCTCAAACTACAATACAGTTCAAAACACATTTCTTGGCATGGAATCACACAGATGACACACACAGAATACATTTTTCCACCTATGTCACAACGGTGCTTCACACATATTCCTGATAAAGCTACCACACTGATTAGTGCAAAGTGGAAACCGGGGCAAAACAAGGCAACATCCCCGCCCGCAAACGTGGCAGTGCTGCGCTGGGTGGAGACACGGGGCAGGTCACCCAGAAGAAGCAACCCGCTTAGCTCTTGACTCCTCAATCCCAGTGTGCGCCCCACAAACAGAGCTGCAGACGCTGCGCCGCGCCGGCCCAGGCCAGCTCGCAGCACTTAGCAATACGCTTAGGAAGGATCACAGCCAGCCAGAGCGCGACAGAGCCCGACGGGCCGTCGCCTCCCAGCGGAAGAAGAGGCGCGCTACCCCTAACACTGACCATGCAAGCGAGGCCCTGCAAAAGGAGAGGGGGGAACAGAGGGCTGGTTAGTGCCCGGCGGGCCGGCCTCCGCGCGGCGCCTGCAAACAACAGAACCCAGACGTTACTCTGCCAGCCGGAGACCTGGGGGGACAAACGGGGAGTCAGACCTGTCAAAGCAAAGGGTGAGACGACGCCGCGCAGGGGACTCGCGACAGCTGAGTGGAGTTCTCAACGCCAACACAGGACACAGCGGCCAGGACGGAGTCACCAGAGGCAGCAGCGGGAGGAGAGAACGGTCAGCCGGCAACGCAAGTGAGAGAAGGGCATGCTTGTGGGGACGGTGGGCGTGGGCTTAGCAGGAAATCCCGAGGGGAGGAAGGGGTGTGCAGGAGGCCTGGCTGACGGGGCCCAGACTCTCAGCAGCAGGAGTGAGACCAGACAGGGAGCCCAGCAAAGAGAACCAGCTCAGAAATGAAAAGGAAAAAAAAACAAATCAGATTTCAGGCTGTGTTGCTGGTGAACCTGAAAATTAAACAGCAGAATTAAAGCCTTAGAGTTAAAATCCTCACAGAGGAAAAAACAATTCTGGATCCCACGCCTGTGAAAAGCAAAGCTGAGTTATCAAAACAAGTGGTTATTTGCTCTTCCGTCAATAGCTATAAATGTGTGTCATATAAATGTTGCTTTAAAAACATAAATTATATATCCTGAGACAATACTGCAGAGAGCACAGAACTTAAACAGTCCTTTAAAAATCAGGTTCCATTACGTGCCCTTAAAATGAAAAACAGTTTAAAAGAAAATCATGCTAGAAGAATGTCAAGAGGTCTACTTTCTAGAGTATATTAAATTACTAAATACAGAATATATTAAAACAGTACATCTGTTTGTCCATTCTGTGGAAAAGTATTAAAATTCAAAGACTACAATCATGTTTTTTTTTAAAGGCCTGTATTTTTCTACATACCTTTCAAAATTAGTAAAATAAAGCACCAACATGAAGGCCTTTTTACATTTTAGTTAGAAGTGAAAGCAAGAAGCAACTTCTCACTAAAAATACCTGTACTGCCTCCTCATCTTAATGAAAAGACTTCCTCCCAAAATACAGCACAGAAAAGAGAGGTAAGATTTTTTGCACATTTTCTAAAAAGAGCAGGTTTTTCACACGTGTAAAACCAAAGACCCTTCCCCACCAAACACTGCCAGCAGGTATACCCGGGATCCAATGTGAATCAGAGGGTTGCTCGGTTCCAGGACACAGAACCATGGGCCCTTTAAATGAGGAAAATTAAACAGGTTGCAAAAAAACCTTACACAAAATCCTTAGGATTTAATAGTAAGTCAAGGCTCACTGCCTTTGCAGAGTTCATATTTACTGATGTCCAAAACAACACATCATTCACATGATTTAAAAAGAGGTGAAAAGGCTAATTTAAATGCTCATTAAGTACAGGAGAACATCTACATTCTCCCTGTAACGGATGTAATTCCTATGGCTTCCTCCAAGGGGACAGGGGTGTCTCCTGGTCCCATTTTGTATCATCCACCCCTTCGGTTAGTTAATCCCCTTTCAGAATACCGTCACTTAGAAAAACCTGTAAAAAAGTCAACCATGCCTTTCAAGCACCCCACCCACTCAGAGACAAAGGAGCTGGGCTGCGGTGGGGGGCCGGGACGGGGTCCAGGCGGGGGTGTGGTCTGCAGAAGCAGGGCTCCCGGTGGGGTGCAGCCGGGGGGCACGCTGCCACTCCAGGGACTGGGGGCCAGAAGCTAGGGGGCTCGGGGGCTCCACACCCCATGCGTGGCTCTAGGCGCTCTGCACAGAGACCTCAACCAAAACCTGACTGTCCTTATCAGGGTCCCTGGCAGTCAATGGTCCATAAGCACACTGAGCTTACCTTCAATTAAACAACAGAGAAATTAAAAAATAAAAAGCAAAAAACAAACAACAAAAACTACAAAAGATTCAAAAAAAAAAAAAAAAAAGGAAGGAAGTGACAGGTTCTCAGAACAACCTGGCCCTAAGTCTCATCTACCATCCAGATCAGCCAGCAGGGCCTCCTCTCGTCCACCAGCTCGGCGGTCCACTGCATGCAAAGCGCGTGGCCCTGGCGTGGCCGTCGCTGTGACCACTACCCGCCCGCCCGCCCCAGCTGACTCCTCCTCAGCGCCGGGCGTCAGGACCAGGCTCCTGGCCAACCCTGCATGCTCTAACTCCCTGCGCTCCATCCTGTCCTTCTTCACCCTAGTCACCTCTCCCAGCCTCCCTCCAGCAACAAAGCCTGCTTGCATCATTTAGCAAAACGCCCTTAAACAAAAAAAAAAAAGATCCCCGAGTGCAGGATCTAAAGCTCTGTCACAATTCAGAAATTCTACAGAACTAAGCACAAACAATTGTTCATCCAGGACCTTTTACAAATCATGAGAAGACCCCAGTCAGAAACAGTTACGATGAAGTCCCCTGCCCCCCTCCCCGCCCCACCCCCCACCCCCGGTGCAGAGAGGGCACAGGCCCTGCTGAGGGTGCTGCCCCGCCAGAAAGGGCGGAACCCTCAACATTGCTTTCGGAAAAAAAAGCTGGTATTTCTCCCTTAGAAGGATATCATGTAAGACTTAACAGATGTGGCCAGACCAACGGAAATGCAAGGTTAGCTCAGTAAGTAGCTAAGTGAACTTATATTACAGCATTAAAATCAAAACAAGATAATACGAAAAGAAAGGGTACCTGAGCTCCACATAATCGCTAAAGTCTTTACCTTATGAGATATAATGATATTTACTGGCCTCTTGAATTTGTGAACAAATAATACACAGATCAGGATAAATGTATTGACTTACTACCATCTTTATAAAAATCGAATATACACACAAACACATCAACATTATGGAACTGTATCCATTAAACTTTGATAAGACAACACAAAAGAACTAACAAATAGCTACGATGCTGCTGAATTGAAAGCATTTCCCATAACGATTTAATTTTAAAAGGTCCATATTTACATAGTGTGTTAACTGCTTCTGCATCTCACTTTAAATGCATGATAAATAAAGAACAAAGATAATGGTTGCAACAGATCTTCCCAGAGGGTTCAGCGTGCGGTGGTCTGGTTGCACTGCACTGCGCAAGGCAGGAATAGCGCTCCTTTCTAATTCTGCTTCCTTCCCTTCTCAGTTTCCTCAAGGAAACCGAGGCTGCGTCCCCAGGCCTGGCCGGCACTGACAGCCCGTGCCCACGGGCCCAGAGTGTCAGGAGGCGACCACAGGGAGCCCCTCTAACCAGGTCCTGACGGAAGGCCTGGCCGACTTGGCCGATGGCCGTTCAAGAATGTTCTATCCAGAGAAAGCATGTTCCGGGTGTGTGCAGACAGTTACAGACGCACACGTGTCCCGGGCACCACATCGGGCTCAGACAGCACAAAAGCAGCCCTTAGGGTAGCCGTGAACAAGGTGCCCAAATAGGATTCGTTTATTATCACTAACTAGAAAAAAGGGTGCCTAGCTACGCTATGGAGACAACGGGCAGCTTTTTAGCTTCAAAGTCATAGCACACTCAGACTATTTCAAAAAGCGGTAAAATCGGCAGGCTCATTTCACTGCGTCATCAAGCCCTGAACAAGTCCCTTAACTGTGAGCCCCCTGCCGCCTGGGGGGGAGGTGGCCTGGAGCCCCCTGCATGGCGCCTGCAGTACCCCACTTGCCGCTTCAACCCAGCTCTCTGTGGACTGAGCCACACGAGCCATGCTCATGTGAACACACCTGCATCTACTCGTGAAGACGGGCGGGGAGGGGGGGGTGGGGGCACGCGCCAGGCGCCCCCAGCAAGAGGTAATCGAGGGTGTTCTACCAGTGCCTACCGCTTCCTGGAACTGCAGCCTCTGAGCAGCGGCCGTGAGCACCCACCTTCACGTTGCAGGCTCCCTCCTGGCGCGTGGCGCCCTGCGGGGTCAGCGCTACAGAGGCTCGCAGGTCTCAACACTCCCCTGCAGTTCTGCTGACTTAATTTGAAAAACATAAAATTTCAACTGTGAAAACAAGAAGATACAAGATCACATGACCTGTGTTTCAGCTCCCCACGAGAAAGCTGAGAAAGGGGTGCCCTGCTGAGGGTCCTCGCTGCGCTAACCAGCACAGGCGTCTGTTTCCCTTAATTCTACTAATAAACGTGACAGGAAATCTTACGTATAAAATTCAGCTAAAAAGTCTGAGTACGCCCCAGTTATCATCTGCCCCAGTAGTTCAGCCCCATGTTAGAAAAAACCCAAACAGTGAGACTCCTTCATGAGCACAAATACAGTAAGGCACTTCTGTAATCGTTTGCCCAGAACGGATTTTACCGAAGATGACTTTACGGGGAGCGAGCATCTCACCTGCATGAAGCTACCCCGAGTCCCGGAGCCGCCCGCCCACACGCCCGTGCAAGCAGCCCTCTGCTCCAGGCTCCGCTGAAGGACAGCGCAGCCCCTCAAAGGCCCCTGCTCAAAGGGCCTTCAGAAAAGAAAACGCTCGTCACAGCAGCAATAACCAGGCTTCCCAACAGTCACGTACGTATCACAGAGCCGGTGGCATGACTATGCCTCTTGGGGCTGTGTCTAAAAAGAGGAAAAAACCAAACAGGTCCTTTCAAGCTTCCAGCTGGCCTACCCTCACCTAGCGGGGCCCCAAAACCTGCGCTTAGCCCGGGGGCTCACGCCAGTGCCCACCAGCTTCTCCGTAGTGTTTGGGCAGAGCGTAGAAAGGGGTGTTCCCTCTGGAACTGGGCTGACGCTCTGGGAATATTTACAAGAACAGAATCTGCTGCACAATTGGCACCACTCCAGCCGCCCGCACACCCGCTTCCCAGGGTATCGCCACCCGAATTTGCCTCTACGTTTTCACAAATGCCCTGGAGGGCCTTCTGAGAAAGGAACGCGAGTGAAGCTGGGTGAGAAGACACTCGTCTAGCCTGCACTGAAGATAAGTGCAACCATTATCAAATATTCTTTGCTGTGAAAAATACTGAGAATCTGTGACGGTGATGGTCTCTCCTGACTAAGTCACTGGAATCGGTCATACAGTAAGATCACAAACAACAACGTCTACATGCATTGTAAGCACTTGGAAAACAAAAGAAAACGAAACTGCAGTTCTCTGTGGCGGCAACAGAACGTGAGCGCTCTAACGGCGACGCGAGTCTGCCACATCCCTCAAGTCCAGCTCTTCTGGAATCGCCCCCGGGCCGTCGGGCGTCTCGGACAACGGCCTGGCAGGGCTGTGGATGGAGAGACTCGGCTCGTGGGGCCTCTGCGCGCAGCTCCGGCGGAGTTCCACAGTGTGTGTGCGGCGTCCCATGTCAGCCCATCCGCGGAGGTCACTCAACAATCAGGGCCACGTTGATGTGGGACAGGTCTATCATGTGCCTGCGGGAGGGCACACAGCACACACGTGAAGCCCCCCGCCCCGTGGGACCGCCCACGGCATGCTCCGCACCGCGTCCTGCAGCCAGCCCACCCTCGTCTGGCCCCAGGGACTCCACGCTACCTGTGGAACTTCTGCTGGAATGCCAACGCGTGCGCTGGCTCCTTGAACTTGGCTATGGCTTTCCGCTGCTGGGGGAGCATCTGCAAGCTCTGCAGGAAGAGGACAGAAGCGTGTCAGAGCGGGGCTGTGCATCACGTGACACCGCGACATAGGGTGTGATGCACACGCTGGTCCGTCGGGGTTAACACAAGGTTCCAGTCCAGGCGGACCGCCAGTCCCTGACACAAACTAGTACTTCAAGCTCCCTGTCGAGACAGCCCCACGCCCCTGCCCTAAGCAGCACTCAGCACCCTCCAGGCCCGGTGTGAAGACCCTCTTTCATTTGCCCGCCAGCTGCCCCCCTTCCCTCCACTTGCTCACGCAGGCCTAAGGCAGGCGCCCACCCTCGGAGACTCCCTTCCCCTTAGGTGACGTTCCCCGGGCCCCACTCACACAGGAGGGACGAGGTGGGCCAGGGGCTCGGGGTGGAGGGGCGGCACTCCCCCGAGGACTGCTGGGGCAGACCCAGGTCCTCACGCAGAGCAGGGCTGCCGGGGGGGCGCAGCTGGGACCGGGGCAGCCCTCGGCTCTGTCTGCTCACACTCTGCACTTTAAAATGTCGGGGAGCATGAAGCGGCACCTTAAATTAAATCCTAGGATGTGAAACACCATTTCCGAGGCTACTCTCCCAAGTGAAGACCAGAGGCGTGCGGGGAGTGGACAGATCTGTCTAGCGAGGAGACCAGTGCCAGGACCGTGAACGGACAGATGGTCCTCACACCTGCCCCAAGGATGAGGGGAGCTCTGTGCTCCAACAGAGCACTCTAGGATTTGGGAGGGACGCGCCAAAGGAGGACTTGGATTTCTCAGCCAGCCCACTCTCCAGAGTCTGATCCTTCTCACGCATTTTGGTGACTGGCCACATGTCTCTGGGGCAGTGAGCAAAGTGCCCGGTGGGGTGGGGGGCGGCAGAGACCTTGTTCCCTGGAGGACCCGACCTGAGCAAGCAGCAAGAACTCGGCAGCTGAGAGCCGTCTGCTGTGCCTGGGCTTCTGCCCAGTGAAGTGCAGCAGCCAGAAACATAACCAGCAGCAACACACCACCCTTGACAAGGGTTTACACATGTGGCGGTTTCGTTTTAAAGCACTTGTTCACAGACCTCCCACAGAAGTACCTAGCCAAAACATCAACTCTCTGAAACATGTTGAGAGAGCTGCGTTGTGTATCAGAACAGGTGCCCCCACTCTCATAAACACAGCACCCCACGAGTAAGCACGGTGAGCAGAGCACTAAGGAAACGCTTTCCCAAAAGCTGCTCTCTGGCGCTTACACAGAAACAAACAGTCTCCAGTGCCCAGCTGGCGTGGCGCTGAGCTTCACACCGGCCGCATGGAGGGCAGTCAGGTTGCCCGGCACGCCGCCAGGCGACCCTGACCGGCAGCAGGCCCAGGACGCCCGGTGCAGGGCGGCCACCGGCAGGTTCTCTTGACGCCAGCTCAGCAAACAGCAGATTCACCTCTTGTCAGATACAAAACCCAGAAGCACAAGAATTTTCTTGATAATTTCACTGATCACTAAGTTCACTGGGCAGAGTGAAGCCGCTCAGCCGTGTGCAACCCTCAGCGACCCTGTGGACTGTAGCCCGCCAGGCTCCTTTGTCCATGGGATTCTCCAGACAAGAGCACTGGACTGGGCTGCCATTTCCTTCTCCAAGTAAAGCTGGACAAGAAAAGCTCAATCTTAGCCTCTCTGGGACGCACCGGCAGCACACAGCTTCCCTGGCCTCTGAGATCCCACTTGCATTACGCGACAGACACCTGCCGCCCAGCTTCCAGCACACACCCGCGCTCTGTCTTTTCCTCCAACCATCTCCAACTGCTGACACTCTAGAGCTGCCCCCAAAGAGAAGAGGCAAGAGGAAACGCCGGGCTGTCCCGTGACCCGCGGAGCCCTGAGGGGAGCGTGGTAGGAGCTATCCTCCGGTCACGAGGACAGCCCCGCATGGCAGCAGACACCCCGCCACGCCCGCCTCCTGACCCAGGTCCCCACTCCCGCCACGCGGCTGCAGCGCTCAAGGGCACCGGGCGCAGCTTCGTGCCAACTGCCGCCAACGCCACGGCAGCTCTCAACACAAGAACCACAGCTCACCTAGACTTATTCTGTTGAAAACTACAAAAATCACTCAATTAGGAACAGACAAGAGGACTAGTTTGTTATGATGGCACAGATAATTATCCACACTATACGACTCACAGATGGAATCCGGATTTTGAAAACACCATGCTCTTCTTCTGAGAAAAAGCATGTTGAGACTGTATTTCCTCTGGGTGACTTCACAATGTAGAATGAAACATGACGCTTCCTGTTTACCACTTATCATATAAAATGGCATCTGAGGTAAGATTTGTTTATCTCTATCTACCTGGTTTAAAGCTCAATTTAATTGAGAAAGTATCAATCAAAAGAGCGTAAACTTTCTATGAAATTCTTAAATCACAGGAGTGAGCTGCTTCTCCACAGTCAACATAAGCAGTAAGAACACCGTCTTAAAATCTGTTTTTCCTCCCCTTATTGACATTTCTGCACTTTTTTTTTTTTCAAAATACAGAGACTATTTTCAGATAAAACATTAATACACTGCCAAAACTGAATATTTTACCATTTCTGACCTACCAAAGAGACAAATATTAGCGATCACTCTACTGGGAAGATAGAAGAAGATCCCGTGGACTATAAACTAAAGGGCATGCATTATAATCACCAGCTTCCACTCTGAAAATACGTCCTGCAAATCAGCAGCCCATTTCCAAATAAGCAAGCACTTTAGTTCACCCAGAACAAACTGAGAGGTAAACTCTGTCTCCACTCTACACCCTCTGACTGGCCCATGGGGACAGGCTCACTTGCCCACCTCACCCAGATATACTTGTCATTTCTCAGAGACAAGACACCTGCAGACGATTCCTGAGAACACCTGCGCTACTGTGAACAGCAGAACACAAGCCATGACGCCGTCCCGGGGCGGCTTCCTGCACGTGCGCTCAGTGAGCCCGCTCAGGGCCCTGGACGAGCTGCCACAAGTACCGCAGGGGCAGCGGGCAGCGCAAGTCCAGAAAACCGTCCTCACTGTTCTGGGTCTCCTTTCCCTGTTCAGGGAAAGTTCCCCCTCTTTCTAGGAAGAGCCTGTGTTGGTGTCTGTGTGCGTGAATAAACGACAATGCTGGGGGGGACTCTGAAGTGAACCCGCAGTCCTGAAAATCACTTACACTACTCTCCCTACTCTGGCCAACAGTTCCCAGTGCCTTCAGGAACCGACTGAAGCCAAAACTGACGCTGGTGTTCGGTGTTTTAGACACACAAACGCTGCAGCAGAGCCCGGGGAAAAGCCATCAAATTTATAGTCACAATGGCCCGCGCAGCCAGGCCTCGGGGGCAGCTGGGGTGCCCCCCTCACATGGCAGCCCTGCGGCGTGCCAGGCGGCGGGCCTGCCCCAACTCCAGCTCTCCTCCCCAGGGCCCGCAGCTCGGCTGTAGTGCAGGGGCACTGCCCTCTTCATTCTGGACGCAGGTCACCCGACCCTCTTGCTGGTGATGGGGTGTTTGGAACAGCGACTCGGGCGTCTCAGGCCACTCCATCACACGCTGCTTCCTCTTCACGTGTACACGAGATGTGGTCTTTTTTGACGCCAAGTCTCTGTCTTTTCCTCAATTCCAATGTCTGGGCTTCCTCTCACCCACAGCATAAGCGCTGCCCCTTCTGCTCTGACACAGTTAAGACACACTCTGAGGTTCCCCTTTCACTCTCATCGTGTACAAACTTACCCTACAGATCACAGCCCTTGGGTTACCATGCGCTCTGCCTGGAATTCTCTTTTTTGGGAGAATCATTTACAACAGTGTTTTCAGAACTGTGCGTGTTAGCCTCCAGTTAACAATTTTCAGATCATGTGGCCACGCCTGTTTTCTTTAAAGCTCTAAACATCAGTTTTGGGAATATCTACATTTCTCTTAAATAGTCACTGGAAGGACTGATGCTGAGGCTGAAGCGCCAATACTCTGGCCACCTGATGTGAAGAACTGACTCACTAGAAAAGACCCTGATGCTGAGAAAGATTGAAGGCAGGAGGAGAAGGGGACGACAGAGGATGAGATGTTTGGATGGCATCACTGACTCAATGGACATGAGTCTGAGCAAGCTCCGGGAGTCGGTGAGGGACAGGGAGGCCTGGCGTGCTGCAGTCCATGGGTCACAAAGAGTCGGACACGACTCAGCGACTGAACAGCAACATTTAACTACGCCTAGTGTTTTCTTCCCCAAACGTCCTCAACTCCAAAATAACTGAACTGCTTCCACTGAGATCCCGACTTCCTCCAGGTCACCCCAGACGCTCCTGATCCGTCAAAACCAGACAAAGCAGGCAGGAGGGCTCCTCATAGGAGGTGAGATGCTCCAAAACAATCCCACCTCACACGATGGCTCCAAGGGGCTCCTCCTCACCAGGTAACCCAAGATACCCCCAGAACAAGGGCTTCCCCTGTGCCTGTGCCCCGTAACAGCAGCCCTGGCAGCCTGAAGTGACCCCAGAGACCTCACGCAGGGAAGACAGGCCTCCTTCCGAGGGCACACGCTTTCCCTCCGCAGCACCCGGGGACCCTGCGTTTCTTTCACCCCACCTCCGCGGTAACTCCAGAGCGGAGGCAGAGGCGGAGACAAAACGTGCATTACTGTGCAGGGCCTGGGGGAAGTCCTCGGCTGGGAAGCTGCACCCCCAGAAATGGCAAACTCAGGACTGAGACGGAAGCCTTCTCGAAGCCCGACGCCTGCGGCCCCACTGCATCCTGGAGGGCCCGGCAGCTGACGAAGCTCACCTGTCCACGGAGCCCCCAACCACCACCCCCCACATTAAGCCAGCCACCGCAGTCTCACTCTACCCCAGACTGCCTGTCCCTTCGCTAAGAGCAGGACCCCTGGCATGCTGGACAGGCAGACAGGCCCTTCTTTCTGGTTCTTCCCTCACCCCTGCTGGTGGGCACGGGGCAGGGCCCTCCGGGCGCAGACACCGCCTGCTCTCAGGGCACGTGGGCGCCAGGTGGCGCCATAGCCCAACCCACCAGAGGCCTGACGTCTGCCTCTCCAGCAGCCAGGAGGCCTGGATCTCCTCACCACCCGCCTTGAAGTGTATTTATAGTTAAACCACATGGAAGTCTTGTTATAAGCATCTTCTCACAATTTAAACTTACCAATATTGGTCTTCAGCTATCTAATGCTGGCAAACTTTGTTACATTAGCACCATATGATCTCAGTGCTTACAGACCTGTGAACACCCCTCAACACCATCCCTCGGGACTAAGACTGGCAAGGAGAGAGGGGTGCTGGCTCCTTGGGACCCTTGGGATGGCCCACAGGCCTTCCTGGGCAGCTGCTGAATTCCTCACCCTTGGGGACTCCTTCTGGCAGCATTCTAAGGGCACCTGATGTCCACTCTTATCTTCCCGTCTTCTTCTCTAATAAAAAGCAGCCTTTAAATACCCAGTTTTACTTTTGCTCTGCATTAATCAAGTGCCCTCCATTAAATTTTAACCCAATGATCTCTAATCCTTCTTTCCAGAACAGGAGAAGGAAAAAAAAGGCAAATGGAAAAATGGCCCCCAGAATGCAGCACTCCAACTCCAACTTCTGCAGGTTAGTCGCGCGGCGCTGTGAGCGGCAACGGCTCTGCCATCACGCGCTGACCCCGAGCGCAGGCTCACGCTCAAGGACGCACAGGAGAAGCATCGGGACCGCGGGGCAGGAGCACAGCCCAGACTGACCAGAGGTCACATGTGGAGAGCAAGAGCGCCACCACCTCCCGCCCTGACAGGGGCTGGGAGCCAGCCAGGAGCAGGGGCCCAGGGCAAGCCTGGACTTGCCACCCACCCCACTCCACCCCAGCCCAGCCCGGGGTCCCAGGTTCACTCCTCAACTGTGATCTGATCCCAGGTTTTCAACTACCATCGGCTGGAGAATCTCCACTCAGGAGACCTGTATTTGTAAAAGCATCGTAAGCTCTCTGACGCCAGCTGTGTTCCTGCAGGTTAACCCGTTCTATGACAGACTGTCCAAGAAGAGCTCTCTGTGGATACAAGCTTAACGTGTCTGATAACAGACAAGCCGCTCCTCAAGAATTCAAGGATAATTTCAGGATTTCAAAGGATAATTTGCTCAACTGGAATAAACAGTTCATGAAGTTTCTGAGCACCTGAAAAACTCCAAACACTCTAACCCTCAGGCAAAAAGTTCTGGTACCAAGCGTGCACAATGGTAAAACATTCAGCTTTCTTCTCAGGGGCTTTAAAGAACTGAGTCTTGGGAGGGCAAGACAGAGGGCACAGACCGAACGTGCAGGGTGGCCCACCTGGATGGGCCCCACCGACGTCAGCAGGCTCTTCAGCTGGGCATCGGTGGTGGACGAGGAGAGCCCCTCCACAGACACGACGCAGGGCTGAGGCTTGCACTCCACCACCCGCAGGTTCTGCTTGTTGGGCATCAGGCGGCCCCGGCCCATGGCTCCCGCCAGGCCCCGGCCTCTCCCATGCACGAGCACCTGGTAACGACAGAAGAACCATTCAGGGTCAGGCTGCATGTCTGACACAGCGTGAGCACGTCCGCAGAGTCCACCAAAATACACCACGGGCTGCAGGGTCCTCTGCAGCTGTTCCCCACTGTCAGAAAGGGCCAGCACACTCGCATGAGGAGGAGAGGAAGCGGTGCAGTCTCGGTCAGCCTGGGCATCACGCACGGTGCCAGGGGGCACTTTGTGCCAGTCGACCTGCTCACACGGTCGTCCTGTGCACGCAGCAGGACCACAGGCTCCAGAAAAGCGCCTGGCTGACACCATGACGCGGGTCCTCACGGTCCCCAGAGCCCAAAGTTCCCCACTGTGGGTCAGGCCCGCGCAGGGGGTGGGGGGCAGTGCCAGTGAAGTTATGCGGCACTGCCCCCAGCCAGCTCCCCATCACTGTGGGCCACGGCAGTATCCGTCCTGCAAGGCAGATTCTGCAGCAGGGGTCCCCCACCCCCACCACACAACACTCCTCGGCACCCCAACTACAGTGACTGAAGGGCCCTGAGGGCACTATCTGTGCGCACAGCTACGGTGGGGGGGCCCTTTCTAAGGCCTTTCTCATCACACATCCAGGGACAACACCCGACTTAAGGAAACTCAGACTGGAACCTTCTTGAAAGCTCTGACCGGAAGGTATGGTGAACGTGACTGTGGGGGCGCCTCTCGCAGCACAGACGGGCAGTCTGTTTGCTCCTGCGTAGAAGGTATTTATGAGATAACACACACGAAGTGATTTAAACATTTCAAAGACCTAGGCTGGTCTTCACACTAACACTACTCAGTATCAGCAGCAAGACCAGCAGAGGGACTGGCAGGGTCCAAGCGCTTCCAGGAGAACTCAGAGCAGGCATCTGCCATCCTCCTCACACGCGTGCGGCTGCCAGGCAGAGAGCAGGGGCCTTGGGAGGGCCATGAAGACGCCCCTCACTAGAAGCTGTGGGGAGGGGTGCCCCCACGGGACATGACGGGACATGGCGCACGCTCCTCTCCTGGAAAGGTGGCCACAGCTCTCATCTCACACACAGAGCTCAGACAAGGCATCCCTCGGTGCAGAAAGAACCAGGGCCAGAGGCACTTTCTCGGGCAGGGGACTTCACCCCAAAGGCTTCCCATCTGTGAACGAGGTGCCGAGGAGGAAACTTCAGAGGAGCCTCTGGAGCAGCAGCTGGGAGGGCAGGGGGCCACGCAGAGCCGCGCGCATAGTGCACTCCGAGCTTCAGGAGACAACCACTCCCTGGGCTCCGGGTGAGCTCCCAGAGTCACACTGTGAAGCCGAGGGAGGGAAGCGCGCCTGTGAGCACATCAGCTTTCAACCCAGGGGCGGAGGCGCTCTAGCTCCTTTCCCAGCGCTTCCGGGGATGGGGCTGGGCCGCACCTTCTTGGCCGGGTGGATCCCCTGGATGCTCTTGATGCCTGGCGGGCCGGCCGCGTGCATGTGGGCCCCCACTGCAGGGTGCTGGGGCTGCTGGAGGGCCCCCTTGGTCAGCGTCACCTTGCGGGCGGGCTGCTGCCTCACCTCTGGGGGCTGAGGGATCCGCTGAGGCTGGCCCTCTGGGTGAAAAAAGCCGTCGCTCTCTCCTCCCTGCTGAAACAGACAAGGCAGCGCGCTGGTCAGTGTCTGCACAAGCAAGCCTCCCTCCCCAGCACCGGGGTTCACCTCGATCAGTGCTCAACCAAAGGCGGGCCCACCCACCTGCTATCTCATGAGGGCCACTAAGGAAAGGACATGCTCACCTGACAGGCGTTAGGGTTAAAGAGCCTTTATCAAATTTAAATCTAAGACCTTTAATTACTGGATCCACTCAAGAGATCTGTAATTATTAAAGTAGGTCCTCTTTAGTTCAATGAAATACTGCTTAACTTTAAAAATGGTTCACACTTGACATGCCTTTTCCATTGTCAGGAGCATCCTTTTGAAAATCTGATAGTATGCATCAGCAGTTGCTTTAAACTTTTAACTCCCTTTCAAACCTCATGAAAGTGGGTCATCTTCCTGACCGCCCTGGGCACATCCCAGCACGTCCTCCCTACAGATACAACCCTCAACAGTGGGGCTCCCCGCAGCACCCACAGGCCGACAGCACCCAGTCGCCCCTCCCCTCTTGAGTCACAAGTCCCCACACGCACGCTGGCCTCTGGCCTCAGTCCTGTTTGGGACAAAAACAGACGAGCTGGGAATACACAAAATGGTGTGAAGAAACTCTAGAAATCAGTTACTGGAGGCCTAGGGCAGACAGGGAACCGCGGGGGACAGCAGGGAGAAGAGCTGAGCGGAGCGGGGACCGCAGGGCCGAGGCCAGGCACTGGGCGGCCCCTGAGCGCGGGGCCACCACGGCCGCCGGCCAGGAGACCGGGCTCGGAGGTGGAAAGGAGGACAGACACCGAGCAGAAGGCATTCTGAATGAAAATAAAAATACAACACATCAGAATCGAGGGGCTGCAACTAAAGCAGTGACATCAGGAAGGAAAACAGATCTAAAATCAAGAGCCTGACCTGTTACCACAAGCAACTAGGAAACAAACAGGAAACCAAATCCAGAACTGAAGAGAAGGAAATAAGATCACAGAGAAAAGCAAGGACATGCTAAACAGAGAAACAACAGGGAAAAGTCAATCACTGACTTTCCTGAGGCCAGTAAAGCTTAACTAAACTAAGGAAAAGAGAAGAAAGACACAAATTACCGAAATCAGAAATAAAAGTGGCACTGCTGCGTTGCTTCAGTCTCTGTGGGACCCCACAGACGGCAGCCCACCAGGCTCCCCCGTCCCTGGGACTCTCCAGGCAAGAATGCTGGAGTGGGTTGCCATTTCCTTCTCCAGTGCATGAAAAGCGGCACTACCGAAATGTAAAAGAATATCTTGAACAACTTTATACCAACAGAATCAGGGAACTTAAGACGAAATGGACAAATTCCATAAAAGATGTGCGGTGCGCTCCATCACTCAGTCGCG
This sequence comes from Bubalus bubalis, assembly GCF_019923935.1. Classification (NCBI taxonomy): domain Eukaryota; kingdom Metazoa; phylum Chordata; class Mammalia; order Artiodactyla; family Bovidae; genus Bubalus; species Bubalus bubalis. Next base: position 116,918,180 of record NC_059164.1, on the reverse strand, counting down.
TCCAACTCTTTGAGACCCCATGAACTGCAGTCCGCCAGGCTCCTCTGTCCATGGGATTTTCCAGGCAAGATGCAAGATACCAAAACTGATTCAAGAAGAAAGAGAAAATCTGGAAATCTAAGAAGACACCGAATTGATCATTAAAAACCTTCCACAAAGAAAAACCCGGGCCCAAATGGATTCTCTGGTGAATTCTATCAAATATTTAAGACAGACAGACTACCAGTTCTACAGAGTCTCGTTCAGAAGGCAGAAGGGGAGGAACAACTTTCCAACTCATTTTTGAAGCCTGTTTTTCTGGGATACAAAAATCAAAAACAAGAAACAAAAGCCACAGAAGACTATCCCTCATAAATAAATAAATATGTGTGTATATATATATATATAAAAATTCTCACTAAAATGTCAGCAAGCTAAATTCAGCAGATCACACACCATACCCATGTAAGATTTATCCCAGGAATGCAAGGTTGGTTTAACACTCAAAAATCAATTTACAGACCACATTAGTGGAGGAAAAGACCACATGACCATCTGCACTGATACAGGAAAGGCATTCATAATGAAAATTCTCGATGAACTAGGAACAGAAGGGTCTTTTGTCAACCTGATAAAGGACATCTGCCAAAGCCGAGAGCTCACGTCACACTTGGCCTGAGACCAGCCAAGGGTCTCAACCTACACGTCGGTCACCTGGGCAGCTTTCAGATGTTACTGCTTCTGGGCTTTAGTCCAGAGCCACTCAGTCACACTGTCCTGAGTGGGAGCCCAGACACGAGCGTATCTTAAGGCTCTTCCAGTGACGTCCAGCCAGGGCTGAGGACAGCTGAAGCGGAGGGTACCCCTACATTCTGTCAGCAGGAACTGCCTAAAATGTGATCCTGCGGCAAGTTACTCCAGCCTGATGGAGAAGCACCCCCAAAGGAAAATGGAAGCCCTACGGAAAGGCAGGCCAGGCCGTTCTGTGGGACCACAATTCACATAAAGTTAATGAGAAGTCTGGAAAAGCTATGTGAACTCTCTCCAGTTCTGTATATGCTTGAAATTTTTCTATAGTAAAAAGCTGAACATTTTTAGGATATACACACATATTCCTAATCGTTAAGAGCCAGTAATCTATTATTTATTAATCTACCTAAAATCACATTGAAATTATGTTAGTATATGGTTCATAAATTCACTCTGCAAGGGTTAACTTTTGCTGTTCTTTAAAACATCTTTTTTTTTTTTCTACAGGGGCGGACACATCACACTAGCCCCCAGGTCCCACCAGAGGCTGTGTCTTACATGCAGGAGGCACTGGGTCACTAAATTCTCCACACAGCTCAGCTCCCGAACAGTCTACTGACTGATTCTCCTCCAATGTCTGCCTTTCTCACAAATGTGGATAAATGAACCAGCTGTGTATGGTTACCTCTATGGGAAAGTCCTCCATTTAGGGACTCCCTGGAAGCTCCCGAGAGGAGGGTAAAGTCTGCGGACAACTAAAGCATATGCCATTTTTAAGTGTCTAGAGAAACTAGTGATTTGCACTTTGGTGAATCTGTTTTTGTTCACCAAGCCAAAATTTCTGGTGCATGCAGATGGCACTGAGATATTTACTGAATAAAACAATAAACAGTAGACCAGGCATCTAAAAACTAAGTCGTCTGAAAGTGCTATGAAGAAAGCCTGTGCTATCAGGGTCCCGGGGCAGAGCCCGTCAGCGCAATGATGCGGGCCTCAGGAAACATTCCGCCACGCTGCAGGACTCAGCGGCTGGCTGGCGCAAGTGCCCTAAAGGGAACGGTGTCTCTATATACGGCGGACAGCGAGCAGCACTGTCCTCAAACTTTTCTTTAGCGACCCAAAACGAAAAACGTAGACGGTCTGGACAGTCACTTTTATTTAAAACGAAGAGCTTGTACCAAAAGTAGGGTGTGCATGTTTTAAGGTATACACTATATGTATTTGGATGATACACATACTATACTGTAGTGATCTGATGATTTTTAAACTAGGAATTGAGAACATAAACATTTAGTCAATAAACACGGCAAGTAGTAAAAATTCTCTTTACTGCCATTTTGAGTAGGAGACTGATAATTCACACCTGACAATATTAGGTCACGTAAAAACCCTGAAAACCCAAGTTCTAAACTTTTACTGTCCTTTCAAGAAAGAGTTTAAGGTCGGCTTGCTTTCCGTCTACAGCTCAGAAACACCGGTAGCAGGCGTCACAAGCGCCTCTCTGTCTAGGGCTCTCTGAGGCCGCCTGAGACGACACAGCAGCCGCGCCTGGGCCGCACCGTGCTCCTTCCTCCACACGGGCCTCCTCGCCCTGCCTGCATCTCCCCAGCGCAGTGAGCACCCCGACTCCGCCCTTGTGGGGAGCCACAGCAGCGCCTCCAGTCCTCAGGCTGCCCAGGCCATGGAACTGCACTCTTTTTCTTCAGTGTTAATCTGCAATCACAGTCCTGCAATGCTCACGAGAAGGGGAGCCCCACAGGGACACCGGTCACCAAGCAGCCTCAGGACCGAAGAGAGATCGAAGACGATCAGCACAGAGCAGGCAGATGACGAGCACTTAATGAGTCAACGAGGAGCAAGATCAGGGATGTTTCAGGCAGGGGTTATGACAAAAGCCCAACTTTTAGGAAAAACAGCTATCATCTGCTCACACGAGTAAGGGGAAGGCCTGAACAAGCTCTAGAGTTACTTACGTTCACAACGGGGCAGTGTTTTATACCCCCTAGAGCCACAGATGATGGAAGAAACTTCAAAACAGCGATGTCCAAGGCAGTCTAGGTTCTTAATCGCCAGAGTCTTGGTATCATTCACCAGGCTCTACCCAGGGAGGATGCACAGAGCTGTTTTCTGAATGTCTCCCAGTTGACAACAAGTGCACTTGGGTCTGTTTCCCTCCATCTCCTTCAAAGTAAACACCACTGTTCTCACTGGCCACACACTGAGTGCTACCGGGACTTCCTGTCCTGGTGGGTCCAAAGCATGGACTTCAGACGACCTCGGAGGCAGGAGCTTATTCTTAACATCCAACATAACGATTTTTAGCAGGGCTGGAAACAAAGGGACTGACCATCACTCAGTCATATCATTTTAAGGAAATGAAGGGTTACTGTAATACGCTGCTTTGACTTTTTTCTGAAAATCATGCTGAGGACTCAAGCCTTAAATATAAGTAACAAGTTTTTTTATTTTGTAAGAAAGACAGTGCTTCTTTTCTTCCAATTGAGAGAACAATTATTTTCTTTCAAAACAGCACTACGAAAAGCTCATTCTCAGGGGAATTTCTAAATCCCAGGGTCACTCCCGTCAACACTAGCAGACAGCCACCCTGCGAGTTCCTAGGCTGCAGCCAGAAACGCATGTTCCCACCTATCCTCACACAGAGACACAAGAGAAAAACGGAGACTGTCCAGGACCAACCCAAATGGAGCCCACCCACTGACTTACAAGTCTTCTACAACTCACACACTGAAAAGACATCCCAAAATTGTTAGGGTTCAGTTATGTACATTTAAAGATACTGTCAATTCAAACGAGGACTTTTAGAAACACACTGTCTTAATGTAAGGAAATTACTAGCCGTCTGTGCATGGCAGATTCCAGCCACTCAAAGAAAGGAAATTCACCTTGCAAATGAATTTCTCTAGGGCAGCATGGTTCCGCTTTAAATTCCTTACACACTAGTGTGTTTAGACATGACCTTAAACTTCTTTTACTTCCTCCAGAACAGATAAAGAGAAAAGAAGTGGCCCATCTTAGACCAAACTGGAAATATTTTGCTGGCTTTTTTCCACAAATGATTTATCTTTTAATGAATACTGTAAAAAGTGCCTTTTGAGAGTAGTTTTTCTTAAATATAAGAGGCACTTCCTGAATTAAGTAAGCTTAAGGAATACTTTTTATCAGCTTCATTGTTATCCAAGAATGAGGTTTGCAGCCACCAACATGAGCAGGACAAATTTACTTATAACAAATGGCTTAAATGTATAGATAAAAACGCCGACTGATACTGTCAGGGCGTCCTGCAGTTTGACAGATCAAATCTTATTTTCATTCTTAAATCCCATGAAGAAGTGATATCACTGACTTGCATTCACTGGTGAGCAAATTGATTAATCCCTCTCTATAGAAATCTCAACTCTTGATTGCACCTATCAGACGTTAAGCAGCATTATTCGAGAGTGACAACACTTGACAAATTCCCCAACCATTTTTCTCAGCCTTTGTGGCCCTGCTAGCTTGTATTAACCCTGATGAAAAATTAATTTTCCTTATCTTCTTCTAAACCCCAAAATCCAAATCTGCCAAACTGGCAACTCTTTCTGTAAAGGTATTATGAAAACCTCTAAAAGATTAATTGCATGTCTTCAGGTGACATTAAATTAATTTCTGTACTCATGACAGACATGTGATACTCCGCGCTGAGAGGACAGATAACATTGTCGGGACACACGGCAGGACGGAGGCTGGGCCCGGGCAGCCTCGTACGCGTCTCCTGCCGATAAGGCCTGCTTCACCGTCACTGCCACGCGGCTCATCTGCAGCCGCAGCCCTCACGAGCAGGGTCCCATTAACTGCAACAATACTGGGTCTAGCCTGTGCTCTTTAGAAAGCTCCCTCGGAATCTGGACAATAAATGATCTGCATGCTACGCAAAGCTTCTCAACACCAAGGCATTTAAGGCTCTATTTTGTCTTTGAGACTACTGTTTAAAGGAGAAGAGAATAGAAATAACGTTGTTCTCCAGGCTCCTGGGTCAATCCCCTCCTTAAACTGCCACAGTATGATACAAGGTGAGAACAATTCACACGTGCAGTGTTCACCTAGTCTCTGCAATAAATTATCCTCATATATGGCAAGCATGCAAAACGTGTAACCAGCAACTTAAACCTAAAACGCTTCCTAATCAGTAATAGGTCTACATCGGCTGAACTGAAACAAAATCCGTTGAGACTAAAGGCACCGCCCAAGGGCTTGGCTTCCTGGAGAAAGGAAAAGGACCCACCGGCAGTCACCCCGACCTCTCTGCAGGGCTCTAGCACAGCGCACTGATGCAAGTGCTCTCGCTCTCAACACTCTACTTTCTGAGACTAGGCACGTTTGGGGAAATCGCTTAAAAGCAAAATTGACTGGCCCTTGGAGAAACAAAGCAAGGTGCTGGGCCGACGAGGCATCTCCAGTTTCCCAGGACGGGCAGTGGAGAAGGACCTCCTTCAGAGCACGGGGCGACATCCCGGTGCAGAAGGCCTGTCTCCCGCTCTTGCCAGCTGCTAGGCATGAGGACAGGGAAGGCACCCAGGTCACTGGAGGAAGCCGATTCCTTTCTGCTGAAGAAGGTGGGTGAGCAAATCCTGATTTCTAATTACAGATGAACTCTTTCTGATTTAACCACTCATCTCACTCGGAAACAGCATATGCATAAAAACACCTATAAATGAACGTGCAGACATTCTGATTCATTAAGACTGACTTCTGTCCTCTAATGAACTACAGTCCACTTTGCCCAAATGAAGAGGTCACGTGTTTAAGAATGATTAAAAGGTCATATCTCTAGAAGTTATCAGTTCTTCCCACTAAAGTATTTCAAAGTTCTTAAAAATAAGTATTACCATACAGCGGCTTCTCCTCCAAGAAAAGTCTAGAATACACATCTTACCGAACAAGTGACTGTTCAAGACACATGACCCATTCTTCCTCAGGCCTGTGTTTCTGCTTTCCCACCATCTGAACTCACCAGCACCTCTAACAGGGAAATGATCAGGAGACAGAAGAGACCACTCCGCCTACCGGAGAGGGATGGATGGCAGGGAAAGGGGAACTAGCAAGCCGGGAGTCGGGCCGCTCCCCCCGCCCCGTCTGCCCAGGCAGGGCGTCTCCTGGCTCTCTTCCCTGTGTCAGCACGGTTTCCCAAACTCGGCCTCCCAGAAGGGCTTCCTCCCAGAAGGGCTTCCCTGTCACAGGCCTGCTGCAGGCCTGTCCTTGACTGCCTCGTTTCTGACTCACTTCCACCAGACCTGCATTACCCTGGTCCTCTAGAATGTTCTCGGCTCCCAGGTACTGTGCAAAACCATGGCATCAAGTCGGCTTCTGCCAGAAACCAGTGAGGTGTCAGCTGAGCCCTCCTCCTGGTCGGGCAGCTGGCTGCGTGATGCAGTGACACCCACAAGCTCAGCCTTGCCCTGCCTTGGCCTGGGGCTCCCTGAGAACACGTCAGCACCGCCAACTCACCAAACAGATGCATGACATGATCCCACCTTGTAAACGGAGTAGAGGAATGTGGGAGCAGACTGTATATTTCAGCATGAAAAGGCAGCCAGAAGAACTAACAGGGACTCATGGTACTTCTGGCATTACCTCTGCTCACTAGAGAGGACTTCCCTGGTGGCTCCACTGTCAAGCAGACTGCATTTGACCCCCGGGTGGGAAGATCCCCTGGAGGAGGAAACGGCAACCTACTCTGGCATTCTTGCCTGAGAACCCCATGGACAGAGGAAGGAGCCTGCTACAGTCCATGGGTCACAGAGCGCTGGGACTCCACTGAGCGCGCGTGCGCCCACACACACACACACATGGGTCACAGAGAGCTGGGACTCCACTGAGCGTGCGTGCACACACACACACACACACATGGGTCACAGAGAGCTGGGACTCCACTGAGCGTGCGTGCACACACACACACACACACACACATGGGTCACAGAGAGCTGGGACTCCACTGAGCGCGCGTGCGCCCACACACACACACACACGGGTCACAGAGAGCTGGGACTCCACTGAGCGCGCGACACACACACACACACACAGCAGCAACCTTGCTTGCTAGTGTCATCAACGGATGCTTCTTAAATAACACTGTCCTAAATTAAATTCAGAGACAAAAAATGAACCAAGGAGGAAACCCAGCCTCAGTTAGGAGCACTGACTGGGACACAGCTCTGAGAGAGGGCAGAGGCTGCACCGGGAGCCCAGGCATGTGCGTGTGGGCGGGGCAGAGAGAGAGACGGCACTGCGGGAGCAGCGGCTGGACCGGACCTCGGGACCACAGGGACGACGGCGCAGGGAGCGGGCGGGAGGCAGTGAGCAGGGCCGCTTCTACCTCTGCCGGTGACTCCTCCTCAGACCAGAGTCCCCAAAGCGTGGACCAACACTGCTCTCTCTAGTAAATCTGGCAAATGTTATACTAATTTTGCAATGCCTCTTAAATTGAGATTGTATTTTAACAAAAAATGCCTCTACTCCACAACAGAGGACCAGGATTGTACACATTTTACCTCCTCTACCACCTCTAAAGAAAACCTGACAGTAACTTTCAAGGAAGAAGAAATCTACAAATGCAGGGCAACCCCCTGAAGCAAGAGCCCCACACAAGCTGGGACTGTCCACGTGGAGCTCCCTGAGTCTCCCGCCCGGACGGCGGGCTTTCCTGCTCAGGCGCTCAGTGCTCCTCTCCTCCTGAGTGCTCAGCACAACTAAGGGCTCCTCACTTAATCTGCTGGCAAATTCTTAACATTTCATTACCTCAATCAGAATAAAGCAGCTGAATTCCAAATTCGCTTTCACTTTCTTAAAGAACAGCCATGTCTGACTCTTTGCGACCCCATGGACTGTAGCCCGCCAGGCTCCTCTGTCCTTGGGATTTCCCAGGCAAGAAGATGCAGCGGGTCGCCATTTCCTCCTCCAGTAAAGAAGAGTGGAAGAACACATTCTTCCTGCCCTTAACTAAAGGAAAGGCAGTAATACTGAGCATCCCTGAGTAACACAGTAAGTAGCTCAGCACCGGTGCCACTGAGACCCCGGGTCACAGAAGGAACGCAGGCACTGACCAGCACCCTGGGCTGGGCACAGGCACTGGCCTCCCCGTGACACTGAGACCCCGGGTCACACTGGTGCTCACGCAGGCCAGGTGGCCCAATACACACACCTCACAGGTTCCCTGTTTCCCCTAAACTGAAAGACAGAGCTGCAGGTCCAATTAAACTCCTGAATTTCTTCTGGCACATGCTCTTCTTTCTTTTTTCTGGTGTTTAATCACAAATCATGGCCAGGGAGGACTACAGTAAGTTACACTGATTAGTTTGTATTTTTACATATGCTCGGTTAGAACCTGAGGAGCTTTTCTGGACTATGTGCTGGTCATGAACAGTTTTGACGCTCGGAGGAGCGGCGTGCCACGGGGCTTACAGGATCAGTTCCCCGACCAGGGACTGAAGCCGGGCCCTGGGCAGCAAGGGTGGAGTCCTCACCACTGGTCCACCAGGGGACGTCGGCAGCTATGATTTAACAAGATTGCTCTCTTTTGCTTTCTGAGAATTAAATACTTAAAAGTAGCTTTCTGAGAAGTGAGCAAATGGAGAATATTCCTATGTTTTAAGTAATAAAAACAGAACCATTCCATCAAATGAAATTCTTTAAGGTGATTACAATATTCGGGGAGGCACACTAAATTTTAGAAGCAATAGTTGACGATATGTAATACTGTTTAAAAGCAGTGTTAATGTGTTCCTTTTTAAGTCTCACCTAATAAATCCAGACAATAAAATGTAAGTGGGGGAAAACAAAAATTCACAGGGAGATTTCGTGTGCCTCATAACTAAAGGTCTCTCTAAATTTCAAGTTCCCTTCATGATTTCAACCCAAAGTTTTAAATAAAAATCTGACCCACTCTGATTTATACAGAAATGTTCTAAGACACATTTATAGCACAGAGCAAGTCACAGCGCCCTCCACCGGGGTACACCGCCACCCACTTCAGTTCACCGTGCCAGGCTAGTGGCCGGGTGGTCACCCAAACGTACCAGGCCACTCCACACTCACCACTCAGGGTACTCTGCTGTACCTCCAAACACCTCCCAAAATTCTCAGGGCTGGTTGCCACCAACCAGAGTTGGCAAGTGACAGGAAACATGATCCCTCCCTTACTCTAGAAAGCCCCCTAACGATGTTCTGAATCAACCCTGATTACCATATACTCACTGGAAACAGTAGACTATTCTCCCTAACTTAGAACTAAGGAACACATGGGGAAGAGGAGCAGCAAAACAACTGTTATTTTAACAGTAGAAAGCACAAGACTCAGAGGCCTCACTCTACCAGTTAGCAGCTGAGTGGCCCTGGGCAACTAATATAACCTCTCCGACACACAATTTACTTAACTGTAGAAGGGAAATGATAGAGCTAACCTGTGAGGCTGCTGTGAATACATGCTAAGCAGCGACTGTGCTTGGTAAGCAGTGTGCCTGATAATATTTGATAAGCAGTAACCACCACTTTTTATACGGCATAAAATCATGGAGTGTGTTTCTAGACAGGGCCTTAGGAGCATTCTGAAAAGAAAATGGACATTTATAAAGTACCTTCTCTGTGTTGGAAAGGTCCCAAAGAAATAAATAAGAGACCAGCATCCAGCCACGGGCCTCTCTCATCCACAGCCCTGTCATTCTCAGCTCGCCCCGCCCTCAGGTACACACGTGTGCACTCTGCCCTGGTGACAAGGGCCTCAATCCCCATGCTCCACACACAGAACCTCAGGATGGCCAACAACACACACAATGCCTAAGACCGCCCTCCAAGAACGAGAGGGCCGGCTCTGTGAGCTTTCAACCCAGACCACGACCCTGCTCACCTGACTGTGAGAGCCAACATCAGAAAAGACTCTCTGTTACATCCTTCCTGAAAATGCTTCCCATGTCCATAATGCATTAACTCTAACAAAGAGGAACAATACAAAAAGACCAGAGAGTCTCCTTGGATGATCAGTATGAATTAAAATCACTTTAAAGACAATATGATTAATGAAAGGGCAGACTGAAAATCCTAGTCTTAAGACTCAGGCTCTTTCACCTTTTAAAAAATCCAATTTAATAAAATCCAAAGAAAAATTATTTAATTAGAGATAATGAAATATGGAAAATGACAAAAAGAGAAGTTCTCGTTGATTCACCATTGCCTCACAGGTAAAAGCTCACCTAGAGAAACCTAATTTAAGTTGTAATATATTTTCAATTTGTATATCAGAATAAGACTGCCAAGAAAATTCTGTCTTCCTAACAATTCTGTAGATGCATATTTTGACTCTGATCACCACCAACGCATAATTTCTAAACAGCTTTACATACCATGATAGTTCAGTGTCCTGTACGGAGACCAATGAATGCAAAGAATAATTTCATACATTAGATGCCAGTTTAGGTTAAAAAAAAAAAAGTGAAGGAAATAAAACTCTCTGAAGAGTAAATTTCTGTAGGAAATCTTATAAACAAAACATATACTCTGGTACTAACAGAAGGTGAAGAAGGCCTGGAATCATAGCAAAATACAAGAACATGGACCGGCTGACAATGAGATGCTTTTATTAAACGAGTAATTATAAACCTGAAATGCATAAATACCATTCTCCACAGGTGCAGCACACAAGTCAATCCTCCCAGAGAGGAAGCCCCTGCCAGACCCTCACCGGGGTGGCCAGTTCAGCTGCAGGCGCGCGACACAGCACAGCCCTGGGCATTAACACCTCAGTCCCTGCGAGGGGACAAAGACCAGCAGGGGCAGGAGGAAGAGGGAAAATGATAGGGTACTTGGTTTAGCACTTAAACAGTCTCCTTTTTGCACAATGGGTATGTTCTCTTACAAACAGTTCCTACCCACCAAAACACACACACACACACAACAACAACAACAAAAACCCAGGACATGAGGGAAACACTGTTCTACTCCAGAGATACAAACAAGAGACCACTATCCTCTGAAAAGGCGGAAGTTGCCAATATGGAGGCATTACTGGAATAGAAGCACAAGCTGGAATCAAGACTGCCGGGAGAAATATCAATAACCTCAGATATGAAGATGACACCACCCACATGAAAGAAAGTGAAGAGGAACTAAAGCCTCTTGATGAAAGTGAAAGTGGAGAGTGAAAAAGTTGGCTTAAAGCTCAACATTCAGAAAACGAAGATCATGGCATCTGGTCCCATCACTTCATGGGAAATAGACGGGGAAACAGTGGAAAACACTGTCAGACTTTATTTTTTGGGGCGCCAAAATCACTGCAGATGGTGAATGCAGCAATGAAATTAAAAGACGCTTACTCCTTGGAAGGAAAGTTATGACCAATCTAGATAGCATATTCAAAAGCAGAGACATTACTTTGCCAACAAACATCCGTCTAGTCAAGGCTATGGTTTATCCTGTGGTCATGTATGGATGTGAGAGTTGGACTGTGAAGAAGGCTGAGCGCCGAAGAATTGATGCTTTTGAACTGGAGATGATGCTTTTGTTGGAGAAGACTCTTGAGAGTCCCTTGGACTGCAAGGAGATCCAACCAGTCCATTCTGAAGGAGATCAGCCCTGGGATTTCTTTGGAAGGAATGACACTAAAGCTGAAACTCCAGTACTTTGGCCACCTCATGCGAAGAGTTGACTCATTGGAAAAGACTCTGATGCTGGGAGGGATTGGGGGCAGGAGGAGAAGGGGACGACAGAGGATGAGATGGCTGGATGGCATCACTGACTCAATGGACGTGAGTCTGAGTGAACTCCGGGAGTTGGTGATGGACAGGGAGGCCTGGCGTGCTATGATTCATGGGGTCGCAAAGAGTCAGACATGACTGAGCGACTGAACTGAACTGGAATAAAAAAAAATCTTAATTCACAGAACACGTTGGGTAGTTAACTTAAAACTTAAGGATTAAGAAGAGCTAAAAAACCACTTCAACGTTTGGCAGATAACTACCTCCATGTAAAATTCCTCTGTTGTTTTCCTGTGTATTGTAAAATCATACAGCATGATTTCAGAATATGATCTGATATAAAAAACATAGTTTTCCATCAGCGCAAAAGAGCAAAAACTGAAGCAGATAAATTCTTTTGAAGACCAGGCGGTCATCAGTTGAAGACTGCCCGTAACAGCAGAGCCTCACCCTGCACCTGCTAGTCCCCCAGAGCCCAGAGTGCACTGGCCTGCAGGGCACCACCTGACTGCCCGGGCAAAAGGCCTACTCCCAACTTCGGCCCCAGGGCCCATGCTCTGAGTTTATAACTCCAGTAAAAACATGACAAAGACTATGATTAAAACAAGGTCAAAAGCAAGGAGCCACAAAGGCGCTAGAAACTGATGAACACTTGGGTTTTCACCTAAAGATAAAACAATCTGATACAACACAGGCCAGTTACTTATCAACATTCTGAATCACAATGAATGGAGGTGAGAAAAAATAGATTTGGTTTATCAAAAATTTTCTTATGGCATTTGAAATACTTCACATCTTTAGCATACAAACTGAGAAACAAAAGCAATGGACACTCATCTAATTAAAGGGCTAAGGACGAGTTGCCCTTAATTCAGCACAGCAAATGACTCCACACTCCTTCCACTTTGTAGTGGTTCTGCCATCCCCGGAGGGACTGAGAATTTGAGGTCCTTTACTTTTCCTACAGGATTCCCAGGTGGCACTAGAGGTAAAGAACTCACCTGCCAATGCAGGAGACATAAGAGACATGGGTTTGATCCCTGGGTTGGAAAGATCCCCTAGAGGAGGGCATGGCAACCCACTCCGGTAATCTTGTTTGGAGAGTATCATGGACAGAGGAGCCTGGCGGGCTACAGTCCATGGGGTCACAGAGTCGGACATGACTGAAGCGACTAAGCACGCATTTTCCCTACTGTAAATATTTTGTGGTTAACTGATGACAATTAAAGCAAGAGATGGGCGTACCTTCTATAGTAAGTAGAGACTGCACGGCAGGGTTAAGAAAGCACTAGGTGGCTCAGTGGTAAAGAACCCGCCTGCAATGAAGAAGATGCAGGTTTGATCCCTGGGTCAGGAAGATCCCCTGGAGAAGGAAATGACAACCCACTCCAGTACTCTTGCCTGGGAAATTTCATGGACAAAAGAGCCTGGCCAGCTGTACAGTCCATGGGGTCGCAGAGTCAGACACGACTGAGCGACTGAACAACAGCAGCATTCCACGCGGGTTGGCAGGAGGATCTCCTGCAGCAGGGTCTGTCTGCAGCCAGTCTGCTCGGTTTAAGCGCTGGGTTTACCCAGACTGCAAAGCCAGGCTGCTTCGCTATAGACGCTCTAAGATGGGTTCCGAGCTAAGATGAGGCGAGGAGCAACGTGCGCCCCACTTCTGAAGGACACCGCGGGAAGACCCCCGTGATTGCATGCCAGGATCCGGTCGATCCCCTTTCTCCTCAAACGGGGATGGAGGGGTGGAGCAACCAGCCTGAACTGGAAGACAGGAAATGGTGTCTGGGACAAAGCTGCTTAAAAGCAACACAAACTGTCCCCTCCCCACCCACAGGCACCACTGAATCTAAAGCTACACGCAATAAATTACCTGTTTTGTGGTCAAGGAAATTTAATTTTTAAAACAAAATTGAGGATTCTATTATAAATTATCTACAAAAAGAAGTTAAAAATTCTACAAAACTCCTAGAACAGGACTTTAGGAACTGTCACACTGGTTTTCCACTAGCACTCGAGAGACCTGAAGCAGGGGTCCCAGCACTTCGGGGGACAGGGGCTGTGCACGGGACTGCAGAAGGTGACCTGACCCCACCTTCACAGACTCTCTGGGAGCTGGGACACACTCGGAGAAACACAGAGTCCAAGAGGCCCTGGTGACCTCGTCAACTTACCCCGCCTGACAACTTAATCACCCTGACCTTGGAGCTGACGTGTGGCCCGTCTCCACCGCCACTGTTGGCCCGGTGCATGACAGTCCTCTTGGCGCCGGGCTTGGCCTCCGGGGGCCGGCCTTGGAGGGATGCGGCTCGAGCGGCCTGGGAAGGCGGCGGCGGCCCCTCCGCATCGGCAGGCTTTGCCTGCAGGGCTTTGTGCTGAGCTGGACTCTGAGGTACGGTTCTGGCCTGTCTCAGGTGTCTCAGTGGTTTCATCTGCTGTCCTGGATACTGTGTGTGAGCACCAGACGGCACAAAAGCCGATGTTTTTGGTGGAACGTTTGCAACGGCCACGTCCTGGTTTTTGACGAGGAGTCTGTTTTTCACATTGGGTCTGACCGGAGGCCCCGGGAAGGGGAGCAGCGGGTTACCGTTGGCGGGCGGCAGGGTGGGCGTCGGCTCGCCGGGCACGGCGGGGGCGGGCGGGGCGCAGAGCTGCTGCTGCTGCTGGGCCAGCCTCTCGAGCAGCTCCTTCTTCCGGGCGCCCGCCTGCTGCTGCCGCCGCAGCTCCTTCTGCTTCAGGATCTCTTCTCGCAGGCGCTTCTGCTCCTCTATCTTCAGGCGGTACAACCTCGTTTCTTCATCTTCATCAGGAAACTGAAACCAGAAACACACGTGCTTTACTTTGGAGTACGAGGCGAGCTACGGTTCTAGTCTCTTTCAACAAACTTAAGAAAAGGCACTTTCTAAAAACCCTTTAATTCAGGATCTGAAAGAAACCATTCAAATCTGCCTATACACTTTAAGTGGAACTCCTTCCCCACGGGAGGGAAAAAAATTTACACAGCTAAAGCTAATTTGGAAAATCTTATCAGAATATTAAAAATGAAATAATGTAAATGTCCACTCATTTACAACTTTAAATCAATTAAACTCTTCATTTACGATATCAAAATGTGTTTGAAATGGAAACTGCAGCGGCAGGGGGCCCCTGCTGTCACAGGTTTTATCTGGCTCTTCTCTGACGAACCAACAAAAGGTGGGTGTAAATGACCTGAAAGGGCCTGATTAGAACTATTGATTTTTCGTACAGAATTTTCAGTCTGATCTCAAACTCATTTGTCACAGAATAATTGCTCATAATGAACAGCCAAGTCAATCTCTCTGACCTTGAACTCATGCCCTCTCCTCAGAATCACAATGCTGCCAAGTGCAGCACTGGAGTATTGATGGTGTATAAGGGGCGCCTTCACTATGCCAGCCTCAAACCACTCCAAGTCTATCCAAATAATCTTTATAAAGTCCAGTAATTTTCAAAAAAAAAAAAGCACTCAGAGAGGAAACTTTATTAGAAGTTAAGCATGTTTAAAATTGTAATAATTTTCTTTCTAAAAAATCAGAGATGTCATCACTCACAGACCCTTTACAAGAGAATATAACAGGGTTGACTCTGCCCAGAACCCACTGCTAACAGATAAACCTTACAAGTTTGGGATTAAAGACCAAATTTGTCTGCAGTGCAGGAGACCTGAGTTCAATCCCTGGGCTGGGAAGATCCCCTGGAAAAGGGAATAGCAACCCACTCCAGCATTCTTGCTTGGAGAATCCCAGGGACAGAGGAGCCTGACGGGCTACAGTTCCATGGGGCTGCAAGAATCGGACACGACTGAGCAACTAAACCACCACCACAAGGCTGAAATACCGCTGAAGAGTTGCTGGTGCCCCCAGGGCCCGTGCACTGGACCTACAAGGCACAGAGCCAAAGCCTCATTACCTGCATCTCAGAAGCAATTCTGACCAACTCAGTCATCTAACTTCAAACAGCAAATCTGAAGCTAGAAGAGAGCTACACAGAGCTGCAAGGGACATTAGGGGAAGACAGGAAAACAAATGTTCAAAAAGCCCAAGAGCCAGGTCATCCTGGGGCAACAGTAACAGGTCCAGAAGGCGCACTGTTTGAAAGCAGGACAGTTACCACCTATTCGGATTTTTCCCCAAGGAAATCAAAAAACAGTTACAGTATGTTCAAAAATATAGGTAAAAATATTTTGAAATAGACTTGTCCTTTATTATATCATTATCAACTGGGTGAATATAAGAGAAATCACATTTCACATTTACCTAAGCAAAACAAATAGCAGACTTTAAAAAGCAAAAGAAACAAAAAAACAACCCCCACAAAAAACTGCCCTCCTGGCTCCACCCCACTTGCACTGTGGCCACCGCAAGCCCATGTCACGCACGGAGCGCCCGTCTTCCTCTAGAGAAGACGTCCGCAGAAGCCTGCTGAGCCAGCCACTACGGACGGGGCGGGCAGACTGCCCAACACCGAGCCTCAAAAGCCACCTTCCTCGCTCACTCAGCCACTGTCACCAGACAGCTGTGTGTGACCTCCCTCTCTGAGCCAAGTCCATTTATACGTGAGTCAGGAACTACCTACATAAACTAAAAGCAAGATAAAACTGTTAGCAAAGATTTCTAAATCATCCTAGTCCACTTTGTAAATCTACATTATTTTTTCATATATTGATTTTAAAACCGTAACGTCACCCTTCTTCTAATAATATGTTTTTAAATGTTAGCTCAATATTTTTACTTTATATTTACACCTCTGATTTGGAAGCATTACCTTAACAGCTGCTACAATAATTTATTAGAAGACAATCTAATAAGAAAACACGACTTGCTTGTATTCTTACCTGAGGAAAGTCTTTGTGCCATTACTCTTTTATACATAAAGTCGATTAACATTAAGTTAATACACAATACTTATTTCTTACACTCTATACACTACTATAAAATTAGCATAACTTTCACATACAGGTCTTCTGGCATGTCTCTGACACACACACCCAACAGCATACGTGAAGTAACAGGCCCAGAGCCGCTCTGCTAGCGACGGCAGTGGGCTGCTCAGGGGTGTGCCCTGGCCTGCGCTGCACGGGACAGCCCGGCGTTGTGAAAGCTGCATCGCATGAGACCCTGCCCAGCCTCCGCGTCTGTGATTCTAGGGGGAGCCCAGAGGGAAGCTGCAGGGAAGCACTAGATAAGCACACTCATTACTTGGACAGGAGACCAATGGACGGAAGAGGCTTGTCCCAGGAGTAAGCTAAAAAATGTTACTAATGGAAAGAAATACCCTAAAAGTTTTAAGCTTCATGACTAACACTGCGTTAATACTGAGCCACCTCTAAGCAAAACACAACCAAGCAACCAAAACTGTATCAAATAACATCTCAATTGGAAATCATGTAGAACACTGACGTGCATTTTTATTTATTCTTACCTATTTATACCTACTTAGAAATCAGCAATAATATACACAATTCAAAACAAAGTACGCCCACCCCCGTCTTATTTAAAGGTCCATAGTAAAACTGGTCCTACTTCTGGTAGTTCACAGTGTAAAAGCAGAACAAGTCGCAGGAACGTAAGAGTGTATGTCAGGGGTCAGCTAACTAAGGCCCATGAGCCAAATTCGGCCCAGCACCGACTCTTCACACAAAGTGCTCACAGCACACACCCATGCCCATCCATGCAGGACCCGTCTATAACTGCTTCTGTGCTAAACCTGCAGAGCTGAGTCATTCTGAGAGACCATCCAGACTATAAGACCTGAAATATTTATCATCTGGGCCTTTTAGAGAAGTAGTCTGCTAAGATTCCTGATATACACAGATTGTGCAACATGTAACTGCAACTGTATAAATACATAAACACAATCTAAGACAGGGCCAGTGAGAATGAAACTATCTTCTATGAATATGGTGGTTAGGCTACAAGGAGAAACCAGTGAAAAGAAAGTGAGAAGATTCTGGGAAGAACACACTGGATGCTAAATGTGTTCTAAGCAGGAAAGAAGTACTTACCTCTTACCTAAGAGGTACAGGTTGATTATAAGATCTCCCTGTTTGAGACCAAGTATTATTTTTTAATTAAAAAGAAAAAAAAGCCCCACCTCTGGTTCGGTCTTTGCTTCCTCTTTAGGCTGACCCACAGGGCTAAGCGGCTTGACTCTGCCTTCAGCCTTCCCCTGTGCGTTCCTGGGCCCCACCCCGGACCTCGAGGGGGGAGACGTGCTCATGATGGGTTTCACTTGAGCCGCAGGTGTGGAGGAGCAGCGACTGGTACTCATCTCTATAACGTGAGACGGCGCGATCGGTAATTCACGCAAATTACTGTTTCTCGGAGCAGTTGGCTGCATTTGCTGCATTGGTCGCTTGGTCACATTCTGAGAAGTAGTGTTCTGTCACAGGAAGAAAGAAATTCTAATCACAACTGGAGACTCGGGAGAAGAAACTGGGCACATGAGATTAATCTGACCGAGGGAGTGACTTCTCTTTTGGGAAGCGGACACTGTCCCGCTGGTAAACCTTTTCTTCCTACATAAATGTCTCTTGCTCTATGTAGCAGCACAGCCTACAGCTAAGCCCTGGGACTGGGAAAGGTACCACAGCGGCCTGCGAACAGCCTCCTCCTTATGGGTATTACACCAGATGACTGCAGTAGCTGCCTTACAGGACTGGGGCATTTTTAACAGAATCAACAGAGCGATCAACTCCTGCATGAGGATCAGCTGGGTTACTGGCACCCCCACGATCAACGGGCCCCTAAATTCCAGTTAGAACAAAGAACGAAGCATTAAGTTAGTGCCCTAAAAAAACTACACTCTGGAGGAGAAAGATGCCCCAAGGTTTCATCGGAGAGGACACTTGTCAGTCATGTTCGTTCTCAGGATTCTCAACAGACCGCACACCTAGAAGAGCGTGCAGATCTGTGAGAGGCCAGCGAGGGAGTACCCAAGGCAGTTCAGCTCAAGGCTGAGGGCATGTCTGCCACTCTGCTTATAAGTCCAGGTTACAAAGCACCTTCTTTCCAGATCTAGAAATTCTTTCCTATTTTTTATATCATTTTAGTCTCAATGTTACTTAAAGAAAAACACAGGTTTGCTTCCCTGGTGGTTCAGACAAGAAAGAATCCACCTGCAATGGAAATGACCCAGGTTCAATCCCTGGGTGGAGAAGATCCCCTGGAGAGGGAAATGGCAACCCACTCCAGTACTCTTGCCCGGAAAATCTCATGGACAGAGGAGCCTGGTGGGCTATAGTCCATGGGGTCACAAAGAGTCGGACACCACTGAGATGACTTAGCATGCGTCCATCTAATGGGGGACAAGACAGTAATGATGACTAATCTTTGAATTTCAAAGCAACATGCATTTTCTAGTCTCTTTCAATGCCTGACAAGCCACACATCTGCTGACAGCACTTGAATCAATGCGGCTCGCCCCCATGATTAAGCTCCATGAAGGCAGGAAATGCGTCTCTTCTGTGCACTGGTCTATTGCCGGGAACTAGAGTAGCACCTGACAACAAAGGATATTCAATAAATTCTTCCTGAATTCACTTACATATGCACTAGTTGCCCGAGGAGTTAGAGATAATCTCAGTAGCAAGTAATAAACCACTGGCAAAGGTAGCATGACTATCACCCAAAAATATTTTCTAAGTTATGCGTCAATCAATAACCTCATCTATCACTACAGAAACAGGCAGACACACCAAAGTCCTGTGCCAGAACAGGCGTCCCCGGAGCCGGCTGAGGACACGGGACACTCACGTGCCGCAGCCCCGGGCGCTGGGGGCACTGCATCCGGCTGCTGCTGGGCTGAGGCTGGGCCGCCGGCATGTGAGGCCTGAACTGGGGCTGAGCCACAGGCATCAGCGGAGGGGGCGGCACGGAGAGGTGGTGGTGGTGCTGCTGCGGCTGGTGCGGAGGCTGGTGCGGCGGGGGCGGCTGCAGCGGGGGCTGCAGCGGCGGCTGGAGCGGGGGCTGCGGCTGCGGCTGCGGCTGCGGCTGGTGCGGCGGGGGCAGCGGGGGGTGCAGCGGCCCCTTCCAGGCCAAAAGAGAAAGAGACGACAGTTTACCACATGTGAACCAGTCACGCTCCAGCGCAGCCACTTCCCTGAAGACCTCAACACCAGAAGGAACTTCAAGTGGCACTAATTTCATTTCATATTGGTTGATGAAGGTGAATAATACCTTAAAGGCAGTAATAAGCCAAAAACTACTATCTGGCATTTTCCATCTGCTCTAAACCGTCAAATTCTGAACTTCCAGGAATGCATCCTGAGGAAATAACTGGGGAGGAAGGAGACACAACCTCAGGGACGCTCTCTGCAACACTGTCTAATCCCCACGCACTGAAAGACGCGGCGCGTGCCTGAGCTGGGGACAGCCAGATAATGCCAACGTCTGCAGCAGTGAAGGATACGCACCACCGTTAGAGACGGTAACAAGCTACCTGGGGAAAGAGAGCACCATGGGGACGCGAGCGCTATGGGGATGCGAGCACCATGGGGACGCGAGCGCCGAAAAGGCTGAGCCATGTGTCACCCCAGCTGGGCTAACTGTTTCTAGATGGGGGAACCAGGTGAACCCACGCCTGCGGCAGTGAAATACAGGAGTGCTAATCACTGGTCCGCCGGGGAGCTCCCAAATTACAGTTTTCACTATTAGGAAGAAAATGTTTATCTTACTTGACCATCTTAAGAAATAACCGTTTACCTGTTTTTATTTCAGGTACATATTCTATGTGGTTTCTAAACAATTGGTTCAAGCACATCATCGTTACACACCTCAAGAGGAAACTTAAAATACAGGACGAAACGCTCTGGTGAGAGCACACTCCAGCAGCTGATGAAAAAACCACCAGCAGAGGGCACGCTAATCTCTCAAATAAGGAGGCAGCAGCAACCCCTTTTTCCCCACTACACCCTGCAGGAATGTGATCTGACAAAGAACCCAACTTCCTGTTAACCTTCTGAGAATCTTGCAGGGATAAGCAAAGGTATTATCAAAATATGCTGTAATTTTATTAGCAGTATATAGAACATCCTTTACAAAATCTTAATACTGAATTTTTTCATTTCCCCAAAAAATGACAATCACTATCTCCATTTTTCCCATGGTTAAGAAGCAATATTAAGAAAGTTGTCTTTAATCAAGAGTACATTAAGTTTAACGCCCCTGTTCTCTAAACACTCTCCACATCTCAGTAGACTAGAATGAAAAGGTGGAGCTTGTCCTTTGGATTCTGAACCACAAGCCACTCACCTGCAGACTGGGCTGCGTGTGGGTGGGCAGGAAGGGCTGTCCCGGGCCCGGCAGGAAGGGCTGGCGAGGAGGGATGAAGGGCCTCGTGGCCGCAGACCCTGGCTGGCTGAAGTGCAGGAGCCCCACAGGCCCCGGCGGCTGGAGGGCTGGCCTCACGGGCCTCTCTCTGGGGAACACAGGCTGCTGTCCCTGCTGACTGAACGCTGGACCGGGCTGGGTGAACGGCAAGGGGCTGGGCGTGGGCACAGGGTGACCACTGCTGAGGAGCGTGGGAGGAGGTGGCGGTGGGGGGGGACTTCGCTGCTCCAGGAAGAGATGGCTCGGGAACCTCGGCTCACCTGAAACTGAGCGGAGTTGCAACATTACTTACCTCTAGTTAGACAGAACACTCCATAGAAATCAGCTTCACGTACTGTCCTACTAAGAAAAGTTACAAGTGGTGGCTGGGGGTGAATATCTGAAAAGAACTCTAGGTTTGCCTCTGTTTCTAGATCACTTCCTTCGTTTTTTTCTATAGATGACGGCCCCCTTCCTGTGAGGCCTTCACGTTTCAGATGCCACTAGTGCCCGATCACAGCGTCTGAAATGACAGGCAGGCTATGGCGCAGAAACCTGACCCTCTTCACAGAAGCTCCGGCTGGGGGCTGAGCACGGATGAAGCATAAACGTGGCCGGGCACAGGGGCCCACACAGCTCTCTTCCCATCCTCCGCACCCACTTTTACCTCCCAAGAAGAAAGGGTCTCGCTCCTGGGGCGGGGGCGGGGCCCTCCACTGGTCCTGAAGAGGAAGCCGAGGGGGCTGGCTGAAGCTGTTGGGGACGGGGCCAGGCGTGTGCTGCGGGAACTCTGGAGGGCCCTAAAGAACAGCAGGAAAACAGGATAGAAGGCGGGAAAATAAGCGGCAATGTTCAGAAAGGTGTATCTGTTTTAAGTTTTACTCTGAAAACATCAAGTAACTGATCTCCTGCAGCCCCACCCCCATCTATATACAACCTCATGTTACAAAATAGGTGTATTTTGTATATCTCTCTCATAATTAAACAGTCAACCATCAAAATGCAACACCTAAAAATTAATTCAATATTTGCACAGTACTACAGAACCAGCAGAATATTTTAAGCTTACTGAAATCCACGCAATTATTGACCTTTTTGCCCATTAATCTGAAAGACTAAATGTCTACTTCCAGCGTTTCTGACATTTATCTTCTCAAACATGCTATTCTTTGCTAGCTTTCTGAAACGACCATAAGCCACAGCTATGAAGTTGCTTTACTTCAAAAGAAGAAAAAGAAATTGAATGTGTACTGTAACAAAAATCAGCCATGTCTGATGAAATAGGAAAATGTGAAAATGTTTAAGAAACCACATTAATACAAAAGAAATACTACAGTCAGATTCCACTGGCTAAAAAATTTTGACCTCTTACAGATTACCATTTTTCAAGAACACATTACTAGTAAAAAATTACAAAAAAAAAAAAAACCCTAAAATTACTTACTTCTTTTTCAGCCAGTATTTTATAATTATTTTCAGCCAGTATTTTATAATAACTTTAAGTGAAATATCATCTATAAAAATTTTAAATCACTATATTATACACCCAAAACTAATATTGTAAATCAACTATATCTTGATTCTTAAAAAGTCATTTTTCAGTTGGTTTTCCAAGTATTAATGGAGAATTTTTAAAAATACATTTACTTAAGAACATCCCATTTTTTCCTACTTATTTTTCCAGAAATTCATTAACTATATATCCTATCATTTAATAACACTTCATTAAGAATTTCTCAACTTTTAAAAAAATCACATTTCCCATAAACTTGAAATCCTATGATTCTCCTGTTCTTTCATTACTAATACAACTAGCCAGTCTCTCTAACTGTGGCATTATATTACAATGTTGAAAACACTTCTGCAAACTACATTTGCTTTCCTTCTCTCTTTAAACAGCTGCTCTATCCATAGTGTTTCAAGGATAATGCAAAACAAACACCAGAATAAACATCACAAACCTGTAAGACCATTGGCTATATGACATCAACAAAATTATATTTAGACACAAACATTACTTCTTCATAAAAAGACACAGAGATATTGTGGTCAGAAAGCCGCAAAGATGAAATTCTTGTAGTCTGTTGTCTATGTGGGTGAAATCTAGGACATTCTCACCTCACAATGTTTGACATCTGACATAAGGGAACATCACTTCTCACCCAAGATAAAGGCATCAATTAAGATACAACTGAAGCATTAAATATTGGGAACTGACAAATGTCGGATTTATAACTGAGAATACATGACCGTACACTCTCAGACTAAATCATCGCATTTTTGTACCCCTAATAAATGTATATATTTTTATCACAATGTTAATTTGAAACTTCTAATATGATGCTGTGATATGGATGTTCTTCAATATTTACTCTTTTGCACTAACCCAATACAATGCTGGAAAAGCCTATTTCTACCAGCATCAGCTCTCCTACACGGACACTGACTGGTCAAATCACACTAGGAATCCCGACGGACTTCTGTCTTCCACTGCCACTCTTTCCCCCCGTTTTAAAACGACTCGTATTTTTGTGTGCAGTCAATGAATATGTAGTGTGCATTTACATGGGTATTTTGTCAAGTAACTTAAAAAGAATAATTATTAATAAAGTATTCATGAAATACAGCATTAGTATCCTGTCTGTAGTTTTACAGACCTTCTTCCTCACATGTAAATGTATTTCAAAACCTTCTGGATGATAACATGTTAGCAATCAAGGTCCAATCATTTTTTTTTTTAATGCTTAAATCATTTTTCTTGGAGTGGCCCAGAAAATAAAACTTAAAACTGCCCGCCCCCCGTTTCACAAGATTTGATGGTCATGCTGCCTCCCATGTGTGCAACATGACACACTAATTAGCAGCGCTCGCCTGAGTAAACCGGGGCTCAGCGACACAGCCTGCTCCTCAGGCTGCGTGAGTGTACCTGCCTGTCCCTCCTCTGGGAGAGGAGCACCAAGAGACCGTTTCAAAGAGACCAACACAGAAGGGACAGGTAAGAGACATTAACCACATACACCACAGCCTCAAACAAGGCACTGGGTGTAAAAGGGAAAAGAAATCACTAAATTTAAAGCCTTATAAAAATAAAACACGTGTACTTTTCATGAGGTTTTAGCTTACAAATAGTAAAACATTAACACATACCTGAAGACAAGTAAAAAAACATTTCCAACCTTTACAGCATCCTAAGAAATGTTAGCTCCCTTCAGATAACTGCACGGGGATCACGTGTAAGCCAGTGTGTATGGCCTGCGTCAGGCCACCAGGGCAGGGTCTGCCTGGGTGCAGGCTTGGCGGGGCAGACAGCACCCCGAGAGGCCTCAGGAAAGTCCCGTGGATGTGGAAGTGCCCGTCGTTGGCAGGAGGACGGCTGTGCCAGGAAAGGCCCTCACTCTGGCCGGCCCACCCGTGTGCTGAGAAGTGGGCGTGAGACACCTGGGCTGGACCCGGGGGGGCTTACTGACGCTGTCACCGGGACCTGGGGTCGATACCCTGCCTCCCTGGATAGTCTGACAGCCCCAAGGGCACGTGGTGGGAGACCCGGGGACGAGTGAGGCCCAGCCGGAGTCGGCACCGAGGCTCGCGTCTGGGCACCGTCACAAGAGGGAGAGAGAACCCTCCCTCCTTCCCAGGTCAGTCTCCGCGCGAGAGCCCCTGCTTCCAGCGCACTCCCGCAGGGCAGCAGCAGCGGCCGCAGCCATCGGCACGGGAGTCAAGTCACTCTGTGAAGCTGGCGCGAGCACCTGCGTCGCAGGCAGGACGGGCGGAGACCGGACGTGACGGCCACGGCCTCCACCGCCCCGGCTCCCGCGCTGTCTGCCTGAGCTCCCCGACGCACGGTGAGGGTGGAGGGACGTGCCCTGCTTCACAGCCAAGGGAATCCAATCACGTGACACTATTATATATTTTATTTTTTAATCACAGATTTTAGTACCCCAGAAAAACAAGTGAAAATACAGTAGGGAAAGTTTCAGTGCATGTAAGTCATCAAAATGACTAAATCTGGGGATTCTAAAAATGACACTTTCCCGACTCAGACATGAAAATCACAGTTTATAACTATTATGCCAAACATGAATTCTGGAAACCATCGCATTCTGTACAAATGTCCACATCCTGACTTCTTCAGGAAAATGTTCACTCTGTGCTTCTGTTTCAACCAAAATGTGAGCCCTCTCATAAGCCCCTGGTTCAGAAACTGCCTTTTCCCTGTCCCTCCTTCACTCTCCTGCCAGTGGTCTGTCCTGGGGCCGTGCTGCTCCAGGAGACACTGTGTGCGCCCGGGCCAAGGTTGGCCCCCGAGCCCGCGTCCCCACAGACCCCAGCACTGCTGGGTGGAGCTCTACACACGCCACGTCAGACCCCTGCCAAGCTTCCCCTTCCTCTTGACAGGCCCAGCAGTGTCCCTTGAGGCTCCCTGGCTGCCTGCGACCCTCTCCCATGCTCCCGCCCCTCGAGCTTCCTCCCCGGCTGCACCTCCATCCACAGAGAACTTTCTGCCATGAATCATGTGCTCAAGGCTAATGTTAGCAGTACTCTAGAAATTTTCATTCACATTCTGATACTGCATTTGGCCAGCTTTCAAGTAAAAAACAGGAACAAGATGCTGAATGACAACAGAGTCGGAACTATTACACTACCGATTTGCTAACAGGCTTTCAATGTGAACTATGGTTAGCACACTTCAGGGCTCGCAACTCACTAGCTCTATCAGTCATTGCTATGCTAGTGAGCTGACAAAAGAGGACAGACATAGAGAACGGTATCAGAAAGAAGGATGGGAAGAGTAAAAAGCATTTTCTGAGAAAGAGAGAAAGTCCTGTAGGGCTACTTCCACTCAGCCCCTCAGTGCTGTTTCGGATGAACCACTGGAAAGCAGCAGCACTCACGGGAACGTTTACTGACTTAAAAACTCGCACCGGTCCCCCTAAGAAGTAAGACAAAGCTTAACTTCCATTGCTCAGAAGCAATGTTCTCAGAGTCCCTCGTCCAGGGCCTCCCGCACCCCACCCAGCCCAGCCCACTTCCGCTTCAGTCCCGAGTGGCCACTGAAGGACACACGAGGTCTGCAGTGTTGCCGGCTGTACCGTCAACACCTGGAAGGCGGAACTCAGCCCCAGGTGCCGAAGAATCACTCCAGAGCTGCCGCCTCCGCTCAGCTCTCCAGAAGCCAGCCGTGTCGGATTCTGTCTTGCTTCCCTGATTCTGCTCACAGTTCAGAGAAGCTTGAAGCACTTCCTAACTTTCTGTCCTGCCTACAAACACAGCTTTCTTCATCACTTAACATGTGAAGTCACAATACTTCACAGCATTTCTCCTATCAGGCTCACATCATGCTGGGAAAACACTCAGGCTTCCTCTGCCATCTGTGGTCATTTATAAACTCTGCCTTTTGTTTATAAATGCACCTTAGAGCCACAAGTCTCACCCCCCCAGATGAAGCTCTGAATGGCACTGGTCATGTGGCTGCTGCAGTGGGGCTCTTTACAACCTTCTCTCCTGTTGTCGCACAAGTGATTTCAAGTCCGCCCAAACACAGGTTCTCTCATGACAAATTAGGCAAAGTATCCATGGAGAAACACACTGGCTTTCCCCACTGTGTTAGTAGGAAGCTTGCTACTTTTTGACTTTCACTTTGCAGAGGAGGAGATCAGGGCACACATCCTCTCCTTAACCCCTTCAGCCTTTCCTAAAAGGAAGCAGTCACAGAGTTACAAGAATGAGCTCGAAGGAGACTGATGTAGCTAGTTTTCAGGAAAAATTTCAAGCTGCCTGAGGGTCTCTAAGCACTTTCAGATTTCCTGGGAGATTATTTTGAATATTTCTAACTTCTAAGGACAATTTTCGGAGAAGGCAATGGCACCCCACTCCAGTACTCTTGCCTGGAAAACCCCATGGATGGAAGAGCCTGGTAGGCTGCAGTCCATGGGGTCCCGAAGAGTCAGACACTACTGAGCGACTTCACTTTCACTTTTCATTTTCATGCATTGGAGAAGGAAATGGCAACCCACTCCAGTGTTCTTGCCTGGAGAATCCCAGGGACGAGGGAGCCTGGTGGGCTGCCGTCTGTGCGGTCACACAGAGTCGGACACGACTGAAGCAACTTAGCAGTAGCAAGGACAATTTTTGATATTAAACTGAACATATATGGGATCATGAATCTTGCCCACCTTGGAATCTTCAGACTGTGATTTTCAACTCCCTCTCAAACCTTCTTCCCTTTTACTGATCAGCCCTGTGCTAACAGTATGTACACAAGCATTCAGGTGTCCTTTAGCAATACACAGCAAAGCCGCAGACTTCTTTCTGCATCAGTAATATTACCTGGAACTGGAACTTCCAAATGATCCTCCAGCCTAAAGCATCAGTGACTGAGAAAGTGGACTCCAGGGCTGGTCTGACAGTCTCGGCCCTTGTCTCCCAGCCCTCCCATTACAATCACACTCACAGCCCAGCACACACCATCAAATCGCTCTGGGCCTCAGTTTCCTCCTCCATAGGACAGGGGAGATGGGTAGGACCCACCTCACGGGGGAAGACGAAGCACATGCAAGCACTCAGGAGTACCCAGCAAGCGGCAGCAGATCATCATGCCTGTCACTCTCACCCTCCATGGCACTCCTACAGATGGCACTCCCCCACAAACACACACAGTACAGTTGTATTAGCTTATTATTAATATAATTAATAATTATATTGGGCTTGTGCTTAGTTGCTCAGTCATGTCAGACTCTTTGTGACCCCAGGGACTGTAGCCCACCTGGTCCTCAGTCTATGGGATTTCCCAGGCAAAAAAGAATACTGGACTGGGTTGCCATTTCCTACTCCAGGGATTCTTTCCAACTCAGGGATCGAACCTCCGTCACCTGCGCTGACACTCAGGCTCTTCCCAGGTGCTGAACCACCTGGGAAGACGCCCAGGGGATGAGCTCCCCGGGCCCACAGCCCATGGAGGACACCACAGCACAGCCAGTACCCGGGGCCGGGAAGCACAGTCGGGGCGGCTGAGCCTCAGGGAGGAGAGAGAGGGAGGCAGGCCGTGCTGGCCGAGGAGCCGGCGACCGGCCCCTGGTTCCTGACCCTGGTAGATTCGGAGCACAGACAGGGCAGTCAGAACAGAGAGCAGCCAAGACCGACAGCCCCTGCTCCCCAACCTAACTTCACAAGAGCAACATGCTCTAACCTGCACGTAATGATGTCATACGGTTAGAGAGAAGGTAACACGAACCTGGAGACGCGCGTCCGCACCCTGCAAACATATCCCCACGGTTAGAGAAGAGGGACCTTCCCTGCAGAACAGACAGAGGTGGGAGGTGGGTGGGTACTCTCCAACACGGCTGTGAAGGAGCACAGCCCAGGCCAGTGTCCTCCTGGCTGCAGAGCCAACTGGAGAACCATGCCTCTGGAAAACACATGACGATCCTAAAGCCACATGGCCTCGTGACCACGTTCTGGCAGACGGCGCTTGAGCACAGGTGATGGGGGCCGGCTGCAGGCCCACTTAGTCCAAGACAACTTCCCACGGATAGCCCTCCCTCTCTCCCCATCTGCCAGGGCTAGAGAGAGACCCGGGGGCCAGAGGAAGATGCCCAGAGCGGGACCTGAGTGAGAAATAAGCTTCCCAAGGTGAGCCACCGAGGGCTCAGGGCTGTGGAGTCAGTCCACTCCGCTGACACTCCCGTGCTGGGCACTCCAGGGCCGTCGCCATGCCACCTTCACTGGCCAGGGCCAAACATCCCAGCAACGCATGTGCCACCCTGGCAGATGGTGGCGGATTCACCGAGGACTCCCTGCCATAGCCATACATTCTACCCAGGAAGGACAACTCAGGTCGGACTCACACTGCGGAGCCCCGCCCCCGCCCCCGCCCCCGGAGGTCAGGCCAGGGTGGGGGGCCTCTGACCGGAAACTCCATGTCAGCCCGGCCCCACCGCTCCTGTGCTGCACCCCCTGTGCCCTTCCTAGCCCCATGCACCCCGACCCCCCAGGCTATGCTGCCCACGCTACAGAGAGCTCCACTTGGGCAGCTCTTGCTCATGACACTCTTCTGAGCACTCACCCGCCCTGCACAAAGCACGAGGCGGGAACGCACCGGAGCCAGGCCTCACCCTAAGGACAGACACAGACGCCCAGGCACAATGCTGCAGACTGCGGGCTGTGAACAGCAAGGGCAGGGGCTTCCGTTCATATCCCCTTTTCCATCTCAATGTCTCACAGTCACCTATGGGTATGTAATCAAGGGAGAGTGTGTGCATGCTTTAGAGTCAAGAAAAACAGTAAATTCTAAAGGCAAAAGTCAGACAGCTGTGGAGATTCCACGGCTGGCATGAACGGGCAAAACAAATTAGGGGTGCTTATCTGATCAACCTGAGACACTGATAAAAGGAGGGAAGGCCACAGATGCGATCTACAGCTTAGAAAGAAACAGCTGACTCAAGCTGAGTAAACAAGGAAATCTCTGCCTTTGGAAGAGGCTCAACGGAGTAACAATGGATACAGGGGTTTTGTGGGCTTAACCTTGAAACTAAGGGACACTGGCAAGGTGCGGGAGCCTAGGACAGCCAGGTGGGGGCAGCGGGTGCCAGGGAAGGTCATGGCAGGTCACACACAGGCCCCAAAGGAGAGGAAAGCCACCCTGAGGAGAACAAACGAGAGAGGCCAAAACTGGGACAGAGCCAGCTTAACGATAAACGAATCCTGTCCAACCGGGAAGAAGCCCATTTCCAGGACGACAAACGCCTGCAGGAGAGCCAGGTGGAAGCAGAATTGGGAAGAGGGCAGGTAAAACAACAGATGGTTCAGACAGACAGACAGTGGCTGATACTCGACATACACGGTGACAAGGGCTCCCTCTCTAGCGATGTCAGCCAGTGCTGGACACGAGGGAGACCTTCTGGGAAGACGCACAGGCCCCGAACTGCCTCCATTCGCCTCGATGGGCAACAGAACTGGAGTGTGGATATCTAAACAGAAAAATTTTCAGCTCGAAGGTCCCCAAAGCTGCCGACTGTTACCAGTAAGTACTGGCTGTATAAAATACTTTAACAAATAGGTATCGTTAAGCTCACAACACCATTTTTCCCTCACCATTTTCTCTTCTGTTTTGAATACACGTCACTTTGTTTTTCTTTATTTATACAACTTAAACTCTGACCGTGTATTTTATCCGTGTGGAAAAGCCTGCGAGTTGCTTCCCTAGTATAAACTCTCACCTCTCGCTCAGTAATGGAAGGACAACAGGGTGCCCAGCTGCAAGATCAGCAGACCCGCCTTGAGACAAGACGAGCTGGCTGCTGGATGGGGCGGCCTCAGCGGGCACAGGCCTTTGCCTCCTGCTCCTTCTCCTCTTTCAGCCCGAAACTTGGGTAGGGGAAAAAATGACAACACAGAACTGATAACAACAGAGGAAACAACTACACCAACCCGGAAGAACTTTCTCTTTTATGCAAAAAATATGACAGCAGGTTTCTAAGTCACCGTTACCCGAGCTGTCCGTTACATGCAGCCTCATTCGCATCCTGGCTGATAACCCTAGTAGCAACTGTGTTTTTCATAAACACAGCAGAACCAATCACTTTTCCCCTAAGGGATGAAGAAACTCAGGTTTACAGGGTTAAACTGAATTAGCCAAAGTTACACTGTCAATAGCAGAAAGCGAAGAGGAACTAAAGAACATTCTGATGAAGGTGAAAGAGGAGAGTGAAAAAGCTGGTTTAAAACTCAGCATTCAAAAAATGAAGATCATGATCATGGCATCCAGTCCCATCACTTCATGGCAAACAGATGGGGAAACAATGGAAGCAGTGATAGACTTCATTTTCTTGGGCTCCAAAATCACTGTGGACGGTGACGGCAGCCACAAAAGTAAAAAGACGCTTACTCCTTGGAAGAAAAGCTATGACCAACCTAGACAGCATATTAAAAAGCAGAGACATTACTTTGCCAACAAAGGTCTGCATAGTCAAAGCTATGGTTTTTCCAGTGGTCCTGTACGGATGTGAGCTGGACTATCTGCTGAGTGCTGGAGAGCTGATGCCTTTGAACTGTGGTGCTGGAGTAGACTCTTGAGAGTCCCCTGGACAGCACGGAGATTAAACTAGTCAATCTCTAAAGGAAATCAACTCTGAATATTCGATGGAAGGACTAATACTGAAGCTGAAGCTCCAATACTTTGGCCACCTGATGCCAAGAGCCGGCTCACTAGAAAAGACCCTGATGCTGGCAAAGACTGAGGGCAAGAGAAAGGGACAACAGGATGAGATGATTGGATGGCATCACCAACTCGACGGACATGAGTTTGACCAAGCTCCAGGAGACGGTGAAGGACAGGGAAGCCTGGCTTGCTGCAGT
This sequence comes from Bubalus bubalis, assembly GCF_019923935.1. Classification (NCBI taxonomy): domain Eukaryota; kingdom Metazoa; phylum Chordata; class Mammalia; order Artiodactyla; family Bovidae; genus Bubalus; species Bubalus bubalis. The sequence continues at coordinate 116,887,027 of NC_059164.1, read as the reverse complement.
CCACGGGGTCACAGAGTCAGACACAACTGAGCAAGTGAATACCACCACCACTGTCAAATAAATAGGGCGTGAACTCACACTGTCAGACTCCTGGCTTAAAACTGCTTTCTCCTCTCACACACTGCTTCTCCCGGGACCGATCTGTCCTCAGGTACCAAGGTTCCCAAGTCGGGCGTTCTCTTGATGTGAACAGTCATTCAATAATGTCTGTCATTTCACAAGTAAAAAGGATAATAAATTATCTCTAGCAAATGCAGGATTATTTTAAGACTATTAGGGAGTTGTAAATACCTCACTTAACAGAATTTCTAGTACTATTGTCATTCGACCATTTGAAAGAAAAAGCTACCTTAATCTTTTCAAATAACTGCTCTGTTTTGCTTTCCTTTATATCCCTTTAAAAGTCCAAGGTAAGAAATTATCATTCTCCCTCATATAATTCTTATACAAATTGTACTTCCTTTTTGCATCTCTTGTTAATTATATGATGTTATCTATGTTAATCCTATTCAGGAAGAACTGATAACTTCGGTTACAAAAAAAGAAAAAGATGAAAACTTTGCATAAATTGCTTAGCACAAAGTTAATCGTATAATGCAAAGAATAAAGAGGTTCTAACAGCTATTATGTGACTTATCAGCTTCCCCGAAAGGGTCAGTTGGTATATTTTAGTAAGACTAATTGAATACCTTAACAATGTCATTGAAACTTCGTGAATCTTTCAATAAATTACAGCCTGCTGCTTCAACGTGTTTTCATTTATTAATCTCACTTAAAATGCAAAGAACTATGTAAGAAACCAAAAGACACTAAATAATGCCTCTCAGTTAATTCTGATTAAATGGGTTAAACGCAAGGAATAAAGACCACTGGTGACCCCCAACACAATTAAAATTAGAGCCCACTGTCACAATGTTAATCCTCTTATTTCAGTGTTTTCCATAGATTTCTTTTTTCTCTCAGGTTATGCCTTGTTTAAATGTCTACATTCATTTTCCTAGAAGGTACTCGCTTATCTGCAGATGCATTCTAAGCATTCTGAAGCACCTAGGTTTCCTACTGGGGTGGGGGCCAGAACTTACAAGAGCCATGGTAACACAATTGGTTCAAGGAGGAGCAGGCACCACAAGTTGTAACACTTCAGTACAAAATACTGCTTCTGACTAACCTACTAAAGACTATTTGCTACTTTTTTTCATAAAATGAAAAACTCTTTATCCCTGCATCTCACCCCTTACCCCTTCTTAACAAGCTCACCCAATGACAGGCCCTACCATACATAGGACACTCTCCACTGCAGCACTCCTGACAAGCACAATCTTATATGTTATGGTTATGATTCAACTTACCAGATGCAATTATCTTTCTCCGGTTTACTGAGGTGTGTTTTAATATTTTCAGAAAAAAGGAGAAGGTTCAGCACGATCAAGAGACTCAGACTGACCTGGTTCCAATCCTACCTCCTGCACCAGTTATGTGAACTTGAACCTTTTACCCTTTCCAAGACTCAGTTTCTCTATCTGTAAAGTGGAGAAAATGATACCCTCTTAAGGTTGTGGAATGCAAGCTCTGCACAAAATCTGGAATACTGTAATTACTCAATGATACTCCTCATTTTCCACCGACCGATCAGTCACCGGTACGTGGTCCAAGAAGACGGTATTTCGTCACTGAATCAAGGACTGAGCACAGCAGCAGGACCAGCTCCACGGACTGAAAGCATGCAGCCTGTTTCAAAACTGTCATCTGAATGTATCTGCCATATGGCTTACAACCCGCCCTCCTAACTACCCACTCTGACCACAGAGAATTCTGGCCAAACAGCAACTGAGTAGACTAACGGGGGTGCATCTGCACAAGGGAGTACTGCTGGTCCGTACGAAAGGACAGCCCCTGGCTGTTGTGACCGAAGGGTAAACGAGTCTCCAACGCACTGCGCTGCGTGCAGGAAGCAAGACCCACAATGAAGCCAGGCACGCGATTCCATTCACCATTTTCAGGAGCAGAAGCCAGATGAGGGTCTGCCAGGGGCTGGGCTGGGAGAGGGCTGCCTACAAGGGGCGGCACACAATGTCGTCCGGGGAGACAGAACGCCTGTCTACGGCAGTGGCGACACCCCTGTGTGAAGATCAGACTGTGCATCCAAAGGACTAAATGTCACAAGTTAAAAAACAAAACAAAACCTCTAGTCTTTTGTAAGAAGCGCTTTCAGAAGGACTTTAAAATAAGGTCACTTTCGAAATTCATCTGAAAAGACCTATGGCTCTTCAAGGACTCCAGGAAAAATAACATTAATTTAAAAAATGGTATGTTTTGCAGGAGAAAGTAAAAATACGACAGAGATTTTCTTTGCACAGAAGTCATTCTAAGACTTTGAAAATTTGTGCTATTGTATTTCACTGGCTGAATTATTAAATTACAGATGGGCAAGTCATACTCAAAGTTTAAGTCTACTCTACAATGGAACGATATATCTTGGGATTTATGAAAGGTATTCAACTCAATATGACATTCTTACTTAGCCCAAAATTAAATAAAATAGTATATCACACTTTAACAGTGCAGTTTTTACACTGAGACTTAATGGCTTGACTTGATCTCTTGATCTTGTGGGATCCCAGGTTTGTAAAGAATCCACCTGCCAATGCAGGAGGTGCAAGAGATCCTCTGGGGAAGGAAATGGCAACCCACTGCGGTATTCTTGCCTGGGAAATCCCATGGACAGAGGAGCTTGGCGGGCTACAGTCCATGGGGTCACAAGGAGCTCAGACTGAGCACACCTGAGTATTCCCTGCCTTCGAGTTACGGGTGTGGACTCCCTCCACTATCTCTCCACTCAACACACACAGGGCACGCTGGCAGGGCACGCAGTCAAGTCAATGGGGCGCTCAGTTTTATAGCCACCATATTTAATAGCTGTTACCACAGTGCTAAGCTGCTCCTGTTACTGCTGCAGATGGGAATTCACTGATACGATTAAATTTGATGGTATGATAATGTATGGTAATCACGATTAATCAGAAACCCACTAGCAAACGGAGGATGTTGGGTATTATGTCACCTGCATTTTAAAATGCATTCTCGCGCTGCAAGCCTGACAATGTCTGACAGCGGGAAGAGTCTCCTCCCACAGCTGCCTGCTACTACTCACAGATCTGATCAGAGAAAATGCCCATCATGACTTCCCCATCTTAAGTGCTAATAATTACAGAGCATTGAAGGCAAGTTGTAAAAACAGTGAGGGTTCAAAAGAAAGACTTCTTTTTCCTAGATGGAATAAAGTCTGGATTCACATCTGCAAGGGCTGTAATCAAAAAGAAATGTAATTTGATGCAGCAGTCTCATCAAACATGATTTGCATGAAACGCCATATAAAATACATCCAGAAGTGTCAATCACCACCACCTGATACCAGGCCCCCTGCTCCATGGAAGCACAGCGCAGTCAGACCTACCTGAGAGGAGCTGGAATCACACGGGAGACAAATCTCAACCCCAGGTATCGGGGTCTACCTCACAAAGGAATCACTAAGAAGAGTAATTCAAACTCGGCATGTGAGTCCTTTCTGAACGTAACTTAGTTTCAATTTAAACGAAGATCACTAGGAAATTATTCAGCAGCCAAATTACAGAGTATTTAACTAGCTACCCTGAAATACCAGCACTGAGAATGTAAGCATGAAAAAGAAAGCAAGCATGAAAATGATTCAGTAACTAGCTACCCTGAAATACCAGCCCTGACAGAAACACCAATGCAAAATGAATGAATAGGTTTTAAAATATCCTAAGTCAAGAATCTTCACAATGGGAGTTACTTAAAATTTATCCATATGCTTTATCTGACACTGAAAACAAATTACATTAGCAAAATCTCAAAGCAACACTTCTGAAAATATCATTAATCAACACTCCAGCGTTACTTTAAGTGGACAAACTTTTAAAAACAACAAATCTGAGGACAAATACATAAATGAATAACCATACTTACAGATAAGGAAAGGACTTAAAACTTTAACGACAAAAACATCAGATACAGCCTCTGTGGAAAGAGAAACCTATGAAACTAACGTGTAAAACAAAGACGTTGGAACTCAGAACAGAATTCTAACAGACACAGAAGCACAAGCCTACTTGTAGAAAGGTGAACAGTCTCCCCAGCCCCACTCCCTTGCAAAAACAAAACAAAAGAGAAAACCACACTGTCCTGCAAAATCCCACTCAAAGGTCCTGGCAGGAACAGAAACACTTCAGGAGCAGACTGGGGCACGGTAGGTGGCTAGATGCCAGGACTGGACCGGACAGAAGGAACGGGAGGAGGGACCAACAGGCACTCTGAATTCCTGAGCACACGCTCTCTTCCTGTGTCTGTCCGCGCTTGTAAGCAGTCACTACTTCAAGGCACATTTTACATTCAGCAGATTAATATTCTGATATGAAAGTAAGCATGAAAAGGATTCATTCTCTGATATGTGTGCTATCAACTGAGACATATTATAGTTTAAAAAAAGATTCACAATTCTGACCTGAAAAAATAAAATAGTCCTGGGAATAAAAGCTTAAGTGAGAAGAAAGCACTAATGGCTATATCTGTAACTAAAATTAAATACGTGAATCTAATTTTTAGACAGAAACCTAAATGACAAAGCACTTCACTAAATCCCATGCACGAAGGAATGAAGGAAAAACACCGTCTGGACAGAGACTAACTTGACACACGGCGCGCCGGCTCACTGCTGAGAGCTTGAGCAGGAGTTTCCACAACGATCAAAAGGAAGGAATCCCTTTCTTAGGATATTACTTTGACATTCAAATCTTTGTTTTTAGAAAATGTTTATTCAATTCTATAAATAAAATTCATTAACAGGAAATTAAAATATTAGCGTTGCTACACTAAGCGTAGCTTGTGTGTGCTCACTCACCCAGGCATGTCCGACTCCTTGACCTCACGGGCTGTAGCCTGCCAGGCCCCTGGAGTTCTCTCTAATTGTTTAATTCTAAGACTGCAGGTATTATCACTTTAGTACAGTTTCTAGGCACACTAATGCTAAATTGAGAATTCTCAAGTTTTTACAAAACTGTCCAACAAAATAGACTATTAAGAAAGTAAAGTTGAGGACTTCCCTGGTGGCCCAGGAGTTAAAACTCCCCCTGCCAATGTAGGGGACACGGGCTCGATCCCCAGTCTGGGAAGACCCCACATGCCGCAGGGAAGCCCATGTGCCACAACGAGTGAGGCCCTGCTCAGAGCCTGAGGCCGCACGACGGAGCCTGCGTGCCCAGAGCCCGCGCTACCAAACGAGACAGGCCACTGCAAGGAGAAGCCTCCACTCACCGCAACTAGAGAAAGCCTGTGCGTATCACCAAAGACCCAGCACAGGCCGAAACAAAGTTTTAAGAACAAAAGAAAGTAAAGTTTACTAGTGTTGACAGAGGAGAAGGAATACCTTCACATTTATACCAACTGTATCCTAATCCCGTTAAAATCTGAAAACCTAGAGCTACTTCCAACTACTGTCTGCCTTTTTTACTCTCTAGTCAACTGAGTACACCTGAATTCTTGTACAGTTAAATGTGGATTATGGAATTCTACCGTGCAAAAGATACACCCCTTCTCCATACTGCTTCACGCAGGTGCCTAATAAACAGCAAGGCAGCACGCAGTCGCACCCCTGCACACACGCACTCAACAACTAACTATTCATCTGGACTTGTGCACACGAGGTCCGGGGTCAGACTGCTTCCACTGAGCGCAGGATGACTGGGACTCTATAGAGACATGAATCCGCTTCTCACACAAGATGAGTAAGCGTACGAAGCTGTCCAGGAGCAGAGCAATGGAAATTCACTAAAGGAGTTTAGGCAGGGGAAAGATAAGATCAAAATGCATGTTGTTTCACTTGACACAATCTGTAATTCAAATCTTTATCCTGTGTACCAAGAAAGCACACTGATTCACACAGACCCTACGATGAAACTGAAGCTAGCCTTCCTAACATATGTTTTATCAATTGGTGCGTGTGTGGTCACTTTACAAAGCAAAATTCAGTTTAACAAATAAAGACTAAACCCCTCTATCGAAAAGAACCAGGAAAGAGCCCGCAGCGTACACTGCCATCAGTACGAAATCACCAAGGGCTTTCTTAAGCCCCAACAGCATTCTCTCTTCAGGAGGAAACTAGGCTTCGTGGGCCTGTGCTCATACACTTTATGGTTTAAGGACTAGCACTATATAGAACATTCAGCACATGAGAAACTAAATGGTCATGAAACCACATCTACATTGATTAAAAAACAAAGTAGAATCGATGAGTAGAAAAGGAAAAAAATAATGTTACTCAAAAAAGATAAATGCACCCCAATGTTCACAGCAGCAGTATTTACAGCTGCCAAGACTGGAAGCAACCTAAATGTGCACCAACAGATGAAGGGATAAGGAAGATGTATATACATGTACACACACAATGCAACAGTACTTTGCTATAAAAAGAACATTTTGCCATCTGCAGCAATGTAGGCGGATGTGGAGGATATTAAGCTAAGTGAAATAAATCAGACAGAGAAAGACAAATACTGTGCGAAATCACATATATGTGGAATCTAAAAAATACAACTAGTGAATGTAACAAAAAAGCAGCAGACTCACAAATATGGAGAATAAGCCAGTGCTTACAAGGCAGAGGGTGGCAGGGATGTAATAAGGGTGGGAGAGTGGGGGATACAAACCGCTGGGTGTAACACAGGTTCAGGGATGTATTGGACAACATGGGGAATATAGCCAAAATTCTGTACTAACCGTAAAAGAAAAATAACTTTTAAAATTATATAAAAATTGATACTCATTAAGATATTTTAAAATTAAAAAAAAATCTGGTGTACATAAAACAACAGGAGCCAGCCTAGAGTTAGCCTCCTTCCCAGTAATATTTTGAAGAACTTCAAAAAAAACCCTCTATTGTAACTTAATCTGCCTGCCAGTGCAGGAGATGCAGGTTCAATCCCTGAATTGGGACGATCCCCTGGAGAAGGGAATTGCTACCCATTCAAGTGTTCTGGCCTGGAGAATCCCATGGACAGAGGGGCCTGGCAGGCTACAGTCCATGGGGTGCAAAGAGTCAGACACAACTGAGCACGCAGTTTAAGAACCAGCACTGGGGCTTAAAGACACATGTTAAATGGCAGTAACTATTTCTCAAATTATATCACACATATGACTAATCTCTAGCCTGTTTCCCATTATCTGTACACATTACCCACCTTAAAAATAACAAAACATTACACCTCGCAAAAACTGCTCCAAGGGCAGTTCAGTAATATTTACCACCCTCAGAGTATTATATAACTTTTAGTTTAATTTCTCACAAATTATTTTATTATCCTCTTTGTAATGACTTCAAGTAATACAGGTTTCTTTTAGTATCAGATACAAATGTTTGCACAACTGAAATTATAAGTAGCTGAAAACTGCAAATGATTATTCTAATTTTATATTTACATACAACCTTGCTTTATAATTTTAAACTACATTTGCTTTCATCGAATTTTATCTCTGCATTTCTAATAAACTATAAACACAAAATCAATTATGATTCTAATACACTAGCTCACAACCCTGAAAATAAGAAAAAGTACATTTTAAAAAATGTTAGTGCTTTATAATAACTAGCAGTTAAATTATTCACCAAACACACATATTTATCCTTGAGTGATGCAATTAATAAATCTTAACTATTTAGACACCTGTTTCAAGTAAGGATCTGTACTCAATAAATGTGACCTAATTTTTAAAATAACTAGATTTTAGAACTTATCAGTTAATTTTTAAAAATTAGCTAATAAAGTGTATGAAACCAGTAAGAATCAGTTCTAGAAATAATATGATGTCATAAAGATTAACTACAAATCAAGAAAGTTCCTAAAAAATACTCTGAACCTTTAAATCCAATACTGTCTTTCTGAATAATCATCTGACTACACATTGAGATCTTTCATTTATGACCCACATAAACATGGTAGCTACTGAGGATCAAAGCTAGGGTCAAACAGGTCATTTAGGTATCTCCAGGAAATCAGATTATTTAGCATCAACAAAACTACATCTGTTTTATATACAAACTAAAATGTTATGGTCTGGTCCTTTTTTTTTTCTCAAATTGTTCTTAGAATACATTCTCACTGACTTAATAAAACTATGAACTAACTACAAATCAAACCAAAAAGTCAAATAAAATGAAATTTATTTATTTAAATGGATAACTATTTAATGGACATTTTTCTTCTAATTAAAACATTACCAGAAGAATGGATAAAATTATGGGAACACAGGAAAGTGGGGCGAGGGTGTCTTCAAGATACTTTAAAAAGAAAACCTGCATTTTTAAAATATAAAACCAATGGCTCATGAAGACCTTTGAGCTTGTTTTTTTAAACAAGTAGACACCTCATTATTGCTCCCTAAAACTGCATACACACACTCACACGTACACACACTCACACACACACACACTCACACGCACACTCACACGCACACACACTCACACGCACCCAAGCGCACACATGGCTCCACACACAAGGTAATGAAGCCCTTCCTCACCTAACATAAGGCAGCAGCAAAATCAAAAGTCATATTCTTTAAGACAAAAGGCATTCTACTGATGATCCTGAGTCAACAATTTTACAGTTAAACAAAATTAATTCCATTCTCAAAAATCCATTGACCTTAAGCTTTTAATAAACATTTTCCACTGCAAAAATTATTGCCAATATTTACAAATCCTTAAACTTATATTTGGCTGGAACCACTTGTATTTGCCGTATTAATATTTCCTGGTAAATGTGTGCTCATCCCTACGAGAGCAGAAGGAGCAGCTGCTACTCACTGGGAATCTCTGGGGTCCCACCGCAGGTCTCGGCTGGCTCGGGACTGGCAGCAAGGGCACTGTGAGGAAAACAGCACTCGTTACACTTGACTTCACCCGAACCCGCCAGGAGAGGAGCACGACACACCGAGCGCCACACGGAACACACGCATGTGCATAACACGTTAAGCGTACACGTAAGCAAAGGCTGCATGTTTGTACTGATACAATTCCATAAAGGGACGGGGAGAGAACTTTTGTCTTCAGTGTACAACAGCACAAGCAGAAGCTTCCATTTCAACGGTGAATTCTTACTTAGAATTAAAATACTTCGCACCAAAGAAGATGTTATTCCTCTACAGTAAGAAATCTCCTTTGTTTCCGACATCCATATGCAGGTGATCCAGGGTATCTAATCCGAGTTACATTTTCCGACACCCATTGAACACAAATTTATATCCCCATCCTCCAGGCTCACGAGGGAGGGAGGCGGGAGACGAGTGAAGTGAGCAGAGAAGAAAGTGCACGCGCACAGTGCGGCTGCTGTGCCACAGGCGACCTCCCCGGCCGCCTGCCGCGCCGAGGCGCCGAGGCCTGCCGTCTGCGTGTTTGTGACCTGCCGCGCCGAGGCGCCGAGGCCTGCCGTCTGCGTGTTTCAAGAGGCACGGTTCCAGCAACTTGCCAGAACAGTGTCAAATAGTTTCAAAAACAGGGAAAAAGCCAGATGCTAGTTCCACACCCTGCATGTTTAAGCTGTCTCATACACGAGCCTTATACTGATTTTGATTTGGGAGGTAAAAAAATCCCCCCGCAAGAGGTACCCACTCTATGGTAGCATGCTAACCCCTCCATTAAAATGTCCTGCCAGACGCGTCCAGGAAGATCTCGGACGGCCAGGTGCAAGGGCTGAAGGGCAGCCCCTTCTCAGCTTCACACCCCAGAGTCCTCCTCACGAGGACTTCGGAAGGTCATGTGGAAATGCACCTTTAAAGAAGTGATGGAGGGAAAATGAGGTCACGGGGGCGGGGCGGGGGCCCTGATCCAACATGACCAATGTGCTTATAAGAGAAGATCAAACACAGACAGACACAAAGGGATACCATGGAGAACTCAGCAAGAACAATGTAACAGCATTTAGTTTTAATTTGAAAAAGTTCTGGTAAATCAGCACCACAGAAGTTAATACAGCTTAAAAGTCAATCAACATTATTTTTAAAATAGAGCACTAAGATAAACTATTTTTTACTTATTATGATTAAGCAAAGACATCGGTACATTAGACTTCTAATTAAGATCACACTTCTCCCTACCTGCTTCCTCCTCCACTGTGAACAGGAGACAATTTACAACCTGTAATGCTAAGAGACCGTTCCAGCTGAACCTTGAACTCTTTACATTTGGCATTTAATAGTTATATTCCACACTGTCCCATGAATTAATGGACTAGGTTTTCAATTTTAATACTGAAAATCTCGAAAACAAGTTAAATTTCCAACAAAACTGGTTGATTACAATATGATAAAACACTCTTCATCCTTGAAAAGAAAGTAGGTGCTATCAAAGGTGTGCACACATCTTTTTAATTTTTTAAAACACCTTCTGACTGTGTGAGGCTGAGAACCACTGGGTTACTCTATCTTTTGCATACAGGAGACAACTAGACAACCAGTCTCTCTCAAGAACAACAGTGGCTTTCTATTTAACTAAGCGCAGTCAAGCTGCTGTTTCCAGAGCTGCCCCAGCCCCGAGACCTGCACGTTCTCCATGACCTTACACCATCTCGACTTTCCCGCCTCACTCCACGACCCTAACCTCCCGACTGCAGGACCCCACAAACATCTCCTGGCCCCTTATCATCACACACTCCATGGCCTTCACTGTGAACAAGACGCCTCCTCTACTGCTTCGTCAACAGCCTAACTCCAGCAACTCCAACGCTGTCTAGGCTACACCTGACGCAGAAAGGGGAGTGTGGTTGGAGAGAACCATGCAGGTGGCCAGGTCTATACAAGTTCATGGCCAACAGCTCCAGGGGGTGCTAGGGCTGCCCAGTACTCCCACTCTCCTGCTCCCCAACGTCCATCTTGGCAAGACACTCTTCATCCCTGTCGATACAATCGTCTCCCACGCCTGCACCCCGTTCCCGCTCAAGCCCACCTCAATGAGGCGGGTACCGCCTCCACGTCACCAAAAGCACCCTGTCTGAACCCCACAGACCCAGCAACTGTGGGCCCAGCACCCAGCCTGCAGCCCGCCCCCAGCCACCCGAGCACTGGGCTCCGCCAGCCCCGTCCTCCACACTCTCCGGGCTTCCCCTCCCTGCAGACCCCCACCCTGGCATGTCACGTGCCCCAGGTTCCAGGCCCCGGGCCCATCGAGATGCCAACAGAGCCCCACTTCAGCTCCGCACCCAGACCTCATCTGCACGCTTCCTAGTAACATCACCCCAGACACGTGCGCCTGCGTGCCTAGGTGCGCCTCCAGCGCAGCACTTGTGGTCTCCCCTGAAGGCCTGCTGGGCCTCCAGCGCTCTCCGTGACGGCAACCCCGCCCTCCAGCGCTCGGGCCCCTTCAGCGTCGCCCACTCAGCCCATCCATCAGTCCTGTCCTGAGGCACGCCCGGCTCCTGACCCGGGCCACTGCACTCACCTCCCCGCTGAACGCCTGGTTTCCACCCCTGCCGCCCTCACGAGCCCACTCTCAACACAGCAGCAAGAACAACCCTTGTCAAACACACAGCGACGATGCTATTCCTGTGCTCAGACTCCTCTAATCACGGCCCACTTCATTCGGAACAAAAGCAAAGCTCTCAGGACGGCTCCCAGGTCTCACACGACAAGGTTCCACATTTCTCTCCACCGCTGCACTCCACTAATTGTTACCTGGTCTCTCTTTAGTTACCTGAACACAAAAGGCACAGCCTCATCAGAAAGAGGCGCCTCTGCGCTGGCCGGCCCCTCTGCCTGGAAGACCCCTCCGCTGACAGGCATGCCAGCAGCCCCCGCCCCTTCGGGTCTTCCCTTCTCAGTGCAGTCGGCCCCCGCCACCACGGGGCTCCCCCTGCTCTCCTCAGCACTGCGCTTCCGTTCTCCAACGCGCCACACGGGGCCTTCATTTACCGTCTTCACGGCTCACTGTCGCTGCTAAGGTGCTAGACGACACCCACAGCAAGCGCTGACCGCTGTGTTCACCGACAGATCTCCGACACCACGGAGAACAGCGTCTGCGTCAACGCTGCGCTGAGCAGGTGCATGAAGATATGCTCCGTATTCACTGCTCAGAAATAGTCTCCTCGCTTCAGGAACGTGCGTCTGTGATCATGCCATCAGAACTGACCATGAACAGACGGGTGTGCACCTCTGGAACTCAAAGAAGCAGCACGAGTGGCACCTGAGGGGACAGGCCCTTGGCACTCAGCCCCACCAGGAAGTGACGAGGAGGACCACCCAGAGCCCTCCACAGTGGCCTCTAAGGCCCTGCGCCTTTGCCGCACGCTCGCAATGCCCTCCCCGGAGCGCCGTGACAGGAGACACACAAGCTGAGAGGAGCCTGACCCGCCAGCCGGCATGCATCTGAGCAGCGGGAAGGACTCGGGGAGCCCCTGGCGTCCTTATGGACCTGGAAGTGACGACGGACTAGCCAGTCACCTGGAACTTGACCACAGCAAAGGAGACACATACCTTGAACGGGCGTCACCACGGCCCCTTTGAAGTGGGGGTTGATGTGTATGTTCTTGGGCTGCTGTGGGGTCACGGGAGGAGGGGTCATCATCACCCGGGGGGCCTCGATCTGGGGCGGCATGTGCATCCCCTGCGGAGGGGACGGGTGGTGCGGGTGCTGCAGGGGCAGCAGGGGCTGGAGCTGCTGCTGCTGGAACAGACTGCGGATCGGCTGTTGCGGAGGCGGCGGCGGTGGTGGCGGAGGCGGTGGCTGAGGCTGTGGAGGAGGAATTAATCTTGGAGAGTACGTCTAAAACCACCAAAAGAGACAAAGTCACAACAATCAACGCTTACAAGGAAAAATGCCAGTGCCTTACAGATTTCACACTGCCTGCACTGGAAGAGTTGACTCAGAAGTAAGTTTATTAGTAACAAACGTATAGAACAGCAGGATAAATGGGCTGCTCCACCTGCTCACAGTTATGGCTACCGTCTGACGACGAGAGCCAACATCAGGACAAGGAGGGAAGACTGCAGCCCCCGAACATAACGCATGGATTCCAAAAGGGAAAAACTGCAGCTCAACCATCAGAACTGCCCGCCACGAGCCACGCATTGCGGGCGGAGCACAAGCTGCCTGGGTGGGCCCACTCCTCCTCCAGAAAACCTAAGAGACGGGCGGGCAGTGCAGGGGCAGCCCCGCTAGAGAGCAGGCGGCCGAGAGGGCCAAGGGCTCCCAGAGGGGAGGGACGGTTCCTGAGAAGGTGGCCTCTGAACCAGGAAGGAGGGGAAGGAGCCAGGCGAGCGGTGGAATGGCATCACCTGAGAGCAGCGGAGGCGGAACACACGCCCAGAGGCGCACTCGCGGACCCGTGGCTGCAGCCACATTCGAAGATCGGAGGGCGCAAGAGTGGGAACACACACCCTCTGTGCGGTCAGGAATCTCGGGGTTACTTAGCGCAACAATCTTGAGAGAGGAGGAGATCCCCACCACAGCAGCAGCCTCAAGAGCAATGGGCCTCCTCCCCTCCGCCGGTGTCTTAAGCACACGCTGACAGGTCTGTATGTGGAGTAACTCACCCCCAACAAGCCTACGAAGCCGGCCCGTCATGACCCTCCTCGCGGCTGGCAAGCAGAGGAGCAGAGAACCTGGTTCCACAAGCCCTGCCTATGAGCACTCATCCAACCGGCCGCACAGGGCGGCAGAGGCGACAGGCCGCCACCGGCCCGGGCACCCTGCACACGGGTCGCCCGGGATGACGCCAGACTTCAGAGGCTTCTGAATTCCATTCCGGAGCCTCTACAGCATCTGAGGACGATGACCAACAGTGTGTGACAGATGAGGGGAAAGGGGACAGAAGACGACGGACCATTTAACAGGCTACAGCCGCCAGGGGCTAAAGGAAAGAAACAGCCGTGGTCTGAGAATTTTGAAACCCAAGTGTACACGACCTTGTCGCACCTGTCCTCCTCGGGGAGGGCTTTCCTGAAGATGCAGAGCTAGCATGAAGCCACGGGCACACATGCTCCCAGAGACTGGCCCGTTCCTGCCTCTGAGGCGCGGCATCTGTGCCGTGCACAGCTGTGTGTCAAGCAGCCTCTTCCATCCCGTCAGCACTGAATCCGCACGGGCAGCGCGCTGACAGAGGGGCAGCTCAACTAAACCTGAACTCAGCCGGGAAAGAGCGCAGGGCAGGGCCCCTCACTCGACCGCGCCAAGGACTTTTAAGGAGATCACATGTTCTAAACAAGGGGAACTTAGGGCCTGGGCAACAGCCATGCAGAGAAGCCCAGGGCAGCTAGGAAATGAAGAAACTGAGCTGGCAAGAGGTGCAGGCTAGAGACCCAGACCCATGTGGAGAGAGCAGATGGCAGGAAGGACAATGTTGCCGAGTGAGAGCTCTGATCAGAAACTGGCCTGAGGACAATGCGGCCAAAGAAACAGGAGAGAGAGAAGGGGCCCCGTTGGAAGAGACGAGACTACACCCCAATCTCAATACACTCAAAGTAAGAGAGGCTCAAGAAAGGAGCTCACAGGTAACACCCAAGGGCCCAGAGAGCAGTCTACTAGGACAGACTGCAAAGGTGAGGAGGCGATCCTCAGAGCATGCTCGGGAGCGGCAGGAGCAAAGTGCCAGCGCCAACAGATGGACCAAGGAGAAAACAGACACAAGCAGAGCCACGGCAGAAAAGGAGCCGGAGACACAGACGGCTCTGGGCTGGGGTGCGGCCGGGACCAAGGTGGACACGAGCGGAGCAAGGTTAAGGCCACGCCAGAAAGCTGTGACTGCTTCAGCAACCTGCAGCTTTAAAATACCACTGCTAGCAACGATGCGCGTACAGCTCACAGGCCAAGGCTCCGGCAGGCAGAGTCGGGCCGGCAGCAAGTTGAGCCTGCTGGCACCTAGGGAATTCCAGACACGATGTTGCTGTCAGGAGGGACTTGTGTCAACTGACAATTGGGCAACACTTCTAAAGCACTCAGGGCTCCCAGTTGAGCCTCTCTATCTGGGTAAGAAAGTAGGGAGTTCAGTTACTTTTCCAGGATCATGGAGGAACAGCTATGTAAAAACCCGTCACCTACTGGCTGTTTCCCCGCTTCGGAGGCCAAAATCATGGAGCTGGCAGTTCAACACACACAATGCAAGTGGGGGGCGAGGACGCAAGATGGGGAAGAAAAGGAAAAAACTGAAGGGCCAATCTTCCTGCTATCAGAGAAGCTTAAAAACAAATGGGTATGAGCAGAGAGCAGCTATCAATATCATCCATCTCTTTATGCCGTGATCAACCCACCGGCCTTTCTTCCCTGTTCACTGAAATTAGAATTCTCATGCAAAAACAGTATATCACCTTTTCTACTTTGTTATTTCACAAACGAATGCCTACTAAACCACAATTTTCTACACCGAGGTCAGGTGTGATTTTCCCCTACATGCACGTAATAATGTAGAAGGGTAGATAGTGCCAACACATATTTACATTAAATAAATCTGTCCTTGAAGACTAACTTCTGAAGGAAAAATTATAAAATACTACAGTTAACTGAAAGAACAACAACCCAAAAAAAACCACTACACTTCCTGTCTTTGTTCCTGAGAAATTCAAACGAAGCTGAAATTACAATTACATGATTTAGTCATAAATTATGAAAATTTTTAATGGATATGACAATCTCCATTTCTATGGAGAGGAGATGACAGTTATTTGTAAGAGAAACTGCTACATTTAACGAAAAACCTATGGTAAGCAGTATATAAGAAAAAATATTTTACAAAATACACCATTATGGCTAGATTCTCAATGTAACAGAGTCTGTGTTTTCAGGATGGTGCTCACAGGAGCAGCGCCCCTCCACCAGCAGAAGAGACGAGCAAGGTTCCTGTGTGGTTTGACCCGTGGAAGACATCAGCTCTCTCACTGCTTCTTTCTTCCTCAGTACTGGCAAAGAATCAGTCTTCACTACCTCAATACTAGAAGACTGGATTTTTAAGACCATATACTGGATGAGTTACAAGCTGGAATCAAGATTGCCAAAAGAAATATCAACAACCTCGGATATGCGGATGATACCACTCTAACTGAAGAAAGTGTAGTGGAACTAAAGAGTCTCTTGATGAGAATGAAGGAGAGTGAAAAAAAAGCTGACTTTATACTCAATATTAAAAAACTAGGATTTTTTTGGCATCCGCTCCCATCACTTCATGGCAAATAGAAAGGGAAAAAGTGGAAGCAGTGACAGATTTCCTCTGCTTAGGCTCTAAAATCACTGCGGATGGTGACTGTAGCCATGAAATTAGAAGACAACTGCTTCTTGGCAGGAAAGCTATGACAAACCCAGACTTAAAAGCAAAGACCACCTTGCTGACAAAGGTCAGTATAGTCAAGGCTTCTGTAAAGTCAAAGCTATGGTCTTTCCAGTAGTCATGAACAGATGTGAGAGCTGGACAATAAAGAAGGCTGAGTGCCAAAGAACAAGTGCTTTCGAATTATGGTGCTGAAGAAGACTCTTAAGAGTCCCTTCGACTGTAAGGAGATCAAACCAGTCAATCTAAAAGGAAACCAACCCTAAATACTCATTGGAGGGACTGATGCTGAAGCTCCAATACTCTGGCCACGTGATACAAAGAGCAGACTCAGCGGAAAAGACCCTGATGCTGGGAAAGATTGAAGAAGGCAGGAGGAGAAAGGGAGCACAGAGGAGGAGACGGTTGGATGGTATCACCGATTCAATGGACACGAACCCAGGTAAACTGCGTGAGATGGTGAGGGACAGGGAAGCCTGGAGCGCTGTGGTCAATGGGGTCACAAAGAGTCAGGCACAACTTGGCAACTGAACAACAACGAAATCATACCACAGGCTATAAAGAAACTTTAGCTGTGACGCCTTTTACTAAATTTTCATCTCAGACTAAGGCAAATGCAAAATACGAAACCCATACCAGAGAGAACTTTCCCTTGTTCTCAGCGTGTAGGCTCCCAGGACGGAGCTGAGCAACTCACCACCACAGGGGGCTGCGTGGGCAGCAGAGCGGGCCTGTGGTCCTTGGCGCGCCCCCGCTCGCTGCTCTCTCTCCTCTGGTCTCCAACGCCACGGCACAGGGACGCACCTCCTCTCCTTCCTCCCCGCCTGGAGCCGTAGCGGCCCTGCTTGTGCTGTCGCTCCCTCTCTTCAAATTCAAGCAACGCGGCTTTGGCTTCTGCTGAAAGCTCTATTTGAAAAGATGCATATGTGTTAGATACCTTCAAAGAGGCGAAATCAGATCTATAGGGAGACACAAAATAAAACAAGTATGTGACAAGGAAACTCAGGATCAGCGGGTGCTTCTCCAACAGCAAACGACTCCACTTCAGCAGTAAGCAGCCGGGGGTAGGGTACAGAGACACCCAGACGCCATGAGTGAGGCCTGTTACATGAAGACATGCTTCTTCTTTAACATACAAGGACCTCCTGTAAATCTGAATTCTCATTTGAGACCACTAAAATGTGCTGAGGAAAGCTAAAAAGGAGAAGCTGAAGAAGTTCAATCCAACCACCACTCCTCATCTGCTAGGCATCACGTTCTTTCACTGATGGCAGATGATATTGGTCAAGACCTGGCTACCCCAGTAACCAGGACACTCGTCTATGCGAATCCAGTGTAAGTATTAATTCACAGTGGACAGACTCAAAAATTAGAAATCACTGATTGTTCTGCTTTAAAAGCAAAACTACTAATAAAATCACTCTCAAGCCAAGTACTTAAATTTCATAAAGAACGGAAACTCATTTAGTACTACATCAAGCCAGATTTTCTGATTTATTTAAAAACATCACCAACTTTACTCTGTGGAGACAGACCTCCATCCACACCACCTGACAGGGAAGCTACAGCAAATGCGATCAAAGCCACAGAATGTGCCCTCCTCTCTGATCAATGCTATGGGGCGACAATCAAAGTTTCTGGCCCTACTCAGTAGGCACATTATTCTGAACTCTTAGAAGAAAAAGGCTAACTTATTCAAATACAGTTCTAAGCTATGATAATATATGCTCTATTAGTAAACACCTTTCAAAGATTTCACTGAATTCTACTAAGAGGCATTCCCATGCCTTCTTCCTGGAGAAGGCAATGGCACCCCACTCCAGTACTCTTGCCTGGAAAATCCCGTGGACGGAGGAGCCTGGTAGGCTGCTGTCTATGGGGTTGCATAGAGTCGGACATGACTGAGCGATTTCACTTTCACTTTTCACTTTCATGCACTGGAGAAGGAAATGGCAACCTGCTCCAGTGTTCTTTCTTGCCTGGAGAATCCCAGGGACGGAGGAGCCTGGTGGGCTGCCGTCTATGGGGTCGCACAGTCGGACACGACTGAAGTGCCTGAGCAGCATGCCTTCTTCCACAGCAAAGGGTACATTTTAAATATTACCAGTTTTTCTCCTACCTTGGATTCCATAATCATCTCCAAACTCTTCCAAAATCTCTAAGCCACATTTCATTTTCTGGAAATTGTTTCTAAGGTAACCCCCTTCCCTTCAAATGGATCTAGACTCCATTCCAAAGAAAATTTAATCTCCTCTTAACAAGCACAGACTTTTATTCTAATCTTGACTACATGATAGGTTCACATACACATTTTATGTGGTGAATCAGCAATTATTTTTCTAGTGGTTCTAAGTGTCAAGATTAATTTCACTATCCCCAGTAATAAAATGGTTTCAAATGACATCTTTAATCAGCAAGTAAAAATGCATTCCTCCAATTGAGACAAGCTGTCACAAAAGGTCACCAAAATATGACAGGATGGAAATTACATTTGTAACTTCAACTGAAATGTTAATTTCCGCTTAAGTGTTTTCTGAACTAGGTCCATATTCCAAAGGAAAGAGAGTGCAATGTAACAAAGTTTACATTGCGTTGTCCCTTACTAAAATGTGCTTAAGAAAAACACATGTACCTAAAAATACTTTAACTAATACATAATGAATGTCTACAGAATACAGTTTATTTGGCAAAATAGAAACAACAAATGACAGTCTGAGGTTTTTATTTTTGGTTGTGGCTTTTTTTTAAATAAGATAATTGAATCAAGAAATTTTTGAAAACCTTGCAAATGCAAGGACCATTGTGTAAACTGAAGGTAGTTATCTTACTGCTGGCACTAATGATCTTAAATTGTTATTAATAAATGAAAAAATTGTATGTTATTGCAGATGTTTATTTCTTTTCTCTGTTGGAGTATTCTGCTGTATAAATACACAATTTGTATATCAATTTTAAAAAACTGTTTTCCCCAAAGATCATTTGCCTTAACCAAAAGTAACCAAGGATATTATTTCAAGAGAACATCATGTGGGCCTAACAACAGTGTTCTTCAGGCTAAAGCAATGAAGCATAATTTAACGTATTACCTGTGCGCAGTGAAACCTGGAATACGGCAAAACCCAGCAGGGTACTTACAGATCACAAATTGTAAAAGCCTAACTAAAATAAGCACAGCCTTTCGTTTTCCACTGGTACTGCTTCCAGAGAGAATCTGAGGTCCGCCTCCTAGGGCAAAAGAACTGGCCCCTCTGAACCTCTGTGCTGCCACTTCAGGGTGACGGGTCAGTGACACCCATGTTTTAGAGACGGCTTTTGACTTTGCCATTCAAAATAAATCTTTCTCTTACACATGCATGTTCTAGAAACCCTTTTCAACTGCATTCTGTGACAGAATTAAGCCCTCATATCCTATGGGATCCTTTTTATATAATGAAAAACTTGTCTGTTAAGTATATAGTTTTGTATCCTTGGGAAAACTGATGATGTCACATTTTCTCTAAGGTATTTAATTCCCAGAATCCTGGTTGAGGACAGAAGCTCGGTACTTAAGATCATAACTCGGCTAAAATCCCAAAATTCTATGCCTAATCCAATATGAACTGAAAATACAAATCAACATCTGTGTCTCAGGCTCCATAATGGTCAAGACTGGCACAAATATGAATTACTTAAGGATGACATCATACATTTGAATGTGAAGAAGACTAAAAGTGACTGAATGCCCTTGCAGATTCTGAAGAGAACTCACTATTCCCAGGCCAGAGCATTATTTCATTCTTCTTTGTAGAGCAGAGTGTTCTCAAAAGTAATCAATGGTATCACTAAATAACTGCCTTTATTTGTATTCAGAATGTTAAGAGATCAATTGTCAAGAAAAATCCATCACAGGAGATATACATACTCCAGTAGCAAGATATTTTAATCCTATTACAAAGAGTATGTGAGCAGCTTTACACAGCCAAATCAATGCAAGCATCTGTATACAAAACCTGAAACTGGTATTTCTATCACCAGGAGTACACAAAGTGATGAGTAAAAATTCATGTGAATATCTAGTATCTCTCTCAATGAATATTTTTCTTCTGTATAAAATTAACTTTTTGCTGGGGTGAGGGGTGTTAAGGAAACAAAAGAGCTCATTGCTTTAGGAAACCAAACTCTAAAATAGATAGAAAAATCATTTCTATACTGGGAATAATCCTAATTTTTCTAGAAAAATGAAAACCTGTTTTTAAACACAGAGCTTTCCTACTGCAGCTTTCCTACACTGGGCTTACAAATAGGGAACAGAGAAAGATACTTCTTAGCATCAATTTTACTTGCCCTATTATCTAGCCAAAGAATCACATTCTGCACAAATACATTTAAAGGCTTTTTTCCTAACGTTTAAAAGAATGGTAAATGGTCGAACTGTTAATGCTTCAGCCACTCTTGCCTCTCCGCTCATATTTAAAGGGCCAACCTGCCCATCAATAACCCTTTCCAGCCTCTTGTCTTAGGATGACATGACTATAGAACTAAGAAATGACTTAAAAAAAAAAATGCAACACAAATTATTTAATAAAAGAAGTACAAATGACCCTGTGAAGAACCAAATGAGGCAAAGATCCTGAAAAGAAAGGGACGCAGGGATAAAACAAGTACAAATTATGAACGCAGGCAATTCGGACACTTCAGAACTTGTCAGTGCTTGGGTCAAGTTCAAGTGAACAGAGGCGAGATAACCGTAGCTGAGGATCAGGGGAAAGGAGAAGCAGGGGCTCTGGGGGTGCAGAGAGGGTGATCTATAAAGTGTACCAGAGCCCATAAGCAGCTGGCTGCAGAAAGCAAAGGCCACCATTCCTAATGGTGTCCGAGGGCTGACTTCACACACTTAGAACATGCAGCTAACACTGTTATTAAGACATAACGTACGGCTCCCAGATTTATGTAATAAAGCCACAGCCCAGCAACACAGAAGCAGAAGGGACGCTCACCGCACCCCGCCCCTCGATGGCACTCTCCTTCCCTAACAAGCCGCAGCCCACCGCTGTCTGTGAGCAGTGAGGGGCGCCATCTTTCCCTTGTCCGTCTTACCCCAGTCCAAGACTGAGATGTCTATTCCAATATGCTTGCTGTGTAACGCTGCCAATCACTCCTGCTGACAATACTTTTCATTTTTTCCCATGCCCCTGTTTTAAGACCTAAGCTGGCTCCATCTCCTTTTACCCAAGGCCAACTTCTCAGCTCTTTCTTAGAAGCCTATGCTGTACTGGTTCAAACCAACAAGCAACTTAATACCATAACCTGAGCAAAGTCCAGGGAAGAGCTTGGGCCAAAAGCTGGAAGCAGGAAACCAGAAGGGAAAGACATAGAGAACACGAAGACTCCAGATCAATCTCTCCACAAACCTCACCTAGGGATGTAACAGGGTAAGATGGGCTCACTACTGTTATGATGCGCACCTTGAAAGCTTGGTGTTCTCACAGAGAACTCATTTCTGCCACCGCAAGACACATGCTCAGGCCTCCAACGGCAAGTGACTACAAATAACGGTTTTACAAAGTAATAAAGGTAGTAACTGATTTTACTTTGACCAAGACCAGAGAACAGGTATAATTCTCTGTTCTTCCACCCACCCACCCTACTCCCTGGAATACGGGACAGTACCCCAGTGGTTCTGAAAGTATGGATTTGGAGCAACAGGAACAATACTACCTGCAAACTCATCAGAAATTCAACTTTCTTGGGCACTATCCTAAACCTACTGAATCAGAGCAGCTGAGAGTGCATCCAGAAGTATGCGTTTTAACAAGTCTTCTGGGGGATTCTGTTGCTCAAATTTGAGAACCACTGCTTTATTCCTTGCAGTGGGCACTGGAAAGAACTCCAGAAGAATGTGGGCAGGGTGAACACTGGAAAAGGCTCTGTTCATCAGCAGCAGCCTGCTGTGGGTCTGCAACAGAACGATGTGCAACTGATGGTGCGACAGACAAGCCCCTTTCCCTGAGCGCTGAGCGGGGCAGCACAGAGGAAAACACACGCCGAAGACGCGGTTGTAACGACACTAAAAGGCACAGAATGAAGCCCGTCTGGCCCAAAAGGAGCCCTGGCAACCTGGGAAAGGCGAGACGCCCCTGCAGCACCTAACGTCACGTCCCCAGAGCCAGCCAGGAGCCACATGGCATGCAGGAGAGCAAGTCTAAGTCACAGACTACAAAAGGAAAACTATTTCAAAAAAAAAGATATTTTATTCAAATTTTTTTTAATCCAGAAGACAAGTCATTTTTATAGAGCGACTTTTACAGCACTATTAACTCAGCTCTCACCTCATACAGACCATCCAGCTTCTGAACACCATGCATAACAGTCTATAAAGTCAACTGTTTTTTATCTACTTCATTAATCGTAACAGTACTATACAGGAAGTTGAAATGGGAATGCAAGAGAATGTGAGACAGGTAAAAAATGTTACCCAAAGTTTCTGGAATGTTCCTTCTCTCTCTAGTTACATCTGAGAGCCTAATAATCGTTCCTTCTTTCCTTTCAGTTTTGAAACGTAATCGTCCAGATTCTTCATCATCATCATCTTCCTCATCTGACTCTTCTTTGATGTCCTTCTGCAGCTCCAAAGTCTCCATGCCTCCCTACATGGCAGACAGACAAAAGAGCAAGGAGGGAAAGTGAGCTCATACTCTTCTGAATTAAATACTGAACAATGGTTACGCATACACGTATGTGTACACACACATAAAAGCTGTTTATAATTAAGATGTAAAAATACAGCACAATGTCCCATTTATAAAGCCATGAGAAACATTAAACTGATCCTAGGAGAAAAAACCTCTAATATTAAAAATTAACGATGTTAGAAAAAATTCAAATTCCTACTCCTAGTTAATACACACAGTCTTATACACTGTAACCACTCATACTTCTAAGAGAACAAACATGATTTCCAAACACCCGTGCTGGCCTAGACTCTAATTCAGATCTAAACAAAGTTCAGTATGTTAATTAAGCTGACCCTAGAGTCCCTGAGCCTGATTTCAGCATAGAAGCCGCCTGTGGCTC
Source organism: Bubalus bubalis (assembly GCF_019923935.1). Taxonomy (NCBI): domain Eukaryota; kingdom Metazoa; phylum Chordata; class Mammalia; order Artiodactyla; family Bovidae; genus Bubalus; species Bubalus bubalis. The sequence goes on along the minus strand of NC_059164.1, from coordinate 116,863,658 downwards.
CCGTTAGATGACAGCACACTCCTTCCCACCAACAGGCCCCACATTTCCTGGCACTCCTGACCCCATCTACTCTGACTTTCAAAGCAGCCAAGTGCTCCGAATCCACTGTTGGGTCGCTTGGCTCCTCTGGTTCTCTCAGCCTGTACAATCTTTCCTGCATCATTTCTCACCCCTTTCTACTTCCTCCCACTGTCCAGGGTTTGTGAGTTACTACCTCTGGTTCAGACTGTTAACCACTATTAACCAGAAGACTATTTTTTTTTCATTCGCTTCACACCAAAACCAGTTTTCACTTTGTTTTTTTTCATTCATTTATTTTTGGCTGTGCTGGGTCATCGTTGCCCTGCACAGGCCTTCTCTAGCTGTGGTGAGCGGGGGCGACCCTTCTGTTGCAGTACACACACTAGTCCTGTTACAGAGCGTGGGCTCTGGGGCGCACGGGCTTCGGCAGTTGCGGCTCGCAGGTCCCGCAGCACAGGCTCAGCAGTTGTGGTACATGGGCTTAACCGACCAGCAGCAAGTGGTCTGCAATTTGTGTGCCCTGCATTGGCAGGCGGGTCCTTATCCACTATGCCACCAGGCGAGTCCTTAAAACCAGTTTTTATCTTGTATTTCATTATGTCAGGATTCCTACAAAAATTTTATTTAATCTAGTCCCAAACTAAAATAATTTCTTTATCAACAATTCTTACTGTATTAACTCATGTTCCATCTGACACTGATCACTTTCATCTCATGTTAGATCTTAGTGACCTATTGTCAGGTAATAAGACAGGTACCTACTGACTGCTAGATTCATTTATGCTTTTTGCAAACTTAAAAACTGCTCCTTTAGTCTCATCGCTCATAATTCTTACATGTCCTTTACTCTTAACAGAAACAAAAATGAACCACTTTACTAGAAAATGTGCAAGGGAAAGAAAATGATACAATTATTTTGGACTCTTTCCCCAACATTTTCTGTGTAAAAAATGCACACATTCGTTGCTATAAACCCTACAGTAGAGAATCAATGCCTGAAAATAAAATACTGAATATAAACTATAACTTTTAGCCTACTGATTGCAAAACTACCTTTCAGTATTCTGATGCTCAGTATACTGTAGGATTTTAAAGCACCAGAACCTTGGCATTTTGTTGTTTTGCTGGTTTGATACCATTACTTCTGTCTGACTGAACATCTGAAGCCACAGGAACGACGTGTGAGATGGACCCAGCTATGTCTGTGCTGCTCTACACTCACACCGAGCAAAAAGTCAGCTCATTTACAAAATACTCTTCTCCACCTCTTAATATTCCAGAGCAGTGCTTCTCAAACTGAAGGTTTATATTCATCACTGGGAATCCTGCCAAAATGCAGATTCTGATTCTGCAGGTGGGGGTCTAACATTCTGCATTTCCAACAAGCTCCAGGTGAAGCCAACATGCAGGTCCACAGACCACACTTTAAGCAGCAAGGCGAGAGGAGGAAAAGAAATCACTACCAATAAAGCAAAGATTTTATTACAGTAGTCATTTTTAATTCAACCATTAACAATAATTACAGTTCAAACACTTTACAATCAAGTTTAATGTAAACATGACAGTATTGAAACTAATACAGTTTATTCTACACACAGTCTCCATCGAAGAAATCCAAATATAACAAAGACAAGCTGAAAACTGTTTCTCTGAAACAAATACTACAGGCTACCAGAAACACATCAGCGTGTTCCAATTCTAGTCTATGACCCAGCATTACCGCTGCTAGACACTTACTCAGGGGAAATGAAAACTTCTGTTCATGTGAAAACCTGCAGGGAAAGTTTTACAGTTCTATTTTGGATGACCAAAAATAGAAAAACAGTGAATGGATACACAAACTGCTGTACATCCAAACTATGGCATGCTCTTCCAGCAATAAAAGAGGAAGCAACGACACAAAAACTGGGATGAAACCACAGAGGCATCATGCCGCATGCTGCAAGTCAAAGGTGCAGCAAGTCACTCCAAAGGGGCCACACCGCCACACCTCCACACACACGACACTCGCCAAGAGACCGAGGATGAGCACTGGAGGGAGGGCCTGACTACAAAAAGGGTGGCACAAGGTCAACTTCTGGAGAAGGAATATCCTAGGATGCAAACTCGGGGTTCACACTCAGGGTCCAGTTCCACTTGAACTTCATCAAGGATTACACGAGCTCTGGGCTGAAACTGAAAGACTGCTGGCTTCAGCTGCCTCAAGTATAGGTCACCTGGCAACACTGACCAAGGTAGACTCACTCTTTCAGCCACTGTTCACTACCTCCTACTCTAAATACTAGGCTCAAAAAAAGGGCATCTTCTTTGGCCATGGACTTAGAATTAACTTACCTATCTGCCATAATGTTGACTTTCTCTGCAGAGAAATACTTATGAATGGAATATTCACATATATTCACAATATTCCATTCACAAGTAAAATTCCACTGAAGGGCAGTGTTGGATACCAATATAAAGATCAAGTTACCCTGATTATATTTTGTAAGAATTTAAATTGTATGTAAATATCTGACTTCATTATATAGACACTGCCAAAAATATTCAAAGGTTTGATTTTTAGCTATTTAATTATCTTAAAAACCTGAAAGATGCATTTGTAATGCTTAAGAGGATGCATATGAAAATCATCATGAAAGTTCTTTACAAAATAGACAAGTCCACCAAAGTCTTAACATACATACATACATAATTAGAAACTCTAAGAGGCAGCAAGAGCCAGACTTATATATTTTGTTACATTCTCTAGCTAACTCTGAAATGAACTTGTGATCTCAGTTTCTAAAAGAAAATTCAATATTCCATCCCAAATCTGAAGGGGGTGGGGCGGGAAAAGGTAGTTCTCTGAAATAGAAAGCTATAGAGAACACTGCTTCTAAAACCTTCCCATACGTTTTTAGTGCTTACAAAATATTTGATAGGGAATAATTGTATACTATCATATCTATATCATAAATAAAAATCAATTCTAATTCCACCAAGAGCTAAAACTTACAAACTGAAAAGACTAGCAGTTATTAATAAATTGTGCAAAAATTACAAGAGAAGAAAATTACAGACCCATCTCCTTCGTGAACACAGACACAAAATTGCTTATGTTGCCCCATCACTAAGTAGTACCAAACTGTTTGTGACCCGTGGACTCTAGCACCCCAGGCTTCTCTGTCCACATGGAATCCCACAAAAAAGGAAAATATGTCATGACCAAGTGAAGGTTTAGACAGAAGCATACGATTGATTTAACATTCAAAAACCAGTCAATTTAACAAATCTCGCTTCAAGAATTCCAAATGTATGTACACACACTCTCCTTCTCCAGAGGTGGCGCTTAAGTCCCTCTCGCTCACCTTCGTGAACACAGACAGGACTTCGTGAACACAGGTGAGGACTAGACTCAGTAACTTGCTTCTAAAGAACAGAGTACGGAATGTGAAAGACAGAATTTCACGGAATGACAATCTTTACTGGCCAAGGCCACCTCAGCACTTGACCAAAGCTGACACTGCTGGGGAGGTCCTACACACAGCTGCAGGATGGGCTGAGGACGCCTACCCTCCATGGTATTCTTTCCAAAAATCCCATCGCCCCAGTCTAACCATGAGAAAAGCACCCGACAAGGCCAGGTTAGAAGACATTCCACAGGACACCTGGGCAGGACACTTCTTTAGACTGTCATGGTTGTGGAACTCAAGGAAAGACCTACAAACTAGCACAGACCAGAGGAGACAGGACAGCAATGTGGTGCCCTGGACTGGGCCCCAGAATAGAAAGAGGACATTAACGGGAAAATCTGCAAAACAGAAGCTAAGTCCGCAATATAGGTAATAGTTTTTAAAGTCAATTTAACATACGTTAAAAAAACAAGGGATGATACAAGATTATCTCAATAGGAACCGAAAAAGCACTGACAAAATTCAACACTCATTTCTGATTAAAAAAAAAAAAAAAACAAAACCCAGCAAACTAGACATAGAAAAGAACTTCTTCAATCTGACTGAAAAACTTCCAGGTAGCTTATATTACTTACTTGATAAAATACTGAATATTTCACCCCTAACATGAAGAATGAAGCAAAAATAAATGCCTTCAATGTTTCTATTCTACAGAATACTGGAGGTCAACAAGGCAAAAAGAATGAAATAAAAAGACAAGTGAGAACCATTAAACTGTGGTTATTAACTTTCCTATTCTAGACTAGGAAAGACTAAACAGAACTAAGGACATTGCTCGCCTCTGAGAGAAGTCAGGACTGAGTAGAAAGAAAACAAGGGGGGATCTCTGGGGATAATGAGGGTAACTTGGATGTACACATGTATCAGATCCCTGAGCTCTATTAACTGGTTATAACTTTTCCAGAAAAGGGAACTAAGGCAATGGAGTATTAAGTGGCCTGCCCAATGCCAAGAATCAGTAAGCGACTGAAAAGGAAAGTCGCTCAGTCAGGCCTCTCTGTGACCCCATGGCCTACACGATCCATGGAATTCTCCAGGCCAGAAGACTGGAGTGGGCAGCCTTTCCCTTCTCCAGGGGATCTTCCCAACCCAGGAATCGAACCCACGTCTCCCTCATTGCAGGCGGATCCTTTACCAGCTGAGCCACGAGGGAAGCCTGTGGTTATTAGCAGGCAATGTGATTAAGATGCTCGTTTTCCCCCAATTGGACTAAAAATACAATGCAATGTTCAAAAACAATGCCAACCAGATTTTTAATAGATGCTGACAAGTCAATTACAGAATTTATATACAGAATTCAAAGGACTCAGATTGCCAGAACAACCCTGAAAAGGCACCACAACTGGCGGACTGCACTGCCTGATCTCACGCCACAGCGGCCAAGACAGCGCGGCGCTGGCGACGGGGCACAGAGCGGGCTCCAGAAAGAGACTCAGACATCACCGGCGACTGAGCCTCACACAGCACTAAGGGGCTCAACGGGGAAGGAAAGCCTTTAGACAAAAAAATGATACAAACACGAGACAGACAAGTGGGAGAACTGAGACTCTCATACATGACTGGTGAGAGTATAAACAGTACAAACACAAGAAAGCCATTTGGCGGTTTCTTACACCATCAAACATACTTCGACCCTGTTTCAGTAGTACCACTTCTACCTAATGCTACAGGGAAAAAAGATAAATCCACAAAAACATAAGTACAATAAGCTCTTTAAATTATTCATGATAACAGAAAAACTGAAAACAACCCAAATATTACCTATCATCAAGAGAAAACAAATAAGGTATGTCCATCAAATGGAATGAACTGCTGACTGTGGGCGTAAATGACTATTTGGATGAACCTCAAAAACATCATGGTGGCCAAAAGAAGCTAGACACCAGCACACCATCACTGGTCTGCTCAGTTGCTAAGCTCTGTCTGGCTCCTGGCGACCCCGTGGACTGCGCTACGCCAGGCTCCTCTGTCCTCCACTGTCTCCTGACGTCTGCTCAGTCACACCTACTGAGTCGCTAAATACACAGAACCATGGGCATGGCTCACCTCTGAGAGAAGTCAGGGCTGACTGGAAAGGAACAAGGTGGGGACCTTAGGGGATAATGAGGGTAGCTTGGCTGTACACATCTATCAAATTACTGACCTGTATCAGTCAGTTCAGTTCAGTCACTCAGTCATGTCCGACTCTTTGCGACCCCATGAACTGCAGCACGCTAGGCTTCCCTGTCTATCAGCAACTCCTGGAGTTCACTCAAATTCATGTCCCTTGAGTCAGTGATGCCATCCAACCATCTCATCCTCTGTCGCCCCCTTCTCCTCCTGCCTTCAATCTTTCCCAGCATCAGGGTCTTTGCTAATGAGTCAGTTCTTTGCATCAGCTGGCCAAAGTATTGGAGTTTCAGCTTCAGCATCAGTCCTTCCAATGAACACCCAAGACTGATTTCCTTTAGGATGGACTGGTTGGATCTCCCTGCTGTACAAGGGACTCGCAAGTCTTCTCCAGCACCACAGTTCAAAAGCATCAATTCTTCGGTGCTCAGCTTTCTTCACAGTCCAACTCTCACATCCATACATGACTACTGGAAAAACCATTGCTTTGACTAGACGGACCTTTGTTGGCAAAGTAATGTCTCCGCTTTTTAATATGCTGTCTAGGTTGGTCATAATTTTTCTTGCAAGGAGAAAGTGTCTTTTAATTTCATGGCTGCAGTCACCATCTTCAGTGATTTTGGAGCCCAGAAAAATAAAGTCTGTCACTATTTCCACTGCTTCCCCATCTATTTGCCATGAAGTGATGGGACCAGATGTCATGATCTTAGTTTTCTGAATGTTGAGTTTTAAGCCAACTGTTTCACTCTCATCAAGAGGCTCTTTAGTTCTTCACTTTCTGCCATAAGGGTGGTGTCATCTGCATATCTGAGGTTATTGATATTTCTCCCAGCAATCTTGATTCCAGCTTGTGCTTCCTCCAGCCCAGCGTTTCTCATGATGTATTCTGCATATAAGTTAAATAAGCAGTATAAGTTAAATAAGCAGGGTGACAATATACAGAACCCTAACCCTTGACGTACTCCTTTCCCTATCTGGAACCAGTCTGTTCTTCCATGTCCGGTTGTAACTGTTGCTTCCTGGCCTGCATACAAATTTCTCAAGAGGCAGGTGAGGTGGTCTGGTATTTCCACTTCTTAAAGAATTTTCCACAGTTTGTTGTGGTCCACAACAGTCAAAGGCTTTTGCATAGTCAATAAAGCAGTAGATATTTTTCGGGAACTCTTTTGCTTTTTCGATGATCCAACAGGTGTTCGCAATTTGATCTCTGGTTCCTCTGCCTTTTCTAAAACCAGCTTGAACATCTGGAAGTTCTCGGTTCACATACTGTTGAAGTCTGGCTTGGAGAATTTTGAGCATTACTTTAATAGCGTGTGAGATGAGTGCAATCGTGCGGTAGTTTGAGCATTCTTTGGCATTGCCTTTCTTTGGGATCTGAATGAAAATGGACCTTTTCCAGTCCTGTGGCCACTGCTGAGTTTTCCAAATTTGTTGGCATTCTGAGTGCAGCACTTTCACAGCATCATCTTTTAGGATTTGAAATAGCTCAACTGGAATTCCATCACCTCCACTAGCTTTGTTCATAATGATGCTTTCTAAGGCCCACTTGACTTCACAGTCCAGGATGTCTGGCTCTAGGCTGGTGATCACACCACAGTGATTATCTGGGTCGTGAAGATCTTGTTTGATCTTCAAGTATACACTGAACTGTATACCTCAGATGTAAATACCACTGCATGTAAATGTTACCACAATTTTTAAAGTATTTCAAATGTAAATGGTGCAAAGATGTTATTTAAACTTCTCACCTGTTCCTCTATACAAGCCAAAACTATCAAATAGCAAACCTTTGTAACCACGTTTGAAGACATAAGCATCGCTGGCACTGACAAGACTGTATAATTAGAAAGGCTCAAGAGTTAGTTTTCATAATTAGATCTTTCTAACTTGTTCCAAGTACAGTGATTCTTTTTGTATTAACCAAGAAGGAACATTAGTTAAATAAAAGGAGTCACCGAAAATAGGCTTTTCAACAGAATTTCTTTTTAGTTCCATAATTCAGAATCTAATGTGTACTTAAACATAACTCTGAGAAAGAAGTTATCTGAAAAACTGCAACATGCTTTCCAGTCCATTTTAAGCAACCCAGAGCATGCACACTACAACACAAGGTGAGTGCAACGGTTTGGTTCCACAACACCCTGCAGTTAATCCCAAGAACACGAGTCAAACGACTAGAAAGACACCAGAACACAGGTGTATGTGGCAAAATAAAAGTGCTGTTCTCCCGTGAGGACTATGTAATTTATTTATATGTCTAAAAAAGATGGGAGGACAGCCCTCCAAAAGCAAAGCTTACCAAAAGGTACCGAAATAATATATAACACTCACTCCCAGCACCTACAAAAGTACCACGCATACAAGTTCTCAACAATGATTGTCTGACGGACATTCAGTGATCCAAGTATGAGGAAGAAAACACCACCAAAACACCTGTTGCCAGGACAAAGTCCAGCATATTACCTGCCTCCAAGAAGGACTACTAAGACCCGAGAGCAAAGAGCAATACGAAGAAGTTCCATCAATACAAAGCCAAGCAACACAAACAAGGTGAACAAACCCGTGATCAAGGACAGAGCGTAAGAAAAATGTGTAACTGTTTAAAAACTACTTTGAAATATTTTGTTTAAAACTATGGGACATACATCTTGGAAGACAAACCCAACAATATACCTCTTAAGAGACAGTATAAAAAAGATAAACTATGTAATCTGGCTGAGAGTTTACTCTCTTCTCTATAAAAATGTACATACAGAAAACCATCATTAAGATGTTTCAAGTTAGGGTTAATATCAACTAGAAATCACAGGAATTAAACAAATGCATTCCAGTTCTTTGTCTTCCAAATTACCAAGGGTCAAATTTTAACCGCTCTGTATTTCCCTGTTCACAGAAGTTATTCACAGCAAAATATTTTACAGTATTTGATGTACAAAATATATAAGAATCCCACCATCCAGAGGTGACCACTGTGACCATTTGTCTTGATCCTCCCAGACACGTGTTGAGACACACACACACACACACACACACACACACACACACACACACGTTTATACATGCACAGCCATGGAGGACTTAGCAGAGGAACCCCACTAGCTTGCTCTTTTCGCGTCACACATCACAAGTCTCTTTCCATGTCCAAGAGGGCAAGGGCATCCTTTAGGAACGTGTAGCCCCCTGGCCATCATTCATCTAACCCTGCAGAAAAATCTGCGCTGGGCCCACTTGTTTTCAAGGCTGCAGACAAACAGCTGGCACGTGTGTCCCTGAGCACATCTTAGGGGGCTCTTGGATAACTTCATTAACCTGGAATTACTGAGCCAAGGCACTTTCAGGCTTCTGACACTGTCACAAACAGTGAAGGGTCTGAAATTTCACCCTTCTTGCAGGCTACTAAGGTAGGCCTGCCACTGTTTCATGGAGGCTGTGAGAAGGCACGCCACTCCTAGTCACAGACGAGGACAATTTACTACTTTTAACAGCAGCAGTGTTGTGTGGGGGCCAGCTCCGTGAGCCCCAGCTCCCGGCGGGCTACCAGACGAAGAGGGCAGCTGACCCTGCACAGAGGGAGCTGCTGACCCTGCACAGAGGGAGCTGCGCTGTGGGACCCGAGTTCAGGGCACTGTCATCATGAGCAGGAAGCAGGCCCGCCCCTTGCTCCAGAGAAAGACACGTCTTTCCTTGAAAAGACAGCAGCAAAGGGCAGTCAGTGCTCTGCTCCCCACACCTGCACAGACATGACAGGGGCGTGCAAGACTATCTCCCATCTCCAAGATAATCCTCCAACAGAAGAAACCACACCTGACCAGTGTTTTATTTTTGCCAATATTAAGATAGGTTAGAATTCACAACTGCCTTAATTTTATTAAATATATTTTATACACTTAGTTATCATCTGTCTTATTTCTCTATTACCTTCTCACATTTTTTGCCCTTCTTTTTACAAATATACAGAACACACTGAATATGTTAACTTTACTAAATACATTGATTCCTAGTCTTATATGTATATTCTTTCCCCATACTGTCATTTCTCCGAACTTGTTTATAGTGTTTTGGGGTATCTGTGTATGATCAAATCATTCTTTTCCTTTATGGCTTAAAAAGGTGCGATACCAAGAACAGTAGAGTAAAACCAAAACGACTTGGCGGGCATCTGTTCCCCGTTCCCTGCGACGTCCTTAATCATGAAACTCCCCACTTTAGCTGAACATGCTGTCACCTACTAAAACACTATATTAGCCAGTCTCCCTTGCTGGGAGGTACAGCCATGTGACTAATGCATAATTAATGAGACGTTTATGAAGTGCTGTTTGAGAACTCTGGGATGTCTCCTCCAATGGTGGGCATGGGCCTGTTCAGCCTTGCTGCAATCCACTGCCTGGATGTGGACCATGGCAAGCACAGAGCCCTAGAACTGCATGGAAGTCTGAAAGAAGCCTGGGCACCTGGCTGCCTAGTGAGGCCAACACCAGATCTGAAATGCTTTTGGGAATTTTTTTACGTTAGTGAGAAATGAACTTGTACTATTTGGTGAGTTTTCTGTTTCGTAGGTGAGCCTAAAGCTAGCACACTATTATTAAAACATTTTCTTTGAGTACATATAAAATCTGGCATTAATTAATCTCAGATGAATACTGGCATTAAGGTTCAAGGAAGGGGTCTAACTTCTGTCCCAGTGACTAAGCGTTCCTAAGTATTAATATATCTGAGATGTTATCTTATTAATTCATACATGTCACGAGTTCATTTACTTTAAGGGCTGGGACTGATCATGAATGTTCCTCCAAAGACACCGCTCTCTCTCCCTCAATCTCTCTGTTCAGAAGACACTGAAAATGGAAGGAGTGATTACCATTTTTAAATAATAGCCCACTTTTGCTTCAATGTTTTAATGACTACAGCTCAGGAACAAAAGTTTGAAATATCTAAATCTACAGGTCATACCCTCTATCAGTTCCAGAAGGCATTCAAGCTAAAGTGTAACACCGATTAGAATTCTTATTAACTGCTTTACAATAATAATAGTTTATATTTCCAGAGATAATCTAAAGATTAAAATCTACAAAACCTTTTCTCACTCTAAAATATACTACAAAGACAGTATGTTATCACAGTAAGGAGAAGTACTGCCTAGAATACTAAAAGAGTAAGTTACAGGAAAAAAAAAATCAATGGAATTAGTTTTCCAACTACAAAGTATTACAAATTAATGAAGAGGACATGAACTAACTAAGGGGTACTGGATTCCTATTTCCCTCTCAACTACTTACCCTCAGAATGACCCCCACAGCCACCTCCGTCAGCACCCCCACCCACACACCATCCTTTAACGACTTTTTAGCTCGCTCTCTCTCAGACATCTTTTGCCAAAATCACCCTTCCACAAGTCTGACCTAATCGAGGCTCATACTGGCCTTGCACTGGGCAAAGAGTACATAGGATATGGTGCTAAGCACGACACGCGTAAATCCATCTCCCTGGACCTCAGGGTGGGGGCTCATTACTCAGAACAGAGCAGTTCAGTAGGAGAACCACTTCTTAACGTTTCCTTTAGCTTTGTCTCCGTTCCTTTGATTACATGTATCTGTCTAAAATTGAAGAATCTGAGCAAAGCGATCTTTCTACTGCTCTTCTATCTTTTCTATTAAGTTTCAAGTATTTCAAAGAGCAAAAGAGAGAGAAAGCACAAAAATCAAATTTAGCTTATTGGCGAAGAACAAGGCTGTGTCCCAGGAAGTGTCTGTACACGCCCACGCTCTGTCAGCCCATGTACTGGGGAAAAGAAGGGCAGTGCTTGCACACTGGGCTCATAAAGCCCTGCTGCAAGGCCTGGTGTGGATGACCTGAGCCCGCGAAACGTCCCTCTTCATGACCTCTGAGGGAAAAGAGGGGGGAAAGCATTAAGAAAAATAACTGAGAAAACACATTAAGAAGGAAAAAAAATCTTAAACCAATAAGTTCTAAGACTACAGGATGGCTTTATGGCTTGCACGCTTGGCCCATGGGACAAGTTCTAAGGTTGGAAACAGAACTCAATGGCCTCCACCTCACAGCACACCCCAATCTGTCCCGACAACACGCAGTTCTCCAGACGTGCCTGACAGGCTACCTCTTCCATAAAGCCTCAACACCCCAACCCACCCTCAAGACACACACCCAAACAGAGAGGCCCCAGTGCAGGCTCCTGAGCAGGCCCGAGCCTCCCTCCCGGCAGCTCTTCTGCCTTTCCCTCACTGGAACGGGCGCTCGTCTTCTCTCCCCTATTTTAGACTGCAACTTCCGTGAGCACCAGAACCAAGCTTCTCAATCATCCGCTTCTTCAATACCTAACACAGCACCTAAATCCAGGGAAGTCTGCAGTGTTTTCTGAATAATGGTCAAATTGAACTGATGCTAATTAACTTAAGATAATCCCAGTACTTCTTTCAAAGCACTAACACATACTACGCATTTCAAAAGATTCCTACCTACACCCCATAGAACAGCTAAAGACATTCTAACACTCAAAGGGCAGACATCTATCTGGAGACCGCAGCTCACCAGAAGTCACTGTCCAAAGATTCTTGCAAGCTCAGGGATTTTGGTTTCTGCTTTTTTAACTACACTCATACTTCAAAGAGGAGATGTATTAACTTTTCACCAACATTAAAAAGATGCTCATTTTAAATATGGAAGAAAAAAAAAACCAAGCAAACTTTTGGACTCTTTTTAAAAAGATGAACAAATACCTCTTCGGTTTCAGGATCAACCTGGGAATCAGTAATCTCATCTAATTCCTCTTCAGCAACACAGTCTTCCTGCTCTTTCATCCCTTGTTGCCCACAAGCCCGCAAGTACTCTTCATCCTAACAGCCATTAAACAGAAAATAAGTTTTTCTCGTATTGCTTTGGGGCTTGTAAGCACTTTTCCTCTTCATGACTCATGCTGAGCTATGTGAGCACACTTTACTACAACGATTACCAGACCAAGCAGAAAAGCACGAAGCACAGAACTAGAACGGGACTTTCCCCGAGCGTTAACGAGAGCAAAGTGCAGCGTGCCCACCTGGTTGATACGGGCAGTAACACGGACTCTGCCTCAACCTCCAAGGACCCCAACACACAGCTCTTCTCAAAATCAACACCAAGGAGATGTAATCTTAAAAAACAAAGCGTGCATGCGCTTGCACAGAGCAGCTCAGCAGCAGTACTGGGGCTGGAATCACGCCCAACTTGAACTATTTTCATAGCAGCAGAAGACAACAAAAGTATGGGCAATTCAACTCAACACAGGAGCTGTATTAAAATTGCATGTTAGTTAGTTTCTCCACCAGCCGCTCCTTTGAATTAGAAGGATGACCTCAGGTTCGCATGGAATGTAAGGAGCATGGTAGCAGGCAGGCAGCTCTTAAAAGCACAGGGAAGGAAACAGGCAAACTGGCTAGAAACAACTGCAAGCAAAGAAGGGCTCCGACAGGCACGTGCAACCGCTCCCCTCGAGGGGAGCTGAACTTCGCAGCGTCCCTGGCCACCAGCTGAAGTGAGCCATCGGCAGCTGCAAGGCAGCGGGGAAAGCAGACAAGCGGCGGGGCCTGCACAGCTCACCGCTTGGGGCCCAGTCTCGACACAAGGCACAGCAGCAGCACACAAGGCGTGGACCGCCTGAGGCCCCTCAACTGTCTCTCAAGACCGCCCCTACATACTGCATTTACTTCCCCAAGGAAACTGCTGCCGTTCCACCCAAAGTAGCAACCATCACCACCCAAGATTCCCTGAGAGCAGGACTGTCAGAGTTCAAAGAAGGCCGTAAGAGGCAAGCAAAATTTTCAGTAAACATACAAGGGAGAAGAGTCCACACCACGGAATTCTCACCAGGAAACAAAAACCCGTTGTTACACAAATTACCAATTTCAAGTTGTTTTTACAGAACACTGCTTTACAAAATCTCATCTACGTTAACTTTAAAGGCACTAAGTAAATCCAGTTATGCTCAGAAGTACAAATCACCTAACAATATTCAAATATCCTGTTGAATAATAAAGAATTTACATCCCTTCCTAATACAAGAATACAATTTTTTATATCAAATCTCAATTCACTCTCAAGATTAGGACAGCAAAAGTCAAAAAAACTGCTTTTGAGTATGACAGGAAAGAACACTACAGTTTACTATCAACTTTTTAGGTAAGTGTCCCTTCTGGTGGTAACATTCTGCAATATTATAATTCTACTCCCAGTTACAGAATCCCTCTGTCTGGCCTGCGTGAGCTCAAACAGATAGAACACACTCAGGATCAGTAGAGAGCGCAACTCCAGCTCCAGTGTATGAGTCAACATGGCCTAACCAGGACACGAACCCCAGTTAAATAAACCATTTAATAAACTAAAACACCTCTGGGACATACAGGGACACAATCGACTCATATGTTCATTATTCTAATAATGAATAATTAATTAATCTGCGCACCAGTGACAGCCTAAGAAAACAGAAGAGGCCCTCACTGCAGAGCCGGAGAAGTATTTCACAGCTTAAGTGCGTTTTCCTCTCCCCATGCAAAGAAGTGGCAGTGCCCGTGTCTACCACTGTGATAACTATAGAGAAGAAACCGGTAATCTTAAACAGGGAAGAAAAGAAAGAGCATGATGATAAACCTGGATATCCTGAGGGTGGCTGACACTGCTCCAGAAAGATACTGACCTTTACCTCACCTTTAAACTTTATAATTCTCTATAAAAATATTTAGACACATTCAGAATTCTTAAGTAAACTTCCAAGATTTTTTTAAATTCTGAAAAAATTAATTTTAATGTAGAAAAGTACTGTGACTGTATTGAATTTGCATATTTTTTTTCCAATACCTGAATCTTACGCACAAGATGTCAGATGGTTTAAGTTGGATTTTATACAATGAGGAGCCTAATGTAACCCCAAGTTTGGAAAACAAGAGAGAGAAATTCCTCACTTGCTAGAAATCCTCTTTACAACAAACTCTGCAAGAACACCAGAGAGAAGGGCCTCTTCCGTGATCATGTATAGGTACTACCAAGCACTTCCCAGACGGAGACTGTTCTGCTAAATTCTAAGCTCTCAGCAGGCAGGGGCCACGCTTCATGTTTCAACAGTTCTCGTGGCCGCACTGCTTCCACACTGGTAAAGATCTGCCGAAATGCTGAACTCACAAGGGATACGACTGACCAGCCACCTCATCTTAGGGATGAGTAGTAGAAATAACACAACACTAACCATCAGATACTTGGGCACAATTTTAAAAGATTTTGGCCTAATTTTTAAGGAGCATTTTAAACTACAGTGTCTCACTTTAACACAGTATATGAACACACTGTAAACCAGAGATCACCAGTCCACACTACTGTAGGATTTATTACCAAAACAAACCATTACAGAGTTATCGAAAGAACAAGGACTCACGATGCCTTTTATACGATTCTGTTTACCAAAACTACACACATCTTTTAGTGATTATGTCTACTAAAGAGAAACCATTCAAAAAGAATCAAACCTTAAAAATAACTACTGAGATATGGAAACACAACTGTGTCTGGAACTAAATATTCTAAGGCTCCATGTAAACAATCTCTTTCAAAACTACACACACACACACATTTTTTTCTCAAATGAAAAATCATTTACTCTGAATGAAAACATAAAAGCAGAATTCTTGCCCTAAATCTGCTGACCTCCACCCCTTCCCAGCAGCCCCCAACATGGTACCACAGGAGCCCAACATGCTGAAAACCCTAAGATTCCACTGCATCTATGGAGATCTCGCCCTTCCAACAGAAATTTCACTAAGTGCTTGTTTCATAAACAAATCTCTCCCAGTAATGAATCATTAAGACAGATGATCTTTCACTACTACCTTTTTCTACCTTTTTCTTTTTTGACTGTTCAACCTTAAAAAAAAAAACCTACCCACCAAAACCATCTTTCTGAAATAAAAATCAGCACAATCTCTGCTTCCTGATTACAGATAACAAATTGTGTGTGACATTTCCTAAACTAACCTCCAATCTCTTTATTCATGTTTAGACAGTTCTCAGTTACAAAAAAGGATGAATGAGCAGGACATCAATCACTCTGGAATATTAGCACCTTAAAGATGTCTTTAGCAGGTCAATAATCTTTTCACCTTAGAAGGACTTTATCAGATCTTGTCTAAAGCCTGGATAAAAGCGCTGCATTAAGTACTTCTAACAATTGACAGTGTATCTCCACCACACAAAGCTGTTTTCTTCCTTAGGGTGCAATCCTCAAGGTCACAATTCTGTGCAGCCTTCCAGAATGACAAAGGAGCATTAGCTCCGGCCAAACAAGCTGTCAACACAAACTTTGTCATAGCTCAGATAAAGAAACTGGCAGACAGTGATAATAAGGTCTAATTTCCCTCCCTCCCAGGGGAGGGAAATAGATTTCAAATCAGTCTAGAAACCTATGCCCAGGCAGCCATGTTATTTATCTTCAGCCATACAAAGGAGAAAGACTCACTGTGAATTCATCTAAAGGCTCATTGATCTCGATGTCCAGGACCTCATCATTGTACAGCTGCTCCTCCTCGGGCTCCTCCACGTACTCAATATGGTCTTCTGTGAGCTCAGCGTCATGGCCTTCATACTGCCCTTCTTCTGGGTACTCATGAGCATACAGTTCAGACCCATCCGATTTGTGATAAACGAGTTCGTCCTCTCCTTGCTCATACTCGGATTCCTGTTCTGCAGACTGGTCGTTAGTGTCAGACATCTCAAATGATGTGACCATGTCTGACGTGGCAGTCAGACTGATCGTGACATCCTGAGTACTACAGAGGACAAAAATACAAAGAAAAGTAGGCAACTGGAGTGGAGCTCAAAACTAAATCATCACATTAAGTTAACTGTTATCAGAGACCAGTGACTGATCAATGCACACAGACTACAAGAGTGACTACAAGTGAAACGCACGTGCTACACACTCAGCCAGCACCAGACTCCTGCCACCCTGAGCGCCCACACTATCATCCCTCCAGTGACCTGAGCAGGAGAATCAGACCAACTGTGAGGAACAGGTCTGCCTGGGAAAAGTCCAGGACTGAAATAGACCACTCTTCATTCTATCTTTCAGAATAAAGGTGGTATCCATTTTCTAAGACATCCAAGTAAAACCAGGAGTACTACTCTATAAATAGGAACTCATAGATTGAACTTTTTTTTAATTGGGAGGATGACTGCTTTACAATGTTGTGTTGGTTTCTGCCATACAACATGAATCAGCCGTAAGTCTACATATATCCTCCCCACACCGATGGAATTTTAAGAGCTTTTCTGTATCTATGATGCACACTATAAACTTGTATTTTAAAAAAATCAAAACATTAAAAGTTAGCATGTAAATACATTTCAATGTTTAACTAAATCAAGTTCATACTAGCCTCAAATTTTTTAAAAAATAGCTAATTTCTGAGTGAAATAAACAAAGGCAATTTTAAAACTGAAAAAAAAAATCATATTCCACCTGTTAAATCACAACGACCAAATGTCAAACAATTAAGATGCATAATAACAACATTTAAAGGGCAAGGTTTTAGGGCTAAATCTAAGTTTGCACCCATTAAGTATACAATCCTAACAAAAAAACTGAACATTCCACATACACGTGAAGATACTACATGGCTAAAAACCCCAAGGGCAACGTAATTCAAAAGATCAAAATCTAATAATGATATCAGAGAATTAAACTGGGAAACAAATAACTGGTAGAATAATTTAAAACTTACTGTTACCCATAAAAATTACTTTATGTTAAAAAACATCTATTACATGTCTACAGCTCAATAATAAATAGCATGTATTTGTTAATTACATTTATACACAAGAAGTGTCTTTATTTTCACAATAAATGTTTCCTCATAAAATTGAAAATATTTCACTTAACAAGAGTATAGTAAATACCTCTTCCTCTTTTTATAACAGAACTTACTATTATAAGCTGTTAGTCAAGAGAAAGATATTCTCTACTGCCATGCACTGAATATTTGTATCCCCCGCAAAATTCATGTGCTGAGTCCTAACACCCAGTGTGATGGTGTCTGGAGGTGCAGCCGTTGGGAGATGCCGAGTCCACAAGGGTGGAAGCTCATGAATGGATCAGTGCCCTATAAAAGGGACCGCAGAGGGCTCCCGCACACCCACCAGCCACGTGAGCACACAGTGAGAGGGCCGGGGGCCTCACTGGCCCCAACCAGGCCGGCATTGACCCTGGACTTCCCAGCCCTCAGAACTGTGAGAAATAAGTATCTGCTGCTCACAAGCCACCAGTTTATGATATCGTGTTACGGCAGCCCAAACTGACTACATCAATTATATTCAGATAGTCAACTACAATCTAAAGTACAGTCCAAAGGAATTTCCAAAATGACAATTTAGCTAATTGATATGCATAAGTAAAAAATGTCTAAAATGAAAACAAAAGCAGCAACATCAAACTGCAACCAACATTACTGAGTCAGAGGCCACTGCCCCATCCAAATAAAGGAATTCTCTAAAAGAGCAGTACAAACCTATCTGGAACTTCTATAACCGGCACTCAACAGAGTTCACAGGTTATTAAATGCAGGACCAGCAATGATTTTAGACAGATGACCTATTTGTAGTAAAAGACATACGGCTTCCACATCAGTTATATTAATATAATAACATAGTTTATTAATATAATTATATTAGAATATAATTATATGGTAAAGATACAGTACAATATCATTTATATCCCACTATAACTATAAATCAGTTACTAGAAATTTAAACAAAGAACATTTTAATGAGATAATATTCAGTACCAGAAATTTTCTTCGTCTTCATTATCGCTCTGTAGGAGATCATCATTTAGCTCTTCATCTGACAAATCCGATTGATTCTGATTAAAGCAAGAAATCTAATTAATGCATGTCACTTCCATAAGAAAACTTGTTACAAAACTGCAAAATTACATTGACTGGATTATTTCTAACCTTGTTATTAAAACATTTGCCATTCACAAAGTTTTCTCAGTTTGATATAATCAGGGACAGTCAAGGTTCTACACATGGCATAGTAGCTAACTCCCCCAGACTAATTTTCAGATGCTCAGTCAAGTAAATACAGAAGGAGCAAGCATAAGGATCATATTATGACTCTAACAAAGGAGGAAAAAAACGACAAGTCCTTTGGTAGTATGATACAAACAATTTTTTCTTATCATACCAAAAAAAATGGTATCCTTAAGATTTGATTAAATTTAACATAAACAACAGAAAAAAATAGTGGAATTTTAGAAAAAAGCAGATTTTAGATAACTAGATTGCCCAACTGAAATGATAAAGAGACTAAAATAAAACTCTGGTTTGTCCAGTAGATGGATACATGAAAATAAGTACAACTTGGATTCTCTTTCCTGTTCCTGACAGGTTTGTCTACTCATATTATGAATAAGCAGAGGCAGTCTACTGAGTGTGCCAACTGGCCAAATTTCTAAAGTTACAGGTTTTGTTAAGCTAAATACATACCAGTATCTTAGATTTAAGATGGGGAACTTCACACTTTCCTACCTTATTAAAATTATTTCTATGGTATATATAAATTACTATTCCTCCACAACATGCACCCAAGGGGGGAAAAAAAGACTTGATTTTCTACCTAAGGATGAAAGAAAGAAACCAGAAATCTTTTCCTGCCATTTTATAGATTATAAACCTAGGCTTCTCAAACATATCTCTATTTACCTTTCATTAAGGTAGTTTTGATATAGCCCAAAAAACATCCATCTTATTTGTAGTTTTTATTAGTTGCCCACAGAACCTGTCATCCATTAACAGGGATGAGCCAGGCCTGCTATGCATGTGTGCGTGCTAAGTCGCTTCAGTCGTGTCCAACTCTTTGCAACCCCACAGACTGTAGCCTGCCGGGCTCCTCTGTCCATGGGACTCTCCAGGTAAGAACACTGGAGTGGGTTGCCATGCCCTCCTCCAGGGGATCTTCCCGACCCAAGAATCGAACTTGAGTCTCTCATGTCTCCTGCATTAGCAGGTGGGTTCTTTACCACGAGCGCCACCTGGGAAGCCCAGGCCTGCGATGGGAGAACTCAAATTTAGCTGCCCAGGATCACTAAATAAAAGCACAAGATATCTTTAAAAAATAACAATTCAATAAAGCCAAATTTCATTCAATAATAGGCTGTTCCCTTCAGGTTTTTAGCTAGACTTCTAAATATTGGTCAAACATCGACTAAATCACACCCCAGACAAAAGAGTGTGTGCTGCACTAGGCCCTGGTGGTGATCACGCCGCACTGTCTGAGCGCTGAGGATCCAACGCTCTATGTCGGCTCTGAACTTGATGAGCAATGGCACAGGAGGCACAAGTGACCAAAACACCAACGTCACTTGGAAAGCTGGAGTGGAGGGCCACACTCCGCCCTGAGGCCACAGCTGATTCCCAACTACTCTGTGCCGATGACCTGCGGTGGCGTCTCCTCAGGCAGGAGGGGAACAGCTAGGCTGGACTCTGCTCAGGGTGGTCGGCAGGAAGGCAAGGCAAGGAGAGTGAGAAACTGGCCATGAACACTTGTGAAATCATTAGGGCCAGGTGGGCTCCCTGACAGAAACACAGGGCAAACTACATCAGGCTTGCCCAAGAGTAGAAATCCAACCGCATGTAAAATTATTTTACTACATTTAAGCATTTTAGCATCTAACTGGTATCCCTCACGAAAGCATTTTAAATACTTACAAAGGAAAACACGTGTTTACCTTAGGGAAGTGAACTCCCGAATACAGGGAGTGCACGTCAAGGCAGTGCAAACTAAGCCAGAGGCAGACAACAGTCCCCTCTCCTTCTGTGACCACCCCATAGGAGGACTGGCCCCGGGCCTGCCCCCGCCCCAATCACACCACGCAGGGTCATCCCGAGGCCAGCCCAAGCTCACAAACGGGCAGGCTGAGGGGCACGCTCACGGGTTCTTCCCTTGCAGTCATTCTGACCACAGGTTTACAGGTAACAGAACGAATTCTTCTTTAGAGTTACAGGGGTGACAAAGGAAAGGCTGGGGGAAGCCAAGGCCAGGACGCGTGCAGGCCTCGGGGGCAGGACTGGAAAGGAGAGCAGCTACAGCAGCTCGTGGGTCAGAGAAGACGCAGACGCAGGAGTAAGAGACAGGAAAGGGGCGGGACTGGCACTCCTGCCAGGACTGGACCTTCACCAACCGAATTATAAATGAGATGAAAAGGAAAATCGCATCAGATCTGACACTCAGACAACTGATCTGACCCAATCACCTAAGAGAACAACGAGCTTGAGTGTAACTGCCGACAGTAAGGAGCCATCACAGTCTGAAGACTTTAAAAACTAAGCATACAAGGCTAGCTTGGTATTTAGTGAGAATAACAAGAGTCTTTAAATTGTTAGTAAGTTTAAAAAAATTAGTATTTCACATTAATATCTATCTGGCTTTTTATTTCTATTTTTAATGTATGTTTCATAATGTTCAAAATACATTGGTAGAGTTAAGTTATACATATAAACACGATACATAAATATACACATTGGCGATAACAGCTTCCAAGTTTTTACTTGATCAAAGAAGTTCATATATGAGGATAATTTTATCCTTGTCTCTGAATCCCAAAAAGTAAATTTCAGATTCAGCATTCAAAATATTAACCACCTGAGGTGGGTTGGGGTCGGGTAAAAAAAAAAAAAAAAAAAAATTAACCACCAAATGTTAAGTTTCTTTAAGGCAAGTGGTAGTTTTGTTACAACTTTCATACACTCAAATGCCTTGACGTGCCAGAAACTAAAACATTTGCTTCAAAGGATTTACTGCCTGAATTACAAGTTATCAGAGAATTTACGGATATACAGTCAACTCTTTGTGCATATAAAAAGTAATCAATTCACAAAATTTTAATCTATACCCAACTTTCCAGTAACACATCCCATGCATAAGATGTACTCCTTATTTTAAATGCAATTAAATATCACTTAATTTCAGGAAGACCTGTACTGTTACCTTTTTGCCAGAGAGCAAATCTTCTCCAAGTAAGTCATCATCAAGTTCACTGTGGGGAAGAAAAAAAAGACATGACAATGTTTTATTCCTACTGAACACTGGAAAGTTTGCAAACCACTGGGGAAATTTACCCAGGACTTTAGGGTTTGGGTACTTTCACATTAAGTTTGCTATCTTTTCCTTTATCTTTATTAACAATGAAAACATTTTCAAATACACAGGGAACATCTGATCCTTTAAGTGTAGGAGTCTTTGCTGCAACCAGTGGCTCTCACTAGACTTCTCATCTTAGTTTTTCACCTCAATATGAGATCTTCATTTCTTTGGACTTGTTCATCAATGAGCAAAATAAGAAACCATACGTAATATCTATGCTTTCTCTTACCTTTCAAAACCTATAATGAAGCAGGAAAAGACACATGCACCAATATCATTAACTAGGAAAATTAAAACCAAAACCACTGGGAGACCATTTAACACTCATCAATTGTAAAAACTTAAAAAATGAAAAATCAATGCTTACGAGAACATTCAAGTATAGCATAATAACTAAAGGAATTATTTTTGTATAACAACAAAGTCATGTCAGCTGTCTGCAATTTCTAGTCAGCATGCTTATGTTCTGAAGTGATCAAAAGCAGATTTTCTCATAATTAAAATAGAAACCCTTAGCAGATGAGAAACCTGGAGACATTTCCCATTGCTTCCTTTTTTTTTACTTTTAAACTGATGGAAGATAGCTACCACTAACTTATGTCCTTTTTTCCCTTACGTTTGTATTTATTCTTATTAAGTTATGTCTTTTTAAAGCAAATGTCTAAGGACTAACATCTAGAAGAAGAAAACACAATTAGATTACGATTCTAGGTACAAATGCCAATGGAGACTCAACTGCACCAATGTTATTACAATTGTTACTTTTTTCATAAGGGTTCTGGTTACAAATTTCTATAGATTCTATAGGTTTTGAGCACTATTTTACTCAAAACCCATGTTTAGTTCTAGTGTGCTACTCTGCAGAATAACAGAATATCCTGGAATGTATATATGAAGTTACAACAGAAATTCAATGTACTATCTCTTAGAACTAGAAACAACAAATTATTTCATTCATGCACTGAGTATCTCTTTTATTACTTTAAGTTAACCTTACATAGATCCTATACCATTATTTTATAGATAAAGAAAATAGGGACAACAGATTAAATGATTTGCCCAAGGTCACACAACAGAGAGAAATCCAGGACAAGAACTTAGCTCATGGAAAAAATCTTTCATGGACCTGCATAGATACAACAGTTATCAGAGAACCGTGTATAACTTCTTTCAACATTTTCAATCCTCAAATCATCTAATCATCTTTCAGATACAATTTCTGTATCTTCATTGTTTTACATTCATTCTCCAATGGTGAGGAAATAAACGCTTGCTAGTCACAATATTTACAATAACTGCTTTTGAGAATTTGATTCTAGATGACCCCAAAAATATAAGCACCTCTTTGAGGACAAGCACCCCTCTGGAGCATCACTCTAAATAACTGAAAACAGAAGGTAATATCATTTGCCCAGGGGATACTAACTAGGAAGAACTCTTAAAAACCATAGTATGAACAGGTGCTGGTAATCACATAAGCAAAAATCTAGAAAGTGTTGGTGCCTTTTGCTGACACATAGATGGAAATAAGCAATCAGTGACTCTGATGAGCATTTTTCCTAAACAAGAGCATTTTTTAAAAGATAAATGAAAACTGTATCAGCTGTAAATGAACAGAGTGCACAGAGATGAACAGTTGCTTCCCTGACTAACAAAGGTAGTAAGAAAGAGCATTAAATAAGCAAGCAAGAGGAGAGACCAACCGCACAGAAGACCAACCGTCAGCTGCAGCTCGAGCGATCACTCCATACTCTGCTGGCGAGTCACTCTAGGCGCCGCACACACACTCGCTCTCGTGCTGACACGCTGAAACGGAGCAGGACCGTATGACCCTCACCCCCCACCATGCCCTCTGCCCGCCTCTTGCCTGTGCAAAACTTTAGTCAAGAGTAAGTTTAACCAGAGCAGCAAGAAATGCTGAAACAAAGGAAAACGGTCAAAGGAGACTAAATAACAACAATGCAGTCGCTGAGCAGAGTCAGGACCTTTAGTTCCTTCCCAAGTGAAGTGAGACCACTCAGTCACGTCTCTCTGTGACCGCATGGACTGTAGCCTGCCAGGCTCCTCCATCCATGGGATTTTCCAGGCAAGAATACTGGAGTGGGGTGCCAATTCCTTCTCCAGGTGATCTTCCCAACCCAGGGACTGAACCCAGGTCTCCTGCACTGCAGGCACTGTCTTTACAGTCTGAGCCACCGGGGAACCTTTCTCAAGGGTTATAGATAACATTCTGAGCCATATCTTGTAAGCTGTCTTATAGATACTAAAAGTCCAGATGGAGAAGTTAACACGATGACCAGACTGTACCCAGGACTTGAGCTGCCATAATTCTGAGAACTGATTGCAAAGAAATGGGAATGAAAGATTGAGGGCAGGAGAAGGGGACAACAGAGGATAAGATGGTTGGATGGCATCACCAACTCGACGGACATGGGGTTTGGGTGGACTCCGGGAGTTGGTGATGGACAGGGAGGCCCAGCGTGCTGCGGTTCATGGGGTCCCAAAAAGCCAGACACAACTGAGCAACTGAATGGAACTCACGCCCCAGAACTGAAGATTAAGTGCACCTAAAGCAGCCAAGATGATGCTACTCAGACCACTGATGGCCAAGTGACGATGGCTGTGAGGGACGGCTGCGCTGCTCCTGCACCCCCCCCCCCCCCCCGCTCTGTCTACAAATGCTTTCCTTCGCTGCTTCTGGGGCGGGCCGAGGAGGCGGCCTGTGGACAGATGTCCGCCACCCTCCCCACCCCAGCTGCCAGCACCTGAGGCAAAGCAAACTTGCCTTTCCACAAGCCTGGCCTGTTTACTGACTTCTGAGCGGCGAGCGGCCCGACCCCTCACACATGCATCTCCGTAACCAGAACACAACCCCGTCAAGCAGACACGTCATTCGCCACTTTTTACACGTGAAAACAACGAATCAAGATGTTAAATAACTGGCCCAAGATCACCCTGCTACCAAGTCAGAAACCAGATGAGTTGAGACAGTCTAGCGCCAGAGTCCAACTCCTACCTACTACACACAGACCACACAAAAATTAAATGCACTTCTCCACTGTTATCATAAAGCAGGATCCTTATAAAGAGGTACACAAAAGGGAAGAAATTTGTAAAATATGAAGCACTACCAAAACGACACCAGTGGTCACCAAAGACAAAGAGTTAACGGGAGTGAGTGGCCCAGATCGCCTCTTTTCAAGGGGGGAGCAGTAGTGCTCGCAGGCAGTAGAGGTACTTAGAAAGTGACAGGAGCACCGCAAGGATGCGGTGGCTTTCTGCGTCCCACTGCACAGCACCTGAGAGGCTTCGCCAGCGACCACTAGTTCAGGAAGACGATCAGATCCTTGGGAGCAGGTACATGTTTACTAACCGACAGCATTACACAGGAAACTTTTCAGGAAACAGGTATTTTGCAGGTAGTCATGGCTCAGATGGTAAAAATCTGCCTGCAGTGCAGGAGACCAGGGCTCGATCCCTGGGTCGGTACTCTTGCCTGGAGAATCCTGCGCACGGAGAAGCCTGGTGGGCTACAGTCCATGGGGTGGCAAAGAGTCAGGCGTGACTGAGTGACCGACACTTTCCTTCTCTTCACCTGGCTGCAGCCTTCCAAACTCAGAACTGTGAGAGGCAGCACTGCGCGGGCAGCCCCACGCGCCTCCCCACCCAGGCCGCCGCAGCAGCGCCCTCCCTGCCCGCTCCCGGCCCCAGAGGGGCTCCCAGCTCTGGCCCTTCTTCCATAGGCCTGGCCCATGAAGGTCTCAACAGAACGTCCCAAGGCGGAGGAGACGGCCGCTCCCCCTCACTTGCGCTGCTCCAGCACCACCCACTCTCGCCAGAGCAGCTCCGGCTGGATCCTGGGACATCACTGCTCCCGTGTGAGACCAGCTGCTACATTCTGGACACCTCATCGACTCTCCCTGCTTATTGAACACTACCCCGTTAATAAAAACCCTTCATCAAATGACCTTCAGTTAAAACCTTTTGAACATGCTCTTTCCTATGTGAATATACAGCCTGTTATACTTTCTGACTCTTTCTTCTCCCTAACTTTCAAAATTCACCCTCTATCACCCAGTACATGGAAGAGGTTATTTTATGCTTAAGCAATATCAAATAAAGAAACACACATGACACTGCACCTCCACATGCAAACATGCACTGAAGACGAGTAAAGAAACAAAGAGACTGCTCGTAAACCACATGGGACAAGAGCCATTCACGCTGAAAGGGCAAGGAAAATTAGAACCCTGTCTCACACTGTGACCAAAACCCAGCTCCATCATAGCAGAAAGCCAACTAATGTCATGACAGCCAAAATAAATTCCCACTGAACAAATACTGGGGCAATTCAAGCATTAATAAGAAAACAAGCATAATGGGTTATAAAAACGCACATGCAGTATTTAAATCTATGAATTCAAAATGGTTCAAAAACAAAACACCTCTGAAGATGCTAAGGAACTGACCCATTATTTTGAAAACTTAAAGAATCAAGCACTTACTCTATACCTCAAAAGAACCAAGTATAATTACAGAATTATCACAACAGAAAAGAGGAAGAGTGACAGAATGAGAGCATCGCCACCTGGACCATCTAACAGCTGGTAACAGGGCAACAAGAAGCTAACAGGACTGTGACTCCTGCTGGAAGAACAACACTGCAGAGCCCCTGACTTATGGGATATGCATCTTTTGCACTCAAATCAAACTATAAGAGAGAACACAGAAACATACCCACACGACACATGTGTATGTATCTGTAATATATATGAAAGTGTAAAAGTGTTAGTCACTCAGTCGTGTCTGACTCTTTGCGACCTTATGGCCTATAGCCTGCCAGGCTCCTCTGTCCATGGGATCCTCCAGGCAAGAATACCCTTCTCCATTCCATTCTCCAGGGGATCTTCCTGACCCAGGGATCGAACCCGGGTCTCCTGCATGGCAGGCAGATGCTTTACCGTCTGAGCCCCCAGGAAACTATATATACATGAGACAGACAGCGAAGTGTGAACACTAATAAGACACTCATATTAAGCGACTTAAGATAGAACTCTACTATGGCTATACTCGTAAATCGTTTATTTTTTAGAGAGACACAATCTGGTATGTTTTTGGATGAAATTATGCCTGTGATCATAGATAAACAACCGAGCTACATACTGACACTGCGGAAGCTGAAGGGCGGAACGCTACCTACACTGTACTAGTCTACTTCCATGTACACTTCAAATTCTAAGTTTAAAAAAAATCAATCAATCTCAGGTAGATTATATATGTAACTATTAAACACACACACACACTTCAAAACTTTCCTAGGAACATAGAGAATACAGAGTAGGGAAGAATTTCTTACCAACGTAAGGCAGAAAGCAGCTAGACTGACATCATGTACCTCCTGAAGAGATGCCCTCAGGAAGGCCACAGGGTCACCAAAAAGCGCTCCTGACCAAAAGCACATCCTGAGTCTAGTCCCAAGGAGACACCAGCAAACCCACACTGAGGGCTGGTCCACAGGGAAATGGTGCACCCTCTTCAAAAAAGTCAGAAGTCATTAAACACAAAGGCTTTACAAAGCCTTTACAGAAGTCTTTAAAGACAGAATTCTTCCAGATGAAGAAGCAAGGAGGAGAAAAAGAAACTCACTTTTGCTAAAAAGGACGTTATTTGGACAACTGACAAAACCGGGGTAACCACTGCAGATTTGGAAGTGGCATGGTACCTGCAAACTGCTGTCAAATCGTGCAGGCAAGAAAGTGTTCTGTGTGTGTGTGTGTCTGTGTGTGTGTGTGTGTGTGTGTAAAATGAGTGAGAGGAAGATAACATAAAAATGACGCAAAGCAACTCTAAGTCTGATCGAGGAGGCCTTGCAAGAATTTCTGTGTTACTTTCACATCTTCCTATAAGTTTGAAAATGATTTCCAAATATATTTTTCCATCTTTACTAGTCGTCAGAAATATATAAAACTAAATTACAAGATACCCGGCTTCTCTGGTGGCTCAGTGGTAAAGAATCCACCTAAGAGAGGGGAACAGGTTCAATCCCTGGTCCAGGAAGATCCCACACGCTGCAGAGCTGCCAAGCCCAAGCACCACAACTATTGAGCCTGTGCCCTGGGGCCCAGGAGCAGCAACCACGAGCCCAGGTGACAGTTACTGAGGTCCACACACCGAGAGCCCGTGCTCGGCAACAAGAGAAGCCATCGCAACGAGAAGCCGCACGCCGCAACTGCAGAGCAGTCCTTGCAGCGATGCAGCATGTGGAGGAACTCTGCTGTTACTGTTGTTGCGGGCACAGAATTACTCCAAATAGCTCCGAGTGCCCACCAACTCAACATCGTCACTGTATAAAGACAAAGACAGCTCCACCGGCAGCCCGCCAGGGGAGCTCCGCACAACGCCTTCCGCCTGGAACGCCCACCCCTGCCCTTCTTTAGCCCAGTCAGGCAGACCTACTCAGGAAAGCGCATCGGCGGCTAACAGTGTTCTCAGGAAAGAGCTCTGCCCGGCCTAGCGGCAGAAGGAGATGAGCCAGCAAGGGCCCTGCATGTAACCAGGGGGGTCCGCACCTGTCCCAGTCCTCGTCCGCAGCTCTTCTCCTCCAGGACCGCTCCGCACCCGGCTTATCAAACTGGTCAAAGTCATCATCTGTGAGGGAGAGGCCATGAGTCAGTCTTACTCAATTTAAACAGACACGTTATATACTGAAACCATTTGTTTCTTTTAAGGATTCCCAATAGGACATTTTAAAATATTAAACAATTACAAATGTTGTTTGTTTGTTGTTTAGTCACTAAGCCAGGTCCATGGACTATAGCCCACCAGGCTCCCCTGTCCATGTGATTTCCCAGGCAATAATATCGGAGTGAGTTGCCATTTCCTTCTCCAGGGGATCTTCCCAACCCAGAAATCAAACCCACGTCTCCTGCATTGGCAGGCAGATTCTTTACCACTGAACCAACAGGGAAGCCCATAAATGCTTTAGCCATTTTTATTAATTAAAATATTTTAAACTACACATCTACCTAGAGAAAATCAATTTATTGAACATTCTCAGGCATGAAAGCTCGCTGATAGCACAGTTAGAGGGGTGCACCTGACCCCTGCATTGCTCAAGGGTCAACTGTAATAATAAAGCTAAAAATCAATCCTAGAAGAAAACTGAAAATTCACAAGTACATGGAAATTAAACAACACACTTCACCAACCAATAGGTCAAAGAAGAAATAAGAACCAGGGAAATAAGAATATACTTTGAAGAAAGTGAACACAAAATACAACAGGATGCAGCAACAGCAGTACATGGAAAGAACTTTACTGCCTACGCTAACAAAGAAAGATCTCAAATCAACAGCCTTACTTTAAGTCCTGAGGAACTAGACAAAGAAGAGGAAATTAAACCAAAGATTGCAAAAGAAAATAAAGATTAGAGCAGAGGCACATGAAACAGACTAGAAAAACAAAACATATATGTATAAATTATTTTTAAAAAATTAGCATATAGAACTCAACAGTATATTAAAAGGATACCCTACATCACAATCACATGGATTTATCCCAGGAATGAAGGGTTCATTTAACATTCAAAAATCAGTACTTTTTAAAAATCAATGTAATAGATCATATTACAAAGTAGAAAATTACATTATCATCTCAACATAAGGAGGAAAATCAATTTAAAAGTTAATCAAAACCGAATATCCACATTCCTAAAAACTCTGAACAAATTAAGTATAGAAGGGACTTTCCCCAACCTGATCAAAGGGCATCTGTATAGAAAAACCACAGCAACCACCCCAAGTAAGGATGGTCAATGCTTTCCTCTAGAATCAGGAACAAGACTGGGGCTGTGACTTCTAACACTGCAACTCAGCACTGTAATCCAAGTTCTACCTAGTGCGACCACACAAGGAAAAACAAAAGGAGCTCAGATTGAAAAGGAAGAAGTAAAAAACCACCGTTCTTCACAGCAAACATCATCAGCTATGTAGGAAATCACATGGGATCTATAGGAAAAAGTACGAAAACCAGTAAGTGAACTGAATTAGGCTGCAAAATATGAGATCAGTTTTAAAGAGTCAACAATTTTTTTTTTTACATACAAGGAATGAGCAATTGGAAATTAAAAAACAAATCCTCACAGTAACATAAAAATAGGAAATACATACTAGGGATAACCATAATATAAAAAAACGAGAAAGACCTGTAAATTAAGGACTATGAAACACTGCTGAAACTAAATACCTAAAGTGCAAAATCACCATAATTCCCCAAAGGAGACGAGAATGATTGCAAACGTGGGCAACCTTGTGCTTGAACAAAAGCACAATAAGCAAAGAAAAGAAAAAAAAAAAAAACACCTGATAAAGCAGAAAACAAAGACATACTTTCTTTCCACTTGGATTATGGAATGCAAAACCAGATAAAAAAAGAACCCTAACTCAAAACCCTAAGAAACCAACCAAGACCTTGAACTCTGCGCACCTGTTCTTTCTCTCCTCACACTTCCTGCATCATTTCCCTCCTGCTCTCCTTTAGAATGCAGACAAGTCCTTTCTAAGTTCCTGTTTGTCATACTGTGTAGAACCAAGAAAACAAAATGTGTCCACACTAGTCCATAGTGTTACAGGAAGAAAGCACAACACTGGATTCCAAGGGGAAGAGTGGTCTTTATCTTGAAATCTAGAAACCCCAAGGCCAAAGGTTACACTAGACATACATGTTATTGAGGGAATCAGTGTTCCCAATCAGCAAGACTAGAAACAGTTACTGGAATTTTTACAATTTTCAATTACACAGCAATTAGCAATTAGCAATTCTGTAATGAACACAAATCTTCTACTTAGCATTCTTATTATTTCCTCATCTTTTCCAGGAACCTGGAATTTAAGATTAGAAACTTTATACAATACTAGTCTGGAACAGGGTTCTACCAACTGTCTAATCCAAGAATCAGCAAACTACAGCCCCCCCGATACGTAGGTTCTGCTACCTGTTTTAGTCCAAATTTAGCTACTGCCCGATTTCTGTAAATACGCTTTTACTGGAACACTATATGCTAATTCAGTTACACACTGTCTACAGCTCTCAAGCTACACGCGCAGAGCAGAGAATTGCAACAGAAGCCCTGTGACCTGCAAAATCTACAATATTTACCATTTGGCCCTTTACAGAGTCCTCCTGTCTTTGCTCTAGTCCAAAGGTTCTCAACCTTCTTTTTTGCCTCGACACCATTCTCATGTATACACCTCATATTCTGAATCACTGACTCAAAATTCCGTACTTTATAGGTGAGGAAATCCAGACCCTTTATTTAAACACTATTTATTTAAACTTTATAGTAATGAGAAAAAAGAATCAAACTAACATTCAAGAACCTTCAAAGTAAGCATATTTGTCCTACAAAATAACTCAAATTCTGAGTAACCACCAGGCAAATTTTCAGAAAGAGCCCATACATTATGTTGCTTGAAAAATAATTTGTAGTCTTGTTTTAAAACTCTCTTATTTGCATGGGACCCTGGACAGGTTTCCCTAAAATAAACTCTGTACTTTGCTTCCGAAGCGTGGTACACACTGACCATTTGTTTGCCTGTCTTACAACTCAATCTTCTCTTCCTGTGTTTGGGAATCAATCAGAGACCTGAAAGAAGACAGGGCTCTGCCTTCTGATATGCAAGTCATAAAAGCTAGACTCTTGGGTCCTCTGTTAGCCTGAGGAACCTGGGAAAGGAAAATGGTCTGAGCTCAGCCAATTGAACATTCCCATCATGACTTAGAATCTAGAGGAAACAATGCCCCACTTCTTTTCCCAAGAATCTAGACCCTCTTTCTAAAAGTGAAACCTTCTAAAATGCTAATGGTTAGTTGCTAACTTCGTGAAGTGTAAGGAAGAAATGTCACAGAAAGGGAGAAAGTCCTTCCAGCAACTGCTGCTCTTCCTTCCACAGAGAGAAGCCACAGCTATGCTGAGACTGTGGTCCCCATCACTCTACACAACAGGGCAGACAACGCAAGAAATACAGTTCCCAGAGCCTCCTTCCCTGTGCGCTTCTGAGTTAGAGAACGCAAGGCAAGGCAGTCACAGGAAGTCTGAGTCACAATTATCTCAGTTACTCTCATGAGACAGGCACAGGACGGACAGACAGACACACACACACACCCCCTCACAGATATGAGGTTCTCATAAGTCAGAACGGGCTACTGCAAACCACGCGTGGCCCTGGGCTGGCAGGGGCTGTGGCAGTCAGAGGGGGCCTCTTGAGGCACAACACCATCGGAAGTCAGCGCCCAGTGCAGCAGGCTGAGACTGGCCACTGGTGCTTCCACAAGAGTCTTCAGCTCCAACAGCCTCCAGATGAACTCTGAACCATCAGGCTCTGGTCCTCAGGCTAAGTGCTCCTGACCACCAAGGGTGGATGATGCTGTTCAGCCGCTCAGTCATGCCAGACTCTTTGCGACCCCACGGACTCCCCTGCCAGGAGTCCATGAGCACACCAGGCTCCCCTGTCCTTCACTACCTCCAAGAGTTTGCTCTAACTCATGTCCATTGAGTCGGTGATGCTATCCAAGGGTTGTAGAAGCCTCTAACTGCTGTATTAAAACCCTTCATACTTGGAGTGCAAAGCATGGCTTCCTTCCTAACTGAAATAAGACTAATAATAAAACTTCAAATAAGTCTAGCACTACTGAAGCACTGAAGAGAAGCTTCACTGTACGTCAACAAGCTAGCTATATTCATTTTCTCATTTAATCCAGCCCCACATTCTCCTTTTACAGATGTGAAAACTAAGACTAACCAAAAATTAGTAAACAGCAAAATCAGATTTAAATTCAGATCTACCAAACACTAAGTATAATGCTCTTGAGTTTATTTAGGAAGCAACTATAGTAACTATTGGGCTTCCCTAATAGCTCAGTTGGTAAAGAATCCGCCTGTAATGCAGGAGACCCCGGTTTAATTCCTGGGTTGGGAAGATTCTCTGGAGAAAGGATAGGCTACCCACTCCAGTATTCTTGGGTTTCCCTGTGGCTCAGCTGGTAAAGAATCCGCCTGCAATGTGGAAGACCTGGGTTTGATTCCTGGGTTGGGGATCCCCTGGAGAAGGGAAAGGCTACCCACTCCAGTAGTCTGGCCTGGAGAATTCCATGGACTGTATAGTCCTACAGTCCATGGAGTTGTAAAGAGTCAGACATGATTAAGCGACTTTCACTTCACATAGTAACAAACCCTCTGATACATAAAAATATTAAAGGGTAGCTAGCCATAACTTCCTCAGTCTTTAGGTAGAAAGATCACTAATCCATGGAACCTACAAAATCATGAAGGCAGAATCAACTATTAACCTGCAGGCTGGAATCCTGTAGCCTATAAGGACATGCTCTCTTTGAATTATGTTGTCTTTTTTTTTTTTTAATCAACTTGATTCTCAACATTTTTAAAATGTAACTATATGTAACTACCAGAGTTACAGCTTCTCTCAAAAAAACAAAAAAATCTTATCAAAAGATCTGGAAAGTAGACCCACACTTTGGTGTAGCTAAATCAGTGAAGATATGCGGCACCCAGCCAAACAGGAACAACATTCCTGCTTCCATAAGAAAAGGAACTGAGGAGGAAGTGGCAGCCAGAGCCTGTGCAGAAGCCCCGCCAACAGCCGCGAGCCTGCCCGGGGCCCAGACCGCCCTGACGCCTGATATTCCACAGCCTGAGCTGCCCAGCTCTTTCTGAGTCTGTGAACTGCCAAAGCACCTATCCTTCCAAACGATTCTCAATGAACTGCTTCATCATGCTCGTGCTTTGTATATAAACAAAGCATCAAAATTCAATAACAAGGATTTCAGAAAGTGAGCACAGAGAAAAAGAGAGTAAAACAGTACCCCAAGATAATTTCCCAGAACCGAAGGACACACATTTCCAGACCAAAGTATCCACCAAATGCAGTACAAGAAACATAAGACGACCTATGCTAATGAATTCTGTAACAATGAGGAGGAACTGTGAAAACCTTCCTGGAAGAGAAAAAAGGTCACACAAATGATGAAGAATCAGAATGTCATAAGACTTCTCAAGAGCAGACCTGGAAGCCAGAAAACAACACAGCAGTACCACCAAAACTCTGAGGAAAAGGGATCTAAGTCACAGCTAGACTTGAAGACTCGACCCTATCAGTCAAGTTTGAAAATAAGACTTCATTTTCTTGCGTGGGTTTTCAAAAAATTTACCTTCAACACACCCACTCTTAGGAAGCTGAAACCTTTAACTCTATAATTTGTTATACTGAAAATATAAACATAAAAAATAATTTTTCCAGAAAAAATGATCAGAATTGACCCGTGGATTTAAAAAAGTTAAACAGACCAATAATAAAAAGAAGAAACCAAAAATTAAACAGGCAACAGACCCAAATGGCTTTGCAGACAAGAGTTCTTTCAGCATTTAACAAAGAGATTTTTACAATATCCAGAAAATTTCACAACTCATTCGAGGCAGTTAGCCTATCTTATAAAAACACAGAAGAGCACAAAGAAAACTATAAGCCAATCTCTCTTATGATCAGACAGTCCTAAAATGAAAAGCAACCGAACACCAAAAAGAACAAAACCTGAAGAACCAGAAGACTGTGAACCCAAGAATGTGTGGCTGATTCAGCACTGGACATCTATCGATACATTACAATAAGGTATTAAACAAGGGGCCTCACGGGACTTCCCTGTGGTCCAGTGGCTAAGACAGCCCACTCCCAGTGCACGATTAGATCCGCAGTCAGGAAACTAGATCCCACATGTCATTGCTTTCTGACTCTCGTAATCCCACAGATCGCAGCCTGCCAGGCTCCTCTGTCCATGGATTTTCCAAGCAACAATACTGGAGTGGCCTGCCATTTCCTTCTTCAGGGGATCTTCCCAACCCAGGGATGGAACTTGCATCTCCTGCTTGGCAGGTGGATGGAGTCTTTACCACTGGCCACCTGGGACACTAGATCCCACACGCTGCAACTGAAATCCCACACGCCACGATGAATATCCAAAATCCACGTGCCGCAACTAAAACCTGGGGCAGCCAGATAAATAAACAGAAACAAAGAATAAAAAGAAGGGACCTCATGATCACTATGCGGAAAAAGCATTTGATAAAATCAAAACACTAATTCAAAATACAAACTTTTTTACCTAAACAAACAATAACTATCAGAAACCTACAGCAAGCACCATACACACTGGTAAAACATTAAACAAACATTCGTTAAAACTCCTAACAAGATGGCAAGATAAAGATACCTGTCATCAGCCCACTACCAAACATTCTATAGAAGGACTTGACAATGAAAACTTCTAGAACAAAAAGTACAAGAAGAAGAAATGAGACATAAATACTGAAATAGAGGAGACTGCAGATACAACAGTCTGAAAATCTAAAGCATCAAATATTAAAACAAAATTCCAGTAAGCCAGTTATATATAATGACAAAAAAAGAAAATAGTTTTTCTATGGTAAATCAGCAAAAAATTCCAGAATACTGTATGATAAAAAAAATTGTACCATCCACAACAACAAATACAAAATATCTAGGAATAACACTAACAAGAAATATAGAACTACATAAAGAAAATCTTACAAAGGTAAGTTCATTTGTTGTTCGGTTGTTAAGTCTCATTCAACTCTGCGATCCCATGGACCGCAGCATACCACGTTTCCTGTTCTTCACCATCTCCCGGAGTTTATGGACACTCATGTCCATTGGATCCATGATGCCATCCAGCCATTTCATCCTCTGTCACCCTCTTCTCCTGCCCTCAATCTCTCCCAGCATCAGGGTCTTTTCCAATGAGTCGGCTCTTCACATCAGGTGGCCAAAGTATTGGAACTTCAGCATCAGTCCTTCCAATGAATATTCAGCGTTGATTTCCTTTAGGATGGACTGGTTGGATCTCCTTGCAGTCCAAGGGACTCTCAAGAGTCTTCTCTAACACCACAGTTCAAAGGCATCAATTCTTTAGCACTCAGCTTTCTTTATGGTCCAACTCTCACATCCGTACATGACTTCTGAAAAAACCATAGCTTTGACTAGACAGATGGCAGAGATCCTTTCTCCTCTGGAAGTTACCTTAGTAAAACTGTTTTCGTATCTGCCATCTCTTCTATTCCAATATTTATATAACCCAACCTCTGAGATCAGTGTTCAGCATGGAGGAAATACTCAAAAATGTGGTAGATGACTGATGGACAAAAATGAGCTTGACAGTGAGACATTCTTATTGCTGGATGAAAAAAATACATATTGTAAAAATATCCATCGTCCCCAAGTTGCATTGTGTGTGTGCTAATCGTGTCTGATTCTTGGCAACCCCATGTACTGTAGCCCACCAGGCTCCTCTATCCATGGAATTCTCCAGGCAAGAATACTGGAGGGGGGTGTCATTTCCTCCTCCAGAGGATCTTCCTGACCCAGGGATCAAACTCATGTCTTTTGCATTTCCTGCATTGGCAAGTGGATTCTTTAACACCTTGGAAACCCCAATTGCATTAATAAACTCAATGCAACGTCAAAGAATTTCAGAATTCTTTATAGAATGTGACAATTCTGAAGTTTATTTTTTTTTTTAATGCAGAGCTAATCAAGAAATTTCTGAAAAAAATTCTATAATGTATATAGACAAACACACACTATGAAACAGTAATTTTCTAAAATTATGAGAATTTAAATACATCACAAAATGGAAAAGAAAGAATTCAGTAAGGAAAGCTATGACAAATCTAGTGTATTAAAAAGCAGAAACATCACTTGGTTGACAAAGGTCCATATAGTCAGAACTATGGTTTTTCCAGTAGTCATGTACAGATGTGAGAGCTGGACCACAAAGAAGGATGATCACCAAAGAATTGATGCTTTTGAACCATGGTGCTAGAGGTGAGTCTTGAGAATCCTTTGGACTGCAAGAATATCAAACCAGTCAATCCTAAAGAACATCAACCCTGAATATTCACTGAAGGACTGATACTGATGCTGTAATACTCTGGCTATCTGAGGCGAACAGCCAACTCACTGGAAAAGACCTTGATGCTGGGAAAGAATGAAGGCAGAAGGAGAAGGGGGCGGCAGAGGATGAGATGGTTGGATGGCATCACTGACTCAATGGACATCAATTTGCGCAAACTCCAGGAGATAGTGAAGGTCAGGGGAGCCTGATGTGCTGCAGTCCATGGGATCACAAAGAGTCGGACATGACTTGGTTACAGAACAACAAAAGAAAGAATGAGAATTTAAATATATCATAAAATAGAAAAGAAATAATTCAATAA
This sequence comes from Bubalus bubalis, assembly GCF_019923935.1. NCBI lineage: Eukaryota > Metazoa > Chordata > Mammalia > Artiodactyla > Bovidae > Bubalus > Bubalus bubalis. Next base: position 116,826,596 of record NC_059164.1, on the reverse strand, counting down.
ATTGTATTAAAACTGTTAGAAGCCCTAAAATCACACACAAAATACATCCAAAATAAAATTCCATGTGGAATAAAAGCTAAACATAAAAAAGCACAGACATAAAATGTTAAAAGCACAGGGGAACTCTTGGCATGGGGATAACGTTAGGAAAAAAATTTTACAAAAACAAGTGACAGGAAAAAAAATCTGAACAAGAAGATACATATATAAATGAATCACTTTGCTATAAACCAGAAACTAACACAACTTTGTAAATCAACTAGACGTCAATATAAAAAAAATTTTGGCGGGAGGGGGGAAGAGGGGGTCACCATTCCCTGGTGACCTAGTAGTTATGATTCTAGCCTTTAACTACCTTGACCTCAGGTTACCCCAGTCAGGTAACTGAGATCACACAAGCCATGAGAAGAAGCCAAAAAAAAAATTAAAGTGACATTTTTCACAAGGTAAAATTTTAAAGCTTCCATAATCAAAAGCTTAAAAAAACAAAAGGAATTGGCAACCCACTCCAGTATTCTTGGTGGGAAAATCCCACGGGCAGAGGAACCTGGTAGGCTACAGACCATGAGGTGGCAGAGAGTTGGACACAACTGAGCAACTTCACTTTCACTTTTCATAGGGCAAGCAAAATAAAAAAAAAGTCTATAATCCTAACATAATACACAAAGAGTTCTTTAAAATGATAAGTCAACCACTCAATAAAAAAGACAAATTATATAAACAATTCACAGAAAAATAAATATAATACATGAAAAGATGATTAATTTCAACAGATCTGGGAAATACAAATTACAACACTGAGGCTATTTTCCTGCCTTTTACAAAGATTCTCAAAGCATGGGGCAACTGTCCTTTCATACAGTACCGTTGGAAAGATAAAGTGGTACCAGCTTTTTTGAGGATAACTTGAAAATGCTACCAAAATTTAAAATATATGCAGCTTATTTCCACTTCGGGAGTTATCAAACCTCCAGAAATATTTGCTTCAGCACACCACAATTGTGTCTGTAGATGTTTAGTGCAGAATCTTCCACAGTAGTGAAAAAGGACATATAACTGAAATGTCCATCAATATGATATCATTAATCAATAAATGGTGGAACCACATAACTCTCACCTACTAACACAGGAGAGATTGCCAAGACCTACTATTAAGTGAACAAAGCTAATTGGGGAACACTACATGACTCCATTCATACCATAAAAGGCCACACTGCTGTAAATGTGCAACTTACAAATGCACAGAAAGGGGTAGCTGCCAAGTATTTACTGAACATATACTACATGCCAGGAACCTGGAATACACAGCAGGTGTAACAGGCAGCATTACTGTCCTCAAGGGGCTTGCAGGCTACTGGGGAAGAGAGAGTAAAAAAAGAAGCGATCAGGTAACCAAATACAATCACAAACCCCACAAATGTTCGAGAAACAAGGTTGCCACAGAATAAGAAACAAGGTTGCAACAGAATAAAGATATCTGAGGGAGGCACATAAGCCAGAGATGGACATACTTGAGACACAAAGAAGAATGCTCAAGGAAGGCCTCCAGGAGCCTGAGACCTAGGGGATGAGGAGCTGGCTGACAGGAGCTGGCTGAGGCTGGGGGCTGAGCCATGCACGACTCAAACAAACCTTGGTAAGCAGCCTGGCTTTAGTCTAAGAACAATGGGAGAACAGATGTGCATGACAAAATGGAAGGGAAAACTCCAAATCATCAAGGATGAAGCCTAATCCTCTAAAATGGCAATTCTCAAAAACTTTCTGGATTCAAACTTATTAGAGGACATCAACCAGCTTTTATGTCAATTGCATTCATTGGTATTTGCCATTTTCGAAACTTGAAAAAACATGCAAGCACACACTACATTAGCCATCAGTACGATAACGTCTTCACGTGTGATGCATACAGCCTCTGGAGAACTCGCCTGCAGTCACGTGAAACAGTGAAACATGCCAGGCTACATTAGTATTACTAATGAGAACAGTTCTGACCCAGGAGTATCCAGACTACCTACCTCTTGAAAATGATACAAAACTCCAGCAAGTAAACAATAACTAAAGCAAATATTTTCAAACTCTAACTAGAAAGCCTCGGGGGGGAGGGGGAACCACGTGACAGAAAAAAGGCATGCACCAAATCATATTGCCTGAAGTCACATTTCAGTGCTGGTCTCTTAAGTTTTTCTGTTTTGCCATAGGAACTCTTTGATACTTTGGCCAAAATTCCTAGACAGGGTCGCTACAATGTAGTCTTAAATCAGCATTATTACTGAAGAGTATATAGCAGAATGGCCTAACGTTTCAATAATGAGAACTCCGCCCGAATGCGGGTGGTGTTCACCCTTTTCCACCTAAGGGTCCCCTTTATCAGAGTTTCCGAACAATCAGAAAACTCACTTCCAAGTGTTTTACTCATATTAAAAACAAACAAAAAACCTCAGTCAACAAAAATGTGATTTCAAGCAGAAAATGATTTTGCCTGAAAAAATCAGGTACGGTGTGAGTTAGGTGCTCGGTCAAACTTGTCTACGTTTGGAAGACAAGACAAAAAACTGCCGTTTCTGCCCCAGTTCCACCCTCTGCAAGACGCTGACAAGCAAGCACTAATGGGTCCGGATTCAGACAACTGAGGAGTTCAGGGAAATTAGAGCAGTCGCGGGAGGTTCTTTTTTCAGACTCCTTACTCTCTGAAATGCCCCGCAAACGCCTTCCCTCAGGTCCGTGCGCCTCAGCCAGGTCCAGTAAGGGGCTGGAAACCACGCCGAGCCCTCCCGAACGACCCCAGCGGGGCCGCGACCCTCCCCGAGTGCGCCCGGCGGCGGGCGCTGTCCCCCCGCGCAGGCCGCCCGCCGCCTCAAGACAAGGACACCCGAGACCCCGACCCCCCGAGCCTCCCGGGGGCACTACGACGGCCGGGAGGGGCCCGCCGCCGCCTCCCGCGCGCGGCCGTTCATTTACCTCCGGCGCCCGCTGCTCCGCCCGCTCCCAGGGCGGCCGCCATGGTGCTCGCTGGGCCCGGCCTTCAGCCTCGCCCCACCAAGCCAGCTGGGGGGTGCCGCCGGGCCAGCCGGGGCCCGGGGACGCGCGGCGGGGGGCGGGGAGGACGGGGGACGGGGGCGGCCGGCCGGGCCTGGGTGCCGGAGGCGGCGCGGCCAGCGGGTGGGGGCCCTCCGGCCTGCTCCTCCGCAGGAAGAAAACAACAAACTATCGCAACATGGCGGACGGCTCGCCTGCCGCCGCGGTGCACGCCGGGATGATGGCGGCCGGGAGGCGCCGGCGCGGGCCCTTCCCGCCGGCTGCGGCGGCTCCTGGCCGCCCCCGGGGAAACGGAGGCCGAAGGTGGAAGGCAAACTCGCAAGCGGCCGCCTCGCTGGGCTTCCAGACAGCCCAGTGTTGAACGCGGGGGCCGGGGCGGTTGCCGGCCGTAGCGCGGCCCGAGCTCTGTCGTAAGGCGTTTTGCAGCAGTTGGCGCCGAGCTTTACGCCTGGCGGAAGTCCCGTTGGAAGTGGGAGAGGCCCCGCGCCCCGCTACGGGGCGGCAGCCGGGTTTCTGTGTTCGGACTGTGAGGCGCGGGCTGGGGGCGGAGTCACGGCGCTAGGGGCCGACGCGTGGGGCTAGGGCGCCTGCGGCGGGCGGGGCGGCGCCCGGCTGGCGCTCTGCGGACTGCGGGGCGGCGGCAGGTTCGCCGAGCGGGTGGGCCTTGAGACTGTTACACTGCGCTGAACGAGTGCGCGAGAGGAGCGGGAAGGGTTGAGAGCGTGGTGCTAACGAGCGACAGAGAGGGCATCAGGGTGCGGAGGAGGCTGAGGGCTGCTGGGGAGGAGGCGTCTGAAGACCACTTCTCACTCGGCGGGTGGATGGGGTGAATGTAGCTAGGCCTTTAAGTACAGACGAGCTACGGACGTTGGTGGAAGAACAAGGAATGTGAGAAATATGCGGAAAGAAAAGGGTCATTTTAGGTAGGAAGAGAAGGCCGAACATAGGCGCAGAGATGCCAAAGGACTTCATATGAATCCTCAAGCAGTACTCGTGGACGCTCTTAGGAGAAAAGAATGCTTTATGGTGGAAAAGCCTAGAAAACTCCGCCTTAACTGATGATAGTAAACGTTTTCCCATAACGGAGTAAATCAGAATTTTGTGCCACCTGAAAGGATGCAACAGGACGAAACAGTCTCACTTCGGTGGTAATCCAGTCGCAGATACGTAACTGAGTCTAATCTTGAAGAAATAAGGACAAAAAAAAATTGAGGGACGTACCACAAAGGTCTTCCGAAGTGTTGGAAGTCACGAAAGTCAAGAAAAGACTGAGGAATTTTTTCAGATTGAAGAAAAAATAGACATGACAGCTGAATGCAATGCATGATTCTGAACTGGATCCTTTCACGCTAATGAATATTATTGGAACAATTTGCAAAAATCAGAGTCTGAAAATAAGATGGGAGTTATGTAGCAGACTTCACTTCCTTATATTGATGATTGCAGGTACTATGCAGGAAGAAAGTGTTTGTTGGATTACAGAGTCCAAGTTTGTGTTTCTTGCTGCCTGGCAGGCCAATAAATCAAGAGACAAGGTGTTGGGGCAAAAACTAACACTTGATTTGGAAAGCCTACAGACCCAAGAAGATGATGCACTAGTGTCCCCAAGAACCACGTGTTAGAATTCAGCCTTCTTTTATATTAAAGGGGAGGAAGTGATTATTACAAACTAGAGTCCTTTGTTCTTGCCGCTCTCTGCAAAGGTCTGGTTACAGTGTTTCTATAAACCACCCCAGCAAGACAAATGTTACTCTCTCTTCTACCACTTTTTAATCTCTACACAAATGGAAAAGTGCTATACGGTTAAAGGTCAGATCCTTGAGAATGGCCTGTCCTCAATAGTTCAGGCTACAGGCAACATTCTTAACTACAGCAAAAACACTAGAATACAAAGATTAAAAGAAACAGATCCGACATGGACTCAGATTTGTTCTTCCTTCTTACAAAAGTACCTGATGGCACATCAAGTCAGGAACTTATTCTCAAATGGTTCAGAATAAAAGGGTTTTACTCTATATGAAACTTTTCTAGAAAATTCTAATTGCTTCAAAACAGTGTAGCACAACTAACACAACACTGTAAAGCAATTGTACTCCAAGTTAATGTTTAATGAGAGAACCAAAGAGTAGTTTGTGATGATGGTCTCACAGGTATATACACATATCCAAACATATCAAATTGTATACATCGAGTTTATGTCATTTTTTTGTATATCAATTATAACTCAATAAAACTGCAAAAAAAATTCACTGTTGAAGTAAAAAATGCAAAAGAGGAGTTAAACAGAAAAGAGACTTGAGAAAATTAAAGACAGGAAAAGATTTCCCAGAATATGCCACAAAAAAGTGGGGGATGGGGGTGGAGGGACAACATGAAGGAGAGGTTTGAACATTTGAAGCTTGAAATGAGAAAATCAAATTCATGAGAAATTGCATTGCAAAAAGTAGAGAAAAAAGAGAACGGAAAAGAGGCAATGTTTGAAAAGAGATGGAAGATACAAACCCACAAATACAGGAGGCATAACAAATACAAGCAAGAAAAATAAAGCCACACCTAGACATACATGATGAAACTGAACAGCATCCACAAAGGCGATCTTAACACAGACATGAAGAAACTGCTTCTGGTCATGATGGAGACACAGGGACAGACTCCCCTCCCTCCAGAACTTGAAAAGACGCATTTGAAAAAACAAAAATGATTTCCGACATTGGGCCACAGGCAGCACAAGCCTGTGGGCACTGAGAGAAAGGAAACCTTATAATCGTCCAGCTTTCTGCCTGGAAACAGTTTCTGGACCATGAGGCAGGAGAGGACACTCAAATAAAACACAACTGTCTTAAAGACTTGAGGAGACAGACCAGAATTTAGAGGGACTAACATGGGACATTGTGGGGGGTGGTAGTGCAGATGATGCAGCAATGCTTAGGAAGAACTCCAAGAATCCACACAGGGACACCTTGAATGTGCTGCTGCATCGAGAAATCCCATGAATATCAACAAAGGACCAGAACAACCAGAAAGCTATAAACAACCATTCTTGGAGCTCAGGCAGAGCTGGGCAACGTTTAAACTTCAACCACCCAGAGGGGATAACCCTGGCTGACCACCCAGGACCTTCAGAAAGATCCAAGAAGGGTCCATGCATTAGAACTAGGACAAAGGAGCACTAGAATCTCCTAACAAAGCTTTTAAACAACTCCTGAAATGGTTTATGCTAATCAGCACATAATTTAATGGCCCACCAGAACAAACTTCAGTTTTCTTTAACAAAAAACCGACCTAGCCCTCAATAAAGTAAAATTCACAGAGGCAGGAATTTAAAGAAAAATTACTAATGAAAGGAAGAAGCAGGAATATATGACCAATACCAGGAGAAAAATTAATAAACAGAAACATACGTAACAGAGACAACAGAATTATCAGCCCAGGGATTTCTAAGACTTGATATAAATATGCTCAAGGACTTAAGGTAAATGGGACCCTAGAATGTGAAGTCAAGTGGTCCTTAGAAATCATCACTATGAACAAAGCTAGTGGAGGTGATGGAATTCCAGTTGAGCTATTCCAAATCCTGAAAGATGATGCTGTGAAAGTGCTGCACTCAATATGCCAGCAAATTTGGAAAACTCAGCAGTGGCCACAGGACTGGAAAAGGTCAGTTTTCATTCCAATCCCAAAGAAAGGCAATGCCAAAGAATGCTCAAACTACCGCACAATTGCACTCATCTCACACGCTAGTAAAGTAATGCTCAAAATTCTCCAAGCCGGGCTTCAGCAATATGTGAACCGTGAACTTCCTGATGTTCAAGCTGGTTTTAGAAAAGGCAGAGGAACAAGAGATCAAATTGCCAACATCCGCTGGATCATAGAAAAAGCAAGAGAGTTCCAGAAAAACATCTATTTCTGCTTTATTGACTATGCCAAAATCTTTGACTGTGTGGATCACAGTAAACTGTGGAAAATTCTGAAAGAGATGGGAATACCAGACCATATTACCTGCCTCCTGAGAAACCTGTATGCAGGTCAGGAAGCAACAGTTAGAAACAGACATGGAACAACAGACTGGTTCCAAATTGGTAAAGGAGTACATCAAGGCTGTATATTGTCACCCTGTTTATTTAACTTATATGCAGAGTACATCATGAGAAACGCTGGACTGGAAGAAACACAAGCTGGAATCAAGATTGCTGGGAGAAATATCAATAATCTCAGATATGAAGATGACACCACCCTGATGGCAGAAAGTGAAGAGGAACTCAAAAGCCTCTTGATGAAAGTGAAAGTGGAGAGTGAAAAAGTTGGCTTAAAGCTCAACATTCAGAAAACGAAGATCATGGCATCCGGTCCCATCACTTCATGGGAAATAGATGGGGAAACAGTGGAAACAGTGTCAGACTTTATTTTTCTGGGCTCCAAAATCACTACAGATGGTGACTGCAGCCATGAAGTTAAAAGACGCTTACTCCTTGGAAGGAAAGTTATGACCAACCTAGATAGCATATTCAAAAGCAGAGACATCACTTTGCCAACAAAGGTCCATCTAGTCAAGGCTATGGTTTTTCTAGTGGTCATGTATGGATGTGAGAGTTGGACTGTGAAGAAAGCTGAGCGCCGAAGAATTGATGCTTTTGAACTGTGGTGTTGGAGAAGACTCTTGAGAGTCCCTTGGACTGCAAGGAGATCCAACCAGTCCATTCTGAAGGAGAGCAGCCCTGGGATTTCTTCGGAAGGAAGGATGCTAAAGCTGAAACTCCAGTACTTTGGCCACCTCATGCGAAGAGTTGACTCATTGGCAAAGACTCTGATGCTGGGAGGGATTGGGGGCAGGAGGAGAAGGGGACGACAGAGGATGAGATGGCTGGATGGCATCACTGACTCGATGGACGTGAGTCTGAGTGAACTCCAGGAGTTGGTGATGGACAGGGAGGCCTGGCGTGCTGCGATTCATGGGGTCACAAAGAGTCGGACACGACTGAGCGACTGATCTGATCTGATCTGAATGAGGAAGGACAGAGAAGATATGAAGTGGAACTTTTAGAGGTGAAAATGCAATATTTGAAATTAAATACTCAGTGGAGAACAATAAAAGCAGATTAGAAATTTCCAGTTTCATCTCAGATATACAGAGAGCTGCAAAGAACATCACTGCCAAGCTCATGACAAAAAATTACAATCAATGGCAATTTTCTCAATCCATCAGAGAACCGAAGGGTTCCAAAGCAGCCGACGGGAAATGGAGACACAGACATCTACAAGGAAGAACAGGACCTGGGCCTTTGCTTACCTGGAGCAGACAAGTCAAGGTATCTTAGAAGCTGGAACTAAGATTCAGCTAAAAACGTTCAATGACATCTAAAGTCCACATGTGGGCTAACATGAGGGTATGAAGCCCCTCAGAGCTGCAGAGGCAGAAAGACCTGCACCATCCTGCAGGCTTCTTCTCCACGAACCCCATGAGGCTTTCACCAGAAAGATGGACAGAGTCCTGGGCACAGCCCTCGTGTGGGCTGAGAAAGGGAACAGCCACCACACACACATACACACCCCTACACATGCTCACACCTACACACACACCTACACACACTCACACCTACACACACTCCTCTTCTTCCCCCAAAAATAAACTGTAATCTTCAGGGCAGAAAAGCAACAGAAGCATGGCCTTGAGGAAATAGGGAACCCATTTTCACTGTGGCAAGGGGACAGAGAAAGAAAAAGCCCTAGCTTTTTTGGTTGTTGTTCAATCGCGCTTCAGAAACATGTTTAAAATGTCAATCTGGACAGTGCTCGTGGGCATCACAGCTGGCAGTGGCTGGCCTCCCAACCTTGTTACCGTCTTCCTTTGTTGTTTTAACAGAGAATGAAACTACACTCACAGGGCTCCCCCACTACCAAGCGGTCCACCCAGGAGACCTTCCAGTCTGATCCTTCCCCCACGTTGTGGAGAGCTTTCTGCAGTTACTGCACAGTATGAATAATGAAACTGAGATCTGTGTAAAAGCAAAAAGAAAAACAGTGCTCCTGGAAATGGGAATGTTAACTTTCTAAATTAATTCTTCTAGCCGCTTATAAATTGAACTCATCTTTTCCTGCTGGTCCCTGTTACACCTTAGCTTTCAGTATGAGTTCAAGCTCCCATCTTTTTTCTTGCTAACATTGTTTAATCTTTCCAAGTCCAAACGATTTGTGTTGTCTGAATACCAATCATCCTTACAGTCACTATCCCATTGTGCCAACTGATAAGTAGTCGCTTGGGTGTGCCCTCCTCACCTTCGGGGTTACCTTCCTGAGGGTGAAGGACCCATACATATTTCTGGCTTATTTGCTTCCTGTTAACATTAGCTGCCCACCAGCCACCACGAGAGGTGTGCAAGCATGGGGTGGCGCAGTGGAGGCACAAAGATGACCCTGATGCTGCCCTGCCCCAGGGGTCCCCGTCTGGTGTCACCAACAGTTCTAGGCGGTTCACATAAGAACAGCCCAGTCCCAGAGTGAATCTACAAGACCAAATTATTAAAACACTTTCTTGTTGAAGGAAGTTAGACATCCATCCCCCTGTTGCAAAGCTGGCAATTAACTCTAATATCCTCAAGTACTGACTGCAGACTGGAAAAAGAAATATGGTCATTGTGTATTGCAACTAAAAATTGCTGTTTATCATTTTCACTAGTGACAAATCTCGTGAGGCCATGCCTGAGCCCTGAGCCTTTTATGGTGTCTAACTGTGGGAAATTCTGAAAGAGAGGGGAATACCAGACCACCTGACCTGCCCCTTGAGAAAGCTGTATGCAGGTCAGGAAGCAACAGTTAGAACTAGACACGGAACAACAGACTGGTTCCAAATAGGAAAAGGAGTACGTCAAGGCTGTATATTGTCACCCTGCTTATTTAACTTATATGCTGAGTACATAATGAGAAACGCTGGACTGGAAGAAACACAGCTGGAATCAAGATTGCCAGGAGAAATATCAGTAACCTCAGATATGCAGATGACACCACCCTGATGGCAGAAAGTGAAGAGGAACTCAAAAGCCTCTTGATGAAAGTGAAAGTGGAGAGTGAAAAAAGTTGGCTTAAAGCTCAACATTCAGAAAACGAAGATCATGGCATCCGGTCCCATCACTTCATGGGAAATAGATGGGGAAACAGTGGAAACAGTGTCAGACTTTATTTTGGGGGGCTCCAAAATCACTGCAGATGGTGAATGCAGCCATGAAATTAAAAGACGCTTACTCCTTGGAAGGAAAGTTATGACCAACCTTGATAGCATATTCAAAAGCAGAGACATTACTTTGCCAAGAAAGGTCCATCTAGTCAAGGCTATGGTTTTTCCTGTGGTCATGTATGGATGGATATGAGAGTTGGACTGTGAAGAAGGCTGAGCGCCGAAGAATTGATGCTTTTGAACTGGAGATGATGGTTTTGTTGGAGAAGACTCTTGAGAGTCCCTTGGACTGCAAGGAGATCCAACCAGTCCATTCTGAAGGAGATCAGCCCTGGGATTTCTTTGGAAGGAATGACACTAAAGCTGAAACTCCAGTACTTTGGCCACCTCATGCGAAGAGTTGACTCATTGGCAAAGACTCTGATGCTGGGAGGGATTGGGGGCAGGAGGAGAAGGGGACGACAGAGGATGAGATGGCTGGATGGCATCACTGACTCAATGGACGTGAGTCTGAGTGAACTCCAGGAGTTGGTGATGGACAGGGAGGCCTGGCGTACTGGGATTCATGGGGTCGCAAAGAGTCAGACACGACTGAGCGACTAAACTGAACTGAACCTGGCGGCAGGCACATGTCCGGACCTTCATTTCCTCCTTTATGCACAAAGGGCATTGACAGCTGTACCAGGAGCACAGAAAATGTGCCACAAAGTTCCGGTAGCTTCTGAAATGGGAGGAAGGGTCAGTGTCCTGCAAAGGGCCTAAAAAGGGCGGAACACTAGGCCCGTTCCAAGGCAATGGCACCCCACTCCAGCACTCTTGCCTGGAAAAGCCCATGAACGGAGGAGCCTGGTAGGCTGCAGTCCATGTGGTCGCGAAGAGTTGGACACGACTGAGTGACTTCCCTTTCACTTTTCACTTTCATGCATTGGAGAAGGAAATGGCAACCCACTCCAGTGTTCTTACCCGGAGAATCCCAGGGACGGGGGAGCCTGGTGGGCTGCCGTCTGTGGGGTCGCACAGAGTCGGACGCGACTGAGCGACTCAGTAGCAGCCGCAGAGAACAGAGGCCACTCCCACTGTCTCCCGTGCCCTCTGTCGTCCATACTGCCCCCAGGGCTGGGCACTTAACCTGGGGGCATTCATCCTTCCACAGGGGGAGGTTGGAACAAGGTGGCCTGAGAGATGCCAGTGACTGTGTCCTTCTGAGCCTTGGGCTCAGATGTGAAGGAAGAGGGAGGAATGACAGAGTCCAAAAATAACTACTCGCCACTTCAAAGTCAGGCTAACGTAGTATGCAATGCAAAGGAAGGAATCTTCTTCAGCAGAAAATGAAAGGAATGTAGATCGCTGCTTTGTGCGCCATAGATAAACATTTACCAGCTGTATAAAGCCTAAACAATCCTGTCCTAATGGCGTACCCCAAATGTTTGTTCAATTTTTCGTTCACCACCTGCCATTTATAAGCTACGGCACTTATGCGCTGGGAGGGAAGAGCAGGTTATGCTCCCTCTGGCCAGAAGGAGTTTTAAACAAGGCTAAACAGACCAGGGAGAAATCGATGTGAAGCAACAGAAAGCTGTGCCAGTAGCGGGGGAGGGGGAGACCTTCAGGGAACAGCAGCCTGTCTGGATCCAGGGCAACAGGTCCTGGTTTATGCTGTCACCGTATCTAAGAGCATACACTAAGCTGTTGTTAATTTTCAAGCTCTCAGTATTGAATTAGGTCCCTAAGCACTTCAAAGATTTTTTTTTACAATAATCACTCATATATAGGATATCTTGTTTGAACTGAAAAATGCTTATAAAAAGGTTTTGCTGCTAGAAAGAGTGTTGACATTTAGAACATTATATGACTGACTGTGGAGACGACCGAAGTACATCCATAGACAAAGAGTGTAAGTGAAAGTGTTAGTCGCTCAGTTGTGTCCCACTCTTTGCGACCCCATGGACTGTAGCCCCCCAGGCTCCCCTGTCCATGGAATTCTCCAGGCAGGAATACTGGAGTGGATTGACACTCCCTTCTCCAGGGGAACTTCCCAACCCAGGGATCAAATGCAGGTCTCCTGCTTTGCAGGCAAATTCTTTACCGTCTGAGCCACCAGGGAAGCCCTAAAAGCCACTAATAAATCTCTCTTATTGAACTACATTGGAAATTAGAAGAAAAAAAAATAATGCTTTGATAAATGTTTGTCTCATAGAATTATATTAATTCAGTGGGTAAATGATTTTTTTTTTGAAAAAGAATTAAAACAATAAAAAGCAGCTAGAGATTGGTAAACTAGAGCTCATTAAAATTTGAAACTGCTTCATTATCTAAAAATGTCACTCAAATGTCAAAAGACACTAGGAAAAATAAACTAGGAAAAAAATACTTGTGTATGTCTAATAAAGTTTTAGTACCCAGAATACATACACACTAATCGGTAATAATAATAAAAACCAATAGCCCATTAGAAAAATGGGCAAAGGCTGACCTGGGTTCGATTCCGGGGTTGGGAATATCCCCTGCAGGAGGGCATGGCAACCCACTCCAGTATTCTTGCCTGGAGAATTCCATGGACAGAGGAGCCTAGCGGGCTACAGTCCCTGGGGTTGCAAGGAGTCAGACATGACTGAGCGGCTGAGCACATAAACGCACAGATGACAGATGAGAATGCTGAAATAGCTGATGACAATACAAGAAGCTGGGGAGCCTGACTGTGCAGGAGGCATACGCACTGAAGCCAGCTCACACGCACCAGATCGGTAGAGATTCAGAAGGTAAACAGTACCAAGTGCTGACGGTGCTGATGAAAGAAGGAAGTAGAACAGCCGCTCTTTAGAACGATTTGACAGTATCTGGTAAAGTTATTAATTAGTGAAGAAAAGAATATGCACTTCTACTCAGCAATATTCCTGCTGGTACACACCCGAAAGAGATGTTCACACATGTGCATCCAGAACGTGCTTGCAGCATTGCTGATTATAGCAAAAACCAACAGAATAAACGAATAAAAACCCAAACAAGCACAGGGTCAAATGCACATTTTTTCTTAATATATACGTTTTATTGACGTATGGTTGGCTTATCATGTGACAGGTGCACAGCAAGGAGATTCAGTTATGCATATCCACATATGTTATTTTTGAAATTATTTTCCATTATAGGTGATTATCAGAGAAGGCAATGGCACCCCACTCCAGTACTCTTGCCTGGAAAATCCCATGGATGGAGGAGCCTGGTGGGCTGCAGTCCATGCGGTCACAAAGAGCTGGACACGACTGAGCGACTTCCCTTTCACTTTTCACTTTCATGCATTGGAGAAGGATATGGCAACCGGCTCCAGTGTTCTTACCTGGAGAATCCCAGGGACGGGGGAGCCTGGTGGGCTGCTGTCTATGGGGTTGCACAGAGTCGGACACGACTGCAGCGACTTAGCAGCAGCAGCAGCATAGGTGATTACAAGAAATTGACTATAGTTCTCTGTGAAATGCACATTTTTTAAAAAAGAATGTATGAATAGATTGTTATATACTCACGAAGTGAAAGTGGTTAACCACCGCTAAACATGCCAAAATGGAAAGGCCTCAGATCAGAGAGTTGGACAAAAAAAGATTAAAATGTGTATATAGAGAAGACTTTCCTATAAAGCCAGGGTGTAAAGACATGCACACGCGTGGCAAATATTCCAGGCAGGGGACGGGGCACAGGCTGCACAGTCACAGTGCGATTCCATGTGTTTTGTGCTGGGCATGTTGCAAACTTCAGTCTCTGAAATGTATTGAATATCTGAAAGATCACATCATAATAAATCAGGCTTTTTTTCCACTCGTATGATAATATAATCTTCTGAATTCTCTGACTACTTTCTTCTTGCAATATTTTATTTTCCATTGAGCCATTTTACTTGTAAACATTTGACATCATAAATATCAAAAGTCTCAGATTTACTAGTCTGAAATTTTTAACACTTGAAAATCAGGGTAATGTTCTATTAGAAATTGTTTTTTGAGTTAAATATAGAAACAGAATGAAGTCAGCTGCTGATTTTTCACCCAAATGCTGATTTTTAAGGCTAATTTGTGATGTAACCGATCAAAAAAGAGAGGTTTTATTGAATCAGAACTGCCTAAGAACATTCTCTAGGTTGGTTTGAGTTTTGTCGGATTCTTCCAGCTTATTTTTTAAACTAAAGATCTGTTCAGTGTTCTTCCAACTAAAAAGTAATCCCAAAAGAGGGCATTTAGCTTTTTCTCTGGGGAAAAATGACCAAAAAAATTAAGGTCCAAGTATTTTTCCACCAGCAGAGTGTGCACCTACATACCTGCTGAGCATGTGTTTGTGTGACTAGGTGTGAAATAGGCACACCTGCATAGGTGCTAAGTGGGAAGTGGAGTGGAAACTGCTGTTCACGTGGAGATAGACAAATAGAAGACATATGAGGAAATAAGGAATCAGAAGTTTGAGGGGTGGTATGCAGAGCTCTATGGGAACAGGACACTCCAACCCAAACCGGGGCAGCCAGGGAGCCCACATGGGAACCAAGCTTTGCAGAAATCCCTGAGGATGGCGGATGAGGGGTTTGCGGGGGATGGTTTTCATGCAGGGACAGATGGGGACAACGTCCTCATTCTTTGCCTCTGCGAACCAATTGTTTTTAGTTTCCTTGCTTATTTTCTAAAAATTTATTATTATTTTTAAACCATTTTAAAATATAGTTTACAATGTTGTGTTAGTTTCAGCCGTACAGCAAAGCGATTCATTATACATACATATATATTCTTTTTCAGGTTCTTGTCCGTTATAGGAAATACCCAAGAATACCATTATAGGGTATTGCAAGATATTGTATATAGTTTCTTGTGCTGGACAGTAGGTGTGACCCAATTTTTTTTTTTAATGCTTAAAAATAATGTATTGAGAGAAGGAACTGAGGTCTTTATGATGGAGATCTGAGAGCGACCACTCAGCTTCTCGGCTGGGGTTTGGAGCAGCCCTAAGAGGAGATGGCTGGATGGCATCACCGGCTCAGTGGAGCTGAGTCTGAGTAGACTCCGGGAGTTGGTGATGGACAGGGAGGCCTGGCGTGCTGTGGTCCATGGGGTCTCGAAGAGTCAGACACGACTGAGCGACTGAACTGAACTGAACTGAACTGAAGCTACCCTTCTCCCCCAAACCCCCACCCTAGCCCTCCCCACCCCTCCCCGTCAGGGGCTGCCTTTGCCGGTCTTTGGGATTAGGGAGGGAGTGGCTTGGAATGTATTTCTAGCCGCAAACAGTACTCTTCTTCTTCAGCTGGATTCCAGCAAACATAACTTTTGCCCACCTCTACATTTCTAGAGGGGTTTTTTGATATGTGTGTCCCATGTAGACTGATGCCTCAGGAAACTGCCCAGCTGGTCCACCCCTAGAGGCTTCTCCAGGCTTCTCCACTGGTTCTCCCCTCTGTAGTTGACAGCTGCCTGGAGGGGGCTACTCCGGGACCGTGGACATGTACCGTCTCTATTCAAACCTTGCCTGTTCATCGATTCTTCTTGGGTGAATTCATTTTGAAGACATTGGGTGCTAAAGGATGCTTTTCTAACTCCACATTCTACATTTATCCCTTGTGACACCGCTGTAAGGAAGAGCTTTCACTACTGGCTCTTTATTTATTTATTTATGTCAGGACAGACTCAAGAAATCATATTCTATTCTATGGATCATAATCTATTATTATCATGACTCATCCTGCTCGAATTGTCGCAGGTTTGGCCATTTGAAAACCCTTCAAGTTGTACCCATGTCCTCTCACCTTGAGCTTCAGAGTACGTCACGCCCACCCCCGAGTCCCTGTGTTGAAACCCTACCCGGCATCGTGGTGATGTTAGGAGACGAGACTTTGAGGGCCGATCGGGTTTAGGTGAAGTCGTGAGCGTGGATCTCTCACAACAGGTCAGCATTCTCAGGATACTGGAGCTCAGGTCATGTACCCTCTGCCACGTGAGCATGCAGCGAGAAGGCGGCTGTCTGACCACCGGAAGAGAGCCCTCATCAAGAACCCGTGCGGCCGGATTTTGATCTTGGACATCCAGCCTCCAGAACCCAGAGAAATAAATGTTTTCTTCAAGCTGCCCAGTAGGGCGGTACTTTATCATAGCCGTCCACTCTGTTAAGATAGCGAGGTGAGCCAGAGAACGCTAGTCTTAGTTCTTTCCTTGTCCCGCCTCTTCTGTGTTGCTTTGTTATTTGTTTGGAACACACCTTTTGGTTCTCTTGTTTGTTCGCATCTCATGGGAAGTCTCCCTCCATTCTTACTGATTGATGTGACATTAACTTGGTTCTAACCCCAAGCCTACTAAGGGCATAATCAGCAGGGTATCGCTTTCCATCCCTGACACCCCTCCATATCCCCCATCTTTTGCACCCCATACTCGCCATCCTCTGCAATGGTCTCTGACTTCCCTTTTCTGGGTTTCTACTTTGCAACAGACAACTTGCATGTTTCTTTATTCTTAGTTCTCAGATAAAAGGATCTTCACATATAGACACACACACCATTTCCCTCTTTCTCGTGGGCTGGCGCTCTGTGTTATTTAGCATCTGGGGCTTGTCAGCAGCGCTGATACCTACCCCTTGGGTAGGTGACGGCCTGGGGTCCTCTCCTTTGGCTGTTTTCGCTGGACACTCACCTCGATCATTGTCCCCGTCGGGTCGTGTTGGAGCACAGAGGATGCTCTGAGATGGGAAAGCTGCAGTGGGCAGTTTGCTGGCCGGACCATTAACATGTGGTTGCTCCAAACAGGGGAGTAAATGCTCCAGAAGAAATCCCTTTATCTTTGAAGTTCTCCTGCAGAATGATAGAAACAGATGGGTGCTAGTCAGTGCCACGGACGTCCTCACCCTCTGCCCTACCTGGATATGCAATTTCACGATTCCATGCAGTTCACACAGCTCTCAGCCCACAGGCCACGAGCCCTGCTGAAATGTAAAACTGTGAGCATGGATACAAAGTCTTCAAAGGAAGGATGAAGGGAGACGGTCACTGCGGCTGCCCTAAGCGCTCTGAAAGTGTGCCTCAGGGAAGTCCAAGGCCCCAGGGCTGGGGTCTGGTGAGCGGAGGGAGGCAGGAAGCCCACACCGCCGCAGGGGGCACTCCTCCATCACCCCACGTGGAGAGCTCGCCCTCGGGGAGTTTAGAAGAGCTGCGCCTCGGGGGCGAGTCAGTGCTGGTCTGGGCCCCCAGGTGGCCCTGAGGTGTGAAGACGGGCGGGGATTTCCAGGTACAGTCTGTTCAGACTTGAAGCCCAGGTGTCAGCTCAGCTGGTAGCGGGAACTGAAGCGACCTGCACTCTCCCAGGGCTTCCCTGACAGCCCAGTTGGTGAAGAATCCACCTGCAATGCAGGAGACCCTGGTTCGATTCCTGGATGGGGAAGTTCTGCTGGAGCAGGGATAGGCTACCCACTCCACTATTCTTGGGCTTCCCTGGTGGCTCAGCTGGTAAAGAATCTACCAAGGGCCCAGGCAGCCTGGCGGCAGGGCTGCTCCCCAGGCCAGAGAGCGTGGGGGGCCACCTTCCAGCCCGCCTGCACGTCTCAGACAAGGGAGGACAGGAGATCCAGGCCACCTCTTGTGGGCTCACGGGAGTTTACAAGCACTGGCCTTCTTTGAATAGTTCCTTCTCAATTTTATTTGACCTCATTGTAGATTTTTTTTTTTTTTTGCAAAAAATATGATTATTTGTTTTTCCCTTTTTTCTTTCTTTTTTAAAAATTAATTTATTTTTTAATTGGAAGATGATTGATTTACAGAATTTTGTTTTCTGTCAAACCTCAACATGAATCAGCCACAGGTATACATATATCCCCTCCCTTTTGAACCTCCCTCCCATCCCCCTCCACATCCCACCCCTCTAGGTTGATACAGAGCCCCTGTTTGAGTTTCCTGAGCCAGACAGCAAATTCTCATTGGCTATCTATTTTACATATGGTAATGTAAGTTTCCTTGTTACTCTTTCCAGACATCTCACCCTCTCCTCCCCTCTCCACATTATTTTTATTTTAAAGAAGCAGCAGTTGGAATAAAATTGTACGCAGTGAAATAGTACACTCAGGAAACCAGATCAGTACACAGGGCTTCACTTGGACTGGCCCATGGCCTTAAACAAACTGTCCCTGCTCTCTGCCCCCTTCCTCACCTTTAGGGTGAGTGATAACATGCTGGTCTCTGGGGCTGTGGAGAGGAGTAAATGAGTTACTGCGTTAGGTGGTGCTCGGCATTGGGTGCATATTAACCAGCCTGCAGCCTGATTACTCCTCCGCCAATGCCAGCTTCAGCCCCACCACCACCAGCATGGCCACCACTTCCGTTGCCATCGTGACTCAGCTATTGCCAGCAGCGTGAGCACAGTCTGGGTTAGTCGGATGGCGTGCTGGTAACCGCAAAGTCCAAACAGCTAGTTAGTGGAGGCTGGGGCTTATTTACAGCACAAACTCCTGGGCCCGGCCCTTAGACAGTCTGCGTCAGCGGGTCTGGGGTGAGCCCCGGAACCTGCCTTTTTGGTGAGCGTGATGAGTGGTTCTGCTCCAGGCCCGCCCTCTGAGAAGCATCCTGTCAGCCTGAGCCTGGGGGTCGGGGGCACAGGTGGGAGCAGAGCCACGTGCCGGCTTCTCTTCATCGACTAGATACGATGTGAAGCGTCTACCCGCCCGTTCTAATCTGTAGAGAATACTCAAGAAACCCCGTCAGCACCTGCTGAGTATCTTCCAGATGCTGCTTTATTCCAGGCATTCGTGAAGAGACAGAAGACCCCAGCCCTTCTGGAGTTATGGTCTAACTTGGACAAATAGACAATAAGCAACACATAAATGTACTGAATAGCGAGGGTGACATGACTGGGGCATGAAGAGCAGGGCAAGCCTGACTGAGGTGTGGCTGCAGCTCTCAACCAGCGATCAGGGAGGGCCTCACTGAGGCGACACTGTGGCCGAGGCCTGGAGGAGGCGAGGGCCTAGTCACGCGACATCTGGGGGAAGATGCTTCAGGCGGAGGGAACAGCCAGTGCAAAGGCCCTGAGGCATGATGGTGCATGGAGGAGTGAGGACCAGTGACATGGTCCTGTGGTTGAAGCAGCCTTGGTGCTAGTCACAGGAATAGGAAATGAGGGTCTAAGAGGTAAGGACTTTTTTTTTTTTTAATACAGTTTTTAACTTTTAAGAAATATTCAGTTCACACACATAGTTCAAAGACCTTCGGTCTTTCCCTACAAAAGTTGTTAATGAGACTAAAGTGTGGACTTCCCAGTGGCTCTAGTGGTAAAGAATCTGCGTGGAGCAAAAAAAATCTACCTGCAATGCAGGAGACCCAGGAGATGTGGGTTTGATCTCTGGGTCAGGAAGATTCTCTGGAGGAGGGCATGACAACTCACTCCAGAATTCTTCCCTGGAGGACCCCATGGACAGAGGAGTCTGGTGGGCTACAGTCCATGGGCTTACAAAGAGTTGGACACGACTGAAGCAACTTGGCACGCATGAAAGGATGTGTAGCCAAGCTCACTGGGGGTGTTTTTCAAGCTTGCTCACTGCTTAGCAGCGGGTGACGAAGTCAGCTTAGTGGGTCATGAGCACTACTTTAAAAATGTAACCAGTCCTTTAGTATAGAACAGAATGCAAACCATCAGAGAGTGCTGAACCTAGCTAAATAGCTATTTCATGAAAGTTTTGTTTTCTGTGTCACAGAAAGTTAAGGGAACCGAGGCATTTGATATGTGAGTTTTGAATCTTATTGACTCAAATCTCTGCTCCAGCCACTGAATAAAATTAATTAGTGACCAAACTGTCCTTCTTTCCAAAAATCCACGCATAGCTTTAGGAAATACCCTTGCTGTCGCTCAGCAAAGGAAAAGCAAGGAGCACTTAAGCTTTCTGGAGATGAACCGGCCAGATAGGGGCGGATAGCTGGGAGGGGAAGGGTGCCACCTGCAGGCAGCGTGCCTCACCTCATCAGACTGCCTACCGGACCTGTCTTCTAAGTCAAAGGGGGTTATTCCAAGCCAAACCAAACCTGTCAATCCCGAAGGAAATCAACCCTGAATCGTCATTGGAAGGACTGAAGCTGAAACTGAAGCTCCAGTACTTTGGCTACCTGATGCAAAGAGCTGACTCACTGGAAAAGACCCTGATGTTGGGAGAGATTGAAGGCGGGAGGAGAAGGGGATGACAGAGGGTGAGATGGTTGGATAGAATCACCCACTCAATGGACATGAGTTTGAGCAAACTCTGAGGAATAGTGAAGGACAGAGGAGCCTGGCGTGCGGCAGTTCATAGGGTCACAAAGAGTCGGACATGACTTAGTGACTGAACATTTGAAGCTCAGTGGGCTTTAGTGAGATGGGGATCAGTAACATGACAGAGATGAATGTGCTTTAAGTACTACCAATACAAATTGGTGGCTGGGTTAAATCGTGAGCCGCGGCAGCTGCTGACCTTCAACACTCCTTGAAAGGAGTTCAGAGTGGAGATCAGGAATGAGGTGTTCTGTACTCTGGGAAAAACAGGCCGAACAGGTCTTTGGATATTTAGATACTTTCAGGAGGTTTTATGAATCCAGTTCTTGCATCTCCTCGTGTCTAGAAAAGCGCTAAAATGCTTCCTGGTGACATCTGCTGCTTGTGACCGGCAGAGACTTCCTACAAAACATCTGTGCTTCCCTGTGGGCTCTCCCGTCGCCCAAATCACGCATATACTGGCCTCCGCCCGCCTCCGTGGAGCAGCTGCTCGGAGCTCTCTGAGGTGCTGTCTCCCAGGCCAGAGTCCTCGTTCTGCCCCAAGTAAAACTTAACACACAACTCTCATGTTATGCACTTTTTTCAGTTGACAGTACAATCGCTATTGCCAAAAGGTAAAATAGAATATTAAAAAATTAATGAAATTAACAATTATGAAATCTTGTTTTTATAGTGGTAAAATATAAAAAACATAATTTTCCATTGTAAGCATTTTCAAATGTACAGTAGCATTAAGTACATTCGTATTGTTATGCAACCATCAGCACTATCCGTGTCCAGAACCTGTCATCTTCCCCCAAATGATGAAAGTTTATTCATAAGAATAAAGAGCAAAATTCACTGCTTTTAGTGTACAAGTCTCTGAGTTCTTACAAACGCATAGAATTACCTAACCACCACCTCAGTCAGATATAGAGTAGTTAAAATCTCCACAAATTTCTTCCTGTTCCTTTTCAGTCATGCCTCTCCCAACCACAGTCCTTGGAAACAACTGATGTGCTTTTTAAATTTTATTTTGCTCTTTCTAGTTGTTGTTTTTCAGTCAATAAGTTGTGTCGGACTCTGCAACCCCAGGGACTGCAGCACGTCAGGTGCCCCTGTCCTCCACTACCTCCTGAAGTTTGCTCAAATTCATGTCCATTAAGTTGGTGAAGCTATCCAACCCTCTCATCCTCTGCTGCCCCCTTTTCCTTTTGCCTTCTATCTTTCCCAGCATCAGGGTCTTTTCCAATAGATTGACTCTTCGCATCAAATGGCCAACATACTGGAGCTTCATCTTCAGCATCAGTCTGTCCAATGAATATTCAGGGTTGATTTCCTTTAGGATTGATTCATTTGATCTGCTTACTCTCTAAGGGAAGTCTCAAGAGTCTTCTCCAGCATCACAGTTTGAAAACATCAATTCTTCGGCGCTCAGCCTTCTTTGTGACCCAACTCCCACATCTGTACATGACTATTGGAAAAGTCATAGCTTTGACTATATGGACCTTTGTTGACAAAGGTCCCAGGTCCATAACATTCCAGAATGTTATGTGAAAGGAGTCACATGCATGGCATCATGCAATGAGTAGCCTCCTGGGTCTCACCGCACACTGCAGGGAGAGTCTCGTGCACGGCTGAAAGGACCATTGTGGGCAGGATTCCACTGGAAAGATGGGCCTGGCTGCTTATGCATCCCACAGCTTATCTGAGTTGTTTTCAGTGGTGGGTGATTAGAAATAAAGCACTGTCAACATTCGCAAACAGGTTTTTGAGTGAACATAAGCTTCACTTTCCTTGAATAAATAGGAGTGACATTTCTGGATAATATGAGGAATATACATCTACTTGTAAGACACTGCCAAGCGGGCTTCCAAAGCAACCGTGCCATTCTGCATTCACATCCGCAGGGCAAATGGTTAAAGCTTTAACCATTCCGATGAATGTGCCATGGTGTTTCATTCTGGTTTGTCTGAACCCCCTACTCTGACTTAGGGCACTGAACTCTTGTCCCATGCTTGAGTGCCACCCCTGTGTCTTCATTCAGACTATTTCCCTGTTTTACGTTTGGGTGGTTTGTTTCTTATTATTGAGTTTTGAGAACTCTTTTCATGTCATGAAAGCAAATTTCTATCACATGTGTGTTTTAAAAATATTTCCTCCAAGTCAGTGGCTTGTTTTTTCATAATCATTAGTATCTTTCAAAAAGCGTAGGTTTTAAAGTCTGATGAAGTCCAGTTTATCAGTCATTTCCCTTTTATGGTTATGGTTTTGGGGTTTTACATAATCTTTGCCTAGCCAAAGCTGCAAAGATTTTCTTCTAGATAGATGTTTTATGATTTTAGGTCTTCCATTTAAGTCTCTGATCCATTTTGAGTTCATTTTTATTATGATGCAAGTTATGGGTCAGGGTCCATATTTCTTTTTCTCTCATGAGACTTCTATTTGTTTTTTATTGAGGTATAGTTATTTACAATATTTTATAAGTTTCAGATCTACAACATAGTGATTCACAATTTTTAAAGATTATATTCCATTTACCATTATTATAAAATATCCCCTGTGCTGTACAACACATCCTCATAGCTTATTTATTTTATCCATAGTAGTTTATCCCTCTTATCACTGAAAGGATATATAGTCATTATACTATTGACTAAGTCTAGATAATCGTATGGCTATTTTGCAACCTAGTTATCGATTCTGTTGGTGATATTTAGAATGTGTCCTGTGTTTTTCTGGAATGAACAACTTCCTCTGTGTGTCTTTGGATTTGAGAGTCTTTACTTCAGTTAGAGTCCCAGAAAGATTGGATCTCATACAATACTTGTGATTAATACATTTTCGTGTGTGATAATTTCGTGTGTGAATCATGACATCTAGGTTTGGCTTTCATTCATATTTGATTGCTGTTGAGGTTAAGTGTATCTTCCAGTGTTCACATTCCTTCATAATGATCTCTTTCATGATTTGTTTGTTAGTCTTTTTTACCTCTAAGGCAGTATCTCTATTAGTAGGCATTCAATGGCATATTCACCTTTAGATGGGAACCATCACAAAGTCTTGACAGCCTGACACCTTTCTCCATTTAGTATAATGTGCCAAAGAGACAAGGAAAATGTATTTCTATCAATCTTTGCGTTGTTGGCCTCTTGATTTCTTGAAAAATAGGAAAAACAAAGGAGCATTTTTGACCTTTGAATTTTCAATTACTATGCCAAGCTTTCAAGACAATTAAGACATAAATATTCTTTGTACAAGATCTTGTCCTTAATCCGTGATTGATACCTTGTGCTGAAATAGCATAGGTGATGTACAAAAGCATCATCTCAGAGAACACAAATGCTAATAAAAGATCGATTGTCAAATATGTTTAGAAAGAAAACAACAAAGAGAGAACATAATTTGTCTTCTCACATGTCCTGACAAGACGGCTGCAGCTGCTTCACGCCACCTGGATTTCCCTCTCGGTGACCATCATGTGGGAGCCATGGTGCCCGCCCCCGCCAGCGGCTGACCTGGATTTCCCTCTCGGTGACTCTCACGTGGGAGCCGTGGTGCCCGCCCCCCGCCAGCGGCTGTCAGAGCAGCATGTGGACAGTTCCCCAAGAAAGGACCTGTGTTTAGAACATGGGATGAAGTTGCATTTGAAGATTTAAGCCTGTTTCATATGTCTGGGTAATATGTAAGACATTTGGTAAATATTAGTGGTTAAAGATGGCCAGTTAAGTAAATTAACAATTGAGTAAATTCTCCAAAGCCAACCAGATCCACAGTCTGCTTCTCTTATTTCATGTCTAAACAACACTTTGCGGGTGGTGGTGGTCACAGAGGAGGAGACCTAAGGATCTTGTTGACTTTATATAGCAGGTCCTTGAATAGTCCTTTAGAAAATGCTGAGTAACTTAGACTCCTAAAGGAGTCATCTCATTAAATGCTGTGCACTTGCTCTTTTCTATTTACTCAAAAGGAAACAGGGATGGGGAGCAGGTGAGCTCAAACCAGGCCATGCAGGATATTCTGCTTTAGGGAAACAATGTTGCCCATGCACCCCAAATGCAAAAGGTGATAGTTTAAAATTAGACCTTGACTGATTGCCTTACAAAGGAATTTTTCAGTTTGTAAAAGTATACTTTGTGTTTTTTGTTTTAAGTATCAGGTCTTTTTGTTCATTTAAAAATAGCTGAATTGACACATTTTCCATATCATTCATATTTTTCCAGCCCACCAACACCAGTATCTTAAAAGGACTTAGAAACACAAAATTGTATCAACTTTGTGTTCTCTTGTATTCAGATATAAGCTTTGCACTTGTGCCCCAGTGAGACAGTGGAGCAAACGCAGACACATTGTATCTGTCGATTCTGCCTGAAATGCCACTTCTCAGCTTATTTGCCTTGTAGTATTTGGTGAACGACGCCCATTTTTCTTTTCCTCTCCAGTCAACACAATTTTATTCATTTATTTATTGTTTTTGCTCTTAAGTTTCCTGCTGGGAGAGCATTGGGCCTGATATGCGAGAGCAAAACAAACCCGTTTAGGCTACTTAAGCAACGCATTATGCTTGTCACAGCTAAAGTCTGTGAACCAGCTAATCATCTGCAATTTAGAAAGATATGCCTGTTTAGACACCCAAGTTCCCAACCTAATAGCTATTTCGTCTAGAGATATCTCTCATTAGGAGCTCCCAGTCCATCAAATGGATGTTAAAAGAAGACAGAAATGAGCCCTGGGAACCCAAGCGTCAACACAAGTCTCAGTGTTGCAGGGTTTATGCTTTTTCAGCCCAGGAGGAGCCCTGTCTACCAGTTAAGACTGGTCGCCAGTTATGCCAGGGACCCCGAGACGCAGGTGTCTGCCCAGCTGCCCCATGGCGATGGGTACCCGTAGGTCCACCATTGTGGAGCTGAAGAAGCCCCGAAGCTGGATGCGTCTCATGACTGCTCTCTGGCACATCCATCCGGGCGAGGAACAAGAGACCAAGGTGGCACAGCTGGCATTGAAGGAGGGCTTGGCAATGGAGGGGTGCTCACGGCTGATGGTGAGTCTCGGGACTCCTGTCTGCCTGGTGCAGGGAAAGAGCGTCTCCTGCCTTCAAGAGAGGAGGCGCTGACCGGCGACTCAGCAAAGAGGAGCTGTGGTCTCGTCAGGGCTTTGAGGGCAGAGGACACACCTGTGTCTACTTGCAAAACACGTCTGGGGAATTCCAGAAGAGTCTGGCCCCTCCCTTGCTTTTTGAAGCTCCTCCAGAAGGAAATGGCAACCCACTCCAGTATCCCTGCCTGGAAGAGTCCATGGACGGAGGAGCCGTGGGGTCTCAAAGAGTCAGACATGACTGAGCAACTTCACTCTCACTTTTCCAGAAGAGAAGGCGGTTCCTTCCCTTGCAGCTGGTTGGCTCGTTGATCTCGTTGGACAAAAAGAGGAGAACTATGAAAAAGTACTCCGACGAGCGCTGCTTTCCTCTCCAGGCAGTAAAGAGTCAAGCAGCTTTAAAATCTGTCAAAACACTTGACAAATAAAAGCGCTTTTGGCTGAACAGGCAGTCCTGGGTGTGGGAATCCCAGCGGAACCTCCCCTCTCCACGGTTGCCCCGTGTTTCTCAGTTCTGAGTCAGAGAACTGTGATTTCAAAATCTCAAGACTGAATTCCTGTGGCTGTTTCCTTCCCTGCCCTTTTGTAGTCTTGTGGGGTTTTGGGGGGTTGCTGTGCTGTGTCTCCGTTGTTGTGAGGACTTTCTCTGGTTGTGGTTCACGGGCTTCTCAGCAGTGGTTCTCGTTTCGGAGCACGGGCTCTAGGCGCACGGGCTTCAGTAGGTGCAGCTCACAGGCTTAGTTGCTGCACGGCTCGTGGAATCTTCCAGGACCAGGGATAGAACCTGTGTCCCCTGCCCTGGTAGGCAGATTCTTATCCACTGCACCACCAGGGAAGTTTGCAACCTTGCTTTAATGTGTGGGGTTTCTTTCACGTGACTGTCTCTCTTAGGTGCTATGCAATTTGGGATCTCAGGCACAGGTTGTTCCAAGGGTCCCAGCCTCCCTGTAATCTAGGAAAGGAGCTCAGATCATGCGTAAAAGCAGGGCAGAGGGGCAGAAGCCAAGGGAGCAGGGGAGGGCTGAGCGCAGACGGGGTCTGGGCTGAGCGAAGGGAACCACGGGCTGGTACCAAAGGTGACCAGGCCAATACAGCGCTCCTGGGTAAGTTCTGTCCCGTTTGAGGCCATCATGGGTGTTAATCAACCTGATGTCACCCATTTAGTTTGTTCTAAGGAGACTCATGCAGCCATGAAATTAAAAGACTCCTTGGAAGAAAAGTCATGACCAACCTAGACAGCATATTAAAAAGCAGAGACATTACTTTGCCAACAAAGGTCCATCTAATCCAGGCTATGGTTTTTCCAGTGGTCATGTATGGATGTGAGAGTTGGACTATAAAGAAAGCTGAGTGCCGAAGAATTGATGCTTTTGAACTGTGGTGCTGGAGAAGACTTTTGAAAGTCCCCTGGACAGCAAGGAGATCCAACAAGTCCATCCTAAAGGAAATCATCCCTGAATATTCATTGGAAGGACTGATGCTGAAGCTGAAACTCCGATACTTTGGCCACCTGATGCCAAGAACTGACTCATTTGAAAAGACCCTGATGCTGGGAAAGATTGAGGGCAGGAGGAGAAGGGGACGACAGAGGATGAGATGGTTGGATGGCATCACCGACTCAATGGACATGAGTTTGAGTAAACTCCAGGAGTTGGTGATGGATGGGGAAGCCTGGCGTGCTGTGGTCCATGGGGTCACAAAGAGTTGGACACAACTGAGTGACTGAACTGAATGGAACTGAACTGAAGGAGACTTATTCAGGCCCCGGCCCTGTGACTCATCCCAGGGGTTAGAAGTCAGAGAGGCAGCCAGGGATGCCAGCCACACTTCCTGCTGGGAAACCAGTCTGAACACTTGGGCAGAGCTCTCCGCTCCAAGTTGCCTGTCTCCCTCCACTTGGGATCGGGGGGAGGCTCCTGCATCTGGATTCTACAAAGCCTGCAGCACCGGTCTTCAGGACCTCGGCCAGAGGGCCAGTACATCATTCTTGGGACTTACACAACTGTTTGGGCTTCCCTCGTGGCTCAGTCGGTAAAGAACCTGTCTGCCAATGCAGAACACGTGAGAGACGCAGGTTCGGGTTGAATCCCTGGGTCGGGAAGATCCCCTGGAGAAGGGCCTGGCAACTGACTCCAGTGTTCTTGCCTGGAGAATCCCGTGGACAGAGGAGCCTGGTGGGCGACAGTCCGTGGGGTCACAGAGAGTCGGACACGACCGAGTGACCAACACACTTGGCACACACGTCTGTGGCCCCGAGCTCTCCTCACAGTGTAGGAAGAGGGGTGTGCCATGGCCACAGCCAGACTCCCCCAGGCTCTTGGGGAAGCACAAGGCACATGTACAGCTGGAGTAAAACACTCCCCGTGCCCAGCTCCCCTGATAAAGAGCTGAGAAGGTCATTGTGAGGGAAAGGCCAAAGAGCTGGTCAAAATACACATGGCGAGTCAAGTCTTCTATTTCCTGTACTTGAGATTTACAAAGCATAAAGTGACAAATCCCGGAGCAGGGGAACTCCCCCTCACAAATCAAGGGTGATTTATTTCTCACAAAATCAGCATTTTTTCTCCTTAACTGTTGGGGTTTTGTAGTGTTTTTTCCCCTCCTCTGAGGTTGTTCACTGAAATATTTGGTTTTAGGAGGGGTTTGCTTTTGAACTGTGGTGTTGGAAAAGACTCTTGAGAGTCCCTTGGGCTGCAAGGAGATCCAACCAGTCCATCCTAAAGGAGATCAGGCCTGGATGTTCATTGGAAGCACTGATGCTGAAGCTGAAACTCCAATACTTTGGCCACCTGATGTGAAGAACTGACTCACTGGAAAAGACCCTGATGCTGGGAGAGATTGAAGACAGGAGGAGAAGGGGACGACAGAGGATGAGATGGTTGGATGGCATCACCGACTCAGTGGACATGAGTTTGGGTAAACTCTGGGACTTGGTGATGGACAGGGAGGCCTGGTGTGCTGCAGTCCATGGGGAGGCAGAGTCAGACACAACTGGGCGACTGAACTGAACTGAACTGAATTTAGGATTATGAATAATACTATTTTCTTAAAATGTTTTCAGTGGGCTACATTGTAGACCTAGTAAATTTTTACTGTAAAAATGATGACAGGATTCTGATTGATAGGGTGGGACCTGCATTTTTAAATTGTCATCGTGGACAGTGACTGAAAAAATATTCCAACCATCTACCACTTGTTTGAATATAAATTAAGGCTTCTACACACCTGAGGGCACGCAACCAGGACACCAAAGCACGCCCTAGATATCTGAGCCTCCACAAGGGACCCGGCCACCCCTGGGGATGAGGGGATGGGCCCATCAGCTTTGGGGAGCTCTGAGAAGTAACGTGTACACACAGGTGAGAGACGTGACCTCAGACACACACATGGATGAGTCTGAGTTACTTGCCGTCCGGAAGTGCAAATTCAAAAGTAATCCTCTGAAGGTCAAGGTGTAGGTTGATTGTTTGACATGGAGATGAGTGTTCCCAAGAAGAGCAATTCCAAACGCTGGCCAGGCCCCCAGCAGCCCTGGGAGCTGGCAACCTGCGGCCAAGACCTACCTCGGGAAAGCCACCCATGTTCTGCTTCTGGGCGGTTAGACTCTGCGGAGAGCTTGGGGGAGGGCATGGAGGCCAGCGGTGAGGTTCAATCCAGCACTGTTGGGGTCACGAAGGGCCCCGATGAGCCCGCAGGGGCTGCTTCCTCAGAGCTGCCAGAGCTCCCGTGGGCTGCGGTGGGGGACAGCCTCCCCATGGGAGGGGGCCTCGGGGTGCCTGCAGGGTCTGTGGGCGCCGGGCGCTGGGGCAGGCCTGCAAGCGGGGCTCCCACTAAGGGGGATTACTTAGGCTTTCCAGAGTTGGTCCTAAATTGGAAGTGGAGGCAGCAATTAGAAAACTGTCAGAACTCACAGTCTGACCCTAATACCGGCCACACCGGCCCAACTGTTACTGGGCTTGCTGAGCTGGTTGCTGGGGAAAGAGGCTGGCTCCTCCACCTGGTGCCCGTGGAGAAGGGGCTGGCTTCTGGGCCTGGCTGCCGCACGTGGGTCCGGCTCTGAGTTTACACCTGGTCTGGCTGTTCTCCGTGTGTGTGTCCCGTCTCACCGCTGACTGCTTCTCTGGCCTTTCACAAGCCACATGACGCTTTGGTATATAAAGTCAGGTGTTTAGAAAGCATGGTCTCTGAGCTACTTGCCATTTCTCTATTTCTATAAAAAACAACTTCATGTCCACTGAGGGCCTGCGTGGACTCCTGCCATCTGCAGGCAGACTCTCCTGGTGTGTTTGGAGCCTCCTTTGATGAATCGCAGGCTGCCGGGGATGAAGAAGGTAGCTGGGAGAACATCCGCTGGGGACAGCCCCCTGCTCCCAACTTCCCACGGCAGGAGACTGAGGTCCAGGGCAGAAGGGGCTTTGGGCGCCCCATGACGCCAGGCCCAGTGTCCCCAGGGTCCCCAGCACCCCCAGCGCCTCCGTGCATGGGCCCAGCCCTTCCTGGCCCAGAGTGTCTGTGTGGAAGCCGCTCCAGGAGGCGCTTGGTACTGCAGAGAGTGGGCTGTGCTCTTTGGACCAGCGTGGCTCTCACCACCCACAGCCCTCAGGGGACACATGGTCTACAGCTGTGAGGAGTGGGTCTGCTCATCAGGGAGATGAATCCCCAAAGGGAACAGATCCCACTGCCCCACAGGGAAGCGCGGGGACCCTCAAGTCCTGGGTGAAGACTAAACGCAGGGGCAGTAGGGAGAACCAGGCCTCCTGCCGGACGTGCTCAGGGCTGCTCCCACGTCCGATGACGAGGACACATCAGGAGTAGAAGGGGAAGGCCCCCCACGTGGGGTGGGTGACCTCCACCCCATCCCTGCTGTGACACCCCTCCCCCGCTCCATCTCCAGGCGCCAGGAGTGGCCACGCCCCCTTTCTACCCACCCCCAGCCCACTATGGCACCCAGGTTTCTCAGCCCCTCGAGCTCCCTCACCCCACTAAGGTTCACCATGCGCCCAAGTTTGGAGCCTTCTGCCCCGTGATGGGTTCCTGCTTTACCTCCGAAGTGGGTTTGCCCCCACCCCCAGGCCCGCCGCGTCCAGCAGCAGCTGCGGCCAGCTCCGCTCCCACAAGTTCTGCTTCATGTCCCTGGGACCCTGACGCACAGGAGCCACTCCCAAAGCAATGAAATCCGACTCCAGCAGGCAGAGTCTGTGGCCAGTATTATTTACTTTGAAAATGTTATTAACTCACCTGTCACAGCAGGGGTTGTTCGTAACGACAACAACCAAATGATGTGTGGGCCACTGAGCGGCAGCATGGCCCTCGTGGGGCCGTGGCATTCGGGGCGATGTGCGCACACCCTGAGCCCCTGCGGACCCTGTCCCCCAGTCCCCTCGCTGTCCCCACTTGCGGGGAGGAGCCCCGGGTCTCCCCATTAGGCCAGCTGTGTTCACAGGGTCACCCTAACACTGCAGTTTCAGGATTTCCAGTAAACGGGGTTGATTGCAGGAGTTATCTTCACTCATACTCAGAGCCCCGCTGGAACGTGCTGTGAGGACTTTAAGAAGATGTAGACACACGAAGATGTAGACAAGGAGCCACGGTGGCCGTGGGCAGATCTACAAGGCAAGGATTTCACGGGGGAGGAGCTCCAGCCGTGGGTGGAGGAGGGGGAGGGAGGACAGGGAAGCCACTGGCCAAGGACAGCTCCCCAGGGCCGGGGGTCCCAAGGCCAGTCTGCCATCAGAGGGGCCCATGTCTCCCAAGGACAATCTCCGTGGTGGGAGGAGGCCCCAGGAGGCTGAGCTGCAGACATGCGGTCACAGGCATCTGAGCAGAGCCGCTGGGACCGGGTCACCTGTGTTCCCCGTGGATGCAGCGTCAGTGCCGATGGAGGTGGGAGCATGGGGGCTGGAGGCCTTGGGGACAGCTGAGGCATTCCCACGGCCTCCCAACTTTCAACAACAAAGTCAAAGGTGAAACTCGGTGAGAAAAGCCTTAGGAGGTCAGAGGGAAAAACGACTTCGCACCCTGAACCTCAATCAAATCACCAGTTGGTTATGCGGGTGGAATAAAGAGACTTTATTTTTACATGGTCTCAAAAAGAGTCTCTGCAGTATTCTGTCCTGGGGGCTACTGGGGAGGGTGTTACACGTAGAGCAGGATGTCCAGAGGGTGTCAGGAACCCGGGACCCCATGGACAGCGTTCCTGGCGATGGAGTGGGGGTTCCACGGGGGACTCTGGGTGAGAGTTCCAGGTGGATACAGGAAGCAGAGTGACTGCAGAGCACGTCAACCACCGACGAGGCAGGGGAACCGGGCGGCAAGGGGAGCGATGTCTCACGCTGCTGCTCGGCTGCCAGAAGCTTTCCCATATCAGCACAGAGCACCGATCACAGATGTAACAGAAGTGCCATCATCCGGCCCGTCAGCCCGTGGGGGTGCCCGCCTTCCAGAGCCGGCCTGGGGAGCGTCACACGGACGCTTCAAGCGACAACGGGACCAGCTGTTACGTAGCAGCGTGCCGTCACTGTAAACTCTCTACATGGGCTGCTTTGGCCCACATTCAAAGAATACGTAATACCCCACCCCCGCACACACACGTAAAATAACCAAGTGTGAACACACGCACAGCCGGGTGCAGCCTGAGAGGTCAGAGAGGGCGGCAGGGAAGGCAGCCCCCGCGGGGGATGCCGTGGGCCAGCTGGGAGGAGGAGGCGGGTGCTCCCCTCCTGCCCAGGCATGGTCTCGAGTCCCAGGGATGCTCAGATTAACGCTCCCCTTCTTCTCCCCCATGTGCTTAGTGACCCTGTGCTTCTGGAAAGGACGATCCTAACACAGGGACACAGGGAAAATGTGCAAAATGCAAGCACAATGTTGTTCATGATGGGCCCGCACATTATTTCCCTAGTGTGAGGGGTTTCACACGCCCTTGGGGCCCTAGGCTGGGAAGCACATCTGGTCCCCGACTCTGGGTACAGCTGAGGTCAGAACTGAGGTCTGAGGATCAGCGCCTGCGGCAGGGGTGGGGGGCGATGGTGCCCCGTGGTTCATGAGTGCGGTCAGCTCCCTCTTGCCGGGTCGCCGATCCCGCGGTCCCGGGGCACACGGATGGTGATAAATGCCGAGCGCAGCCAGCAGTCCGTGGAAAGACCTTTTATGTTAAGCTTCGTGTTCATAGTTTTTAGTGTGAGGACAACTGATGGAATGTTGGAGCTGAAAATGCTCTCAGAGTCCATTTAATAACGTCCCCTCCCTCCATTGCCGGGGTCCAGCCCCGGCTGATCCAGGGTATTCGAAGGAGAGACGGCTAGGCGAGGGTCAGGGAATAACTGCTTAATTACACTTTAATTAAGGATACAAAGAGTAATAGAATAAGGATAGCTCAGTGAGGAAATTCAGTGGAGAAGAGCGGCTGAAATAAGGATAGCTCAGTAAGAAAATTCAGTGGAGAAAAGAAGCTGAGTGGCTTGGTTTACGCGGAAAATCAATATAACCCGTGACACCAGGTTAGCTCTGACCACGGAGGCCGCAGGCGCCCTCTCGAATAGCGGAAGGTGCCCCACCTTAGACACCTTCTCGAGTGGGTCTTAGAAGCCCAGGCAAATAAATGGTCGCAGAGGACATCCACGCTCCAGATGGACGCTCAGCCAGAAGTTAAAGGGAAGAATGACATGGGGAGACCAAGTTTCAGTGAACAAGGCCCGCACTTTATTTTCCAAAGTAGTTTTTATACCTTAAGGTATGCATAGAGGATAATGGGGGAAGGGGTAGAGTCATGCAGCAAGCCAGGCTTTTTTCCTGTAAACTTATCATATGCAAAAGTTCAGGTGATAGACATCATCTTCTGGCCCGGAGGCCTGTTAACATTTTAAGAAACTTATCTTTCTCTAAAGGTGATTATTCCAAAGTCAGGCGCCAGCCTTCCAAAAAGCATTGAACAAAGCGGCATTTTACATTTCTATACACCCATTATATCAATCAATACACTGCCAAGGACACAGTAGGAGTATGGAGACTTAGCAGCAAACATTGGCCCAACAAGTGAAAAACCCTTCACCAATACATTTTCTAATCAATCTTTTAACTACTCAAAGGAATCTGTGTTTAGGCAGTTTAGAACATCTCCTGCCTCTCACAGTTGGGAGGCTCTGAACAATCACATGTGGCCGGAAAAACCCATTCAGGCAGGCTAGAGGATTTCCAAAGGAGTTTGTAGGTTGAAACACTGTCACATCCAGGAATTATTAACTGGAGCTGTGAGCTAACTCTTTTTTCAGAGAGAGGTAGTGGGGGACAGCCCCCCGTAAAGTCAGAGGTGTAGGTGAAAGCACAAAGCAGAAAGTAGGCAGACTCTGGTTTTGGGGGTAGATGCTCGAGAATTTCCAGGGGGACTCCTGAGGCTCGATCCCGCCTTTGCGTATGCCGAGCCTCCTTCCTCATGACCTTTGTCATGGGTGGAGTGCCTCACGCTGGCTCTCGGCAGTGATAGGATTCCAGTTGAGCTATTCCAGATCCTGAAAGATGATGCTGTGGAAAGTGCTGCACTCAATATTCAATATGCACTCAATATGCAATATGCCGGCTCCCAGCACTCCATGGCTTCCCTAGTGGCAGTCTGCCTACAACGCGGGAGACCCGGGTTCAATCCCTGGGTCGGAAAGACCCTCTAGAGAAGGAAATGGCAACCCACTCCAGTATTCCTGCCTGGAGAATCCCACAGATGGAGGAGCCTGGCGGGCTTGGTGGGCTACAGTCCATGGGGTCACAAAGAGCTGGACACGACTGAGCAACTAACACTTTCCCTTTCCTCCCTCTGTGATGGGGAAGTCGGGTCTTGTGAACTGCTTCAATTCCCAGTTATTAGCTGGTTTTATCTCTTTCCAGTGCATCTGCTCTGTGCTGGCGTTCAGACCTGGGGCACACAGAACACGCCAGCCTCGCCCTGGGGGCTCCACTGCCATGGCACATGGAGGGAGGGTGCCGCCCTGGGGGCACCCAAGCTGGGCTCAGACCGGAGGGCAGGCGAGTGCTCCGGGAAGGCTTCCTGGAGGAGGTGACACTTGGATCAAGTCTCGAAGGCCCGGGAGCAGTTGGGTGAATGAAGAAGTGAAGGAGGGTCAGCGTCTCGGGCAGAGGGGTAGAGGTGCACAGGGCTGAAGACGCACGATGCAGTCAGGAAACCTGTGGTAGGCGCCCGGCAGAAACAGCACAGAGAGAAGCAGGAGGGCCCTCTCCTGTAGGAGGCTGGGCGTTATCCTCAGGGAAATGCAGACATCGCCGGGGGAATTGGGGTATTTAATCTGGGAGTCATTATCAGTTTGATGCCGTCAACTGAAAAAAAAACATCAACCCACTCAAAGTGCGAATCGTGAGTTTAAATTTACTTGGGGTGTCACCGAGGACCATGGCCCAGGAGACAGCCTCTCAAAGCATGAGTCCTGAGTTTAACTTTACCTGGGCTGTCTCACCAAGGACCACGGCCCAGGAGACAGCTTCTCAGAGAGCTCTGAGCAATGACTTGAAAGGGGTGGGGGTCAGTACATGTGTGATTTTGGAGAAGGGGTCCATGCAACTCAGCACCCATCTCACCAGAAGGTCACTGTCAGTCACAGGGAACAGAAATCTCAGTTACTGATCACGGTGCTTTTCTAAGCGTGGGACAACGCAAGAACCTTGCTTCATAAACTTTTCTCCTGAAAACACCCAGCGCTCTGAAGGCCTGCTCTGCTGGTTCTCCCGGAGCGCAGAGGGCCTAGTCCTGATCTTGGCCCTGAATTCCATGCGGGATGTTCTATAAGTTGGCCGTCACGGTGGCTAATGACTTGATTTTTGTGGAACTGGGTAGCAGACAACAGTCTTTCTTTCTTTTTGCTGTGCGGGCTTTTCTCTAGCTGTGGGGAGTGGGGCCTACTCCCTAGCTGTGGTCCACGGGCTTCTCACCGTTGTAGTTTCTCTTGTTGCAGAGCCCGCCTCCAGGCATGTGGGCTCAGTAGCTGCAGCCCCTGGGCTCTGGAGCTCAGGCTCAGTACTTGTGGCATCTGGGCTTAGCTGCCCTGCAGCATGTGGGATCTTCCCGGATGAGGGATCGAACCTGCGTCTCCTGCATTGGCAGGTGGATTCTTTACCACTGAGATGTTTTACCTTGATACTTTGACTTTACATGGTCTCAAAAAGAGACTCCACAGCATCCAGTCCTGGGGGCTACTGGGGAGGGTGTTACACGTAAAGTAGACTGTCCAGAGGGCGCCAGGAGCCTGGGACCCCACAGACAGGTTCCCTGGCGACGGTGTGACCGTGCCGGGGAGCGGGGTTCCATGGGGGACCCTGGGTGCCCCAGACAACGTTCTTTAGCTGGTAGTGTCCTCCGTCCATGGGATTCTCCAGGCAAGAACACTGGAGTGGGGTGCCATTCCCTTCTCCAGGGGACCTTCCCGAACAAGGGCTCGAATCCACAAGGGAGACCCCTCTCTCCTGTCAAAACAGTAGCGTGGATCCCCAATTTTCATAGGTTTGGGCCATTTCCTCAAAGTTCTACACAGAAGAACTCTCTATGTGTTCTGTCTCTGTTCTTCTGGAAACCACCTGTAACCCCAAAGGAGGCTGGCTGTCCTTCATCAATGTAGTAATTGCTTAAACACTTGGCCATTCAAACCAGATTGCTTTCCCTCTGGACCCTGTGTTGAGTGTGGATGAAACCTAAAATGTAGGCCCCATAAGGGGGGGACTTTGTCAGTTTTGTTCACTGCCAAATTTTCAGAACCTAGAACAGTGCTTGGCATGTGGGAAGCACTCAACTGTTTTAACTGAAAGAACATTTTAGAGGTCAAGAAGCAACAGTTAGAACTGGACATGGAACAACAGACTGGCTCCAATTTGGGAAAGGAGTACATCAAGGGTGTATATTGTCATCCTGCTTATTTAACTTATATGCAGAGTACATCACGAGAAACACTGGGCTGGGGGAAGCACAAGCTGGAATCAAGATTGCCGGGAGAAATATCAATAACCTCAGATATGCAGATGACACCACTCTTATGGCAGAAAACGAAGAGAAACTAAAGAGCAGCTTAATGAAAGTGAAAGTGGAGAGTGAAAAAGTTGGCTTAAAGCTCAACATTCAGAAAACTGAGATCTTGGCATCTGATCCCATGACTTCATGCAAATAGATGGGGAAACAATGGAAAGAGTGAGAGACTTCATTTTTTTGGGTCCAAAATCACTGCAGGTGGTGACTGCAGCCATGAAATTAAAAGACGCTTGCTCCTTGGAAGGAAAGCTATGACTAATCTAGATAGCGAATTAAAAAGCAGAGACATTACTATGCTGACAAAGGTCTGTCTAGTCAAAACTATAGTTTTTCCAGTGGTATGGATGTATGGATGTGAGAGTTGGACCATAAAGAAAGCTCACAGGGAATAGAGCCAATATTCATGATAACTTTAAGTGGAATATAATCTGTAAAAATATTGAATCACTACAATGTGCACCTGAAATTCTATAATATAATACATTAACTATATTTCAATAAAAAGAAATAAAGAGAGAAAGAAAGCTGAGTGCCAAAGGATTGATGCTTTTGAACTATGGTGTTGGAGAAGACTCTTGAGAATCCCTTGGACTGTAAGGAGATCCAGCCAGTCCATCCTAAAGGAGATCAGGCCTGAGTTTTCATTGGAAGGACTGATGCTGAAGCTGAAACTCCAATAATTGACCACCTGATGTGAAGAGCTGACTCATTTGAAAAGACCCTGATGCTGGGAAAGGTTGAAGGCACGAGGAGAAGGGGACGACAGAGGATGAGATGGCTGGATGGCATCACCGACTCAGTGGACATGAGTCTGAGTAAACTCTGGGAGTTGGTGATGGACAGGGAGGCCTGGTGTGCTGCAGTCCATGGGGTCGCAGAGCCGGACACGACTGAGCGACTGAACTGAACTGACTGCTGAACTGTCTGCGGCAGCTTCGCGGCCTCACGTGTGGCGCCCTCTACTGGACGGCGGCCGTCACGGCGTGGGTGCTTGCCCCGCCCCCTCCCTGAGGCTGGTACAGGTCGCAGGCGGCCCTCCGCTCAAGGTCGAGTTTGGCCGAGTTGAAGGTCACTTTCAACAGCTGTATTTCCTACAAAAGTCCTCCCGAGTTCCAGCTGCCCCACTTTGGACTCAGGGCTGGTCATGGCCCTGGGGCTACAACGTCCCCCTGCCCACTTCGCCTAAGCTCTGCCCCAGCCACTCATCACCTCTCCTGAGTCACCCCGTTTCTCCCGCTGTGTTTACTGCGGGGGCCCTGAGGAACCTGGGTCCAGCACTGATGCGGAGCTGGGGGGACAGGAGCTCAGCCCTGGAGTGGCTGCCCCCCACCGCGCCCCCGGGACCCTCAGCTCCTCTGGACCCCTCCCTTGGCCCCTGGGCACTAAAAGAGACCCGAGTTCCCAGCTGCATCTCCAGTCCCTAGCTCACCAGCTCTGTTGCGACAAGTTCCAGAGTCAGCAGCATTTCTCCCAGAAAATACAGCCCCCGATCCGACCCCATCCTCAGCCTCTCGGGTGAATGCATCTTAGAAACAAAGGAGACAGGAGCTGGAGAGAAAGCCCCTTCCTGCGCCTCTCCTGCCCAAAGAGGAAAGCGTGCTCCTTGGCGTCTCAGCTGAGTCCTTTCTCCTGGACTGTGTCTCCATGGCTTCCTGCCAAGCTTAAGGACGGTGCTTTCTAGAAGCCAAAGCTTGCTCAGGTGAGGGTGCAGACAAGGGGTCCCCAGGACACCCCAAGGTGTATGCACAGGGCAGGGGTCCTGCCAGGGGCTGCCCAAGCTGTCTCCTACCTCCATCAGCCGCATGGCCCCCTTGGCTCGCATGTGTTTCTTTAAAGCTGGTGGTGGTTGCTCTGTTTGGGGGCAGGGGTCACGCAGGCTGGCCCAGGAGGTTTCCAGTCTAAGTAAAAGAGACAAAGCAATTCAGTGCAAGAGAAATATCTGTCCCAGGAAATGAGATGGTCCCTTAAACCTCAGAGCGGGGGAGGCCACTGGCTTTTTCTCTTATTCATTCTTTTTTTTTGCTCTGAGCGTCAACTCTCAATGCTATCTTGCCACAGAAACCCTTTAAATGTGAAATGCTATCTTGGTACTAGTTGAAGGGTTCCAGTTAAAATGGAACATGCCGATTTTAAATGGAAATGGCTGCCTGGCATTGACCCCGCTTTGGAAGCAGAATTGCAGGCTCACGGCAGCTTTCAGGGTGGGAGGAGGGAGGCAGGGAAGACCCAGTCTGGTCCCTGCCAGCTTTTCCAGCATTGGCCATCGCCTTTGCTGCCCAGAGCTGGGGGAGGCCGTGAACTCAGCCAGTGGGACCTGAGACGTTATGCTCCATGCCTTGGAAAATTCCACCATTCCCCCTGTTGCCTTCTCCAGCAGCACTTACACACATGCCATGAGTAGGTTTTACCCCCAGCATAGGGGACGCCTATGAGGATGAGGATGAGATGGTGGGATGGCATCACCGACTCAATGGACATGAAAGAAACTCCAGGAGATGGTGAAGGACAGGGGAGCCTGGCGTGCTGCAGTCCACGGGGCTGCAGAGAGTTGGACACTGAACAACGTGACACCTCCAGGGTGACGCGTGAGGTCCTCTTCCCGGCACGAGGGGGCAGGGAGGACAGCCTGTCTAGCTCCGGACGTGCCCAGGCAGCAGAAGCCTGTCCCCTTCCAGCACTCACTGCGGACCAGGGAGCCTCCTCCTCCATCGCCCGCTCACCCACAGAGGTGTGAGTTCGTTCTTCTTGGCAGGTGACGATGGACCGAGTCAGGGATTCAGGGCTCAAGGAGAGGTCAGTGGATGAGCAGCCTGTGAGCTGTGCCTTTTTGTGCAGGCCTCCCCAGGACCCGGAGCACGGAACGGCTCCTTCGCTCCCTCTGGAAAGGTAGAAGCGTCTTGGATAGATGCCCCACCCTGCGATACAAGGACAGGGTCACATCTCCGAAGGCTCCAGATGAGGCCCTCGTGTCCTGGAAAGTTGATCAAGTCCAGAAGAAGGAGGGACTCAACTCACAGCTCAGCTGAAGACTCTGCTGTTTAAACCAGGACAGTCTCCAGGGACCGTCTCCCGGGATTCAGTCCCCACCCAGCCCCACGAACTCAGCTATCAGGTCGCTACAGGGGGAAACGGAAGGGCCGGCGGCTGTTTGAATGCCAGGAATATGTCCCTGAAGTGATGCCAGGAGTATATCGAGGAATGAATCCCTGAAGAAGTGATGCTCTGGTGTCCAGGCAGACAGTCTGAGATGGAGAGACGACGTCAGCCTCTCCTCTGCTCTTCAGAGCTGTCTCTCGCCTGGAGCGGAGGGCAGCTCGGAGCTCCCGGGACAGGTATGTCCTCCTGTGGAGGCCGCTGGGGCCTTTCTGCTGTGGCTCTGGAAACCTGCTGGAGCAGCTGAAGTGGGAAATGACCACAGTGGGCCCTGCCCAGGACGGCGGGCAAGCCTCTCTCTGTGATGGACAGCGGACGGGGTTGGGGGAGTGGGGTGCAGCAGGTGGGGGAGAGCAGAAGTCCACCTTCTGCAAGGGGGCAGCCTCCCCTGCAGGAAAGGATGACTCCGACGCCCAGCCGACACAGGTGATGGGCTCAGAGAACACGCCGGGCACGAGCCCAGCCCAGCATGGTCATCAC
This sequence comes from Bubalus bubalis, assembly GCF_019923935.1. Lineage (NCBI taxonomy): Eukaryota > Metazoa > Chordata > Mammalia > Artiodactyla > Bovidae > Bubalus > Bubalus bubalis. The sequence continues at coordinate 116,786,425 of NC_059164.1, read as the reverse complement.
CGGGCGGGTCTGCGGTCTTCCCCAAGCGAGTGCACGTCCCGGGTCCCGTCTCCTGTGACACCCTGTGACGACGGCCACAGAGAAACAACCTGCTAAGCACTTTCCTTTTCTGCTTTGTGCGGCAGAAGGGCCCAGAGAAGAAAACACCCCGGGAGCAGGAGAATCCAGGAGGAGGGCTGCCCAGGACAGGTGGGGAGGGTGTTCGATGGGCCTGCCTGTGTTCCGCTTGCTTCTCCAGCTCCCGTGGTGCTTCTGACCGAGGCTTTTCTTTCTGAGGTGAGACCAAACATGCCCCAGGCTGGAGTCTGCAGGCTGGGAACGCAGCTTCTGAAAGGTGGGAAGTGCTTCTCCACCTCAGCACCTCCACCTGGACACCTGCGTTCCTGACGCAGCATTCCTGACTTTGGGGGCTGGAGGTCTGCGTGCTCCAGGCAAGGCAGTGAAAATAGATGCAGGATGAAAGAAAGAGGCTGTCAAGGAAACAGGCTGGAGTACCACCAGCCGGTCTCCTCTCCCCAGGGACCAGTCGGCCACGAATCGATGGTAAGAGGGCTTTTCCCTCTTACCGGTTCAATCCCGTGCTCAAAGTTCTGCCTCATTTTCATTTGTTTCAGGTTTAGACTGGGCTTTCAGGTACAACCATTTTTTATTTTTCCTCCTAGAGTTAAAAATATCTTTTTTTTTGATCTTACATATTTGGTTATAAATACGACACATACTTTTAAAAAAGGTACAAATGGTCACAGCAAAAACTCAGCCCTGCTCTTCTTTCCTTTTTTTTTTTTCTTCTTTCCTAATTAAGACCCCGAACATGAACTCTGACACCAGCCACGGGGTCAAGGCTCCATTCCCCCTAGGACGCCAGTGGAGACCTCAGGCCACCCACACTTCTGACAATCTGTCCACAGCCGTGGGGATTCCCATGACCCTCCTCACGTTGGACGATCCCCTCGAATGATCCAGAGAACTCAGGAAAGTGCTGAGCTTATGATTACGTAAGTTTTATTATAACGGACACAAGCTTGGACCAGCCGAGTACAGAGACACACAGGGTGAGGTCTGTACGGGTCTCGAAGACAGAGCTCTGGGCCCTTTCCTGGTGGAGCTGGGGCATCACCGCTCTCCTGCGTCGGCCGGGAAGCACCACTGAGCCTCCGTGTCCAGAGTTATCCTTTTTTTTTTCCAGGTAGACAGGTTTTATTCCACCCAACCCCTGCCCACGGCCGCCCTGGGCAGCGCAAGGGCAGGCTGCTCGGAGGGTCTGGGGCAGAGTGGCGCACAGGTGGTCTCAGAGTTATGCTTGGTCACTCGGTGCACAGCGGGACTGATGACACGCTGGCTCCATCCTGAGCTCCGCCTCCACCCCCCTCCCCTCCCCCAGGACGGAGGAGGAGCACCTAGCTCCAAGCCCCACCCTCTACTCAGTCTAACCAATCGGGTGGCTGGTCTTCGAAACACCAGCCCCATCCCGAAACTCTGAGTCACGTGATTGGCATACCCTCTCAGGGCCCGCCTAGTATCACAAACACACTCCTGTCACTCAGGAAATCCTGGTCTTTATTACTTGATTCTCCAGCCACCAGTTCTCCAACCCAGAGGAGGAGGATATTCAGAGTTATCTTAGATTCCATCCAGAAATACTGCATTTTTTCCCAAGGGTAGCTTACTATGTTACATACATGGTTTGGAAAGTTTTTGTAAATGTAATGACTTCATACGTGAGTCATTTTGCATCTGTGCATGTGCATGTGTGGCCCAAACTACTGGACTTGGGACCATTGGGCTCCCACCACGTGTGTGCACTTGTGATCTATGTCACTGTTCTGACGCTAGCGGATGCCCTCTGTTGAGTCCTATATGCTTCTTCTCCACCAGCACAAGATTTACTTTGCTCATCTTCTTTTTTTAAATGAGATGTTTATTTACCTATTTGGCTGCACAGGAGTCTCATTTGTGGCCTGGCAGATCTTCACTGCGGCGTGTGGGACCTGGTTCCCTGACCAGGGACTGAACCGGGGCCCCCTGCATCGGGAGGGTAGCGTTTTAGCCCCGGGACCACCAGGGAAGTCGCTGTTTTGCTCATCTTTTGTTCAAATTCTTACTCAGTTTTCAATTAGGTGGTTAGATTTAATTTTCTGGTTTTGCTTTTAATAGCCTTTATTTTTCAGAGCGATTTTAGGTTCACAGCAAAACCGAGCATCATGACAAAGATTTCCTGTGTTCCCTCTGCCCCCCAGATGCAGTCACCCTCCTCTATCAGCACCCATGTTCACTATCTCGTGTGTCTGGTTTACCGTTACGGCTGATGAACACACATCACATGTGATCACTGTCCAGAGTCCACTGCTCCCATTGAGGTTCATTCCTGCTTGGTACACGCCACGGGTTTGGACAGGTGTGCAGTGACGTCATTACAGCATCACCCAGAACCATTTTGTGGCCCTAAAAATCTTCTGCTTTCTGCCGATTGATTTTATTTTATTCTTTTTTGGCCGCACTGCGTGACTTTTGGGCCTTAGTTGCCCATCAGGAAAGAAACCCGCACCCTCTGCAGTGGAAGGACAGAGTCTCAACCTCTGGGCGGCCAGAGAAGTCCTGATTTCAATTTTTCCATGGTTACAGGGGTGCTCGCTCTCTTCTATGATTCATGGGGTCGCAAAGAGTCGGACACGACTGAGTGAGTGAACTGAACTGAATGGTTAGAAAGGCTTGCCTCACTCTACAAGTGTATAATAAGTATTCTCCTGTAATTTATTCTAGTATTTTTATGGTTTCCTTTCTTTTTTTTTCTTTTTTTTTTGCTATTTATTTATTTAGCTGTGCCGGGTCTTTGTTGTAGGATGTGGGATCTAATTCCCTGACCAGGGATCAAACCCAGGCCCCTTGCATTGGGAGTGTGGCGTCTTAGCCACTGGACCACCAGGGAAGCCCCTGTAGTTTCCTTTCTTAATCCATCAGGACCAGCCCCTCTGTGATGTACATCCCAAGACGGTTCACTGGACTGTCTCTGACTGGAAACACCACCTTCCTGGTCCCCTCAGGCTGGCATGTGGAACGCTCCCCCTGGCCACGTGCCAAGCACAGGCGGTGGTCCGAGGGGCGCAGGCGCACCCTGCAGGACTCTGTGCAGCTGGGCGGCCGGAAGGTTGCCCCTCAGAGTGAGGGGGGCACAGGTGGCAAGGAGCAGCCTGATCCAGAAATATTTGGGAGACAAAATCAAGGGAGTTAATAACAAATCAGATCTGGGGCCTAGGGGAGTGGTGGGGGTGAGGGACGACTTCCTGGGGCCGGGCTGTGTGGGTGCTGGGATGCAGGTACGAGGAAGCTGGGTCTCCGCTACAGATCCAGGCCCCTGCGGCTGAGGCCGGGTCGCACAGGGCCTGGGGGCTCTCTCCCCTTCTCTGGCTCCTCTGCCCTCCACGGGCTTATGCAGGGCATGGCCCCAGACCCTGTCCTCCTCTCTTTCTACAGGCTCCCCAGCCTCAGCTCTCCCTCCCAAGACTGCATGGACCCCGTCCAGCTTACTGACAGGTTGTTCTAGGACAGGGTGCTCCCCTTTTCCGAACAGCTGGGCCCAGGGGCCTGGGGTCCTTGGAGTTGCCACTTCTGCAGGGGGGAATAAGGAGCTTCCCTAGAGGGAGGTGGGAAATCACCTCTCTGCTCTTTCAGTTACGGATTTCATTCGGCTTTCTACCAACTTATGCTAAAAGTTAAATGGCTTAAACCTGCTGGAAATGAACTTTTCTCTTATATTAAGAGAAGGCCCAAAGTCAGCAGTTATGGGCTGGTGAGGAAGCTGCACAATGGCGTCAGGATCCAAACTCCTGGGGTCTCGGTCTGCCTCTGCTCTCTGCTTGTCCACCTCGAGCCTGCCTCAGGGTCCAGGAAGCCTGCAGGAGTTCCCGCCATCAGATCCACATTCCAAAGAAAAAGCAAGAAGAACAAAGGAAAGGCAAGAGGGACCCAAGGCCGCTGTCTTCCCGCTTTTGAGTTTTTCAGAAGTCCTGCTTCCCCCCAAGTCCTGCTTACGTCTCACTGGCCAGAAATTAGTCCAGCGTCCATACCCAGGAGCAGTGGAGCTGGGAACTGGAATCTCTAAGCTGGGCACACCGCTGCTCCATTTAAAGATTAAGTCAACGTCTTATGAATGCAAACAACGCATGTGAGCAAATGGCTGAATCTCCCTTAGGTGGTACCGTGGGAGGGAAAGGTGAGTATCAGTTCAGTTCAGTTGCTCAGTCATGTCTGATCTGTGACCCCATGGAGTGCAGCACACCAGGCTTCCCTGTCCATCACCAACTCCAGGGGCTTGCTCAAACTCATGTCCATTGAGTCGGTGATGCCATCCAACCATCTCATCCTCTGTCAACCCCTTTTCCTCCCGCCTTCAATCTTTCCCAGCATCAGGGTCTTTTCAAATGAGTCAGCTCTTCACATCAGGTGGCCAAAGTATTGGAGTTTCAGCTTCAGCATCAGTCCTTCCAATGAATATTCAGGACTGATTTCCTTTAGGATGGACTGGTTGGATCTCCTCGCAGTCCAAGGGACTCTCAAGAGACTTCTCCAACACCACCATTCAGAAGCATCAATTCCTCGGTGCTCCTCCGAAGGTGAATACAATACGAGGCTATTGTTTATCGGAACCAAGGCCCATTCCTTGGACCCAGATGACCTGGCACGGCTGGGGGCCAAGTGATGGGCAGCAGGGTCACAAGGTGACTGGACCCTTAGGGGGACAGGCAGGAAGCTGAGCCACAAAGACACCCTGTGAGGGAAATGGAAGCCGGGGTTCTTGCTATTGGAGAAGGGGTTTACTAATGCCACAAAGGGAGAAGGTTACAAAGAACCTGAAGGGCTGGACTGGGTTGGAGATATGGGATCAACTCATCCATCTTGATGTAGCCATGGAGATGTGTGTGCGTTGGGGTGAGTGTGTCTATACGTGTGCATGCTAAGTCGCTTCAATCGTGTCTGATTCTTTGCTACCCTATGGACTGTAGTCCACCACGCTTCTCTGTCCTTGGGATTCTCCAGGCAAGAATACTGGAGTGGGTTGCTGCTCTGCTCCAGGGGATCTTCCCAGCCCAGGGATTGAACCCGTGTCTCTTACATCTCCTCTATTGGCAGGCAGGTTCTTTACCACTAGCACCACTTGGGTGTATAGCGGTGTGTACATAAATCTCATCTTTGTCCCAGAGAGCCTGGGGGCAGTGACCCCAGTAGCAATGAACAGTGAGTACCTCGAACTTGGTCTCCAAAAACGTCTTCTCCACTAAAGGGTGCCAGGCTCCCTAGAGGAATGGCGAATCCGCGAGGGGACAGTGTCGCTCCTCCCCCACCCCTTCCCTTCGCCCTTCTTTTTTCTTTCTTTCCTCTTTCCCACTCCCCCCATTCCCCTGAAATAGCCCCCAATTTCACCTTCAATGGCCCAGCATCCTAGAGACCAGGTGCTCAGAAGCGCACTACAGAGCTGGCATTTTCTGCTCGCTCAGAGAAAGCAGGAATCTGGGGAATATGGAGGAAATTATTCAGATTACTTGGAGGAAATTAAAAAAAGCATTTCCCTCATTGAACCAAGGCGCCATCCTTCTTTCTCCGCCACAGTCTGCCCGAAGCCTGCAGCTGGGTGTTGGGTGACTGAGGGCAGGGTGTGTCTGGGGCCCGGTTCCCCGCGGGCCCACACCTGGCCACTTTTCCTATGGGGTTTGCATGAGACTCATTTGCAAAAAAAAAAGGACTCCCTGCTGATGTTTAAAGCAGTTCCTGTTTAAATGTAAATGTGATGCTTAATTCATCCGTCCCTTTCAGGCTTGTGGGATGAGTGGGGACAAGGTGGGAAGAAAAGGGATTGATGGAGGGGACCAGGGGGAGAGGGCTGCGGCGGTGGGTGGGTGGGGGGGTAGGACCTGTGTTCCCATCTGGGAAGGACTGGGACACTCCCAGGGAATGCCCAGGAGGACATTCCTTTCGCCCATTGGAGCAGTGTTGGGAGCAAGGCCCTTGGGGGCCAATTGACCCGGGGCACCTCACATCTTCGCTGCAGGGTGAGGGTCTGCACCCACGGGGTTTGAGCGCAGGTGGCCTGGCTCACGGGGCCTCCTGATTAGGGCTGGGGTGAGGGGACCTGGAGAGGGCGTGGGGATCCAGGGCTGGGACACAGGCACGCAGGTGTGGGGGTAATCTGGGAAGGAGGTGGGACTCCTGGGCCGGGACAGGGACTGGGGTGGGGTTGGAGGCTAGGGCAGGGCTGGGGTGGGGCGGGGTGGTGGCCCGCCCGGCAGAGGAGACTGCTGTGCGCACCCGGATGCGGGCACAGGTGCGGCGCCCAGGGCAGGGCTGGTCTCCCAGGCGACCAGGGCGGCCAGGCATCCGTCGGGTCTCCCGGCGGGACACCCACAGGCCGGACGGTGCAGAGAGGAGGCGGCGCAGGCATGGCGCGCTCACTGCGGTCCGTGGTCCTGCTGGCCTTGCTGGCGGGGCTGCCGGCGGCCAGGGACCCCCAGGAACCGGACGTGTTCTGTGGAGGTGAGTGTAGGGGTGTGGCGCAGGCCGGGCGTCCCCGCGGCTGGACAGCCCGCCTTCCCCGTACCCCGGCACCCCAACAGGAAGCTCTCTGAGGTTCCCACTGAGCCCCCGGTCTGGGCCCGGGTCCAGAGGTTATGGCAGCAGCTATGGAGCCTCTTCCAGCTCCGCCCTGAGCCTAGGTGCCCAGTTCCCATCTCTGGGCTTCATTTGGGGGCGGTCTTGGGGTGTCTGCAAAGAGATCCAACCAGTCCATCCTAAAGGAAATCAGTCCTGAATATTCATTGGAAGGACTGATGCTGAAGCTGAAACTCCAATACTTTGGCCACCTGATGTGAAGAACTGACTCATTTGAAAAGACCCTGATGCTGGGAAAGATTGAAGGCGGGAGTAAAAGGGGACAACAGAGGATGAGATGGTTGGATGGCATCACCGACTTGATGGACATGAGTTTGAGTAAGCTCTGGGAGTTGGTGATGGACAGGGAGGCCTGGCGTGCTGCGGTTCATGGGGTCGCAGTCAGATATGACTGAGCGACTTAACTGAACTTGGGGTGTCGGCTCAGCTGTGGGGTCACACATGGGACCTGGGGCACTTTAGTGACATCTCTCCTGGGGTGACGAGTTAGTTACAGCTGATTTGAATACTTGCACACCCAGGTTTTTGGCCGTAAGCTTGCCCTTTGGACTGTAGAACCTGCAGGTGGGTTTTAGTCTTTTTAGGGCAGTCCTTCAATCACACCGAGGGGCGGGGCGTCATTTAGGGCGGTCCTTCAGTCACAGCGAGGGGTGGGGCGTCATTAATGAGAATCGGGGATCTGGGGAGGAGCACGTAGGCTTTGACTGGCCATCTCAGTGGGGACGAGACTGTGGAACCGGGAGGCCACTTGCGCCAGCAGAAACGTCTGTTGGCTCTGGTCAAGCCATGAGCCCCGCTCTGCTGTTTGCTTCTGCACAGACCCATCACATGGCTCCTGGTCTCTGGGTGGAGAGGGCAGCCACGCCTGTCCCGGCAGTTAGAATGCAGTCACTGACCTGTGCCGGCTTCCCTGGCTGGGCTCCTGGACGGGGTCGGGGTCGGGGACGGGAGGAGGGAGTCCCTTAGGGCCAGGGCCTGGGGACAGGGTGCAGAGAGACAGGTGGGGTGGAGCCGTAGAGCCCACGGTGGAGAAGGGACCTCAAGCTGGGGGCCAAGGAGGGAGATGGGAGAGGGCGGTGCCCCCGAGGCCTGGGGGCAGGGGATCTGCTGAGAATCCACAAGGACTCACTGAGGTCCCCGGATCCTCAGAGCTGGGCCCCACCCACCGGCTCTCATTGCATGCTGAGTTCCTTCAGTCGTGTCCAACTCTTCGTGACTCCATGGACTGTAGCCCGCCAGACCCCTCTGTCCATGGGATTCTCCAGGCAAAAATACTGGAGTGGGCTACCATTTCCTTCTCCAGGGGATCTTCCCAACCCAGGGATCAAACCCACGTTTCTTACGTCTCCTGCATTGGCAGGTGGGTTCTTTACCACTAGCACCACCTGGGAAACCCTAATGTAGAGAACATGCAGACAATTGGGTGTGCCTGTGTTCCAATAAAGCTTTATTTATAACACCAAGCAGAGGGCCAGGTCTGGCCCATGGGCTCCAGTCACCCAGCCCTGCTCAGGACAGGCTCCAGGCCCACAAAGGACTGAATCTCACAGCCGCCTCCACGCAGCCTCTCTGTTCACCTCTTCAGGTCCCTCCCACTCCTTTGTTTTGGCGGGAACTCAACCTAAGACAGGTAGATCTAATTATCGCCCACATTTGACAGACGAGGCAACTAGCAAAGCTGAAGTTCTTCCGAGGTCATTCAGCCGGCGAGGGGCAGTGCCAGACCCATCCGTGGAGCTGGGTTCTGCAGTCTGGATCCCCCTGTGCTGTCTTGCGTCTCTGAATGATTCCAGAACCAGTGAACACTTGTACCTGTGAGCATCTCCAGGGGCCGTGGAGAGAGGTTGTGAACCCTTAGAGGAGAACCTGTAGAAAAAACAAGGCCAAGTATGAGAAGAGGGGAAGGGATGCCCACGACGGAATTCAGAGGAGGATGATTCACGCCCCATCCCCGACTCCCATGGCAGCGTGGGCCCTCCTGCCCTCTGCCCTCCTGGCTTTCTCCCCGCTCCTCTTGGGCTCCTCTGTGGCCCCCCTCCCATGTCTGAATGCTGGAGCTCAGGCCTGCCCCGTGGTGACCCCTTGGTTCCCCACCACCCTCGTCCAGGACCTTAGTTACATACTCCCTTCCCAGTGTCCCTGAAAGCAAAAGCCCGGCCCTTCTTTACCCCCGAAAGCATCTGAAGCCTCGGCTGTGGCTTTGAGATTGGCTGATGTGACTTCACTGCACTGGACAGCGAGGCTCGTGTGTGTGTGTGTGTGTGTGTCCAGTGTGTTGGTGTGTGTATGTGTATGTATGTGTGTCTGTATGTGTCTGTGTGTCTCTGTGTATATGGTGTATGTGTATGTATGTGTATATATGTCTGTGTGTGTATGTGTGTATGAGTATATGTGTCTCTGTGTATATGTGTCTCTCTCTATGTGAGTTTGTGTATGTATGTGTGTATGTGTCTCTGTGTGTATGTATGTGTATATTTGTCTGTATATGTGTGTGTGTGTGTGTGTGCATACGAAGAGTTGACTCATTGAAAAAGACTGATGCTGGGAGGGATTGGGGGCAGGAGGAGAAGGGGACGACAGAGGATGAGATGGCTGGATGGCATCACTGACTCGATGGATGTGAGTCTGAGCGACCTCCGGGAGTTGGTGATCGACAGGGAGGCCTGGCGTGCTGCGATTCATGGAGTCGCAAAGAGTTGGACACAACTGAGCGACTGATCTGATCTGATGTGTGCATCTGTGTCTGTGTATATGTGTGTATACATACATGTGTCTGTGTCTGTGTTTGTGTGTATGTGTATATGTGTCTGTGTGTCTGTGTGTGTATATGTGCTTGTGTGTATGTGTGTGTGTGTTTAAATATTTGATGCTTAAGTTTGGCTGCAAAGTCCTAACCCCTGAATGTCAGGCCACTCCTGTGAGCTTGGGGAGCTTGACCCAAACATCTGTCCACCCTGGATGGTTAGGCGGCCACTTTTGAAGTCTGGCCCTTAGCACAAAAGGCAAACACCCAGCTGGCCCCAGGCTTGGTGGGGGTCAGGGGCTGAGGGCTTCTGTCTGTGGCAGCCTGAGTCGCAGGACTCAAGACCACCCTGCTGAGCGGACCCTGCCAGGTCGTCGCCTCCGAAACGGACCTCGCCCCGCGCGGCCACGCCTGCCCAACCCCCTGAGTGTCTCCACCTTCCGCTTGGCTGACAGCAGAGGACCAGGCTCCGCCTTTGACTCCTTCCTCTGTTCCCCGCCCGAGGCTTGCCTGACGATTCTCCTCCAAGGCCGTGCGGAGCTGTCCACTCCTTGCAGGCCAGGGCAGCCACCGGCACCTCAGGCCTCATTTATTCCCAACTGGCCCCCACTTCTCCGCACAAAGCCAGCGTCTATTCTGTTTTAGTACTGTTTCCCCCCAGTTTTTGGCCACGCCTTGAGGCATGTGGGATCGTATCTTCCCAGCCAGGGACGGAAGCTGTGCTCCTTGCACTGGAAGCTCAGCATCCTAACCTCTGCACCCGCAGCGTACTCCCTCCTGTTGTAGGATTTGTTCCTTCCTCCACTCTCACCGACCCTTTGATCTGTTGGGCTCATTTGGAGAGGAGATTAAGATGGAGCAGGTGGGGAGACCCCTGGCGGGTGTGGGCCTGCCCTGGCCCAGCTGTGCAAGCGTTGGTGTGGAGTGTCTGGTCCTGACCCCCTCCACCATCACCCACTATTCTTGGGGCACCTGTAACATGGAGATGATCTCCAGGTCCCCTCCTCTTGCGCTTCGACCTGCGGACTGACCAGGTTTCTCTCTCCTGGCCCTCCTCCTCTGAGCCCCCTTGCTTCGCGGGGGGAGGCCCTCTGTCCTCCGCAACTCTTCGCAGACCTTCATGCATGGGTGTCAGCCATCAGCGGGCAGCGCCACACAGGCTATTGATTTAGTGACAACCATTGCCCCTCGGGATTGATCTAATGTTTCCATTACACTAAAAATGCTTTAACAAGTTCATTGGGAATTAGGTGATGGCAAAGAGCTGCTCGGTTCCTGGCATGTCCCCTGGAGGAGGGGGCTTGTAGGGGACCTTGCGGGGCAAAAGCCACCACCCTCTGGTCAGCCTGGTGGTGCGGGACCGCCTGCCCCCAGGAGACTGCAGCCCTCGGGGTCCCCACCAGGCCTGCTGGGAAAGGCTCAATGTGGCTCGCTCGGAGCTTCCCCGAGACCGTGTCCCCGGGGCCCTGATTCTTTCTCCATCACCACCCCACCCCACCCCACTCCCTAGGCCCTGATGGTCCGCATCTTTGAGAGGCCTCAGTTCCTCTGTCTGAGTGGGGAGGTCTGCGTGTTCCACCAGGCTTCCTGTCCTTCCTGCTTATGTTTTCCCCATTGCTGACCTCAGTTTGACCCCTGGCTGCTTCCTCGTCCCAAGGCCACATGCCTCAGGCGCCCACAGGTTCTCAGGGAGGTGGGGGATGTTCAGAGCAGTGACGGGGCGAGCGTCTGAGCAGGCAGTGCTCAGAGCCACGGTCTCTGGCGGGGGTGCTGTCCAGGGTGCTGAGACTGCGCCCTGGCCGTGGGGTCCTGCTCCCCGATGGCAGAGCCGCCCCCACCTGCGCCCAGCCTCGGTGCCCACCTCCTCCCGAGCCCAGGTCCCCAGCCTGGCATGGAGGGCTGGCCTGTTCTGGACCCCGTTCCGAGGCAGTGGTCAGCTATTGGTCACTCAGGGCCCCGGGCCAGGACTGCTGCGTAATTCACGAGGTGTGGGAGAAAGGCTGATGCAGAGCCACTGTTCACAAGCCAGGGCTTCAAGGCAGCCACAGAGCCGACAGCGTGTGTGCCCCGCCCCGTCCGTCTGTCCCAGGAGACCTGCAGGGTCTCAGACGCGGACGGCCTGTGCGTCTGGACTCTCAGGGACCACCTGCCCCCAAGCCCTACTGATACGCTGCTTCTCACGTCCCTTATGATTTGCACTGGGGTCCCCTCTAGTGGGCATCCTGAAACCAGCCCCAGAGGCCCATGCCGGCCGAACCCCAGGGAGCCCGGGTGTGGGTGAGGTCCCTTTCCCGGGGGGGATGGGTGGGTGACGTCCCGTGTGGCAGGCAGTCAGGACAGGACAGGCCGCACTAGGTAACAACCGCTCCCAGTGCTTCCCATCGTGAGGCGCTTCTCCCTGCACTGTGGCCGCCTGGCCGTCAGGCAGTTGTCACAGGTGAGGGCGGAGAGCCCCGGAGGGCCCTGGCCAGCACGCAGATGCTGTGATTCAGCCATGACTCACACTTGGCTCCACCCGAAGCCAGGGTAGGAAGCCAGGGGAGGCTGAGCCCCACTTGCCGCGTGCCTGGGAAAGGAGCAGCCGGAACTGTTCACTGAGCACTGTTGCTAATGCCGTGTTTCTGAAACTGAGCCAGGCCTGAGCACAGCTCCCTGATGCCACGGTGGTTCACGACAGTGCCGTGGACATCACCCCGGGCCCACCGTCCTTTATTTAAAGCATCTGACACCACCGTGGGGTCTTTCTTCACATGCACTTTCCCTGTGCTGTTCTATAACTTACTTGATCTGGAAAACAAAACACCCACGCCAGCATCTAGCATCCACCCCCAGCGTCTAAGTTCTAAATTCTTCTTTGATTTGTGTGTACACTGTCAGCCAGCTACTGCTGCATAACAAACAAGTCTTAGTGGTGTTTTTCCCTCCAAGTCTGCTGGTTGATGGGGCCAACTGCCTAGTCCTTTGTAGTTCAGATGGTAAAGAATCTGCCTGCAGTGCAGGAGACCCAGATTTGATCCCTGGACTGGGAAGATCCCCTGGAGAAGGGAATGGCTACCCACTCCAGTATTTTTGCCTGGAGAGTTCCATGGACAGAGGAGCCTGCTGGGCTACAGTCCATGGGGTGCAAAGAGTCAGACACAACTGAGCAACTAACTCAAGTGTGTAGGCTCGGCAGGCAGCTTTCCTGGGTAATGTCGGTCCAGGTCTGTCCCATGTGTGACTCCTCCTCCGACCTGGGGCTGGGAGGGACGTGCTGTTCTCTGGCCAGTTTATGGTGGCAAGAGGACTAGTGGAGCTGTGAGATGCCCCGGGAAGCCTGGGCTCGGACCTGGCAGGTTGTCACTTCCACCTCAGTCCCCTGGAGTCAGATGGCTGACCCAATGCCCCACGTGGGCAGAGAAGAACTGCAAGGTTATGTTGCAGAGCCAGGGTCCCCATCAGAGTGGGGTCTTCTCCCCCCATCCTTCTGTAGATGGGTGTGTGTCTGCAGAGAGAGTCAAGCCTCTGCTTGCTCAGGGCGGTTTATATCTCTGCTCTGGAAACACCGGCTTCATAACCAGCCAGGTAACTGCAGCTTCACCACCAAGTTGAATTACCTGATAAGATCCACCTCCCATACCCACCTCCGGCTGGGAGCCAGCCCACCCCCACCCACAGGCAGGAGAACCATGGTCTGGTTGGAATCGACCTGAGCATCCTTGGGTGCTTTATCAGGAAGTCAGTTTCTTCCTGGGGAGAGCAGGTGTCTGTGTCCTCTGCGGGAGGCAGGTGTCCTTCTGGCAGGAATCGAGGAGCCCCTGGTAATGGGAGCACATCCACCCAGGCTGGGCTCTCGAGCACCCAGGATGACGCCAGCCGGGGCTGTGTCTTCATCAGCTCATTAGAACTCAGGAGAGTTTTGCATTTGAGCTTCTTTCTACAACCAAACCTTTTATGATGGAGATTTCAGGGGCCACGGCAGTCTCTATGGAGCCCTCCCAGATGACCTGGCTCGTGTGAGCACTCTTGCACTGTACTTGGATGGCCCCACCTGCCCACTCTTGCCCTCGCTGGCTTGTTTACCATCTCTCCACACAGAGGGCATTTGGGTGGGACCATGGTGGGTTCTGGAGATGCAACTGCTTTTGAATCTCTGCCCTGCGGTCCGGTGTGTGACCCGAAGTAAATTGCTTACTTGCTCAAGCCTCAGTTTTCTCATCTGTAACATGGGACGATGACACAGGAGCTGCTCTAGTTTCTGTGGGTTTTCATTGTGATGGTGGGCAGAGGCCTCAGCACAGAGCCTGCATGCAGCGGCCCCCAGTGGAAGCCACCGCACCTGCGTGTGGTCCCCCGCTCCCCAGACAGGGCTGGATTCAATGCCCTGACGGTCTTTTTTAAATTGAAGTATCGTTGACTTACTATACTTAGTTTCTGCTGTACAGCAAAGTGACTCAGTGATACACATATGTACATTTTTCATATTCTTTTCCACTATCACAGGGTACTAAGTAGAGTTTCCTGTGTTGTACTGCAGGACCTTGTTGTTTATCCATCCTAGATATAATAGCTTGGGCATGAGCTCGAGCAAGCTCCAGGAGCTGGTGATGGACAGGGAGCCTGGCGTGCTGCGTCCATGGGGTCACAAAGAGTCGGACACGACTGAGCGACTGAAGTGATAGCATACCTTGCATCCCTCACGACCTTTAACGACATCAGGGTGTTTTTAACTGACAGGGACTAGAGGGCCGGAAGTCCCACTCAAATGGCTCCGACTATGCCTTGGGAAAATAGTGACCCACAGCCTGTTTTGTGCTTTGCCCAGACTTTTCTTAACATTCCCAAGTCTCGGAAAAATTTCGTACTCAAGACGCGCAGAATAAAAACTTTCAGAGTAATCAGGTGAAAAGGACCTGAACCAAAGAAAGAGATTATAAGCGAGATTTAAGAGGCGTTTGGGTCAGTGACACTTCCGGTCACCTGAAGGCTGACCGGAGACCCTTGTATTGTTAGTCCCGGAAGTCTTCCAGCGGCGTACCTGCCCACATTTCTCCCAGAGTAAACAGCATCTGCCGGCTGTAATTATCTCTTCCCCTGGTGACTGAAGGCTGCTGTCCTGAACGTCGGGGAAGATGGAGTGAGACGAGAGGCAAATAGAATTACAGTGAGGCCAGAATGTTCCCTGGAAAGCAAGCGCTGCTACTGAAGACCCTAAGATTGCTTCTTTCTCTGAAAGGAGTGTGGGAGGAAAAGGCCTGTCCATTTGGGTTGTGAACAACCAGGGTTTGCCTGTTCAACTAGAAAATATCATGGGTCAGGTTTGCCTATTCTGCCACCATCTTTGCGCATCTTCAGGTCGTTAACATGAATCCTCACAGCGCCTCTGATTTTAGATCTGGAAAATGTAATTTGGGTTAAAACTCGATGGGGAGTCGCTGGGGTGCCGGGTTGCCGTGGTGACGTGCTGGGGCGGGGAGATGCGTGCAGGAGCCTCTGGGTTGGGCTCTGTCTTTGCACCAGCTGGTGGGCCTCCTCTTTCCAGGCCCCGCCCCCACCTGCTGCCTCCCTGAATCACTGCCCACTACAGAGATGTTCCTGGGGTCCCCAGGCCTGGCGCAGGCTTGCTGGCAGAACTCTGATTTTCTCCACCTACAGAGGGACTGAGAGCCTCCAAGGAGCTAATCCTTTCTAGCTCCAGGGGGTAGATCTCAGTTGGTCTGAGCTAAACATCATCATTTTCGTTCCATGCCAGTGACTGAGTTGGGCCAGGTCACAGGACAGTTCTGGATAATGACAGCGGGAGTCTGCCAGGGGCATCTGGAACTTTCCTTACAAACAGGAGTTTACAGGCGAGGAAATACTTGTTCGGACTCTAGGTGTCGCATCTGAGGATTGGAAGCTGAGAAGCACAGGTGACATCGCATACCTGTGCAGGAAAGTCAAGAGGGTGGCAGAGAAGCTGAACCAGAATCGGGGTATCGCTGAGACGCTGAGCTAACCAATCTGGGCATGTTTTTTTATCGGGAGACAAACTTTATTTCCGAATTGCGCTCCCCTAAATTCATATGTTGAAGCCCTCCCCCTTGTACCTATGAATGTAATTGTATTTGGAAGTAAGGTCTTTTTTTAAATTTTGCTTATTTATTTTGGCTGTGCTGGGTCTCCGTTGCTATGAGGAATTTCTCTAGCTGTGGCGAGTGGAGGCTGCTCTCTAGCTATGTGTGAGGCTTCTCACTGCCATGGCTTCTCTCGTTGCGGAGCAAGGGTTCTAGGCGCTCAGGCTCCAGGAATTGCAGCGGGCGGGCTCAGTGGTTGTGGCTTTTGGGCTTCATCGCTCCACGACATGTAGGTCCTTCCAGGACCTGGGACTGAACTGGTGTCCCCTGCACTGCAAGACGGACTCTTCACCACTGGACCACCAGGGAAGCCTGAAGTTCCTCTTATAAGAGACTGGTCAAGTTGGATTATGAGTTACTGCACGGCTGTTAGCGTAGCGGACGCCGTCTTGGGCCCGTACACTCCCGCGTCCTTCTGCTGACCCCAACAGGACTGTACTCTGCAGTACAGTTCCTCTCTGTCGTCAGGGGCTTTGTGGTGGACAGGTACTGCGTAGCCATCGTCAGGTCCAGGTGGCCTCAGGCTCTCTTAGCCTCCAGACAATCATGTAGACCGATGACACGTTCCGGCAGCCCCGAGACTAGTGACCCATTCACAGACCTGCCCAGCCTGTGGCCTCCTCACAAGCCCCACTCCTCTCATGCGCTCCTGCTCAGGCATGTAGACGGGCTTCTTTTTCCACTGTCCCTCAGACACACTGTGACCTCACGCTGGCGTTTAGCATCTGCTGGTCCCTCTCCCAAGGAGTCTAGACACGCCTCACCTGCACCCAGCCGCCTGCACCCTCCCATGTGCAGCCCTCCCACCCTCAGAGGCCTGCCCGTGAACCGACCATCCTCCTGGGGTGGGCAGGAGTGGGTTGGCGGCCTTCAGGTTCCACCTGTGCTCGCTCGTGTGCCTGAGTCCTGCAGTGGCCCCCCAGGGAGGGTCTGGGGCCTGGGTGCTGGCTCTTGGCTTCCGCCCATCCCCACGTGACCTCTCGGTCAGCAGTCCTTCTGGGCTCTGAACGGGACGATCAGACATTCCAAGAGGGCAAAGGTGAACGTTTCCAGGCCCCTTGAGGCCTGGCCCTGCACACATCACTCCCTTCATTGCTATCGGGCGGCCCAGCAGTGTGGGAAGATGGAAGGACATCAAAATTCATCCTTTCCTAATCTCGGAACATCTCAGAGCACATGAGGCTCTCCTTTCTGGAGCTGACCCACACTCCTCTGTCCTCTGCAAACCCTGAGTGGTTGTGGTCAGGACGGTGGTCTTCTCTTATCTTCCATTGTAACTCCTGCATTGATACAGTGCCCAGAAGAGGGAAAGGGCTTTAATATTTCTTGAATGATCAGATGAATGAGACACAATGATGTCTCCAGGTTCATTTAAAAAGCAGCTATTTTGCTAATGAGGATCCTTTGTGAGGCTAAATTATCCCCCCTTTAAACATCTGAAACGACTTGACAGAAGCGGGTAGAAGTGTTAAGGAGACTCCGGTGCATCTTCTCGGTGGGATATTATACGCAGCTTTTGTAACAATCACTGCTGCGCAGCACGTGGAGAATATGCTGATGGCAGAGAACCCAATGGGAAAAGTGGGCCATGGAAGACACGACTGTTGCGTCATGCCATCGCTCAAATGCTGACTCATCGTGCCCCGCTGACACGGCTGCTCCCGCCGGGGAAACACCCGCTCCTGGGAGCTGGTGGCCTCTGTCGGTCCCGCCTGGCCATCTCCTGCTTGTTCTCAGAGCCTGGCTCAAGCGTCGGCGCTCGGGAAGCTCTGAGGTCCAGCCACGCGTGTGCTGTGACTCTCCCTGCCCTCACCCATGCCTTCCTCACGCCGTGTCTCTGCACCTGGCACAGCTGAGATGTGGTGCCCAGGGGTGCCAGGGGGCTTAACAGAAGTGCATTTCCTCATGGTTCTGGACGCCAGAGGTCTGAAGTCGAGGTGTCTGCAAGGCTGCATTGCTCCTGAAACCTCTGAGGAGGGCCTTTCCCACCTCTGCCGACATAGAGCTGAGGCTGATGACCATCAGCTTGCAGGCACATAGCCTCAGCCTCTGCGCCTGCCACTCCGAGGCTCTCCGTCCATGTCTCCCTCTGGGCGACGGTCTCCCCTCTCCTTCCCGGACCCCAGTCACCCTAATAACCTCTTCTGAGCTTGACCATCTGCCAAGACCCGGTCACCTCCCCTGGTGCTGGGGCCGGGCACAAATCCTGGCAGACACAGCTCTGCCCATGACAGTGGGAGAGGGTGGGGAGGAGGAAGGTGGCTGCAAGATGCAGGCGCCTGAAGCTGAGACTCGCTCCCAAGCCCAGCCGGCTTTCCATGCACCTGGCTGGCACTCACACCTCCCCTGGGGGCTCTGGGCTGCCAGGGTCTCCAGCCTTAGAGGACTCCCTGGGGGCTGTGCTCCTCCAGGCCCCAGCTTAGGATCACCAGGGCGGCTCGTCTCTGGCCTCTCAGCTCGTTTCCCAACCACCCCTCGAGGAACAGCACCGCTCCCCATCCCGGCACCCACACTTCTGGGGTCTTGTGGAGAAAACTTTCAAGAAAGACTTAAGCAATGGCCACCACTTCCACTTGCAGGAGACTGAGCTTTCCTTGATGGGTGGGGTGGGGCGCCACCCTCTTCAGGAGAGCCTCGCACCCAGGGGTAAGGGCTCGACTCCCCGGATCAGCTGGGGCTCCGCTTAAAGGAGACAGGTAGCTTGGTGGTGGGATGCAGGCAGACCCTGGGCCCCTCTCGGCTCTGTGTCTTAGTATCTGTCCAGGAGAATCTGCTGGTCGCCCACGTTGACACCCGGGACCAAGTGCTGTGGGTGGCTCTGGGGGTTCAGGCGGCCTCGCTCACCCCACTGGTCCAGGCGGGGTGTCTGCAGCCCCCACCCCGCACCGCTGGTTTCTGTGCCCCTTGCTGAGGTCGCTGCCCTCCCGGAAAACGCAAGCGCCTTGAGGGCCCGGCTGGGACCTACTCCTGGGACTCCCCTGTTCCTTGCGTCACCTCACAGACTGCAGGTCCTTGAACGCGGGTGACTCCTGAGCCTCTAGGGCGTGTGCCCAGCAGGGCGCAGGAGTGGGCCGTGGGGAGAGGGGTCTGGACTCCCAGGTCACGCGTGTTCTCGTGCCGGAGTGGTGTCAGCTCAGGGGCCAGCAGGCTGCGGGCTTCCCGGGCACTGTGCCCACCCACAGGGCTGGGAGGGGCTGCCCCCAGCCTGCCCTCTGCAGCCCCCAGGGACCATCCCGACGGCTCAGACACCTGCCTCATCTCCTCCCCGTTTCCAAATCTCACTCCCAGCAAGAGAGAGAGAAGAGGCAGGCAGAGAGGAGGAGGCAGAGGAGGGAGGAGACAGGCGGGCCCAGCGGAGGGGAGGGCTCGCCCTCTGGCAGGCAACGTGACCCGCCAGCCCCCCCAGGAGGCTCCAGGCCCGCCGCCTGCTCTAATAAACTCGAAACTCCAGTGACTTAAGTGAAGATTTCAGATTAACATTTAAATTAATGCCGGACTAGAAATCTGGAGGCCCAGGTCGCTGATGTGACTGTGTTAACTTGTTCTGTGACCTGGGGCGAAAATGTGAAATGATCTGTTCTGCTCGAGCCACCCCTTCCCTGCACAGGGGAGGTCAGGACGCAGGCCTGGATGACCTCACGCCCTCCGGGGCTATCCGGGAAGCCTGGCCTTCTGCGTGGGTGGGGCTTACCTCTGCCCCAAGCCGCTCTGCTTAACCGGTGAGTGTGGCCTCTGGAAGCTGGAACTCCAGGCAGCTGGTGCCACAGAAGAGAAGGCAGGGCCAGGGGCGTGGGGACCACAGCAACCCCACCGTCAACTCTGCTTTCCTCTCCCCGCCTGCCCCGGCGCTCTCCAGACTTGGCCCAAGCTGAAAGGAGCAGGACATTAACAGGACCAATTGCCCAGGGGTAGGCACAGTGGCCAGGTTCACCCCGTGGGCTCCACAGAGCCTGGGGCACCCTAGACCTGCCAGATCCTGGAACATCCTGGAACCCGAGTCTGCAGACACAGAGCAGAGAGCCATGCAGGACTGGGGTCCCGGGAGGGTTGCCAGGTCCAGCTGGGGAGGGGTATTTGGTCCGCTGAGTGGATGTGGACGCTAGGTGGCTTCTAGGTTATCCCCCTCCTCTGATGAACAGAGAGCTAAGTGAGGCAGAGTGGGCGAAGCAGGCACCCCAGGGCAGGCTCAGAAGCCCCGGGCTGTGAACAGGGACTCCGCTGCCCTCCAAGTGGGCAGCTGTATTAGGAAGGGCTGGGGGCACTGCTGGAGCATGGAGGCCCGCAGTCCCCCAGGCCCTGTTCTGTGGGGCTCCTCAGGCTGGCCTGCTGCGGCCCTCTTGGTGGGGGGACGCATGTCACCCCCGGAAGCCACCTCCTGGCCCCACGGCCACACCAGCCACTGCCCCTTCGCACTGACCGTTCCCTTCCCTGCAGCTGAGAGACTGGTTCCCACTCCCTTCCCCCTCCTGGGAGCAAGGAGTGAAGGGGGTCGGGAGCCTCGAGGACACCCTTCCTCACACCTGTCCATCCCCAGGGATCCTGAGCCGTCCTCAGCCGCAACGGGCACCCATGCTTTCTTCCCGAGAGGCCTCCCAGCCAAGATGCTGGGCCAGCCGCCAGCCACAAGGCCGGGGGTGTGTGGTCCCCACCCCCGCCGGTGGGCTCGGCGGGTCAGGGACCCCCTGGAGACCCTTTTTTTGGGACCGTAATGGACCCAGAAGGGCAGCGCTGAGGCCCCTCACAAAGGAGGGAGGTTGCTTTCCGGGGGCCGGGAGAGCTGCCCTGAGCGCCCGGGGCGCTGGTCCAGTGCCACAGGAGGGTATCACGGGGCCAAGGGCCTTCAGGAAGTGCTGGGATGCCCAGTTACAAGGCCCCGGAAGCTGGGAAGGAGACGTGCGGCTGCAGGCTGGGTTTGGAGGAGCAGGCCGTGCCAGGTTCTCCAGGCTTTGGGCAACCGCCCGCTGCCCTTCCAGCTCCTGCTGGCTCCATGTACCGACGAGCTGTTCTCAGAGGCCTGGGGATGGAGAAAGAGGGCGTGCTGCTCAGGAGGCCGGCACCTCCATAGTAGGTAATCCTAACGATCAAGGACGGCTCACACTGCCCGAGGGTCACCCGGTGAGCAGCTGGGCTGGGTGACCCACGGCCTGCCTGCGCGCCCCCGCAGACGTGCTGGGCGGCCTGCAGAGAGGGGCTGGGGAATGTCGTCCAGTCTCTGTAAGCCTCACCGTGACACAGGGTCACTCTCCAGGCTCCGAGGAGTGTCGAAAGCGTGGCTCACAACCCAGCATGGGGCAGGCAGGATGTGTCTGTAGCATCGGCGTCGGTGAGACTGTGGTTGGTCCTTGCTGCCATTGACTCGGGCTGAGCCCACGCCATCCCACTCAGGTGTTACGACCGGGGTGTCGTTCAGTCCCTCAGTCGGGTCCCACTCTTTGTGACCCCATGGATGGCAGCACACGAGGCTTCCCTGTCCTTCACCATCTCCCGAAGTTTGCTCAAACTCAAGTCCATGGAGTCGGTGATGCTAACCAGGAAACAGTGCTAAAACCAGGGTTGGCCATGCTGGTGTTCAGATTTGGGAATTTAAAGGTTATGCTGTTCACCCCCGAAATGCAGTGCTCAAAAGAGACAGAAAATGTGCGCGCGCCTCGTTTAACACCAGGCAAGGGGCTGTGAGCCGCCCAAGCTTTGCTGGGCTCCTCCAACATCCGTGTCAGAACGCGGGCAAAGACAGCAAGTTCAGAACCAGAGTCCTGTTGAGCAAACGAGGCTGATGTTGGAGGCATCATCACGTCGTTTACTTTTTCTCAGTGAGAATTCTCAGCTGGGCAGCCCTGCCTGAGAAGAGGCGCAGAATCAGCTCTAGAGCCGGGTAGAAAGGTCAGTTTCAGAGGTTCCCTGAGATTTTAAATTCAGCCAAAGCATGTCTTTGGGAGCTGGGCCCCGTTTCGGACAAAATGTTTCCCTTTGCTGAGGCTCCAAGGGTGTAATGAATGTGGCCCAGCAGGGCTTAGGGAACTCTGAAGGACTCGGAGCGGAGGTCTCTCTATTCTTTAAAAAAAAGTGTGTTTTACATGAAAACGTAAAACGTATGTGGTTTATGAAAAACACAGGGGGCAAAAGGATAAGCAAAGGAAGCCTCAGTCTGGCTGTCTGAAAACTCTGCGCATCTCAGCCTGTGCAGAAGCAACCAGAGCACAGGAGCTTGTCCCAGCCCCGGGGACCGTGGGCTCACATCTCTGCAGCTGGACTGAGGCTCGGGGTGGGGGGCCCTTCCAGGAGTAACGCGTGCTCCTTGCCTTGTTTAGCATGCAGGGCTCTGATGGACGAAGTGGAGTACGCCGTCACCAAGGCTCGGCAGGAGAAGACCAAGGTGGGCTCCTTCCGAATAAATCCTGATGGGACGCAGGAGAGGAGAAAGGTAGCGGAAAAGAAATTATGTCCCCGTGTATAATTGCGGGTGCGGGCAATTACCAGCCATTTATCCAAACAGCAGTTGGTCTTAATCTTCTAACCTTTCTCTTGTTCAGGGTATCAGCTCTAAATTGCTTCTGAGTCCTGAGGGACCCAAAGTAATCTTTAAGCTTGAAATTGAAGTCTCTCTCCCAGCACCTAAATTTTGTGTCTTGTCAAGTCGGAAGGCGTTTCCGCACTATTGTGCATCAGGATAAAAATAGCGCTTCCACGGTTCTTGGGCGAGGCCTGCAGGGGACCCAGAGTGGCTGCGGGGGCTGCCTAGGGACCTCAGAGGCTGAGCGCCTCCCCCCGGCTCTCCACCCCTGCCGCCAAGATCCGCAGAGGATTCTCCTGGGGGTAAGGATGCGAGACCCGTCTCTGAGACAGACTCAGTCACTTGTCTGAGTGGAAAGATGGATATGCTTCCTTCATTGAGCCCACCTGGGAGGGCCCCCACCCTGCCCCACCCCGCCCTGCCCTGAGTGTCTGATGGCAGGGGTCTGAGGATCCAGGAGGGAGGGGCTAGGTGGGCCCAGGGCGAACCTGGGCTCCTGTCTTCTCCCCCCACCCAGCGCTCAGGTGGTAGGTGCTCAGAAGAGTAAGTGATTTCATAGTCATCCTAAGCAAAACAAGGGCTTCCCTGGTGGCTTAGCTGGTAAAGAATCTGCCTGCAATGCAGGTGACCTAGGTTCAATCCCTGGGTCGGGAAGATTCCCTGGAGGAGGGCGTGGGAACCCAGCTCAGTATTCTTGCCCGTGGACAGAGGAGCCTGGTGGGCTACGGTTCACAGGGTCGCAAAGAGTCGGACATGACTGAGCGACTAACACAAGTGAAACAAGTCTGGCAAAGGTGTTGCACAATGTCACCCAACGTGCTCAGGGCTGAACGGAAGCTGGATTTGGATTTCCTGTTGGTTTGGTCCAGTACTTGAACAAATGACCGAGTTGGGCCGTCCGCTTTTTCCACCTCTTTCTGGAGCACTTGCCCATCAGAGAGCATGGGAGTGGGCTGGTCAAAGCCCAGCAGGGCACTCTGAAGGGTGTCTTTAAGAGACATGTTGGGTCAGGAGCCACCCCAAGAAGGGCAGGGCCTTCCTTCCCACATCAACCCTTCTCCCATAATTTCACCAAGTAATTCACCAGAATTATCGGATAATTCTGATAACTCAGGTGCTTCCCCAGGAAGGACCATGATGACTCGCATTACCGTGCACCCACGGCAGCTCCATTCAGGCCGATTCCCTGTGACAAGGTGGCCCCAGCGGTCACAGTGACCTGCAGGGGCGGATCAGCCCTGGCCCCTCCACCGGCGGCACTGTCTCCCACCGTCCAGCAGGGCAGGGAAGGTGTGTGTGCAGAGGCCAGTGTGGCCTCTAGAGTAAAGGGAGGGTCACTACGGCAAGAGGTTAGACTGTGGGTTACAGGCCCCATTGCTGGTGCATCTGGGCCAGGACAGAGGAAGGAGTCTTTCTCTCAAGAGTGACCAGGGGACCTGGAAGGTCCCGGAGGAGGTGGCGGGGTGGGGATCTTGGGGAGCTGGCAGCTGTTGATCGAGAACCTCGCCGTGCCAGCCTTTCAGTGATTTCCTGTCCTGACAGCGACCTGCAGAATAAACCTGCTTTCTGATGAGAACACGCAGAGCAGCTCAGCGGTGTCCCAGGGTCCTGCGGGACAGTGGGCCCTGCTCCCTACAAGCTCTCCCATTGCATCCCTGGGGGTTTTCCCTGGGGTCCGTGCAGAGTGCCCCGAGCTCCCACATGGACTCACCTCCAGCAGCAACAGGCCTGCTCGCCCCACTTGGTTCCGCTCTGAAATGATCGACTTGAAACCCCATTTTCAAAGTCGCCGCAAACTGTCTGTTGAGCCCTGAGAGCCGCCATTCTGCCGCGTCCATCCCTTGGGCCAGGGTGAGCTCAGAGTCCCGGCAACCGTGAGCCCGGCCGTCCTGGGGCATGTTCAGTGGTTGTGGGGAGAGGCCCCCCTCAACTCCGGCCCTTGGTGTTGGAGCCGGACGCTCTGGGCTGGCACGGGGAGGCTCCACGGTGCCTGGAGAAGCTGGGTTTCCAGCCACGTGTCCTGGAACCGTGCGGTTTTGGGGTCAGGGCTAGAGGTGAGTCTCCTGGCCTCTGGCCAACATGAGTCTAGTGACCGCGGTGGCGTCTACGCTTCACAGAACCCAGCGGCCTTTCCTGCCACCCACTCAGGAAACGCTCCCCGGCTTCAGAGCCCCATGGCCATTTTCTTGGCCAGCCGGGCTTGAAACGCAGGGGCCTTGTGCAGCATGAAGTCGGGGCCTCACCCACTGCCTCGGATGTGGGCCTGGCGGCCTGCCGGCAGGGCTGGTGTGCAGGTCCTTCTGCTGCAAGCAAGCAGTGTATGCTCAGCTTGGTGTTTGAGAAGCACACGCGCGCGTGCGTGCGCACACACACACACACACACACACACAAGAAGCGCCCGGCGGGACTGGGCCTGCGCTCCGGCTGGGAGAGGCCTAGACTCAGGGTGCGTCCCGACATGCCGGCCAAAGGCAGCGAGACCCCCCACCTGCCCTGCCCTGCCCTGCTTTCTCGTTTCCTTTTTTGGTCCTGTTTCTCCAAGGATGGGGGGAAGCACTGACCGGTGTGCTGTGCCCTCCAAGCTGAGGGTCTGGGGGTGGCGGGGGGTGGAGAGACAGGCCTTCTTTGGAGGGAGGGGAGGGCCCTGCTGAGAGGCCCGAGCTGGCCTTTCCAGCGTGGTATGGACGATTCACGCCTAAAGCGGCTAATGTCCGTGCAGGCTGCTTGCCCGTGTGCAGCCTGGAGCTGGGGAGGGTGGCATGGCGGCAGGGACGTGGATAGCTGCTCTGGGCTAGGTTGCGCTTGGTGAGCGGGCTGCAGCCGGCCCTGCCCAGCGTGCTCCATCCCCCGTGAAGGTGGGCTCGGAAGATGAGGCGCAGGCGGGGGCAGGCCCCAAGGGGCCATGTGTCCCCAGACGGCAGCTCCTGATGCCCCATCGCTGCCGCAGCCCGAGGGACAGGGTGCCCTGTGTGCCTCCCTGCAACCTTTTCTCCACCCTCCATGCTCTGCAGGGGCAGCACTGGGGCCTGTGCAGAAATCCACCCGCCCTGTCTGTTCCCTGACTCCTTCCGCGGACATCCCAGCTGGGAAGCCACAGCCCCTGGTCCAGGAGCCAGGGGAGCCCAGGAGACGCCCTCGGGGAGCCCCAGAGCCTGTCCTCAGGCCACACCTGCTACAGGAGGCAGGCCCGGCTCTGCAGGGTTAGGACCTGCCTGGCCCCGTCACCGGCCGGCTTCACCCTGCTTTGGCTCAGCCAAGCAGCCTCAGGTGCCCCGTGGCCCTGGGCTAGCCTGGCCTTGAGCCCTCCGCCCCTCTTTCCTCCCTCAGCTCCGTATACACCTGTGCAGTGTGGCCTGCCCGGGAGGCTGCTCACGGGACCACAGGCACCAGGACACGCCCCCCACGGCCACCTGTAGGATGCTGGGAGGTGGGGACGTCCGGAGGGCTGGCCCTAGGAGGATGGGGTGGGATTCGGGTGGGGTCAGGTCAGGGTTGAAGTCAGGTTTGGGGTTGGGGTTGGAGGTCAGGGTTGGGGTGGGAGGTCGGGGTTGGGGTGAGAGTTGGCGTTGAGGTGGGAGTTTGGCATTGGTGTGGGAGGTCGGGGTTGGGGTAGGAGGTCAGGGTTGGGGTGAGAGTTGGTGTTGGGGTGGGAGTTTGGCATTGGTGTGGGAGGTCGGGGTTGGGGTAGGAGGTCGGGGTTGGGGGTGGGAGGTCGGGATGGAGAGGGAGGTCGGGGATGGCGTGGGAGGTCGGGGTTGGGGTGACAGGTTAAGGGGCGGGAGATCAGGGTTGAAGTGGGAGGTTGGGGTTGGGGTGTGACGTCAGGGTTGGGGTGGGGGAGTTGTGGCAGATGGCTTCTCCCGTATCCCCGGGGTTTCCCACTGACTCTGGGAGCCCTGCTCTCTCCTAGAGTTTTCTCCAATGAGCAGAAAGGGCCAGACCGGGGGTGGGACAGCACAGGGCAGGGGGTCCAGTACTCCTGGGTGCGCTACCTCTCAGGAGCGCTCCCCCAGCTCTGGACCATCCCCAGTGGACTCGGGCCCCAGCCGCCCCCAGAAGATCCGCCTTTGCCTTCTGCCCCCACTTCTGCAGGCACTGCCCCCTCCCTGCCCGTGTTTGGAGAAGGGAGCAGAGGGGTTAATGAACCTCCAGTGAAACACAGACCCAGAGAGTTACTGTGAGGCCCTCTCAGGCAAAGTGCCCCTCTGGTCCTCCCTGCCCAGGAGGGCCACTAGGCCCCCATCAACTCCCCACCCAGCGTAGTGGGCCGGGAGACCCTTGGGGAGAGGCCCCATTTTCTCTGAGTGGTAACCAAGCAAGGCCTGAGACGGGTGCTTCGCAGACTCAGTGGACAGGGGAGCTTGGGGCTCCCAGCCTGGTTCTGGGCCCCGGACCCAGGCAGGCCTGAAGGGAGGGACGCACAGTGCTGAGGTGAAGAGAAGTCTCATTTGCTTAAACTGACCCCATCCTCATGGCGGCACGGAGGCCTGTTTCCCAGCAAGATGAGAGGGTGAGTGTCGGACAGTCACAGGCCGCCTGGGGGGCAGAGGGGAACTCAGTCCCGTAGTGATGGTCAGACGGCGGGGCCCCCCAGCCAGCAGGCCATCAGTCAGCGTCCAGGGGTGAAACGGCATGGAAGCATGTACGTGAAGTATCAGAGTGCATCTTGACGACGGAAACTATTGTCTCCTGACGCTTTATGTAATGAGTTGCATCTGAAAAAGTGGGTCACGGCCCAAACATTGAGAGCCACGGCAGCAGATGGCCCTTCTCAGCATGGGACAGCAGCCTAAAGATATTTCATTCGGGAGGACTATTCGTACCCAAACAATGCCACACGAGTTGCTATTCCCCAAGCGGAAACCAACAGAACTTCTCCTCCAGGGGTTACGGCAGAAAGCAGGCTGGGTGTTGGTGGTCTGCGCAGTTGGTGGACCCAGGAGCCAAGGCTCCCTGGGCGTCATGGGTGTCTCCCCAGCCCACGGGGGCCCTGGTGGCCTGGCTCCTGGTTCCCTGGCTCCCGGCTCCCAGTCGCTGTAGCTCAGAGGTTATGCTCTGGCCCCAGGTCACCCTGAGCCAGGACGCCTGGTGTGTGTTCAGCCCACGCTGGGTGTGGTGGAGAGAAGTTCTCGGAGTTCAGAGGGGAGCAGCGTGAGCACTGCGTGTGACGGCAGTGAGAGACAGATGTGGCCTTCATCCCCACTCCCGGCATCAGAGCTTGATGGTGTGACCACTGCTCGTTTCAAAAGGGCGGCCCTGGGAAGCTCTCAGCGTCTAACAATGGGCCAGCCGGCTAAAGCAGCGTCTCCTGTCCTACCCAGGAGACAGTCTGTGTGCCGGTGGCTCTGGGGGTGAGTTCAGAGGCCCGGGGACCCCAGGGATGACTGAGCCCCTTTCTGTCTTTCCTGTCTGCCGATCTTGGCAGAAAGAGAGCTCGGCCTGGTGGGCGGATTCTCCCCGTGGTCCCCGATGAGCCACCCATCTCCTGGTGTCACGTGTAGACAACATTCAGAACAGAAAAATGGAAAAGTGTTGCCTTACGCTCCTTTTCAACAAGTGGGGAATTTGTCCGAAAGACCCCGACACCCAGGCCCCCAGGCACTCAGGATGGTATCTTACAGTCAGGACACCGCAAGGGAGTGTGCCCGCCCCGGGAGTCCCCGTCAGGTGAGGCCCGCCCTGGGGTGGGGGCTCCTGCCTGAGCAGAGGAGGGGTGACAGGGGCGGGTCTGTCAGCCTGAGGGTCGGGGGGCGCTGGTCTTGTGGCAGGTGGCCACCTGGCGGTCCACACTTCCGCCCTGTGCTGTGAGCGTGAGGGCCCAGAAGACAGTGCAGAGACCCTAGTGTGGCGATGGGACTGAAGCGGGGTGGGGGACAGTCCTGAGCTCCCTCTCGAATTTTCCTGCAAGCAATAGAAAGAGATGGTGTGCGGATGGGTGTAGGGCCGGAAGCCTCACCAGCAAGTGGGAGTCGGGGGACCACCCATGATGCTTTATGGACGTCGTCAGCCCGTGGTTGTATGTGTGTTCAGCTGCTGAGTCATGTCCAACTCTTTGTGACCCCATGGACTGCAGCACGCCAGGCTTCCCTGTCCTTCACCATCTCCCAGAGCTTTGCTCAAACCCATGTCCATTGAGTCAGTAATGCCATCCAACCATCTCATCCTCTGTCATCCCCTTCTCCTCTTGCCCTCAATCTTCCCCAGCTTCAGGGTCTTTTCCAATGAGTCAGCTCTTCGCATCCGGTGGCCAAAATATTGGAGCTTCAGCATCCATCCTTGTAATGAATATTCAGGTGTTGGCTAACACCTTAATCGATATATTACTTTGACAATTGTAGATAAAATTAAGTTCACATGAACCCGTGAATCAGCATGTAAAAAATCAGAAAAGTGTAGTGCAGTTTTTAAGTACAAAAAGGAAGTGACTACTCAGTGTATACAGAGACTCCGCGTGAGTGAGCATCCGGTCTTGGAGGATGGGGACACAGGATATATGCCTCAATGGTGGTGGGGTCATCCTGTCATTGCCATGAGGCTTTGGTGTTTTTTTTTTGGCTCATCTTTCTAATGTTTTCCCATCATGGACAGATTATTACTGTGTAATTAAATTAAGTTTGAGTTGTTTTTTTTTTTCCAAGAAATCAAAAGAATTCCATGTCATTTCAGGAATTCCAATTCTCAAAAGTAGCCTTTCTCTCAGTGAGGTGGCAAGGCACACATGGCTATCTGCCACACAGAACACGTGCCAGAAGCAGGCAGGTGGCCACTGCCTGGTCCATGCGGCCTCTGCTCCCGGTTCCTGGTGGCCCCCCGGGTCAGCGGCGGGGGCCGCCTTCCATCCCCGCCCCTGGGAGGTTTGGGCAGTCCCGGGAAGGCAGCGCTGGAGTCGGGGGCTGTTGTCTCTGTCGCTGATTCTTCTCTCTGTGAGCCGCGGGGGTCCTGGACCCTGTCTCTGAGACAAGCGGATCTCCTACCTCAGGCGTCCAGAGGACGCGCGCAGAATCCGTGTGTTCCGTCCTCGGCAGCCTGGCTGCTCTCCTTCTAGGCCCCCTTTTCCTTCTCTCCCAGAGAAGAATGAGAAGGAGCGGCCTTTCCGGCTTTCACGCCTGTGTGCTTGGGGCTCTCTGCGCCCCTGTCGTTCGCTTGGTTGGCGGCTCTGTGTGTCCTCTTCTCTTTTCTCTCTCCTTTTCTTTCTTTTCTTTAAACAAGTTATATTTGAACTTTTTTCTATAAAGAATACTTTTTTTAAAAAAAATCTATCTATTTATTTTCGGCTGTGCCGGGTCTTCGTTGCTGCCCGCGGGCTTTCTCTAGTTGCAGCCAGCAGGGGCTACCCTCCGTTGGGGGCGCACAGACTTCTCACGGCGGCGCCTTCTCGTTGCAGAGCACAGGCTCCAGGCACACGGGCTTCAGTAGCTGTGGCTCGCAGGCTTTAGTTGCCCCGTGGCATCTGAATTGGCAGGTGGATTCTAACCCACTGAACTGCCAGAGAAGTTCCTCTTTCATTTTTTAAAAAGAGAAACCCTCTGGCTATTGTTCTGATTTGTTGATACAGTGCCTCGGGCATCTTTCCTGTGTGAGTCCAGGGACAGCTTCCACGACGAGAGCTGCCCTCCTGCCCACCGGCGCGGGTGGGCGAGGGAGGCCGCTGCCGTGGTCATTTGAGGACCAAGTCCTCGGGGTCCCGTGCATGGTCCGAGGGAGGGTGTGGACTTCAGGGCAGGGGGCTCCTGGGGAAGGTCTGGGGGGCAGATTGAGAGTGGAATATCTCCCTTCTGCCCGGACGCCCTGGCTCGGGCTCTGGCACCCGTGCTCACCTGGTTGATTGCCAGGGAGCTGGGCCCAGGTGACCGCAGGAGTTTCCGCCCTGTGGCCGCTGGGGACAGGCTGTGCCGCGGTGGTCACCAGACATCTACGGCGTCACCCAAGTGAGGGCTCCTAAACCGACTACCTGCAGCCCCAGCACAGAGCAGCTCGAAGCCCATCTCCCTGGCACTGGGGCCACTCGCCTACCTGGGGTTTGTCGAAGCCCAGCCTCGCTCCACAGACACTGAGGTCCCGGGAGGCCCCAGATGGACGCCACTGCAGGCCTGAGACTGGCAGGGTCCCATTTTACACGTGACCCGATCCCAGCGCCTCTAACCAGGTGAGGCCGGCCGGCCCAGATCTGCAGACAGTCCTTGCACCCATCACATCTCAGTCAGGGGTCTGCCGAGTGTAAGAATCTCTGCGGTGATGGTGATTTTAAACAGAGAGAAATTGAATCCAGGGTTTCAGGGTTTAGATGCTGCCACGCAGCCACCAGAAGGAGGGTTGGGGACCGAGGCCGGGTGGCCAGAAGGTTCAGGAAGGTTGGCGCTGAGCGGGCACAGCTGTGGCTGCTCCAGCCTTGGGGCCAGGACCCTGGCACAAGGGTGGGAGTTTGGATTCCTGAGCCCTGGGTTAGCGGAGGGTGCTGCCTGGCCAGCTCGCCGCCCCCTGCCCAGCTGGTGGACGTCTGGGCCCTGCAGGACTGTCAGTTTCTTTCGCCCCTGGGGCTGACAGGCTGATGGCCCCTGCACTCTGCAGACTCCACGCCAGCCTCCTGCCCCTGCCGGAGGGCCCCGAGCTGTCTGAGTTGCCCTGGGCCTATCCCCAGGGCGGCGCTGCCACTGGCCGGACCACCAGGTTGGAACTGCCCTCGGTGGCCAAACCCTCTTCCTCCTCAGCCTCAGCCGCCCCCCGAGAGGCCAGGGAGCAAATGCAAACCTGGGGGGCAGGAGCAAGTGTGTGCAGGTGTGTGTGATGTGCGTGTGCACGGACGTGTGAGCATGTGTGCATGCATGTGTGCATACCGCATGTGCACGGGTGTGAGCGTGCACACGCACGCACACACACACACACACACACACACACACAGCACAAACCCGTGAGGGCGCAGTTGCCCGTCTCAGAGCAGAGAGGGAGACTGGGTCACTGAGTGTGGTGGGGGCGGTGGGAGGTACCAGGGTGGGCAGGCCTGGCTGGGACCCACTCAGAGGGGGACCCTGGGGGCCCCGAGCGCAGCAAAGACACAGCTCTGCCCACGAAACTCGAGCCCTCGGCCGGGCGCTCAGTGCTCTTCCGGGCAGGGCCACCAGGGGGCCCTTTCCCCCAGGGCTTCCCGTCCAGCCGGCGCCTCAGCAAGGGTTAACCTTCCCCCAGCCCCAAACCACGGGGATTAAACATCCACGGCATCCCCAGGGCATGCAGGGTAGAGGGGTGACGCAAAATTAAAAGGGAAGGAGATTATTTTTAATCCTCTTGGTAGGTGCTGAAACAATGCAGGAAAGGCCAAGCCGCAGAGTCGGTCGCCTTAGACTGAGGCTGGGAGGACCGCTGTTGCCACTGGGAGCAGGTAATTACAGACCGCCTACTTTCCTTTCCTAAGGAAGAGAATTGCTTTAATCCCACAGAGATTGCTTCTCCGGTCAAAGGTGCTCAGATTTTCACCGCGCTTGACGCTGTTGGTGAGTGGAATTCAGAGTCGAGGTTGACCTCTGCCTCTGGGGTGGACTGTGGAAGGCGAGTGTCCCGCGCGTCCTAAAGAACACCCTGCGGGTCGCCTGGTCTTCCCTGGGCCTTGTTCCGGGAACTCTCTCTTCCCAGCTGTCAGCTGAGTGATCTGCAGCCTCTGCCGCCTGGGCGTGTACTTAAAAATTCAGGGAACAAGCATTCATTTTGCTTTGCGAGTCTTTTCGGGGGTGGCATGAGCTTTCCTTTTTTTTAATCCAAATTTTACACTTTTTATTTTGTATGGGGGTATAGCCAATTAACAACATTGTGGTAGTTTCAAGCGAACAGCCAAGGGACTCAGCCATCCATACACATGTATCTATTCTCCCCAGACCTCACAAACTTTCCCTTTTCCCCTTCTCTCTTTCTGACTGATTGGCATGTTCCAGGATTGAATACAGAGCAGTTCCTTTTTATGTATTTATTTTACCGAAGTAGAGTTGATTTACAATGGTGGGTTGATTTCTGCTGGACACCAACGTGACTGAGTTATGCACACACAGATGCGTTCTCTTTTGTATTCTTTTCCATTGTGGTTTATCACAGGATGGTGACTATGGTTCCCTGCACTACACAGCAGGACCTTGTTTATCCATCACAGGTACCCCGGTGTATGTCTGCTCACCCCAAACTCCCAACCCCGCCCTCCCGCACCGCCACCCCCGGCAACCGCAGTGTGCTCTCGAGGTCTGTGAGTCCACAGCAGTTCCACTTGCTGGGCAACTGAAGTCATGTCAAGGCTCGGAGCTGCCAGCCCTGGCCTGTTCCTTCCTCCTGCCTTCCGAGCTGAAGATGGGACAGGAGGCTGCGATAGAGAGGCACACACACGTGTTGTCCGGGGTTCAGCCCGTGCGGGGATGACCGTGGCGGGCGCAACCCTGGGGCGCCTGACTCTGTAGTTATCTGTAGGTGGTCACATGAGGCCCAGGTTATCTGTTATCTGTAGGTGGTCACACCGAGGCCCAGGTCACCACTCACGCATGATCTGCGTGTGGTTTATTCTTAGCTCCTCTAATGGCATGGGCAATCCCCCAGAGATGTCCTGCTGTCTTTGATCTGTATGTCAGCAGGCTTGAATGGATATCCATTGCAGATCTTTTTGGTTTTACTGAGTGATAAAGGAGAAATTAGTGTATTTTGTTTTCTGACTATAGTGTGAGGAAGAGATGGTTGGTAATATAACATAAAGCCATGGCATAAAAAGGTGTCCTGGTCCCCAAATAGTCAAAGAACCATTTAATAGGACAATGACCCAGAGAAAGAAACAGCCCTCAGGGCCGAGCATGAATTGGCAGGCAGAGCAGATGGAACTGTCTTTGTTATAAAGCAGCTATTAGAGAATATCAGGTGAACTTTCAGAACCAATTTTTTTCCCCTTTTCTAAATTTCGGCATCATTTTCACTTACAGAGTGTCCTACCAGACACTGATCTGATTGAAGTAAACTCCTATTTATGATGTTGAACAGATGTTGACACGCCTTCTGGTTGATTCGCTCAAGCTGTCATTGAGATCCAAGCTGACTTGGGTCTCACACTTTCATACAAGATTCCCCAGGGAGTTGGGCGATTTATAGCGCATGAGCAGCTCTCGTTCTCCCAGGTCTGTCTGATATATCCTGGGACATGCGGGGCTCAGGGCTCAGCCCTCCAGGGACCTGACGGGCAGTGTCCCCCTTCCCTGACGACCGGGCATTTCCCTGGATCTCTCCCCCTCTAGCCACCAGCCACGTGGCCCTGCATCTTGCTTGGATCCCGGCTGTGTCTGCCTGATGGACTGTGAGGCGCTGAGAGCAGCCAGAGTTCCTGAAGGCTCAGCTGAGGAGTGATTAGGAAACACAAATCAGGGACCAGCGCCCCTGGGAGTGTGGACCATGCATAACCAGCCATCACCCCTGACAAGGGAGAGCTGGAGTCCCAGTGCAGAGGGAGAGGACGAGGACAGCAGGGTGGATCGGCTGATGAAATCACGGGCCCCCAGCCAAAGGCCCGCACACACCACCACCTGGCCGTGGGCTCAGCACACCCTCAGTCTAAGGCTTGAGGAGCCCTCCTGCTGTCCAAACACGTTTTTAACCCTCTAAGTGCTATCTGAACCTCCCTGGTTCAAATGTTGTGGCTAGTCTAATGACATACATGCTAAGTTCACATGATCTTGAGGGAAAGAAATTCTTTAATTTAGCTTCATGTTAAGCAATAGTGGCAAGTGAAAGTGAGAGTGGCTCAGTCTTGTCCCACTCTTTCAGACCCTATGGACTATAGAGTCCATGGAATTCTCCAGGCCAGAATACTGGAATGGGTAGCCTTTCCCTTCTCCTGGGGATCTTCCCAACCCAGGAATCGAACCCAGGTCTCCTGCATTGCAGGCAGATTCTTTACCAGCTGAGCCACAAGGGAAGCCGAAGAATACTGGAGTGGGCAGCCTATCCCTTCCCCAGGGGATCTTCCTGACCCAGGAATTGAACCTGGGTTTCCTGCATTGCAGGCGGGTTCTTTACCAGCTGAGCCAGCAGCCCTGTTCAACAGGAGTCGTCTTTTCTTGTCGCTAGTGTCCCCCACAAAAGAAGTGCATGCATGCTCTGTCGTGTTCACCTTTTTACAACTCCGCGGACTGTAGCCCACCAGGCTCTGTCCATGGGATTCTCCAGACAAGAATACTGGAGCAAGTTGCCATTTCCTCCTCCAGGGGATCTTCCAGACCCAGGGATTGAACCCACGTGTCTTGCATCTCCTCACTGGCAGGCAGGTTCTTTACTAGCGCCACCTGGGAAGCCCTGACGTGGACCCTATTCCTTGAATTTCAATTTAAAAACATAAACGTGAAGGAGAAGGCAGAAAAGACTGATCGTCAGGATTTAGGTCTAGCATGACCCGGTTTTTTTTAAGAGTCTATCTATGATGAGAACCCTATTCACAAATAAAATGTGGGTGCTCACCAGCGCTCAGTGCCTGCGGTCAGCAGAGGCCTGGAGGCTGCTGTGCACCGGCCGGCGAGGCAGGGGGTGGGCTGGGCTCGGCTGCCGAGGATGCTACCACGTGCTGCCCCGGGGTCAGCCCGGATGCAGCCGCCAGCAAGCCCAGGGCGGCCAGACAGCCTCCTTCCCCATCACGGTGACTCAGCAGAGGCTTCTGCTTGGAACCTGGTCTGTGGCCGCGGGTCTCCGCTGGAGGCGACCTGGAGCAACACTGGAGACTCGGCTGGCGGGCAAGTGGGGAGCCAGGGGGCTACCCTGCCTCGTGGGGAGAGGCGGGCGCTGTGGGCACAGGACAGCCACTACCACAGAGGATTCGCTGGTCTTCGTTGTCCACAGCACCGAGCTCGAGAAGCCCTGTTCAACAGGAGTCGTCTTTTCTTGTTAGGTAGTCGGTGCCTTCTGTTTGCGCAGGATCTTGGTTGCTGCTCGGGCTTCCCTCCGCTTGGGGCCAGCCAGGGCTGCTCTCCCGTGGTGGTGCGCAGGCCTCTCACTGTGGAGGCATCTCTTGTTGCAGGGCACGGGCTCCAGCGTGCATGGGCTTCCGGAGCTGGGGCTCCCGGGCCCTAGAGCACAGGCCCAATAGTTGGAGTGCCCCGGCCTAGTTGTGGGATCTTCCTGAACCAGGGATGGATCCCGAGTCTCCTGCATTGGTAGGTGGATACTTTACCACTGAGCCATCGGGGAACCCAGGAGTTTTAGTTACTTAGACTTGGAATTCCAGTGTTTAGAGAAAGCTGTGGCTGTCACTTTACAAAGGATGGCCACCTGGAGTTGCATGGCTCTCTTAGCATTGAAACCCCAGCTGCTGCGGTTGGACCTCAGCTGTGGTCAGGTCCAGTTTGGAAGGAGTGACACCCCTGCAGAACATACAGGGAGGAAGGTGCATGGGAGAAAATCACATGCGAATCTGGTGATTAGCTCTGTGTTGAATAGCACCCACCCCCCATTCACATCCACACAGAGCCTCAGAATGTGACCTTATTTGACAACAGGACCTTAGGAGATGTTTGTAGTTAAGATGAGGTCATGCTGGACTAAGATGGGCCCTGATCCGGTGACTGGAGTTCCTTATAGGAGGACCAGCAGAACTGGAGATGCTCAGAGGGAGACGCAGGCAGGACGCCCGGGACGGCCAAGGGCATGGAGGCTGGAGCAGGGGAGGAGGGACCCTGTTTGGAGACACGGTGTCCTCCATCTCCCAGGCTCGGGGGCCAGTATCCCCTGCTGGGGGCAGTTGTTTTCCTGGCAGGTGCAGAATCTTTGCCTGTAACCGGGTCTCTGACGAAGGAGAGACGCCTGGAGGATGCAGAGGACCGTGCTTGGAGGGTGGAGGGCTGTGGGGGGCTCTCAG
This sequence comes from Bubalus bubalis, assembly GCF_019923935.1. Taxonomy (NCBI): domain Eukaryota; kingdom Metazoa; phylum Chordata; class Mammalia; order Artiodactyla; family Bovidae; genus Bubalus; species Bubalus bubalis. The sequence continues at coordinate 116,750,558 of NC_059164.1, read as the reverse complement.
TGGGCGTGAAGACCACCTCCTCTCCTGCGGGGTTCAGCACCGGATGCAGAAACCGCCTCAGTTTGCACAGCCTTCTGGGGGGATGGATGGGGGGCTCTGATGCGTGGTTTTCAAGGGCTGGACCTGAACGCCCCTCCTCTCTGCTCCCATGTGACTTCCACGGTGGGGACAGCCCCTGAGTCCTCCCGTCGAGCTTGACGTGGGACAGAAGGAAAAGTTGGGGCCCTGCTCACAATAAGAGAGGCCGAACGGAAGGGCTGGGGTGGGCACAGCACCAACCAAGAGGCTTTAAAATTTATATGAAGAGAGAATATACTCTCCTGTCCACTGTTGAAGTTCGGTTAAAAAAAATAATTAGGCTCTTTGGGCTCTTCTCGCGCTCTTCTCCTGAACTTTCTGGAACATCAGAGGGAAGGAGGCATCTCTGGCCCCTCGACTGGTCAGAGTTCAGTCCATCTGGAGAGCTCTACAGAAAATGTGGGGTGAAGAGCTGCCTCTCATAAGCCAGAGGCCGCTGGGCCCACTAATAAGCTCCTCCGTGAGCTGCTCTCCCTGTGTTTCAGGAGAGGAGTCGAGTTCTCGATGGAGGGTCAGGCGATGCTGCCCAGAGGCTGGGTCTCCGGGGGCTCCTGGGGGTGGGGTCCCCCAGACAGGTGGGCTGGGAGCCCCTGATGGGTGTTCAGCGGTTTCCAGGTGGTATGGGATGCACTTGTGTCTGCTGACAATTTGAAGTGAAGTGGGGTCGCAAAGAGTTGGACACAACTGAGCGACTGAACTGAACTGAACTGAAGTAAAGTTGCTCAGTCGTGTCTGACTCTTTGCGACCCCATGGACTGTAGCCTACAAGGCTCCTCTGTCCATGGAATTTTCCAGGCAAGAGTAGTGGAGTGGGTTGCCATTTCCTTCTCCAGGGGATCTTCCCGACCCAGGGATTGAACCCAGGGCCCCTGCATTGCAGACAGATGCTTTACCATCTGAGCCACCAGGGAAACCCGCTGACTATTTGGGGTTTTCAACTTTTTTTTCTTCATTAGAAAACTTAAATTATAGAAGTAACATGGTAATTTTAACTTGAGATCCACGCCAAAAAGTTTGTCAGTGACCCTTCCACCCTCCCCTGCTGGCTTCCCACTCCCTCAAATAATCCAGGATGAGGGCACTTCCTTTTTTCAGCATCCTCCTCAAACCTGAACAAACACACAACTGATATGTATTCATTTTTCTCTTTTTATCATTTAAAAATAATAGTAAAATCAGGCTATATACATATTCCCCTGAAGGGCATGGAAATGTTAAACCGATTTAAACGTTCAGTTTAAATGCGTTCCTTGTCCACCCCCTCCCCCATTCACATGTGAACCCTAACCTCCCCACCTCGTGACTGTGTCGAGGTCTTCGAGGAGGGGATTCAGGGTAAGTGAGGTCATAGGGTGGGGCTCAATTGCACGGGACTGGTGTCCCTGTAAGAAGAGTCGGAGATGCCAGCCCTCTCTCTTGGCCACGTGAGGTCACTGAGAGGAGTGGCCGTGGGCCAAGCAGGAGGGGAGTCGTCAGACTCAGCCGCGCCCTGAATCTCGGATGTCCAGCCTCCGGGACTGTACGAAAACTTCTACTGTGTAATCCACCCACTGGTGGTGTTTGGTAAAGGTGGCCCATGCCAAGACACTCCCTTAATGAGCACACATCATGGATGGCCTCCAGGTCAGTGGACAGAGACCCAGCCTGGTTACTGGGACTGTTCTACAAATGCACACACAGGCTTCTTCCAATTGTTGCCACCACAGCGACATTGCAACAAGCCTCCTGATGATGTGTGTGTCTGTGTGTTAATCGCCTAGTCATGTCTGACTCTTTGTGACCCCAGGGACTATGTCCTCCAGGCTCCTCCATCCATGGGATTCTCCAGGCAAGAATACTGGGGTGGGTTGCCGTTTCCTCCTCCAGGGGATCTTCCCAACTCAGGGATCGAAGTCGGGTCTCCTGCATTGCAGGCGGATTCTTTACTGTCTGAGCCCCCAGGGAAACCTGATTATATATGTCTGGTTCCCGTGATTTCTGCAGACAGACTCTCCATGGGGTAGGGCTCCCAGGGCAGGCACCTCTTGACTTGAATCCTTGCCGCCAGCTTTTCTCCCCACAGGTTTTCGCCACATTGTATCTGCTGGCCACGTGCAGGCTCTCCTGTGCTCTTGCCAGGACTGGATGATGTCATTGTTTAATTCCTGGTAATATATGAAATGGCGTCTCACTCCCGTCTCAGTTTCCCCTTCGCTGGCTCCCAGGATGTTAAGCAGATTTCCGGTGCTTCGAGTTGCTTATTTGTGACCTTTGCCCGTGTTCTGTTGGCCTTGTGTGTTATTATTTCCTGGGTACTGTGCTGGGCGCTGGCTCCATGCCACCCACGCGAGTTCTGGGTGGCATCTGTCCAAGGCCTTGGCGCCTCTGCCCCACACACGGCGATGCCTTTGGGTGCCTCACCTCGTTCAAGGCTGCGTATCCACCTTTGTGCTGATTGTTTCTGAGTTTTCTTCCGACAGTTCGTGCTTTCACGTGTCAACGTTGAGTCTATACGGAACTCGGTTTTTGGATGTGGTGTGAGGTGTGGTCTGGCTTTCTTTCCTCTGGCAAGCCATTTGTGTTCTCACCGTTCACTAAACAAACCACACTCCCCCTCCCTGTTGCATTAGAATGACATGTTGTCAGCTGTTCAAGGATGCATTTGTCAGGAATTGAAATACGGACATTCCCTTGCAAGATCCGAACATCCGAAGTATCTTTGTAGCTTTTTCAGAGCGTTTGTTCAAACCCGTGATTTATCCTGGTTGCTTGTGTTCTGTCGTACTTCTCTTCCTGAAGGACACGCTTTATCCTGAACTCATGCTCCCTACACCTCACAGCATAATATTTGGCTCACACTGTGTTCATTGTCAATTTCTGTGAAATAAAAGAATAACTGTTTGCTTGACAGATATGTCACTTCTCCTTTAGTTCTGCGAGGTGTTTGGGGACTGTTTCCACTATTTTGTGAAAAGCCTGGGAAGATGATGGAATGTCAAGGAAAAAAAGTATTCGGGGACTTCCCTGGCGGTCCAGCGGTCAAGACTCCCTGCTTCCACTTCAGGGAACGCGGGATTAATCCCCGGTCAGGGAACTAAGATCCCACATGCGTCACGGTGCGGCCAAGGAGTTAAAAAATGAATAAATAAAAACGTAATAAAAGAGGGTCGCCACTGATGAGTGTCCTGGGTGTTTGATCTGATGATGTTGTGAGCGTGGTGTCAGGCGTGTGCTGAGCAAGCGCAAGGAGGCCTGGAAGGAGCCCGTGATGCCAGCATCCGCGTCTGCAGGCCTGGGAGGGCTGCCCTGCGCCCTCAGCCCTGCGCACCCGGGGCAGCCAGGCACACGGCCAGCCCCCGCCCCGTGGCTCCCACGTCCTCTGCCATCACGGGTGCTGCTGGCCCATATATACAAGCCAGACAGAGGCACCGTGGTCCGATTAGTCAAGAGAAAACACTGACGTTAGCATCTGGGTGCGTAGAACGATTCAATGCCACGCTATCCTTGGGGAGAGGAGATAAAACAGATGATTCAGTAACTATGGACAGATAAAAATAATAATTATCAGAGGGCAGAAAGTGATGGGAGAGAATTAAAGATTACAGTAGCTTAGCACAGAATTAAGGTTAATTAACCAAACTCTGGCCATGCATGCGTTTCAATTGATCGATACAAACAAAAGGAGTGATACCGACTCATGGTACCGGCTATCGGCCTGGTGGCTGCTCCCCCTCCCCCGGCCTGAGTCCTCCCGGGACCCTGAAGACCATGGGAATGCCCCCCTTTCCCACTCAGATCCCCGAGGGAAGTCGATCTTCCTCTCAGGACGAGATGGGAGTGTGGCTTCCGCAGTGCCTCCATCCACAGCTCCCCTCCTGCTCTGGGGCGTCTGGACTCACTCAGTAGCTCTTCATTTCTGAGACTTGTGTCACAAAGCACCACAGACCAGGCCTCAGGGACGGGCTGTCTCCCAGTTCAGGAGGCCAGAAGTCCAAAACCAAGGTGTTGGTGGTTGGTTCTTTCTCGGGGACTCAGGGAAAAATGGGTTTCCTACCTCTCGTCGATGCAGTCCTTGGCGTTCCTTGGCTTAGAGATGTGTCCCCCTGGGTCTCCGCCTCGGTCAGCACATGGCCTTCCCCTATCTGATTGTCTGTTCAGTTCAGTTCAGTTCAGTCGTTCAGTCGTGTCCGACTCTTTGCAGCCCCATGAATCGCAGCACGCCAGGCCTCCCTGTCCATCACCAACTCCCGGAGTTCACCCAGACTCACGTCCATCGAGTCAGTGATGCCATCCAGCCATCTCATCCTCTGTCATCCCCTTCTCCTCCTGCCCCCAATCCCTCCCAGCATCAGAGTCTTTTCCAATGAGTCAAGTCTTCGCATGAGGTGGCCAAAGTACTGGAGTTTCAGCTTTAGCATCCTTCCTTCCAAAGAAATCCCAGGGCTGATCTCCTTCAGAATGGACTGGTTGGATCTCCTTGCAGTCCAAGGGACTCTCAAGAGTCTTCTCCAACACCACAGTTCAAAAGCATCAATTCTTCGGCACTCAGCCTTCTTCACAGTCCAACTCTCACATCCATACATGACCACAGGACAAACCATAGCCTTGACTAGACAGACCTTTGTTGTCTGTGCTCTCCTCCAGTTCCTAGCAGGACATCAGCCACACTGCATCAGGGCCCACCCGAACTGAATATGCCCTCATCGTAGCTCCTTACCTCTGCAAAGACGCTCCTGCGCTCACAGTGCCAGGTGTGTGGACGTGAGCTTATCTTTCCAGAGACAGGTTTAGACTTGGCAACCCCGGGGTCTTCCAGCTCTGTCTTTCTGATTCCACCAGGCTGAGTGGGCTTGCCTTCCCACCCTGCCCTTCTGCTGAGGGTCCTCAGGTGACAAGGGTGCCAAAGGGTGGGTGGGGACCCTCTGCAGCCCCTCCTCACATTCGTTCGGAGGCTGCTAAGGCCACGGGCAGCGGGGCTGGGGCTGGGACATCCCACCCCACGTAGGGTGGTGGACAGAATCACAGTAAAGACTTTAGGGAAACAAACCCTGACCCTGACCCCCACCACCCTCAGGAAGCTCGGCCCCCTTCCTGGCCTCCGTCTGGGCCTGCAGCTGAGGGCCCTGTACCTTTTGTCTCTGATCTTTGCGTTCATTTCCAGTACGTGAGACTGTTCTCCTCCTGGCTGGTTCAGACCATTTGGCAAGAATAACTCCACGAGCCTGGAATTACACGCTGCACAAAAGTCTAAATACATAATGCATTTTGTAATTCTGTCACACTCAAAACAAGCTGTCAAAACTGTCTGGCATGACTTATCCTTAATAAATCCCTCGTCCTGTTAATTGCTCCTTATTCCACTGAATCAGAATTGTTCAACTCCACAATCGGGGAGGGATAAAGGGATGCATTTAGAGGATTGTGCCGTTTCCCCAGCACAACAGGAGCCAGGACTGGCAGTGGGCACCGTGCAGCCCTTGGCAAGGGAGCTGGGTGGAATGCACTACAGCTTTGCATCTGCGGTTTCAAACAGTTCTCTCCTTGGAAACTTTGGAGGGAAAGCAACGTGCTGAGTCTTGAGAAAGACGGCTGAGGTGTGAGGCTGAGTCCCCTGACACTGGTTATTCGCTACAAACAGTTGCTTCGGGGCCCCCCCTCGGTGCCAGTGGTCACAGGTCTCTGCCCAGGGCAGTGTGCACCCCACAAAGGCTCGGGAGGGGTCATGCCCTCTGGCCCCCAGCACTCAGGCTTTAGCCTCAAACAGACCTGACTAGCTTCTGACTTCAGCATGTACCCAAGTTCCGTGACCTGGAGCAAGAGACCAACTTCTCGGTGGTACATCTGGGGAAGTGGGATAGGGCCCCCAGCCTTGGTGGAAGGAGACAGGAGAGGCACAGCCTCGCAGGTGGAGAGAAGGGCATCTCACTGGGAGAGGCCCCGGGCAGCAGGCCCCAGGAGCCACAGACATCTGCTGTGTCCGCTGTGGGGCCAGCTGTGTGGCACTAGGGGCAGAGGCAGGCCTAGCCCCCTGAAATCACTGAGTACATGTCTCGAGGCCTCCATTTCCTGGCCTGCAATACGAGACAACAATACCCACCCCAGCAGTGTGTGTGTGTTGGGGGGGTGGCTCCTAGATCAAAGCGTGCGGGAAGCTCCACGGCTGTAGCGGCTCTGGCCTCACTGTGGGTGGGAGGAGAGCAGGGCCGGGGTAGAAGACGCCCTAGGCTCGCCATGAGGTTCCCTCGGTATCTGCATGTGTATCCATGTGTGTGTGCACATGCTTGTGTGCACGCATGTGTGTGTAAAGACGTCTGGGACACCTGTTGTCGGGTCCTCCGGGAGAGAGGCACTGTGGGCCGCCAGAGCAGGGAGGACGCTGGGGCCGTAGGAGCTGTGGAACCTGGACCACATCACTCAGAGGGCGGGGCCGGGTGGGGGATGGGGCAGCGGTCAGGAGCCCACCCGGGCACCAGGGCTCAGCTCGCCAGAGGAGGGCTGGGCAAGAGTCTTCTGGAAAGAACCAGACAGATTTACCATGGAGACTGAAATTCGAATTGCATTTAATTTTCATGTGTCACAAGATATTCTTTTGATTTTTTTCCAGCCATTTGTAAATGTAAAAACTGGTCTTGGCTCATGGACACAAACCTCAAGGCCAACATGGCCCTGTGTGATTTCAGGTGGGGGCCAGACCATAGGTTCTGGGAGGGCAGGGGCCACCTTAATTTTGCTCACTGCTGTCTCTTCACGCCTAACCCAGTATCTGGAACCCAACTGGTGCTCAGTAAAGCGGTGATAGATTTCACCGCTTGGGTCTGTGGTCCTGTCCTCAGGCACCGTTCTTCCGGCTCCCGCACGGGTAAGGAACTTGCCCTGTCCTCAGAGTAGTCCACTCATCCGGCTTCCCAGCACTGCGCTCGCTGAGTGGAGTTCAGCCATGCCCGTGGCCTCTGCGATCCTGGAGCCCAGTACAGAGGTCCCAAAACGCTCACTCCAACCACGGCCCAGGCCCCACCCACAGCTCAGGCCCCACCCACGGCTCAGGCCCCACCCACAACCCGGGCCCCACCCACAGCTCAGGCCCCACCCACGGCTCAGGCCCCACCCACAACCCGGGCCCCACCCACAGCTCAGGCCCCACCCATGGCCCAGGCCCCACCCATGGCCCAGGCCCCACCCACAGCCCAGGCCCCACCCACGGCTCAGGCCCCACCCACAACCCGGGCCCCACCCACGGCCCAGGCCCCACCCACAGCTCAGGCCCCACCCACGGCTCGGGCCCCACCCACGGCTCAGGCCCCACCCACAACCCGGGCCCCACCCACAGCTCAGGCCCCACCCACGACCCAGGCCCCACCCACGGCCCAGGCCCCACCCACAGCTTCCCTTCGGCAGCGATCAGATCAGATCAGTCGCTCAGTTGTGTCCGACTCTTTGCGACCCCATGAATCGCAGCACGCCAGGCCTCCCTGTCCAACACCAACTCCCGGAGTTCACTGAGACTCACGAACATTTCTTACTCCCAATTTAGAAATATAGAATATATTTAGAAATATAACCCTCCTCCAAGATCTGGGTGTTAAAGAGCAGAAAGATAACATTTATCCAAACGCACAGAAATCAGGAAGAAAGAGCTTTTGCATTACCTCTTGGAATTGTTCATTTTTATCCAATAGTGAAAAAGAAAGCTTGGCTTAAATGGAACAAAACGACCTCAGGCCCAGCTCCTTTTGGAAGCACTAGTCAGGGGCAAGTGGAGACACTTACTGTGACCGAGCAGAGCCCCACGGACGCTGAGCGGTGCCACAGGCCCTGTGATAACCCAGCTGTTCCTCCTCTCACCGTCCCCCTGGAGCAGGCTTCCAAGGACTTGGCACACAGGCCTGGAGGGAGCCACTCCTCTTTAGGGAAACCGCTGAGGCACTTTGTCCTGACTGGGTTCATCATTTATTTTCACAGGTGTCTCTCTGTTAGGCAGACTGGGGTTCGTGGTCTGACGAGAAGCATCAGTAGATAAAAACAAATAGGACTTAGTTATGGAGAAGGAAATGGCACCCCACTCCAGTACTCTTGCCTGGAGAATCCCAGGGACAGGGGAGCCTGGTGGGCTGCCGTCTATGGGGTTGCACAGAGTCGGACACGACAGAAGCGACTTAGCAGCAGCATCAGCAGCCTACATTAAGGAACACGACCTGAGAAAATAATCCAACAGGAGAAAAAGTATCTCAGGTGCAGAAATGCTCAGAGCAGAATCATTCATCTCGTTTTAAATGTGGGCAACTCCCTACATGTCTGAAATGAAGGGGCTTCGAGGAGGCTGTCGCTTCTCATGGGCACCCACCACCCGGACAATCGGACGATCATGGAGCCGGGGGCTCCCGGAAAGGCCTGTGATGGGGAAAGGGGGCAGTGGGGACGCAGGAGGGGGCCGGGCCAGGGCCGGGCGTAGTACTGAGATAGCGGGCATCTCCCCCCTTGCATCTCAGCCCGGTTGCTTGAGTGAAACAGCACCTCCTTGCACACTTAGCTTGTGAAGGCGTTGATTTGGGAAGACTCGAGTTTACTGGTGGCCCTCAAGGAGGAAAACCAAACCAAACAAGCCAAACGTTCTTTGGGACAAAACAGAGCTGATTTATGAACCGTCTCTTTTTTTTTAATTAAAAACATTTTCTTGGCGGCGCTGGGTGGTTTGTTACCGCAGGGCTTTCCTCTGGTTGTGGCGAGCGGGCACTACTTTGGTTCTGGTGTGCAGCCTTCTCACTGCGGTGGCTGCTTTTGCTGCAGAGCGCAGGCTCAGCAGGTGTGGCTCACGGGCCCAGCTGCTCTGCGGCTGGTGCCATCCTCCCAGAACAGGGATGGAGCCTGTGTCCCCCACAGTGGCAGGTGGACTCCCAGCCACTAGACCCCCAGAGAAGTCCCCTCTCTGTCCTTCTGTGGAGAGAGGTTGGGGATCTCAATCAGGCCCAGGTTTGTATCCATTCTTTTGAGGCTTTAAGAGATGCTATGACTTGGAACCCAAGAATTAGCAGGAAAGCAGGAGCACTGATAACCCTTCCCCTGGACAGGGGGTGGTGGCTCCCTACACAGTTCAGCGGTTTACTGATCTCCGGCCCCCATTGCACCTGAAGCTACAAGACATCTGGTCACCACCCCGGGACTGACTGGCTCAGAACTGGGTGCCCCTTTTTTCTGTTTTTGGCATTGCTGTGCAGCATGTGGGATCTTAGTTCCCAATCAGAGACCAAACCCGTTCCCCCTGCACTGAGAGCTCGGAGTCTTAACCACTAGAATGCCAGCTCAGTTCAGTAGCTCAGTCCTGGCTGACACTGTGACCCCATGGACTGCAGCATGCCAGGCCTCCCTGTGCATCACCAGCTCCCGGAGTTCACCCAAACTCATGTCCATCAAGTCGGTGATGCCATCCAACCATCTCATCCTCTGTCGTCCCCTTCTCCTCCTGTCTTCAATCTTTCCCAGCATCAGGGTCTTTTCCAATGAGTCAGTTCTTCACATCAGGTGGCCAAAGGATTGGAGTTCCAACTTTAGCATCAGTCCTTCCAATGAATATTTAGGACTGATTTCCTTTATGATTGACTGGTTTGATCTTGCAGTTCAAAGGACTCATAAGTCTTCTCCAACACCACAGTTCAAAAGCATCAGTTCTCTGGCACTCAGCTTTCTTTAGGTCCAACTCTCACATCCATACTCGACTACTGGAAAAACCACAGCTTTGACTAGAAGGACCTTTGTCGGCAAAGGAATGTCTCTGTTTTTAATGTGCTGTCTAGGTTTGTCCTAGCTTTTCTTCCAAGGAGCAAGCGTCTTTTAATTTCATGGCTTCAGTGATTTTGAAGTGCAAGAAAATAAAGTCTCTCACTGTTTCCATTGTTTCGCCATCTATTTGCCATGAAATTATGGCACTGGATGCCATAATCTTCATTTTTTGAAAATGGAGTTTTAAACCAGCTTTTTCACTCTTCTCTTTCACTTTCATTAAGAGGCTCTTTAGTTCTTCTTTGCTTTCTGCCATAAGGGTGGTGTCATCTGCATATCTGAGGTTATTGATATTTCTCCCAGCAATCTTGATTCCAGCTTATGCTTCATGCAGTCCAGATTACTCTGCATATAAGTTAAATAAACAGGGTGACAATATACAGCCTTGATGTACTCCTTTACCAATTTGGAACCAGTCTGTTGTTCCATGTCTGTTTCTAACTGTTGCTTCCTGACCTGCATAGAGATTTCTCAGGAGGCAGGTAATATGGTCTGGTATTCCCATCTCTTTAAGAATTTCCCACAATTTGTTGTGATCCACACAGTGAAAGGCTTTGACATAGTAAATAAAGCAGATGTTTTTTTCTGGAATTCTCTTGCTTTTAATATGATCCAAATGATGTTGGCAATTTGATTTCTGGTTCCTCTGCCTTTTCTAAAGCCAGCTTGAACATCTGGAAGTTCTCGGGTCATGTACTATTGAAGCCTAGCTTAGAGAATTTTGAGCATTAGTTTGCTAGTGTGTGCAATGAGTGCAGTTGTGTGGTAGTCTGAGCATTCTTTGGCATTGCCTTTCTTTGGGATTGGAATGAAACTGACCTTTTCCAGTCCTGTGGCCACTGCCGAATTTTCCAGATTTGCTGGCATATTGAGTGCAGCACTTTCACAGCATCATCCTTGGGGATTTGAAATAGCTCAGCAGGAAGCTAGGGAAGTCCCCAAGCTTTTTTTTTTTTTTGGTTTCTGAGACAAAGGCACTTCCGAGCCAGGAGATGCAGGATCTCAAATGTCGTGTTAAAGCTGTTTTAACGCTGCTAGCGTTGGGTGACCTGAGGTTGGCGCATCAGAGAAAACATGACCCTTTTCTGTTCTACTGCTTTTTACTCCATGGCCTGGGAGCCCGGCTGGGGCAGGAGGGTGTGCCCTGACGTGGACTCCCAGCTTGGGATGCTCCTCCTGGCATCAGGACCTCCCAGCAAAGTCACACCGGGGACCACACCCCCACCTGGTGTGGGTTTGCAGAACAGAGGGAAGGCCAGAACCACAGGAGAGAAAAATAATGCCACGGAGAATGAGCTCAGTTTTGTTTTCAGTGTTCAGCCTTGTAATCGCCCCTCAAGACAGGGGTCCAGGAAGGCTGTGCTCCTCACCGTAACCTCCTTGGCCCCTTCAGTTTTCTCTGCTTGTGGATGAAAGATCAGTGCCCTGGGTCTGGGTCTGCTCACTGGTGACCTGCTGTCTCACTCAGCTCAGCGCTCATCATGGTAATGGGGGGGTGAGGTCCACCCAGAGGTGCTGTCCGGGCTGAGGACCAGGCCTCTTTGCAGGTCACCCCACACGCATCTCTAAGGACAAACCTTTGACTCAGTCTCTCTGTACAAATGGCCCTTCCTCCAGTCTCTGCTCTTTCTTAGGCAGAGCACAGAAGCAGAAAATAGAAAATCAGAGCGGGCAGCCCCTTTTTGCCGCTGCCATCCCGAGCGTCAGCAGGATCCTAGGCCATGAGGCCCCTCCCTGTGCACGCAGCACCCGAGGGCTCGGGGACGGGGAGAGTGGTGGCGCGTCTGAGGTGGGGGCACGGGGTCCTGAGGCCAAGACTGCTGGGCCTCGGTCCACGCTTTGCGTGCCACGGGTCTGGATGCCCGTGGCTGGCAGCCCTCTGATTCTGAGAGGACGGGAAGGGGTGAGAACGGTGAGAGGTCCTCAGGCTGGCTTTTCAAGGCGCTGCGTCGGAGTCCCAGCACTGTCTAGTAGCCCACCTGTAAGGAGGCTGCAGAGATTGGTCTGCGTTCCTTCAGTCCGCTTCACTTGTAAGGTAACCCACATGCTAAAACAGTCGGCGTCCATCAGAGGGAAAGACATCATGTCCTTTTACATCTGTGTGTCAAGCCGAACTCTCGAAGGGTCTTCCTACCAGTTACTTGCCCTGGTCAGGCACACGAGAGCAGCTGGGGCTTTCCTCCCAGGTTTATAGGCCAGGCCTCTGGAGAGCGAGGGGGCCAGCATGTGGTCTGGCCCAATGTAGGCTGTAGGCAGTGCCGACCAGGATAGAGGTGTTTGAGGGCGCCTGTGCAGGGTCGCCCTGGCTCGGACGGGATCACAGCACACGTGCACCGAGGCGCCAGCCTGCGTCTCGTGTCGCTCTGTGTCCCCTCATGACGGCAGGCCCTTGAGCAGCCCCGGTCACCTCTTGGGCGTGGGCTGCACTCGCAAGACTTCAGGCCGGGGCTGAATACGGTCTGGGACTGTGTTAGGAGCTCGGCAGCCAAAGTCCCACGGACCAAGCGGCTTAAACAGCAAAAGGTATTGTCTGCAGTCCGGGGCTGGGACTCCCGATCCAGGTGTGGGCAGGGCCGGCTCCTCCCGAGGCCTCTCTTCTGTCCGGTCGATGCCATCTCCCCCGCCCCTGCCCCGCCGTGCCCTCACAAGCTGTCCCTTTGCGCGTCTGTGTCCTGAACCCGTCTCGGAAGGACATTGGTCAGATCAGGTCAGGGCCCTCGGAACTGGTGACCTTAGCTTAGCTGTGTTGTTGTTCAGTTGCTCAGTCATGTCTGACTCTTTGTGACCCCATGGACTGCAGCACGCCAGGCTTCCCTGTCCTCCACCATCTCCTAGAGTTTGTTCGAACTCATTCACATCCACCACATCGGTGATGCCAGCCAACCAGCTCATCCTCTGCTGCCCCCTTCTCCTCCTGTCCTCAATCCTTCCCAGCATCAGGATTTTACCTTAATCACCTCTTTACCAGCTCCACCACCTGAGGTCTAGAGGAGCTGGGGGATGGCCCTGCTGGCCGCTTCGTGGGCCGCAGAACGGTGTGCCAACTGAAACGGCTCTGCCCGTGGGGCCCCGGCAAGTCGCCCCTGTCGGAGCCTCAGTCTCCCCACCTGGGAGGAAGTCTCCAAGGCCTTCCTGCCCCAGTGTCTGTGTGGCTGAGTCCTCAGCGTGATGGCCTGGCTGCATCACGGCCGTGGAAGGAAGTCTCTGGGCCAGGGCTACTCAGCCAGGAAAGGGGGCGAAACACTCACCTCACCCCCTCAAAACTATTGTTTCAGGATAAAATAAGGTAAGACGTGTCCCCAAACTGATGTTTAACAAACAATCCAGAGGGATTCTGCCATAGCTCACACTGGCCAGGAGCTCCCTTTGAACCGGTCCTCAGGACATGGGGCATCTTTGAATCTGCATGAATTTAAGTTTAGCTGCCTCGCAGTGAGTGTCCTTCATCGGAGGTCCAAGGGGAGACCGTCCTCAGCCTTCTGGATGTGCCCGAGCCCTTTTATCCCCAAGTGAGAAAGACAGGGGCTGTGCTGGGCTTGGACCTTGTACAAAGAGAAAGACGCTCAGAATTGCACACTTGGACACTCACATATACACACATGCACTTGGACACACACACTGAGACACTCATGCACACACACATGCACACACAGACATACAGACCCACATGCACATACACACAAGCACACATAGACACACATGGATACACACAGACACACACAGACTCACATGCACATACACATGCATACAAAGACACACATGGACACACAGACACATACACACAGGCACACACGCACATATAGATACACAGGGACACACAGGCACATGTGCACACGCACACATAGACATACATAGACACACAGGCACCCAAGGACACACACAGACACACACATGTACAGACCTGCACGCACATACATACACATATGCACACACATTCACTCACATATACACACATGCACATGGACACACACACATGCACACACAGATACACTCGGACACACAGACAGATGCACATAAGACCCACATGCACATATACACAAGCACACATAGACACACATGGACACACACAGACACATACACACAGGCACACACGCACACATAGATACACAGGGACACACAGGCACCCAAGGACACACACAGACACACAGACATACAGACCTGCACACACATACATACACACATGCACACGCATTCACTCACATACACGCAGCTGTGCACCAAGAATGTTTCTGAAGGATGGAGAGCTGGGCTTTAGGGTCTTGGGGAGGCGTTCTGGGGGAGGCGTCAGTCTTACTTTTTACTCTATGCTTTTGTTCCTTTCCGATTAAAAAAAAATCAGGTGAATGTGTTACTTTTTCCATTTAAAACTATTTTTAAAGAAAGGGTTTCCTTTGTGGCCAGCGGGACGTCTGTGTGCGCATGTCTCCGCAGAGAGGGAGATGAAACACCTCGAGTTTCTGCACTGACCCTAGCGTTCGTCCTTTGCCCCTGAGAGCTGAGACTTTCAGACGAGATCTCACAGGGGTGACGCAACTGGGAAATGCCACAGCAGACTTCCCGTGGCTGACTTTTCACTTCTATTCCAGGAAAGCAGTTTGCAGAAATGGTTAGAAATGGATACCTATTGTGTTTTCAGAAGCGAGACAGTGAAAGACTGGCAGATTTGGGAGGTGAGGGGCAGAAAATTGTAACATAAGGACACGGATATGTATTTATGTGATCTTTAGCTAAATTGATAGACAAGGAGTCATATTATCATCCACTGGGATGTATTGGCTCTCTTCCAGGCAGTCTTTTCCAAGTATTTCTTTGAATTTTTATTCAGAATCACAAGAAAGTCCCCTTTAAAAAGCCTGAATTAGAGAGGTAAGTTTGTCTGATACGGACATGGAGTTGAATAAATATTGTTGGCTGAATGAACACATTCCCATCACCTCTATCACCGCTGCGGTTCTTACTGCCTTTGCCCTTTTAAGCACTGCCACTTTCTTCTATTCCTTTTTTTCTAATCTGCAAAATCCTTCCGGGGTAAGCCAGCAGAGGTCAAAGCTCAGAAGCAGCGTGAAAAGGTCGCCCTAAATCCTCTCTTAGAGTGATTTTTAACAACGATTGAAATATTGTAACATTTTTCACATGGATAGTTGTATTTCAGTTCACCTAAAAATGTTTGAAAAGTAAACTTTCTTACAAGACTAATAGAATACTTTTTAAGATGAGAAGTCAAATGGTAGTGCCAATTTTCTATTTAATAATGAAAAGAAAGTATATATTTTTTAACTTTAGGAAATCAAATTAGGTTTAGTGACCCCCATTTGGAGTTCATTAACAGTGATCCATTATGCAATTTTTCTATACTTTCAAGTTTTCTACATTGTTTAGCTGAAAACAGGCTCCAGAATTTTTTAAAAATGTGATTGAAATTTTAGTAGTTTTGAATTCTAGGAAAAATTTCCCCCAAAATCACATTATTATTTTATTATTTCTATTTTTCTCACAATCTGAGGATATACTTTATGTTGACATAATACGTCCAGGAATAAAAATAGGAAACACTTGCAAAATATTTATTTCAAATAATGACTTTTTCTCAGTATTCAGATTAAAGGAGGCAAAATTTTGATGTTGTTTTCATAAATTTATTGTGTCATTTGTGGTAAATTGTGCTGCAGTCTTTGTATTTTTGCCCCCAAGGTTTTATTGATTGCACAAATGCACCTGTTTTAACATCAAATTTATGTAGCTGAAAAAGCTAATATTAATTCTGTTATATGTTGGCTGGCTTTGGCTCTCTGAACAAAGGCTGCTTAAAATCTCTCTTATTGATTAAGTCCAGATGGGATTCATTTTTTTCTGATATACAGAACACTGGAAAATTTATCAACCTTTGTTATTCTTCATCGAAATGAGCTTCTTTAGATTTCTAATTATATTGTCCAATAAAACTAAACCGTCAATGCTATTTGCATATTATATGAAGAAGTGTCACACAACAAACTCCTAGCAGTCAATTAACATAAAAGCTAATTATATATCTCATCAACTTACAAGAGTTGCTGAATTCATGGTCTCCCTGTTGTAGCCTAAAGCAAAGGGGGTTTGAATTTTCACTTCCAAATATTGACTTTTAACTAATATCAGAAGTGATTTCAGTATTTTTATGGATGAAAAGTTAGTGATTAAAGTAGATGTAATATTTGCTATAATGCAATTAAATTTTTTACATTAACGATACCTCCAGAAAGAAAACCTTTGCAACAATATGAAACTAAGCAGGTTAAGTTCTGGTTTCCTATCTCAGGGACATTCCAAAACAAGCATCCACATAAGTAAGATTTATTTGAGATTGTCAGGCTGTTATGAAGGAGACAGCACGCCACAAGGACACTTTTCACGTCCGACTGTACACTGTAACGTAATTGTATTGCTGCCTGATTGTGATAGCTATCAAGCAAGAAATTTGCTACAAGATTAACAGGGACATAGTAATGAACGAACAGGGAAAGCACCCTGTAATTGACTGTTATTAAAGTGTTGCCATAACGGTCTGGAATAATTCCCTAACTCCAGCTTTCTAGAGAAACTGAAGCCCAAACTTTCAGCTACCTTTTTCTGTTTTCAAGTTGGAATAAGAGTACCTCCTCCCATCCCCATGCCATTGCTCACAGAACAAGCGCATGGTCAGAAGAGGCCTAAAGGTAAAAAAAAAAAAAAAAAAAGAGTCATAGCTAGGTTTCAGAAAGAGAAAAGTTAGGATTTTACTCTGAGAGTGCACTGAGACAGTAAGGAAATCGTAACGGATTGTTTTTGTATTTGTAACTTACACCAAACGAGTCCATGTGTAAAAGTGATGGCTGGTGAATCAGTTTTCTCCCGACACAACGATGGCGGCCTTTTTCATTCATATTTTAATGAGGTTAGTATCTCTGAGACCCTCCTTCCAGGACGGAGGCAACGCTCCCCTAAGACTACAATAGGAGTTGCTTTATTGACAAGTACTATTCAAAATCTTCATAGTATAGAAAGAAAGCCTCGGTTTTATTCCACTTGTCTCAATACTTATTGCACTCTTAAAATCAAAACACTTTGAGGGGAGAAAAAGCCTCAATTATTCCCCGAACAGTCTTTAAATTTAGTGAAAGTAGTTCAGCTAAGTGGAATCATTTAAAACCCTAATTGTGTGCATTTTAAAAGTGGAATCATGTTAAACCCTAATTGTGTGCATTTTAATAAACGTATAAAGAGCTGCCATGCATAAGCATCTTTTTCTTTAAAATTTTCTCGCAAAATCAGATGCTTTGATTGGGATTTTAGGTCAATTTTTAAAAAAATATTCCTGTGGAACGAACTCTCCTAGTCTCCTGCTGTGTGTTTTTCTTTTTTGCTCTCAGTGAAGACTGTAAAACGGCATTTTCTGAGCTCTCTGCCAGCAACATGTCCTGCTCTTTCTATTAAAGAACGTTTACTAGAAAGAGCCAGCTAATTACATCAAAAAGCCAGTTAGCTTTCAAGGTGTATGAAATCCACAAAACTCACGTGTTGATCCCTGGATATCACATATTTGTGTTAAAATTGGTGCAATACTACTCTATTCAGACATACAAAATCCCACTTTCAAAACAAGAAAAACAATTCTGTTTCGTATAAAGTTATCACGTGGCGATGGTTTTTTGTTTTGTTTTAAAAAGCGCCAACCGGGAAATAAAATGGCTCTCAAAAGTAAGTTGTGGACGGTCTCACGTTATCAACGTTCTGATTTGTTCAGATCTGATATACTCAGGGTTTTCCTACGCCGCTCAGAACATCAGGTCTGTTTTAAAAAAGGATTTCGAAAGTGGTCTCGGCGCCACGGGAACTAGTGTGGTGTATTCGTCCAGGGTTCCCTCCAGCACGCAGAGCCTCTCTTTTCAGTGACAGCGTCTCCCCAACGCTTACTGTGAGACTGGGGACTGGGGAGAGGGCTAGGGAGGGGCAGAGAGAAGGCATTCCTGATGACAGGTTTCTAAACGAAAGCGCCAGCTCTTCACTTGGAGGTTAAAGCGCCGCTTTGTTGACATCCATAAAGTGCTAGGAGCCTCTTCATATGGACCAGACCAGGAAAGACACAGCAGCACTCGCCTGGCAGAATGAAGACCATACTCATTCTGTTCAC
Organism: Bubalus bubalis; assembly: GCF_019923935.1. Taxonomy (NCBI): domain Eukaryota; kingdom Metazoa; phylum Chordata; class Mammalia; order Artiodactyla; family Bovidae; genus Bubalus; species Bubalus bubalis. The sequence continues at coordinate 116,732,578 of NC_059164.1, read as the reverse complement.
GATCTGCTTGACTAATTGTAATTTAAGAACTGACTTCTCTTTTCTAGCTTTTAAGTCCCAACACGTATAATCTTTCGTCTCCGTAAGTCCATAAAACAGATTTGGTTGGTTAACCTATGTTTTTAGCTGTGTTTACAACTTATGAGGCTTATATGGCACAATTAGAAGTGTGATTACATTGTATTTCTTGTGTTTTTATTGTGCACTTTCAGCTACTTTTTAAAGGGTCTTCTGATCGTAGACATGAAAAAAAATCACTCCTTTAAAAAAACCGATATTTTAGCGAATAAAGGATGTTGCAGTAGACTCCAGTTTAACAAACGACTTAATTGCCAAGTTGACCGCAGGGGCCTTGAAAGCAGCTCGGAGTCGGTCTCCAGGTTCGCGGGGAGAAGGTGGGAAATTTCACCCCCACGCCCGTGCTGGGGGCGGTGGAACGTTCCCGCGGTGCCCTGTCCCTGCGCACAGAGTTGGCTCCTTGCTGGGACCGGGGGTGAGCGCAGGGCCGCCGGCGCGGTCGGGGCTGCAAGCAGGTTTGCGCTCAGGGGCGCGGGGCCCGGGCGGCGGGCGGGGCGCGGAGCCTTTGTGCGCCCGGAGCGCGCCCGTGAGCGCCGCGCGGTCGCCGGCACCGGAAGGGTTCACACTGCGTCTGAAAGGGGGACAATGGAGGCGCGGTATATGCACAGCGCCGAAATCGAGTTCATTTGTGATCCGGCCCCTTTCACCCCGGTTGTCAGGCAAACTTCCTACTTTGATCAGCAGAGGGTGGAGAGGCAGAAAGGCCCGCGGAGGCCGGGGCCGCGGCGCGCCCGCGGCGCCCTTGGCAGGTCCCCGCCCCCTTCCGGAAGGAGCCGCGGGGACGCGGCCTCCTGCACCTTGACCTGTCTAGACGGCCCCCGAGTAGGGTTTTTTCTTTTTTTGTCCCTGTTACCAAGGGCGCGGGGTGCTCTTTGACCCCCGCGCGGGGCGGACGTGGTGGTCACAGGGTCCCCTGAATCCTCGCCGAGGGAGAGGGGCGCGCGGAACCGCACACCGGCTGCTCCAAAGACGACGCGCCCGCGGCCGCGCCCCGCGAGCGGGGACACGCCGTCCGCCCGGCTTCTCCCCGCCACGCGGCCCCCGGCCCTGCCCAGGACCCCGGCGGCAGCCGAGGGGCCAGGCGGCTGCGGAGCGCGAGCCCGGGCCTGGGCCCAGCTCGAGGGGTGCGCGGCCGTAGAGACCCCCCGCGCTCCGGCTCCTGTCTGTCGGTTTCTCGCAAGTAAATAGATAATAACAGCCCTTCTCTGTGGCTCAGAGCCTTCTGCATGTTCCGTGATTTTCAGAAATTATCTCCTGTGGAAGGATAGTTGCTAGTTTGAATAGAAGTTTTGCTTCTGATCACTTTCAAACACAGGCACCTGTTAAAAACAGGAATTTAAGCTAACCTCTTAAATGCTGTAAATAATATAACTGGGCAGTAATCGGACAGGAAGACTGTCTGCACGCGTGAGGGGTGGGGGTGGGGCGCTGCCACGTGCATTCAGGGGACTGGCGCTTAAGTAACACTAAGTCAAGTTTCCTGCCTTTTTTGTTTTTCTTTTTTTCTTCATAGATTCCCTTAGCCCAGTCGGAGGCATTCCTCACAGACCTCCTGGACAAAGTGTGCGAGCGGATGAATGACTACAGACTCGAAGAAGACCCCGTGACGAAGGAGAAGACTTTCAAGAGATTTGCTCCGAGGAAAGGAGACAAAATATACGAAGAATTTAAAAAATTCTATTTTTATTCAGATGCTTACAGACCGTTGAAATTCGCGGTAAGCTCTTTTTCCGCAGAGGAATTCTATGCTCCGTGAACGTGTTTTTGGTACTTTAAAGGAATTTCTTGCTGTTTGGGATTTTGTTGAGTTTCAAGACAGGCCCATTAAAATGTTATCTGTTAGCCTTGTTGTTCTGCTGCTTTCTCGGTGTTAACCAGGCGCTCAGTGACTTGCCTTTTGCATCACTGGGGGGCCGTGGTATTTTCATCTCCGTGGAGACACTCAAGTGATATTTTCCAGAAAGTGTGTTACAAGTCCCAGTGACTTGCAGGCACCGTTTGCAGGTTGCTTTGCTCCCGGGGACGGTGGGGAAGGGGACTCAGTCGGTCCCATGGGCGGGCAGCTCTTATACAGGCTCCCGTGTCAGGCATCAGGGGCTGTGGTTCTGAGATTAAAACCTAAATTAAAATGAGTGCTGTTTTCAAATATGGGTAGCCACGCGATGGAGGGAGAGTGACGCACATCACTTTTTTCTCCTCGGGCTTCACAGAAGAGGGAGAATTCTTTCTGCTCCGGAGTTAATTCAACTACTTTAGCACAGACTTGGTTAAACAAAGGCTTAGGTATAGATCATTGGCCTTGTGGCACATTTCCTCCCTTCGTGATGTTTATTTTACTTGAACGGTGGCCTCTGACTCAGAATGTGCCTACCAAATATATGGCAAGAGATTTCACTTTACTTATGCTGTTGAGTCAGACCCAGTGGTGAGAAAGCCTGTTTAAGAAATGTCTGTGATTCACGCGGTGGCCAAAATGTCAGACATGCCGACCCCATGATAGAAGGGCTGCAGCTGACTTTGGAAGATTTTGTTTTAATTAAAAAGTCAAGGCAATAATGCAGGGCTGAAGATACTATAGCAGGGGGACTGCAGAGAGGAAGTGTGCTTATATTTCACAGGCCTTCCATAAGCACGTGATAGTGGAAGGTAAATATTTTTAAATGCCATTTAAAATTTTTTTGAGTCTCACTTAATGAACTTGGAAAATGAGTTCCAAGTCTCCAGTGAACACCATTTAGCATTACGGTTCCTATGAGTGTAAGCTTGTGTTTCCCCAAGGCAGACACGTACTCCAGTCAGAATTTAAGGATTTCAGAAGCATGGGTACATTTGAGCACCCTCTTTTCAGAAATGTCAGATTTGGGGGCAGAGGGTGGGGGGAGCGAAGTGAAATTATAGATGGATCTCTAACTGTTAGAAAAGAAAGTTTCCCAAGTGACTGACAAGCCATTATCCGGAGTGCAATGGAAGATGCGTTTGTGTTTTCATTGCTGAGAAAGCTTAATTGTTTTCACATTTCAGATCCTGCTTTAGAACCGCAAAATGGATTGTTATGTTAAATATAAAGGAAGCTGGTTTAACCATTTAAAGGAGCCATGTTCTTTAAAGTTTCCAAAAAAACAAAATAACAACAACAAAAACCCACCCAAAAAGCGAACACTTTTCAGCTCCATAAGTAGGAGCGCCCCCACTCCTGTTCCTTGAATTCCATTCCAGTTTGAGGAAGAGGAACAAATAGGAAGAAGCATTTTCCTGCCTTACCCTCATCTTTCAACATGACTAATCAGCCAGCTGCAATTAGCATTCTAGGGAGAGGGTTAATCCAATGCAATGATGTCTTAAACCAAAAGGGCTAATAAAAATGGCCCACCTTGGTAACATGATGTTTTTAGCTAATAAAACGGTGACAAGCCCTTCCTAGCAAGGTGTCCTTTGAGCGCACATCTACCCACGTCTGTTGTTGTTCTGTTCCTGCAGTGTGAGACTATAATAGAAGAGTTCGAAGATGAAATACTTTCACTTATCACCCAGGAGGCACACCAGCTTGCTGACACGCTGTGCGGTGAAAAGTCAGGTACTGTGTCTGATGTGGCATGTGCCCTCTCCCAGGCCCACCCCTCTCCCGCTCAGCAGCTTTTTTAAATTTTTTTCAAACCGAGCCTCTGTCTCCCTGCCACTGGCTGGTCTCCGCTGAATCAGAGAGGACTCCGTGTGAGCGGAAGCAGACAAGCAAACCGCAGGGCTGCGAGGCCTTGTTGCTTGCACTTCTGCGCCTCGATGGTTTTAAGTGAATTCAAACATGCTTGACTTCCAGCCGGGAAGGAGCAGAGGCTTGGTCAGCCCTGCCGGGATCCAGAGCACTTCTCCTTTTAAACTTCTAGAGCTGGGTTCTCCACCCTGGACCAGGGAAGGATTTCTTTATGACTTGCCTGCTCACCTTCCCCAACAGAGAGTGGGGTCTCTTTAGTAAGAAATTTGTAATGTTTTCCTCTTGGTTTATTTGGTGCTGGAATTTTTTTTTCAAGTTCCTTTCCCCAAATATCTACTTCTTAAAACATTTTTTTTCTGGTGTGGAAAATAATATTTGATTCGTATGTATGTACACATACATACACACAACCAGAAGCTAGAAAACACTACCAAAACAGTGTTTCCTATATACAGAGTTGAAACACAGGATCACCCTGAGACCCCCTGCTTAAACACAAGCCTTTTAGCCTGTGTCATTTTGATACTTTAAAATAGGTTTATAAGGATGTAGGACAGGTTGCACATTGTTTTCAGATATCTTTGAAAAAGTGAGCGTCATATATGGAGACGATTGAAAGCTGGGGAAATACTTTTATGCAATTACGGAAGCTTCAGATGTTTAGCATTCAGCAATTGTTTATAATAATATATAATATACCTGCATCCATAGGATCAAATTTAGTGCCAAAGTCCTTAACATAATAGTTACTGCGATTTGAAGATAAATATTTGTCATTCGAAGTTATTGAAGAAGAAAGTAGTAGATTTCCATTAACATGGCCAAGTTTTCTTACTGAGTAGCTGATAGGGTTGCTCTCTGTTTAAAATCCAGTTTGGTTGGGAGTTTGCAGAGCATGGTGAAGTGATATACTCAGGATATAGCCAGGAATTGCAGAGCTTTTTCCACTGGTTTTGGATATGTACTGTTGTAAATGGTGAACATCACATAATTGAAGTGAACTTCACATCATCACAGTTTCCCAAAGAAATTACTTTTGAAGGTTTTCAAGCAATTCAGAGATGAATGTGTCTGTTAGGATGTAAACAAAAACGTAATGAACGAGATTGGGAATGTTTGTTTTTCTGTTTTCCCTCAAAGAGTTTGGGCTTGTCATAATCGTCTTTGCTATGTGAATACCCGCTCAGATATTATGGAAGTCTCTAGAAAGTTTTGCCAACTCTTTATGGCAGGAGTTGCTTCAAATAATAAGATTCTGAGGAAACACTGTTTCCAAGTGCAGCAGTTTGGCTTAATTTCAATTATAGTAACTATCTCTTTTCATTCCTTCCGTATGATTATAATTGGAAATAAAAATTAATAGTATCCTGAAGAAAATACAGTGTAAAGCATAAACTTAAGATATGTGCAGTATTACTAGTGTAGAATAAAACACGATCAAGTCATTCTTAACAGCGTCGATTTTTAAAAGACTGATTAAGTGTTTACATTGTAAACCTAAGTATCAGTGCTCCAGACCTATTGCGAAGGCAAGGGAGCCACTCCAGAGGCTTCTCCGCCACATGGCCGCTACCTAGTGAAGTGGGGTGAGCGTCTTCAGGCTGTTTCTCTGTGAGACATACTTACGGGTACTCTAAACATTTATAAATAAAAACTAGGAATCCGTCAATTCTAAAAAGAGGCAAGAGTCCCCGCCCCTCCTAACTGCCCCCCCCCCACCCGCATCATTGAAGTAAGTAAACCACATAACAAGGTCAAGGGTTTTCCAAACTTAAAAATTATTGTCAGGAAAAAGCTGAAGTGACACAGTAATGAGAATAATCCTAATTCATGATGCAGCCAACAAAGAAATAGTATGTTTTAACATATCGAGATGGATTTAGAAATCTGTGTAAAAGGTGAGGCTCTCGTATCGTAGAGAAACTCCAGATGCTTTTAATGTATTCTGAAATACATGCACAGTAAGTTTCCTATGACAGCATGAGGGTCAGCCTCTGTTCTGAAAAGATGAGGCTTTGTTTTATCCTGTTCTGCCACAGCTTCGCTGCGATCCCTCTGCACGTTTAAATGACGCTTTAAAGAGATGACCGTGTGTGTGCGTGCGTGTGTGTATGTACCGGAGGTTATGAAACTACATTGACCAATACTTTACCTGTGTACTATGAACAAACACTAGATTGAGGGCTCGTAAAATGTCTACATTGCTTTTAGGGAGATTAATAATCTTTTCAAAGATAGATATTTTTAGAACTAGAAGTTTGGTTGGAAGGTTAATATACTTTATATACACCTTATAGATTTGTGTGTGAGAGAGAGAATTTTGCTTTTTTTCTAGGTAAGGTAGACCTTTTCACTTTATTTTTAATAGTTAGCACGGGAGCAGATCAGTGCACATTCACAGACTTCAGCATTTCAGCTTTAGAGGTATAAATGACCTGGGAAATTTCTGTAAGGTATTTAGAGTGTACATCATGGTGATTTGATATGTGCATCCATCTAGTTAATTAACACACGTATGATTGTTTAAAATATAGGAGTCTAAGGCCCACCCCTGTACACAAATAAATGGGGAATAATGGAGAAAACCTATGTTAAACTTAAGATGACTATGTTTGGCTTTAAAAATAATACTTCTGTGAGATTGTCATAACGTGTTACCTTTTCGATGAGTGGGAAGCATCTCAGTGAGGTGCTGTGGGTCTGCAGGTGGACCTGCAGACAGCAGTCTTATTCAGTGGCGAGAAGAAAAACTATCAAGTGCACTCTGTTTTGGGGGCATGAGACAGCAAGAGTGGTAATAGGTTATTTCTTACGTGTCTCCTTTCTTTCCTAGGCAGAAAATAAGAGTTCATTAGACTTTCCTAGTTGAATGTTTTGTAGCACATGACCCAGGCTTCTCCAGATTGTCATTTTAATGTCTTGAAGTAAAAATGGTATTTTAAAATCTTAATAAGATACAAGGTCATGATTAAAAAGATGGCTATATTTCACTCAAGGTTAGACATGTCACTCTAGATTATGGATGAATGGATTCTTTGGTTTGTGGAGGTATTCATTAGGAAGAGTGAGTTTATAAATATAAATACATAAATATGTTTTATATACACATCACTTCTGCTTTGGTATCAAATCTTAACATTTAAAAAAACGAGACCAATAAGAATTTGTGGCATGAACATTTTGAATGGCCACCTAAGGAATAAGGTCTCAAGTGTTCTGAAATGGTTAGTCTGCATTTAAAGTAAAAGCATTTTGACCTTTCTGTATAGACTTTCAAGCATTAAAGAGGGTAGTAAATTCTGATATTAAAAATAATTACTTTCAAGGGTAATACATGATACAAAACAACACAAAGGCTAGCCTATTTCCTATTTTAAATAAATTATGTAGCTAGAATAATCCATAACCGAGTCTAGAGAGCTGGCATTCATTGCTTCCAGTGGGAAATGTGCTAGGGATTCAAGCCTCTCCGCACCTTGGGTTAAGTGCCCAGCGCACTGATTCCCTGTCTCAAGTTTTCCTTAAATACTCCCATGGCCACAGGCAGGAGGACACAACCCATGGGCTTTGTTTCAAATGCTCCAGGAAAAAAGGCTGGCAGTGCCATTGGAATAGCTGTGGTTGAGCAGTCTGCAGCACAATCAACTGCCTTCTTCCCTCTACAGAATAAACTGCCTTCTTCCCTCTCCTTGTGTGTGTTTGAAAATGTCCGTAAGAAAGTTTTTTTTCAGTGTGCTTCCACAAGAATGTGCTTTTGCAGAAAGTGAGCGACCTGTGGGCTGATGTTAAATGTGAGAGTGATGCCATCTAATTTTTTTCCCCCAGGTCTGTGTGAAACTCCCACTAACCATACTGAACTCTAGGAACACCGGCGCTGATAGCAGAGAGGACTCACGTCACAGCGCCTAAGGTCAATGTCCGTGTTTCTGTCTTCATGTTTCTTCACGAGAAGAAGCGCTGTGTCTCTTTTTCATACTGCAGGGCCTCGTGTTTGATACTTTATTGAATATCTCTTCTTTGGCATCTTGCAAGCCCCACTTCCTTCTCCAGGCATAGTTGAGGAGTACATGAAACAGTTACCTTTGTGGATTTTGGTATTTACAAACAGGCTTGGCAGGAAAGCATCTAGTTTAGTAATAGGACAAATGTGAAGACATTTCATAGATGAAATAAGGATTTAGTAACATGTGCTGCATAGTCCATGCACATATAGAAGTATAGTGTCCTGTTTGATAAGGACTTGGTTTGATTTCATAAGTACTTGATTAGTCATGAAATTAAGAAAATGCATCGCCAAATTCCAGGCTAATTTTCCTGGGCTATATGGCTATCACCGAAAGACACGAATTCACTTTATGTCAGGAATGAAATTTAAATTTCTAGAAACCTTAAGTTTAAATACTTTCTAATTCCTAAAATTTAACCAAATGCATAAAAAGCAGTGAACACTTTTATAGTTAACAATTATATTGGCCTTTCTAACGCAAGCATTCTGAATTGAAATGATTTAGAAAGTTGATTTATTATTCATGTATTTATTATCGTGTATTCTTAAAGGCTGACACCAATAGACACGTTTATTTTGCTGCAGACTCTCCTGTCATGCTTTGTTTTTTAAAGATTTTCACCTAACATTTAGCATGTAGATTTTACTGCTGCTGCTGCTGCTGAGTCGCTTCAGTCGTGTCCGATTCTGTGCGACCCCATAGACGGCAGCCCACCAGGCTCCCCCGTCCCTGGGATTCTCCAGGCAAGAACACTGGAGTGGGTTGCCATTTCCTTCTCCAATGCATGAAAGTGAAAAGTCAAAGTGAAGTCGCTCAGTCGTGTCCGACTCTTCGCGACCCCATGGCCTGCAGCCTACCAGACTCCTACATTCATGGGGTTTTCCAGGCAAGAGTACTGGAGTGGGGTGCCATTGCCTTCACCAACTATTGTTCTGTCTATGGATGTTTCTGTAGGTGTGGAGATGGAAGGAAAGGTGGAAACTTACAGAAAATTGCCTTTTGACCACCTTAATAATGGAGTGTAGTAATCTCACTCTTAGCGATTTCATTGTCTTGGGGAATCTAATTTCTTGGAGATTTCACTGTCTCTGTTAAATTTACATTTAGTGGAATAAAACTTTAATTGTTTAAAATGTAAGGGCATGCGTCACACACACGTTTTAAAGAAGAAACTCTCATTGTTATCGCTGAGAAATTTACGAAGTGGGTTGATGTTCCGCCTCCAAAAGCAGAAACTATTTGCCTTGTGTTACATGGTTACCTAGAAAGCACATTACTTAAACCATTTAGCTGACACTTTGGGAGAAAACAATTTGTAAGTTTAGAAAAATTGGCCAACATGAAGAGAAGGAGGTTTCCTTTCTCCCTTTCCCACCTCAACTTGTGTTAAAAGTCAGGCTTCTATATTAACGTCATTCATTCACTGAGAAACTTTCTGATTTCTTAGCGGATTCAGTAGTGTGTGGAGCCTACATATTATAACCCAATGCATCTGTACTGCCTGCAGCTGACAACAAATGGAAATGGCATTTAAGAATCATTCGCGTCATTTTTCAGGATGGTGGGAAAGCTGCCTTAAAACATGGTGCCTAAAACTTTAGTAAACTCACCTATTCAAGTTTCGTTCACGTATCAGATAATAAGCCATAAACGTTATCCTACCTTCGACTTCCTTGGTAAACACACTAAACTGTTTCTTCACGGGAACACGACAGAGACACTGGCAGGAAGTCCCCGTTGAAACCGTAACTCGTGTGTGTGTGTGTGGGGCGGGGTGTCGCTGGCAAACCCTCACACACGGACAGTGCCCGTGCCAGTCGTAGAGTTTAAGAGAGTGTGGGCTTTGGTTTCCACCCTGAGCGGCCATGGGGAGGCCTACCTTCCCTCCACCGACGGGTGTTTCTCGTGGATGTTGATGCTTCTGCTGTGACGAGAACCACACGCTTTGCCTCTGATGGTGACTATCTCAGGTTTTGCTCAATATGGCTATTCAGTTTTTTTCTTATTTCCTAGTAAAAATAATCTTGTCTCTTAACAAGATTTTCAGTATCTCATGACTTAGATATTTTTCTTTCCAGATCAAACTTGTTAAACTCATGTAAACGTTTGTGATTGCTGATTAAAACTACATTTGAGTCCTGGATATGAGTCACTGCGTTTCTTACGGCTCTGACGACTCTTAGGCTTCCCTCTGGGTCGTGGTGAGGCTGCGCTGCTTTTGCTAATGAAAAATAATGAGAGAGGAGCCGCTGGCTCCATCTTCCCTCCAACCACGTTTCTGCCTTTTAATGACTTTTATTGACCAAAAACCAAAACAAAAGCAAATAGCCAGAAAAAAGGAAAAAGCAAACAACACCTAGGGTGTAACAGAAAAGTTTCTCAGAGCCCCTGAAAAGCAACTGAATACTGAGAAGAAATTCCCAGAGAAAATGTTGGGGGAGGTTTACATTACTTATTAAAATAATGAGGAGAGAAGACGTGTTTGAGGTGGATGGTTTCAAATTGCACTTTTATGAGATGGTTTCTTTGGGTCTCCATGGAAGACTTCTGTGAGCCTCTTCTCATAAAGAGAAGGACCAAATGGGCTGAGATGCACAGCTTATATTTTGTTACGTGGATTACTATTTGCAAAGAATAAGCCAAGACCAATGAATCTATTTCACTGAGGAGTGGAGGGTGGAATAGAGCAGAGTCCCAAATGGGAGCGATCGATACTTGATTTACTAAGACAAGCCCTAAAAAAATAGAGTCAATAGCTGGTTATATTTTTTATACCTGTTTCTCTGGTTGGTTGACATTTATTCATATATGTAATAGTATGATCTAAATAAATATTTTAAACTGTATATCAATCTATCTTAAACTTCATGTTGTAATGAATATGAGAAAAAGACAGCCTTTGATGTGATTGTGTATCCTGTGTTAAACTCTAAGGCAAATCTTTGAGGTAATCTTTAATCTTGACACCCAGTCCATAGCATATTCCATAGGTTTATACCAGAATGCAATTAACAGTATTATATAGTCACGATAAAAAGGATACCCATTAGATATGTGCATTTTTTATTGTGATCTTTAGCCTACAATTTAATCCCCCTGTATAAGTTTCTTAAATTCCTCAGATGATTTGCTTTTAGAGCAAGGACTTAAATAAATGAAAGGTCAAATGCAACAAATGAAATTGAAATATGAAAGTCGTAGAAACTCGTTGCCCATGAATTATCCAGAAAAAGAGGCAGGAGATGACATGCTTCTCTGGGGGTCCTGCTTGGCACCTCCTGCCTGAAACATGTATTTGCTGGGGAGGAAGGAGCCACCCTTTTCATCTGTTTTCAGGACTTGCCCTGCTCAAACAGATGATGATTACACTGAATAGAATGTTGGCTCGTTTGTCTGTAGGACCATCATCTGAAAGACCAAGCTTTGCTTCGTAAGGACAGTTTGTGGAAGTGGAGTCTAAAGCATCAGATACAGCTCTCTGCCCTTGCCAGTCCTGGGGGGACTCGGAAGGTGGCTGGGTGGGTAGAAACCTAGGTTCGTAGGTTCAGCCTACAAACCCACGTACATAGATGGGAACCAAGTCAGGGCTCAGAGAGGCCAGCTACAGCTTGGACTGCACCCGGGTGATCCCAGAGAAAAAGTGTCCAGAAATGTCTTTAATTCCTTAAAGAAAAAAAAAGCATTCCTATACGCCCATCTTGATTTTCAAGAAAGAAAAAAGATAGCCTGTACTATAACACACATAGAAAATGTTCTACCCCACAACAGCAAAGCGTTCGTGAGACACGTTTGATCTGTTACAAGGTTAGCGGGAAGTGTGCAGTGCCAAAAGAGGACAGACTGTATGATTTCAGTACCTGGAGACCATGGGATTTTTGCACCATGGTTTATGTCCCTTGATATGTTTCAGTGTCTCCTAGTTTACAGTCTATGAGAACTGGAATAGAATTTATATCCTAGTGTTGTGTGAAAATTATATAAATCTTAATTATGTTGAATTGGCTCATGGTGCTTTTCAGGTCTACTCTATCCTCCTACTTTTCTGCATATTCATTCTGTTACTTTTTGAGAGTTTGATATTGAAACTCCAGCTAAAAATCTTCATTTATTAAATAATTGTAATACGTAGTGGAACTATACGTGAAGGACTGGGAAGCCTGGTGTGCTGCAGTCTGTGAGGTCGCAAAGAGTCAGACATAACTTAGCGACTGAACAGTGAGCGACAATACGTAACTTGGTTCTATATTTCCTAAGCCTCTTGTAAGTGTGTTATTATACTTTCATAATTTAAAAAATAAAAAGGAGGAAAAAGTTACTAAGAAACAAAATAAACCACAATGTTACATGGGAAATGAATCTTACTATAATTTGGCTTAGTATTATGGAACAAAATTTCAAGGAACCTTGGGTCAGAATTGTATACCCTCCTCCAAACACAATAGCCCAAAGCAGAAGCCTAACCAGCAGGGTAAGCCATTCGATTAGACGGAGTCGTGTTCTGTTGAACTACAGTGTAGGTCCAAGTTTCCTTAACTGCAGACTTGGTCGATCTGTGATGCACGTCGGAGGCACGCAGATCTTTCCTTAGAGCAGAGATTCTAGCAACTTCTTTCTGCTTTAGGGATTGTTGCTAAACCAATATCTAAGGAATGCAGGTTGTGTAATGAAACATTGGAAGGCCAATGTCAGCTAATTAAGGGCCTGCCTGGAAGTCAGAAAGATCCTCTAAGTGATAAGTAAAAATGTTAATACCGGTCTCAAACTTTGTGAGCAGAGAAGTTGGCACCTGAAGAGTGCCGATGTCCTCCCGACATTCCGTGTTAGGCGTTTGCCCCAAGCTGCTCTCTGACCAGTGGGGATTTCTCTGCTGTGTGATCTGATAGCGGCCCATAAAAGGTGCTGATAACGCTGGGGGGACACCACTGTCCACAGAGAGAGAAGACTTCAGTCAGGTGAGCTCCACTGTCTGATAGAAATGATCTTTATGGCTTTGTTGTTCTTCATCAAAGGACGTTGATTAAGCACCTTCATGCCCTGTGGTTTGTAGAAGAAAGCAGAGAACCAAAAAATAGACTATTTAGTCCCCATTAAAAATGGACCCCATTTAAAGCAACATGGTATTAAAACAGAGCGAGATCTCATACAAATGCAGCTTCAATAAGTGTTATTAAATTATTAGACCTTTAGGTGAAAATATACCCGCCAACTGCCTTTATATGCAATCAAAGCTGTGATTAAATATTAATGCCCTAAGATTAAAGGGTCACTTGAGTAGATTTTCTTAAGCAATACCCCCAAATGGTGAATAGGAGATGTTGCAAATTAGCTGCCTTTTGTACACTTTGTGGGCGCTAAAACCTGGACCAGTTCTGAGGGTGAAAACCGCCAGGGTGTGGGCCAGCCATGCACGGGCTGAGGCCCTGTGTGCGGGACGTGCGTTCTTTCCTGTCAAACCACAGAAGGCTCATCCGGCCTCGCACCTCCTCCCGGTGCCACGCAAGGTCCTTTCGCAGGAAGAGAAGCGTCTGAAGCAGCATTTGTGTTTTATAAAATCCAAGGATGAGCTGCTGCCGACTGTCTGTATGAACTGAGGGTGTGTGAGACCTTCAGCCTTGAGAAAGGAATACTTGCTGCTCGCTCAGAAATCCTTTTCCTTCTCGCCTCGGGTCAGGTCCAAGGGAGCCTTGGTGCCCAACGACATACCCAGTGGTGGAAGCTCTCTCCTGCGTTCCCACGATTGCTGAGGGCCCGCAGTCACCCCGTAGCTCAGGGGACGGCGGTGGGACCAGAGACCCCCTCCCCTCCAGGCAAGGTCATCATGTGGCCCAGGTAGGGCCCCCCAGGCCCTGGCACTGAGGGGGCACCCAGGCAGGCGAGGGGAGCAGGACCAGGGGGAGCGGTCCCTCTGGGGGATCATGCATCCTTGCCCTGAGCAGCCCCAGCCCCTAAGCCCAACTGTCCTTGACCCGAGGCCCCGGGGAGCAGGCCCCTCGGCTGGCCAGCCCGTGAGGCTGCGGGAAAGCCGTGGGAGTGGAGGGGGGCCCACCAGCTTCTCCAGCTCGTTCTCATTGGTCTGAACCTGGGAGCCAGCCTGACTCGCGGCCCTGCTCTTGCTTGGCTGAGAAATGGAGCTTTGTGGTCAGATCCTGAGTGAGCAATGCCCCAGCCCGTCCTGGATGTCCCCTCGTCCGCCCGCAGGCCCGGGCCCTCACTCCAGGTGGCCTCGTCAGCTGGCACCGCAGCCGGACGCTTGGTGCCCTGTCCTGCGTGGGGTCCCTGCACGGCAGCCGGCCCCATCACGACCCATACCCGCTCTCCGCACACCTGGCCTTGCCCTGCTCGTCACTGTCCTGGGTCCAGCAGGCCCCTGAGTGGAGTGGGAACCGAGAGGAGTCCAGGGAAACGCATCTGTGACCGTGGGCACCATGCCCTCCACGCCCTGTGGAACCGGAACCTGACATAGGAAGGCAGGCATGTGTGGAGGGAAACCATGTCAGCGTGAGAGCTGATGTCCCCCCAGGTGGACCCGGGCTGGGCTCTGTGGTCCCCCCGCTAGGACCACCTCTTCTGGGGCCACCAGCCCCTTGGAGAGGGTCAGCGGGTGCAGAGAGGGTGAAGACTTGGCTGGAGGCTGGGGAAAGCCAGCGGTAAACGGCCAAGGACAGCTTTTGGACTTGGAAGGTATGTTCCCTGGCCCGTGGCCTTTGCTAGGGTTGAGAGAAGGGGTCTGGTACAAGAGCATATGAGGCTGAAGAAGCAGAGCCGCGAAGGAGGAAGCTGGAGCCCGCCCGGTGCCAGATGCCAAGGATGGAGGTGTTCTTGCCCCACCCCCTCGGGGACACCTCGGTACAGGGGCCTCCGCGATCCTCAGCTAAGGCACAGAGGCCAGCCCGACCTCAGTCTGCTCTTGGTTTTGCAGGGGGACTGGCAGGAAGCGTGGGGCCCCATTCTGGCCCCAGGGCCTCCGCTGTGCACCCCGGGGCCACGTGGGGCTGGGCATCTTCAGGAACCTGCCCTCTGGGCTTTCGTAGAACTGCGACCTCCTGGGGTATGCTGGGGCTGTGGGCACTGCTTGAGTGTCATGCCATGCTCTGATGGTGGAGCGGTTTCATCTAGTTTGGGTAAATTTCAGTAAGGGAGAGGGCACTTTGTTTTTATTTATTACCTTAGGTTCTTGCAGACCAGAAGGTGTCCGGGAGGAGACGGGCGCTCACGGATCCCCTTAGAGTCTGTGTCAGATGACGCCCCTGGGGCAGCCTGCATCTCGGTGACCCCACCCTGGCCGGGAACGCTCCCTTATCCGGAGGTGGCGGGGTGGACCTCTAGCCTTGCTCAGCTGCTCTATCTGCTGGCCCCATCTCCGTGCTCCTGAGCCCCCGAGTGGATGTTGCTGGTCTTCTGCTCATCTGGGAGACCACATTCAAGACCACCTAAGCGTCCTGCCCCACACTGGGTCTCCCTTTCTGGGGTCCATAGGGTGCACGCTGTGGGAGTCCTCGGTCCTCTGAAGGTTCAGAAAGTATGGTTCAGACCAGAGCACGCAGGGCTGGGGCAGGTGGGTACCCAGGGCTGCCTCCATCTGCCCCGACCAGGGAAACTGCAGAGAAGGGCATTTCTGCCTCTTTAACTTAGCTTTCTTTTTTTTAAACCAGGCAAAACAGGGACTTCCCTGGCGGTCTGGCAGTTCGGACACCATCCTTCCCCAGAAAGGGGTGCAGGTTCGATCCCTGATTGAGGGAACTAAGATCCCTCATGCCATGTGGCCAAGAAAAAAAAATCCAGACAAAACAAAATGAAAATCACACAAAAAAACCCTATGTTCTTTCTTATAAGTAAAAAGAAATACATGTATTTAGAAAATTTAGATTTTAAAAAATAAGAAAATAAAACTTTTCTCAGCTTCATCACTCAGCTAGTTGTTCATCTCACATATGTCTGTCTTTGCACACGTGTGTGTACACGCGTGTGAACTAGACATCTTTCCTTCTGCTTGTGAGTAGCCTTTGCCCTCAGCATGTGGTGAGCTCTGTTCCCTGTCGTCTCATCCCCTTTAACACCGTGACTCTGATGGCTGCCAAGTGTTACCTCGTGTTATCACGCACACCACATTCGTTCAGTCTCCTGTGTTGGGTTATTTAGATTATTTTCAGTATTTTTATCATCCGTGAAAAAGATGGAGGTGAGTTTTGGTAGCTGCGTGTGTCTGACTCTATGACCCTGTGGACTGCGGCCCGCCAGGCTCTCCTGTCCGTGGAATTCTCCAGGCAAGAATACTGGAGTGGGGTGCCATGTCCCTCTCCAGGGGATCTGACCGACCCAGAGGTCGAACCCACATCTCCTGCCTCTCCCGCATTGGCAGGTTGATGCTTTACCACTGAGCCACCTGGTAGCTGCGTCTTTAGCATATTCAAGGAAATTTCCTGTGGATGAATTTCTGGAAGCAGGATTTCCGGCATCAGCACATGTGAATCACCGGGGTCTCTGTGTGGCCCTTGCGAGGTGGGCACCGTCCCCATCAGCCTGGACCAGGGTCCTCGTGGTCCAGGGAGGCCTTAGGGAGCCTTGAGTCTCTGGTATCCACGATGCCTTTGGAGTCCAGGACGGTGCTGTTCTCCTGGGGAGATCTGGCATCTAGAAGGGCCATGAGCTGCTTGGCAAATTCCTGCATCTTCACTCCAAAGACAACGGAACTTGGACCAACCCAGGCCCGTCTGGTGAGGTTCCCAAGCTGTGGGCTGGAGCCGGTCACCCAGGGTTCAGATGAGCCCTGCCACACCCTACCCCGTCTGGCCCCGGAGTGCTCCGCTGCTCTGATAACTGCAGTCCTGGTGATGCTTCCAGACCCTTCCATGGGCACTGGTGGTTCAGAAATACTGTTACCGCCTTCACTTGACGCTGAAACAACCAGGAGGTAGGACCTCCTTGGTGGTCCAGTGGTTAAGACTGAGCGTCCACTGCAGGAGGCATGGGTTCAGTCCCTGGTCAGGGAAGTGATATCCCACGGGTCGAACAGAGCGGCCAAGAAATAAGGCAAATAAACCAGGGTCTGGAGAGACATGTGACCGGGTCAAAGGCCCAGCTGTGCCTACCGCAGGGCCAGCATGCCTCCCGGGAGTGCCCCAGTGTCAGACCTGGGAAGCAGGTCTGGGGCCCCTGGGCGGCCCCACCCGGTCATCGGCACGAGCAGCACCGTGGGGGCAGCCCCGCCAGCTTGTCCACGGGCGACATCTCTCCTCAGGACCACAGCAGGGACGTGGTGCCAGTGAGAGGCGGGTGGGTGGCGGCGCGGGTGGCGAGCGGGGCCGTGCTATCCTGTTCAGGTTGCCGACCCGGCTGGGTGCTGCTGGCTGATGCGGTGCTCACCGGTGCCAGGTCAGCCAGACCTGGGAGGAGTGGCCCAGACACCGCCCTGTAGGAACCGGCTGCTCTGAACACGGGCAGGTCACAAAGTCACCCCAGGTCAGCCCTTCACCCCTCGGAGTCATTTCCTTGAGTTCACCGCTGCAATAGGAACACTGCCGGTGAACTCAACTTTCCCCTCTTCTGCCCTAAAGAGCTGCTTCTCCTGTAGCCAACATTCAACCCCCTCAGTACCCCTCTAGGCAGAGCTTATTAACCTTTTTTTAAATGCCATGGGAGCCCTGGGAACCCTCCTTAGGCAGAGATGTTTAAATGCATAAAGCGAAATACACAAGACCTCTAGGAAACCAATTAGATTTAAAATAGTTTTAAAATACACCTGTGATGTATGTTTCTTTACTGATAGGTTAACTAACGAGGTCTCATCACTGATTTTGAAGCAGCAGACACAGAGCAGAAACTGTTATTATCTGTAACAATTCTAGCACAGCACGGAAGGACCTGTGGTTCATACTCGACTGTCACCGGTGACGCAGTTCTTGCCATAGCATCACTACGCCTCTTTCATAATGAAACGAACTGGTCCGTTTTAGTTGACAGATGAGAACAAGGATGGGTTTTTCCCACCCAAATTCACAGAACCCAGGTGAGTAACTCCTGCCCTAAAGGAAATAGAAATTAGCAATCTTGTTGAGAGGACAGATGAGGAATGGAGGGGCTAACTGTTTGGTCCAAGGCCACACAGCAGGTTAGAGCCCCACCCCCAGGCTCCTGCCAGAGGTGCTGACCTGCTGGTCTGGCTCAGCCTCTCCCCTTCTTACCCTCCAGTCCTAAAGTGACCCCAGGTTTCATCCTGAAATGCTCCCCCAAAGACCAGTCAGCTGCATTTACTCTTATTAGTAAAGGCACAAAATGGTCTCAAAAGCACTTTGTTGTTCAGTCACTCAGTCGTGTCTGACTCTCTGTGAACCCACGAACCGCAGTACATCAGGCTTCCCTGTCCTTCACCATCTCCTGGAGTTCGCTCAGACTCACGTCCATTGAGTCGGTGAGGCCAACCATCTCATCTCATACGAAAAATTTTATGGATAATACAAAACCCGAATCCAAACCCCGTAAAGAGACTTGTTCCATCCAGGGGGGATTAGAAGATTCATTTCACGTGAGAAACACGGCACAAAAGCCAACCACCCGTGCTTTCTTTCGGGAGCATTCAAATCAGTAACGAGGCTCCTCAAAGAAATCCTTCAGGCCAGCGTTCAGACTTAACGGAAGTATTTACAAATAAGTCAACGGTAAGCTCCACTTATTATACTTTGGTGGCAAAGGGAGATGTGACTGTAAGGTCTGTGGGTCTTGTGTTGCCAGAATTCTTTACAAAATGAAGCGCTCTGAGTGAAAGCGGGCCCTTCAAATGGACTAATTTCATACATCTCCAATAATAAATACCAGAAAGAATGGGGGCCTTTCTGGTGGTGCAGTGGATGAGAATCCGCCTGCCAAGGCAGACGACCTGGGGTTCCATCCCAGGTCCGGGATGATCCCCCAGGCCGCTCAACTAAGCGCATGCACCACAGCTACTGAGTCTGTGCTCCAGAGCCTGGGAGCCAGAACCACTGAGCCCATGAGCTACAACTCCGGAAACTCCCACGCACGAGAGCCCGTGCTCCACAACAAGAGAAGCCACCAGAATGACAGCCCTGTGCACTGCAACGGGAATAGTAGCTCCCACTCGCCGCAGCTCGAGAAAAGCCCGCAGCAGTCATGAACACCCAGCACAGCCCCAAATTTAAAAACGGGGGGAAAAGAAGAGTGGGATAGTACATGGTGATTTCTTCACCTAACTGATCATCTGGAGGGAAAGCGGGCAATTGGATGTTCTCTCTTTACATCTGTCAATAGTAGGACTCCCCCCAGAGTGTCCCTTCCAGTCACGTGTTCCCACCTCCCAGGGCTGCAGAGTTACTGACTGATGGATGGTCTCGCCTCCAGTGCCCGGGATGCTCTGAGCATCCCAGCGAGCTCTCAGGGAGGGAGCTGATGCCCGTCTGCCACTTCCTTGGGGGCATCCTCCCCTGTGCTGCCTGCCCCTGGCGTTTACATCTCCATTGCTTCAGCTGTCGCCATACTGCCCCTGCCCCAAACCTACCACCTCCTGCCCAACTCCTGCCCCGGGTCCTCCAGGCTTCATGGACCAGGAAGGCTCCTAGCCTGCCTCCAGCTGCACCCCATCCTCCTCTCTCAGCCCGAGTTCGGCCCCTTCTTGCTTCTCGGGTGTTTCTCTCCAGTGTTGACTCCTCCAGCTCTCTCGACATTCTTCCTGCCTCTCTGGGGTGTCTGGATCCCCGTATTCGGGTGTGACTCTGTGAATAGCAGGCTGACTATACTGTGAAATGCTCGCCATGATAAGTCTAGTAAACCCATCGCCTCCCGTTGTTGCCATGTTTTTTCCCATCGTGATGAGGATTCTTAGGCTTGTTCTCTCAGTCGCTTCCCCCTAGGCAGCGTTGTTCGCTCTGGTCATGAAGGCAAACACCACGCTCTTTTGCGATGTGCGTAAATATCGAGTCTTTATACTGTACACCCGAGACGACCATAACGTTACCTGCCAATTCCATCTCGGTCAAAACAAACACATAATAAACAAGAGGCAGGTGAGGGGTGCTGGGGAGAGAGCTTGCAACACAGGGTCGAACCCAGGAGACCTCGGCCTGCGAGTCCTCTTACGCCGTCCAGGGGCACAAAGGCCCGGCTGGACGGTGGCTCCGCCCCGCGGTTCTGTGAATTTCCGGACGCCTCCGCCCACGGTGATGCACGGGAAGTATTTGCCGTCGCCGCAGTTTGCAGTCCTCTTCCTGGCCTGTCCGGCCTGCTCGTCTCAGCCGTGTTTCTGTCCCCACGTCCCCACATCGGGCGACCAGGGCCCACCCCCAGGTCCCGGGAGCCCCCAGGCCTAGCAAGGCCTCCCCCGCCCGGCCCGCGCCTCCGGCTCAGATGCTAATCGGCGGCCCGCTCCTCTCCCTGCGCCCCCTCTCAGCCCCCTCTGCCCTTCCAGGCTTTGTTGGGTTGTCTCCTCTTTTTGCCCTTTGTTGCTGTGGGTTCCCCAGGCTGTTTGCACATTAAAAAAAAAAAAAATTTCCGTCTTCCATGTCAGCGCGTTCTCTCCTGCCTTATAGAGGCCACAGCCCCGTTTCCTGCAAGCGTGTGGATGCCTGAGGCCCACCATGGCAACGTCGGAAGGGACCGGAAAGCAATGCCTCGGATCAGCCCCTGGCCAAGACTTCCCCTCCTTGTTAGAGGAGGGGCCAGAACGAGCAGCCAAACTCCGGGATGGGGGGAGGAAGAAGGTTGTGGACACCCAGCCCTGAGTCCAGGTGCTTAGGTTGCCCTCCCCCGGCGTGCTGGGCTCTGGGGCCTGCCGGTGGGGAAACAGCTCTTTGCTCTCTGTGTACTGAGTCGATTAGGTCGTGTCCGACTCTGTGACTCTAGCCCGCCAGGCTCCTCTGTCCATGGGATTCTCCAGGCAAGAACACTGGAGTGGGTTGCCATTTCCTCCTCCAGGGGATCTTCGGGAGCCAGGGATCAAACCCGCATCTTTTATGTCTCCTGCATTGGCAGGCGGGCTCTTCACCTTCAGTGCCACCCTCTAGTGTTGCTAAAAAAAAAAAAGAAAAAATTGCAGGCTACTGGAAATACCTCCTTCATGCCACGGAGCCGTCCTGATGCCGCAGTTTCAGGCCTGGCTCCGGCCGGCTGCCCTTCCCACTAACACTCCTGACAGTCCCCCTTCTGGGGACGTCAGCCTCCTGACGCGTGAGCCCCTGTAGCCTCCGGTCCCCGCCGAGCCCCGTGGGCCAGGGCAGGGTGCATCCTGGCTCCGGGTCCTGATTAGAAATGTAAAGGAGCAGCTGCCCATCTCTCCCCGGGGTGCACCCCCCGTCCCTCCGCGGGCCAGCCCTTCCCACTGTGCACACAGAGCGAGGCAGCCAGGCGTGCCGGGGGCGGGGGCCGCCAGTGGCCCCTTCGCCCTTTGCCTTCTGGTGGCTTCTGAACCATGAAGTCCTGGTCAGCGGTGCTCAGGACCATTCCTGGAGTGGGAGTTGGGGGAGGGAGGCAGGGAAGGACCCTGGGGGAGCGGTGGGGGGGGCGGGTGTCCTGAGCTCATGTTTCCCGTTTGGAAGCATCCCTCTTTCCCAGGGACTTGACGGCTGACCCAGGCTGAGGATGCAAGGGCTGGCTGAGAACACAACGACGCTCAGCCAGAGAGCGTGGTCCTTGCCCTGCGGCGATGCCCGCCTGGAACCTCGGTCTTCCTGGCCTGTGCTGGGTGGGGGGAGGGGAGGGCTGCTGGGTGGGGCCCCTCTGCCCGCTCCAGGGAGGACACTCAGGGTCCTGGGGGGGGTGGCGGTGGAGAGATAAAGGCCCAAACGGGAGCCCGGCTGCCCCCAGCACCACTGTGCCTGCAGACCCTGCTGCCTCTTGGGCTCCTCTCAGCATTCGCCCCCCGACACCCGGGTTCAGGCCTCATCTCTTCTCTCCCGGCCCCTTGGAGGCCACCCCCCTGCAGCCCACCCTTTATCTGCTCCAGGGACCTCTCACCACTGTCCCTGACGCCACCCCCGCCATCAGGCCCTGCCACCACCTTCAGCGTCGCTTTCTGTGGCCGACCTCTTGGCCCAGCAGGCAGTTCCAACTTCCCCTAAGCACGCCTGCCTCCCCCGCCCCCCGCATCTCTGACCCCACTTCCATGCGCACAAGTTCTCACACGGCTTCCCTGCCCAGGATCCCAGCAGTGGGGTGGTCGCCGGGGGCAGGACAGAAACACAAAGAGACAGGGCACCGTGGGCTGGGGCTACACGCCCAAGTCCCAGGCAGCTTCCATCGCAGGAACACGTGCCTGTGCGTTCTGACCCCGTAGGGGCTGTCTGTCCGTCCAGCGGCCCTCCCCGTCCTGCCCAGGGCTTTGCGCATCAGGCCGGGGTCAGGGTGGGGCTGTACCCCTCCTCGGTGTCCCCCTCAGGCCAGCGGGGAGGCCCCTTTGTCCCTCTCAGGGATGCCGGGGAGGTGAAGTGAGGCCAGAATCATCAGAGCGCCCCTGGATGATGGACGCACCATCAGATGGGAGCTTTCATGCCGCTGGGCAGATTGTGACCTGCGGCTGCAGCGGCCAGAGCAGCTGGATCCCGGGGAGCAGGGAGCCAAGCTGAGGGGGTCGTGGACAGGCCAGTGATGGGCAGGCCGGGACCCCAGCCTGGCTCAGAGCTCGGGCTGGCTGCATCGTGTGGGCAGGGAAGGACCTGAGCTGGGTGGTCGCCGAACCACCCAGGGGGATGACGTGACTGCAACGGGCCTCCAACCCGTCCTTCACCAGTTCGTTCTACAGACAAAGTACACGGTACGGATCCGGATCCGGTGTTAGTAGCGCAGCGAGACCCCCAACCGTCCCTGGAATTCCTTCTCCCTTCACAGCCCCACCTCCGACCCCAGCGAGTGGCTGCCCCACCCTCCCCCCACCCTCCCAACCCCCCGTGAGAGGAAATCCTCTAAGGGACTGTGAGCTGGAAGCCTCTGGCCGCCTCCTGCAGGCTGTCCTGCCACCTCCAGCATCGTCGCGCAGTCTGGTCCTGGTGGACGGCGGGGAGGCCCCCCGGCGAGGGCAGTGCCCAGTACAGAGGGTACTGCCCAGGGCAGCAGCCAAGAGCCCTGGGGAGAGTTTCCTTAAATTAGTTACAATTAAATAAAATTAAAATTCAGGTCCTCCACTGCCCTGGCCACTTTTCAAAGGCTGGACAGGCACGTGGGCGAGTGGCTTCCATGTCAGCCGGCACGGAAAGCCCTCCTGGACTGCGCTGGGAAGCAGCCTAGGTCTCTGCACGGCCCTGGGGACAGAGCTGCCCTGGGGTCTAGGCCCTGCTGGCAGCAGAAGGGTCTCCAGAAAAGTGCTTTCAGTGTCCTGGGCAGAATACCCTGTGCTTGGGGGCCTCCTTCCTGTAACGCTCTGTTCTCACAGGGTGGATACGCTTGGGGGAGTGTATACACGTAATGGATGTATTCTTGAGCAGATACATATGTACACATATATAAATTATGCCTGAGATACATGCGGCTGCTGACGTGGTTGATAAAACGTCATCTACAAGCCCCATGGAGGGCTTCCCTGGTGGGTTGGTGGTGAAGAATCCGCTTGCCAGTGCAGAGGACATGGGTTCGATCCCTGGTCCAGGAAGATCCCACATGCCTCGGAACAACTAAGCCCGTGACCCGCATCTACTGAGCGCAGCTCTAGAACCCTGGAGCCACGACCACCGAAGCCCACACGCCCTGGAGCCCGAACTCTGCACCAAGAGAAGCCCTCACAACGAGAAGCCCGCGCACGGCAACTAGAGAAAAGCTCACACGGCAGCGAAGGCCCAGGGCAACCAGACATAAATAAATATAAAATTGGTTTTAAAAAAGCCCCATGGAGCTGAAAGTTGCTTTTCTGTCTACGTTTTCTCAGAAAGCACTACCACCGTAACAACCATTAGGCTGTGGATCTAATCTTCAGATGTTAAAAAGAGATCTTTTTGCCTGAAAAGGCCGGGAATCACTGACCCAGATGAAAGGGATGGGTCGGGCTGGAAAGGAGGAAGCGGGATGTGAGTTCCTTCGAGCCGGCGTGAAGAGCTGTGTGGGCACAACAGGCAGGCCCAGACTGCCTCTCAGGGCAGAGGGTCCGGGCACAGCAGGCACGCAGGGCGTCGGGCCTGGGCATGCAGTCGCCATCCCAGAACGGGTGAAGAGAGCACCGTCAATGGGGAAACTGAGGCACAGACCGAAGACCACCGGCTCCCACACTGGGCAGTGGCGGGGCCCTGCCTGCAGCCTCCTCAGAGCCCGCCTGGGGGGGAGAGGACAGCGCCGTCCCCCCAGAGGGAGACCTCCCGTTGCCCGGGTCTCCCCGTCCGCCCCGGCCTCCGTTCAGCCTGTCAGATTACAGGCAGCCGTGCTCCGAGTTCTCTCAGATGTGCAGACACACCCCCTGGGAATTCACAGTGGCAGCCAAGAAATTAATTTACAGAGGTCACCCAGCACCCTCTGCTGAGGGCTGAAAGCTCCTGGGTCTGCCCCGGCCTCAGTGACGGGGACCCATGGAGCAGCACGCTCCTTCCCGCAGGCCTGGGACCCCAGGAGCAGGGTCTCTGGGTCATAGCACCTGGCTTGTGATGGATAGCCTCAGAAGACCCCTCATTGACCCCCATTTAGGGCTCCACCTGACATGCCTGGAGCAGACAGCAGCCTGGGAAGGCGGCTCGGAGAGACGGGAGTGGGGCCCTGGTGAGGGTGGTGGACACCGGTCAGGTCAGGGTTCCGGGGAGTCCCTGAACTTCTCAGAGTAATTATGACCTTAGAAGACAGACAACCCAGCAGGGGTGTGGGGGTGATGGAGGGGGCAGGGAAGGGGCTTGCCAAGAGGTAGACCAGCCCATGGGGAAAGTGCCAGCCCCAGGGCAGGAGGGGACTTTGCAGGAAGCCCCACTGTGCTGCGGGAAAGGGACAGCTGGCCGCAGGGACAGCTAAGGAGCCACCGGCTTCCTGAAGCCAAGGACACCCCAGGGGTCACGGCGGAGCGGCTCCGGGTGGCTGGATCTCACAGATGGGCTGGTTTCCATCACACCTGTGTCCAGAGGCTGGTGTTGGCCCTGGTGACCAGGATCCAGACGGCAAAGGGGCTGTGCTACCCTGAAAGGAGAAGGGGGCCCAAAGGGACCCACAACAAGGCAAGTGACCCCCTGGGTCACAGCTAAAGAAGGAGCTGGTGGCTGGAGCAAGGAATACGGGAGACCCTGAAAGTCAGCGTCAGGCCAGCAGAGTTGAGTGAACGGAGCCCAGGGCACAGCTCAGCCTGTGTTGTAGCAGGACGCATCGTGCTTTGCAGTGTAAAGAGGGGGTCCTGACCTCGAGTGGGGGTCACAATGGACATGGTGTTGGGGGGGGTGGCCAGGTGGAGACCAGAAACCCTGGAGGAGTTATCTGGACACTGTGTGCTAAGTTGCTTCAATCATGTCTGATTCTTTGTGACCCCATGGACTATAGTCCGCCAGGCTCCTCTGTCCCTGGATTCTTCAGGCAAGAATACTGGAGTGGGTTGCCATGCCCTCCTCCAGGGGATCTTCCCGACCTGGGGATCGAACCCATGTCTCTTACGTCTCCTGCATCGGCAGGCGGGTTCTTTTACCACTTGAGCCAGCTGGGAAGCTCCTATCTGGACATGAGCATGTCCCAAGAGGAACAGCTGACAAGCTCTAATTCGGCACTAACCTGGCCGGTGTGAGCCAGGTCTGCGGTGGAGAGGGGGGATGGGGACAAAACAGCTTGGAAGAACTGGGACAGTGGCCTGCCTGCAGCCTCACCTCAGATGGGCCCCTCCTGCATCGGCTGCCCACACACTTCCTTCCACCCAGGACCCTAGGTTTCCATAGGTGTCTCCTGAAGGGGCTCACCCACCCCCAGCTCCAGGGAGGGCTCTGATTGAGCAGGTCAGTCACCACGTCACCTGGTCATTGGCTCAGGAAAAGCACAGAACCTGATGTGAGCCGGTGAGGCATCAGGACATGTTCATGGGGAGCCTCTGGGAAGGACCTTCCCTCTCTCTAAGTGAGGGACCCAGGGGTGGGAGTCCTCTGGGTGTGAGCCAGGAAGCTTGAGACCGCCATTTTAGCCAGAAGTCAAATCGTATCCATGCAGAAAGGAAGCATTAGGATGAAGCCAACAACTTGGAAGTCAAAGGGAGAGACAAAGAAAGCCAGCCCTGGTGACATTGGTGAGTCTTGCTCAAGCCTTACCTGAAGCCATCTTACTGCTGGACTTTGGGGCTTGTTTAAGCCAATTTCTTTTTTTTTTTTTTCTGTTTCTTGTGACTGAAAGCATCATGACACAGCTATAAATCCATTTTATATTAAACAATGCTGACAGGCTGTTCAAAAAATTAAGACCATGGCATCCTTTTTAATCACTTCATGGCAAATAGGTGGGGAAACAGTGACAGACTTTCTTTCTTGGGCTCCAAAATCACTGCAGATGGTGACTGCAGCCATGAAGTTAAAAGGCGCTTGCTGTTTGGAAGAAAAGCTATGACCAACCTAGACAGCATATTAAAAAGCAGAGACATTACTTTGCCAACAAAGGTTTGGTTTTTCCAGTAGTCATGTACAGATGTGAGAGTTGGACCATCAAGAAAACTGAGTGCTGAAGAATTGATGCTTTTGAACTGTGGTGTCGGAGAAGACTCTTGAGAGTCCCTTGGACAGCAAGGAGATCCAACCAGTCAATCCTAAATGAAATCAACCTTGAATATTCATTGGAAGGACTGATGCTAAAGCTGAAGCTCCAATACTTTGGCCACCTGATGCAAATAGCTGACTCATTAGAAAAGACCCTGATGCTGGGAAAGATTGAAGGCGGGAGAAGGGGAAGACAGAGGATGAGATGGTTGGATGACATCACCAACTTGATGGACACGAGTTTGAGCAAGCTCTGGGAGTTGGTGATGGACAGGGAAGCCTGGCATGCTGCAGTCCATAGGGTTGCAAAGTTGGATACAACTGAGTGACTGAACTGAACTGACAGGCTAGGTGAATGAGGGTCTCATATTTATAATGATATCTGAGATGCTGTTGTGATCAGTGCATTTAAAAACCTTACTTTATTCATCATCTTATTTTCCCCTTGTGGACTATCTCAGTGAACAAATAGTAAAGGTCAGTGACCATCACGCTATGGCCCTCACATCTGGATGTTTAAAAGGCCTCCTGTTGGACTTGAGAGTAGCTAGACCAACAAGGACACTCAGAATTTTCATAGGAGAGGGAAAAAAAAGTGATAGTCTTTGGAATTGTATCCTAATTTGGTTTCTTCTCTTTCCCAGAATTGGAGGCCCAGAGCTGGGAGCAGGACTGCTTATCTTACTGCAGAGTCTGGATTCTCTTCCCAGGCCCATGGCAGGGGCACCAGACTGGTCAGAGGGTCCCAGGTGTCCCCATGACCCCGTTCTGCCTAGGAAGCCTGGTTCCTGTCCTCAGGCCTGACACCCCCAGCCCCAGCCATGCCTCTGATGACAATCCGGCCCTGATTTGAGTCCTGGAAGCAGGGAGTTCCCCACATCCTGCTGACAGCGAGGCTCTAACCTCTAATGCTCTGAGCAGATGCCCAGTCAGTCCCCAAAAGCCAGCAGGAAAAGACTCTGACCTCCAATTCACTCCATCACGGCTTGATTTCAGGCCTGCAAGCAATTAGCATTTGGCATCAAACCCAGTAACAGAGGCTGCCCGCCCCCCCTCCACATGACTCACATAACACACACACAATCAGGTATACGTGTGAGTGTGCACAAGTGGGTGTGCACCCACAAGCACCTGCATCCACACGTGGGCGGGCACACACAGGTTCACACGTGCACACACAAAGTGTCACCTCCGTTGCATGGGCTGCATGCAGGTGTGCACACACATGAGGCTCCCTTGTAGGCGGCACACTCACACACACATGCGTGTGCATCTCACTCACAAGCATGCGCAGGCACCATACCAATGTGGGTGTGCACAGACTCGCACGTGCACACCTGGGTCAGGGTCAGCCCCTCCACATATGTGGGATGCAGAACGCTTCTCCGCTCACCCCTCAAGATGCCTGCGGCCACCCCCGCCCACCACTCAGCTCACATGCCAGACAGAAGGCTATCAGGCCCCCAATGAAAACGCAGGTGTTTCCTCTGCCTCTAGGGTATTTTTAAGTTTTCCAAGAGACTGTATTCTTGTATTGGAGACAGGCTTGAATTAGGAAGTGGAAAACCCAATCGTCCTTGAAGGCTGTCACGGGTGGGGCTCCCCAGGCAGAGCCGCTGAGCCGGGTGAGAGTCTTCCAGATCCGGGGTTTAAATGGCACCAGGCTGGGGAGTGGCTGGGCTGTGGGGCAGCCACCACAGTGAGCCCAGACGACCCCGGGGAGCTCTGGAGCCCGGCTGGCCCTTTGGAAGGGCCCACATTGAGGAGAGGGTGTGCAGATGCTTTAAAGCAGCTACGACCTGGGGGAACCATTGGCTCCCATCTTAGGAAGCAGCACCCGCAGAGCGCAGCTGAGGCTGAGACAGATAGCAAGGCTCACAGCAAAGTGCCACCACCCAAAACACAAGAGGCTTTCACAGAGTGGGTTCCCCTGCCGGGGGCTCACCCTTAGGACACGGGAGTCACTGCTGTGACTGTGGGAGTGGGGTCTTGACAGATGTTCTCAGACCACATCGGCTTTAGCCAGCCCACAGAGAACAGCACGGATGGATTTTGTAGTGGGTGAGGGGTGGTGAGATACCTGGTGACTCTGAATGGCAGAATGTAAACGTTCAGTTCAGTTCAGTCGCTCAGTCGTGTCCAACTCTTTGCGACCCCATGGACTGCAGCATGCCAGGCCTCCCTGTCCATCACCAACTCCCGGAGTTTGCTCAAACTCATGTCCTTCGAGTCGGTGATGCCATCCAGCAATCTCATCCTCTGTCGTCCCCTTCTCCTCCTGCCCTCAATCTTTGCCAGCATCAGGGTCTTTTCAAATGAGTCAGATCTTTGCATCAGGTGATCAAAGGATTGGAGCTTCACCTTCAGCATCAGTCCTTCCAATGATGCTAGGAAGACTGACACTGGAAGGATTGATGGTCTTACCAAGGGTCAAGAATTTAAGTAGAGCTCAGGCACGCACCTTGCATGGAATAGGAAATAAACACCAGAACAGGGAGATCAGTGAAAACCCTCCAGAAATGGTCCCCAAATCTCAGATGTGGGCAAGGAAGGGACTTGAAAGGGGCTGTTTTCACGGGCTATTTTCTGTGCAGTACACACAGCACCCCAGAACTCTGCAGGACTCAGCGGCTCACAGGAGAAAGCGTGTATCCTTCTTCTCCTCGACCTGTGACTCAGCAGCAGTTCAGCTGCCCAGGGATGGGCTCAGCTGGGCGGCTGTGTGTGGGTGGGTCCAGGTCCGCATCACACGGGTTCATCTGGAGTCCAGGCCCCCTGAGATTCCAGGAGCTGAAGTAAGCCAGCACTCTGCAAATAGTTCACATCCAAAGCTCAACATCGAAGCAGTGGGCACGCACTCAATGTACAGAGGAAGGGGAGGAAAAGTGACTATTTACTGAGAAACAGTCCTAACTATCAACAGACCTAGCCAATGCTTTCTGTTGCTACAATTTTTGTTTCTGAGTCTTGCCTTGTTTATGTTGAGATAAACTTAAGGTGCTGGCACTCCTGTCTTGACCTGCAGGGATGATGTTTCCTTTACCTCTTCTTTTTCTGAGATCTCCTAGACTTTTCTACCAGGGTGCCACTGCTGTTTACGAAGATCAGAGAACATTTCCCCCACTGAGTAGAAGCCTTGATGAGTGGGTGGCACCTTTTTGCAATTTAGAAAAAGGCACCCCTTTCTTGAGGTGGATGCAGCTCTATGCTAGGACAGAGAGCTTGGCAAACAGAATACAGGTTGAGTTTTAACCCCACCACCTCAGAGTCTGTCCTTGTGCAGTGAGCAACCTACTCAACTGTACATGGCACCCTGTGTCTGTACCACTCTTCTAGCTCTGCGCTAGCAAATAACACGAAATTACACATGTAGGTCAATGGATGCCCTCTGAAGAACAAGAAGGAAATGACCCCCATTGCTTTCCATATTCAATAAGGTGTATACACTTTATATTTTGGAGTGGGGGGCTCCTACGAGTTCACTCAAACTTTCTCTTCCTGAGATAGTAGAGATAAGAATGCAAATTTACTTGAGTTGGACAGTGTGACCCAGAGTGATCACAAAAGAGGGTTGGGAATAGCAATATTGACATTAGCCTTGAATATTTACTATACAAAGATTATAAGAATAGTGCCAATATCAATACATCTAAACGGTGTTACATGAGAACGTCCGATGACAGGGAGTGTGGCGTGGCTCAGCAGCTTTGAACCTAGTAGTAGATAAGCCTCTGTACCAGAGACGTTACATCACAATATCTTTAGCCTCATTCTTAGCTTTGCCTTCTCAGCTCTCCAAGTAGATGTCCATGTGGGCCGTCCTGCCCTTTCAGATCCTCCAGGGGATTTTCCTAACCCAGGGATTGGACCCAGGTCTCCTGCATCGCAGGCGGATCTTTACGGCTTGAGCCACCAGGGAAGCCCAAACTGTAGCTATTAAACAGTTAAAATGATGGACACTCATCCTTTAGCATCCTAGGGGCTGTCAAGGTTTGCACTGAAAGGAGCGGGAAAGGGTGAGGACCCAGAGGTGAAGGGTCACAGGCAGGGGGGCCGCCCCTGTTCTCAGCACTGGCCAGCCCCAGGCTCGGGAAGGATGGGCTGCCATCGCTGATCAGACACACAGGGTCTCCGTTCGGCCGCTGGCCTGTGCTGCTCTGACAGATTAGCTGCATGCCTCACTGTCCTGTTGGCCTAACTCTCTGGGTCCAAGGTGAGTGGGTGGGCTGTGATCCACGGTCATTCAGGAGTCCAGGTGGATGTGGGCTCGCTGCCCTGTGAGCTCACTGTCTATCCTGAGGTATCGAGAGCTGCAGAGATGGGAAAGGAAGGATGGGGGGGTCACAAGCCTTGGACCTGAAGTCCAAGTGGGTCACTTTGCCCCAGGACCATTGGCCAGAGCTGCTCCACTGTCCCTGACCTGCCCTCCAAGAGGCTGGGAGATGCGTGGGTGTGCATGGAGTGTTTGGGGAGCCGTCGCCCCACAGCCCCACCCCTGATAATCGTCCTGTGCCCTGGTGCCAGGCATCCACCGCCAAGGCTCCCTCCTTGGGAGCAGCCAGCCGTGCCTCTGCCTGCCCGGGACCCGCCTTAAAAACGCGATCACTGCTGGACCCGAAGCCTCAGCTCTGCTGTTGCCAACATGGGGGCTTTGGGAGGGTGACCTATGCCCTCCAGGCCTCACGGATGCCTTGCCAGGAACAGGACTGTGCTCCCGGGGCTGTGGGACAGGACTGCAGAGAGCTCCCAGGAATGTTCGTGCTGAGATAGACGGGTGGTCAGGCTCAGGGCTTGGCAGGTCCCGGGGCGGCCAGAGGGTGGACCCGGGTGAGCCGTGCCCAGGGAGGGCGCTCTGCCTGCCTTCATGGCTTCTCGTTGCATGGCCAGTCCTCCAAGAAAGTGCAGGACAAGGGGCCTCCATCTAAAGCTTCCCCCAAGGGTTCCCATCAAACAGGCGTCTATTCTCCGCTGGAAGCAGAATCTAGAGCACAGGGTGCTGGGCTTGTCACGTGACAGCAATGTGCCCCCTCCTTTCCTGCCCAGTGCTGGCGTTCTGCAGCCTCACCAACAGTGCCCGTGCTTCCGGTTTGAGAAGCTCAGTCCTGACCCCGTGGACCCAGCGCAGTGAACTAGACTCGCTCCCCAGGAGTCAGCAAGATGGTAGAAACATCAGCCGTAATAACAGCTCCATGTTAACCGGGGTCCTGGGCACCCAGCTAGACTCAGTGCCCGTGGATGCCCAGCGGGACCCAACACCTCAGGGTCCCCTGCAGGACCCCCTTGACATCTCCATCAGGACCCTGCATGTCATGCCCTCGCTCCAGGCAGCATCGTGAAGGCCTCCCGGGGCGGCCCAGGGGGGCCTCCTGAGAGCCCATAGGCAGCTTCTCTGCTTCCTTCCCTCCAGGTTTCAGAGGAGGAGACGGAGGCTGAGAGGGGAAAGGAACACTCTCAGTAGGATAACTGCGTGCTATGCCCTGGAGAAGGGGATGGAAACTCACTCCTGTGTTCCTGCCTGGAGAATCCCCTGGGCAGAGGAGCCCACAGTCCGTGGGGTCGCAGAGAGTCAGACATGACTGGGTGACTCAACAGCAGCGTAGTACAGTGCCCACAGGGGACTGAGAACCTCTGCACGGATGGTTCTACAAGAGGGACAGCGTCTCGCTGGGTCACACGGATTCTAAAGTCGGGGGGCTATGTCACGGATGCCACAGGCCAGCAGAGAAAGCTGAGGACCAGTGACTGGAGTACGAGGGCTCACCCAGAGCCACCTCGCGCTCGCCGCCAGGGAGAGCTCCACGACTCAGTCTCCTGGCCCTTCCATGGTGGGAAAAACGGAGTCCACTGCAGGGGCTTTACCAGGAGATGGTTTAAGAGAATCCACGTTCCTTGTGGAGTACTGGCTGGACTGGGCTGAAGAGTGTCCCCCAGAGTCACGTCCGTTCATGAACCTGTGAACATGACCTTATTTGAAAGTAGCACCTTTGCAGATGGACGTGAAGTTGAAGTCATGCTGAATTCGGGTGGGCCCTCAATCTGATGTCACTGGTGTCTTTGTAAAAGGGGGATCTGGACGCAGACTGGCACGTGGGGAGAAGGCCGCATGAGCACAGGGGCTGGGGCGATGCGCCCACAAGCCAAGGACACCAGGGGCTGATGTACTAAGGCTGGCAGAGGTGAGGGACAGACCTTCCTGGAGCCCCAGGAGGGAGCAGCCCTGCTGGCACCTGCCACCGACTCCTGACTTCCATTCTCCGGGACTGAGACAAAAACCCCCAGTTTGCGATGTTTGGTTGGGGCAGCCGCAGGAAGCCAGGCCCTGACAGGGACCTCAGTAAGCACAAGGGCTTCCCTGGTGGCTCAGACGGTAAAGAACCCACCTGCAATGCGGGAGATCCGGGTTGAATCCCTGGGTTGGGAAGACCCCCTGGAGGAGGGCCCAGCAACCCACTCCAGTATTCTTGCCTTAAGAATTCCATGGACAGAGGAGCCTGGCAGGTTACAGTCCATGTGGTCGCAAGAGTTGGACATGACTGAGCGACTAACACTTTCTTTCCAGCAACACTAGGTCCAGTCGTGATTTAAGACAGAAGGACACGATGGGCCAAAAGTCTAGGTCACCTGTCTGCTGCGATAGGAAACCCTGAGGAAGAGCTGGGCTGTCTCCTAAGGAAGCCACGGGCCGAAGGATATGCACACAGGAGCTGAGAGAGCCGGGAGGGGAGGTGCTTGGCAGGGTCTCCCGGGGAGCCCTGGCTGCTGGCTGTACATGAGGTGCTCTTCCCACCACATGCCAGCTGTGGGCTCATAGTAGCTGCAGTGCGGGCCACTCGCCTCCTAACCTGAAGGGGCCTTGAGAGAATCACCGTGGAAAGGGACATTCCTTAGTCCTGGAAACCAGGGGGCAGTCTGGGGGGTGGAGGCTACCCCTCCCCCAGTCGGCAGCCAGCCGCCTCCGCTGGGGTCCGGAGGGCCGAGGAGGGTCTTCCAAATGCAGGGCTGCAAGGCCAGCTCTGAGGCAGAGGGGATTCTAACACACACTGGAGCAGAAAGACAGAGCCTTGCAGATGGCTGCCACGGGCAATACCTGGCAGGCAGACTCCTTGGGGGAGTTTAACGTTCTGCGACCTCGTGGTGGGTTCGCCGGCGAGCGCTCAAGCTCTGTCTGTCTCACGCACGCAGTCAGAGGCACAGATACGCCTGCAATCATCTCCAAGTTTTGCCAGGAGGGTTTTATTTGAGGCGGCCCTACAGGCTGACACCCCTCCTTCTCACCCCACCGAACATCTTACACACGCACGCCTGCACAGCTCAGACGTCGAGCAGAAACTGGAACTTAGGCAGCCAGGAACCTGCAGCCTTGCTGCTAACCAGGGCAGTAGCGAATGTACAGTTGGAGCTCGGCAAATAATTAATAGTAATGAAAACTGACGTTGTAAAAATTAAAGGGAGAGGGCTGATGGAAAGGAATTGGTTTGGTTGTCAGACCCCAGGCCTAAAGGGAAACACATTGCTTTGGAGAATCTTTTAATTAATTCCAGAGTCTCCCCGTTCCTTCTCCATCAAATGAGCTGAGTTCCTTTCCTGGGCAGGAGGCTCTGGTGTGGACGCAGGGAGGGATGGGAGAGAGCCGAATGGTTATCAGGGATCATCCCACCTCCATCC
This sequence comes from Bubalus bubalis, assembly GCF_019923935.1. Taxonomy (NCBI): domain Eukaryota; kingdom Metazoa; phylum Chordata; class Mammalia; order Artiodactyla; family Bovidae; genus Bubalus; species Bubalus bubalis. Next base: position 116,698,496 of record NC_059164.1, on the reverse strand, counting down.
GGGACCCTCCGGAATTTCCCCACCATCCCGGCAAAGAAAGCTCAAGGTGGGGGTGACCACACAGTCTCGCCCGAAGAGGGGTTCGTTTTGTAAATGTACTTTTTACTACCTATGAATAAACCAGGAGGTCTACCTCATTCATAGCTAAAATAAAAATGGATCTCTACAGTCTGACCAAGTTCAGCCACTGAGCTGCAGCATTAACTTGTATTCTAACAAGATTAAAATATATTTGTCCTGGGGATTAGCATACTTAAGTCCCCTTTCCCCTTTGGAGCGGTGGCAGGGCACTTTGATCTGCCTTGCGTGGCGAGAGCGCGGCTTGGGCCCAGCTATCCGACTGCCAAGTGTGAAATCGGCCTGATGTCATCCTCAGTCTTCATCTTTTACATCTTCCACCAGTTTAATTATATTTCCGCCACAAAGCTCCGGCGCCTCATTGCATATTCAAGTTTGACTAGGAAGCATTTAAAAAAAAAAAAAAAAAAAGGTGCAAATGAAACGCCCCTGTAGGGGGAAGGGAGGGAGCCGCACCTCATGGTGCGGAGGCAGTCACCCGGCCAGGCCCTGGGCTTGCCCCGGCACCCTCACCTGCGTGGAAATGTGCATCCACCCAGCCAGCTCTGAGCTGGGCTGGGCGCCCTCGTGGGGTTCCAGGCACAAAAGCCATTGTTACACCCACGCGTGGTGTCCGGGGCTCCTGGCTTGTGACTCTGTGGGTCTGTATTACATTCATTCTCCCCAGCTGGTTCTGTTCCCCTGGGGCTCGAAATCCACCTGGGGCGCTCCCTTTGCTGTGTAAAAGCCGCCTTCTTCTCAGCGAGCTGACATGTCACCCAGGAATCACCTACTTTGAGGCCCTGTGCAACCACCAAAAAAAAAAAAAAATTCGAGGGCACTCTCAGTGCCCCAAAGGGCTGTGTCTGGCTGACCTCTGACCACCTCGAAGGAATCAGAATTGAACTCTGCATGCAGATGCTGAGTTCTGGCCCTCCAGCCCTTGGCAAATTCCCCGGAACTGCGGGGAAGGCCAGCCTGACCGCAGGACAGGCCTCAGGCCCCAGGGGGCACCTCCTAATACCTCCACTCCAGGGCCACCAGGGCCTCCCAGGAGGCTTGTGGGGGGGCGGGCCGGGGGAGGGGAGCCTGGCCAGGCCTTGGTCTTGGGGCACCCCTGCGGGCACTCGTGTTGGGAGAGGAAGTGAACCCCCAGCAGGCTTGGCTGGCTTTTGACCTTCACCCCAGGCTGCCAGGCTCTGTTGACACCCCGCTGGACAGTGTCTCGGGGACCCTGCACTCTCCGGGGTCGCCAGTCTTTGGGTGTTTCTTCCCCAAGCCAGCTGGACAGAATAGAAATGCAGATGGGCTTCCTGAGCCTTTGAGAGCAGATTGGCCCTGGGCCACCTCTCCTCCTTGGACAGCCCCCTTTGTCCGAGGTCTCCCAGGGCACCCCCCCCCCCCGCCCTGCCCCCGAGTGGGGGTGCACGCAGGTACAAACCATAGGTAGACAGAGTTGAAACTCAGTTTCTCCATGTGCAGAAAACCAAGAGGCAACCCTGATACTTTTTTTTAAAGGTCCAAATTTAGGACCATCTTTATTTTAAATCATCAGTCTTGTTGAAATGGGAGGTTAACAACATATCACTTCTTCAACTGAATGATATAATTATAAAATTATCTCCACATAATTAGCTCAGGATTATGTTTCATTCTGGTTAGCATGTAATCAAAGCCTGTTATGCTTTTAGCTATAGGAACAGCAATTAATTTCAAAGGGGGTACTTAGACCCTTCACTATTTAGACAAAACAGCTCATTGCACCAGGAGCAGGCGGCTGGCTCTGGGAGGAAGAGTGGTGGTCGGGGTGGCTGTGATGTGAGGGTGGGGTGGGGTGCAGGGGGGACTCCCAGGCCTTCTCCCAGTCCCTGCCGTCTCACTGGGCACCCACCTCCTAGGCACTGAGTCCACCCGTGTCTCCTGGTGACTGAGGCTCACTGCTCCGTGCGGTAATTATCGATTGGAATGGAGAAGGGAGTGGTGTGTGAAGTTGCTGAGCCTCCGTAGGAACCCAAGGCACAGCATCTTGCTCATTTTGTGGGGAAAGCCTGGGGGAAAGAGCCTGATACGAATGGGACTGCCTATGCTTTTGAGTCCTGTGATCACAAAGGGCACACCTGGCTGTGTTTGGAGGGAGAAGGGGCTCCTGATTCTAGAAAGTGCTGACGGGACTCCTGCGGCTCTCTGGTAGGAGTGCTCCCATCACTGTTCCGCTTTTCACAGCCACGTGAATATGTCATCATCTCCCCCTTCCCCTCAGCCGTTATGTAGAGGCCGCCTGGCATGGCAGAAGTGCCAGAGGCGTTACCAAAGTCAGGCCCGGGGAGCTGAGTACGAGTTTCCCCTAAAGGAGGAGAGTGTGACTGCCCACCTAGCAAGCGCTGTTCTGTGCCACAGGCTTCTGTTCTTTTCCTCATAAACACCCCCTTGCAGGGAGCCTGTTAGGTAGCAGTTCTTTCTGCCTGAGACATGAATGATTGGGCTTCAGGGCACAGGACTGCCTGTTCACAAAGCTCAGCCCTTTCCCTTTCCTTACCCCAAGTTTCTTTCAGTGAGAAGTGCTGTTGTATAAGTATTTGCATGAAAAAATATGGAACTTCATATGCTGAGCCTGCACACGTCGGGAAACTCAGCCCAATGCTTTCTTAGCAGGCTTCAGTCTTGTGCCAAACAAATTTGCTGTTGCTCAGTAGCTAAGTCGTGTCTGACTCTTTGCCACTCCGTGGACTGTAGCCCGCGAGGCTCCTCTGTCCCTGGGATTCTCCAGGCAAGAATACTGGAGTGGGCTGCCATTTCCTTCTCCAGGAGATCTTCCTGACCCAGGGATCAAACCTGTGTCTATTGTGACTTCTGCACTGGCAGGCAGATTCTTTACCACTGAGCCACCAGGGAAGCCCTAACAAACAGGTGTTTGGAAATCAACATGTCAGTCGTTCCTCCTAGAGACTGAAATCTGCCCAGTTTAACCCAGATGTTTTGGCACTGGGGGCGGGGCACAATCTGAGACTTAAAACTGACAGCCTCTGAGTTACTTATCCGGGTACCTTTCTCACAGTAGCAGAGGCATGGAACCGGCCTCCACAGGAGGAAATTCTGCAAAAGGCTGCTGACCCTGCCGTGTCCCCCCACTGCCTGAATCCAAAGAAACGCAGCTTTCCGGATTCACATTTTGTTGGGGGGAAGTGTGAATCAAAATCCTCCGGAGAAAGTTGTGGCCTAAAGGGGAAACTCGGACGGACCCACCCCGGCGGCTCCATGAGGCCGGAGAGCCGGGGCCGGAGTCCTGGAGAAGTTAGAGGCAGCCGCGAGGGGCGGCAGACCCCCGAACCGGGCAGCAACTCCTCGAGGCGCGCCTGGCAGCTGGAGCCTGTGATTACCCATCCAGAGAGGAGAGAAAAGCAGGGAGGGGGGAGAAAGGGCAGTTAGCGGAGAGGGTAGGGCCGGGGGAGGCGGAGGGCAAAGCCCGGCGCAGAGCCTGACAGTCCTCTCGCAGACAAAGGACTTGGCGGGAGGAGCGAACCCCGAACGCGCCGGCTGAAAGGCTCGGGCCGCGCGCTCGGACCGCGCGGCCAAGTTTCTCAGCGCGACAGATGGGGCCGCGCGCCCGCCCGGCCCAGCCCTCCAGACTGTCCGCGCCCGCGGTGACCCCCACCCGCCCTCGGCCCCACGGAGGACCCCCGGGCGGGGGCTGGGGCGGGCCATTCCCGGCCACGCTCCCCACTCGGGCCCCCTCTGCGGACGCGGTCCACTGAGGCCCCGTGCTCTTCTTCTCTCCCCGGGTGTCTCCGGGGAGACTGGGCTGGGGGTGGGGGCTCTCTGGGACGCCTTCCAGCCCGAGGAGGCGAAAAGGCGGCCGAGGAGGCAGGTCTCCACCACTCTTTGTTCTGGGCAAAGCTCTAGGCTCGGCCCTGGAAGGAGGGGTGGGGAGGGACCGCCAATGGGGCGAGGCTGGGGCTCTGGTCCTAGCGTTCCCTGGGATGCGGGGCGCCTAGGGGGTCTGGGGACTCCCTCCCTCCGCCCAGAGGCGCTGCCGGCGCCTGGCAAGGGCTGGGGCCCTGCTCGGCAGGGCAGCAAGCTGGGCCACACCTGTTCCAGAGACTCTTGGGGCTCCCCACTGCCCCTGGGCTGGCCTAAGATGACGAGGTAGTCAGTCACCCCGATGGCTAAGCAGGAGACTAACAACAACAATAACAACAATAATAATAACGCGGTCCTCGTCAGCCTCAGCAGCCAGGCCAGGCGTGCAGCAGACCACTCGATTAAATCTCATAATGAGGAGTCACTTTAATGACTATTATTACATTTCAGGCGATTTCAAGAATGGCTTTTTATTTGCTCTGGGCGGGGAGCATAAACAGAATGAACTATCCAAGATTAATAATGAAAGTATGAATGGTCTACTCGGGCTTGTGCAACCCGGCTCCCGTCGTGCGCCCTGGAGCTCAAGGCGCAGGCACCAAGCGCGCGCGGGTCTCCCCTGCAAAGAGCGGCCCACGGGGTCGCGGGACTCAGCGCAGCGCTAGGCCTGCCTTTGGCCGCCCTTCGCCCACCACCCAGCCCACCCCTCCCGCCTGCTCTTGAAGCCAGAGGCCTCGCCCTCGGCCCTGATAGGAGAGAGAAGCGAGCAGAAATGGGGTTCCCACCCCGAGGCCCGGCGCAGGGCTGCAGTGGGTGCCTGGAGGCGGCGCGGGGTGCCGGTTGGGGATCAGTCTCCCCGGAGGCCTTGGGCGCCAGTCGCTATTAATCTCCCTGGGCATGGCAGCCCGGCCTGGCGAGCGGCAGGTTTCGGCAGAGCCGGGCCCTTCCTGGGGGCTCTTGGGGAGCTTCCCAGGGCCGGCAGAGACCGGAGAGGTCGGATATTAAACCAGCGGGAGACAGAATGACTTTTAGCTGAGACGGAGCGAGCAAACACGGCCTCGCAGCCGGCCCCGCGCGGCCGGCAGGCGTATTTGCATATATAGTGTGTGATGTTTGCCGTATGCGTCACATGCCAGGGCACTCTTGTGCCAAGCGGTCCATAAACCCCAGCAATTTGCCCTTTTCAACCAAGGGAAAACAGGAACGATGAACCTTCTCGGAGATCAGACTGGTGGCGCACACTTTTGCCCCCTAAAGAAAGCCCTTGGCAGTCCACTTCCTGCGACCTTCGCTGGGCGGGTGTTGACCCTCAGATTCTGACTCCATCCTGAGGGTGGAGGCTCACTTTTTCGACCCCACTGGGCAGCTGGAGGAGGGGCTGTCTAAACACCAAGGAATCCCGCTGGGTGTCTGGTCCTGCACCTTTGGGGGAGCATGTTCCACTGGCCTGGGGGGCTGCGACCGTCCATGCTCAGCTCTCAGGCCTCAGCCTAGTCTCTGCGCAGCTAAGGAGGCCTGGGGACACAGCCAACCGGAGGGTGGGGGCTGTGCAGCTGCAAGCCGCAAGGACTTCCTTCCTAAAGGAACCCCGCCTGCTGCGGGGGTGACAGTCTGGTGGGGTCCAGGTGGGACGTCACCGGTACTGCAGTCTGGGTCCAGATCTGAGCTGGGCAGAGCTGTGGGGGCCCAGGTGGAGCTCAGTGGTGGCTGGACTTCACAAAGGGGCATCGCCTGCCCTGCAGCCTGACGCTGGTCTCCACTGTCTGTGCTCAGTCGCTCTGTTGTGTCCAACTCTCTGCGACCCCACGGACTGTAGCCCGCCAGGCTCCTCTGTCCATGGGATTCTCCAGGCAAGAATACTGGAGTGGGTAGCCATTCCCTTCTCCACGGGATCTTCCCCACCCAGGGATGGAACCTGTGTCTCTTGTCCTGCATTGGCAGGCAGATTCTTTACCACTGTGCAACCAGGGAAGCCCAGCTCCTAGTGAAAGTGGCTGGTGTGCACCGAAGTGGCTCTCCATGAGTTATGAGAGAATTCAAAAACATGTAATAAACATAGGAGCAAAACCAGAATCTCAGCGTTTGGAAGGTCTAAGAGTTCCTTCAGTCCAATTTCTTACTTGAAGGGGGGAAAAAGCAAAAGCAAAACCTTATGCCGCTGTAGGCCTAGTGTCTGCTTGCACACCTCTGAGGATGGGGAGCTCATCACCTTACAAAACCATACATCGCCCCTTAACAGCGCTATGATTTGCCAGTGGGATGAAAGACAAAAACTAAAAATGATTGCTGCATGTGGCTATGTGACCTTTTTATTAAAAGGAAGGAGAGGCCAATCAGGTAATAGAAGTTGGGCTAGTGTGGTTTTGTCTTTAGGAACCCCCAGCTCTGCGTAGGGGCAGAGTGGTGGCTCAGGAAGACATGGTCCCGCCCCGTTAATGCTCCTGGGACCAGGCAGTGGGACCAGGCTCTGGAGCCTCTGCAGCAAGACCCCAGAACGTGTCTTTGCAGAACCCGGGAGCAGCTCAGCTCCTGCCCCGAGGCCCAGCGTCCTTCCCCTTGAGAAGCCGGTGTGGAACGGAAATGCCTAAAAGGTCAGTCGCCTTGGGAACAGACGACCCTCTCTAGTCTCTGAGCTCCTTCTACTGGGAGAAGAAAACTGTAGCCAAGAGAGTTTGGAAATAGAACAGTGGGGTTCACAGGGCCATGTCGGCTGTCCTCTGAGGCCAGGTGAGTTGCAGTTCCCGAGGTCAAAACTCCCATCCACTTCCGGTCCTTTCCCTGCATCCGCCTTGGGATGCCGTCAGTCCGTGCTCTGGGTAAAAGACAACAACCCAACGTAAAGGAGAAGAGCCTCTTTGCCGCAGGTCAAGTGAGAGCTCCTCTCCCCAGGGGCTGAGCGCCTCTGTCCGGGAGCAGCCAGGGCCGGAGACCTGTTGTGTTCTGCAGGATTTTAAATATCTATTCAAAGAAAAAGCACCGGACTTTGGAACACTTCCTTCTGGTAAAGAAATGTGTACTTAAATTCCTTTGGTTGTTCTGTACTCATACAGGAGACATCCAAAGTGTCTTCATTATTAAAAAAAAAAATTATGCCTCTGGCTACAAAGGTAGGCATGTGCACGCCTGCCGTGGAGGCAAAGATCTGAGCATCTGAGCACCACGGCAGGTCAGCTGGGCTCAGAAACACACTTAAAAAAAAAAGACCTACTCATTCCATCTTGGACAACTGATATTTTACAATAAAGTGGTTTTTTTTTTTATTTAATGTAACTTTCAAGAATTTCAACACACAAAAATGCGGGGGAAATGTTCACAATTTTGAGAACCACAGTCGTAAATAGAAACATTCATTTCTTATAAGATTATAAATATTTGCTACTGGGACTGTAAAATGCACATGTGTAATAAACTAAAAAATAAAAATAAAAAAATAAAAACCCCAAAACTTTGCTTCCTGCTAAAAAGGCATATCATTTCATTGAGTTTCCTAAGCAGCAGATGGTTATTCACAGAATTTTAAATTACAACTTTTGCTTTTATAGGTTTTTTTTTCTTAAAAAAAAAAAAAAGGTTTATGCTAGTATGTACAAAGTGAAATTATTATCGCAGTGAAATAAAGAGGTTTAAGGCAAAGAGAGAAGTTCACCCTCAGTCCTCAGGGCAGGGCCCGGGGGACCCCCCCCTAGGCTGTCCCGGCACAGACGGACATTTGGACACAATTCTTTTTCCATACAATAAACAGAAGACAGTGTGGAGCTACAGATAAAGATATAGATAATGTGTTCGTTTATATATATGTACTTGGTGGGGATATATTGAATATATTTCATTTACACTGTACCACACTTCAAAAAATAAAATGTATATTTAAAAAAAAAACAAGACAAAAAGAGATAAGAAATGATTATTTACACATTTTCTTCTTTCCTCTAGATCCTGGAGAATTCTGAGTTCCTTTAAAAGTCAAGGTAGCCACATGTTCTAGAACTGCGGACTCTTACACGTGGACTCTTACACGTCTGTTTGTGTGTATATGAGCACACACACAGATATATGTACACATGCACACATATTTACCTTGAAAGAATGCTCTCTATAGCAGAAGCGGCCACTTTAAAAACAGAAAAAAAGAAAAGAAAGTGAAGAAAAAGAAAAAGGAAAGAGGGGAACCGCCAGCTCCTTCTTCAGGACTCCGCAGCCCCCCGAGGCAAACCCAGCAGACCTTGGCTGCGTTTCTGGGCCCCCTGGGCATTGCCTGGGCAGCTGATGGAGCCGCAGGAGAGCTTCTGGGCCCAGGTCTGGAGGGACAGGACGGCCCCGAAGCCTGTGAGCCTCCAGCCACTGGCGCCCTGAGCCTCGGAGCGGTGCCAGAGGTGGGACACTCTGGCGCTGGAGGCGGGCAGCTGGACCGGGGACAACGACGCAGATGCAGACGGAAGGATGCAGGGAGGCACGGGTCAGGCCTCAGCGAGGAGGAGACAGGGAGAGAAGGCAGGAAAAGGGGAGGAGGGGAGCTGGCGCAGCCCGGCCCAGGCAGCCCCGGGGAGCAGGGCACCTGACCGAGGCCCAGCCGCCTGGGCATGTGGACCCTCCTGCCGGCCTCATCAAGCCCACACAAACAAAGTGGAAGAACTCAGGACCAAGTAGGAGCTATTTATTCGGTTCACAGTCGTGTGAAATGCAGCAATAAAAATCTTTGGACTTCAGCAAGTTGTTTTAATTTTTTCTTCTTTTGAAAAAAAAAAAAAAAAAAAAGTGTCCGATGTCCCATAATGGAACTTAGGGGATTAAAAAAGATGAAACCCTAAGTAGCCCCCTTTGCAAAAAACAAAAACAAAACCCAACATAAAGTTAGCATAATCTCATACACATAAAAAAACTCAAAAAATATTTTATAGTCAGATATTTTGGATTTTACACCTCCTGTAAATTATATATACATAGAATATTGCAGAACCATAGCTAATACACGATATCTTCACTATTAATGCTGGTATAATCTTTATACACTGGCCCTTGATTTCTGATTTTAAATTATTGCATCATTTAGCCAGGGCGGGCTGGGACGTGGCGCCCGCCCGCCCGCCCGCCCTACTCGCTGTCCGACTTGCCCTCCTTGGCTGTGGTGGAGTGGTTGTACAGGCCCTGCGCCATGAGGTGCACGGCCAGCGTGTTCTTGCTGCCCGTGGCCTTCTTGATCTTGGCGCGCTTGTTCTGGAACCAGATCTTGATCTGTGACTCGTTGAGGCTGAGCTCCTGCGCCAGGCTCTGGCGCCGCTGCTCCGTCAGGTACCTGTTGGTCTGGAACTCCGCTTTGAGGCGCTGCAGCTGCTCTGCCGTGAAGGCCGTGCGGGGCCGCTTGTCTTCTTTGTTGGGGTTCTTCTTCTTTGGTTTGCGAGATCTGGGACCTGGGGGGGGCACGGTGGACACACAGAGCGCGGGTTAGGAGGGCTCCGGCCGGCCTGCACGCTGCAGGTGGGGGGTTGCCACCCCGCACAGGAGGCTGCTCCAGCCAGTGGCGGCTGGAGGAAAGCAGGGCTGGGTTTGGGGTGGGCCAGGGCGGAGCTCTCATGGAGGGGGAGGGGAGGGGGGCCAGGAAGTCTGCAGGAGCGGTGGGCTTGGGGGTAAAGGGCAGGCTTAACGGAAAAGTCAGGACAGCAAAACCCCCAAAACTCTGTGGCCAGGCTTCTTCAAGTCTTCCCTGAGGTTCTGTCCACAAATGGGGACAGGATGGGGTGGTTGCAGGGAGAGAGATGAGGGGGACAGACTGGAGGAGGGGTTGGGGCAGAGTAGCGGGAAGAGCCCCGCGGGTGCAGGGGGGTCTCCCCACTGGCCCGGGGCCATGGGAGCGAGCCTCAGGTGGGTGCTGAGAACAGGAGGGGCCTGCCTCCCCCAGCCGGCCCTGTGGGCCCACGTCTATCCTTTCCTTTAAGGCGAAAGAGCAGGAGCTTCCCACCCTTCACCCCACCAGGTCTCCCCCCAGCCCCCTGTCCAGGAGAGGGGACACGCTGCTGCCAGCCCAGAAGCTGAGGAGGCCACGGGGGACCCTGCTGACCTTGGGCAGAAGGTTCACATTTCTCACCGACACACTCTTCCCGGGGCGGCCGCCCCACAGGACATGAGGTTGGTGCAGGACGGTGGCGCTGGGGATCCTAGGGCCCCGGCAACAGAAAGGGCCTGAGAAAGGCAACCAAGTGTTGCCTTTTTCTGGGTTTCCAAAGGTCAGATGGGGCAAGGGGGTCAGAGAGGGAAGAGGCCTTTGCAGGAGGGGGTGGTGGCTGCAGGTCTGGGGGTCTTAATCTGTGAAGTGTGTGAAGTCATGCTGGGGGCCGGCTCGCGCTTCTTCCGAGGAGCCCTGGCTGAGAGGCTGGAGAAGCCTAGAGCACCCAGGTCCCCACCCCTCGCCCTACCGGACTCTTCGGGATGAAGCCCGGGGGAGGGGGAGGTGGGGGTTGGGTAGGGGGCACTCTGACCAGGAGGGTGGATCATCACCCAGGCCTTCCCTAGCTAGGGATCTGGGGCGGTCCGCAGACCCAGGAGGCCTGGGGAACCCCCTCCTCAGCCCACCGAGCCTTGCGCTGTCTCCAGGAGCCACGATGGGAAAAGGAGGGCAGAGCCCGGTGGAGAGGGGGCACCGGACTGTTCGGCTCAAGCCCCGAGCCTTCAAGATTGGAAGCACACTCAGGCACACATCACCCGGGCGCATCGCGCCCCCCGCCCCCCACCGCGCCCACACTCGCTCACACGCCGAGGTGGCCGGCTCCTCGCCTGCTGCAGCCTGGCTTTTTCCCGGAGGGTGCGGATTCGGGGCGGCTGCCCGCGTCCCGGGGGCGCCGCGCGAGGCGGGCAGAGGGCGGCCCTGCGAGGCCTCTCCAGGCCCGGCGGAGGCCCCCACCGCGGCCTCGCGCGGCGCAGCCCGCCCGTTGTTCCCACCCCCAAACTCCCCCGTCCCGGGGCGCTTGCACACGCCAATCAGCCCACAAAAGGCCCGGGCCACTTTATGGAAAGGAAATCTCCCTAAAATCAGAGATTTTAGTTCCTTTTCCTTCTTGATTTTCGTTCAAAACGCAAACACTTAAAGAGTCTCGGAAAGACCAAACCTCCGCAAACAAAACAAAACAAAACAAAACTCTGCGTCGCTGCTTTCGTAAACGCCCGGAAACACACATCTTATCTTACGGGGCTTTTTTTTCTAAAGTCCAGGAAAACCAGCCACTGAGCCAGGCCCGACTGCCGGGCTTCCCCCGGCCTCTGGGGCCTGGCGCGGCCGCGACTCCCGCGCCGCACAAAGCCGGGCCTCGGCTCCTCGCCGGCCGTACTGTGAGCCTATATGTTAATTAAATATTAACAAAGGAGAGAGGCGAGAACAATGGAGCAAATTTCAGATCTAGCTGGAGAAATTGGGGTTTCATCAGAGATGCACACAGACCGTTTCTGCGGGCAGGCGACCAGGGGGTGACTTAGTTGCGCTGTGAACTGTGTAAACGACCCCCGCAAAACAGTTGAGGGTTCGGGGGAAAAGGGGGGTCCGGTCTGCGCGGCCGGCTCGGGGACAAACGGAGTCTGCGCTTAATGGCGGTTCGCAGCCGCAGACCCTCATTTACTGCGGCTCATGCTTCTATAGGGACGTGGACTCAGCTTTTAAAAATCCCGGGTCTATGAAAAAGACGCCCAGAAGCTCTGCACACCCTCACCAGCTCCCCGCGCACTTCCTCTGAAATCTGCTCCTTTCCTACCCAGGAAAGCTCGGTAAAGGTCCAGTCTATCTGGGAACAGCAGGCCTTCCTCCTCCAAGCTGTGTGCGCACCTCTTGGCAAATAAAACGAGGCACAGGGCGAAGGGCTCCTCTGTCTGCCTTCCTTCCCTCTGCGGATCCCTCCACCAGCCCCTGCTCAACCTCAGCTGAGTACGACCAGCCGAGCCTCGCTTTCTTCCCCGGACACCTCTGGGAAACTGGGGCGGCAGGATGAGTCTAGGTATCGGGGCGGGCTGGGCGTGGGTCCGGGTCTGGACCGAGTTGGAAGAACAAGCGAGGGTGTGCGCTTCCGGGCTTGTTTTCCAGCCATCCCCGTTCCCACCAAATAAACTCCGGCCAGGGCAGGGATACGCTAGGGGCTAGGAGAGGCCCCCAAAAGCAAGGGAGAACGGAGGTCCTGGTATTTCTCGCCGTTCTAGGAAATCTGTAGCCCCGAGTGAATCAACCCTGCCCCTCTCTCCGCCTGGCCGTGGCCCGGGTCAGCGTCGGCCGCACACAATGTCGCTGTGTGCGCGTCTTTGTGTTGGGGGCGAGGGATGCTCGTGTCTTCTTCCTCCCGGTAAGTTCCCGCCCCAGCATTGCCCCCGCAACCCCGCGGGCCTCCCCACGGCGGGCCGGGGCACGGGTCCCCAGGGCTCACCTGAAGAAGGTCGATCCGAGTAGCGCGTGCAGTATACCCAAGCCGGCCAGAGCATGGGCTGCGCGCCCAGGTTGGCGCTGGCCTGCGAACTGTCCGAGTCTGAGCTCACCGACAGGTCGCCTCCGCCCAAGCCGCGGGCCTTGAGCGCCCCGTCTAGGGGACCCCCGGGGTCTCCGCCTTTCTTGGCGCCGCTGTGCAGTGAGAGCGCCTTGGAGCCGCCTTCGCCGTCACCTGGAGAGTCGCTACCGCCACCGCCGGGCAGCGGCCCGCCCGCCCCAGGCGCCCCGGGCGCGTTCTGCCGGGGCTCCCGGCCCGACCCCAGGAGCTGCTCCGCGCCGCCCGCGCCGCCGCCTCCCTCCACGCCGCCTTCGCCGCCTGCCCCGGCGCCTCTGCCTCCTCCGGTTCCGGGACAGCACGTCCCCGCGTCCTTTCTACGGCCAAACTCGGGCCGCAGGATGTTGTCGATGAAGAAGTTGGTGATGCGGTGTGGGTGCTGGTGGTTGCCCGGCGCCTGCAGGACCGCAGGCAGCATCAGAGCCCGCCGGCGGCCAGTGTCCGGGTCGCCCGGGCTGCCGGCGCCGCCGCTGGGGCTGGATTCCGGCGGCCGCTGCCCCTCCGCCGCCGCCGCCTCGCTGGGCTTGGGGTCATTCTCCTCCATGCTGCTCGCAACAAATCCCGAGTCGGTTCTCCGGGGAGACCAGTCAGCCTTCCGTTCCTCCCCTCCGCACGCGGAGACTCCCGAGGCCGGCCGGTGTCCCTTCCCCGCCGACTCTCCCGAGGGCGAGCGCGGCGGCCGCAGCCAGGGCTGAGGTCCTACACGTCTCCAGCCGCGCTCAGAGCCGAAGCCACGTTCCGATCCACGAGTTGAGTTAGAAAATACCAAGAGTCGCCCCGCGCCCAGACGCCGGGAGATTCAAAACAGTGCGGTCCGAGTCTTCGCAGCGCACCCAGGAGCTAGACGGTCACAAAGGTCCGGCGCGGACCCGGGGCGCCTCGGTGCTCCGCGTGCCTTTCCACGGCCGGCTGCCTCCGGCTCCGGCGCCGCCGCCGCCCGGCCGCCCGGGGCTGGAGCTCCGCGCATGCAGGCAGCGCGCTCGCCTGCGCTCACGCCCGCCGGGGCCCGCTCGGGCCAACGCTGCCGCCGCCGCCGCCGCCCGGCCGCCCCCGCCCGCGCGCCCCAGCCGGCCCTCTAGGGTGCGGGGCGCGAGCGGTCAGCGCGCCCGCCGCCGCCAGCACGCACATGGAGGCCCACGGGCCCGCGATGCGCTTGGCCGGCCTCCGGGCTCCTGCGCGCGGCCACCGCCCCGCCGCGGGCCGGGGCGCCCCCGCCGAGCCCCGCCGAGCCCCGCGGCCCGAGTCGCATGGGTGAGCGGCGGGCCGGGCCGGGCCGGGCCGGACCGGGCTGGGCCGCCCGCGTTCCCTCGCCGTCCGCGCGCCCTCGCGCCTCGGCCTCCGCGCGGCCAGGAAATTTCCAGGCCACTCGGCGCAACCCGAGACACTCGGACTCTGGATTTTTGTTCTTATTTTTAACCGAGCCCCCTCGAGTGACGTCGCGGGCCGGTCTCCTGGACACGTGCCTCGGGCCAATGGTCGTAGCGCCGCGCGCCCACGTGACCAGCTCGGTGACAGCGGCCTCCCGCCGCCCCGCCCCCCCTTAAAGGGGCCGCGTCCCTGCGCTCCGGGTGCAGAGCCTGGACCCGCGAGACCGCCGCCGCGTCCTCTGCGCGCGCGCGCGCGCGCTCGCGTTTTCCCCACGGCTTCTCGGCAATCTGAGAAACGCCCGCGACAGCCCCGCCGGGTCGCCCACACGAGGACGGGGACAAGAGCTAGAAGGGTGCTTTTTTTTTTTTTTAACATTTCCATGTTGTTTACCGTGGGGGGGGGGGGGGAAATCCCACAATTCCTTGCACAAAATGCATAAATAACATTAAATGAGCTGCCGAAATACAAAGAGACCTCTGGTAGTCCGCCTTGCTGAAGTGGGGAATTGTCACTTACATTTGACTTTGGTAACCCGGGCAGCTTCCCGTCTTTAACGCAGAGCTGACGCGCAGGCCCCTTTCTGCAGACACACTGTAAGTGTGCGCGTGCGTGTGTGCGCGCGTGTGCAAGGAGCCGCGTGCATGCGGTCGGATCCCACCCCGGCCACGGATCCTCCTGAAACGTGCATGCAGACCCGGAAGAGCTCAGGAACGCGATGTGGAACTCCGTGTTGGGGAAAGAGAATAAAGGAGCACTGCGCATTATAACCGAATCTTCTTTCTGGAAGGAGAAGGGAAGGGGATGGTTCAGCCAAGCCTTCAAAACCACGTGGAACAAACTACTCCGCAGCGGCTGCCTCCTCCCAAGTCCCCCCTCTCATCTCCCACCCCCAGTTTTTACCCCACCAAAGGTCCGAGGGACTACAGGACAGTCACTTCTTTTTCTCGTCTTAAAATCTTTTAAATTAGTTTTTCTGGAGGGCCCATATGAAAGGGAAATTAGAAATCAAATGGTGGGGTGGGGCCCCAATTTGTTTCCCTTCTCCTCTCCCCTCCTTCCAAGATCCTTTCTAAGCTCCCTTTCCAGCTGCTGTCAGAAAGTCCAACTGGAATTTCTGTTTCCTCTTCTCCCACCTCCTGCTTGTGGCTCCTTCCTCTTCACTCCTCTGTCCTTGCCCCCAGCTGCAGACACCCCACCAAACACCCGTTGTGACCCGAGACACGCTTGTCCATCATTTACAAGGCACTTTCATGGAAA
Organism: Bubalus bubalis; assembly: GCF_019923935.1. Classification (NCBI taxonomy): domain Eukaryota; kingdom Metazoa; phylum Chordata; class Mammalia; order Artiodactyla; family Bovidae; genus Bubalus; species Bubalus bubalis. The sequence continues at coordinate 116,683,446 of NC_059164.1, read as the reverse complement.
TTTTTAAAGTTCGAGAAACATCCGAAAGGGCAACTCACAGGGTGCTGGAGCACTGGCACGACAAAAGTACATTGGAGGGGGTATGGGAAGGATGGGGAGAAAGGGAGAGCCCATGTGTCTTCAGGGTGCCCAGCAACAGAGGCCTGCTTTCGGTGACCCTGGGCCTGGGCAGCCAGCAGGAGGCTGTCAGGCTGGGAGGATGGAGCAGGTCTGGTCCAGCAGCCTTCATGGTAATGTGACCGCCAGGCCACCTCGAGGCTTGAAGGCTTGACTTGCTTAGCTTTTCCTTTGGTCCCCACGAGGGTCCCATTGTCTCTCTACCCCAAATCGGTCCACCCACTGCAGGCTCCAGGGTGAGGCCTGGGTTGAACTAGAAGCAACAGTTACAAGGTGCTTCTGGGGGAATTTAACCCACGGAGGAGAGGCATGAAGTGGGTAGAAAGAGGTACTAGGCTGGGTCACCTGGACGTTAAATGCAGGTAGTGGCTGGGTGTGGGCAGGCTCTGGAGGCAGGTGGGGAGGTTCATTGGTCCCCAATGAGACTCCGTCAGGATGGGGAAACCCTTTCCACTGGGGTGACTCACCTCTCTCTCCCTCCCCAGATTCAGTGGAGGGATCTTCACCAAATTACCTGGCTAGGCACACTCCTGCCAGTGGCCCTCCCTGTGTCTCAAAAAATGAAATCCATAGTCTGCCTGCTCCTGGGAAGATGAGGCTGGTGAGGTTATGGCAACACTCTATTTACACACGTTTAGGGTTGCAGGGGAGTTTTCCTGCAACTCTGGGGACCCTTAATCATCAGGGAATGTCCAATTATTTGGGGTCTCCTGATCACAGAATGGGTAGGGGGAGGGCCCAGGGCTGGCTGGTTCCTGCAAAGCCACCCCAGGTTAATTTCTCCACCTGTTTCCTGAAAAGCACTTAGGCTGGCTCCTGAGAAAAACTCCCTAATGTCATGGGCACTTTTGCCTCTGAGTGCCGTGGCATTAACTGAGCGGTGGTCCAGATGCAAACTGCTGGCGGCAGCATGAACTGTGCAAAAGCAGCACCATCTCCAGGCTAACCCCACTTATTGGGGGGGTGTGGAGAGGGGGGCAGCAACCTGCGGACACTGGTCTCCAGGCCGCAGGTGAGGCTGGTCTGAGGAAGCAGGACAATTCCTGAGTGATGGCCTGCTGCCCTCCTCCAGTGATTAGAGGGGAGGCCTGCAGGAGACCGAAAGAGGAGGGAAGGGAGAAGTCATTAGAGGGTATTGGGCCACACAAAGCCAGCCCAAACCTCAACATAATTCCACAAAAGAGCTCCCCTCGAGGGTGGACACCATGCAAAGGTACAGGTGGAGGATGGGAGAATCTGGGTGGAAGCTGCATAAAGTTAATTTGCTCGGGGCGGAGGGAATCCTAAATCTTACAAAAACCGCACAAACCGTTTCTGAAAGCTCTAAGACATGCTTGAAGCCGGACAGGCCCCGCAGGATGTGGGACAACACCCGCCTCCCACCTCTCGCCGGGGGGCGCCCAGGCGGGGCAGAGGGGGAAGGCACATTTCCAAGTGTCCGCTCCCCGAGGTGCGGGCCCTGGGCCCAGCCCGCAATGCCGCTCGGCTTCTCCACCCACACGGCGGCCGCCCCGCAGCGGGAAGCTTCTCCGCGTGACCAGGCGACCCGGCGCTGGACATCTGCTTCTCCCCAACCTGGTGAGGCCGCGATCGGCCCGGGATCCCCGATCCTATCTCCTCCCGCCAGACCGAGAAGACGGTCGGCAGCACCTCCGCACCGCCCCCCCCCCCCCCCCCCCCGCCTCCACCCCCGCTTCCGGAGAACCGGCCCCCTGCCCTCCCCAGGCTCGCGGCACAAAGGCGGACCTCGGAGCACATCAAGGGGAGACGCGGCTCCCGACCCGGTGTGTCCCCAGCTCCGACGCGAGCCGGACGAAATCTGCGGCCGCAGCAGATCCTGGGGACGCTGGCTGCAGATCGGAGCCTCCCGGTTTTTTCTTAAAACGACGCCAGAGGAGGCTGACTTTTCTGGCCTCTGTCCTGTCCCCTCACTCCCCACACTTCTCTGGGTGGGCGTGGGGACACTGAAAAAATAAATAATAACCAATGTAATATGAGCGGCGTTGGTTCTCAGGGTCCCTGTCGCTCGGTTGGTAGAGGTGCCCAACAATTCCGGAGAGCGAAATCTCACCCCCTTGCAGAATCAGGCCGGGGAGCCGCGCACCCGTGGCCGAGAGCCAGCTCCGCGCGGCCGATCCTGGCGCCTGGCCGGGAATTAGGGCCGATCCGGGAGAAAGGGCTCGACCTGGCGGAGAGCCCCCTTCGGCCCTCGGCTCCTGCAGCTGCAGCCGAGACCCCGGCCTGCAGACAAAGGCCTAAATGATGGGGCAGGCGGAGGAGAGGGGGTGGTCGGGCGGGGCCGGGGGAGGGGGGCGCAGAGGAAGCGCGGGTGTCTTACCTCCCAGCCACACGCAGGCCTGCAGACGCTTGGGGCGAACTTGGGGGTCTGGGTAGGGACCTCGCCGAGGAGCCCTGAAAAGGGTTAAGCGTAGCAGCCAGAGGGCCTGGAAGGGGCCTGCAGAGTCGTGAGGGATGGGACGCACCCGCTCCTGCGCTCCGGCTCCGGCGCCTCTCCCTGCCTGGGGCGGCAAGCTCCCGAGAGAGCCTGGTGGGTGGGTCGGCGCCCGCGGAGGCTTGGCTCAGGAAGGGGGTGGGCAGCCAGCCGCACTCCTTGTCTGGACCCTGACGCCAGAGCCGGAGAAGAAGCGGCTTGGGCTTGGCTAAAGGGCCCTGGGAGCTGGGGGCGAGAAGTGGGTGCCCTCCTGTCCAGGCCACAGGGAGAGGGCCTACTTCGGATGCTTAGCCTGAGTGCCAGCCTGCGAGAGCTGGGGAGACGGGCAGAAGGCTGCAGCGATGGGCAGAGGGCTGGGAAGATGGGCAGAGGGCTGGGGAGATAGGCGGAGGGCTGGGGCCTTGGGCAGAGGACTGCGGCAATGCATGGAAGGCTGGAGAGATGGGCGGAGAGCTAGGGAGACAGGCGGAGGGTGGGCAGTTCTGAGCTGGAGACTAAGGTGCAGAAATCACCCCTAACCTGACTTCTCAGGAAAAAGAAAGGCTTCTAAAGGGAAATTGTAGGATCGCCCTACTTGTGCTAGGAAACCCACACCCCAACTCATTCCTCTGCCTTGGCACATCCTCCACTGGCTTTCTCTAGGGCCAGGCAACTCTTCTCTAAAGACCGGCACTAGGATTGCTTGGGAATCACCGTGCACTCCAGGGGCCCCTTTCACCACTGTTCTCCATCCCAGTAAAAGGCAGACGCCTCTGGAAGCTGGGCCCACTTCCACTCACTTCCCTCACCAAGCCGACGTAGTCTGTGCAGGGTCATGGCTGGGAGTCATACGGACTGCTCCCTTGATCTCAGGCCTCCATGGTAAAGAAAATGTCCCCTTGGAATTGCGGCAACCCAGAAGAAAGTGACACAGTCCAAATAATCCAGAGGTGAATAAGTGGGCTTGGTTGGGATTCAGAGAGCTGGCTAAGCACACAAAAGCGAGAAGTAAAGACATATAAACGGATAATGAGTCGTGAAGATAATCAGCCACCCTCTCCAATCTTACAATTATGTACAAATAGTGGAAGAAATTATAGTATCTACCCACTGTCTTCCTTTTGATCTTTGCAAGGAAAACAAGACCTTCAGAAGGCACTCTGGGAATAGCTGCCTCCTTCACGGAGCGAGAGAGGTTTCTTTTCTTCTTGTTCTTACCCTAAAAGCCACAGAAAGTCACAGAGAGTGTAAACTCACAGATGCTGACTTCACACTATTTTTGGAAGCAGGATTTGAGTGGCTAGAGAGTTCCAGAATTTTAGACAAATTTAGGTTTAACTTAAATGACCTGGATCCGGTCCAGCCAACCTACCGACAACTAGGGACACAAATAACTCATTAGTCCAGGTCTTATATCAGCAAGAAAATATCTAAACCATCATCTCCAAATGTCAGCTATTGAATAGAGCTTCCGGGGGAACCCTCCATGTGGAGAGTTATACACATATTGAGGAGATAGGTCTTTTTAAACCTATGTTCAAGTTAGTCATGAAATTATTTTGTTTTCCTTTATCAAATAGAAATATTAAAATTTATAGCTTGATGTAAAAGACTGAAACTAAAGTGTGAATGAACTGAAAACATTCCCTATATTGGATTCAATTACTGATCAATTCCACTGAGTTGAGGAAAGCTGGTCATTTCTCCTCACGGGGCCTGGGTCTCGCAAGGCTCTGCAATTGGGGGCCTCAGTCATGAAGTGAAGGCTTTCACTTCAGCAGAAAGTGCTAGAGCATGGAAGGTGTGTCCCCTGTACATTCCAGGACAGGAGAACACTCTTGGGGGGTTGGTGGCCTTTGAGGAGCACCAGGGCGTGGCCACCACCTGGTGGGTGCTCGCTGGCTCCCTCCCGGCAGCTGCAACTGTTCCGGTCAGGACCCAGGGCCAGGGAACTGCCCTCCGCAGGACCCTCAGCCTTTGTTTCTGCTTCTGTGCCTCCTTCCAGCCCACCTTGCCCACTCAAGCCAAAGCCCACCAAAGCAATATTTCAAAGTCAAGACACAGTAAGGAAGTGCTCTTTCTCCTCCCTCCCAAGACTCTTCTCTCCTCAATCCCTCTTTAAAAATCTCCTAGTTTTCTGCAGGCAGCTCTTCGTTGCATTTTCTGTTACGGAGTTGTCAGGGTTTTGTGTGTCTCCTATCAGTTAATCCCCTAAGACACAGCAGCCTCTGTGAAGGCGGCAAAGTTCAGGAACTCAGTCCCAGCTGGAGCATAAACACAGGCTGGTCGGAGAGGCAGACGTGCAGGCGAATTTCCCATGTGTGTAGCTAATGCCCCTACATTCCTGGGGATTTTCACCTCCCAAACTACTGGGAGCCCGAGAGGCGAGCTGTCCTAATTAACTACCGGGCTCAGCTCTCTCTTCGTAGGGCCAGGGCTAACTGTGGCGGCCAGGGGCAGCCTCTGGATTTCAGATGTTGGGGCCCCGGGGGCGAGGATCTGAGGGGCCGGCGGGTAAAGCGCGGGCCGCCCGGAACAAACGACACCTTTAGGGCGACGCTTTTCTTTATTTTGCAGATGCAAGTTCAGCTGCAGCTCGTGCAAAGCAGCCGGGCAAAGCTCAGCCTTGAAGGTAGAATGTGAAAGCAAGACTCGACCGCTAGGAAGCCTCGATTCGGGGACATTCTCCGAAGTCGGAGGCCAGAATGGATTTCGGATGGAGAAGCAACCCAGAGGCGAGCAGCTGCCAGGCTCCATGAGCCTAGGCCGAAGGCCGGCCCCAGCCTTTCCGCTACGGCGGAAATCTCCTATCCTCGGGGCAAACCAACTCCTAGAAGCACGAAGTCGAGCCAAGAGAAAGCCGCACGCCCGTCACAGCCTGGGCGCGAGCAGAGCCCCCTCCCTGGGAACCCAGGCGCCGCGGTCATCCGGGCCACCTTGCTGGACCCCCGGGTGGCGGGGCAGGAGCGCCCCCAGCATCCGTTGCGGTCCTCGCTGCTCCCCAGAGCGGGCCAGGGGGAGGGGCTCCGCGCTCTCCGCCCCACCCGGTATCGCGTAGACGGGTCTCGGCCAGCACCCAGCTTCTCCGCCCAGGGGGCCGTGGTTCCCCTCGCAAGCACGCCGAACTTTTCCCTTCGGGGGCGGTAGTCTGCTGTGCGGATCGGGGGCCGGGTGTGGCCTTTGCTCGGTCGGGTGTGACACGGTCTCCGGCTTCCAGAACTGGCAGCCTCTGCTGGGGGCGCGGTTCCACTCCTCTCCAACTCGCTTCCCTGTCTCACAGCGCCTTCGGGTTGGGTGAGGGGATTCCTCGCTGGAGTTTGGAGTGCAAGAGCCCCCTGGGGGCCCTGAGGGCGGTTTCCTCAGAGGGTCTCCCTCCCCCTGTACATCTGAGTAAGCTGCGAACCCGCTTAGGTTTAGGAGTGATTCCTAGAGACCTGCCGGGTGCCCCGCTGCGCCCCAAGAGGGAGAGAGGGGGCGCTGTGGCTCCGGCGCCAGGCCTGCCCGGGGACCTGGGACGGTCTACACGCGCGCTCTCGGGCTCCGAGCGGGTCCCTGGGGATGGATGTCCCTGAGCCTGGGTCCAACCTTCTGGCCAGGAGGGGACCCCGGGCCAGTCGACAGTCTGGGCTCCACCACCCAGCATCGAGGTCCCAGGAGTCCGAGCCCGGGCCCACGAGGAAGATTTCTAGGCCACGAACTTTCCACCGAGGTGACAGCCAGTACCTCCAGACTCGCAATTTCGAGCCTTTCGAGACCCAGCGCACGCAAGGAGGCGAAGGGCGCGCGGCTGGAGCGCGGCCCCCTCCGCGGCGCCCAGCTCTCCCGCAGTTCCGGGCCCCGGGTTGGGGCACCCCGAGGGCCGGCCCGGCGCGGATTTGTGAATGAACCGCAGAGCGCTTCGCAGCTCACAGATCAGAGGGCTGCGGTCACCCCACCGACGTGGTCCAGTGAGCCGCTGCAATAGTGCCTAGCGACAAAGCCGGCACGGCCGGGACTCGGCAGTCCCGCGCTGCGCTCGGCGGGGACGCGGGAGGGGCGAGCCAGGCAGCGACTTCAAAGCCGCTCGTCCGGACTCAGTGAAAGGGTGGCGCTCCAGGGTGGCAGGGTCTGAAATTGCGTTTCCCCCAGCCCGCCCACCCCCGAGACGCTCACAGGCAGCCCTGACCCGGGTGACCCGAGCTTCCGGCCGTCTCCAGCCCTCCCCGCGCGCACCCTTCGCGTCCCCCGGGGCCCCTGGGCGTCGTCTCGTCCCCAAACGGCCTCGCAGGTTTAGCCACACCCGCTTCCCTAAGCAGCTGTGTGGTTCGAAAGGTTTCTTCACTGCCTTCTCCCATCCAAAGTCTTCGGATGCCTCCCTCCGGTTCCCGCTGTTGGGGGCTGGGGGGCACCCGCGCGCGCGCCAGTGCCCTGCGGAGGAGCCGGGTCTCTCCGCTCGCGGGTGGAGGCGCCGGGGGAGAGCCTCCCGGAGAGGAAGCGGAGGGTAAAGCCGCCCGCCCCCCGCGCCCTTTCCCAGCCGGCGGGCCCCGCTGCTCCAGGTGCGCGCGCCTTAAGGACGCGACATCTCCGCGTGCGCTGCCAGCCTCGAGGGTCCCAAATATGCGCGCTCTTTTTTTCTGGAGAGCAGTGAAGGGGGAGGGGAGGCTGGGGCATGGGGTGGGGGTACCAGGGAAGTTTGCTTAAAGGGAGGGAAAGGTCAGAGGTTAGGAGGGATTAAGCCTTGTGGTCCCGCTCACCCTCGGCGCCCAGAGAGGGACTGGCGGAAGCAGGGGATCCAGACATCTAAAAAAACGGGATCGGGAAGGAGGGCGTGGTCGCAATGAAGACCGAAAGGTCCGAAAAGGAAACGCGCAGGGGAGCCGGGATGTCGGGGTGCACAGCCGAGCAGGAAGAGAACCAGGAGACAAGAGGGGAGGGCTCACTCTCATGACTGTGCACTCCCCGCCCCCCCCCCCCCCCCCGCACCGTGACAAGGCCCTCTGGGGAGTCTCTCTGCGTAGGTGCAGAGGGCACGTTCTCTATGCACCATGTCGGCCCTCTCCGCTTCCACCCGGGGAATGCAAGCTCCTCTATCAGGCCTGCCCCCGCCTGGGCCCTCTCGGTTACCTGCCTGGCCCATCTTGGTTACCTGCTCAGGAGGACCTCCAGAAGGCCCCCCTCTGCTTCCACCCGCCTCCCCAGATTCCCCAGAACAAATTCGCCCTGGGGTGAACTGCCCCCAGCCAGCAGAGGACCTTGACGTTTGGGAACTTCCCAAAGCTACCAGAGCCAAGTGTAAAGGGATATTTCCTTCCGCACTTAAGGTAGCATCATTCCTCTCCAGCTCTGAGCAAGAGACCGGGCACCTGACTGCCCCCTGGCCGCCTCCACCCCAGGTCTAATTGGCATTTCTGACTCAACCGTCCCCTCTGGTCCTCAGCTCCCGTGCGCCCCCACAGTTACCTGCCTCCACCTCTCTCTCTCCCTCGGTGGCCGCTTCTGCCCCTCCTGGAGAGCTGGTTGGTCTTCCAACTTCCCTTGGCCCCTCAGTCTCTTCTCTCTTCACACTTCATCCACACCAGTGGTTGCCAAGAATGCTGAGAATTAGACTCGATCCTGAAACACACCTCAGGGCCCTGTGTGACCTGCCCTGGCCACCTCCGTTGCCTGAGGTGATAAGGCTGGCCTCACTTGGCAAGCTCAGGCACCCTGACTCTGCCTGCCGCCAAGCCCTTCCTACCTCGGGGAGGTCCCTGCCCCCCCCACCCACGTCCTTGGTCTCCCTTCTGTGGAAGTCCTTCCCAGACCCTTGGATACAGATGTCCTTAGCATGAAACCACGTGTCTACAGTAGCTCCTCCCCCAGGTATATTTTCCACAGCACACATGGCTACTTCCGGTCGTGAGACCTTAGGAGCTCTATGTATTTGGGATGTGCCTGTTGGTGACTGATTCACGTATAATGACAATAAAACCCACTTTATGTATACTCAAATCATATATTTTAATGACTGCTTACTATATTTCCTCAATGACTCCCCGATAGCTCAGACAGTAAGGAATCTGCCTGCAACGCAGGAGACAGGGTTTGATCCCTGGGTTGGGAAGATTCTCTGGAGGAGGGCATGGCAACCCACTCCAGTATTCTTGCGTGGAGAATCCCATAGACAGAGGAGCCTGGTGGGCTACAGTCCATGGAGTCACAAAGAGTCAGACACAACTGAGCGATATTTCCTCAAACAAAGCAAAATTAATCAGAAGAGTCGTGTTTCACATTTTTACGTACTTCTTTAATCTCTGGCTTGAAGGTTAAAGGTGGCTGGACCCTCATTTCTGCCGTGCAGTCCATTATTTTGGTTCAAGTGTATGAAGAAAATGCTTCTCAGAGACATGTAGCTGGGAATGGAGAAATGTTTTATTACCCTTGTCATATGACTGTGGATCTTCTTCCTAAATATTAGACAAAATTCAACAGGTAGACATTTCTGGAAGGTTAGTTGCAATATGGAATCTGAAACCGTATCAACCATTGCTTCATACTCTGTTACATTAAAATCCGTGGAGCTATCTTACATGTTGAATGGATCTTTTATCCACATCATTCATTGGTCATTTTTTAAATAGTGCTTCTCGGGGTTATGCCGTTCTCCCAAGGGTTGACAGATTTTCTTAAACAATATCACAAAATCACATTTGTTAATATCACCTCTGAGCTCATCAGAAAGGTCTTTAAATACCGGGAAGTTGTCTGGCTTACAGTATCAGACACATGTTTTCCTTTTCACTTGAAAACTCAAACTTTATCCCCGGCCACAACTATTTGTTTCCTTGTAGTTGTGACAGGCTCACTTCATTTACTTTTGAGAAAACATCTGAACAGCTATGGCGTGTCTGCCAGGTGTGTTTTGAGTAGGACAGAATCCCACGGCAGAGGGCTGGTTGGTCACAGCTCACCCACAGGGGCTCCCCTTAGCTCCCACCCTTGCGGGTGCAGCGCTGTGGACACAAGCCCTCGGTTCCTTCCCCCGGAACATTCAAAGGATAGGTACTCAGGGGCCGAGCTTTAACAAAGCTCATACCGTCTATGCTTCTTCAGGGACATTGTTCAGTGATACAGCCCTCTTTTAAGCCCAGCTCTGCATGCGTGGCTGCTGGGGCCGTGGCCTGCATCGGGGGCGGGGGGACTCAGCCTCGTGGGCGACCGTGCTTGTGTACCTCGCGCCAGTGTCTGGGGAGGGGGGTGACGAAGAAAAATGATAGCTCAGCACAACTGTACGTGGCTGTGTGTGGACCCTCTGCCCGGGTCTTGGGGATCTGCAGACAACACTCTGAGAACTGCTGTGTGCCCAGAGGGGTTTTGTGAATGAGTGCTTTCGACTGGGGCTTCCAGAGGTGGATATACCTGATCCTGATCCAGAGCTCCTTTGACTTCGGAAGCTGACAGGGCGTGCGCAGCGTGTGTGACCTAGCCCCGTGGGTGCTGACGACTCCCATACTCGGACACACAACTGTCTCCACGGTGAGAGCGTCGCAGGAGTCAGGGCCGTGGGAGAGCAGCCGTGAGAAACCGCACGTCCGTTCAGATCGCGTTTTGCCACCAAATAAGTTGCACAAGTGACTTTTGGTTCTGGTTTTGGAGTTGGCGACCTCTGTCACTCTCTCCACTCATCGCGGGGCAGCCGGCACACAGAGGTTGGCCTGGGGTCCCCTGGGGACGGAGGAGTGGTTCTCGGATGGAGGCGCGGCCCCCAAGCAGGGCTCAGATCACGGGCATCCAGGCCCGGGGCACTCAAGCCCCCTCTCTGCCTGGCCCTGGGCCTCTCCCGCCCGCTCAGGCTGCGTGTGTCCTGCACATGCTGCCCTGCAGCCGCTCAGGGCACTCTGAACACTCCAGACACTTTCCAGCTTGCAGACTTGTCTTCTTGCAGCCTCACCCACGAGAATCCAAGTTCCTCTAGGTCCTTGGCGGTGGACGGGGCAGTCAAGGTGACAATGGGGATGGTGAGGGGTGGGAGCCAGTTAGGGGGCTAGGGGCTATCCCCATCCTCTCCTCGGGGTCTCTTCGCCCTGTGCTCCAGCCCCCTGGGACCTCCGAGTCCTCAACCACGCTTATGGTCTCACCTTTAGAGACACCCCCTTGGTGTCTGCGTTGGGCCCACAGACCCTGGTATGGTGGCAGGAGTGTGGACCATCTCAGGGAGACGTCCCCAAGGAGACAGACAATGACAGCTTGTCCCCGGCACATGGCAGTGGGGACAGGTCACGACTGTGGAGCAATTGCTGGGTCCTTGGGACTGTTCTAGAACCTTCCGTGGAACGATCTGTGGAAATGCCCAGTAGCCCCTGGGCTTCTGTACCCATCAGCTTCTGTACCCATCTCCAAAGAGAACGCACTAAGACGCTGGTTTGCAGACTGAGGCTGCCACATCCAGGATTCAGGGGGCTGCTGCAGGCTGGACGCTCGGGTGGGAGCAGAGGCCATGATCTTCAGCAAGGTTGCTTTTCCTCCAGGAGACCTCCACCTTTGCTCTTGAGGCCTTGAGCTGGCCAGGTGAGGCCCACCTGCCTTATGGAGGGTCATCTCCTTCACTTAACGTCACGTGATTGTAGGTGGTGATCACCTCTACAACACGCCCCACCGTGCCCCCCCCCGAGGGGGCTGGTGTTTTCAGCCCAGGTCCTGGAGCCTCACAAAGTGACCCCCAAAACCCAGCATTCAGGCTCAGGGTGGTGTGATCAGATCTGCAGGAAGGGAATTGAAACGCAGGCTCCCGGACCCCAGCCTGAGCCCGACTTTCTGGGCAAGAGACCTGGAAACCTTCTTTAACAACAACAACAACAAAGTTATTTATTTACTTTTGGTCGTGTTGGGTTTCCATTGCTGTGAGGGATTTTTCTCTAGTTGTGGCGAGCAGGGACTACTCTCTAGCTGCGCTGTGCAGGCTTCTTGCAGCAGCTTCTCTCACTGGGGGGCTCCCAGGCTCTAGGGCCAGAGAAGGCAATGGCAACCCACTCCAGTACTCTTGCCTGTCAAATCCCATGGACAGAGGAGCCTGGTAGGCTGCAGTCCATGGTGTCGCTAGGAGTCGGACACGACTGAGCAACTTCACTTTCACTTTTCACTTTCCTGCATTGGAGAAGGGAATGGCAACCCACTCGAGTGTTCTTGCCTGGAGAACCCCAGGGACGGGGGAGCCTGGTGGGCTGCCGTCTCTGGGGTCACACAGAGTCGGACACGACTGAAGCAACTTAGCAGCAGCAGGCTCTAGGGCATGCAGGCTTCATAGTTGGGGCTCCCAGGCTCTAGAACACCAGCTCAGTAGTTCTGGAGCATGGGCTCAGTGGCTCCATGGCGTGTAGGATCTTCCTGGAACAGCAACTCACGGTCCCCTGCCCTGGGAGGCAGATTCTTTACCTCTGAGCCACCAGGAAGGGCTGGAAACCTTCATTTCAACTAAGGTCCCTGATGACGGAGGCCCACCGAGGTCTGGCTCCTCTGGCGAGGGTGAAGCTCCGGAAGGGTGGGCTGGGCGGTCTCTCCCTTGCAGTAGCGCATCATTAGCCACGAGCCCTCTGGTGCGTGACACGGACTGTGGCCCCGTGGTGGGCAGAGGATGAACGGGAAGGAGAACGAGCCGGCGAGTCCTCCCGGGTGACCACATGGGTGTGTGACGAAGAAAACAAGCATGCCCTGTGCGGCCCAGACGGGGCGACCCAGCCTACCCACTGGGGTGCTGGCCCCACCCACCCGAGACGAAACGGGGTGTTAGCGTTCACACTGGGGGTGCACAGCCTGCCCCTACAGTGCCCCGGCTCTGCCCTCGGGGCTCCGGGTCCCGTGGACACCTCCCTGCCCCTCTCATCCTGGGCTAAGACGGTCTCCACTTGGTCAATGCCTACCCACTCCCCCTGCCCCACGGGCCTCGCGATTTCGCAGGGGAAGAGTTAACAGCTCCACACAAAGGACTGACTCATAGACACGAGGGTCCTAGGAAGGGAGGGCAGCACGGGGCTTGTGAACCTGGGGACCTTGGAAGGGTCCCTCAGCTCTGTCCCCATCTGCCCGATGCCAGCTGCTCGTCCCTAAGTGGGCAGAGGGGCTGACCACCTAGGAGGCCGGGTCAGTGAACTGTCCGAAGTCCATCCTGGCCGCTGTAATAAAACATCGAACACAGAGCGGCTGAAGCACCGTTTATCCTTCAGTCTGGAGGCTGGGCGTGTGAGATCCAGGGCCCAGCAGATTTCGGGTCTGGTGGGAACCTGCTTTCGGGCTCACAGACGGCCACTTCTTGCCATGTCCTCACTTGGGAAAGCAGCAGGGAGTTTCTGGGGTCTCTTATGAGGGCGCTGATCCCAGCCTGAGGGCCCCACCTCCTGACACCAGCACCTTGGCGGTTAGATTCCAGGTGAATCTGGAGGTCGGCGGGACAAACATTCAGTCTGTGACTGTAACACGTTCTCAGCTCCCGGGGATTTGGGGTGGACATCTTAGGGGGCCGTGATGTCTAACGCAGCCAGTCTAAGGGGTCCAGCAGGGGTGTTCCGAGAACCACACATCCTACCACGCGTCAGAGTGACAGGTTAGTATCAGAGCCACTCTGACGTCCCTGGATATTAGACTGGATTCTCTCTGGACTGAGGGGAGGGGGGGTTCCTACAATGCAAGATCTCCTGGGAGGTTCTCCACTGAGCAGAGCCTTGGTCTCATCGCGTCCTCCTGAGTCAGAAGCAGCTCTCTGCAGTCCAGGCTGTGACTCTGGAAGCTGCATTTTCAACCAGCTGGGTGGCTCCTCCCACACTCACTAAGATTTGACTCTCTCGATCCAGACCAAATGAGGCGTGGACCTGTCAACCAGGGAGCAGCGATGCCCAGTCCTCCCCTCCCCTCTGCGTTTACCTCATGGGCATCAGTGGGCACCCTGTTTCCCTGGCCTCACGTCCCATGTGTGTCTGTCTGCCCGACTGGACCGTGGGTTTCAGGAGAGCAGGGTCTGTTCACATTGCTGGCTGCTGCAGAACCTGCAGGTACCCAGTGGAGGAGCCCAAGCCCCTGGGTGCCCTCTGCAATGTTGATCAGCCAGGGGGCATCCTCAATGCCCACGGCCCACTCACCCGAAGGATTTAGAATACAAAAACTGACCGTGGTGCGTATTCTGAACCTCCCGAAGATCGGAGGCAAAGGAGAAGTCATTTTTCTCAAGCTGTGCTTCCTAATCGTACATACTCCGCGTGTAAGCTCTTGGACCCTGTGCTTCCCGGGGACTAGGGTCTGCGGGCACTAGAAGGGCTGCCACTCTGACCGCCAGTCAGTGACCGAGCACTCTGGGCAAATCCCCACACCCCTAGTGCTCCCGAGACGAGGTTTGGGGAGAGTCCCTCTGGCACCGTGGTTCTGCCTGAGACAGCTCCCGTCCACAGGTGGCTGGGCAGAAGGGATAGTTTCTAGGCTAATTGAGCATTGCCCCCAATTCCACTCTCTCCAAGAAAAAGGCTCTTGATTATTCACGTATGAGAATGTGGCTTTAAATAGCACCTCAATTTGCTTCCTCACCCATCCAGGGGTCTCTGTGGAGAGCGGGTGCCCAGGGGAATGGGTCTGCCTCCTAGAAGATCTGGAGCCGGGGTGGGGGGGTTGCCGTCTCCCCACCAGGGAGGATACCTGCTCCCATCTCATTTCCATGGGGTAGAGCTTCTCTCGCTATGACAATTAAAAAGATGGAGAAACCATTTGCATTTTTCCTGGGTGTTAATGACCTTCCAAACCAGTGTTCAATTGTCTAGTTTAAAACAGCACGGCTTACGTTGCATGAATAATTCAACTGCCGCTGCGTTCTCCCACGCACAGGGCAAAAACCTCATTTTTGACCTAGTTCCTAAAGTCGAATCCATTCACGTAATCTTTTACACCACTTGCTTTTCTTTCTTTCTTTTTTTTTTTAAGGTATATGTTATTTTACTCACATCCCAAGTAAACTTAGTGCCAACTTTTGGGGGCTTACACTGGCGATGTGGAGACCTAATTTGTTTTATATAACCCGAAGCCTTGAATTTAATTAATTTTCAGTCTTAGGCACAGAGGCACCCTCCGCCTTGCTGAGATCTGGCTCAAGCAGGCACTGTAGGGTTGGAGACAGAGGGAGGCATGGGAAGACCCAGCATTCAGGGAGGCCTCAAGGTGGTCAAAGGTACTCGGGCGAGGGCCGGGGTCCAGGCCGGGGGTCAGGTAGACTGAGACCAGGGTGAGGCCGCAGTTCGCACCGGGGGCACTGCCTCCCTCCCCAGGAGCCTTCCACCATAGAGGGTCCTCTCACAGCACACAGCCTGCCAGAGTGCTTCCCCCCAAAGCGGAACTAGGGTCCTGCCCTCACCCTGAAGCTAGGAAAGCCACATTTCTGGGCTGGGCCTCGGGTTTCAAAGTTGCTCCCTGACTGTTGCTCATAGCGTCCTGAGACTGCTGTAACAAGGGCCACAGCTTGCTGCTGCTGTTTACGTAGCTCAGTGGTGTCCAGTTCTCTGTGACCCTGTGGCTTGTAGCACACCAGGCTCCCCCGTCCTCTACTATCTCCCAGAGCTTTCTCAAACTCAGGTCCATTGAGTCGGTGATGCCATCCAACCATCTCATCCTCTGTCGCCCCCTTCTCTTCCCACCTTCAATCTTTCCCAGCATCAAGGTCTTTTCCAGTGAGTCAGTTCCTTGCATCAGGTGGCCAAAGTATATTGGAGTTTCAGCTTCAGCATCAGTCCTTCCAGTGCGTATTCAGGGTTGATTTCCTTTAGGATGGACTGGTTTGATCATCGGACTCTGTAGCTTAGAATAACAGGAATGCACTGTCTCACAGCTCTGAGGGCTGCAGCTCTGAGATCCACAGTGATGGAACAGTCATAATGGCTGTTCCAATGATGCTCACGGAGCATTTAGTTGTGCTAGACAACAGCACCATCTTATGTAAAATGTTTAAGCCTTAGGGCCACTCTGCTGGTGTCCTGGATTTACAGACAAGGAGACGTAAATGACTCAGCTACTGTTACACAACCAGGGTCGTGCTTAGTCGCTCAGTCATGTCTGACTCTGTGCGACTCCCTGGACTGTAGCCCGCCAGGCTCCTCCGTCCATGGGATTCTCCAGGCAAGAATACTGGAGCGGGTAGCCATGCCCTCCTCCAGGGACTCTTCCCAACCCAGGGATCAAACCCAGGTCTCCTGCATTAATTGCAGATTCTTACCACCTGAGCCACCAGGGAACCAGGGAGTAGAAGTCAATGCAGGTCCTTCTTGCTCTGGAGCTCTGGGTTCCCATCCCTCTGTCTATCTCAAAACCCCCTGAAGCCTGAACGTAGCACAGATTCCCCTGCATCAAGAGAAGCGCATCTGCCTCAGTCTTCATCCTGCACTTTCCAGTCTGACTCCATCCTGTGTCCTGAAGTGACCTGAGATGCTAGGGACACATGGTGGGCGGTGGATCAGAGAAGGTCTGGCTGAGAAATGTTAGGACAAACCCCCACAGGCCAGGTGGCTTCCACACAACACAAGTTTCTCTCTCACGGTTCTGGAGGCTGGAGGCATGAGAGCGGGGTGCCACACGGCGGGGTCGGGGGAGGACCCTCTTCCGGGCCTCTCACCTGGTGGGAGGGGCGAAGGATCAGGGTCCCTTTTACAGAAACAGGTTCAGTTCCTCTGGGCTCCACCCTGGTCACCTCCCTAAGGCCCCCTGGTCTAACACCATCACCCTGGGGGTTAGGCTTCCCAGCGAGAGTACTGGTTTGGAACATAGTCAGTACTGGGGACACAGCATCTCAAACCAGAGCCAATGGGCTCAGAGACCCACAGAGAGGAGCTGTGGAGAATGCTGTGCTTTCTAGGGTTGGCGGAGTCCTGGGCAGAATGGGGACGGGGACCAGGGGCAGAGTCCCCTGGTCTGGGCACGGCCTGGCGGCCCCCTGGCCTAGAAGAGGACCGGGGAGGAAGGCCCCCCGTCAGGGACCTGAGATGAGCCTGGGCCGCTTGCTGTGCTCAATGTGAGACACGCCCTGAGAACACGCCAGAGAGGCACACGCGGGGGGCTCTGTGTGACCATGGACGTCCCTGACCTCAGCGAGGACGCCAGCAGCCGGGGGTCCCTGTGATCAGGGGTCCGCAGGGGCCCGGGGGATTCTCCCCCTCCCCTGGGAAGCCTCCAGCCTCCTGCGCCTTCGCTGAAACTGGAGGCGCCCTCCATCCGTGATGCTTTGCTTCTAAACCCCTCCGTGGCCTGTCTTCTGGTGGCTAATTCTCCCAAGCCTCTCCCAGCTTCTCGGAGCTCCCGTCTGCCCCCAGGAGCCCCAGAGCCCAGAGCTGATAAATCCATCCATCAAGCTCTCACAGCCGGGATTTTGGCCCCTTCTCAGAGGAGTAGCAGGTCCGTCACAAAGCCCTCAGCCCTGAGCCTGCTGTGCTTAAGGTAAGCCCTGGATATGTATTAAACTGGAGGCCTTATAGGGAAAAAAAATGCCTTTAAAAAAAATACAGTAGCATTTGCTGCAAAACATCCCCTGTCCTGGTTTGCTGCACTCCTAGAGACCCTGCTAAGGCGGCCGAGGCTGTCAGTCCATCTCGGCTTTTGGACTCCCTGCCAACCCCAGGCGTGAACCCTGGTCTCTCTGGAAAGCATGTGTGTTGAGTTGCTTTGCTTGTTTGGGTCTTGAGGATCTGAGCGTGTGTGTGCCCGTGGGTGTGTATGTGTGTGCATGTGTGTGAGCATATATCCATGGACATAAGAGCGAAGGGCCCTCGTGAGCCCCCTTGAGATGGTGAGGGTGAGGATCGGCTCCTGCTGGTCTATCAGCCCCAGCGGGATTGGGAGATGCGTCTCCTGGGGGACCCCTAGGGCACAGACCAACTGCCCCCTCCAATGCTCACGGAGCCGAGGCTGGCCTTTCACCGGGATGGGCCTACGGGCAGCATCCAAGCAGGGACTGTGCATCCCAGAGCCCAAGCCCGCGGAGCCCCTGGGCGGGCCCGGGCTGCTGGTAGAGGGGCGGCCATGTCAGATGGCCCCAGGGCCTTACCCGCGTCTCTCCCAGGCACAGGACATCTGGGATGGTCCCGGGGGTGACTCAGGCTCTGGAAGACAAGCCTGTCCTCCTCCACTGCAGGCCAGATGGCAGTGACCCTCGAGGACCACTGAGCCGACGCTGCCTGTTCAGAGGAGGAGACCCCCAAATCCCAACAGGTCAGAGGACTGGCCCCGTGGCTCATGGGCTCACAGGCAGAGCATGGAGAACAAAGCCTCGAGCCATTAGGTACTGGTTTGTAACACAGAGCACGTTCAACCTAAAATTCAGAGAAGTGAAAGTGAAGTCGCTCAGTTGTGTCTGACTCTTTGCGACCCCATGGACTGTAGCCCACCAGGATCCTCCATCCATGGGATTTTCCAGGCAAGAGTACTGGAGTGGGTTTCCATTTCCTTCTCCAGGGGATGTTCCTGACCCAGGGATGGAACCTAGGTCTCCCGCACTGCGGGCAGACACTCTACCGTCTGAGCCACCAGGGAAGCCCGATTCAGAGCAGCTTGCAAATCCTAGTGAAGACGAGGCGCTTACTACACATCTTCCAGGGCGGGGCGGGAGGAGGCGCCTGCAGGCCTCGAAGGGCCCTTGGGCGCCCGCTGACTCACCTCCTCTAGGGTCAGCCTCACCGCTCGCCCTTCCCCAGGGGGCTGCTGGTGGCACCAAAGCCCACGTGTGCACCTCTCACAGGCCCCAGAATCCCCCGCGGCACGGCCAGGCTCGGGCAGGCTGTGTCCGAGCTCTGCCTCTCTGTCCACCCCCTTCCCCAGGCTGGACGCTAAGAAGTGTCCGGCGCTGTAAGCTTCATCTCCACGCAGCCAGGGGCTGGGGCCGGGGCTGTAAGGACGAGGTCAGAACGATAGGGGCGAGGACTGGGGGCTGAGTGCAAAGGCGGAGGGGAATACGCCCAGGGGTGGGGGGAAAGGGTGGTTTTCGGGAGCAGCGGGGGGTTGGGGGGCAAGTCAGGACTGTGGGCCCTGGGCAGACCGAGGCACTGATTTCTAAGCAGAGCAGTGACAAGCAGGGGCTGGGCTGGGGGTTAAGGGAGGCTCCCTGTGTGGCTCAGATGGTCAAGAGCCTGCCTTCAACGCAGGAGGCCTGAGTTCGATCCCTGGGTGGGGAAGATCCCCTGGAGAAGGGGATGGCTACAGTCTAGTATTCTTGCCTGGAGAATCCCACGGACACAGGAGCCTGGCGGGCTACAGGCTTTTGTGGTCACAAAGAGTCGGACACGACTGACAATACTTAAACGCTTCCCAGAGGCAGTGGGAGCAACTCTAACCCTGACCCCCGGCAGCAGAGAGGGGCCCCACTGCTGGGCGCCCACCAGCCTCCCGAGCGGATTTTCTGACTCTGAGAAAAGTGATGATACGCGGCTTTTGGCCCAGCAGACTGACTGGCATCAGCTGAGAAGAGCCATTCTACACTTGCTGGTAGGAAGGAACTCACCTGAGCTTGTTAGGCGTGATAACGGGATAGTGATGTTGCTGAGATGTCTTTGCCCATTAGATGCATATGGATGCATCTGGGTATGATGCCTTGATGACTGAAATTTGTTCTAAATGTATTCCAACCACAAACATGGCAGGGGAGATGGACAGAATACAACCAGTGAAGACTGGAGGGTTGTTCAAGTTTTGTTGTTTTTCAGTTGTCGAGTCATGTCTGACTCTTTGTGACCCCATGGACTGCAGCACGCCAGGCTCCCTGCCCTTCACCATCTCCCAGAGTTTGCCCAAGTTCATGTCCATTGAATCGGCGATGCCATCCAACCGTCTCATCCTCCGATGGCATGGCTCATAGCTTCATTGAGTTACGCAAGCCCCTTTGACATGACAAAGCAGCACTCTATGAGGGGGTCGTTAAAGCTGGGGTGGGGGATGAGCATATTTTGATTCATTGTTCTATTCTCTGGACTTTGCCGTGTGTTTGAGATTTTCCTTAATGAGAATTTAAAAAGGATGGGGCAGAACCTCAAGCATGTCTGATGAGAATGTGGGGACCGGGTTCTCTTGGACAGTTTAGGGCAGGTGACTTGAGGTTTGGGGTAAGCTATCTGGCACCTTTAACAATAGATGTGAAAACACGTGTACCCGTGGAGGCTGCTAAGCTGCTAAGTCACGTCAGTCGGGTCCGACTCTGTGTGACCCCATAGATGGCAGCCCACCAGGCTCCCCGTCCCTGGGATACTTCAGGCAAGAACACTGGAGTGGGTTGCCATTTCCTTCTCCAATGCATGAAAGTGAAAAGCGAAAGTGAAGTCGCTCAGTCGAGTCCGACTCTTCGCGACCCCATGGACTGTAGCAGGTCACTTCTGCGTAAACAGGAGCCAGTGCCTGCCGGCTCGACCACAAGGAGCTGGGCCGGGTGCTGCGTCTTGAGGCCCATACCAGGGCGGACACGGGTGAACTTGTGGCAGGTGTGGGCTGGGGTCTGGCCAGAGACCCAGCTGCTGTGGCCCCAAGCCAGACGTCTGAGCCCCAGAACCTCAGAATGTGACTGTACTTGGAAGGAAGGCCTTTAAAGGCATAACGAAGTTACAGTGAGGTCTTTAGGATGGGCCCGCATCCACGACGACTGGTGTCTTTATGCAAGAGATGAGGGCGCAGGCAGGCACGGAGGGACGGTGGTGTGAGGGGATGGGGAGGACCACGTCCCCGGGTCGAGGACAGAAGCCTCAGGAGGACGCAGCCCTGCTCACACCGAGATCTTGGACTTCCAGCTCCCAAGCCTGGGAGACAGCCCAGTACCTTGCCAGCCCTAGCAAACTGATCCACTAACCCCAGTTTTATAAAAATAAACAACAGCAGGAGCCCCTCTACATGTGCGTGTGCTAGTGGAGAGGCCCCTCGTGTTCTGGGCGGGTGGGGGTCAGGGAAAGTCAGCTCGCTTTTGCATTTTTTGCATTTCCTCACACCAACCTAACCTTTGCTATTGAAAAAAATAACAGTTGTGTTGTCAGAGAATTAAAAAAAGAGAGAGAGAGAGCCATAGAGAAAAAAGGTTCTGAAACATGAATCAGGAGACTGGATTCAATTGAGATTGTGAATTTCCAGAAATTCTGCATAAAACTGCATTTTAAAAAAGCCAGTTTAGTTGGGTATGGGAAGTAGAAATTTGGAGAAAAAGGTCAGATGTCCCATTTCTTTTGTTGATGCTTCCTTCAGACCGAGTAAATTTGTGTTCATCGCGCTAGGATGGTGACACTGTGTTATTTATAAGGTGGCCATAAAATTACCATATTTTGCATTTCAGTAAAGAAGGACACTTCCCGGCAGATCCTCAGAGAATCTCAAAGTCGCAGGCTTGAAAGGAAGGCCGTTCTCGCCCCAAACCCTGGGACAGTTCTCATCCCCTTGGCCTTGACGCCCCGTGGACGTCTGGCTTCCTCTCCCACTGGAGTGACCCCAACCGTCCGTCCAGCCTGTCCAGAGGCGGCCCCCAGCCAGGGCGGGGCTGGCCCCTCCCTCACGTGGAGGAGCGGCAGTGCCCAGGGCAGACACGCTGGCCGTCTGGACGCCTGCCCCTCCTTCTTTGCTCACACACTCTAATAGCACCCGGACTCTTCATTACAAAGAGCATAACTTTGGAGATCATTTTAGGGCAGTTAAAGGCCCAGACGCAGGGCTTAGCTGGTGGGCTCAGTGGTAGAAAATCTGCCTGCCAGTGCAAGAGACATGAGTTCGATCCCTGAGTCAGGAAGATCCCACATGACGCGGAACAAGTGGACCTGTGCACTACGGCTACTGAGCCTGTGCTCCAGAGCCCACGAGCCGCAACTACCGAAACCCACGTGCCCTGGAGCCCGTGGTCCATGAGAGAGGCCACCGCAGTGAGAAATCCACGCTTCACAACTGCAGAGTAGCCCCCGCTTGCGATAAAGAAACAAAGCCCGCTCCCAGCAATGAAGACCCAGCACAGCCGAAAATAAATACATAAGTGAGTTGTTAAAAGGTCTTTACACAATGTAGAACCACCACGCAGTAAACACTGAAGTTAATTAAAATTTGAATTAGTGAAATCCGAAATGTTTCCATGTCTTCAGAAATACAAAGATTTTAGGTGGAAGTGGGTAAAGGAGGGGCAGAGAGGCTACATTTTTATTTATTTTTAAGTGTTCATTCCTAGGTTTGGACTCAGCCTCACCTGTGATTGGTTGTACCCTTCAGAACTAAGCAGGTAGTTAAGTTGGTCCCGGGTTTTTCACATCCCGCCCAGGCACTGATGAACCCGTGGCTGGGGTGGACAGGCAATGCTAGGAGAAGGCCGGTCGTCATCACCCATCGTCATCAGAGGAGGTGAGCTCCACTGGACTTGTGTCTTGCTTGCTGCTGCGTTCACTGTGCCCAGGACAGAGGAGGCCCCAAGGGACACCCGCCATGCGGATAAGTGAATGGAGGATGCATGCCAAGTGTGCCCACAGGACTCAGCTCTCACCGAGGGTGGATGCCTGTCGCTCACTGGTTCCGCCTGTGAGGGCAGGCTGCACCCTGGCACCCAGCTTGGCACTGGCACAGGCGGGCGCCCCCGGAGCATCTGTGGAATGAATGAACCTCGTAAGTCGAAGCCATGATCCCCGAGCTCAGCCAGCTCCTAACCCCGGGGGACGTCCCCTGCGTCCTGAGAAAGACAGAGGTTCGAGGTGCCCAGATCACGCCTGCTTGGAGGATGCAGAGTGCCCAGAGGGACAAGTAACTTGGTCAAGCCCCATCCAGACCCATCTAGGTCCCAGGTCCTTGCCAGGGCAGAGCCTCGCCCGCTACAGACAGAGGGAGATGTGACCTTGGGGGAAGGTCACAGCGAGGCAGCGCTGCTGGCTTTGAAGACAGAGGCAGGGTCATGGCGCTGCAGGGCGTGGGGCCCTGTGGTTGGTGTTCAGTCGCTCGGTCGTGTCCGACTCTCTGACCTCATGGACTGCAGCACGCCAGGCTTCCTTGTCCTTCACTCTGTCCCGGAACTTGCTCGAACTCATGTCTGTTGAGTCGGTGATGCCATCCAACCATCTCATTATCTGTCGACCCCTTCTCCTCCCGCCTTCAATCTTTCCCAGCATCAGGGTCATTTCCAGTGACTTGGCTTCTTCCCATCAAGTGGCCAGAGTAGTGGAGCTTTAACATCAGTGTTGGAAGAGGCAGGACTTGGCTTCTCCCCGGAGCCTTCAGGAGGAACAAGATGGGCCCCACTGACCACCAGCCCAGTGAGACCCATGTTGAACGTGACCTGCAGAACTGTAAGATGAGAAATAAGTTGCTTCAGGCCACGAAGTCTGTGATAAGTCATTTGTTAGAGCAGGAACGAATGCAACGCGGAACGGCCCATAAAGCCCAGAATCGCCTCCTTCCTTCCTGCTGGTGGCCGAGGCCTGGAGGAGGAGGGGCTACGTCACTGCTGAGGGCAGTCGCGAGAGGATGCAGATCAGGTGAGAAATTTCACCTCTTCCCAGGCGATGCAGCTTAGCAAGTGACGAGCCCCCCTCCGGAACGCGGGCACCAGTGGGTGGGCTGCCCAGGTCAGTGGCTCCAACCTCGGTTCCAGGTACAGGTTCGAGGGGAGATGCTGGCTGAGCAATCTCATCTGCACGTGCCCTGCTGGGACTCCTTGGGCAGGTGATGGGGCAGGGGAGGGTTGGTGCTTGGGGCCTTCCAGCAGTTCTCCCTGGGCACCCAGAATGAGAAGCAGCATCCCGAGTTCACATGGCTGTAAGGAGGCCCCATTGTGGCCGAGGGCAGCTGCTGGGCCCCAGAGTGCCACTGGGCGTGTAGGGTGGAGCTCGGACATCAAAGCCTCTCGTCTCCAAGGGCACCCGTGTGCAGTCAAGGCTGAACGGATGCAGGTGAGGGACGTCTGAAAGTGCGGCAAATCAAACGGGCCTCATCCAGGCTGAGATTTAGAGAGATTCGGGGTCCCGGAGACCAGCTGAGCAGAGCAAATCTCAGTGGCCAGTTTCTCAGAAAGACCAGCTCCTCAGTCCATCAGGCTTATGAGATTCACCTAGGGGACAGGAAATCCTTGTTAGAGGAGGCTGGTCTGCAAGGCAAGGACTCAGCCACAGGCAGACAGGCTCACGAGTGCTCCCATGCGCCCTGAAGCCATCTAGAACTGCCAGGCTGCTGGGACCCACGCTCAAGAGCTGTGTGCAAACAGCAGAGCTGGCCTGGGTTTCTTTCTTAATCTTTTCAAATCCAGTACCTGCATCTTTAGGACTCTGATTTCCCCAAGGCTCCTGGGACCCTGGGTCAGGTGTGAGCATACCCACCTGGGGCAGAGTCCAGGGCGAGGCTTGTGGGGGAGGAGAGACGGGATGCAACAGGCTGCACAAACCCACGTGCACAACCGCAGGGACTCTGCATTTGTTGCTGTTCGGTCGTCGTGTTTGACTCTGCGACCCCGTGGACTGCAGTGCACCAGGCTTCCCTGTCCTTCCCTATCTCCCCGAGTTTGCTCAAACTCATGCCCATTTAGCGGGTGAGGCCATCCAACCATCTCATCCTCTGTCGCGCCCTTCTCCTCCTGCCCTGAGTCTTTCCCAGCATCAGGGGCTTTTCCGACGAGTCAGTGCTTCGCATCAAGGACTTTGCACACGAACGCGTTCAGACACCGTGGCCAAGAGGAGGTGTTCTCTAGCAGGACACGGGCCCCGCGGCCTTCCCGGTCATGCTGACCCAGTGCACCCAGGCCATTTGGGGCTTGGCTATCCTCAGTCGCAGCCAGGAGCAGCCCACCCCGGGCTCCGAGGGTGAGGAGGTGGGAAAGTCCTTCTCCTGTGCCATTTCCTCCTCTGGTGCTCCAGGGCCTGGAGTTTGGCGGCTGGAGGCTCACTCCTTTGGGACGGGCTTTCCTCTGCTCCCAGGAGCTGCAGCTGGTCCACAGCACCTCTGCTGAGGGCTGAGGGCTTTGGGACCTTGAGGAGAGCTGGGTCCAGGCTGGGGGAAGGCAAGGGGTCTGAGAGGAGACTGGGAAGCCCAAAGTCAACAGTCCAGCTCCAGACCCACCACCCCCACCCTCATGGAGCAGACCCTGAGTCATTCCCCTCAGGCTAGTGAGATCTCTGCTCAAAAGCAAAACACAGGCATTGTGGTAACACGTTCCTGTACAGGTATTTACAGGTTAGTCGCTCAGTCGTGTCTACTCCATGTGACCCCAAGGACTGTAACCCTCCAGGCTCCTCTGTCCATAGAATTCTCCAGGCAAGAATACTGGAGTGGATTGTCATTTCCTTCTCCAGGGGATCTTCCCAACTCAGGGATCAAGCCCAGGCCTCCTGCATTGTGGGCAGATTCTTTACCCTCTGAGCCACCAGGGAAGCACAGTTAGAAATGTTTTTAAAAATGAAGAATTATTTCTGTAACAAAGAACATCAGGTTAAAATGAGAGATTCTGGATCCAGACGGCTTGGATTTTAATCCATCTCCACTGGCTTTCAGCTCTGTGACCTCAAGAGTCTTCACCTTCCTGTGCCTCGCTTTCAAACGGGGATGGTAATAGTACATGACTCTAGGGGTTATTGGGAGGAGTCAATAAAATGAGTTCAGTTCAGTCCAGTCAGGTCAGTTGCTCAGTCCTGTCCGACTCTTTTCGACCCCATGAATCGCAGCACGCCAGGCCTCCCTGTCCATCACCAACTCCCGAAGTTCACTCAGACTCATGTCCATCGAGTCAGTGATGCCATCCAGCCATCTCATCCTCTGGCGTCCTCTTCTCCTCCTGCCCCCAATCCCTCCCAGCATCAGAGTCTTTTCCAATGAGTCAACTCTTTGCATGACGTGGCCAAAGTATTGGAGTTTCAGCTTTAGCATCATTCCTTCCAAAGAAATCCCAGGGCTGATCTCCTTCAGAATGGACTGGTTGGATCTCCTTGCAGTCCAAGGGACTCTCAAGAGTCTTCTCCAACACCACAGTTCAAAAGCATCAATTCTTCGGCGCTCGGCTTTCTTCACAGTCCAACTCTCACATCCATATATGACCACAGGACAAACCATAGCCTTGACTAGACGGACCTTTGTTGGCAAAGTAATGTCTCTGCTTTTGAATATGCTATCTAGGTTGGTCATAACTTTCCTTCCAAGGAGTAAGCGTCTTTTAATTTCATGGCTGCAGTCACCATCTATAGTGATTTTGGAGCCCCAAAAAATAAAGTCTGACACTGTTTCCCCATCTATTTCCCATGAAGTGATGGGACCAGATGCCATGATCTTAGTTTTCTGAATCTTGAGTTTTAAGCCAACATTTTCCACTCTCCTCTTTCACCTTCATCAAGAGGCTCTTTAGTTCCTCTTCACTTTCTGCCATAAGGGTGGTGTCATCTGCATATCTGAGGTTATTGATATTTCTCCTGGCAATCTTGATCCCAGCTTGTGCTTCTTTCAGTCCAGCGTTTCTCATGATGTACTCTGCATATAAGTTAAATAAGCAGGGTGACAATATACAGCCTTGACGTACTCCTTTTCCTATTTGGAACCAGTCTGTTGTTCCATGTCCAGTTCTAACTGTTGCTTCCTGACCTGCATACAAATTTCTCAAGAGGCAGGTCAGGTGGTCTGGTATTCCCATCTCTTTCAGAATTTTCCACAGTTTATTGTGATCCACACAGTCAAAGATTTTGGCATAGTCAATAAAGCAGAAATAGATGTTTTTCTGGAACTCTCTTGCTTTTTTGATGATCCAGCGGATGTTGGCAATTTGATCTCTTGTTCCTCTGCCTTTTCTAAAACAGCTTGAACAACTGGAAGTTCACAGTTCACGTATTGCTGAAGCCTGGCTTGGAGAATTTGGGCATTACTTTATTAGCATGTGAGATGAGTGCAATTGTGCGGTAGTTTGAGCATTCTTTGGCATTGCCTGCCTTTGGGATTGGAAAGAAAACTAACCTTTTCCAGTCCTGTGGCCACTGCTGAGTTTTCCAAATTTGCTGGCATATTGAGTGCAGCACTTTCACGGCACCATCTTTCAGGATTTGAAAGAGCTCAACTGGAATTCCATCACCTCCTCTAGCTTTGTTCGTAGTGATGCTTTCTAAGGCCCACTTGACTTCACATTCCAGGATGTCTGGCTCTAGGTCAGTGATCACACCATCGTGATTATCTGGGTCATGAAGATCTTTTTTGTACAGTTCTTCTGTGTATTCTTGCCACCTCTTCTTAATATCTTTTTCTTCTGTTAGGTCCATATCATTTCTGTCCTTTATCGAGCCCATTTTTGCATGAAATGTTCCCTTGGTATCTCTAATTTTCTTGAAGAGATCTCTAGTCTTTCCCATTCTGTTGTTTTCCTCTATTTCTTTGCATTGATCGCTGAAGAAGGCTTTCTTATCTCTTCTTGCTATTCTTTGGAACACTGCATTCAGATGTTTATATCTTTACTTTTCTCCTTTGCTTTTCACTTCTCTTCTTTTCACAGCTATTTGTAAGGCCTCCCCAGACAGTCATTTTGCTTTTTTGCATTTCTTTTCCATGGAGATGGTCTTGATCCCTGTCTCCTGTACAATGTCACGAACCTCCATCCATAGTTCATCAGGCACTCTATCTATCAGATCTAGGCCCTTAAATCTATTTCTCACTTCCACTGTATAATCATAAGGGATTTGATTTAGATCATACCTGAATGGTCTAGTGGTTTTCCCTACTTTCTTCAATTTAAGTCTGAATTTGGCAATAAGGAGTTCATGGACTGAGCCACAGTCAGCTCCTGGTCTTGTTTTTGTTGACTGTATAGAGCTTCTCTATCTTTGGCTGCAAAGAATATAATCAATCTGCTTTCGGTGTTGACTATCCGGTGATGTCCATGTGTAGAGTCTTCTCTTGTGTTGTTGGAAGAGTGTGTTTGCTATGACCAGTGCATTTTCTTGACAAAACTCTATTAGTCTTTGCCCTGCTTCATTCCATATTCCAAGGTCAAATTTGCCTGTTACTCCTTACTTTTGCATTCCAGTCCCCTATAATGAAAAGGACATCTTTTTTGGGTGTTAGTTCTAAAAGGTCTTGTAGGTCTTCATAGAACCGTTCAACTTTAGCTTCTTCAGTGTTACTGGTTGGGGCATAGACTTGGATTACTGTGATATTAAATGGTTTGCCTTGGAAACAAACAGAGGTCATTCTGTTGTTTTTGAGATTGCATCCAAGTACTGCATTTCGAACTCTTTTGTTGACCATGATGGCTACTCCATTTCTTCTGAGGGATTCCTGCCTGCAGTAGTAGGTATAATGGTCATCTGAGTTAAATTCACCCATTCCAGTCCATTTAAGTTCGCTGATTCCTAGAATGTCTTTGTAAATCACCCAGCATAGCGCCTGGCACATGGTAAATACTACATACATATTTGTTGAACAAGATAAAGTGATTGCCAGTATCTGGACATACTCAACCTGATGCATCACACCCTGATCTTTGTTTCCGGTTCTGCAAGTGAGAGGGGGTGGGAACGCCAGCCTGAGCCCAGTACCTGCGGAGGACAAAGCTGGGGAGTGGAGGGGACAGAGGTAGACCAGAGGGTGTGCGTGCTGGCAGACAGTATGAACACCCGCGAATCACACAGCAGAGCCCTGGCAGGACGCGGGCTGTCACGGTGCTAGGGCACACACACACCTGGCCCAGCCTCCCCACCCTCAGTCCTGGGTTTACCCTGACGGGCGGCCCCTGGCCCCGCTCCCAGGATGGGCGGGAGCACAGCCACGCTCCGGGTCTGGCCCCTCCCTGGGGGAGTTCTGGGCCTGTCTTCTCAGCTGCCTTCTCCCTGGTGCTGGGGGAACCCCGGAGGAGCGGGATGCACTGACAGGTGATGGCGCTGCAGTGTCTCAGCTGACGCTGGGCGCCCCGGGGAGGGACGTGCCGGGTGAGCCCCCAGGCATCAGGCCTGTCGTCCCACAGGGCCCAGCACCCCCTAGCCCTCCCTGCTCCTCTCCCTCTTCCCGTCTGCTCCACTCTCTCCCCTCTCCCCTCCCCTCCGTCCTCCCCTCCCCTCCCTCCTCCTCTCCCTCCTCCCTGTTCTCCCCCCCTCTGCTCACTCTCCTCCCCTCCATCCTCCCCTCCCTCTTCCCATCTGCTTCGCTCTCCTCCCCTCTCCCCTCCCCTCCCTCCTCCTCTCCCTCCTCCCTGTTCTCCCCTCCCCCCGCTCACTCTCCTCCCCTCCGTCCTCCCCTCCCTCTTCCTGTCTGCTCCACTCTCCTCCCCTCCCCCTCCCCTTCCTCCTCCCCTCTGCTCACCCTCCTCCCCTCTGCTCACTCTCCTCCCCTCTATCCTCCCCCCTCCTCCCCTCCCTCCTCCCCTCTGCTCATTCTCCTCCCCTCCCTCCTCCCCTCCCTCCTCCCCTCTGCTCACTCTCCTCCCTTCCGTCCTCCCCTCCCTCCTCCTCTCCCTCCTCCCTGCTCTCCCCTCCCTCCTCCCCTCCTTCCTCCCCTCCCTCCTCCCTCCTCTCTCCCTCCCTCCTCCCCTCTGCTCACTCTCCTCCCTTCCGTCCTCCCCTCCCTCCTCCTCTCCCTCCTGGCCACCCCGCCTCCCCGTCCTCCTCCTCCATGGGCCCCGCGCTGCGGTCTCCGGGAACTGTATGAAGTTATGTGCTTGAGGAGCTGACAGCAGCCTCCGGGCTCACCTATTGATCCGCCAGGATGCTGACCTCTTCAAACCGGAGCGGGCTTCCGGCTTGCTGTTCGCTTAGCTGGTCGCGGCAGCTCTCCTGCAGGGGTGTGGCCAGGGCGTCAGGGCCGGGTGTGCGTGCGTGAGGGGCCAGGATGGGCTGTCCGGGCAGGGAGGTTGGGGGCCTCCGAAGGTGGAGACAGCCCCCCGCCCCTCCTCAGAGCTGCTCTTCCCCAGGCCCCTGCCTAGCTGGGGGCCAGAGACTTGGCCTCAGAACGGGGGCGCCTATGGGCACGAGCGATGCTCGGGGCTCCTTAGGGACCTGCGTGGCTGGAGAGGGCCAGGCCCGTCACTCTGGGCAGGCATCAGGGTGTGTCCGCGATCAGGGCTGTCTCCTGCGTCCCTGCTAGTCCAGAGGAGGACGAGGACAGCCTCCCGCAGTCTGCTCGTCTTCTGAGTGAGGAGGGAAGACCCGCGGGGACAGACGTCAAGGTCTAGGTGTGGGCAGGGCCGGTTCCTCCTGAGGCCTGTCTCCTCCCCGTGTCCTTACGTGACTGTCCCTCTGTGTGTCTGTCCTGACCTCCTTTTCTTATAAGGACACCAGTCACATTGGATCCAGGCTGACTTTAATGACCTCAGGTTACCTTAATCACCTCTTTAAAGGTTCACGCCACACACAAGCACAGCTTGAGGCGCTGGGACCACGGGTTTAACATAGGAACAGGGGGACACAGTTCAACCCCTAAGACATCTGTCTTAAGTGCTTTGTCCCACCTGTAAAGGGCTTCTCAGGTGACTCAGAGGTAAAGAATTCACCTGCCCATGCAGGAGATGCGGGTTTGATCCTTGGCTTAGGAAGATCCCCTGGAGGAAGAAATGGCAGCCCACTCCAGTATTTCTTGCCTGGAGAATCCCACGGACAGAGGGGCCTGGTGGGCTGCAGTCCATGGGGCTGCAAAGAGTTGGACACGACTGAGCAACTAAACAACCCACCTGTAAAGACGACTGGGTCACGTCCACGGCACAGGTCAGGAGGAGACACAGAGGTGACCGATGCGTGATCTTTCTCTTTCAGGGACTTGCAATCTATTAGACAATAATGTCCGCCAGAACACGGACAGGAAGCCCCAGGAGAGGTAACAGCAGTGCCGTCTTGGGCTATGCCTGGGGGAGGGAGCAGCAAGCTGGGCTTGTGGCTGTGGGAACAAAAGGGCTTCTCGGAAGCAGGGGCACTGTTCTGGACCCTGAAGGGAGCAGGTGGGGGCACGACAGGGGTGGGGGAGGATGTTGTGGCTAAAGGGCATCGCTCGTGTGAGGGCGCAAGGTTTGAATACCTTCAGGTTGAGGGCAGGGAGCTGAGGGCAATGAGAGCTGGGTGGGGGTGCGGATTTTAGAGGACTCTGGGTGCCAGAGCAGAACTGTATTTTTAGGCCGTGGGGGCCCACACAGAAAAACTCAGGATTTAGCCACTTGCCATGTTGGGGCCTCAATTGCAGATCTGGGTCACTTAGAGAACATGCGTGCTAAGTCGCTTCAGTTGTGTCCAACTCTTTTTGACCCCATGGACTGTAGCCCGTCAGGCTCCTCTGTCCGTGGGATTCTCCAGACAAGAATACTGGAGTGAGCTGCCACGCCCTCCTCCAGGGGATCTTCCCCATCCAGGGATGAAACCCGCATCTCTTACGTCTCCTGCATTGGCAGGCGGGTTCTTTACCACTAGCGCCACGTGGGAAGCCTTAGACAATGTGAAAGTGAAAGTGTTAGTTTGCGACCCTATGGACTGTAGCCTGCCAGGCTCCTCAGTTCGTGGAATTCTCCAGGCAACAATACTGGAGTTGGGTTGCCATTCCTTCTCTGGGGGAAATCTTCCCGATCCAGGGATTGAACCCGAGTCTTCTGCCCTGCAGGCAGATTCTTTGCCAGCTGAACCACCAGGGAGGCCCCAGTGATCAATTGTCCTTCAAGGACTCTCGCCAAGCCTGGGCTGCAGGCTGGTGTCCCTGCCTGTGGATGGGCCCCCGCTGAGGCCCCAGTGGCTGGCAGGGGGTAGAAACGGCACAGGAGCTGGCTTGGATGGACGTAGCCATCGCTGTCAGCTTTAAAAATGTTCTGTATTTGAGGAAGAAAAGAAGGATGGATCAAGCCGAGGTGTCTGGACCTGATTCCGCCTGCAAAGGGGAAGAGCCAAACTCTTCTGAGCAGGAGGCTGTATCACGAGATTGCAAGGGAACCACGCTGCAGGCCTGCAGGCTGGACAGGATATGGGGGGTGGGGGGCTGGGGAGGCTGGGGCAGGAAGCAAACAGAGGAAGAAACACACTGGCCGCAGATTTTATTTCTCTTAAATTCAGTTGCATCCCATTTCTCCAAAGAATTTCCCTCTCTGGTTTTAATACTGTGCTTAAATGCCAAGTTAAATAATCCTCCCGCCCCGCAAAGCTGTCATTTTCGTCCAGGAGGGGCTGGGGTCCTAGGGAAGGCTGCAGAACTCCCCTCCACGCCCCCCACCCCATCTTGGGGTACCTTAATCTGGCTACCAGAGTGGGGCTGGCTTTTGTCATCCCCGCCTCCTCTCCCTCCGGGGAAAGCGAGGCCGGGTTTAGACTTCTGAAGTCAGGCAAAGAATTTCTGAGTGCGGGAGGCTACTCCAGGCTGGATTAAAAGCCCACTTTCATGCCAGCTGGGTTTCTGACAGAAATGCCACAAGCTGGCACCTGGCAGCGTAACCGAGCTGGCAGCGTCGGGGAACTTTGATTTCTTGCAGCGCGCTCAGCAGCGCCTTCAGCATTTCAGCAGCCCTCCCCTGTGACTTGCATTTCTGAGCAGGGCTGCTGTGGAAGCCGGCTCCGAGGATGAGGAGCGGACCGGGGCGATGTGCATTTCCAGGGAGGTTTGAAGTGTGCATCGCTGCTCCTTCTAAAGGTCTCAGCTCAAGTCTGGTCGAATCAGGCTGGTTTTCTGTAAATCGGTGAGTCGTGGTTATGTTGATTCTTACGGACAAAGCAGAGTGGAGGGAGGCGGGAGCCAGGGGTTGGCGCGGGGCCTGGGTTCAAACCCTGACTCTGAGGGATGCAAATTATGTGACTGTGAACAGACACAGCACTCTGCAGTGAGACTCACCAGGAAAATGGGAGGCGCTCAGCCTCCCTGGCGTCTGTGAGCCAGACGTAAAGGCCATGCATCCGCTGATGAGATGACTCTAAATGGGAAATGGGAAGTCCCTAGGGTGGGGGCTTGACTGGTGGCTCAGACGGTAAAGCATCTGCCTACAATGCTGGAGACCCGGGTTCAATCCCTGGGTCAGGAAGATCCCCTTGAGAAGGAAATGGCAACCCACTCCAGTATTCTTGCCTGGAGAATCCCACGGACAGAGGGGCCTGGTGGGCTGCAGTCCATGGAGTCGCAAAGAGTCGGACACAATTGAGCGACTTCCCTTTCTTTTCTTTCTTTCATGGTGGGGGGCACACGGAACCCCACCCTCCCACTCCCCTCATCCTGCGTTGCCCCCAGCCCGAAGCTTGCTTGCTTTCCAAATGATGACTCTCCCACGCTGACACCGGGGCCAAGTCCACGGACCGTGCTCCAGCACCCAGTTTTGTCCTTTCGGTATCAGAAGCTCGCCAGCGAGCGTCTGCTGGCCAGCCAACTAGAGAGAGGCCGCGGCCGGGAGGCTGGGGAGGGGGCACCGGGCCGCGGGAGGGGCAGGCGCCGTCGCCTCCGGAGCGCGCCCTCACCGAGGCGGCACCTCAGCCAGGACCCCCCGTCCCCGTCCCCCCACCTGGAGGACGTGTGCCACCAGGTGTGGACGAGAAGCCAGCACGTGGCACTTGGAGCCACAGGGCAGACGGGGCCTGGACGGGCTGGGCACAGCTGCTGCTCCCGAGGGCCCCCTTCCCTGGGTGGGGGCGGCTGGGGGTGGGAGCGGGTGGGCCCCGCCGGGGTGCCCAGCCCTGGACAAGCCTATGTCCTCAGGGAGCCCCACTTGTCCTGCGTTTCCCTGCCCCGTGAGTGCATGGTGCCCTGTGCTTTTGACCTTCTAGGATCTTTGCAAACATTAACCCTCTCCCCGTCACAGCAGCTGTGAGGGCAGCACTATCGTCAGCCCCACACACGAGGCAACAGCCGGGAGCCCTGAGCACGAGGCTGATCTTCACAAAGCTTCCATGTGGACTCAGGCTCCTTGTGGGGTGAAAAGCTATGACCAACCTAGACAGCACGTTAAAAAGCAGACACATTACTTTGCTAACAAAAGTCCATCTAGTCAAGGCTATGGTTTTTCCAGTGGTCATGTATGGATGTGAGAGTTGGACTATAAAGCTGAGCGCAGAAGAATTGATGCTTTTGAACTGTGGTGTTGGAGAAGATTCTTGAGAGTCCCTTGGACTGCAAGGAGATCCAACCAGTCCACCCTGAAGAAAATCAGTCCTGAATATTCATTGGAAGGACTGATGCTGAAGCTGAAACTCCAATACTTTGGCCACCTGATGCGAAGAGCTGACTCACTGGAAAAGACCCTGATGCTGGGAAAGACTGAGGGCAGGAGGAGAAGGGGACGCCAGAGGATGAGATGGCTGGATGGCATCACCAACTCAGTGGACATGAGTTTGAGCAGGTTCTGGGAGAAGGTGAAGGACAGGGAGGCCTGGTGAGCTGCAGTCCATGGGGTTGCAAAGAGTTGGACACAACTGAGCCACTGAACTGACTGCAGCGCCCCCTTCAGGCGGCCGGGCCGCTGGGTGTGGCCAGTGTCAGACCCGGGGGAACGTGTCCGGGGTGGGGGTGGACCGGGAATCTCTGAGGGAGAGGAAGGTGCTCGCCAGCCTTCGGGCGTGTGGGTGCCCCTCTGGGACTTCCACCTTAGGGTGTGTCTCAGCCCTTGGTCTCTCCCATCTGAGCCTTCTCTGGTGGCCGCCTGGGCTTTCCCGGGTCACAGGGAAAGTGTCGGATGTCAGCAGGCAGTTGAAATCCGGTGGACAGAGAATAGACTGGAGAGAGCTGTGGGAGGAAGGCGGTCACAGCATGGAGAAAGCATCCTGTTTATTTCTCCTTCGAGAACCCTAGAGCCTTCGGACCCACCTGCAGGGGGGCAGAGGGCCCAGGGTTGCTGGGCCTGCAGAGTGGGGGGCAGGGAGGGAGGGACAGCTGGCACCTGGCAGGCTTCTCCAGGCCGGCGGTGCTTGGCTTCCTCGGCTCGTAGACGCACCGATCCAGTCTCTGCCTTCATCATCACGCGGCCTTCTCCCTGTGCATCAGGGCCCAGGTTTCCCTCTTTTGAAAAGCACACCCGTCATTTTGGATTAAGAGTCCACCACCGCCAGGATGACCTGCTCTTAATCTCTCCCACAATGACTGTTTCTAAACAAGGTCACATTCTTGGGTGCTGGTGGTTAGGGCTGCAGTGTATCTTTCGGAGACACAACTCGACTCGTAAGACTCAGTTTCCTCAAATCTAAGCTGAGAAAAATATCATCGGCCTCACAGGGTTTGAAGAGGATGGAACGGTCAGTGGGCGCGCAGTCCTCTGGCACAGGGCCCGTGCTCATGCTAAACGAACGCTGCCTATCGGTGCGTGCTAAGTCACTTCAGTCGTGTCCGACTCTTGGCGACCCCATGGACTGTAGCCCACCAGGCTCCTCTGTCCACGGGATTCTCCAGGCAAAAACACTGGAACAGGCTGCCATTTCCTCCTCCAGGAATCTTCGCAACCCAGGGATCGAACCTGGGTGTCCTGCACTGGCAGGTGGATTCTTTATTGCCGAGCCCCTGGGGAAGCCCAGATGTGCCTGTATTTATACATGTGTAACTGAGTCACTTTGCTGCCCACCTGAAACACAACACCGTAAATCAACTGCGCTCCAGGATGAACTAAAACATTTTTAATAAAAATAAATAAGTTAAAAAAGACAGAAGACTGAACAAGGAGTGACAGAGAGATGCAGAGAAGAGAGCATCACCTGTGGGGTACCTCCCCACCGCCTGCGCCCGCCTGGTTCCTAGCCCCGCAGCAGAGGGCGCCGCGGCATCTGTGTCTAGCCCCTCCCGGTCTTGGGAGTCCACCAGAGGCTGCGGGTGTGGGTGGAAAGAACCGCCCAGGCAATTCTGATGCAGCTCCCTTCTCCCTCCTCAGGTGAGACCCCTGCTTGGGCCACAGCTCTGAGACACAGGGCCCGGGGCTGTGGGGACAGAAAAGACAGTATCCAGAGCTCCGTCCTGCTCAGGGGACCAGCCCCTGGCAGGTGGGGCAGGTGGTCACGAAGAGTCAAGTGAGAAGAGCCGAGAAGGGGTGGCTGGTCCAGCTCCGGAGCCGTGGCCGAGAGCCCCCATCCTCTCACCACCCGCCCCCTTTAAAACACCTCCCCGGCGGTTTCCATTGCTGCAGCTGGGGCTCCCATGACAGACTGCATCCACTGAGTAGAAACGACTTCTCCCAGCTCCCTTGAGAGCCTCTGAGCAGCCCCGGGATGACCCGCGTCCCTCTCGCGAGTGGACGTCACTGTTGCCCACAGCCAGGATGCCGGCTGCTTGTGGGCCAGGCGGGCCTGCGGGAGCCCTGGGCGGGGAGCGCTGGCGGAGGGGCTCTTCGTGTGCAGGGTGGAGCCGGACCCACGGCCAGTCCTGATGGAGGCCCCGCCCTGTCTCCAGGGACAGAGGAACGGGTCCCAGAGGGAGTGGGTTGAGACACATCCCCTACGCCATTTGCTTTCAAATCCTTGGAAGCAAACCTGGAGGATTCCACACAGCACTGG
Source organism: Bubalus bubalis (assembly GCF_019923935.1). NCBI lineage: Eukaryota > Metazoa > Chordata > Mammalia > Artiodactyla > Bovidae > Bubalus > Bubalus bubalis. Next base: position 116,647,566 of record NC_059164.1, on the reverse strand, counting down.
GCTGGGAGCAGGAAGCTGCCTTCTGCTTTCGGCCCTTCATCTTCACAACAGACTCCTGGACAGAGGGCTACATTTGTCCGAGCCTCAGCAGTCGCATCTGTAAAATGGGTATAGAACACCGACACCCAGCCGATCCCACAGGGCTGCTGAGATGTGTCCCAAGGCGCAGTCCTTGGGACACCCCTGACCCTAACAGAAGTAGAAGCACCGCCTTGGCCCCCGGAGCCCCAGCAGCCGGGCTGGCATCCTCCCCCCTCCCCTCCGCCCAGGCCTGCCCCTCCTCCCGGTCCTTCCCACCCTCTGGGTGATTTGGCCTCCACCTCCGGCCACGCAGACATTCCTGGTGGAATTACAGGAATCACAGCATCCTCAAACAAAATGCCAACTGCATCACTTCCCTGATGGGAAGCCTGTCTGGTGCCCAGCTGCTCACAGAGATCCGGCCATGGCCCCCCATCCCACCCACCCGCCCAAGCCCTGCGCACCCTCTGACCTCCCAGCTAGTCCTCTGACCAAGCGCCCCTCCTCACTGCGTCCACGCCTCCAAGCTCGGCTCACCCCTAAACACATGGCTGGAAGGTCAGCTCCTCTCCAGCGCTCCCTCCCGCCTCACCTCCCCCTCGGCATCACTGGCTCAGCCAGCGCTGGTCACCCTGCCTTGTCACCTGCCTGTCCTGATGTCCCTCCCGGATCCGTGAGCTCCTCTGGGGAGGAGTTCTCCACACATGGCCGCCAGCACCTCACAGGTGCTCAGCAAAGATGCAGAAAGAAGCTGAAACTTGTTCCAGGAATGATATGAGTGGGCAGCGGTAAAACCACATGTGCTGAGCATGACCGTGAACTTGAGGGAGTGCCAGCATTTCGTCTAATCGCTACCACCGACCCTTGGGTCTAGCCTGATGTCACAAATAAGGACGGGGAGCTCAGAAAGATTTAAGTTGCCTCTGTCACAGCCAGTAAGCAGAGGACCCAGACGCAGTCTGTCTGACGCGAAGCCCATGCATATTCATCTGTCCTGGGCTGGTTTCACCTTGCCCGTGGCTCTCCTAGACACGGCTGGGTCCCGCCGCAGAGCAGCCTCCCCGGCTCAGAGAAAGCCGAAGCATGAAGCATGTAAGAGCCCTCATCACAGCTGATGTCCCTGTCCCCAGTAGCAAGACTGACTGGATGCATCACGAGGAGGACAGTGGTGGGCGTGTGGTGTGGGAAGGGCCGCCTAAGGGGTCCATTCCTCCCCTGCTCCTGCACGGGGTAGTGTTGCTAAGAGGCCCAGCGAGGACGTCACTTGGGGAGGGGTGTGGAGATAACCACCCCCAACCCCGGGCCCTTTGGCAGCCGGACGGCCTGCAGCTGGGGACGAAGCCGAGGAAGCCTTCAGACTGCAACCCAACACTCTTTTCCGTGTTAAGACATATATTAAAAGCATAACCGTGTTACGGCGGATATTAAAAGCACAGCCGAGCGGGACTCCCTTCCAGGAGGGTTTTCATCAAGTGCGTGGGCCCCCAGGACCGCGGGGACCCTGAGTGGCTGCCCCAGGCCCTCCGCCTGGCCGCAGTCACCCTGGGCCCCTTGCTGCTCAATTACTCCCATCATGAGCCGCTCCTCAAGCAGGGGTCATTCCTCTCGTCGAGCTAAAATCAAACATCGTACGTTTGAAACAGCAGTCAGAGGAGCAAAGTGTTCAGAGAGGCGGCCGTGCGGTGTCTAGGGAGAAAGGAGAGACCGGGTGAGCAGCTACGTCCTCGGCGGGGCTGTGGGTCAGTCCTTGTGGTCCACACCCATGGACAAGCGCTCCTCGGGGCTGGCGCTCAGGGGTGGGGAGCATCAAGCCCTCATGCCCCGATTTGCCAGAGCAAAACACTCGCAATAGGAAAGGACGTTGTTGGGGGCAACGCCCGCTCCAGAACCTGCCTGTCTCCCCAGACCCCCATCCCAGTCTGCCACCGTGCCTGGAAGACGACTTGAGAAGGGCCGCAGTGTGGGGACTGCGAGGGTGGGCTTCCAGGCTGCGGGCAGAAGCAGGCCCCGCTGGTCTGGATGCCCTGGGCCTCGGTGGTCGTGGCCAGGCTCCATCACCAGGGCGGGGAGAGCCAGGCTGCCCCCTCCAGTCCTGCCGGGGCATCCAGCATAGAAAGAGCCACCGGGGGCTCCTTCAGGGCCGCAGTCTCGGCTCAGCCCGAGATCTTCTGAAGGTGAAGCCTGGCCTTTCCAAAAACCAGCCTGGAGCAGGCATTTCAAACCCAGCCTGTACAAAACCGTGGTTCCCTCCTCTTCCCAGGCTGGCTGCCCCGGAGGCCGCTGGTAACACGTGGAGAAGGCGGCCTGGAACTCTCCGAGGGTGGTGCCTGGCTTTGTGAGCAAAGCAGTTACCTTAACACGGAAGGAAAACGCGCTCTGGCACAGCTACGGCGATGGGCTCAGAATGGAGATTCTAGAGACAGCATCACTCATTTAAAATCGGATTTTCATTTTTCTTCCAGCCAAAGTCCAGCCTAATTCCTGAAGCCCAGTTCCTGAAGCCAAACCAAACAAAACCAAAAAACCCAAAACTGTTTTTTTGTTTTCATTCTTTCCACAGAAAACAAACGCATCTACTCTCAGTGGTGGACTGCTATTTTTTTTTTAAACATTTGTTGATTTTTTTTTGTATATTTTTACAACTTCTTTCCAACATTTAGGATGAAAATGCCCCAAACCTCAACGAATTCTGCAGCGCTCCCATTTCGTGTTTCCGCAGCCCACGATGCAGCAGCATCCTGCTCTGAGGGTCTCTTCGCCCTCAGGACCCCTGTCCCCTCCATCCCCTGGAGGTCCCCTGGCCTCTGTCCCATGTCTTCATCCTCACCATCCGGGGGCACGCCAACGACCACACGGAGAAAGCGCCCCCTTCCCCAGGGGATGGGGTCCCGGTGGGACCAACTCAGCCATGATCCAGGGAAGGGTTTGGAGATGGGCCCTGTGGGCTCCCAGACGTTTCAGTCCCACAGCCGTCTGCCCTGAAGATGCGGAGATGGAGGCGCAGGCACGCAGACACCTGGGTGCCTGGGTGACTCGCAGATTCCCGTCCCATCTGGCCTGTAAACGCCGATGCCAGGGTGCAGGCAGGCCGCTTCCTTGGGCCTCACCGGCTGCTTTTCTCTGGACACTGTGGGCAGCCTTGGAACCTGTGCCTGTGAGGAGCGTGCATTATTAATTCCGCAGCATCCGTCTCGGGCCCTGCATACTGAAAGTGGTTCTCTGACATCCTAAAGGCTCCGGCGGCCGAGGGTCCTCCCTGGTGGGGACGGGGAGCTCGCGCGCCCTGCCAGCCTGAAGGTTGGCCCTCTGCCCTCGCACACAGGGGCTGTCACAGCATTTCTTTTTTTAAAATAAAACTGCAAAATACCTGCTTTCCTCTTTTCAATTCTCCCATGTTTTCCGAGAGCCACCACCCTGTGAGTCTGTATGGGTAACGCTTTTCCCCCCCTCACACAGGCACAATTTGGGAAGAGACTCTCCCTGTTTGCAAGAAATAACGTTGGGTGTGTTTTGGTTTGGAGTTCACTCCTGTGGAGAGGGACCCCAGGCCCCACTGCCTCGGTGCTGGGTCCCAGAGTGGGCTCCTGACCCGAGTGAGGCAGCCTGGCGTCCGTTCGTCCATCAATCCACCCATCCTCGGCCTCTCTGTCCACATCACAGAGCCGGTGACCACCGAGCACCATGGGCTCCAGGACCGGATTCCTGAGCGTAAGCCAAGCATGTCTGTAAGAGTCCCCTTCTCGTTCTGCAGGAGAAACACTTGGAAGGAGTTTCCCACGCGGGATTGGAGTCCGGGTCTCCCCGGCTCGGCTCAGAGCATCGGGTCCCCTTGGAGGCTGATGGTGGCAGGTGGGGGGTGGTGACTTCAGCATGACGACCCTCAGACATGCGTGCTGCCCCCACCCCTAGCACAGAGCAACACACCGAGCTTACCTTGGAGCTTCCCCGGCGCTGGTGGCAGGTGCCGGGCAGGGGCCCACCAGCCTGCCTCTCCACCAGCACCGGGGTGACCGGGGGGAAGAGGACAGTACCACGCACAGGGAAAGGGAGGGGGCACGCGGGCGACAAGCCCCTTCAGCCACAGGGGGTCCGGCTCCGGACTATTATCTTCGCATGAGTCACTGAAGGTTTGGGTTTGCAGAACGGTCACTCCCACAGCCAGTAAGTAAGTGATCCAGGACTTTCCTCCCTTTCCATGATGGGGGCTGAGGTGTGCAAAGTCTTCCCCATCACAGGGGCAGGGGTCAGGGGGCTGAGCATCGCGGCTCGCCCTGCCCTGCCCTGCACCCTCGCCCTCCTCCACCTGCTCTCAGCCCGGGACGGACATTCTGGACAGCCAGTGAGCTCCTCGCCCTGGGGTCCAGGTGGGCTCGGGCAGAGAGAGGGCCGGAAGCCAGAGGTGGAGGAGAGTGAGAGGTGTCTGCAGGATCCCCGAGGGCCACTGCCTTTTCCCCGCCCCACCCTCGAGGTTCGGGCTGCTGGTGGTGACGGCCCCCTGGCACACCATCTATACTGTCACCTGGGCTCCCCACACTGAACCCACGACTCAACACTCTTCTCCGTTTCCCCCTTAGGAAGGGGCTGGCACTTCCTGCCATCTGATGATTAACTCAAAGTCGTTCACAGACGTGTTATCTTTGGGGTGAAGCCCACCCTTTCACAGCTTCCCAGGTGGCGCTAATGGTCAAGAACCTGCCTGCCAATGCAGGACATATAAGAGATGTGAGTTTGATCCTTGGGTTGGGAAGATCCCCTGGAGGCGGGCATGGCAACCCATTCCAGTCTTCTTGCCTGGAGAATTCCATGGACAGAGAAGCCTGGAGGGCTATAGTCCATGGGGTCGCAAAGAGTCGGGCACAACTCAGCGACTTGGCACCCACCCCCCTTTCACAGGCCCTCTCCATGGGCGCCTCCCAAGCCACTGGTCCACGCTGACTTCAGCCAGGGTGCACCACCTCCAGGAGCACCCGCAGGTCATGCCCACTTCCTCTTGGCCTCCCTGAGGCTGCTCCTTGGCCGGAACTGGCCCGTATCTGCCTGATCACCCTGGTAGCACCTTTAATGACCTCTCTCCTGGTTCTCTTGTCCCTTCCTGCCAGAATCCTTCCCTGATCTCAGACCAAGTACTAAGCCAAGTGTCATGCTCACATTCCTGGAAGCAGCCTCCTTTCCACCTCCCCCCCCCCCAGCACAGACAGCTCAAGGTCCCCCTGCTGGGCGGGGGGACAGAGCTGACTGGCCTCTGGACCCTCCTGCATATGGGGGCTGGCTCCTTCTACTCAGGAGAAGGGCGTCACCACGAGCCTCCTTTGCCGGGGGCTGCACGTGGACCGAAGGTTGACTCGGCAGAATCACAGGAGCGTTGACAGGCTTTGGCCTCAAGACATTGGACTGAAATTCTGCCTCCACGACTTGCTGGCTGGGCACCTCGACCAGGACCTGACCTTCAGGCCTGGGATTCCTTGCATTGCTTTGGAGGGTTGTAAGAACGACCACCACCCCGCTCTTGCCTGACCCAGGGAGGAGGCGGCCTGGCTTGAGGCCCCTGCACCGGCCCTGCGACCTGGGCAGTCTGAGGTATCATGGGACCACTCAGAACCTCGGTTTCTTCTTTGAGAAACTGTGGCTTTGGAGGAGTGTCTGACCTTTCATCAGAGGGAGCAGCCCCTGGGGCTGGACCTCATGTTCCCCTCCAGTCTGAATTTCTCCCTCCTAGAGCTAATCGTCCTTTTTATCTTGTTCTGACTCACAGTTCAGATTGCCTCCCCCCAACACTCCTTTGTCCAACGGTCCCGTGGCCCCAGGAATCTTAGGCCAAAGGCTTTTCCATGACCATGACTGCATCCCCAGTAAAAATGCACCACTGGGACTTCCCTGGTGGCCAGTGGTTAAGACCCCACGCTTCCAATGCAGGGGCGAGGGTTCGATTCCCGGTCAGGGAACTCAGATTTCCCCATGCGTTGCCGCAAAAAAAGAAAAGAAAAAAATGCATTGCTTTTTAGACACAGGGGAACTGAAGGAAAGAGAACAGATGAAATGGAGTTTAATTGACCACCTTTAGCACAACAGCCCCACGGCACTCACACTCTCATGAGGGTATATCCACAACCCCATCTCCAAATTAAAAATGGCAAACAGTTTTTCCTACAAGAGACCTTGTGCTGTGGGCTAAGTCGCTTCAGTTGTGTCCAACTCTTTGTGATCCCATGGACTATAGCCTGCTAGTCTCCTCTGTCCATGGGGATTCTCCAGGCAAGAATAGTGGAGTGGATTGCCATGCCCTCCTCCAGGGGATCTTCCCAATCCAGGGAGCAAACCCAAGTCTCTTATGTCTCTTGCATTGCCAGGTGGGTTCTTTACCACTGGTGCCACCTGGGAAGCCCAAAAGAGCCCTTAAAGTAAGCCCTTGGACAGGCCAGAAAACTCAAAAGGCTTCAACAGGCTGAAACCCAGCGGTGTGACCCACAGACCAGCTCTGTCTTCCCCGCGCCGGGATGGAAGGCTGAGCGCTCTGGTCCAAGAAACCAGAACCCCTGCCCCAGGTCGTCCGCTCTTGGCTGAGGACGCCTCCCAGATGATACGCCGTGACTACGGCAAATGGCTGCCTTTGGACACCGCTTAACACTCTTCAAAGTCCCTTCCATTTTCCCGTTGAGGCACCTCACAACCCACGGAGCTGGCTTTCATAGCCTCGTTCTGTGATGACAGAACAGCCTGCCTGAGAGACCGCGTGAAGAGAGGAAACGCCCCTTCCATACCTGGACTCAGGCAAAGCAGCCCAGCCCTGGCCCCTTCTGGCACACTCCCCGAGCTCTGCAGAACGCCCTGTGCTGACCAGGTGGATCCGCCTTGACCCACCCACTCTGTGCAGACACTCCACCAGAGGAACTCCAGTGTCTGGTCTCAGACACGGGAGGAGGGGGCCGGGGTGGCCACTGAGTCAAGCTGAGAGGTCCGTCCAGACATCAAAGCCTGGGCAGTGGCTTGTGATAACCGTTCACTCCCAGCAGCAGAGCTGATGCTCCTGTAGGCACTGGCCTGGTGCCGTTTAACCCCCACACACCTGCCTCCCGCTCTAGAAAGTGGGGAGTGATGAAAATGCCACTGCCACAGACTTGCCAGGAGGACCGTGTGAGCTGATCCATGGAGTGTGTGTGGGACAGCGCTGGTCCCCAGTACCTGCTGCCTGAGCATCCGAGTGATGGTGGCAGCATCTCAGCTCTGGACAAGCACTCACTCAGAATTCTGCTGTGCGGGGACAAGCCTCACTGTCCCTACAATTCCACCTGTGCGCAAGATCGGGAAACGAAGGGCTGGCAGGGAAGAGCATCTGCTTCCTCCGCAGGCTGGAGGAAGCAGCAGGCTCTTTGGGAGGTGAAGGTGCTCCATCTGAGACCAGAACACTTCCTCGGCCTGAGGCATCAACCCATAGTTGGGGGCTGAGTCTCACGTTCACTCCAGCCACCGACCTCGTGTGTCATTTACCAGGGGTGCAGAAGTCCTGGCTACCGAGCCACAACAGCCATCTGGTCTACCTGATTGCCCTCTGCGACACCAGCCTGCTCAGGCAGGGTATGAACTCCAGCACACGCAGGCTGGAACCCTGAATTTTCTGGGTTGGGGACCGCTTGTCCAGGTTTTAATCCACTTCATCTCTTTCCGTATGGCAACAAGACTTTTATTCCCCTATATACCAGAGCTTAGGGTAGAAAAAGAAATGTTTGAATTTATGCTACCATAAGTCCTGTCTTCTTGGGACACAATTTCCAGGCAAAGGGGCTTAAATTAGTAAAATGTGCCTTCTATTCCCATGGAGAAAGAGGTGGTAGAGATGCTTCTGAAAGTGAAAGTCGCTCATTTGTGTCCGACTCTTTGCGACCCCATGGACTATACAGTCTGTGGAATTCTCCAGGCCAGAGTACTGGAGTGGGTAGCCTTTTCCTTCTCCAGGGAATCTTCCCAACCCAGGGATCGAACCCAGGTATCCCACATTGCAGGCAGATTCTTTACCAGCTGAGCCATCTGGGAAGCCCAGAGATGCTTGTACTTGAATTAGACAGCTACACATGCTTGCCTGTGAAAGGCTCTACCTGGGGATACAGGAGGAGCGAGGTTCGGTGTCAGGACCGCCTGGGAAACAGTACCACTGCACCCCGGGGTGCACGCCGCGACAGACCGTGGTCCTGGCGCTGTGGAGGCCCAGGGCGGGGCCCTTCCCAGCCTGGATGGGGAGCCGGTTGGGGAACAGTACCCGGAGGAGGTCTTCTCGGGGAGGTGTCTAGCTTTGGTAGTTTATGATACAGATTCCGAGAATCTGAACTGAAAGAGACCTCTGTGCTCAGGACGTTTTGACAGTTAAAGAAAACAAAGACAGTCTCTCTGGAAGCGAGAGCTGTGGCTCACAGGCGGCTCGCCTGGCCTGGGCCCCCCAGCCTGGCCCCACCAGGCGCACTCCCGCTCCCAGGGCTTTGAGCGAAGGTGGCTACCCGGGTCCTCCTGCCAGGGACTAGCTAGCAGGGGCAGGCTTAGGGGGAAGAGACCCCAAAGGTAAGTCAGAGGGTCTCCACCTTGGCACTGCTCAGAATCACCGGAAGGGCTTTAACATGCTCCCTGGGGGCTCCGCACGCAGCCAGAAGGTGCTGGAATCCAGAGGCCTGAGCTCGGTGCACAAAACCGGATATCCTGTGTCCAGGTTTATTTTAGGTTTTAACATTTTTTTTTTTAATTGAAGTCTAGTTGATTTACGACACTGTGTTAATTTCTGCCGTACAGCCAGGATTCAGTGACGGTGTATACATATTCATTCGCTTTACATTCTTTCCCACCGTGGTTATCACAGGATACTGAACACAGTTCCCTGTGCGCCACAGGAAGGCCTTGCTGCTCACTCTGGGGTCTTGTTTGGTGTGCGCAGCCTGCTGGGTGTGTGGGACAGAGGATGGCTTTTCCGTTTCCAGGAGGAGGCCGACCTGTGGGGGCCAAGGGGCCTGTCAAACATCACAGATGTGACGAGAGGCGTGAAGTAGAGTCCACGAGCTCAATGCCTGACCCCTGTCGGCCAGAGGTCCTGGCTGTGAGTCTCCGGACTCAGTGGAGCTGCTGCCGAGGGCACAGCTATGAGTTCCCAAGGACCCCTTGCTTTCAAGGGGGCCACAGGGCCCCACATCTCCCCGGGATGAGCTGTTTCATCACAGATGCCTCGTGCGGGCTGCAAGCCTGGGCTGCCATGCGTAGTCCCGGCGCCCCTGGATGCCAGCTCTCAAGGGACGAGGGGCTGGGGTGATGGCTCCAGGGACAAAGGTGGCTGGAGCATCCTGGGTCTCCTGGAGGACAGTTGGCCGAGGAGGAGGCCGGCCTGCTCCCCGGGAGCTGCGAGGGGGCCTGCCAGGACCCCCACTCTGTGCTGCCAGGGCCTCATGGCCTTCTAGGACTCACAGTCCTCTCTCGGGGCCCCCGGGGCCACCCTCAGGCCCGAGAGGAGCAGAGCACAGAGGAGAAATGATTCTCGGAGGCTCAGCGGGAGAAGGCAGCCAGTTTGGGGGTGCTGTACCCACAGGCCGAGCAGCACTGGGACCAGCGGCCACCACCAGGCCCTGGAAGAGGCTCTCAGACACCCAGCTCCAGAACTTCTTGTCTGTGGTTTCAAGTCATCCGGTTCACGAGGCTTTGTCATGGTCACCCCAGGAAGCTATCAGAGATGGGTAAAGTGCTGCTGGACAGAACTGTGGGGAGGCCAGGGAAGACTGTGCAGGCCAGCTCTAGCAACCCCAACACTTGCAAGGAGGCTGTGCAGGGAGATGGATGGAGACGGGGGACCTTTTAGAGGTGCCCAAGTCCATAACCCCATGTGACAGCCAGGCACAGCCCAGCAAGGGCACCAGGGTAGAGAGGGCTGAGGCCAGAGCCCCCACCTGGGGGTCCTTCCTGGGAAGCAGGGTGGGTGTGAGCCCCTAGAAGATGACCCTTGCCCTCTTGGCCTCCCTAGCCTCCAGTGGGTGTCTAGGACACAGAAGAGGCTCAGAACAAGCCGATGGCCGTTTGTTGCCCCTGGACTGGCCGCCACCCACGTGACCCCCGGCCCCCTTCACATCCCAGCCTGGAAACACTGAAGCATGAGAGGTTTGAGAACAGTGCCAGGGTACTCCCTCCCGAAATGAAATCAGCCGCTCAGCCAGACAGTGAGAGGGCCTCAGCCTCCGGGGTGGGGACGGGAGGAGCTTGGGACAAAGTATATCTTTATTTTCATGCGGCTGTACAACTGGCAGGCCCGGTCCGGCCCAGCCAGGACCACTCCACCGAGGGGATGGCCCCAGGACCCACACTGGCCCTCTTGCCTCCCCTCCAGCCTGCGCCCACTCTCCCTGATTTGTTTCACTTGGAGAAAGACTTCTGTTTTGATTTAGCTACACTCCCGTCATCTCTTATACATGCGAGCGCCTCCCCCACCCCAGGTCATGCTAGGAGGTCCATCCCCCACGTGGATATCTAAGGCCTCTGGGGACTTTCCGGGACTCCACCAACCCGGCAATGGGGTTTAAGCAAAATGTTTGCACTAGTCTTTCCTGGCGGGTTGACTTTGCACAGAAAACAAAATACTCCCGCCAGAAGCAACTTGCGAAGTGGCCACGCACTCAGGGTTTTCCCGGATGAGACCTGCTCAAGGTCACACCAAGAGTCACAGGGTCACACTCAGGGTCACGCTCAGGTGGTTGGTGACAGCCGGGCACCCCCAGGAACGGGTCCCTCCTGCCTGCTCATCTGCCCCTTTCTTTCTCCAGCTCCTTCATGGCCACCCCTGCCCCCTCCCACCAAGTCCCCAGCCCATCCTCCCACCCGCCCCCACCTCCCAGGCAGCTGTGCCTCCGCTGCCACCTCCAGGAAGCCCGCAGGCCTCTCTTTCCAGACCTACTGAGGAGGCTTTGGGATGAGAGCCTGAATCCAAGTAGGGTTGCAGGTGGGGGCGGGTGGTCTCGCTCGATGCATCCAGCCCCCGGCTCATCACAAAAAACTCAAGGCCCTGGTGAAGGAAGGGGGAAGACGGCCAGGCCCTGCCTCCTTGCTGCCCTGAGCCTCCCGCCTGCGGTTCCCGGTTCCCGCTGGCTCACCCGCGCTCCGAGGCGCCGGCGTGGTGGGCTGCGGGCTCCGGGGCGCGTCCCTGTCGTGACCCCGGCCCGGGTCGGTCCCATACACTCGCCTCGGCGGCCTTGGACATCCGACCGCGAGCCGGGACCAAGCAGTGTCCGGCGGGTGGTCCCCGGGCGCGCTCGGGGCTGGGGCAGGGTGTCGGCCCCCACCCACCGTCCGCCCGGATCCGCCAGCAGGCGCGGCCGCGGGCCAGGGCCGGAAAAGGAGGGTCGCCCCACACTCACCGCAGGCGCTCCTTCTGGAACCGGGGGTCTTCCTTCCCCTCTGAGAGCCGGTGTCCGAGTCAGCCTTCCCCGGGCTCGCCTCCCGCCCCTTGCACACACGCACACGTGCACACACACGCGCGCAGACACACAGGCCCACTTGCACACACGCCCCGCGCATCGCACTGGCTCTCAGAGGCCGGGTCCGGGGGAGGGGGCGGACCGCAGGCACCGGCCCTTGGGGTGCAGAGGAAGGATCCAGAGGCCTCCCCGCGCAGGGCCCCGGGAAGGGAGGGGCCGCGGCCGCAGAGAGCTCTGCCGCTCCACCTCCAATCCCGCGAGCGGGCAGAAGCCAACCCCGGAGCCTCGGCAGGGGACGAGAAAAGCCGGTGCCCGCGGAGACGAGGGGTCGTAGGACTGACCGAGGCTGGCCTCCGCCCGCGGACGCGGGGCGGGGGTGGGGGCGCTGGAGCCCGCGCGCCGACGCCCCCTCCCTGCCTTGCCCTGGGCAGCGCAGTCCTGTCCGCCCGGCTTTGCCCAGATCCCCTGGAGGCGGAAGATGGAAGCTGGCTTTTGTCTGACCTGGTCAGACAGCCGTTTTGTGGGATAAAGGCTTAACGCTCGGTGAACACGCAGAAAAAGCTCAGCGCTGGCCCTCTGACAATCCCATTGTTTGGGGCCTGAGCCCAGCGGTTTGGTCTGAAAGCGCCAAGTTCATGACATTTCAAAGAGAAACGATACTGGGAGTCGGGGGTAGGAAGGGGGAGGGCGGGGTGGGCAGGAGAGACAAAATCCTAAAAGGAGATAACAAAATTTGACTCCTTGGCCCCCGGTCTTCCTCGGAGGCCCCCTTCAGAGCCCTTCAGACCAAGTCCCTTTCTCAAGACACATCTGCACTGGGAGCCGAGCTGATGGAGTCAGCGTCGCCAGGGGCTGCAAGGTGAAGGTGTGAAAAGATGCTCTAATAAGCACTGTGGAAGCTTCCAGGACTATTAGCAAAGCCCGAATTCATTAGCACAAGCTCCCATTGTCTGCACCGCCTGGCAAGATGAGATTTTTGTCAAGGTCTACGTGACATTTGTTACTTTAGGTGACAAAATGAGTTTATTTTAAAGAGCTAGAGTGCTATTGTTTTCCTCTCATTTTTATTATTATTACTATATCCTTTTAAACACACACACACTTTTCTGAGCCAGGGAGCAAAGGCGCTTCCATTTTTAGTGTTTAATTTGTTTAATGTGCCTCTGTGAAAGCAAATAATTGGGAGAGAAAGCGGAGGAGTCAGGAAATTGAATGTGTTTTGTCTCCAGCCAAGTTTCCCTTGAGTGATTTCGTTTGCTTTCTGTCTCGCTGAGCAGGCTCCGCTTTCCTACGTCCAGCCGGCTGGGCCTCCGCGCGGCCCTCCGCCCTCTGTCCGGGGAAGCTGTCCTCTGGAAGAACAAAACAGGCCTTCCAGAATGATGCTAACGCGAGGAGAAAATAGGATTAGGCAAAAGTATCAGCAAGGTAAGTCGGATTAACAGCAAGGTTCAATACATTTTGGCGTTCCTGTTCAGTTTTTAATTCTACAAAGGTATATGTTTCCCTTCCCTGGTTTTATTTAAAGAGGCTGTTTGTTTGTGCCCAAGAGGTAGACGATGAGCGATAAGGCTCTGTGTGGAATTGGAAACATATAACCTTGCAAAATGACATTTCGCCCTGTAGAGTGTGACACGCTCGGCAGATAAAGGCAGAGTGCCGACGCCGGCTCTTTGTTAACGCCTTTTGCCCCCTGGCGTCGCTTTGATGGAAGGACACCCCCCTCGTGCTGCAGCAGAGCGTCTGCCTGCCGGCTCCATCCCCGCAGGCAACCGGGGAAATGCCTCCTGGCCCTGCCGCTTTTTAAATACCCCAAGTTGGTGTTTAAACACTTATAAACAGGCACTGGCGATCGCGAAGCCAGGGGAGCAGAGAGTTTGATGGCAAAGACTGGTTGTCTGTACTGCTGGAAAGACGGAGATGGCCCTGCACTTCGTCACGTGCAGATTTAGTCTTCATTTGTTAATCAGGCTCCTCCGTCTGTCCTAAATTAATGCAATTCTTTGGGGCAAGGCAAGGGGGCATTAATCATTGTTTCAGTTTGCAGATCGTTTAGCAATAAACTTGGCAGGGGGCTGTGGTTCCCTGGGTAGTCCCCCCAAGGAAGTTGCTGCCTCTGCCACTGTCTGGGGCATTTCTGAAGGTCCTTTCCAAGACGAACTGCAGACAGAGAGCAAGAGGGGAAAGAGTCCACCCCAAAGGCTTTCAGAGTTCTGGCTGAGAGGGAAACGTGTTTGAGAAAGCTTAAGGAAGGCCAAAGGAAAAGAAAGTTCTGCTTGGTGAGCGTTTCCCACTTTGGAGGAGGCCGGGACAGTCACAGGATTTCTGTCTCCATTTCAGACTTGTCGTAGGCGGTAGGGCATGGTTTGGAAACGTGAATCTCCAGAGACAGAGCAGGGTCCCCAAGAGAACTAGGCAGGGCCGGAACTCTGGGCTCCTATCAGCTCTACAGAAGCGATGGAGAAGTTTGTTCTGTCTGAGCGCTGGCTCTGACCTGCCTTGTTACCTGCGGGCTTCCTGCAGCAAAGCTGGAAAATTCCTGATTTTGTGTTTCTATAGTGTTCTGTAGGTGATGCATTTAGTAAACCCAAGAAGTCTATAATTCCGTTTTGATTAGTGAAAAGTGAGTCTGGGTTTGTTTTGTTGTTTTTAAAAATTTCTGCCTCTTTTGGGGGTTGAATGCAGATATGTGTGTATATGAGAAGGAATGAACTTTTGCAAAGCCAGATCTTGCTGATTCCTTGTTTTAATGGCCCGGTCTGCTGATTCACGCACGAATGGCTCTTTTACAACTGATCAATAATCTAGCTCATTGCGGAGGCCGCCGAGGTCCAGGACCTGTAATTCTCTCTTAGGTGGGAATAAGACTCACCACCTTTGGAGTTCAAACTCTGCTCTGGTTACCCAGTACCTACACTTTTAAAGTTATTTATTTCCATTCGACGGCAGACGGTTCTAAAGGCCTGGAGAGTCTGGACCTTTTTGCCTCCTCCTCTCTCTCGTTATCTTTATGCTGTAGCATCTTTCAAGGGCTTTCCTTTCCCAGAGCCCATACCTGTAATGGAGGTTTCCGTTTTCCCAGCTGTCAGCTCCAGTACCCAGCCCAGAGGCTGCGGGAGGAGGTGTGGTCCACTCCCCTCCCTCCTCCTTCTGCCTCGTGGTGCTGGAGCCTTGAGCTTGTGGTTCCCAGACTGGAACATGTTGCACAAATGTCCCCCTAGAAGAGAAGGACAGAAGGAGAGTTCTAGAGCTGTTGTGTGCTGATGGATATGCAGGAAGCATCAGCGTGCACACTCGCTCGCACACCCGTCTTTGAGCTTGGGATTCAGATCCCTCTGCTGTTTCTCGGTGTCACCGAGCTGGTTTGTAACCAGCGGATGTATTTATTAGGGGGATATTGTCCTCCTTCTTCTAGCAGCATTGTTGCTTTACCTGAAAATTAAAAGCAAAGATGCAGCATCCTCCAGGGAGAAAGAGGACAGTCCAGACTCCCTTCAGGACCTCGGCCTGCACCCCCTGCCTCTCCATCTCCAGCCCACAGACACTGCAAATAATAACCCCACCACCACCACCGCCGGAGAGGTGGGCAGGCTCTTGGCCTTTGTGCCCTTGTTGGCCTTGGGACTGGCCACCTCCAGCTCACTCTGCTTCCGGGCTCTGGGGGCTTGCTGACTGCAGGGCTGGGGGTTTCCGGTGCTGTAGCGGCTCTCCTTGGCAAAGGCCCTCGAGGAGCATGGCTGCCCAAGCCACGGTTCAGGCCTGAGCCTGAGCTTGGAGGGGTTTTGTTTTTGTTCGGAGAGGGGTTTTGGAGACATGACATGCTTGCAAAGCCTAGGGGAAATACGAAGAGAATGCTGGCAAGAATCCAGCCCCAGCACCAAGGAGGTCAGCGAAGCCAGGTTTTAGGAAGCCCTGGTCAGGTTTGTGGGTGCTAGAGAGAGACCACGTTGGGTCTGCAGGGTTGACACTTTGGGGTGGACCCCCACATTAGGAATCCCCTTCCTTTGCAAACCTGGAGGATGGGCTTCTCGCTGCAGGCCCACTTAGAGGAAACAAGTCCTTGCATAACCACAGATCCCTGTATCAGGTGGGGAACCCCAATCTGAAAGGGAGAGATGGAGAGCTTTGGAAACCTGCCACTCCAGTGATGAGAGATGGGGAAAGCAAATTCATTTCCACTGGGCTGCTGTACAGTAGGTTTGAAGAGAACAAAGCAAAAACTATTAATGTGTGTAAGTATATATACTTACTTCGTATTAGTCTTGTCTAAATATAGCTTCATTGGGTGTCTTCACCCCCTGAATTGAGCAGAGTCCAAAAGCTGTCTCTTGGCCAAGTTCACACACATCAGCTCTCTCCCTGGGCATCTCCATGCATCTTATTTACCCTAAAGTTTATTCAAACTTATTTTTGAAGGCAGTTTTATTTGGCTTGTAAAGACTTTAACTCATCGGGTATGCACTGTAAAAGTTTTGAAGTCAAATGCCAGCCCAAATTCCAAATCGAGACGTTAAATATTTGTTTTTAATTTTCTGGCTCAAACATGTTAACTAACAGAAATGATTCTTTCTGCTCTAATATGCATGCATAAATGGACTTGTTATTAGAACCCTCCCTTAAAACAGCATTTGCTTCCTGCCCTGACACATTGTGCTTGAAAACTCCATTCTTAGAAGAAATTTTAATATGTACAAATAAAGAGCAAGTGCTTGACCTCAGGGTACTTTGGTCCAGGAGGCAGGACACAGAGGACACAGCATTCATGTTATTATTTGAGTAGCTTGATTATAGAGCAGTTTTAGTAAAAGAATGTATTTTGTGGGAAATTGTAAAAGGGCTTACTTCCCAGAAAATATTGGCACCAAAGTCCTCTTAACAGTTGTCCTTTTCAATATTATAATAGAAGATTGGATAAGTAAATTTGGAATTTTGTAAAGAATTTCAGGGTTTAATTTGCCAAATATTTTAGCTGTGTTGCATTTTTTTCATTTACCTATTTATACATGTCACTTTCTTGAATTAGCAAATCGCTCTTCACTGAGTGTAACTAACTGACAGAGAATATGAATAAGTTTGGAAATAACCTCACACCTGACCTGGACATCGTTGGGAATGGAACCACAGAGAACTGTCTTCTCTGCGGAGGGGTGTTTTCAGGCTAATCAAACTGCAAACAGTTTAAAAATCCTGCTCAAACTAACATCCATGTCTGATGGAAGAGGTGCCGTCTGACCGTAAACCAAGGCAGGACCTATCATTAAGAATCAGTGTTCCCACATCTTCATATCTGACTTTTTTTAAAGGGCCCTTTTGGGAAACATGCATCTAATGCTTAGGGAGATGAGTGTTAGGCACACACCAGTCACGTAGTAACAGCCTTGATCGGGGAGCTATTTACTTGGTCTCTGCTTTATCCTCCAATTCTTAAGGAAACAAAGATGCCGCCTGCCCACCTCTTCGAGGGGAAACTCGTTTTCCTTTCTTGTGGAACACACACTAAGGGCCCTCTCTTGCCCTAGACCAGGTTTTAACTCTCCTGATTAATGCCCGCTGCACCTCCTGGAGTGACCTGAACTGCCTACCTCTCTTTTCGGCCAAGCAGGGTTCACATGGAGTCTGCCCTTTACGGCATCCACGTGTCCCCTGCATGACACACAGGTGGAGAAGGTGGCCATGTATAACCAGAGCTACGTAGGTTCTAGCTGGTCTGTGGTCTCCTGGCAGCTTGAGTCCACGAAGCCCCCTCCACCCCAGAGCGGAAAGGAAAGGGAGACACGGCTTTCAGGTTTCCGAGGTGCACAGGGATGGCAGGGCTTCTAGGGGTCGTTTCTTTTCACCAAACTCAGGGATTTAGCAGGTCATCAGGTAATTCGTTCAAGAACGTACTCTGTAGCCAACACCATTTTAAATGTACCAAGAGAAGCTTCCCTCTCGCTGAGATCTAGGACCGCCTTGGGGGAGTCCTTGCTGGCACACAGCGAAGAAGGCAGACTTCCCCTTCCCGGGATCTTACGGGAGACTCATCGAGTGCTGTGCGCGCCCACTCCTGGCTCGCTCCTGTCCTGGTGGGGCTGGTGATGGAAAGGGGTGGCAAAGGAAGGGACAAGGGGCTATCTCCCTTTCACTTTTGCTTGATGCTGCCTGTTAAACACAGCAGGGCGGGGGTAGACAGAGAACTCCCCTATTAGCGCTCCATCCCCGCTGCCTTCGCCTCAGCTAAGAGCTGCCCCTCTACTGTAAAAAGCGACCCCGTTCCCTACACTGCTAGAAACGCGGCTGTGAGATTTGGCTGAATCAAGCTGCATTGGCTGCCAGCACGTGGGTCCGGGCGTGGGCGCGTTGTGCGTGCACGGGGACGCGTGTGCACGGGGACGCATGTGCACGGGCACCGTGCGAGGCGTCCGCGGTTCAGACCGGCTCCTCCAGGCGCAGCAGCCGCGGGCTGCGTTTGAAAGGCGGACGAGGGTGCAAGAGGTCGAAGGGGCAGCGGGTCCAGGGGAAAGAAGAGAGACAATTAGGACCTGTCGGGGTGCCTGCACTCTCCCGCCTTCTCTAAGTGACCTTTACGCCCGTGGCGGCGAGGAAGTAAACAATATTGATCAGGTTCTTCCTTGGGTTCCACGGGGCCGCGCTCCGCTGTGCAAAATGAACCATTAGCGGACGCTATTGACCGAGCGCGCTGGCGGCCTCTCTCCCATTCACCCGTCCTCGAGTAATGAATTCGTCCATTTAGAAACATTACAAGGAATATTGGAGATTGACTGCCAGAGGAAGTGACACTTGACCCTTGCATCCTGCGCCCTGGAGGGGACAGCAGCCCGGTTTCAAAATAGCAGTCCCCGAGCAGCGCCGCGCGGCGGTGACCGGCCGCCGCCCTCCGGAGCCTCTCCGGGTCCCCTCGCCCGCCCCTCCCGCCCGTCAACCCGCGTTCCCCGCTCGACGAACCTTCCCGCAGCCGCGTTTCAATCAAACTCACTGGGATGGCACCGAGCAGGCGCCAGGGACAAGAAACACCGCGCGGGGCTACAACGCGCGAACATGCCGAGCCGCGCGCTCCGGCGCCCTCGACCACGCGCGCTCCGCTCGCCGCGACCCCACCCGGCCCGCGCCGATCGCCGAAGGAGCTGGGGTCCGCGGGGTCGCCCCCTGCATCCCGGCCCCCGCTCCCGCGCCCCTCGCTTCAGTCTCCGTAGCGAACCCGGCGGGCACTTGCGCTTGGCGAGTCCCAGGCTGGGGTGCGGGGAGGGGGGGAAAGGGACGTCGCCCCCCAATAGCCGCGCTCCCAGTTCGCTTCCTGTGGGAACCCGCGGGAAGAACAGACCAAGACGCAGAGAGAAAGGAGAGAGAGAGAGGCGACGAGGGAGGGGAGAAGGGCCTTGGGGTGCGTCCCGCCCTTGGGCCTCCGCGCCCCAAACGCCCCGTGCTTCGGGGGGTTGGGGAGGCTCTGAGATCGCGGGGTTGCGGATTTGGGACGCGTAGGCTATTCACAAACACAATCGGGTGCCGAATTTGGATTCTTCGTTTCGAAGTCGGGGAGGACCGGTGTGGCTGGGAGCGCGCGAGCTCCGCGCTCCGAGCGCTCAGCTCTGTCTGCCGCAGGCCGCGCGGACCCGCCGAGGTTGCTCCGCCCGAAAGTCCGGCCGCGCCTTTTGTTGTGGCCGGTGGCCGTAATTTAACATAAAATGCCTATCAGAATTACTGCTGCTGCTACACGACTTTCCCCTTGTTTTGCCACCAACTAACAGGATTAGCCAACATGAGCGAGATTTCAAATTAACCATAAAAATTACAAATTGCAATTCATTTAGCTGTCCATTTACTACATTAAAAAAACATAAATAAATGAATCTGTGTTCGGAGGGTTGAAAGGGCTGCAAGGAAGCCTGAGCATCTGGACTCGGGCCTCGAGTCAGTTCTCCGCGCCGGGAGGCCGGCGGCGGAGAGATTTTCAGCGTCCTCCAAGACCAGACAGAGGCCATGTGCGCCCCAGGGTTCTTCCAGGGGACTTAGGACCCGGAAGGAGGCCCCTGAATGCAAGCATTCCGAGCAGAGTATTCCCTGGAAGGGCCTGGGGGGCGGGGGGCGTGGGCACAGAGGAGAGGTCTAGCGGACAGGCTCTCCAGAAGAAACACCAGGGAATGCAGCAAACATGATTTGCAAAACTCGAGTGGTGGCAGCGATTCTCCTTTGCTGCCTGGAGTGTAAGGAGTGACACGATGGTGAAATCTTTGCTGCCTTGGGCTGTGGATGGGTCCCAGGCAAGTCACGCATTCCAGTCGGTTTGCTTGAGCAGCCCGGCCCTTTTTAGGGAGCAGGCCGTTGGTGTGGCCGAGGTTTGGAGGCGAGGTGGCCTTTGAAACCCAGCTTCTGCTTTCCAATTTATTGAAGTTTCACACTTCACAGATGCCCTGAGTCCTAAAGTCTTGCCTGAGCAGTAGACTGAGTGGGAGGCCTGCTTTATGGGGGACGCGATGGGTGAGGTGGGTCAGCACAAGAGGATTCCAGCTTTGCTGGGGGAGGTGGGCTGGGCAGGAGTTCTGTTCCCCCCTGGCCAAACGTTTTCCCCGTGGCCCATCAACACTTAAGGGGAAACACTGGCTGTGCTTCACTCCCACCTGGTTGGTTTTTTGTTTTTCTTAGTTCAGGAGATTTTGTTCCAAAACTAAATAGTCTTTGGTAACAGATGCACTTTCCTCCTCTCTGCAGCTGGAATCAGGCCTCCCCAGGGCAGGTGGCGATGCCCCCACTGTGTGCGATCAGCCTCCAGCCCCACTGGTCACCCTTGGGGTAGGGAGCCTCCAGCTTCTCTCCCACAAGTTGGCCTGGTCTGGGGGTGGGGGTGCTTCTGCCAACCTCACGGGCACCTGGTGGGTCACTTCCCGTAGATTTGGGAGAGGGAGTGCTCACCCCAGTGGGGAAGGTGGGCTGGCTGGAGTAGTGGGCAGGACCTGGGAGTCGGCACCGAGCTGGTGATGCACGCGGGGCAGCGCAGCTCCCTCGCCCTGCTGTCCCAGGATGTGAAGAAAATGTGCTAGGCCTAGGGCCCCACCAAGACACGCACCGTGGATCTTTTTAGACACACATTCTGTGGCACTCACACATCCCTACCGCCACTCCTTACATAAACTCTCAGGCCAAATCTAGAGGAGGATCTGCGGCCTCTCTAGAATGCTTAGGAATAAATCCGAACCGAACAGCTAGCCCGATTCCCCGGAGCCTGGGCCTCCACGGTAAAGCAGGAGGAAGTCAGGTTGGGAGCGGGAGGAGGATGGGAGGCCGGGTACTCTGGGCACCCACGGGCTCCTGCATGGCCTGGCGCCACTGTCCCACCCAGCCTGACCTTTCCTGTCCTCCTGAACCTGCTCAAAAGTTGGGCGGGCCCCCCAGAGAGGGCGCCTTCAGCTTGGGGAGGCCTGAACGCAGGGGCGCAGATTTTCCAGAACCTCGAGGGGGGAACCACGGAGCCTTTGACGAGGCCGTGGCGCCTTTGATGGCTCCCCGCAAAGGGTGGGCTGGGTGCCCAGGTGGCGCTCCCCGAACGTGGGGAGTGTCGCACCCCAGGTCCCCGGCTGAGACACCGGCTACCCCCGCCGCAGGCCTCGGTGGGTCAGGGGCGCGGACCGCGCGCGCAGCCCGCACTCGCGCAGTGCCTTCCGCGAATAAGCGGCGAGGGGAGGAGGGGGGTGGTTTTCCTGTTCTGCCGTCTCGCTCTATCATCCACGATCACGCAGCCAGAAGACGCCAAGGGGAGTTTGTTCAACTCTCCGCCAACAACCGCCGTTCGGGTTACGACTCATTTACTCCTCGCAACTCTGCGTTCCCGGGTGCACAGGAGCGGAGAAGCCTTTGTTCGTCTGACAAAGACCTGGACGCCCGCCTGCCAAGAGCGTCCAGGACGAGTGGAGTCCCCGCACCCCTCTGCAGGTTTAGGAGCTGCTGGGTTAGGGACACCTCCGCGGATCCCGACGTAGTTCGTTTGGGGCCCCAAACTGTTCTCTTGAGCCTGCCAGAGCCCTTGCAGAACCCTGGCAAAAAGAACCTAGCCTGCCCAAAACAGGGCCATCCGCGGTGCTTGGGGGTGTGCGCATTCTTCCGGGACTGTGGGGAAAGGGGAGCCGATTTATTTTATTAAAGTTTTCCAGACACTCACTGAGGTGGGTACTTGACTGTCTCTCCTGCACCTCTGAGGAACTCAGGCCGTGCAGCTAGGGGCTGAATTTGAGCAAGACTTGGCCTCCAGAATTGCTCCTCTGCTGACGCCCTCAGGGACCCCTCACATGCCGGCCTGGGACATGACGATGACCTGTCCACCCTGCTGACTTCATCGTGGAGTGAAGCCCAGACTCTGCAGAAGCAGAACCATCCTAGCCTATGAGGTTCGCCCGGGGTGGGTCAGACAGGATGTGGGTGAGTGCAGTGGTCCTGACCTTCCCCCTTGGAGCAGTGGGGGGCCCTCCCCAAGACAGCACTTTGCACCTTGATAGCTTTCAATTATTGACATCATCAGAGAATCTCCGTTGGGGAGTCTCAGAGCTGGGGTGGTTAGAGGGAGGGTGAGCTGGGGTCTTGTGGGCGAAGCCATCTGGACCCCCGGGTTTCTGGTGTCCGCGACCAATAGGTTTTATTAAGTTCCCGCCATGGGTCCAGTATTACACCTGGCACACTGCGGAGGGGGGTGCAGGGTGTTGGGGGGTGCAGGGTGATGGGGGAAGCCCCCATGCTTGTTCCAGCCTCTGTGTTCCCAGAGGAGGTGCCCCCCACC
This sequence comes from Bubalus bubalis, assembly GCF_019923935.1. Lineage (NCBI taxonomy): Eukaryota > Metazoa > Chordata > Mammalia > Artiodactyla > Bovidae > Bubalus > Bubalus bubalis. The sequence continues at coordinate 116,625,357 of NC_059164.1, read as the reverse complement.
CCACGAGCCTCCTAGTCACAACTGGACATGAACAGCCCCCACAATCTGTCCGGAACCGCCCTGACAGGCCTGCTTGCGTCTCGCATCTGCGGCTTCTTCTCACCTTCGTGTCTGGTCCGGGGAAGCGGCAGCTGTCCGGCTGCAGTGTTTCCTGCGCGTACCTGTGAGTGAGGGACTAGTGAGGGGCCAGTGTTTCTGGGAGATGTGCGAGCCGTGTGCACAGAGCAATCACTCTGCCGCCTTCCCGGGAACACAGACCCGGTCCATCCCCACGGGATCTGAGCTTAGCGCCACCCGGGATCTGAGCTTAGCGCCACCCGGAGCAGTCTCTCCAGGGAGTGAGTCCTGCCTCTCTAGGGAGAGAGCCCTAGGGCAGATTTACCTCCCCTCCCCCACCCACTCCGCAGAGAAGTCCTGACCCTTGGGGACTGCGTCCCTGGACCTGCAGAGCCTGTGTCGGGCCTGGGAGACAAGCGTGTCCCCACTCCCACCGCTCCAGGTACACAGGTGCGCCCTCCGTGGATGGAGAACGCCGGAGGTGGCCATGGAAAATCGGGCAGTGGAGTGGAGGTGGAGGTCCAGGGCTGCCAGGGCTTTGCCTTGGGCAGAAGCAAGGGTCCACCCATCTCCATCTTACAAATGGAGAGACGGGGTCCTGGAAAGAGGAAGTGAGCGACTCTTAGGAGGCCAGTGAGGGCCTGGAGGAGCGGAGCCCCACCATAACGCTGACTGGTGGCCGGATGGCTCCCTTATGCACCTCATCCTCCTTGCACTTATGGGTGCAGCCCCCAGCGAGCCTGGGAGAGAGGGCCTGTGCTCATTCTTCCCATTTTACAGGCAAGGAAAACGAGGCACCACCAGGTCTGTTGACTTGCCCCAGAGCCCCCCTGCCTGGTAAATGGTGGAGCCTAGGTTTGTGCCCAGCTTGGCCCTGTGCAGGGTCACCTCTTGCCAGGTGACCCCTGTTCCCAGGAGGAGCTCCACCTCCATCGGTGAGCAGGGGCAGCAGAAGGGGGCAGGAGAAGTTAGGGGCACGCGCCCCTGGCCACCTGGAGCCAGCCTGTCACCCTCAGAGCCTCCCAATGCTGTCCAGGAGGGCGGATGCCTCGAGTCTTCCCAGACAAAGGGACACAGCTGGCTGCAAAGCCCGGTCACCCCTGCCGGGAGGGGTTCCATACGCCGACCCCGGCTCCCGCTCCCTCTCCTCCTCAGCTTTGATCTGATGAGTCTTAATCCCCGCTGATGACCTGGCCTCTGTCCATCTGTTTCCGTCCACTCTCCAGGGAGCAGCGCTGGCCTCTTTGGGATTCTCTGGCCCGAACACCTGTTCCCACCGGCAACTCTCGTTCCCCAAACCTCCCACCTTACCACCCTTCCACAGGGTGGCCCAGACCCCGCCTCCCCAAGTAAATGTCCCTTAAACTGTCAAGAAAAAGTCAAGCATATTTAATACACAGCAGAGAGGAGCCAGGCAGTGTGTTTAATAACAGATTGGATGATTTCCTCTGAAGTGAGTAAAATAATATTAAAAGTTAGGCGCTTTTTTATGAGACTCTTGGAGAAGGAAATGGCAACCCACTCCAGTATCCTTGCCTGGCAAATCCCGTGGACGGAGGGACCTGGCAGGCTCCATCCATAGGGTCACAAAGAGTCGGACACAACTGAGCGACTTCACTCACTCACTCACTCTAGAAAACTTAGGTCCCCGAGAAAACAAAGCGTTTTGCTCTAGTTCATTTCAAGGCTTTCAACCCCAAAGTTGAAAATACCAGTGAAGACTTAGGAGTCTTCCAGGACAGTGGCTCCCTGCATAGCTCTGGGGCCCGGCAGATGTGGTTTAGAGACCTGCCCTGCTACTCACTAGCTGTGTGGCCTTGCCTGAGTCTCTCACCCTCTTGAGTCTTATCTCAGCAGTTAACTGGGGCAGAAGCAGTGATCAGGGGTTGCTGCGAAAGGCTTGGGGCTTGATGCCTGTCATCACCGCTTTCCTCTTGGCCACTCTTTAAAAAAAAAAAAAATAGTTTTTACTTATATTCGGCTGCACCAGGTCTTAGTGGAGGCATGTGGGATCTAGTTCCCTGACCAGGGATCGAACTCGGGACCCTGCCATGGGAGCACAGGGTCTCGGCTACTGGACCACCAGGGAAGCCCTCTGCCAGTCCTTGTGATCCAGCAGGCCCGGATGCCAGGGCCTGGCGCAGGCAGGGGAGGAGAGGCTGGAGGGAGAGGTGGGCCTGGGCGGAGCGGGGGCGGGCGGAGGACGCACGATGGGCCCCTTTACCTGCTGGCGGGACAGCTGCACCCCATTTGCCTGGAAAACAAAACCGCACTTCTATTCAGATTCCAGGTTTCAAAGTCAGAGGCTGCCCGAGATGGAAAGAACCTTGGTGAGTCCCGGGAAGAGGACCTATTGCTAGCGAGTTCTCCTTCAGCCCGCTCCACGAAGGTGGAGGAGCCCTCCTGTGTCTGAAACCGCCCGGCCGGAATCCGGACCTCTGATTGGAGGGGAATCTGGCCGGCTCCGATTTCCCCTTCGTGGCCTTTTTCTGGAAGCCCAGGAGGAGGCGCTGGTGAGCAGCACAGCATGTGGGGCGCAGCCGGCCGGGCGCGGGGGAGGGCCCAAGGAACAGCTCCCACGGCCCTGCTCCCGCCTCAGGAGCCTGTGTCTTCTCTTTCCTGTAAAAGAAATGAAAACCCTCGGTCACGTTCACCAAGCCTCCCACGACCTTTGCTGGAAAAAACAAACAAACCCTGAGGACAGCAACTGCACCCAGATGGGAAATAACAGTTAAATTAAAAGGGGCCCGGCTCTCGCTGTGGAGAGGAGGCTGTGCGGGGCTGGGGGTTGGGACGGGGTAGAGGGGGAGCCTTTGAAGTTGGGGGCTGAGCACTTGTGCACCTTGCAGGTGGACAAATGGATTGTCATTCAGACAAAATCAAATCCCTCGAGAGGGTGCCCAGCGTGAGAAGCTGGGCAGACACTGACGTCTGGCCGTCGGGGGCAGGAGGACTGCTTCCCAGGGGCAGTGTTGCCCCTGCCCCACGAACACAGCCTGAGCCCCGAAGTGCCCCGCCCCTCTGCCCTCTCCCCCACGGATGTCCCCGCAGCAGGAGCCCTCGGCACTGCTTCAGCATCCCACGAGGCTGTTGAAACCCAAACACGGTCTATTCACGCAGAGTGTCTCTTGAGGTCTCAGAGGGTGCCTGGGGGTCCCCACGGCACCTGGGAGGTTCCCACACGCAGCCGCCACACTTCCAACAATGCCTGGGAAATTGTGCTTCCTGAGGGCAGGGCCCCCCTCAGTCTTGTCCGACGATGGGCCGACAAGGCATGAAGCTCCTACGTCCCTGGAGAAGCACCGGTTTCCTGTCAGACCCGTGCCGTCTGCACGTGGAGTGCTTGTTTGTAACCGGTGGCGACAGCTCGGGTAGATGCAGTCTTAGCTGGAGACTCTCACGCCTTCTCTTGTTTCAGCATCTGGAGCTTCTGAAGGGCTGTGGGGGCGCATCTGCAGGACTCTCCTCGCCTACTGGAGACCTTGACAGTGAACACCCACGTCTGCTGATGTAGGTGCTGAATCCGTTCCAAGGCGCTCCGAGAAAATAGACCGTGAGGGTGAACCAAAAAGACCAGAAGAGAGACAGGCGGGGGAGAAATGGGTCATCTGCTGGCCTCCCTGGTTCCAGAAGCTGGTGGCCTCTTTCTCCTGCAATGCTGCTATGGGCGTAGGGGTGGGTGCTGCCGGCTGTGGGGTAATTCTGTCCTGTCGGGAGTCCAGTGAGTGGACGCCAGGCAGCTTTGCCACAGTGTCCGTGAACAATTGTGATCCAGTGGGGCCCTGGCCCCTGGAGGTTGGGAGGCGCCGGGGGAGGACCACCAGACTCCCTGCAGCGGCTGGCTCACTTCCCTCATGCTGTGTCTTCATTCTGCAAACACCCACAGGCTGGAGCTGAACTGCTGGGCACACCCAGAGACTAGAAATGCATCCGAGGTGGAGGATCACAGAGGAGGGATGAGCACTGGGAGGGGACCAGCTTGGGGTGCTGGGACGGGCTCGGGGTGCTGGGACGGGCTCGGGGTGCTGGGGATAGGCTCGGGGTGCTGGGGACAGACTCGGGGGTGCTGGGGATGGGCTTGGGCTGCTGGGGATGGGCTTGGGGGTGCTGGGCATGGGCTTGGGGGTGCTGGTGACAGGCTCAGGGTGCTGGGACAGGCTCGGGGGTGCTGGGGACAGGCTCGGGGTGCTGGGGACGGGCTCGGGGTGCTGGGGACGGGATCAGGGTGCTGGGGACGGGCTTGGGGGTGCTGGGCATGGGCTTGGGGATGCTGGTGACAGGCTCAGGGTTCTGGGACAAGCTCAGGGTGCTGGGGACGGGCTCGGGATGCTGGTCACGGGCTCAGGCTGCTGGGGACGGGGCCTGGGTGCTGGGACAGGCTTGGGGTGCTGAGGACAGGCTCGGGGGTGCTGGGATGGGCTAGGGGTGCTGGGACGGGCTCAGGGTGCTGGGACGGGCTCAGGGTGCTGGGGCAGGCTTGGGGTGCCAGGAGGGAAGGCGGCCCACACCATGAGCCTGCACTGGCCCAGGGCCAGGTGTGGGTTTTGCCCATGCCCTGGCACAGCCAACCTTATGAGCCCGGGCAGGCTGGCAGTTTCTGAGACCTGGCCGCCCGCATCCCCTGGGTGGTGCCGTGGGAACCTGGGGCCTGGGGGAGTGGAGAGGTTCTCTCTCTCTGCAGCTTTCCCTTTTCCCGAAGCCCAAGGGGAGAGCAGCCCTGCTCTGCCCCACTCTGTGGCTTCTCACCATGCCTCCCAGGCAGGAGCCAGCGACGACTCCTGATGGGGTGAGGGGCTTGACCTGAATGTGCTCTTCCTGGGGTGAGTGGTATGTCCCCCCAGTCACGTCCTGCCCCGAACCTCAGAGGTGACCTCACTTGGAAGGAGAGCCTTTGCAGATGCCACTTGGTAGGTGCGCCCTAAATATACTAACTTGTGCCCTTACAAGAAGAAGAGAGGACCCAGGGAGACCCCCAGAGGATGCAGCCTCTGGGCACTGTGCGGGCAGAGACTGGGACGGCTCATCCAAGCTGAGGAAGCCAACGACGTGGCACCCCCAGGAGCTGGATGAGGCCTGCAGGTTTCAGGGCATGTGGCCCTCCCACACCTTGACCCTGCACTTCTAGCCTGCAGCCGTGGAGAGCACGTTATTGCTGTTTCAGGCGCCCGGCCTGTGGGGCTTTGCTACAGGAAACCCCGTGTGAGGCTGAAACGCCCTGCAGGAGAGGACGAGGCGGGTGGCTGGTGGGCGGCCGCGAGGCCAGGGGCTCGGGGTCCCTCTCACTGGCTGTGACGGCACTGTGGTCTGGTGCCCACTGATGCCCTGTGCGCCCGTGACGGGTGAGCCAGGCCCTCGGGGGAAAGCCCTCTGCCTTTTCCTTCGGGCCTCCCCCAGGCCCCACCTGAAGCTCCCGCCCGGCCTGCCTTGGTGTCCCTGGCTATGTCGTGGTGTGGCAGAGCCCGCAGGAGACATGACATTGCTGCCCACTGCCCACCAGGCCCCAGCGTCCCATGGGCTTTTGCTTAGAGCAGGCAGGAGCTGGGGCCATGTGACCTTGAAAGGGGGCACAGCTTTGTGACATGCCAGGCGCCCTTCTGGGGAGCAGGTGGGATCTGGCCACACGTCTGTTAGGAAATATGTGGATGAGACCACGTAATGTCCAGGCAGAAAAGAGGGCCTGGTACCCCACTGCTGCGCTGCGGGGGTTGGGACACGAGGGCCAGGGGAAGGGTGGGCCTGTGTACAAGCCCAGGATACGTTCAGGATGGCCCACCGCTCCGGCCACGCCCCTCAGCCTCCTTCCTTCCTTCCTCCCCCGTGTCACGACTGGCTGCCTGCTTCCTTTTTTTCCCCGAAGCATGCACGTCTTTGTCTGCCGTGTGGCTCCGGGCCTGCAGCGTCTCCATCAAAATGATTGAAACTGTCACTCAGAGCCGATGTTCACTTAGGCCTCCCTGTGCCCAATTACCCTCGCAGTGAGGCGCCTCCTCGGGGTCCCTGGGAACTTCCTGCAGAGAACGGACTTCTGTGTCAGTGTTTCCCAAACAGTGTCCCTCGGAACACCAGTTTCTCCAGGTGTTGATGCTATTTGTCCTGAAGAAGGGAAGGGGGAGGTTTCTGAGGAAGAAGCAGTCAGGGTCTCCTCCTGTACGCATAGTAAAGGCTCTGAGAAGGCTGGAGGTGAACACGCCCGTGTGGTTTTATGTAAACAGACAGGCATCTTCCCCGGTATCCTTCCCCAGGGAGCAATACTGAAACCTCCGTGTCTGCAACTGTCTGGGAGAATCCTGTTTCGCAACGTGGATGGGAAATGGTCTGAGCAAATCAGACGGGCATATCATCTCTGTTTTGTGACCTTGTAACCGAGCAGCTGTGCCCACCGGGAGGTTTGGAGGGCTGTTGTCTGGGCCGATCCCAGGGGAAATGATGGAGCAGAGTTGGTTTGTCTCCACTGCCTGTGGGCTTCACTCTTTGTCCACTTCTCCCTGTCGGTGTCCGCACTCCTCGACCTGCTCATATCCCCTGTGTTGTGATTCTGCCCATCTTTCCGCTCTCTAAAATCACCTTTCATGACCAGAATGGAAAGCTTGTTTATACTAATGTGTGAATGACTAGCCCACTGATAGTGCTTAACTTTGGTGTGGGCAGGCGGCTTTGTGCACACCACCCACAGGCCCCGGGCTGTTTGCCTCGCAACAGAGGACTATCTCCTGTTTTCCCCTTCCCTGCCCCCCTGTGCCTTGGGGCCACCAAAGATTGTCCGGCCCAACCCAGGAGTACAACCTGGGTCTCAGCCACATGCCACAGCCGTTGGAGGAGGGGTGAGGGGGTGGGGCTCTAGTGTGTCCACCTACAAGCTTCCCTCCCTCTCCCCAGCTGCCGTTGGGGTCTCCAAGGCAGCTTCCCGAGCCCACCGTCTGGCATTTGGGAGCAGGAAGGCCTTTCCTTCCTGAGTCACAAGTTCAAGTGCAGATGGGCTTTCATCTTTCTTTCCTCAGCTGTTTCCCACGGTGTGGCGATCACCCAGCGGCCCGTGCACGTTCTTACTTGGTGTAGCGGAGACAGGGACTGTCTCCCTGGACACAGCCTCTCTCCCTTGGACGGTGGACTCGCTCTCCTGTTTGTCGGGGGCTCAGCCGCTCACAGGGCCTGGCTCTGGTCCCCCCTCAGGTGGGCAAGGGCAGGAGGCCGTGTGGCAGGTGGGCAGTAGGTATGCCCTACCCTCTTCCCACCCTCCTGTGGCTGGTGTGTGCCTTGTGCACTGGGAGTGGCGGTGACCCTAGGATGTAGCAGGGTGGCACCTGCTGTGGGCACCTCGAGGGGCAGAACCACCAGCCCCTCACCCCCGCGCCCCACCACCACACTTGGGAGACAAACGTCTCCAGCTAAACCCTCAGGAGAGCATCCAGGGAATGCTCCCCTGAATCAGCGTGGCTGACATCCTGGTTATCTGTCCTGGGTGTCTGTCACACCTTGGTGGGGGGCTCAGGGTTGCCAGCTGGGGGCAAAATGAAGTGTAAACAGTGGTGTTTGCAGGGGGAGGGTGATGGTGCACGAAAGATGGGGGCAGGAGCGGTGCCTTCCGCAGGTGTCCCTAAATTCGGGTGGCGTGTCTTTGCGTCTGTGCCTCTGTGGCAGAAGATGGTGGATAAAGGGGGTGTCGGAGGCCTGCCTTCCCAGTAGGAGAGGAAGCTGGAGGGGGCCCTGGGTTCCAGCCTGGGCACCCAGACAGCAGCAAGTGACCCTCTGTGGTTCCTGCCCTTCTGTTCTGCTCTCGTTACCGACCCTCCTGAGCCGGTGCCCAGCCCAGGGTCTCCTGCCCGGTGTCATTAGAGCCAGGAGAACGAGACGGAGCTCAATCAGCAGCGGAGGAGAGCTCCGTCCTCTGATGGAAGGGCCGGAGGTGCCAGTCCGGCTCCAGGGCACTCACTCCCCCACCAGGGAGCGGACAGGCGGCCTTATCGGGTCTGCTCAGGGCTCCCCTGGGGGCTCAGACGGTCAAGTATCTATGTGCTTGTAATGCAGCAGACCTGGGTTCAATCCCTGGGTCGGGAAGATGCCATGGAAAAGGGAGTAGCAACCCACTCCAGCATTCTTGCCTGGAGAATCCCGTGGACAGAGGACCCTGGTGGGCTACAGTCCGTGGAGTCGCAAAGCTGAGCGACTAACACTTTCACTTTCAGGGGCAGGGGGCGGGGCTCTCGGGGGCGGGGCTCTCGGGGGCGGGGCTCTCGGGGGCGGGGCTCTCGGGGGCGGGGCTCCTGCTCCAGATGGCAGCGCCGCGCCCAGCGCCTCTGCACACGGCCCTCTGCCGCCGCCATCTTGAGTCGTGGTGCCGTGTGCAGTGTCTGCACACGGCCCTGAGTGGGGTGCCCGACCGCAGCCATTTCTTAACAGAAACTCTCATCTGAAGGGTGGGGTGCGGGGCAAGGCCTCTGCATGCGGCCCGCTGTGAGCAAGTGGAATCACAGGAAACACCAGGAAGAAAATTGTGTTTATATATAAACACACATATATGTAAAAAAAAAAAAAGATTTCTTTTTATTACCCAGATTCTATATTTATCTCTCAGGCATTGATAATGGGCTCTGCTGGTGAAGCAGCTGCAAGGGTGCAAGACGAAGCTTATGAGGGAGGCTGTGTGTACAGGCCTGTGTGTGTTCATGTGGGCACACGCGCGTGTGTGTACACGTGCATGTGTTCTGGCTGGGCCTTCCTGCATCAGCAGAGAGAAGCTTAGTTCCCCAAGAGAAGCTGTGGATTCGGCGGGGCTGCAAAGAGGCTCTCTTACAAAGTCTGGGTTGGTTTGTGGATGTTGGCAGAGCTGGGTGGGCGGGTGGACCGGGCCGGAGGGATGGGAGTAATTGGCCACATGAAAGACGCTAGTCATTGGCTCTCCCTGTGCAGAGCGGCCGCAAACGCCCTGTGGATTATTATATGGAGGGAATGAATTTTAAAAATTTATGCTTCCCGTGTTCTTCTCTTCATCACGTAGTCCTTTAAATATATCCTCAGCAGGCAATCTGAAATATTTAAGAGGATCATTCTTGATTAAAATCCAATAAAAGGTGGGGGTCGCCTTCCACATACAACAGGCACTGCCTCACCCGAGGCGGGAGTTGGGGGCTCCCACGTGGGCCTCCCTTGTGCTCCTCTCTTCGATGCAGCCCACCCCCCAGGTCCATCCCTTGAGTCAGGACTCCTGGCGTGCCCCTTCACTTGGGAGGTCTGTACTGGGCCCCAGGACAGGGTCCTGTTTCCTGGGGTCCCCCGCTGTCTGCTCTGTGAGCGGCTGGCGCGATCAGGCCACTAGGCGGTTTGGGTGGTGGTCTCTGGAGTCCACTGTGCCCAGCCCGCCTGCGGTCTACTGCCTGGACCCAACGCACAGGCACCTTGGACGCCCGGGGCCCTTTCCGAAGATCAGCACTCAGACCTGCACCTGGACACCCAGCATCTGTAGGCGAGACTGCCCATGTGCCAGGGAAAATCGTTTTTGTCGCTTCCTTTGAGACGGGACCTGCGTTTACATGAAGCACTCTTTTAAGTAACATCCTGTAGTGTCTTGTCCAGCGGCTGCACTGCGCTGACGTCTTGGTGGTGGGAGGCTCTGCTCTTTTGCTGCTTTGAAATTGTGAAAAGCACTTGAACTGACTGGTACCTCCCAGGGCCCAGGAGAGCCCTTGCAGCCTGAAAAATGGAATAGAGACAAATTAAATGATAATATCGCACCTGCTCCGATCTGCAATTTAGACTCTTAATGAGAAAACAATGAAGGGCTTCGCCTTTCTGCTGTGTTGGAAGCGCTCATTGCAGTTGTTCAGGTTAGAGGGAAAACCCCTCTCCTCCCCCAGCCTTTGCGGTGTGGGCCCAGTGTAGACGGTTCCCCCATCCCCAGGGTCAGGGCGCTCCTTGGGTCTGGCGGGGCATCTGAGTCCCTGCAGAGAACAGCAGAGGAGCCGCCTCCTGGAAATACTGGCCCAGAAGCTCGGTGTCCACCCGCGAGCCCCGGAGAGCTCTCAGCGTCCACTCCATGGCAGGCGATCTGGAGAGTGAGGCTGTCTGCAGTGTGCCCCAGGTGCAGCCCATGTTCTAGAAGATTCTAAGAGGAGGAAAGGCCTCTGGGGGCAGGGAGTGATCTCTGCCACAGCCCCCGAGGAGCCGCTACTGTCCAACAGCCGCTCCTGAGGGGACGTCCCCCCAGCTCAGTCACACCCCAACACCAGGCTTCGCTGAGCTTCCCTTGGACCAGGGTCCCATCAGAAAGGGCTGAAGGGAGCTTGTCCCTGCCCATGGGCAACCCTTTGCCAGAGAGGCACCCAGGACAGGTTCCTGGGGCCTGTAGACAGCATTTGGGGGCCCTGTGCCTTTCCCAGAGAGCTCTCTCTGTGTTCTCAGGGGCTTCCATGGACCCTAGTGGCTGAGAGCCACCGTTACCCGTCAGGCTTGGCCAGGTCCCGTCATCCCCCTGCTCCGGGTCTGTCCTTGGCTGCAAAGGGCAAAGCTGTGCAGTGACACAGCAGCGACGTGAGCAGAAAGCCAAGCTGGAGTCTGGGGGGACCGACCAGGCGTCATGAGCCCCTCCCCTCTGGCACTGCGGGAGCCCCTCCCCAGTCGTTGGTGTGCGGGAAGAATTCCCAGCCTTTTCTCTGTGTTTTCCCCTTACTAATATGATCTCCAGCTGTTTACTTCCATGAACGAAAAACAAGTTCATTTTCCTTCATTAATGTGCCTGCTTCCAGAGCGACTCATTTAGGATTCATTCTGGCAGAGGCTGCAGCATCTGTTACCGTTTTTACCTGGGCCCCACGGGCAAAGGTTCTTACCTTGCCGGCTTCAGAGGGTCGTGCACAAGCGTCTACTCTCTCCTCCCCGGTTGTCGGCAGCAGGCAGGAGCCGCTGGGAATTAACGGAGGCCCCGTTCCCCCGCCAGGTCAAACAGCCAGATTTGGCAGCCCGAGACACCTGAAGGCAGGTGTGCCGGCCTGGCGGGGGCCCTGGTACCCCTTCCCTTCGTTACTGAATCCTGACGATGCCCACTGCACTGATTCCTCCCAACTGAGTCCTCAACGCGGGGCTTAGGTGAGAATCTGCTTTCCTCCTGGGACTCGGGGGTGCCCGGGCGCTCCTGCAGACCCTGGTAACCCATTGAAGGGAGTCAGTTTGCAGCATGGCTCGGCAGCTGGTTAAAACCAGGCAGGCTGTGAGGTGGCCCGATTGCAGTCTGGGTGGATCCGGTGTTTCTTTCCACTGCATAAAGAACTTGACTTTCTGCTGGTTTATGTTTTGGCCGCTGAAGTGTCATCCCTTTCTCAAACTCTCATTTTCAACAATCTGGCAAGCCAAGCTCCAGCCCCAGCCCCTGTAACCTCAGTGAATAAATTGCCAGGAGCTCCATCCAGTTTGTGTGCAGATTAAGACACAGAATGGGATACATACATTTTTTTTTTTTTTAGCATCAAATTCCCGTTGAGATTTGCCTTTAAAAAAGTACCTCTAAGCCTCCAGTTGGTCTTTGATGAGGAGTGGGCTGGGTCGGGGGTGCGGGGGATGCGGAGGAGAACGCAGGTGCCGCAGTGGCCACTAGGGGGCCCTGGCGCCGCTCAGCGGGAATCTCCACGTTATCCGGAATGAGCCCTGCGCCTCCACCCGGGGCCTTGCAGCCAGCGACCCGGGGTCAGCAGGGATCCTGGGGGATGTGTCTGTGGAGGTGACCGGGTTCCAGGCGGGGTGCAGGGGTGTGAAGTGATGGAGGCAGTCTTGGACAGGAACCCCTTTCTCCTCAAATGCAGCCCCCCAGGGGTCCGGGAAAGCCCACGCTCCACGGAGCTCGCTGACCACGGACAAAACAGGGTCACTCCTGGGGTCAGCCACGGGCAGGTCTGAGAAGCAGAGGCGGGCCCTGCCCAGATGGGCCTATAGCAGTGGGAAGTAATTTCCCGGGAGGTGGGTCCTGGGACATCAGAAATCTACGTTGGCTTGGTAGGAGACAGGGGGAAGGGTGGATCTTTCTGGAACACGGGGTCTGAGGAAGCAGGGTCCCCTTCTCTTCCCCAGGTGTGTGCTGGGGGGCAGGCAGGGGGGTCCTAGGGTTCGGGCACTGGTGTGGGGTCGGCGCTGCCGGGTACACAGGTGGCGGATCTGTGCTTCCGTCCCTGAGGCTGTACCCCTGGGGACACTGGGCACATCTGGGGACATTCTTCATTGGAAAGGAGGAGCTAGGCAGAGGCCTGAGATGCTTGCCAATACCCTGCAGGGCCCAGGGCGGCCCACGGCTAACGGGTCCCTGGGCCCCCTGTCTAGTGCTGAGGCTGGGGAGTCCCGATCCAGGGGGGATGTCCTGACGTTGGGTCCCCAGGGCTGGGAGGGCACTGGGGCTGCGTTCCAGACACCCCTCGTCTGGGCAGGGGGCACAGTGCCCTCACCCTTCGGCTCTGGGCACTGGATTTGCCCCTTTAAGGCAATGGCACCCCACTCCAGTACTCTTGCCTGGAACATCCCATGGACAGAGGAGCCTGGTAGGCTGCAGTCCATGGGGTCGCTAAGAGTCGGACACGACTGAGCAACTTCACTTTCACTTTTCACTTTCATGCACTGGGGAAGGAAATGGCAACCCACTCCAGGGTTCTTGCCTGGAGAATCCCAGGGATAGGGGAGCCTGGTGGGCTACCGTCTATGGGGTGGCACAGAGTCAGACACGACTGAGGCGACTTAGCAGCAGCAGCAGCAGCACCACCTGGACCCCTCCCTGCCTTCGCCCCTCAGGTACCTATGGGCACCTGCTCTGTGCCAGGCTGGGCGAGAGGAGTGCCCACTGGGTCCTTGTCAGGAAACGAGGCATTCTACACAATTGGGCCGTTGGACACAGACCTCCGGAGGGAAGGTCCCTCCATCTCGGAGACCCTCTGGGTCTGTGATCCCGGGCCCTCATGCAGGACCTGGGACAAAGCTGGTCAAATGGATCAGCCGCAGGCCCCTCTGTGTGGCCGCCGGGCTGGGGGAGCTGGCCCGAGGCACCCTGGACGGGCGTCTCTGCCTCAGCACTCTCTGGGAAGTGAGCAGGGTTCCAAGTTGGAGCCTAAGAAGTAGGTTTGAGACAGGGTCTGGCTGAGCCTCTGTCCCCACGGCCTGGAAACGGGTCAGAACCTCGTGGTCACTGTGCCTGTCTCTCCCCTCGCCTTGCTCTGTCTCTCCACTGCACACCCCCTCACTAAGCCCTGTCTTGCCCTCCCCTGCAGCGGAAAGGGCTACAGGCTATTCCCTGTCTGGGGACGAACACTCCCAGCAGACTCCACATCTTTGGGACAGCCCCCCTCTGGCCCACCATGTGGCCCCTGAACTGGTTGAAGTCATTGGGCCTAAAGTGAAGAACTAAAGAGCCTCTTGATGAAAGTGAAAGAGGAGAGTGAAAAAGTTGGCTTAAAGCTCAAAATTCAGAAAACTAAGATCATGGCATCCGGTGAGACTTCATGGCAAGCAGATGGGAAAACAGTGGAAACAGTGACAGACTATTATTTTGGGCTCCAAAATCACTGCAGATGGGACTGCAGCCATGAAATTAAAAGACACTTGCTCCTTGGAAGAAAAGTTATGACCAATCTAAACAGCATGTTAAAAAGCAGAGACGTTACTTTGCCAACAAAGGTCTGTCTAGTCAAAGCTATAGTTTTTCCAGTAGTCATGTGTGGATGTGATAGTTGGACTATAAAGAAAGCTGAGCACAGAAAAATTGATGCTTTTGAACTGTGGTGTTGGAAAAGACTCTTGAGAGTCCCTTGGACTGCAAGGAGATCCAGCCAGTCCATCCTAAAAGAAATCAGTCCTGAATATTCATTGGAAGGACTGATACTGAAGCTGAAATTCCAATACTTTGGCCACCTGATGCAAAGAACTGACTCATTTGAAAAGACCCTGATGCTGGGAAAGATTGAGGGCAGGGGGAGAAGGGGACGACAGAGGATGAGATGGCTGGATGGCATCACCGACTTCATGGACATGAGTTTGAGCAAGCTCCAGGAGCCAGTGATGGACAGGGAGGCCTGGCGTGCTGCAGTCCATGGGGTTGCAAATTGTCGAGACACGACTGAGCGACTGAACTGAACTGAACTGCTGGTGCAGGGACCAGGGCCGAGGGGCTGCGTGTGAGCTGTAGGGCAGCGTTGGGAGCCTGGTTGTGTGGGTTCTCAGCTGTAGGTCCTGAACAGTGGGTGGGGCTCTCTTGAGCTGGGGCAGCCTGTTCCCAGAGGTCTGAGCGCTGATCACCCAGGCTGGCCGGCCCCACTGCTGGCCCTGCTCTGTGGGATGGAGCCCGGCCAGCGGCAGTGGGGGCTGGAGACAGCCCCCTGGGTCAGCGGGCAGAGGGGGGGTCTTGCTCCCCCTTTGGAAGAAGCCCCCCTTTCTCGGCCTGAAGCCTGTTGGAACCAACACATCTCCGCTGCTACAGGAGAGAGCGGTCCTCTGCCCTCCCAATGTGCTCGGCCCCTCCTCCCCTGCACTGGGGAGGCTGGGGCTCTCTCCAGAGGGTACCCCATAAAGCACGGTCCACTCAGGGGAGGACACAGAACTGGCTTCCTGGTCTACCTCTGTCACAATTTGTTGGAAAACCGTAATGAAAATTGCATGCAGAAATACAATCAAGGTGACTTTTTTCATTTAACTTATGTGGAGCGCAAACATCAGAGCGATTAATGACCAGGCTGGCACGAGTGATTTTCAGCGCTTGATCTGGATATTCCTGAGTATGTCGGCTATCTCCCGCGTGGCATAACGTTGATTGTTCTCAATCAATGTCTTGATTTGGTTGCTATCAACTTCAGCTGGTTTACCTGCTCCTGGAGCATTGTCCAGCGAGACGTCTCCAGCACAAAGCTTTGCAAACCGCTTTTGACGTGTTCCACCAGTCACAGCGCCTTCTCCATACACTGCACAGAGCTGCTTTTTCTGCATTTCAGTTGCGTTTTTACCTTTAGTGAAATAATAAAGCATAATATGCTGAAAATGTTGCTTTTTTCCTTCCGTCTTTAAATTAAAATGGCCACACAAAAATTCACCACTTCTGATAGGTTTTTTAAATGCTGATACGGCAGCTGTCGCAATACAATCTAACAAAATTGTTTCGGACGAAGTTAAAGACAACCAAGGGCTGCTGGAGTCGCCTTACGGAAGAACCCAAATGAGCGTTTGGCCAACCCCAGTACCTTAAAAACAAACAAAGCAAAAAACCCCAAACCACGCCTGGGTATAATTCTGAATGAACCAACGATTATGGGGTTGACTTCAGTCACTGACTGTAGTCAAGTAGCTGGAAATACCAGCCCCCGCCCTGGACAGCCAGAGGGCACCACGTGAGCAGCTGACAGCGCGTGTTCCTGAGTCTCACACTTTTTCTCCCTTAATATAAGTGGTTAAGTTGGCCAGGCATTCGATCTTGATTACTGGTCCCTGAGCTCTAGGGCTTAAGGACTCCTTGATGTAGGTTGGCCTGGGTTCTGAAGACTGTTTTAAAGTTAATGTGACTGAGCAGATGCGGTCTGTAGAGGCGTTTCCGTGAAACCGGGCTGTGCGTCAGTCCTTTCAAGCTTGAAGTCCAGGTGCTCGCTGTGTTCTTCGTTCTGTCTGCTCTTGGCTCCCAGGTTTTCATCTACGCTCAGAATCTGTTGAGCTGCTCTCACTGCTCTCCTTTGGACCTGTGGTCACCACTTAGACTGTCGGGATTCTAACCCCGGCTCTGCCCTTTGCTGTGCTTCCTTAGGCAAGTTACCTGTCTGCCCCGTGCCCTGTTTCCTAATCTTGAAATGCGACCAGGCTCCACTTTATCAGGTGTGCTGTTCAGTCACTCAGGCATGTCCGATTCTTTGTGACCCCGTGGACTGCAGCACGCCAGGCTTCCCTGTCCTTCACCATCTCCCAGAGCTTGCTCACACTCATATCCAGTGAGTTGGTGATGCCATCCCACCATCTCATCCTCTGTCGTCCCCTTCTCCCCCTGCCCTCCATCTTTCCCAGCATCAGGGTTTTTTCTAATGAGTCGGCTCTTTGCATCCGGTGGCCAAAGGATTGGAGTTTCAGCCTCAGCATCAGTCCTTCCAATGTATATACAGGACTGATTTCCTCTAGGATGGACTGGTTGGATCTCCTTGCTGTCCAAGGTTCTCTCTAGAGTCTTC
Organism: Bubalus bubalis; assembly: GCF_019923935.1. Taxonomy (NCBI): domain Eukaryota; kingdom Metazoa; phylum Chordata; class Mammalia; order Artiodactyla; family Bovidae; genus Bubalus; species Bubalus bubalis. Next base: position 116,609,137 of record NC_059164.1, on the reverse strand, counting down.
TCCAATGCCACATTTCAAAAGCATCAGGTTATTGTGAGGGTTGAACGAGATGATACAGACTGAGTGCTAACAGTGACCGGCACACATCCAGGCCCCAGTAGATCCTCTATGAGTGTGCTGGTCATTATGACCTCTGTGCTGGCCACTCCATGGTCACTTGGAGTGACCCATGGCTTTAGGTGAGGGCTTCATCATCAGCATGAGTGTGTGGATCTGTCAGGCTCCAGAGCAAACACCCGTGTGTCCCTGGGTGCTCAGTGGTGAGGAGGCCCTGGCTCCCCACCCACCAAGCTTTTCATGCACTTTGTGGCTTCTCCGCTTTCTCTGAGATTGTTGATTGCATAACAGAGCGTGTGGCTGGTAGCATGGTCCCAGGCAGGTTCTGTTCTTCACAACGCTTAGGAGGAGGGGAGGTTAGAGGTGCTTCATTCTGCTTCGTCCAGAGCCCTTGGTTTAGATCTGATTTTTCTTTGGTCTGTTCCCACTGTTTGACTTTCAGCTAAAGATGTAACAGAAACACCCTACTGCTCGATTCCTCCGTCCATTTGCTCATTGATTCTGCAGACGTAGACTGATTATCTATGCTAAGTAGTGTAATAGTGTATTGTATTTATATCACTGAAGGGTCTGTCCTGGTGATTTTTCTTAAAACTAAGAGCTGCTCCAAAGAAGAACTGAAATGTTTACTTCCAGTGACAGACAGCTTCATCAGCTTATAGACAATCTACTGCGTATTAATACTCAGCCTTTGTACATAAGACTTGGGAACCCAGAGAGAGACATACAGAACTGGGACTCAGACACTTCAGGGCATGAAGGGAGAGATACTAGCAATTACGCTGAGAAAACAGGCAGGAGCTGGGACTGTCCCAGGAAGCCAGAACATACAGTCCCCTGAACAGAAAGACAGAGTGAGCATCTTAATACACAAGCAGGCCCTACAAGTGAGAAATAGTCACAACTAAAGAACACACGAAGATCCTCCGGAGGAGGGCAGGCAACCCACTCCAGTATTTTTGCCTGGAGAATCCCCAGGGACAGAGGAGCCTGGCGGGCTACAGTCCACGGGGTCGCAGCAGACGTGACTGAGTGAGCACAAAGATCAAACAACTGGGGAAAGCGGGTGGCACGGTGGTAAAGAACCCGCCTGCCCATGCAGGAGACCCAGGAGACTCGGGTTCAGTCCCTGGGTTGAGAAGGTCCCGGGGATCTTGGCTAGACAGGCTCGGCTTGCCCAGTCTCCTGTTGAGCAGTCACCTCCTCAGCTGTGATGAGGAAGTGGGGAAGGGGAGGGTGTGGGCGGTTCCTGAGATAATCCCCTCGACTGTGATCATGTGCCCAGTAATAAAAGAGCATTCCAGCCCTGTGTCCCCATGGTCGGGCGGAACGTCTGTGGGTCCCTGGGCAGCTGTGGGGCAGGAGGAGAGGGATTGGCTGCCAAGTCTGGACTGAGCCCGGGCTGAGGGCCCCCAGGGGAGGGAGCCCTGGCCTCTGTTTTCCCCATTTTACTTGTTCAAGTCAGCTGCCTAAGGACCAGTTGCACAGAGGAGATTAACTGAGCTTCTCAGCAGGAGAATTCGACCCTGGGTGTTGAAATCCTACCTGGTTAGTGCTGATTTTAATCTCAACCAATTAAGTTTTCAAAGCCCAGCAAACTCTTCCTTGTTGACTAAGTACAGCCTCTTAGTTCCACTTGGTTTACCGGGTGGCATTCTCCCACCTGGCTCTCTTCCCTCCCTGAGAAATAAAGTGGGCCCACACAAGAGAGACTTCCAAATAAGAAATCTGGCAGAGTCAACTCTGTGGCAAATACTTCTGCTGTGTTCAGCTGTCTGTAGTGCAGCCTGGATAGCCCACCTTAGGGCGGGGTGGATGGCTCGAATCAGATTTCAACATGGTGGGGGTTGGTGGTTTAGTCGCTCAGTCGTGTCCGACTCTTTGTGAACCTAAGGACCATAGCCCGCCAGGCTCCTCTGTCCATGGGATTCTCCAGGCAAGGATACTGGAATGCATTGCTATTTCCTTCTCCGGGGTATCTTCCTGACCCAGGATTGAACCTGTGTCTCCTGTATTGCAGGCGGATTCTTCACCGCTGAGCCACAAGAGACTCCCAGATTTCAACAAAGTGTACAGAAAAAGAAGCTCTCCAAGTTCAGATGAAATGATTGAATACATAGGACATCCATTTATGCCTCTGGAGAAGTAAGAGCTGTAGAAAACCAAAGAAAATGGCAGAGATTTGTTGTTTCCGGTTCTGGAGGCCAAGATCTCATGTCCAGGTGTAGGACCACCCTCCCTCTGAAGGCCCAGGGCTCCTGTGCTTGGGACAGCCTCCGGCGTTCCTCGGGGCCAATCCTTTGTCCTCAGAGGAGTCCTCCCTGCCCCCTCCACCTGGTCTGTGTCCACCGTCCCCAGCCAGGGCTTGACCCCGGGGCCCAGCCATGAAAGCGCCCAGTCCCAGCCGCTGGACCACCAGGGAAGTCCCCCACAGCTCCCCTCATCCCGCTGGGTCAGCTTAAATCCTCAAAGGCTCTTCCCAAGTAAGGTCCCATCCGAGGTTGGGGGTAGACCTCCCATGACACACAGGGTGAAGGATGGCAAGACCCTTGGAGTCTGTGAGGAAGCAGCCTTTGGGTTGAAAACAGGAGGCAACACTATTTCAAAAAAGAAAGCTTTTCCTGACTTTTCTTCTTGCTCAGTGGAGAGCCAAGGTCCTCCAATGCCTTTATCCAACAGCCATGTGCTAGGTCCAGATGCTGGATTTAAAACTTTGGGCTATTTTAAGTTAAAAGTTGGTTTCATGATGACCGGCAGCTGAGTGTTTGACACCCTACCTACCTACCGGCCTTCCTCCTTCCCAGATTCCTTTCACAAACCTGTTTCGGAGAAGGATTAGGGTTGCTAAGCAGAAACAGGGTCCCCAAAGATCTTTGTGTCTCTGGAAGCATAAACTGGGCCTCCTGGGTGAAGAGCTGGACCATGGCGTCAGGGCAGGAATCTGACCCGCCCCCAGCGCACACGCTGTACCTGGCTGGCGCACGTCGGTCGAGGGTTCAGGAACATTTTATCTGTTTCTCGACGACCATTTAAAACGGGTGCAAAGAGCTGTCTGTGGATGTTGGGAAACAAGGGTTTCCTTTGTGAGAAGCCCCAGGACAGGGCTTCCCCGTGCACCCCAGGTTTCTGAGAGGACCTGAGGGCCGTTTCTGATCCCGTGAGGGCAGTGAAGTGCACACTCCCACCTCGGACCCAGGGAGCTTGGAAATGATCTTTCCAGGGGTCTGTTGGCATGTTGCCCTTCCATCGGTGGGCACCCCCTGCCGCGGAACCGGCCGACAGTTGGTCACCTGGTGGGCTGGAGGTCTGCCCGCACATGCTTTGGCTGCAGAGCAGATCGTTAGGGATAGGTTGGAGGGGCTCCTGTCAAGCCGCCCCCTCATCTCAGACTCCATCAGAGCTTATCTGCTCACGCCCACCCCACTGCCACTGCCCTGTCCTAGTTGGGTCCTTGTGCAACTAACAAGATTGAATTAGGGGAAAGGGTGATCCCAGCGGTTCCTACTGGCACGGTCACAGGGCCCCAGGCAGGAAGGAGGGTCACGATAGGCCTGGGAGCCGTCGGATGGCACATGAGACGCAGTCTGAAGGGCGGCAGGACGGCAGTTACGTGACCCAGCACACGAGGAGGACAGCAAGCAGCTGGGGCGCCCTGGGCCCAGGGACAGTCTCCACGCGCCCTTCACGGCCCTGGGCAATGTCACGACAATTCCTAAAGTAAACACGGAGCTTGAACCTCTTGACTTGCATGATTTCGTGGGGTTTTCGGGGTCAAGTGAATAGCGAACCGTTTTTAGAGGCCTCGAAATTAAAAGACGCTTGCTCCTTGGAAGAAAAGCTATGACCAACCTAGACAGCATATTAAAAAGCAGAGACATTACTTTGCGAACAAAGGTCCGTCTAGTCAAGGCTATGGTTTTTCCAGTGGTCATGTATGGATGTGAGAGTTGGACTATAAAGAAAGTGGAGCACCAAAGAATTGATGCTTTTGAACTGTGGTGTTGGAGAAGACGCTTGAGAGACCCTTGGACTGCAAGGAGATCAAACCAGTCCATCCTAAAGGAAATCAGTGTTCATTGGAAGGACTGATGCTGAAGTTGAAACTCCAATCCTTTCACCACCTGATGTGAAAAACTGACTCATTTGAAAAGACCCTGATGCTGGGAAAGATTGAAGGCGGGAGGACAAGGGGACGACAGAGGATAAGATGGTTGGATGGCATCACCCACTCAACGGACATGAATTTGAGTAAACTCCAGGAGTTTGTGATGGACAAGGAGGCCTGGTGTGCTGCAGTCCATGGGGTTGCAAAGAGTTGGACATGACTGAGCGACGGAACTGAACTGAGGCCACTTTCCACCAAAGCTAAACTCTGAGATTTTCAATAGAGAACCTACCTGAGAGAAGACAGAAAAAACACAAGGAGCTAGATTCTGATGAGAAAATTAGTGAACTTTCAACTTATCGCCCTTGACTGTCTTATACCCTGAACTGCAGGAGGCATATCACAGGGGACAACATGGTCTCTCTTATGTAGAGAATTCATTAGACGGAGCCGAAGCACTGGAAAAATGGTGGCTGATGAATGAAAATGTGGTAACTGCCTTTCACATGCCACCATCTTTAAGTCACAGACCTAGGCAGGAACCCCCACACCCAGGACACCGTCTCAGCAGTCTGTTCTTCCCAGAGCCAGCAGCCTTGAGCCAGACACTCGGTGTTAAAATTGTTCGGGACGAGATTCTTCCCATTAGCGTCTCTGAAGATTTATACAGAAAACCGACAGAGGACCAAGCGGGTCCTATGACTTGGAGCGCATCTCGCGCATCCTTCTCTGCACAGTTTGGCTGTGTTCAGGGATCAATGTGCGATTCCCACTGTGGCCAGCTTGTTGTTAGTCTGCTGCCTCTTCAAGAGTCAGCAAGAAGTAACTGGGATCCAGTAAGTAGGTAACTGGGTAGTTGGCCAGCTTCTGTGTAAGATATGATGTATTAGAGTTGAGTTTGAGTATCTTTATTAATACTTTATGATATTGGCCACATGGTGCAAAGAGCCAGCCCATTGGAAAAGACCCAGCCCATTGAAAAAGACCTTGATGCTGGGAAAGATTGAGGGTAGGAGAAGAAGGGGGCAACAGAGTTTGAGATGGTTGGATGGCATCACTGACTCAATGGATACGTATTTGAGCAAACTCTGGAGATAATGAAGGACAGGGAAGCCTGGCGTGCTGCAGTCTGGGTCACAAAGAGTTGGACATGACTTAGTGACTGAACAACAACAATATTAATACTTTTCAAAGGTATATTCCAACTCTAAGACTTTATCTGGTAGTTATAGTTTACAAAGAGATCATCTGAAACTCTCAGAAAGTGAATTTTCTTAGCAAAAGGTCTATTTTTAAACATGGAGTAGAGAAGGCAAGCTTAGATTTAAATTGGCTCCTTTCCCTCCTGTCTTTTCACCACCAAGATAAAGGCATTCTAATCCTGTTCTTTAGATGAACTTCCAGAAGCACTCCCTGGGTAGGATCTCAGGAGACTCAGGAAACTGGCTAAACAAACACAATACCTGTATCCCCATCGTGAGCTCCCGTTTGCTCAGCCGTGCATCTGCAGCTGTAGAGACAGGACACGGAAATCCTTGCTGACTTTGGTGAACTGAGGTAATTCAGCCACCTGCTCACAGACCAGAAATTCCAGAAAACATTTCACTCTCCAAACTTTACTCTGAAACACAGGGTTAGACTAGTTCAGAGCAGGCATCACAGAAAGTCCCCTACATACGAACCTTTAAGTGCAAATTTTCAAAGATGCGAACACTCTTCTTGTTCACTTGACACCGGCTGCAGTACTGTCCGCGCACGCTGGCGCGTCAACCGTTTCCAAGTCTTTGCAACCCCATGGACCGTAGCCCAGCAGGCTCCTCTGTCCATGGGATTCTCCAGGCAAGAATACTGGAGGGGGTGGCTGTGCCGTCCTCCAGGGCATCTTCCCGACCCAGGGAATGAACTCGAGTCCCTTGCATCTCCTGCATTGGCAGGTGGCTTCTTTACCACCAGCGCTACCCGGGAAGCCCCCGATGGACTGTACTGGTAGAACTTTTCAAGGTATCGTAAGGTTTAAAATGTTTTACTTTTTGTTTTTTTTATGTCTTATTTGAGTGGAAAGCATTACAAACCTATTACAGTACTGCACAGTTGACCGTGTTAGCTGGGTACCTAGGCTAGCTCTGTTGGACTTCAGAACAAATTGGCCTTCACAAACTCGCTCTTGGAACACCACTTGCTGTTGGGTAGGGGGCTTGCTGTTCTGTGCTTGGAGTCTCACAGCGAAAGTGAAAGGGACCCGACTTGGTCGTTTCCATCACACCCACCTTCCTCCCCAGCCTGGCCCAGGGGTCTGTGTTTCTCACCCTGGGATGAGAGCCTGTGAGGCCAGTTCTGATTCTTGTCCAACCAGCACCCAGCCCTGGCAGGGTGGGTGTTCACACCAGGCGGTGTGTATGCACGCAGCACATCTGCGACAACTTCGTCACCTGGGGTGACCCCGTCCAGCGGGAGCCAGGGACAGCAGACCTCTGCCATGTGGGCCCTTGCTCAGGGCCCCTGGACACACTGGCTGTCAACAGCCTGGAGGCTCCCTCTGCCCTTTTCCTGGGTGCCCAGACACCCCGTGTCCTAGGACGAGGAGAAGGGCCCTCTCACTTCAAGACGGAGGACAGCATTCCTGGGGGCGGGCAGGCCGGAGAAGATGTCCCAATTTCCAGAATCAGTGGGTGGCGCGGGAGGTTAAACACCTCCGTTTCCACCATGAGGAAAAAATATTTTTCCCAAGAGATTGTGTGGCAACTTAGTAAATTTTGGAAAGCTATAAAATATTCTTCCATTTCAAATGTGACTATCCTACAGAGGAAATTCCCCCTCCTCCCTTTAAAAGAAAAACCCATAAATCCAATGCTTGGTTTTGAACCTTTAATAAAAGTAAAAAAATGAATTCAAAAGAACACAATGCTGAAAACTTAGTATGAATGTGAATCTCACTAGATGTTCCAATCTGGTATAGTGCAAATTTTGCTCATACTATTTAACATTTTCACAAACTCAAATGACTTTGGTTCACATACTTGCTAGGAAATATTGGCAACGAAATTCTTCAGATTCACATCTTTTGGCTATACTGCTTCTAACAGACATAGATTTATTTCCAGTTTAAGAGAGAAAAATACTCATTGTGCATGATCAAGTATATTGGAAAGATTCAATGACTGCTTTCATCTAATAACTTCTGGTTTTTTCACAAAAACGCTGACATCTTCATTGAAAAATCTTTTCACATAGCTGATGGTTTTCGTTTTCAGAAAATGTCATAAGGGGGTCATTGCAAAGTTCAGAATGGTCCTATTTTCTTTTAAACAAAATTCCTCTAAAACAAAGTCGCTACAGTAACCTAAAATTTACTCCAGGATATCCTCCTTAAAACAAAAGCAAACTGAGACGGGGACCATCGGGTGGGAGGAGCCGGGGACTCGCAGAGTCCACCACTGCCAGCAGGGGCTCCCGTGTCCCCAGCCCCCCGACTGCCAGCTGCCAGAGGAATCTTTTTTTTTTTTTTTTTTTTGCCAGAGGAATCTTAGCATCAAGCCACATTCACAGGATTCAAAACAACCGAAATGTTTTAAATTGCAAAATACAGAAAGGGTGAATTTGTAAGTAAAAATTACAAGTTTACTAAACCCCCAAAACTGGGAGTATTTCAAAGGACCGGGGCTCAGCGGGAGGGCACAACAAAGTAACTTCACAACTGAAAAGAAATTATTGCTGAATTTTGCCTCCATGCAGCACTGAAATGGAGAACCCTCTTTAACATCTCATACGTTTAAAAAAATAATAATAAATATTTAAAGAGAATACAAGGCTCAGATTGGTTTTCCTATACATTGCACTTGAAGTCGAAGGCCCAGGACCTGCACACCGGGCCCAACGTGGGCTGTGCCGTTGAGGGAGTACGCTGTGCTCACCGCGTCCTTTGAGGGTTTAGAGACACCGAATGTGTGATGCAGTGACGTGCGCACTCTTCTTTTTACAAGGCAATCACAGATTGCAGATCCCATAGGGCTGTGGGGAAAAAGCCGTCTCTTCTTCCCGAGTATCAAAGAAAACGCAAGGTTTGGGCCAAGACGGAGACGTGTGGCCGACGGGCGCCCCATTCGAGATGGCGCGGATTCCAGGCAATCTCTGTGAACACCGGGGTGGAAAGTCCAACCCATCGCAGCGCAGAGCCACGACCTCCCACTCACTGCCTCCTCTGCAGGATTGTCTGCGCAGCGCCCTACACGGGCACCGAGGGCACGCCGTGCCCGCCTGCCCGGCACGGCCGCCCTGCACTTGCTGCCACCCCTGCCTTCTCTTTTTTCACAACACAGCCCTATTTTTAAAATCTTTTGGATGAGTGATATTCCTATCTCACCACACTTCATCTTTGTAAGCACCACCAAGCCGTCCCCGGGGCGCTGACACGGAACCAGAGCTGGCAGTCAGGCTGTAGTTCGAGGCTAGCAAATATGGCAACCTGGCATTTAATAACACGGGAAACTGAGTCCTCGGGGCCCGGTGCCCGGCCGGCCTGCTCGTGGTGCCCCCCGGGGGTCGCGGGCCGGGACCCCGTCCCACCGTCCCACAAGGTGCTGTCCCAACGCCAGTGGCTCGGCTGCTCTGAAACAGGTGACGTGCTTTCCAGGAGTCACTGGCGCACTCAGCCCCCTCTGAAGAGATTACTGAGGAAAAGAGATCGTCTGCGTCACTACCCAGTATCACGGACTTTCTTCCCAAACCTTGCCACTCTTCAGGATCCGTGGGTCTGAGGATTCAATCACTGTGTGGCTTTTCGGGGACACCCTATGTGGAGAAAGAGAGAAAAAAAGGATGTTAGTGCTGGATGTGTGCGTGTTTTAGTTAGCCATTTAAGCGGACCCTACAAAGTGAGGGATGAAGAATCCCTTTGCGCCAGAGGCGAAGATGGAGACCAGAATCGCGGAGCAGCAGACAGGCTGCCCCGGCCCCACGGCGATGCCCTCGGGGCCCTGAGCTGGGAGCCGACGTCTCAGCAGACCCGGTCTGTCCCGCTCAGGCAGGGCGGGAGGCGTAGCAGGCAGGACAGGAGGTGGTACTGCTGCCCAGAAGCTGTGTCTACGCACGTCTCGTCGCTGAACAGCACAGACACCCAGGGAGGGCACCCCGCACTTGTGGCCGGTGTCTGGGCCCGGCCCAGTGGCCCTCAACCGAGGATGGACACTCCACTGGGGCAGCAGGTCCGAGACCAGAGGCTGACCTTCCTGAGGTCACGGGGCTGTGTGAGGAGAGCCCCCTGCCTCCTGCCAGAGCCGGGGTCCCTGCGTGTCCACCCTGACCCCTGCTGAGAGGCCGAGCGAGCCACAAGGGCCAGCCCGCTCTGCACCAGATGCCAGGCGCTCAGCCTCCTGGGCTCTGACCCCCATCTCCAAAGCGGGCTGGCAGTCCTGCCCCCATACTGCCACTGCAGGACTCGACCAGGTGCCAACGGACGTCAGCCCCTGACGACACCACGGCCATGACGGCCAGGAGCCGCCGCACCGCAGATGGGAGAGGCATGCTGGAGACGCGGCGTCCGTGGCCTGGGTTCTGGGAACAGGGCCACACGGCTCATGCGGCAGTGCGAAGCCTTACTTTTTCTGAGAAGAGACTTTCATTTGCAAACAACAGACATGAACTCGATAAAATGATGCTACAGACACCCGTTTAAACCTACAGGCGGACGACACATACCATACAGAAAAAGCTACGTGAACCATTGAACACTCAAGCAAAGCCAGCCTGTGGCTCTGGGGCACGCCTGCCCGGGCCAGGAAGCACGTTTAAGGGCAGAACTGAGCAGACGGGAGGGGGCGGGCTGTAGGCGCATCACACGGGACACTCTGGCCCCGAGCCGACTGATGGGCGCCCACCTCGGGTCGACGGCTGCAGCCCTTTGTCTTCTGCGCTCAAATCACGTTCCACTACAAAGCCTCACCGGGAGACGTTTCAAACCAGAAATTCATCCTGAAACGCTGCCGCTAGAATACGCCTCAGAAGTGTCCTCTGTCCGAGGGCCGCAGGGGGGCTGCTCTGAAAGCGAGGACAGTGGCCACGGACGTGCAAACAGGACCATCAGCCAGGTGCCAAGCGACCCCATTTCTAAGGCCCCGAGTCCTTTCCAATTCCAAGTGATGAGTAAGCTCACCTTCACATAGCAGCTGCTAGCTTTTTCCCTTTCTTCGAAGAAAGAAATGAAAAACCTGGCTAAAGTATTCCAACTCTTTCTTTAAAAAAAATGTTTAACTTGCTCAAGGGAGTCTAGCAAGGTGCCGCGCTGTCCAGGCTGAGCTCTGAGACCCCACAGAGACACAAACCCAAGCCATCAGGGTGCACACCCCAGAGTGCTGGGGGGCACGAGCCTCCGTGCCCGGCCCTGGGCACTTCTCCGGGGGACCGGGACTGGGTGGGTGGTCAGGCAGGAGCAGAGGGCAGAGGCCACGCCCCTACTCCAGCCCATCACAGCCATTGGCTGCTGGGTGGTGGGGAAGAGCAGAAGGTCCTTCCGGCAGGGACGGTCAAGTCATGGGTGGTTACAGGTTTCTAAGACAAACCTTATTATAAATATATTTTTCGTTCTTCAGCCCTGATGCAATTTGAAGCAAATATAACTTCCTACACTTCCAATTCTAGTCTCATGAAAAATACAATTTTGGCTTCACACACTTATCTTTTTGCTCCTGCAACAACAGCGCTTTGTGGAAAGGCGGCCTGCCACCCCACGGAGACGGCAGCAAAGGCTGAAGTGGATGGAGGGTTTGTGAAGAGGAGGGGTCAGTGTCAGGTTCAGAGGTCAACTGATACGCCGTGAAGGCTGTGTAATTCCTGCCGGACAAAGGGGGGCTTTTGAAGATTCCCTACTGCTTTCAGGAGAGAGTCATTTAAGAGGGGCTTCCCTCATAGCTCAGATGGTAAAGAATCAGCCTGCAATGCAGAAGACACTGGTTCGATTCCTGGGTTGGGAAGATCCCTTGGAGAAGGGATAGGTTACCCACTCCAGCATTGTTGGGCTTCCCTTGTGGCTCAGCTGGTAAAGAATCCATCTGCAATGCGGAAGACCTGGGTTTGATCCCTGGCTTGGGAAGATCCCCTGGAGAAGGGAAAGGCAGCCCACTCCAGTATTCTGGCCTGGAGAATTCCATGGACCATATGGTCCATGGGTTCACAAAGAGTTGGACATAACTGAGCAACGTTCATGTCACTTTATTTCATTTACGATGCCCTGAAGGATGGAAGAGACAAACAGAAAGGCAGGGACCAGGCAGGACAGACTGAAGGAGGGGAGGCCGGGGTGGGGATGAGGGTCTGGGGGCTTTGCAGGGGGGGGGACCGATTCTCTGCCTTCCTGTCACCCACAACCCAGGGCCAAGGCTCTGCTCCCAATGCACAGACAGCGCTGTGTGAGGGCAGAGGGCCACGGTCCTGCGGTGGCTGCGCCGTGGACGACCTCCGCGGGACACAGCGGACGGGCCTGCCGCCTCCCGACAGGTCTGCCCACTGCAGAGCCCATGGCCACGGGCTCCTGCACACACCCACTGCTGCAGCCAGAAGTGCAGCTGCCCCGAACAAGGCTTCGAGAGCAAGGCGTCACTGAGGCGCATCTTTGAACACGGTCCCTAGTTGGCTGCATCCGTCAATACCGGATTCATCCAATACACTCAGGTTTTCAACTTCTAGGAGGGTTGGTGCCCCTAATCCACCTGTTCTTCAAGGGTCAACTGCAGAACAATGGTAAACTTTAAAACTGCAAAAGAGAAAAGAACAACCCCAACCACCTACTTGTCAGAAGGGGCCACTTCTTTCCTGCAGAACGCTCCCCTGCCCGCCCCCACCAATACGGCTCCTTACTACTGCACGCCTCTGCCAGTCTGACTGGCTGACCCCTTAAGACCATCTGAACCCCGTGCCTCACTCTTGGGCCCCGAGTAGCTGTAACAGAAGCAACCCTCCCTCATCCTCTCCCCAACTCTGCCAGAAACACAGCTGTGACCCAAGCTGTGACCGCCCTGCCTGTGATCAAGCGGACCGTGTCCTCTGCTCGGGTCTGGGGACTCGGGCAAAGGGGCTTTGCTCTTGCCGTCCTTCGAGCGGCCGGCAGCAAAGGGGGCATCTGTAAAATCAGCTCTGACTGCCCCTCTGGCTTCACACGTCTGAGGAGTCTACCGGTCTCCCCGTCAGCAGCTCATCCTGCTGGGGCCGGGGTCCAGGCCCTGGTTGGGGACTAACATACACAAGCCGTGAGGCGTGGCCAAACACACACACAAATAAATGTGCACGGATGGAAAGACAGCGGGAGGGCTGGGCTCAGAGGCCGGGGCGGGGCTCTTTCCCTTTGATGACTGCAATGCTCGTCAGCCTCTTCCAGTTTCAAGACACAACAGTAACATCCAAAGATAAGACTGTCCCCAATTTTGAAGAGTAAAAAGGAAGCAACACCTTTAAGAAAGGGGAATTACAATTATGCCAGTTATCCTAAGTTCTGTTTAAAACTTTCACTCATCTTTTCAAAAAAAAATGAAAGTGTCTATGACAAACCAGTCCATCCTAAAGGAAATCTACCCTGGATATTAATTGGAAGGACTGATGCTGAAGCTGAGGCTCCTGATGCAAAGAGCCAACTCACTGGAGAAGACCCTGATGCTGGCAAAGACTGAAGGTAGCAGGAGAAGGGGGTGACAGAGGATGAGACGGTTGGATGGCATCACTGATTCAATGGACCTGAGTCTGAGCAAGCTCTGGGAGATGGTGAAGGACAGGGAAGCCTGGTGTGCTGCAGTCCATGGGGTCGCAAAGAGTTGGACATGACTGAGCGACTGAACAGTAGCAGCAAGGTAAGAACGGAAAGACAGCTGCTAAAAGCACCTTCGCTTAGTGCTGCTGCCAAAGGCGTGGCCGTGCGGCTCCTGAGTCGTCTCCAACCATTCCTGGCGCTACAAGCCTGTGCCTGGCGTGCAGCGTCTACCTCTATGGAAAGGACGCTTCTTTACAAACTTTGTTCAGAAGGCCTTCATCATAAACGTATGACAGCATCCACCCCTCCTCCCGAAGTAATAACCAGTTGGCTGAATGGTGTCAACTTTAACTCCATGAAGAGTCATAGGAGCTGAAGACAACCTCATCTCAAAAGCCTTATTAAGAATCCTAACTAAATACTACCGAAATGAACATCTCAAGGCAGACAGCGAGCATGCAGCTGCCTCATTCTCCCCGGAATCACCCAGGGCCGGGGGGATCAGCACAGGGGTGTCGCGAGGCTGTGGTCACAGGGCAGGGCCGCGCGCATGCTCACAAGGGGTCCAGAGACAAACTGTAATCAGTTTTTGTTTTGGCGGCGGGTCCAGACCATCACAAGGGTCGGGGTGGGGGAAGGATGGCGTGGACTCAGGAGCCAGTGGGACACATCACAAATTCCCCTTTCTAAATTACTTCCATTCTTGTCAAACAGCCAAGCAGGTGGCTCCCAAGCCAGGCTCAGTGGGCACAAATAAATGTCCTCTTTTTAAAATAAAAGTATGAGGGACCAAGACAAGTTTCTAAGGAAGTCCCAGAGTGTGTCTCTGAGAGAAATGGCCCTTACAAGACTCTAGTTTCCTTGTCTTTTTAAAATTCATTTTATTTAAGCCTTCGAGTTGAAGTCCATTCAAAACAGTTAAATGTCCATGTTGCACGCTCCTTCATCAAAGTGCTCAAGTGTCGCGATCTTTCACTCCCAAACAGAATTGCCAAGGTATCCTGACTGTGTCTGCCTTTCTGGGTCTTGGGAAACGGCTCTGTCTGGGACTCAGTATCTCTCCCTTTAGTCCTTAGACAAGGTCCAGGCCGGAGTCCACCCACCCAGGGACACTCAGCGGCCCCCCAGCCCCGCTCGCGCTCTCATGGGCCTGGCGTGGCTCCCTTCCCCTAGCACGGCGTTGTCTGTACACGCGCCGTGAAGCCAGGGAGGAAACTCATCATACATCATTCAGTTAGCCATTTCTGTAACTCGTCTCTGCCAGTTATTACAGGAGAAGCAGTTCAGAAAAGCCGCTGACAGCATCCGTCATGTGAGGGGAGCTCTGGTTCCTCAGCAGCTCTCATTGTGAGCTTACAAATCCCTGAACCTTTACAAGTTAGCAAAGAATGACCTGGGGATGTGCCTTTTTTAAAGTGTATGCTTATCTGAATAACTGTTGCCCGACTATACATTTATTGACACAAATGATAAGGTCCTAGGCAAACCAAGCTGATCCAGCTGAAAGCTAGCATCAGGCGCCCATGTGACTTTACGCACCATGGCCAGCTGTCGTCCTATGTTTCCCACGGTCACGCCTCCCGAGAAGAAGATGCAGGGCAGCCAGGAGCGGATGTACAGGAAGTCTGGGGACGTGTACCTGCAGGGAGAGGGAGGCATGAGCCCTGCGTAGCGGGCAGGCACACAGCACACCAGCCACGCGAGCACGTGACACCCACGCTCGCCGCCCACCGTGTCCGCCTGGCGCGGAAAGCCAACGCTTTGGAAAAGACCCTGATGCTGGGAAAGACTGAGGGCATGAGGCAAAGGGGGCTGCAGAGGATGAGATGGCTGGATGGCATCAGCAACTTGACGCACATGAGTTTGAGCAAGCTCCGGGAGATGCTGGAGGACAAGGAAGCCTGGTGTGCTGCAGCCCAGCATGGGTCACAAGGACCTGGACACAGCTTAAGAGACTGAAGGACAATGCAAAGCTCTCCACCATGGCTTGGCTTTCCTTAAATTACAGATGGTGCATTTTTATGTGAATCAACAATAAGAAGTGCTTTTAAAGATTTCACGTCTAAGCTCATGCCGTGTAATTACAAACAGAACACGGCATCTCAGCTTCGTGGGTATTGTGCGTAAAACTGGAGTGACAGCTTCCGGGCAGAGGTGACACTTGAGAACACGTGCTTACTGATAGACTCCGTTGTACACCAGCAGCTGCGTGATCAGGGTGGCGAGGAAGGCGATGGTGATGCCCAGCCCCAGGCCACTTCTTGAACGGTCAAATGTCCACCAGAGGCCCAGAGACAGCGCTGCCAATGTCAAGGAGAGCTGAACGTTATTGGCAAAATCCAGTTTCTGGTGACGCCAAGTTAAGGAAAAGTGCAACAATTTCTAACACGGTCAAAGACACACAAGCGAGCCCCGGGGCCTACACGTGTGCACCACCTAATTCTCCAGCCACAGATGCTGCCCAGTGAGCTGCAGCGAGCATGTGCTGGATACAAGGCTACTTGATCAGGATAACCTGGGGCATCTCTGGGATCCCTGCGTCGAAAACTTGACTTTACCAGTCAATGTATTAAAAACTATGCATAAAACCTGGCTTGGATTCATTTCAACCACAAAACAACTATATTCTAGTAAGTCATCCACAGTCCCACTTTTATTTCCTGTTCTTATCAGCAGTTTGAACTGAGCAAGCACAGTCTTTACTCTGTGTCTGCAAGGAGACACCTCATCGGAATGGCATTTAACACGACACGGTCATAGCTGATGGGGACACAGCTGGCCTCCTTCACAACACCACTTTACCAACTGGGGACAAAACAAATGTGTCAGAGCCAGGCTCTCTTGTAATACCTTTTCTTGACATTCTTATCATTAAAATCAGGGTAGAGCAGATTTAAGCAGCAGAAACTCTAAAAACAGCTTTCTCCAGAATTTAAAAATATAATCTCACTGTCAGAAAGAAACTATAAATGTCTTGACACCTGGTAAACTATGGCCTGTCTTCCTGAAAACTGCACTGTTTTTGCCAGGCAGCCCACTGGTGGATGCCAGAACCTCAACTTGAACCCTATTCCTGAGGCCACCTCCTCTGATCAGCGCTGGGCCTTCCCTGGTCATGACCGGGGAGGGCGGAGAAGCAGACGGGCTCCTGCTCTGCCTTCTGGAAGGGTCGGCCAAGAAGAGTGAAGCTCCCACAGCGTCTCACTGCACCGCAGGAAGCAGGTCTGCGCTGTGGGAGGATGGGAGGCAGAAACGGACGGGGAATTCACCAAACCAACTCCGAGGATCCAACAGGTAGTGACCAAGAAAGGGACAGACTAAAGATATCCACTCGGTCCCCAGGGTCATTTTAACTGTCCCCTGAAATGAACTGAAAGGACTTTTCAGGACCATTTCGAAAGCTCTGCTGAGAGGAAATTGAGCAACGTGGTTTGAAATCATGCTTGTAAGAGGACGGCTCAACTGACCCAGGATGTGACAGACACCCGTTAACAGTAACGTCTTAGGATACAGCACTAGCGTGGTTGATGCCAACGAAGACGGCCACGCAGCGCATCACGCTGGCCCACTCCCGCTTGAACTTGTGCGGCTCTCCAAGGTGACTGTCGATGCAGGGGTACAGCAGGCCGACCACAGCTGCAGGGAAAGGACAAGACGGCAGGGTCTGAGCACACGCGACTGCTACGTGGGGATCATTAACGCGATATTCAAACCATTCCCTTTCCTAGATTTACCAGCCATCAGATATTTAAACTAACTTTACATCTTTTTATTTTTAAATTAATGTTACATCTTTGTTCTCCTTGAATACAAACCAAAAAATCCACGTCATTTTGTACAATTTTAAATAAAACTGCAGCTGTTTGGCTTGACCTACAGAAGGAATGGAGCAAGGGAGTTTAATTACCCACATGGGAAGCAGCCCCGCACTTCTGCTGGTGGGTGGCTGGGAGGCAGGCCAGGTGGAGCCAGCCAGGTACTGAGGCTCGAGAGTCATGCACGGCGCCCCTGGTGTCCCACGAGAAGGGCCCAGTTCAGGTCCCAAACAGAGGAACAAGCAACACACTCTCAGGCCAAGAGTCAATGAAATAGTTTCAATTTCATAATACATTTTATCCAGTTCTGATTTTGGACTTTTTTTTTGAGGTGGGTGGGGACCCACATGGCATAGCTTGTGGGATCTTAGTTCCCTGACCAGGGATTGAACCTGGACAACCACGGTGAAAGCATTGAATCCTAACCACTAGAGCGCGGGAATTCCCATAATTCTGGAGTCTTGAAAAATGGAACCCAAACAGTTCTATCACTTAAGTCACTATATCTTAATCTTAGCCTTTTAGATTCAAGTAGATGAAAATGTACTATGGAATTTTCCCTTTATGCTCCTGACTGATGGCTTAAAAAAAGCAGCTAGGGTACCAGACATCATGTATCAGATATCCCTGGAATTCCTTGAAGCTTCTGTTACAAATAAAGCCTAAACCAAATGGTTCGACGGTTTTGAGATCAACTGTTCCAGTCAAAAAAACTACTGTATCACATGAGAATAAAAAGATGGAAGTGGGCACCCGAGTCTAATGCCCAAAAGGGTATACTGACGGAGCTTAGAAAATAGAGCAGGAGCCTAACTTCCTGAGAATGAGGGGAGCCTTCTCCCCACAGCACCCCTCCCCTGAGGGTCCCCACTCCAGCCTGGGGCCTGCCCCTGCTCTAAGGGAGGCTGCTGACGAGGCGCCACGTTCCCAGTGCAGGGGACACACCCAGCTATGGACAGCAGGCCTGCCACTCGGCGTGGCCCCTTGTGGTTCCCACGGCTGTGAAATGGAGCTGCAGCAGAGTCTTGTAAGGACCAGGGGAAGCAAAGCATATCAAACAGTCCATAAACGCCAACCACGGAGCAGAGAGGAGCCGGCCTGGTCACCCAGGTCCACACCTGTCCTGCCCCCCAGCCCAGGACGCCCACCAGGGGCAGGCTGCTCACTGCACTTCAACCACCGGCAGACCTTAGGCCACAGCGAACGCTGGGTGACCAGAGAAGTCCTAAGCGCCCTACTGGGCTGAGATCAATTCAGCGTTTTTACCTAAAACCAGCCAGACGACCAAGAAATTTTACTCAGAGATATAGTCCATCTGTCTAGTCTGTTAAGACTGCAGACTGCGGGTCAGGTTTTGTGGCTGGCCAGGTACACTAAAAGCTAACCTCTGAATAAGACATTTGTTTTCCTTCATCCAGGGGCCCCGGCTTTTTTTGGGGGGGGGGGCAGGGGAAAGGCCTGGCTTTGGCACGTTCACGGGGCCATCCTGAAAAAGGAAGTGCGAGAGGCCACTGGGCCAGCTCTGCCCACTCGCCCACGTGACGGTTTGTTTTCGGTTGCCCGGCGGGTAGCATGTTCCCAGGGCCAGCCAATCACACGGCAGTTCCTCGGCTCACCAGTTCTGCCGGTGGCCAATGGCGCGGCTCGCTCGGGGTGACAGCTGTGGGCCCCTCAACACTGTCCTCAGGGCCAGATCAGAAAGAGGGAAGGACCTCGGTCAGCCTGGCACGGGCGAGGAACCGCCAATCACTGCCCCGCCTGGTCCCCATCACCGGCATCCAGAGTCCTGGCATCTGGGCTCCTGCCTCTCGCCCCTTCTCCTCTAGATACACTCACTGGAGAGGCACACCGCCCCTCTGTGGATGGTTCCATTCTCAAATAAACAGTTCTCAGAGGCTGAACACACTTCCTAACCCAACAGACATCTCCTGTGTCTACTCACCCGCTGCTGTCCCGCAGCACGGAGGAACCCACCAGGCAGAGGAGAAGATGGTGGCGATGACCTCATCCGGGAACAGGGTGACGTTCCTCTGGACCTGCAGGAGGTTGAGCACCAAGGCCAGGACCACCCCCACTGAGAACAGCACCAGGCTCCTCTGCACCAAGTGGTGATGCCAGCTGTTGACGTGGCCGCTGCTGCCCTGGTCCCCCACACCAGCGCTCTGAGGCCCGTGAGCGGCATCAGTGCCCAGGGCGCCATGGGCTGCCAGCAGAGAGGGACCTGACCCCGAGGAGTTGATCATCTCTCCCGCTTTGGCCACCAGCCCTCTGGCGCTGGCCCTCGGGTGGCTTCTGTGCTTCGTGCCCTTGGCACAGGGACCTCTCCAGAGGTGGTCGTCCAGTCTGGGCATGAGCCACCCGCCTGCAGGCTTTCCTAGAATGAAAAGGGGGCGTGGAGGTGGAACCCAGATCAAGTTCACTTCCAAAGGAGGTCAGGTCCAGGGAAGCCCACTCAAGGAGGGCTCTGCTCTGGTTCACCACAAGCAGGTCCAGGAAAACCCCCAAGGCCCTCCGGGACTTAGTCACACCGGGCAGGTGCCCTGGGGTGGGGAGCAGCTTCAAGGATCCTGCCCACAGCCCTGGCCAGGCAGATGCAGACTGCTTTCCGAGGCAGGCAGGTTAGGTGCATCTGAGCGTTGCGCTCCCGCCACAACGCCCCTCCACAGAAGCCCTGAAGTTCTGGCCCGTCCAGTCCAGAAGTTTTCCAGACCCCCGTCCGTCTGCAGGAGATGGACTCAGCCAGGCAGGACCTGGGGCAGGTTGTCCCAGGACAAGTTGCTGGGGTCCTCCCGATCCGGGAGGCGCACCGGCAGAGCGCACCTGGGGGTTGGGGGTGCTGGCCCCCCGCGCAGGGACCGGGGCTGGGGTCAGGGCTGGGGCCCAGGCCCGAGGGTCCCCCAAAGCAAGGCGGCCTAGAGGGGAGGCTCTGGAGTGGAGGGGTCGGCACCCGGACATCCCAGCCCGGCCCGCCCCGGAGCCCCAACCCCGCCGCCCTCGCCGCGCCCCGCGTACCTGGCCGAGGGGCGCCCGCCTGCGGGCTCGCCGAAGGAGGAGGGATGCGGAGGAGTGTACCGGCCCAGACCACCAGAAGTCGGGCCCGCGGCGGTCCGCGCGCCGCGCCGCTTATAAGGCGGGCGGCGGGGCCCCCGGGTCACGTGGCCGCGCCCGGCCGGCTGCCGGGCTCACCGCCCGGGGGCGTGGCTTCCGCGCGCTCCGCCCCGCCCGCGTGCCCGGCCGCTCGGGGTCTGGTGAGGCGGCCGCGGCCAATCGCGGGCAGGCGGCCCATATGACGTCATTACACGCCACCACCGCCCCGCGCCGGGCGCGCTGGCTCGGGAGCGCGGACGGACGGACGGCGGGCTGAGCGCGCCCGGGGGCCGGACGCTAGCTGCGGGCGGGGGTAGGGGATGACGGGGGTGACGTGGGACGGCCTGGCCGACCGGCTCGAGGGGAGGGGGCGGGCTGCCGACGGACAGAGCTGCGAGAGGACGGCAGGCGGGGGGACCTACGGACTGAGCAGAGGATGGAGCGGGGCAGGGGGGCTGGCTAACGGACGGCCCGCAGGACCGGCCGAGGGGAGGGAGCACTGACTGACTGACTGACGGACGGACGGGCCGATGGACCGGCCGAGGGGAAGGAGCGCTGACTGACGGACGGACGGACGGACGGACGGGGTTGGCCTAGAGCGCCTGGGGCCTCGGGTGGACGGCGGCCGCGGGAGGGCGGTTTCCCAGCAGTTGGCAGCCGCGGGCCTGGCGTGGTGGTGGAAGACCTTAGTCTTCGGACTCTGTCCCAGGCATGACCCGTTCAAAAGCCTCCCCTCCAGATGGTCACTCTCTGCCCCGGCGTGTCACGTGGTGATGCTCTGACTTGCGTTCAGTGCCCTGCTGTCTGAGGCTCCTGACCGGCCACCACCCCTGCTGATGTATATAAAGTGGGTTAGTGCCTGCAGTGACCACAAGCTGCTGGCACGTCTGAGGGCTCAGCCGTGTTTCCCAGGCACCAGAGTGGTTCAGAAAACTTTTCTGACACGAGCCCCTTTATGAAAAGGTAAAGGATGAAATCTTCACTCATAAAATAGTTTCTTGTAGTTTCTAACTGTCTCTCAGTGGAAAACAAACCATCAAAACCACTTGGGATAAAAATAAGATTATTTTATCTTGTTGATGTCATATATTTATATCCTGTTTGCCACATAAGTCTGGCCATCTAAACAGGAGGGCAGGCCCCATGCCAACTGAAAACCCACATCTCGTTGAGCAAGATTGTATTATTTAAGATGTCCTTGAACAACAGTAGAAAAACTCCGGCCTTTTCCCACTGTCTGCGGGTGAGCAGAGATTGAGAGGAAGTTTGTGCTCTAAATAGCAAATCCGCTCACAGCCAAGAGACCCCACAGGCTTAGGCAGTGTGAAATGCCATATTGTGTGATCTCTTCAACACTGGGGTTTCTGACTTAATGCCAGAAGATTAAAAAAGCCTTCCTGAGGCACCAACATTTCTCAAACTTCATTTTGGGGGCGGAGGTGAGGATGGGATTCACACGAACGATAATCCAGAGACTTCAGGGAAAAGTAATGCTTTCAGGGGGTGTGTTTACTCTCCTAGCCCATAAGGATGTTTCACTAGGTAACTTGAGAAGTGCTCAGTAGACATTTCCTGTTATCCCAGGGTCAGAACTGGTTTCTCTAAATCTCTTCTGCCTGACTGGCTAGACACAGCCTGGTTGTGTGGATGTCATACACCGCCACCTCCCCCCTTACTCCCCTCCCACCCCGGTCCAAGGTGCCAACCTGGCATGAACCTCACCTAATCTACTTCTATAAAAGCGTAAAAGACTGTTGACACTGGATTATAACCAAAACTGCTTTTGAATGCTTATGTTCAATCAAGACAGCATTTGCTAATAATGTGACTTATTTTCCATTGCTTGAGCCTGGCCCAGCCAAAGCACGAGTGTGTGCAGAAGAGTCTTCCATCTTCTGCTCTGCCTGTTGGGTGGGCAGGACAGGTTTTCCCCTCTCTGCCTTGGTCACCACTATGTACTTTGTTCCCAAAAGTTCAAAGCTTTTTTGACTTAAGGGAATTGGGGTCCTGGCCATTCTTTCCATTTCTTGCATAAGTCCATGGAGATATGTTTCTCTGTAGGTATATATACATATATTAATACATGTTTTATATATATATATATATGTATATATCAGTTCAGTTCGGTTCAGTTGCTCAGTCGTGTCTGACTCTTTGCGATCCCATGAATTGCAGCACGCCAGGCCTCCCTGTCCATCACCAACTCCTAGAGTTCACTCAAACTCAGGTCCATCAAGTCGGTGATGCCATCCAGCCATCTCATCCTCTGTCGTCCCCTTTTCCTCCTGCCCCCAATCCCTCCCAGTATCAGAGTCTTTTCCATCAGTCAACTCTTCGCAGGAGGTGGCCAAAGTACTGGAGCTTCAGCTTTAGCATCATTCCCTCCGAAGAACACCCAGGGCTGATCTCCTTCAGAATGGAGTGGTTGGATCTCCTTGCAGTCCAAGGGACTCTCAGGAGTCTTTTCCAACACCACAGTTCAAAAGCATCAATTCTTTGGCACTCAGCTTTCTTCAAAGTCCAACTCTCACATCCATACATGACCACTGGAAAAAACCATAGCCTTGACTAGACGGACCTTTGTTGGCAAAGTAACGTCTCTGCTTTTCGATATGCTGTCTAGGTTGGTCATAACTTTCCTTCCAAGGAGTAAGCGTCTTTTAATTTCATGGCTGCAGTCACCATCTGCAGTGATTTTGGAGCCTCAAAAAATAAAGTCTGACACTGTTTCCACTGTTAACTCATTTCCCATGAAGTGATGGGACCAGATGCCATGATCTTCGTTTTCTGAATGTTGAGCTTTAAGCCAACTTTTTCACTCTCCTCTTTCACTTTGATCAAGAGGCTTTTTAGTTCCTCTTCACTTTCTGCCATAAGGGTGGTGTCATCTGCATATCTGAGGTTATTGATATTTCTCCCAGCAATCTTGATTCCAGCTTGTGCTTCTTCCAGCCCAGCGTCTCATGATGTACTCTGCATAAAAGTTAAATAAGCAGGGTGACAATATACAGCCTTGATGTACTCCTTTTCCTATTTGGAACCAGTCTGTTGTTCCATGTCCAGTTCTAACTGTTGCTTCCTGACCTGCATATAGGTTTCTCAAGAGGCAGGTCAGGTGGTCTGGTATTCCCATCTCTTTCAGAATTTTCCAGTTTATTGTGATCCACACAGTCAAAGGCTTTGGCATAGTCAATAAAACAGAAATAGATGTTTTTCTGGAACTCTCTTGCTTTTTCCATGATCCAGCGGATGTTGGCAATTTGATCTCTGGTTCCTCTGCCTTTTCTAAAACCAGCTTGAACATCTGGAAGTTCATGGTTCACGTATTGCTGAAGCCTGGCTTGGAGAATTTTGAGCATTACTTTACTAATGTGTGAGATGAGTGCAATTGTGCGGTAGTTTGAGCATACTTTGGCATTGCCTTTCTTTGGGATTGGAATGAAAACTGACCTTTTCCAGTCCTGTGGCCACTGCTGAGTTTTCCAAATTTGCTGGTGTATTGAGTGCAGCACTTTCACAGTATCATCTTTCAGGATTTGAAATATCTCAACTGGAATTCCATCACCTCCACTAGCTTTGTTTGTAGTGATGCTTTCTAAGGCCCACTTCACATTCCAGGATGTCTGGCTCTAGGTGAGTGAGTGATCATACCATCGTGTATGCTCAGTCAGTTCAGTCATGTCTGACTCTTTGCGACACCATGGACTGTAGCCTGCCAGGCCCCTCAGTCATGGGATTCTCCAGGCAAGAATACTGAAGTGGGTTGCCATGCCTTCCTCCAGGGGGTCTTCCCAACCCAGGCATTGAACTTGTGTCTCCTGCGTTGAAGGAGGATTTTTTTACTGCTGAGCCACTACACACACATATAATATATATTATCATATGACAAATAGATGGGGAAAAAGTGGAAACAGTGACAGATTTTATTTTCTTGGGCTCCAAAATCACTGTGGACAGTGACTGCAGGCATGAAATTAGAAGATGCTCCTTGGAACGGAAGCTATGACAAACGTAGACAGCATATTAAAAGGCAGAGACGTCACTTTGCCAATAAAGGGATGTATAGTCAAAGCTATGGTTTTTCCAGTAGTCATGTATGGATATGAGAATTGGACTATAGAGAAGACTGAGCGCCGAAGAACTGATGCTTTCGAACTGTGGTGCTGGAGCAGACTTTTGAGAGTCCCTTGGACTGCAAGGAGGTCAAACCAGTCAATCCTAAAGGAAATCAATCCTGAATATTCATTGGAAAGACTGATGCTGAAGCTCCAATACTTTAGCCACCTGATGCAAAGAGCTGACTCATTGGAAAAGACCCTGATGCTGGGGAAGATTGAAGGCAGGAGGAGGATGAGGTGACAGAGGATGAAGTGGTTGGATGGCATCACCGACTCAATGGGCATGAGTTTGACCAAGCTCTGGCAGATAGTGAAGAACAGAGAAGCCTGGCGTGCTACAGTCTATGTGGTTGCAAAGAGTCAGACACAACTTAGTGACTGAACAACAGTCAGTTGTTTTTCATAACAACAAGGATGTCTGTGGGCCTCCCAGGTGGCTCAGTGGTAAAGAATCCTCCTGCTAATGCAGGAGACTCAAGTTCGATCCCTGGATCAGGAAGATCCCCTGGAAAACGCAACAGCCACCTGCTTCAGTATTCTTGCCTGGGAAATCCCATGGACAGAGGATCCTGGTGGGCTACACCCCATGGGGTCACAAAGAGTACGTGTATATATACACACATATGCATGTAATATATATATGTATATATGCATGTAATATATATATATATATTTATACACATACACACACATACATACCATTACGGTAACATTGGGACCCACAAAGTTCCGAAAAGCTGGCCCAGTTATCAGCTGACGGGAACTGGCTCGATAAGTGATGGCACACTAATATGATGGGATGCTGTGTAACTGAGAGTCATTCCTTCTTCAACCATCAGAAGCCTATGCTGGTTTCCCCTACTCCACCGTCAGGCTCAAGTCCCATGCACATAGGTCAGGAAGCACTGATATAAATCAAGCTCTTAACCTCAGGGAGACGAGTGTGCCTCACGGCCATGACTCTGAAATGTAGGCGTGCCATGGATTCAACTGGGAAACCCCAGAAAATGCAGGAAGCTTCTCTTTCGCACATCCGCTTTCAAAACCTGGGATTTTCAGATGTGTGAGGCTTAAGACAACGAGGCCACAGGTCAGTATTTAGCTACCGAGTTGCTGTTCACAGGCATCCCCGACAGCGCAGATTGCAGTGTACCTGTCTTTCGGGATCTGGGATTGTTTTCTTCATCTTGCTTCCCTCTGCCATTCTGCCTGGATCCCAGTATCTTTGTTTTAATACCAGTGCACGCCTTATAAACATGGTATGGGCGCCTGCACCGTCTGTCTGCCGTCTGGGAGAGTACTGTCACTTCTGCTAGGTAATTGGCGTATCAAGGTCTGTTCACTCAGTTGCCTTCCTCTCTCCACCCAAGCCGATGTTGATACAGCCCTTGCTCTGCCTTTCCATCCCCTCTCCCATGTGACACTCTGAACCAGGGTCCTCCTGGAGTCACACAGAGACCCTTCAGATATGGGAGAAGGCAGGAGGGATGCCCGTGGGCTGTGTTCTGCCAGATCTTGCTAGGGCTGTCCGGAGAAGGCAATGGCAACCCACTCCAGTACTCTTGCCTGGAAAATCCCGTGGATGGAGGAGCCTGGTAGGCTGTAGTCCGTGGGGTCGCTGAGAGTTGGACACGACTGAACGCCTTAGCAGCAGCAGCAGCAGCTAGGGCTGTCAGTGTGGCCTCACCTTCACCTGGTATTCGTCACTGCACCCCCAGCTGTGTGGTTTGCCTAAATGCCTGTGGAGTCTGGGCCCATGAATGGAGAAGTCAGTCCAGGGAATGACAATGGAAGGAGCTGAGTTTACTGCCTTGGAGACTGGAGCCTCGCTACCAGAAACCATATCCAGGTATTTTGATGGTTTGAAATGCCGTCACCTGCATGAGGCTGTTACCGATGGAGTCTTTCTGTTGAGCATAATGGGATCTGTTCTCTCCAGCCCCAGCCAGTGACTCGGAGTTGAGTATCTGAGGAAATGTGCTCATGAGGGTACCAATTATTACAGTTCTCAATTACAGATGTGCTGTTACACAAGGGGAGTTTACCCTTGCTTACGAACTAAGCCCAGTGCTGTGCTGTCTCCCCAGATCAGCCACTGAGGGCATGATGCTGAGTAGGTCTTCTGGACACAGACAAATCGTGGGATCATGGGGGTGTGTACTGGGGGGGCAGGGGGACGTGTTCTAAGGACTTTGAGATGTTGTGTATGCAGTGAGCAATCTATGGACTTTAGTCTCTATTCGTGATATACTTTTGATAACATTAATAGCCATTTAAAAATAACCTATTTAAATAATCTATTTTTTAAAATAGGGTAGATGATTAAGTATAGTATTTTTCAATAGAGATTACGTGCCTATTATAAAACATACAGAAAGTAAATGAAAATATATATTTAAATCCATAATGCCATCACCTAGAGATACTCACTGTAACTTCTTGGGGGTATTTCCAGATATTTTTCCTATGCATGTATGTGTGTTTAAAAC
The DNA here is from genome assembly GCF_019923935.1 of Bubalus bubalis. Classification (NCBI taxonomy): domain Eukaryota; kingdom Metazoa; phylum Chordata; class Mammalia; order Artiodactyla; family Bovidae; genus Bubalus; species Bubalus bubalis. Next base: position 116,582,735 of record NC_059164.1, on the reverse strand, counting down.
AAAACACAAGGAGAATAATACTTCATATAGAGTGGAATTCGTCCTTTGGAGCTTGTGAGTATCTTTGACTTGGCATTGACTACATCATCACTCTTTAACAGCTTTATTGAGATAAAATTCACAAACCATGTAATCCACCCATTTAAACTGTACAATTCAATAGCATTTAGTAAATCCACAGAATTGTGAAACCATCACCACAGTCAATTTGAGAAGAAAGTGAAAGTCGTTCAGTTGTGTCCGACTTTTTGTGACCTCATGGACTGTAGCCCACCAGACTCCTCTGTCCATGGGAGTCTCCAGGCAAGAATACTGGAGTGTGTAGCCATTCCCTTCTCCAGGGGATCTTCCTGACCCAGGGATCAAACCCGGTCTCTTGCATTGCAGGCAGATTCTTTACCATCTGAGCCACCAGGGAAACCCCAGTCAATTTGAGAACATTTCATCAACCCAAAAAGAAACTGCGCCTAGACATCATTCCCTTTATCCTTCTTCACCCCACCCTGCCAGCCTCCACTCCCCAGCCCTCAGTTCAGTTCAGTTCAGTCACTTGCGTCTGACTCTCTGTGACCCCATGGACTGCAGCACGCCAGACTTCCCTGTCCATCACCAGCTCCTGGAGCTTACCCAAACTCATATCCATCGAGTCAGTGATGCCATCCAGCCGTCTCATCCTCTGTCTTCCCCTTCTCCTCCTGCCTTCAGTCTTTCCAGCCTCAGGGACTTTTCCAGTGAGTCAGTGCTTCACATCAGGTGGCCAAAGTACTGGAGCCTCAGGTTCAGCATCAGTCCTTCCAATGAGTATTCAGGACTGATTTCCTTTAGGATGGACTGGTTGGATCTCCTTGCAGTCCAAGGGACTCTCAGGAGTCTTCTCCAACACCACAGTTCAAAAGCATCAATTCTTTGGCGCTCCGCTTTCTTTATAGTCCAGCTCTCACATCCATACTTTACTACTGGACAAACCATAGCTTTGACTAGATAGACCTTTATTGGTAAAGTAATATCTTTGCTTTTTAATATGTTGTCTAGGTTTGTCATAGCTTTTCTCCCAAGGAGCAAGCATCTTTTATTTTCATGGGTGCAGTCACCATCTGCAGTGATTTTTGGAGCCCAAGAAAAACCCATCCCCTGGGCTTGTCATGCCAACAATGTCACCCATATGGGTTATGGAGAAACATGTTTTGCAAGAAAGAAACATGTTTTTGGAGAAAAGAAAGAGTATCTTTTAGCCTTCTGACTCCCTTCTCTGGCTGGTCACCTTTTCCTCTCAGTCACTGTGTCCTCTGCTGTCCTGACTGGTACTCAACCCCCCCGTGTGTCCACTGGGCAGCCAGGGTCCATGCCAACAGTGAGCACAGTTCAGTTTCAGCAGTGGTGGGAGGGGGCCAGGGCTGCTGCTGTACGTCCAGGCAGGTCAGAGTCACTCAGAAAGGGAACAGAAGATTCAGGAGAGATGCCGGAAGCCCTTTACCTCAGACTGGGACTTGAACCCGTGAGCATGTGTGCTAAGTTGCTCAGTCGTGTCCGACTCTGCGATCCTATGGACAGTAGCCCACCAGGCTCCTCTGTCCATGGGATTCTCCAGGCAAGAATACTGGAGTGGGTTGCCATGCCCTCCTCCAGGGGATCTTCTGACCCAGGGTTGGAACCCGAGTCTCTTAGTCTCCTTCACTGGCAGGCTGGTTCTTTACCACTAGCGCCACCCGGGAAACCCTGAACCCATGTTCCAGGACTCAAGCTGAGCCAAAACTATGGCCTTCCGCCTGAGATCACAGACGTGGTCCAGGTTCTGGGTGTCTCATCTCAGAGAGAATTCAGCGAGAAACACAGTGAGAGGTAAGAAGTGGGTTTATTCGGAGAGAAACCCACTCCACAGACACAGTGTGAGCCATCACAGAGGGCGGGTACTTCTCAAAATGTGCTGTTGTTAGCTTTTATGGGCTGGGTGATTTCATAGGCTAATGAGCAGGAAGATTATTCCAACTATTAATAATTTGGGCATGGGGTCACAAAGAGTTGGACCTGACTTAGCAACTGAACAAGAGCAGCAATATTTTGGGAATGGGGTGGAGTTTTCCAGGAATTGGGCCACCACCCCCCTTTTGATCTCTGATGGTTGACCTTGGAACTGTCATGGCATCCCTGGGTGTGTCGTTTAGCTTGCTGATGTGTTACAAGGAGCTTATACTGAGGATCAAGGTCTAGTCGACTTGTCTGCCATCTTGGACGGACTTGATTCTAATCAGTTTCTGTTGTGGCCTTGGACTGTGTCATTCCTTCAAAAGTTGTGCCCTGCTCCCTGCCCTCCTGTTTCAAATGGCTTTGATGTGGAAAGCTGTTGGTGAGTCTCACTGAGACCACTGCCTACGGTGACTGGAGCCACTGGCGAGGAGGGCCAAGGCAGAGCACGTGGGACGAAGGATGAAGACACGACGACCTGGGGGTGGAGAGGAGGCCAAGACGTGGCAGAGGGCGGTGGGGTGGAAGGTCCCACAGCAGGAAGAAAGGATGGTTGAGAAAGCCAGGGAGGCGCTCCCTTTGGCAGCATGCCCACTAACCTGGGAGGATGTAGAGATCAGCGCAGCCCCTGAGCAAGGATTACACGCTAACTTTATAGACATCTCTTCCATGTTAAAAAAAAAAAAAAAAAGAAGAAATCCAAGGAGGTGTGTTCCAGGAAGGGGAGTCAGCAGGGACAAAGGCTCGCTCCTGGCGAAATGATGCAGCGATGTGGGCTGGGGGCACGGCAAAGAGTCGCGCTGGTGCTTCATGAGGAGGCAGGTGTGGACGAGGAGGGGAGAACCAGGCTGGAGCAGAGCGTGGTCTGGAGAGAGACAGGTTTTTCAGCGCTGATGGAAGATTCCAGTAGACAAAGGGAGAAAGAAAGAGGAGAAAGTGTGGGCAATTCCCCCAGGGAGCCTGCAGAGGCTGGACAGAGGTTGGGTGAGAATGTTTGCTGTCCCCAGGAGGGTGCCCTAAAGGGAGGCCTGGGGCCAGGTGGGTGGGCCACCGGGTGGGCCTGCCCGCCAGGGTTTCAGGCGTGTGGGAGGTGTTGGGGAGGAAGGAGGAGCTGCTGGACTGAGAGCGTCTGCGTTTCAGCCTGGGGGCCTCCTCAGCCTTTTAGGACGTGACTCCACAAGGTCTGCAGGGTGGTGAGGTGAGTCCATTGTGCCAGCATCCCAGGCTTGAGAAGCTGGGCTTTTCTGGGAGGAACAAAGGAAGAACCCCAGGGCTGGAAGGGTGGCACATTGAGGAGTGGTTCGTGGCGCTCTCAGAGTCCAAACAGGGCCAGGAGGAAGCTGAGAGTGGACTCGGGGAGGGACAGTGACCACCCCCCTGCCCTTCCAGGACGGGGGGTCAGGCAGAGAACTCGGTGTTCCCTCCTCCGTGCGGGGATCTGTGCTCTGTCCACTGGCATGACCCGGCCCCTACACACACGTTACTGGATAGAGAGTCTGGAGGAGGAGAGACTCCAGGCAGACAGGAAGATTCAGAGGGACAGCAGCTGCAGACGGTAACAAGTCACAGAGCGGCCCTGGGGTTGGGCGGCAGCCGTGGTGCAGAGGAATCACCCGGACCACGGGGTCAGGGGTTAGAGAGGCGGAGGCCGGGCGGGTCGGCTCCTCTGAGATGGACTTGCTTAGGCCAGAGGGTCTGTGCAGGAGGCCTGGGCCCACCCTCGAGGCCCCGTGACTTGGGGGGTGGTGGGCTTGTAGCTGACACCCGGGCCAGAGTGTCCCCCCACATTCAGGTTCTTCCTGGGACCTCGGAAGACAAATACAGGGTTTCTTTGGAAACTGGGTCACTGCAGCTGTGATTAGTCATGATGAGGTCATCCCGGAGCAGGGCTGGCCCTTAACCCAGCACGATAGTGTCCTCATAAGAGGGGAAGAGCCACAGAGAGAGGAGATGCCTGGGAAGGCCAGGCCGTGATGGAAGAGAGCAGAGGGAGGGTGCGGCTGTGAGCCCAGGAAGCCGAGGGCGGCCTTGGGCCCCTGCAGCTGGAGGGAGCAAGACGGACCCTCCCCCAGGGCCTCCAGAGGGAGCACGATTTGATGCACCTCAAGTTCAGACTTCTGCCCTCCAGAACTGTGAGAGGATAGGTATCTGTTGCTGTTCAGTTGCTCAGTCGTGTCTGACTCTCTAACCCCATGGACTGCAGCACGCCAGGCTTCCCTGTCCTTCACCATCTCCCAGAGCTTGCTCAAACTCATGTCCATTGAGTGGGTGATGCCATCCCACCATCTCATCCTCTGTCGTCCCCATCTCCTCCCGCCCTCAGTCTTTCCCAGCATCGGGTCTTTTCCAATGAGTCTGATCTTTGCATCATGTGGCCAAAGTATTGGAGCTTCAGCTTCACCATCATTCCTTCCAGTGAATATTCAGGACTGATCTCCTTTAGAATGGACTGGTTGGAAATCCTTGCAGTCCAAGGGACCCTCAAGGGGCTTCTCCAGCACCACAGTTCGGAAGCACCAATTCTTCGGCGCTCAGGTTTCTTTATAGTCCAACTCTCACATCCATACATGACTACTGGAAAAACCATACCTTTGACTATATAGACCTTTGTCAGAAAAGTGATGTCTCTGGTCTTTAATATGCTGTCTAGGTTTGTCTTTGCTCCAGAGGCCCCAGGAAACAACAGCAGACAGGCACACCTATAGGTTAGGGTTACCTATAAGCCACGCCAGGGCCTGAGGTGCTCTGGACTGGATACAACGAGTGGTGCCACTGCCATGCCCCTCACGGTGCTGTGCCCACGTGTGCCTGGACATGGCACTGCAGGTGTGGGCTGCACCTGACGGTCTGGCTGAGCAGAGGTGCCCCTGTCAACCTGTTTGGTAAATGTTAGCAGAAACGAATTTGTTTGGAGACACTTGCTGCAGCCCTAGGGTGCCTGCCGCTCCAGAAGTGGGGTGTCCCGTGAGCTCGGGGCCGGGGTGGGGAGGTCACGCTCACATTGTCTGCTCCAGGAGACGATCAGACTGGAGACCTGGATGGGCCCAGACCAGGTGCAGCAGTAGCTGTGTGGGGAGACGAGCCACAGCACGGCGCTGGCTCACGTGGTGGGGTGGAGGGGAGCCTGGGGCAGCATGTGGGGTTTGCTGTGTACTTCCTCCCCTCCAGGCCCCGGATCCCCGGGGTGCAGCTGGTCGAGGCTGTGGCCCGTCCCCGTGAGCCACCTGCTGGAAGGTCTCAGGGAGCATGGAGCCCATGACTCCTGCTACGTGGCCTTTCAGTCCATTGTCTGTGAGGGAGGAGGGGGCATCGTGTCTCATGTTTGGCCTCGGCCAGGAGACAAGGTGGGGCAGAGACCCCGGGCCTCAGGGCCAAAGATGCAAAGGCCTGAGCGACAGTTATAGCCTGGGGACAGTGCCTCTAGTGTTTGGGCTTGCTTTGCTTGTTGCTTTTAATCCCTCATCACTTTCCGGCAACAAAATCTTTAAACAAAAAAAAGGGCATTCATATGTGCCCTTGTTCAAGATGAACAAGAAAGAGAAAAAAAGAAAAATTACCTCCTGTTTTCCATCCAGGCTTGGGGTGAGCTGGGAGGACAGGAGACATGGAGCTCAGGGGACAAAGTGGGTGATGGTAGAAACGTGGGGAGGACAGAGGCTGCCCGGCGCCTAACTGGAAGGTTTCCTGGAATTTCCTGGGGACGCAAAGGCTCCCCGTGGGTCCGGGTGGCAGTGCCTCCATCCGGCTCGTGCCCCTGGATCCTGGAGAAGAAGGAGCTCAGGCTGTGGGGTAGGGGACGGGGAGAGGAGTGGGTTTATTGTCAAACATGAACGTCTAGGGGGCCGTGGGCAGTAAGGGGCTGACGGTGGGAAGGCAGTTGGATACGTGAGGTTCTGGACCCAAGCAGATTTCAACAGGATTGTGTATACAAGATGGAGGGAGCAAAGGAGACACACCATTGGCCAACGAGCCCACGAAAACAGGCTCAGCATCACTAATCACCAGGGAAGCACAAGTCAACCCCATCGTGACATGCCAGCTCACGCCCACGAGGTTGGCTATTATTAAAAACAACCACAGAGAACCGGTGTTGGCGAGGATGTGGAGACTTGGAACCCTGTGCCTTGGTGGTGGTAACGTACAGGGGTACCATCGTCATGGAAAACACAAGAGTGACTTGTCAAAAATTAAATACGGAATTACCATACAATTCAGCGATTCCACTTCCGGATTTATATCTGAAAAAGAGGGAAAGCAGGAGTTGGAACAGGTGTCTGCTCTCTGTGCTCATGGCAGCGCTCTTCACAATAGCAAGGGGTGGAAGAGACATCCGTGCCCATCGATGGATGAGATTCACTTATATGAGGTCCCAGGAGGAGTCACATTTGTGGAAAGCAGGTGGTGGTTGGGCTTCCCAGGGGCCTCAGTGGTAAAGAATCTGTCTGCCAATGCAGGAGACACGGGTTCCATCCCTGGGTGGGGAAGCTCCCCTGGAGAAGGGCATGGCAACCTACTCCAGTGTTCTTGCCTGGGCAATGCCATGGACAGAGGAGCCTGGAGGGCTGCAGTCCGCAGGGTCACAGAGAGCCGGACACCACTGAGTGACTAAGCACACTTAAGATGGCGGTTACCAGGGGCTGGTGTTTAATGGAGACAGGGTTACAATTTAGGAAGGTTCTGGAGAGGGATGGTGGTGATGGTTACGGAACAACATAAATGTACTTCATACTGCTGAACAGTGCACTTAAAAGCGGTTGAAATGGTAAATTTTATATATGTTTGACCGCAATCGTTTGAATGTGGGCAAAAAGAAGAAGAAGGCACACCTGGCCGTGACCTGGTTTTCCGTTCTGTGTCTGGTGACTGCAGAGTCTGCCTGCCGGGGCCCCTGGTTACAGCGACGAGAGAGACCGAGGGGCCCTCCTCCCCGCTCCTCAGCTGCCGCGCTCAGCACCACCTGTGGGGCTGCAAGGCCCTTGCTACGAGTCATCTGCCCTTTAAGCTTCTTTTTCTTTCCTTCGTCCTCGATGACCTCTCTTCCTTGCTCTCCCGGTGCTTGACTTCTGAATATCAACGGTCTTTGCACACCAAACGCCAGCATTGGCCGAAAGGCCAGCTGGGTTACGAGAGTGCTCTTGGGTCCCTGGGGGTCGCCCCTGGCTGGGTCCTCTCGGGATGCTCCCCTGAGTCCCTCATCCCCAGCGCCGCCCACCTGCTCTCAGCCCGCAGATGGGTCTGCCCTGCAGGCTGCCTCTCCCTGAGCCCCCCGCCCTTGCTGGCTGCCTGGGGTGGGCTCTGGCCAGTGGGAGGTGCTGGCCAGAGATGGGAGGGTGGGCAGCATGAGGCTGGGGTGCCCTGTTCCTGCTCCCTTCTTGCCCATGACCATGCGTGCCCCCCGGTAGCCCCTCCAGCTCCACCAGCTCTGGGGTGGGAACGGCCACCCTCAACGGCTGGTCTGCGGACGCCCACCCTCCCCTGTTTGTTCTCTTCACCCTGGCCTCCCCTCCAGGGAGTATTTTCAGCAAAGCTTCTTTCTTTAAACGACCCAGGAGACCTGAGTCCTACTAGGTCTCTGTGGGACCACCACCACCTCTTCTCCCAGCAAGAGGCTTCCAGAAGTCTCTGCAAGACCGCTAGCCCTCGCCTCAGGTTACCAGCAAAGACACTGCCGCTTCTGAAAACCATCTTCAAGGCCCCACCAGGTGCTGTGGGGCTTCCAGCTTCCAGGAGAATGAGGGACACGGCCCCTTCTCCCAGATCCCGAGTTAGGGCGATTAGGATCACAGGAGGAGAGCTATCCCGTAATATCAGGAAAGCCCCAAGCAGGGTCAAATTTGTGCTTGTCTTTTCACTGGGCTTGGTTACTAGGTACAGTAAGGTTATGGAGAGTAGGTTATATTCCTGTAGGAAACTCAGAAGTAAAAACTGGAACACAGAAATCACCTATAATCCCCAAACCCAGGGATAGTCATGGATAGCATCTTATATGCACAAGTACACATGTAAGTTTACAGACAAGATCTTATAACTATGGTACTTCCCTGGTGGTCCAGTGGTTAAGACTCTGCACTCCTAATGGAGGGGGCCCTGGTTTGATCCCGGATCAGGGAGCTAGATCTCACATGCCGAACAGCATGGCCAAAAAGAAAAAGATTTTACTATTAGAACTCTACAGGATGTGATATTCTGTCTTGTTTCTCAACTTAGCCCCACCTCCAACAATCCAGGGTAAACATCATTCAGGGTAAGAAATACACATTTTTCAGCAACAAGTTTCCTGCTGCATAGATGTGTGTGTGTGTGAGTGTGAGTGAATGTGTGTGTGTGATTTCTTATCATGTCTTATCACTGGACATTTATAGAGAGCCTCATACATTTTCGTATCATAAACAAAGCTTCAATAGTATCTTCATAGCAGTGGTGGTTTAGTCTCTAAGCCGTGTCCAACTCTTGTGACCCCATGCACTGTAGCCTGCCAGGCTCCTCCACCCATGGCATCTCCCCAGACAAGAATACCAGACTGGGTTGTCATTTCTTTCTCCAGGGGATCTTCCTGACCCAGGGGTTGAACCTGAGTCCCCTGCACTGCAGGCAAATTCTTTACTCACTGAGGCACCAGGGAGCCCAGTATCTCCATAGCTGAATACCTAGGTGCATCTTCATCCTTGTTTCCTCAGGATACATTCCAACACTTATCCATAAAATAATGGACCTGCACACCCTGCTGAATGTGTGCCATTCCTGGTCGCGTGTTGCCAGCCAGTCTGGTTTCTGAGCGTGGGATTGACATTCCTCCCGCTCTCCTCTCTGGTGCAGCGCTGCTGTGGCTTCTCAGGTGGAAGCAAAAAATAATGAGTGATAATCTCACCTCTCCTCTTCACCTTCCATCAGTCCCTCCCGGGACAAATGTTCTGCTTTTCATTCGCAGTGACTTCCTGGTTCCCTGTTGTTCTTATTATTTTTTTAACCAGAGCTGAACTGTGGTTTAATAGGAACTCCTCCCACTGCTTACACTTTTAGACATTGGGTTGCTGTTTTAAAATGAGTGTATAGGACTTGTGGCTATCCATGAACAAGGCAGGCACACTTCACTGGGGCTAGATTTAGTTTGTTCTCGTTACATGTTTAATTTTGCTGGAAAGCAATTTAATCTGCTAGTGGACTTCTTCCCTTTGCAATAAGTCAAGTTTGAGTGAATGACTGAAAGTTGCTCAGTTGTGTCTGACTCTTTGCAACCCCATGGACTGTATAGTGGGTTGCCGTTCCCTTCTCTAAGGGATCTTCCCATCCCAGGGATCGAACCCAGGTCTCCTGAATTGCACGTGGATTCTTTATCAGCTGAGCCACCAGGGAAGCCCAAGAATACTGGAGTGTGTAGCCATTCCCTTCTGCAGGAGACCTTCCCAACCCAGGAATCAAACTGGGGTCTCCTGCATTGCAGGCAGATTCTTTACCAGTTGAGCTACCAGGGAATCCCAGGTAAAGTTTGGGGAAATTGTAATTCAGTGATTATCACTGAGTATTGGACTTGTTTCCTGGGTGTAAACTTTCTCTGTATTCCGAGCTGAGAAAAGAGGTGAGTCCCCGCCTTCCCACACTCAGGGGCATTGCTATGCTCTGATCAGAGAGTCGCCCCAAGCGGGACCAGCCAGGAGGAGTCCGGGTGTGTGGACGCCCTGTGACCTCACCTAGGGAGCAGATGACCTCCACCTCAGAGGGAGATGGGACCACCTCCAGAGCGGCCCCCTGACACGCCCAGGGTCGGTGTCAGCTTACCTAGTCACCCATCAGCAGCTGGAAACAACATGCCTCTTGCAGCCAAACTCACCACCAAGAAGCCCCCTGCAGGCAGCGAGAAGCAGGGGACTCCCGGCTGCCCGCATTCACCTGATAGCGTCGGGAGCTCTCGGCTCCGGAGGGGAGGAGTTTTCTCTTGATCGGTAGGTGGTTTGTGCAGAGCGCGCCTGGGGCTGCTGGCCTGGGGCCTGTGTCTGTATGCTGACCCACACGCATGCAGGCTCCCTGGGCCTCTGTCCGCCTCTCCCTTCCGTCTGTCCAGTCTTGCCACATGTAGCTCGAAGCTCTGTTATGAAGCGCATACACCTTTGTGTCTGTTAGGACTTTGTGACAAATTGACCCTTTTGTTATCAGGAAATGCCCCTCTTTATTCCTGGGGACACTCTGTCTTCAGGTGTCTTTGATCTGATGTTGACATAGTTACTGACGGTACGTGCCTTTCCCCACCCTGTACTTTCAGCTTATCTGTGTATTAAAAGTACGTCTCTTATAAACAGCGTATCAACTAGGTCTCGCTTCTTAAAATGCACTCTGAATATCTCTGTCTTTTCTTTGGAGAGTCTGATCCTCTACGTTTATTGTAATTAGTGATGTGATATGATGTCCATCATTTTGCTATTTGTAGCCTGATTGTCCTTGTTTAAAAGGTGGTTGAGTTTTAGAATTCCCTTTAAATGTATCTATTATCCTTGCTTGCATTTTCTTAGTGGTTGCTTCGCTGGTAGCTCAGTATTAAAAGAATCCACCTGCCAGTGTAGGAGACCCGGGTTCAATCTCTGATCCAGGAAGATCCCCTGGAGGAGGGCATGGCAACCCACTCCAGTATTCTTGCCTGGAGAATCCCATGGATAGAGGAGCCTGGTGGGCTACAGTCCATAGGGTCACAAAGCGTCACAAAGTGACTGAACAAGTGTTGCTTGAGGGGTTATAATGTACATTCCCTGGTGGTCCCTCTCTCTTTAGAGTTAATGTTGTATTATTTCACATAAATGTAAAAAATTGCAACTGTATAAAAAGCCTGCTTTCCCACCCTACTTACACACAGCTGGTGTATGTGTTGCATGTACACTGGTATAAACCCCACGATGTTGAGGTTGTTTATTTGCACACATGATAAAGAGGACGTGGCAGGATCGGGGAGCTGCACAAAGCCCTTTTCTGGGTCATGTCGGCTCCTGGCGCCGTGGTCTCCGGCCCCTCACATATTTACTCAGTAACGGGGGGCACAGTGGTAAAGAATCTTCCAGCCAGTGCGGGAAACGCAAGACACCCAGGTTTGATCCCTGGATCAGGAGATCCCTTGGAGGAGGAAATGGCAACCCACTCCAGTATTCTTGCCTGGGAAATCCCATGTGCAAAGGAGCCTGGAGGGCTACAGTCCATGGGGTCTCATAGAGTCGGACAAGACTTGGCAGGCACGCTCAGTCTTTGTAACGGGCACCCTGCGAGCATAGGCAGGGCTATGGGGTCTCTTACAGACCTGTGACAACCACATGGCTGAACACAGTCCAGAGCAGAGGGGGTCTGCTCCCTTCATGCCGCGTTGGTGAAACTTGTCTCCACAAGTCATGTGGTTGATCCAAACTGGCTCTGAGGGTGTGCGGTAAGAAAGGCACTTGAGATGGAGCCTTGTATATAAGGATTTTATTATATTCCTGCAGTCAGCATGTGTTACCCTTAAACCAGGGCTACACACGCCTTTGCTGGACCAGCAAGCTGCTGAGGGTGCGGCACACGTGTCCCAGGACTTCTGCCAGAAAACAGAACCCAACAACCCGCAAGCGAGCGCACAGATGAGACTATTAGAGGCACCCGAACAGCAGGCCAGGCCCCGGGAAGGCCGTCAATAATGCAGCAGATGGTGAGGGTGTTTTTCTCAACAAAGAGAATATCATAGCTGCGTTTACTCTGAGCGGGGAGCAACCTGCCCAGCAGAGGGTGCCCCCCTGGGTCGCTCAGCCGAGCTGCTTTGAGGCCCTGCTGCATAAAACATGGGTTTTCATCGCAGGGCAAAGCCGTCTGCTCTCCCAGCTCTCATCTCCAGGAGGCAGAGCAGTGCCGGGAGAAGCCTGCCCACGGAGGGCCTCTCTGCTTCCCTCAGCCCCACTGCTGGGCTGTGCCCCCGCCCGCGCCCTCCACCCTCAGCCTGGTAGAGTCTGTGGAATTAACGGCAGACTCTACCGTGACGGCAGCCGTGTCCCGTTTCCCGGGCAGATGAGCTCAGCCTCGACTTGATCTCATGGAGGCTGCCTGACATCCGGGCTGGCCTCAGTTTTCTTACTTCCCCACTCAGCTCTGTCCACACCCTTGTTCTATGCTCAGAGGCCCCCAGTCACCCCTCTCTCCCTGCTGCTTTCTAAATTTCAGATTTCCCTTAAATAAATTTGGTGTAGGCTTCTGTCTTCAAAACAGATGACAACCTGCTCCAGTATTCTTGCCTGGAAAATCCCATGGACAGAGGAGCCTTGCAGGCTACAGTCCATGGGGTCGCAAGGAGTCAGACATGACTGAACGACTTCACTTTCACTTCACTTTTCTGTCTTCAAGGGCTTCCCTGGTGACTCAGATAGTAAAGAATCTGCCTGCCAGGAGACCGGGGTTCAATCCCTGGGTCGGGAAGATCCCCTGGAGGAGGAAATGGCAACCCAATCCAGTATTCTTGCCTGGAGAATCCCATGGACAGAGGAGCCTGGTGGGCTACAGTCCTTGGGGTCACAAAGAGTTGAACAGAGTGAGCGACTCTGTCTGTCTTCAAGAGACTTTTCAAAATCTCCCTGTCATGGTGTAAAAAAGTGGCCAGTTGCTAGTTAATTTAAATCAGTCTATTTAGAAAGGGTGAGTCAAGTTCCTCTTTTGTTTTTAAATGCCCACTTATGAAGATCATGGCATCCGGTCCTATCACTTCATGGAAAATAGATGGGGAAACAGTGTCAGATTTTATTTTTTTGGGCTCCAAAATCATTGCAGATGGTGACTGCAGCCATGAAATTAAAAGACACTTACTCCTTGGAAGGAAAGTTATGACCAACCTAGATAGCATATTCAAAAGCAGAGACATTACTTTGCCAACAAATGTTCATCTAGTCAAGACTATGGTTTTTCTTGTGGTCATGTATGGATGTGAGAGTTGGACTGTGAAGAAGGCTGAGCGCCGAAGAATTGATGCTTTTGAACTGTGGTGTTGGAGAAGACTCTTGAGAGTCCCCTGGACTGCAAGGAGATCCAACCAGTCCATTCTGAAGGAGATCAGCCCTGGGATTTCTTTGGAAGGAATGATGCTAAAGCTGAAACTCCAGTCCTTTGACCACCTCATGCGAAGAGTTGACTCATTGGAAAAGACTCTGATGGTGGGAGGGATTGGGGGCAGGAGGAGAAGGGGACGCCAGAGGATGAGATGGCTGGATGGCATCACTGACTCGATGGACCTGAGTCTGAGTGAACTTCGGGAGTTGGTGATGGACAGGGAGGCCTGGCGTGCTGTAATTCATGGGGTCGCAAAGAGTCGGACACGACTGAGCGACTGAACTGAACTGAACAGTGCCGTACTTACAGAAGGCATTTAAGAACTGCGCGATATTGCTGCTGTGGATATTGCTGCTGAGCCTCTTTTGACACAGTTGGCCTTTCATTGCACAAGAAGGTGAAGGACTAGGAAATCCAGCATGCCTCCAAGTACTTAACCACGTCTCATCGAATACATTGCTCTCGAGGTCTAATGTGAATGCAGATTCCTTGAGGATCCTGTTAAAATGCAGATTCTGGTGCCGGGGTGGTGGTGGGGCCTGAGACTCTGCATTCCTTGTAGACCCCAGGACATGTGGACCCAGGAGTACCTTGCTGCAACCTGGGGCCAGGCATCCAGTCACTGGAGCATTAAACCACTCCCTGTCTACTTGGGAACACAGAACTCTCCCAGTGTGTTTTGCTTGTTTGTTTCGTTTAGGGTTTGCTTATTTATTTTTGGCTGTGCTGGGTCTTCACTGCATTGTGCGGGCTTCCTCTGGTTGTGGTGAGCAGGGCTTCTCTTCACTGCCGTGTGCAGGTTCCTCCTTGTGGTGAGTTCTCTTGTGGAGCGCAGACTCTAGGTGTTCGGGCTTCAGTAGTTGTGGCTCGCTGGCTTAGCGACTCCGAGGCATGTGGGATCTTCCCAGACCAGGGATCGAACCCGTGTCCCCTGCACTGGCAGGCAAATTCTTAACACTGGGCCACCAGGGAAGGCCCACTGGTTTTTATTGTTGTTGTGTTTATTTGAGTCTTAATTTTCAGCTCTTGATTATGGAGTGAGGCAACATTTCATGACAGTTTTTGTTGTTTATTTCATTCTCAATACATAATTCTGATGCTAGCGGAGCATGTTAGTAGAAAATTATTTCTGGTTAATGTTGTTACTAACAATTCAACCACTGACCTGGGTAACAACGATCTTAACCAGAGAGAAGCCTGTGGTTTTCGTGGGAGTAAAAACAGTTGATTATAAACGCCAGTGAAAGGGCACCATCAGACCGCAGGGAACATGAATCGGTGTCTGGCGGAGCTGTGCCGTCTCAGACCCACCTTACACAGAAACCTCATCTGTATCGGGCCAGACGTTCTCAAAGCCTGGAGCGGAACACTGACGGAGAAAGTGGGGGACTTGTGAAAATGCAGGTCTCTGGGTCCCTCTCACCCTCAACTAGTCCCATGGTAGGATGGGGCCCTGGCACTTGCATTTCTGTAAATCCCCGGAAGAAGCTGACATGCTCGCCTGGGACCTGGGACCTCACTTTGAGAACCAATCATTCAGGATGTTACTGTGCGTGGCACTTGGCAGGCATCCTCTGTAGTCTCCTGCCCTCGGCTGTATTTTCAACGGTAAGCATTGTTTTCTGGTTTTTATTGCTAGTTTATTTAAAATATTCCTATTTCCAAAGCATTTCTTGGAAAACTCTAAATAGTTTTGTTAATGGGCTTCAGACATCAGATTCTTGCCGAGGAAATAGAATAATGTTTAATTTAGACTACCTCTCCTTTGCCCCTTTACCAGAGAAGAACATAAGAAGGGCAACACTTCTCTCTGCTCAGTTCTTCCTGTGACTCTGTCCAAGAGTCATCTCTAGTGTGTGGTTTTTATTGCTAGAACTTTCTGTAGGTCCATAACTATGGATGTGTCTGTGTGGTGTGATGTGTGTAGTGTGTGTGTGTGTGTGTGTGATGTGTGTGCGTGTGTGTGTGATGTGTGTGTGGTGTGTGTGTGTGTGTGATGTGTGTGTGGTGTGGTGTCTGTGTGTGTGGTGTTTGTGTGTGTGGTGTGTGGGGTGTGTGTGTGTTTGGTATATGTGTGCGTGGTGTGTGTATGTGTGTGTGTGGTGTGTGTGTGTGGTATATGTGTGTGGTGTGTGCGTGTGGTGTGTGTGTGGGGTGTGGGGTGTGTGTGTGTTTGGTATATGTGTGTGGTGTGTGTGTGGTGTGCGCCGTGTGTGTGTGTGTGCCGTGAGTGTGGGGGAAGTCCAGCCTGTGAATCAGAGACTCTGAGTTCTGACTCTGACTCTGCTACACACCATGTGATGCCCTGGAATGAGTTACAGACTTCTTTGAACTTCAGTTTCCTCAAACATCAGGAGATGACCCAGAAATCACCAGATGAGACTGGAGCCATTTCCAGCTCTAAGAGTCCATCCTTTAGGCTTTTTTTTTTTTAATAAACTCTCAGAAAGAAGAGAAGAATATGTGTGTGTGCGTTTATAATTAAAATACTGAACGTTCTGAGCCGGGTTAGAAGCGCCCTTCTGCTGTGCTTGAGCGGCCAGCACCCGGCAGCCCCGAGCTGGGCCCGGCCCCGCGCCCCGCAGCCCCTCAGCCCCTCGCCGCCCCGCACCCTGGACGAATTCCTTTCACCCCGATACACAGACGCGCCTGCACCGCCTGGCTCGCACGCTGTCCGGCGTGTGCCGTCTGGCGGCCACAACCTTCTCCTGAGAGCCCATCCCTAAGCGGTCCTGTGCCCACGGAGGGTGTTCAGAACATGCAGATGCCGGGGGGTGCTGGTAACAGGTCAGGACACCCCGCAACCCCCGCCAGCCTGCTGCCGCCCCCGCCCCGACTCTAGGGTCCCTCAGAGTAAAAACATGGCGGCAGAAACGAAAGCTCCTCTAATGCAGCGAAGCGGTTTTACTATATGAAACGCGACTGGCT
Source organism: Bubalus bubalis (assembly GCF_019923935.1). Taxonomy (NCBI): domain Eukaryota; kingdom Metazoa; phylum Chordata; class Mammalia; order Artiodactyla; family Bovidae; genus Bubalus; species Bubalus bubalis. The sequence continues at coordinate 116,566,805 of NC_059164.1, read as the reverse complement.
CTGGGGCACGCGGTGGTTTGAGAGAGACGGGAGGATGGGTGTCCCCTGGAGCGTGTCTGGCAGGCGGTTCACTTCCTGGCCTCCCCAGCGATGACCTCCAGGGGTTATGTTGGAGCGTTCGTTTGGCTCAGCATTATGGATTGAACCTGCGGTGGCCCTTTCCCAAGCTGAGCGGTGTCGACACAGCACAGTCAAGCGAGGGTGCTGTCCAGGGAGTGGTCAGGAGGCCCCTTCCCGGTGAGCCCAGGGTGGTGTCCAGGGAGTGGTCAGGAGGCCCCTTCCCGGTGAGCCCAGTGTGGTGTCCAGGGAGTGGTCAGGAGGCCCCTCCCGGTGAGCCCAGTGTGGTGCTGGGGGATGAATGAAGAGAGGCCGCGGGTGTCTGCACTCGTCACAGTGGCTGGTTTTCTAAAACAGTGGGTTCTGACTTCAGGGCTCTTTCACATCGCCCGGGCACCTGTCAGCCTGCAGCGCTCACTGTGCAGGGCTGGGTGGGCTCAGCGCCTCCATCCTAAGCGAGTCCCAGTCAGCACTGCGGCTGGTGGTCCGTGGACCGCACTTTGAGGAGCAAGGCTTCGGGAGAAACTGATGATAATTCCTTGTGATTTCTTTTGCATTGTCTTCTGGTGTGTGAACTTGAGCACTCTTTTGGCAAGCATAAACTCCTGAATAAAAATATTCATCCAAAAATACACATTACGCTGTTCTCCCTCAGCCTTATCTTTTCCTGCAGTTTTTCCCCTTCAGATCCTAGCAAATCAAGTTGGGAGAGAATTAAAAAAAAAAAAATCCTTCTCTCTCATGTATTTCCTTGTGAATTAGGAAGTCAAGATTGCCCATGAGTTTCTATATTGCACGTAGTGCTTACATAATGAATGTCATCAGATAATCAATCAACAGTCTGTGGGGACCCCTTCCGGCTACATTCTGTGCTGGGTGTTGAGGCCCCACCCTTGGTGGGCTCACAGTAGGAAGCGGATAGGTCTCACTCAGTGTTAACTATTAGGACAGACATATACGCCCAGTTTGTTCCATGCTATAACATCTTACAAGGCAAAAACGAAGATTAATTTGTAATTATTGACGTTGTGTCCCAGAACTGGGAGAATGTTTCAAGGCTCCACTTGGCTTCGCACCGGGCCCCCCTTGGGAGGAGCGGATGCCCCTCCTCGCTGTCTGACCACACTGCTGAGTCTTAACCCCTTACCAATCAGTGCTGGTGGTATGTGGGTGCTTTCTGTTAAACCATAAACCCTGTGAACCTGAGGTCTGTGTCTGAGCCTCTGTGGTTCCCCACAGTACTTGTCACAAAGAGATGTTCAGAAAGCCCCGTTGGATGGTGCCCATGCGCCCTGGAGCTTGGCGTTGCTCTGCTCTGGACCAGCGTTAGAGGGACCAGCTGGACCACAGGAAGGGGGAGAAGGCTTCCCTCCTTCCCTTTCCCTGTATTCGCAGACCCAGGGCTGTGGAACTAGAAAGACGCCTCCAAACTAAACGCCTCCTGGTGGAGAGGTCTGTGGCTTAGGGGGTGTGGCAGACGGGGGACGTGTTGGCCGATTCTCAGGGTGGAAACGTGTGGGGGCTGCTGGGTGACGTTTGATGTCAGTGGCTGAGTTGCAACACGGATGTTATTGACATCTGAAAGACGTGCACTGTGTTCCTAACCTTAATTGAGAAAAACAAAATATCGATTGCTTTCTGGAAGCTTTTGGCTGTTTCACCACACACTTGTTGGCACGGGGTCAGCTTCTGCAGTCCCGATTCAGCATGAACATCCACACACTTAAAAGCCTGTTTTCTCTTAGAAGAGAGGAGAGGAAACCAGAGGGAAAACACCCACTGTTAAACTTGAACGAAGCCCGTTAGGGAGGGAAATTTTTAAAAGTTTTCTCAAACTTCACAGTGCTTTTATCTCTTCTCCTTCTTCCAGTCGACTTGAGGCTTTTCCCAGGACCAAATCCATTCATTACCCTGGAGAAATATCTTAACCAAGGGTTTTGACTTTTGTAAAAGTACATTTTGCAAACCTTCTTTTCAGTGAACTACTACACCATGCCTGTGATCCCAGGAACCCCAATATCCACAGCTTCTCCAGCCTGTGTCATCAATTTCCTTACTTGGCGAAATAACATAATAAATGCAGGGCCTTTAGGACAGCAGCGTTAAAGCATCCACCTGCCAACGCAGGAGACACAGAAGACGTGGATTCCATCCCTGGGTTGGGATGATCCTTTGGAAAAGAAAATGGCAGCCCACTCCAGTATTCTTTTTTTTTAAATAATTTTATTGACTTGTTTCCGAGCGTGCTGGGTCTTTGTTGCCACGCGGGCTCTTCTCCCAGTTACGGTGAGTGGGGGCGACTCTCCAGCCATGGCGCGTGTTGGGATCTCACTGCGGTGGTGTCTCTTGTTGCAGACTGCGGGCTCTAGGTGCACGGGCTTCCCTAGTCGTGGCGCGTGGACTCAGTAGCTGTGGCTCCCCAGCTCCAGAGCACATGTTCAATAGCTGTGGCACACGGGCTTTGTCCCTCCAGGGCAGGTGGGATCCTCCTGGACCAGGGATCGAACCGATGTCCCCTGCATTGGCAGGCAGATTCTTTACTACTGAGCCACCAGGGAAGCCCCCCACTCCAGCATTCTTGCCTGAAGAATCCCATGGACAGAGGAGCCTGGTTGGCCACAGTCCACAGGGTCGCAAAGAGTCGGAACATGACTGAGCAGCCAAGTATCCTATGACGGCAGGAGGGGTGGCCTTTTACCAGGGTCCCTGCCCTGCATAATTCCGTCCCTACCCCAGGAAGCCACCCCTCTTCTAGGACCTCCCTGGCTGGGGCCTGTCACCTTAGCAGTGCCTGTCGCTGAGGCCCAAGCCATCTGGCTGTTGTCCCAGCACACATGCCCACCCTCCCCTAGTCGCCCCAGATGCCACCGACTGGGGCTGAGAGGGACCCGGCATCTTTCTGGAGGCTGACGGAGAAGCCGCCCACCTGCCAGCTTCATCTCCATGTGCGCTCACGCGTGCAGGGCCGGCCCGCGGGGTCCCTCTGTTGAGACCCTCACATCTGGCCTCTCATCTCTGACAGTCCCCTCACCAGCATCCTCCATGCCCCCTGTTGTCCTCCTCTTTAGTAGACCGCCTATACAAAGAGCTTTACTTGCGTTTTCTCATTGTTTTAAAATTAATTAACTTGACCCCGCCAGGTCCGAGTTGTGGAATGCGCATCTTTAGTTGTGGTGTGTGGGGCCTAGTCCCCCAACCAGGGACTGAACCCAGGCCCCCTGTGTTGGGACCACGGAGTCTTAGCCACTGGACTGCCCGGAAAGTCCCAAAAATAGCCTTATTTCTTTTTTGCTCATTTTAATTAACTAAACCGACAGTGCTGGGTCTGAGCTGCGGTGTGTGGGATCTTCAGATGCGGCCTGCAGGGCTGACTTCCCTGACCCAGGGACCAACCCCGTGCTCCCCGCCTGGGGAGTGCAGCCTCAGCCACGCACCGCCAGGGAAGTTCCCACAATAGCTTTATGGCTTGTAAATGTATCTCCACGCCCTGATAGGCTGTCCCCTTGGGAAGCCCATCTTATTATCCTGTTGGTGGATTAGCTGGGAGTGCGTTCAGTGGCAGGTGTGAGCAAACCACACTCGAGTGATCGAGATCACAACAGTTTGCTTGTTCATCCTGTGGCGTGAGGTCTGCGGGCAGACGGTGCGGGATCGGCCCAGGGCTCAGCAACACTGTGGGGGCCCAGCTCTATTCTTTCTGAGCTGCCCCCAGGGTCTCCACAAAAAAAAAAAATAATAAAAGAAAGCTAAAGAAGATGGCACTCTCAGTGGGCGAGGAGACTGAAACAAGGCCTGATCTCCTGCACAAAGGGTGGGAAGGGCTTGGGGAACCCATTACAGGTGCAGAAGCAGGCGTTCCTACCTCCAGCCTGGTGGGGAGAGGCAGGGGCTCTAAGCCGAACGTGGAGAGGTTTGCAGCTGTGGCAGCAACGACTGGAGGGCCGTTGGAAAGGAGCTGCAGCTTCCAGAAGAGGAACACAGCCAAGGGGCAGCAAGAAATTAACCTGGCTTTCTGCCCCCCTCCACTCTCCCAGGGGTGCCTCTCAACTTCCTCTTTGAATAACCCAACTGAAAGCCAGAGGGTAAGGAAGCCCTGAGCCGTCCAATACAAGCCAGCATCTTAGGGCGCTGCGCTGAGTGGAGGTGAGTGGACAGTGAGTCTGGAGGAGCAGTGGAGTACAGCCAGCCCTCTGCCATCCGTACAGTGTGAGCTTTCTGTCTGACACTTGTCGGTCACCTCATGGTTTCAAGAGGGCTGCAGAACTCCAGGCATCGTGCACATGTTCCAGCTGTGATAACTGGGAAAAGGAAGGAGTTGGAGGCTTACATGAACTGTGTTTGTCCCTTTGTGAAGATTCCCTGGAAGCCCCACCAGCAGACTTTCACTTGTATCTCAGGGGCCAGAGATGCATCCACAGTTTTCCACGTAAAGCTATAAATGAGAGGCCATCAGTTCCCAGAGAAGTTCCCTCCCCAGTGTCAGGCCACCCATCAAGGGCCTAAGAACCGGAAGATCCATCAAGCCTGCTTGGAGGAATAATTTATATTTAATAATGTATAAATAAATGATAAATCAATGAATACACACAAGAAACAGTGCTTGTGGTTACTGTATTAGATGCTGCAAAGATCTGCAAAGTGAAAGCAGAAGCAATTCATGATCTTTACCAATGGAGGCTGGATGATATTAAGAGGACATTGTAATACATCATCCTTATTATTCCATATAATCTGGAGGAAAGACCATTTGCATTCAGCATCTACTGAAAGGGCTATTTTAAAACATGTATTTATTTGACTGCACTGGCTTTTAGGCACTACACTCAGAATGTTGCTTGTGCTCTGAGATATCTTTAGTTGCAGCTTCTGGGATTTAGCTCCCTGCCCAGGGACAGGACCCAGGCCCCATCCATTGGGAGCTCAGAGTCTTAGCCATCCAACCACCAGGGAAATCACAAGGACCATTTTTATTGCCATATATTTTTCCAAAAGTACCATTTTTATTAAAGCAGGACTTCAGGTGGCCCCACGTGAAGGTTTCACTGTAGAGCAGGACTCGGAGCAGACCCCATTCGCAGCCTCTAGCTCTCCTTGGCGGCTGAGCCAGCGTGGTTTGTGCTGCGCGGGTGCCTCGGGGGAGGGCGGGAGCTCCCCCCTTGTGGGTCTGCAGCAGCCCGAGCCTATGCCTGAGTGTGCAGAGCCAGGGAGGGGTGGCGAGCTGTGCCCGGGGGTCCCTGAGCAGGAGTTGGGCAAAGAGAGCAGAGAGGGCACGGGCATTGAGGAGGACTCGGGGGCGATGGGACCGCAGCAGGGTGAATCGGCGGTGAGGGGACACCTGCCCATCACTGCGGTTCCTCAGTAGGATCTTCAACCACCTCTTCCTGGGTGACCACAGCCCTCCGGTCATGTGGCGGGTGTGGGGCGGTGGGGGTCTGATGTCTTGATTCCCCTCTCTGCCTCGTTTAAACGCATTGTCTTTCCCCCAGATGAGCTACTTCTCTGATGAAGCGACCACCTCGTGCATCTGCAGTGTGTCCTCAGGGCTGGGTGTGTGCACATGTAAGCGTGATTATGTGTGTCCACATAGGTTGTGAGTGTGTTTGCGTGTGTGTGCGTGTGCAGTGTACACGTGTGTTGGGTGTCTGCGTGTAAGTACACTGTGTTTGTGTAGGTGCCCACATCTGTGCATATATGGGTATGGGTGCCCACACGTATGTTGCGCGAGTATACACAGCGTGTGTTTGCGAGTTTACACATGTTCACACATGTGTGCATGTGTGTATGTATACATGCTCACAGATGCATAAGTCCATGCATATGCGTATAGTACGTCCACACGTAGATAAGTGTATACACGCATCTGTGCATTGCACATGCATGCATATATGTGAGGGCATGAGTGTACATGTGAATACACACATACGGGACACATGTATATGTATGTGTGTGGGGGCGCAACATGCGTGTGAGTGTACATGTCCCTGGACCAAGGCTCTGGGTCAGGAATTTCACCTGAGCACTAGTGACTAGAAATGGTGATTTCTAGATTTCCACACTCCCCTGACCAGAACTGGCTCCATCCAGGGCAGCAGGCAGCCTCCCCTCGCTCCCCTGCACCCGGCACCACCGCTGTGTTGGAGGCGGCTTCTCTGTCTTCCCATCCTCACTGAGACCCGCCTCTTCCCCTGTTGCACAGTCCTCAGCCCCGGTGGCCAGGTCTCTCGAGGAAGATCAGGCAGTGCCTTTCTTGAGTCACTCAAGTGTACCAAGCACAGGGCTCAGCCCTTTGAGCCAGCTCTCCCAAACTCACACTGACCCTCGGAAAGACGCAGATCTAGCTGAAAAGGCGGGTACAGAAAGGTTGAGTGTCTTGCCCAGGGTCACACAGAGCGGCTTGCATGGAGATACTCTGGCTCCAGGTTCCAAGCTCCCTCCCTTCCAAGCTGCGAGTTCTGCTGACCTTGGTCCTGAGCGCGACGTTGGGAGAGCTTGGCTGCCTCCACGTGTGGTGAGGCAGGCCTGGCTCCGTCTGGAGCACAGCAAACGGAGGCCCGCAGAGGCCAGCTTCTGGCCCAAAGACCCCTCGTGCTCTGCGGTGGAACACTGAGCGTGGGCTGACGGTCATGCTTGGATAAAAGATGGTGATTTTGATTTGGGTTCTGGTCGAGAGGCCACATCCTTGGGATTTATCTTCTGCAGACACAGGCCTTTGAGATGCAGGATGGAAGGAGAATGGGAGGACGGACAGATGGCTGACATCTGGCCTCGGTGTGTGTATGTTGATTGGGAGAAGTGACCTTGTTGATGAGGAAGGGGAGGGGTGCTTCCGTCTCACATGACAACTCCTGGGGCTGTGGTCCAGGCTGCGGGCCGGGGCGTGGCCTGCCCAGTTTCCTCCCAGCCACCCGTCTGCCAGTTGAAATGCCAGGGTGCTCCACGGGGGCCATGCTGGGCCTTGGCTGCACCGCAGTCCCTGATGGGCAGGTCTGAGGTCCTAGGAGTTTGGGGGGACGACTCTCGGCCCCACTGGCCATGCCCTGAATCAGAGGGGAGCAGCTGCCAGCCCGCAGCATCACACGGAGGGCCACCGGCTCCCCCACCCCCACCCCTATGGCAGGAGCCATGGTCCATGATGATGCCTGGGTTGGTGAGGGCCTTGCTCTGAGAAGCAGGGACAAGTCCTTATTTCTGCCGCACAAGCATGGTCCTGATGCATACGCGAATGGCAGGGGTTTGGGCTGGAAGGATGAGGGGGAGAGTTCGGGGGCCCAGAGTGGGCTGGGCCTTTGGACTGCTGGGTGGCTCCATTCAGCCTAAACATATTCAGTGCTACTTCCTTTATGTGGTCCCCCAGAGCCAGGGAAAGCTCGCGTGGGTGAGTCTCCAGTAGAACTGGGGGAGTTGGTTTTGACACAAGGAACCCAAACAAAGAGATGAAGGACAGAGGAGCCGCAGGCCTCACTGCCCATCCAGGCAATTCCAAAGGGCTCCAGGGGGCAGAACTCTTGGTTTCGCGCTCCAAGACTAGTGGCGTGGGAACAGATGCCACGTATCCCTGAGAAAAGATCGTCATCATACTCCTGAGGCCCAGGTCCATATGCATCACCACGTGAGAGCGCTGTCTGTTCTGTGTGTGTGTGCGCACACATGTGTGCATGTGTGTGTGCATGCATGTGTGTGCATGTGCGTGTGTGCACATGCGTGCACGTGTGTGTGCACGTGTGTGTGCACGTGTGTGTGTGTGGAGCGCTGCACACCTGCTGTCACCATGTGACCCCTTGGGCAACAGCAGGACATGTGTCCCCAGCTGTCCCCGCCCGTCCCTCTGTCTCCAGCACATGTATGAAGCTGCTCTGCATTGACATAGGAAAGGAAAATCAAACGGTGACCTGGAAAATTAGAGCTTGGAATAGTTTCCTTATTGCAATTTGCATGCGTGTGTGCTAAGTTGCTTCAGTCCTGTCTGACTCTTTGCAACGCCAGGGACTGTAGCCCGCCAGGCTCCTCTGTCCATGGGATTCTCCAGGCAAGAATCCTGGAGCGGGTTGCCATGCCCTTCTCCAGGGGATCTTCCCAACCCAGGGATTGAACCCAGATCTCCTGCATTGCAAGCGGATTCTTTCCTGCTGAACCCCGGGGAAGCTCTATTGCAATTATACATTATATAGCTGTATATACCTCTGTCTCTATCTACGTGTGATCTGTAAATGTGTGCTAGAAGAGCTAGAAGAATGCTGATGTAAACTTAGGCTGTATTTCTTGAAGGTGATTTTTTTTCTTGGCTGTGCCCCTCAGGATGTGGGATCTTACAACCCTTGCTCCCTGCTTTGGAAGCTCAGAGTCTTAACCATTGGACCACCAAGGAAGTCCCTCTTAGAGGTGAATTTAAACAACACTTCCACAAAAAAGTTTTTGAACAATGCTACTGCATTACTTTTGTAACCAGTAAAAAGTAATTATGGTACAAACAGAAGTTTAAGGTAAAATAGTCCATGAAATTGACATGAATATTTCTCAACACGAATTATCCAAAGTGTTTACTCAACTGTACTCAAGGCAGGGCTAGTGTTAAACTGTGGCTTACGAGAACCCAAGGAGCCTCCTCATTCTAAGAGAGACCCTTCCGCTGGGCCTGTTGCATGTGTGAAACGCACAGCATTAGGGGCCACCCTCTGCATCAAAGAGTAGTGTCTCTGAAAGATCCCCATGAGAAAGCGTGACTCCTGCCTCCTGGGAAGGACGGCTCCTGAGGGGGTCTTTAGGGACACGCAGAGTGACGAGGTTGGACCCGGGGGGCGGGTGGAGCAGGAGAGAAGGCCTGGAGACAGCCCCGGAAGCCTCCAAAGGCCGTGCATCCTCAGACAGAGAGAGGATGCCTCCAAAGGAGACTTAGGAAGGAGGGGAGGAGGGGTAGCTGGACACACTCCCTGTGCTACAGGGGTCGGCCAGTCCCAGGGCGGTGAGCACGCGTTGGGTCACGGGGCTGGACCTCCGGGCCGAGTCTGTGCAGTTGCTGGATTGCTGCTGGATGGACCTTTGGGGGCAGGTGGTCCGTCCTGACCTGCTTTTCTTGAACAGCACTGTTCTGTGACTGTGCGGCCTCCAGAGACCTGGACTTTCTCCTCTAGCCTCACCCTGACCCTGTGGCCAGATTATTTTCCTATGGTTTAGCCTCTTGGCAGCGGTTCCTGGCCGGCTCTCAGATCAGAGCGGCTGTCCCTTGCTCCATAGTTGGCCATTTCTCCACGAGACCTTTCCCACTGTTCACAATGTTTTTTTTCTCTTCTAAACTTGCCCTTGTCTACTCTGTTCAGAGAGGCTTATGCACGCTTCCCCCAAAGATTCAGAGTCGGTTTAAGTCTTATCAGGGTGTTAGGGGTGAGCACGGTTGCACGTTTCACTCCAATGCCATTGCCAAGTTCACCATCTCCCGTGCCAGCTGCGAGTGTTAGATATTTCAGATTGTGCTTGGACTAATCCCAGTGTCCTATCCTTTTACCTAAGGACTTTTCCTGGTACCTTGACCTTGCCAGGCATTTCTAATCCTTTTGGCTAATCATTTTCTAACTTGTTTCTGGCTCTGAAGCATGGGGGTCCCTTCATGTGCCTTAACTTGACCCATAGGAGCCACCAGTATGGTGGCTGATAACTTGAGGCAATTTTTTTCTTTTCTTTCTTTAATTCTATAGATTTCCCTTTGTACTCTCAAAATCCTGACCCTGAGGAAGTTTGGGACTTTTCTGTCACTTCAGTTCAGTTCAGTCGCTCAGTCATGTCCGACTCTTTGTGACCCCATGAACCACAGCACGCCAGGCCTCCCTGTCCATCACCAACTCCAGGAGTTCACCCAAACCCATGTCCATCGAGTCGGTGATGCCATCCAACCATCTTGCCCTCTGTTATCCCCTTCTCCTCCTGCCTTCAATCTTTCCCAGCATCAGGGTCTTTTCCAGAGTTGGCTCTTCACATCACTGTATTGGAGTTTCAGGTTCAGCATGAATCCTTCCAACAAATATTCAGGGTTGATTTCCTTTAGGATGGACTGGTTGGATCTCTTAGGTCTCTTTGGTCACTGTGGTTAGAACTCAGCAATTTAAGCACGCTTCCAAGACCTTGCACCTTTATTTTTTTTCTTTATTCTTTTATGTTTTATCAGTAGGAAAAGGTAGCATATGAAAACACATGGAACAAACCAGCATGTGGACCCAGGCACAACTTGGAACAACCGGTAGAGAGAAGTCCCCCCAGTGCAGCCTCAGACACCAGGACGATCTTTGCCTTGGGTGTGGTTCTTGTTCGTGTCGGTAGCTGATCTTTCAACAGCAAACCCAACTGCCCTTCTAGGCTGTCAGCAGTGAGTAGCAGCAGAAGCATCGGGCTCCTGCTGCCTGATCCAGACATGATCATGTTCCTGTCTGGATTCACAGTTCTCGTTTCCATCTCTTAGTTACTCGTTTGTGGTTCTCTTGTTGCTTTCTCCCCAAACATGCAGTGGCTTAGACCATAAAACAAGTCATTGTAGTAAAATGGGGCAATTATCCTCCTGTCTGCTCCCTGAACAGCAAGCCTCATGAACTGAGAAGCTGGGACCCGTTCTCTGAGCAGCGGCTTCTGGTGCAGTATGTGTGTGGGGTGGGGGGTGCCAAGGCTCCAGGAGCCTCAGCCCAGCTCCCCATCACTCCTGCTGCTTTCTGTGCCATCCCTCCAGAGAGAGGCCTGTTTGACGAGCCAGTTGTGGGAGGTTTCGTCCCGTAGCTGCAGCACCTCAGTCTGCTCTGGCTGCCCTAGGAGAACAGCACAGGCTGGCTGGCTTAGGAAACACATGTCTGTTTCTCAAGGTTCTGGAGACTGGGAGCCCTAGATCAGGGTACCAGCCTAGTTGGGTTCTAGGGAGAACTTTCTTCCTGGCCTGCACGTGGCCACCTTCTCACTGGGTCCCTCCATGCGAGAGAGGGAGAGGCAGGGAGAGGACTCACGAGTGTCTCTGGCGTCTTTTCTAGTAAGGGTGGTAACCTCATTATGGTGCTCCACCCTCAGGACCCGTGCTAAACATCAGTGTAGCTTATGTGAGTTCGAAGGTGGGTTTGATCCCTGGAGAAAGGAAATGGCAACCCACTCCAGAATTCTTGCCTGGGAAATCCCAAGGACAGAGGAGCCTGGCAGGCGGTAGTCCATGGGGTCACAAACAGGCAGACAGGACTGGGCAACAAATTAACAATAACAGGGTTAGGGCTTCGACATGAGAATTTACAGAGACACAAACATTCAATCCATAACAGCCAATCCAAGAGACTAGAGACGCTTGTCTATTATGGCAGCCACGAGCCACAAGAGGCTCTGGGGCACTTGACATTTGCTAGTCCAAACTGTGATGGCTGGAGAGTGTAAAATACACCTTGGATGTGAAAAGCTTACATTAAGAAAAAAGCTCAAAAGATCCTGTTATTGTCGCTGTTTGGTAGCTAAGTTGGGTCTGACTCTTTGCAACCTCATGGACTGCAGCACGCCAAGCTTCCCTGTCCTTCACCATCTCCCAGAGCTTGCTCAAACTCATGTTTATTGAGTCAGTGATGCCATTCAACCATCTCATCCTCTGCTGTCCTCTTCTCCTCTTGCCCTCAGTCTTTCCCAGCATTAGGATCTTTTCTAAAGAGCTGACTCTTAGCATCAGGTGGCCAAAGTGTTGGAGCTTCAGAGTACCCTGTGCATAATCCGCACATGTAATTTTTTATTACACGACGAGATAAAAATATTTTGGATGTATTGGGTTAAACAACACGTTATACTAAAATGGACTTCATGTTTCTTGGAAACATTTTACAGATGTCTAAGAGAAAACTGAGCCTCACACATGTGGGCTGGTCTGGGAAGGTGGAAGAGGGAAATGGATGCAGAGGAAGGGACCAGGGTGGGAGGTGTGGGCTCGCCCTGTGACCAGCTCTGGGGGCAGTGGTGGGCGCAGCGGGACCGGGAAGGGCAGGTGGGGTGCTGTGGGCCTGCTGCTGCTGCTCAGAAACACACACAGTCCTTTTAGGCACAGAATTCTCTGTCAATGAACAGAAGCTTCCTATATACACGGTACGGCGGAAACGCAGGAAAGGAGGTGGAAGTCAAAGTGACCAGTGTGACCAGCCCTGGATTTGTGCTCATGCTGTGGACTGCCAGACTCTCGTCCAGTGGTCTCCGAGCCTTCGCTGTGGCTGCCTTGTACACACAGGCTGCAGAAAATTCCACCCGGGTCAGGAGCCCGGGGCCCCAGGCAAGGAACTGGAACCTTGTCTGTCTGCCCAGCCAGTTTTGTCACCTTTGTATCAGAGGGAACGCAGAGGGTTCCAGAGCTCCTTGCTCCGCCCTGCTCCGCCCTGCTCGGCCCTCTCCTCTTCCCCTGCCTCCTCCGAGATGAAAGGTGAAGGTGACGTCGCTCTGTTGTGTCGGCGACCCCGTGGACTGCAGCCCACCAGGCTCCTCCATCCATGGGATTTTCCAGGCAAGAGTATTTCCTTCTCCAGGGGATCTTCCTGAACCAGGGGTCAAACCTGGGTCTCCTGCGCTGCAGGCAGACGCTTTACCCTCTGAGCCACCAGGGAGAAGATCAGGAAGGTGAGAAAAGGAATAAAAAGTGGTTAGGCAGAGAGAAATTGCAACCCACTCCAGTGTGCTTGCCTGGAGAATCCCAGGGATGGGGGAGCCTGGTGGGCTGCCGTCTATGGGGTCACACAGAGTCAGAGACTGAAGCAATTTAGCAGCAGCAGCAGGCAGAGAGAATTCCAAATAGAAATGAGATGGTATGGAAAACATTCTTACAATCCTTATTTCACCGTAAGCTCAGATTCAGTTTAATAAATGAGGCAGGGATAAAAACCATTTGAGGCATTATTTCTCATGGGTTGAATACAACAACAAAACACGAAACAAAACACATCCTTGGCCAGAGTTCTTCATCACCTGCCTTTGGAGTGGAAGGGGAACCCATGGGGCTGAGGACCTGCTGGGTGCAGCCAGTGTGGGGAGCTCGGGGCTGGGGCTCAGGCCGGGGATGGTTGCTGTCCTTAGGTCAGAAGGAGGAAAGCAGAGTGGGAGGACCCGCAGCCTGGGAGGACCCGCAGCCGGGTGAGGCCACACTGCTGCTGTGGGAGGGCAAGATTCCTCCCAACTCTGCCCCCTGTCCAGACCTCCACCTCCCCTGTCAGCTGCCTGGAAGCTGCTGTTTTGCTCTTGCGATGAGGTTGCAACATAATTGCAAGTAAACAGAAACGGAGGGGTAAATAAGCCAAACCCAAGCTGCAGGCTGCCCCCCTCCCCCGAGGCCGAGAGAGACTCCCATTCCAGGTAGGTCTGTAGCCAGGACTGGGTGGGGCGGGTGAGGGGCCTCGGGATGGAGCAGCAGACGAGGCGCGGGCGGAAGCAGCAGGTGTGACCGGGGTCACGTGGAGGCTGCAGGGGCTGCTGCCAGGCAATCGGAGAGGTTTGCAGGACCTGGAGGCAGTGTGTAGGAGGCGGCGGAGAGCCCCCGAGGGTCTGGGGGATGGCGGTAAATGCGAACAGAGCAGGCAGTTTGGAGATTAAGTCAGGATGCAGTGTGTGGACCCCAAGGATCAGCTGACCGGACCCCCACAAGTCTCCAGCAGAGAAACCCAGAGGTGAAATGGTCGCTTGAGGTCACATGCCAGGAAGGGCCGAGGGTTGCAGGCTGCCCTATTCCTAGAACAGGAGCATCTTTTTTGGCCCGGCGGGTGCGGTGGCCACAGCTACACATTAACTACATGAATTGCAAAGGACAATCCAGCTCCCAAATCACCCTGGCCACACTTCAGCTGCTCGAGCCTCGTGTGGCCCGGGGCTGCCATGCTGGACCCCGTAGATCTAGAACATTCCCCATTATTTCCAGAAGATCCACTGGATGGGCCCCCCTCCCCTGGGGCTCCCCCCACCGCCGGCGTGTGGCTCACTGTCTGCACGCAGCACTGGGCTCCCGGCCCCGTGTCCAGCTTGGGGACCACGTCCAGTGAACACTCTGGCTGGGCATCCTGGACAGAGGCCCTTCTAGGTCCGAGGCCGTTTCAGGTTCTCCTTGACTCCCTTCCCGTCTGTTCCCTGAGGTTTCCTGTGCCCTTAGCAACTGCCCCACCCCCAGTTCTGGCCAGAGATCACGGAGGCTGGCGGCTGGAGGAGGACTCAGACCTGAGCTGATGGTGGTGCCACTTGGCCTGGAATGTTCCTCCCGGTGGGGCCGGGACAACATGCAGACGGAGCCCGGAGCAGGCAGGAGTGGCCTTGTCTGGAATGACCGAAGTTGTTTCGTGGTGACTTGCCAGAGGCTCGGACCTCCTCGGAAGGGTCTGGGACGCTTGTCTCCGGCTTCCTCCTCCATTGTCCCAATAAGAGTGATGTTGCGAGCGTTTCGGATGCTGTCGGGAGGAGAGGCCACCCCTCCTGCTCACTTAGCTGTGTCCCGTCCCTTATTTGTCTGATTCTTTTTGCTCAGTGGGTGGCATTTTCGTTCAGCCGTTTCGTCATCGCCTGCATTTATTAATGGTGACACATTAATCACGCAAATTAGAATATTATTAATGAAGAGCAGTTCATGTCGTTCCTGTGTCTGGGTCTGCTACAACGGCTTAGCTAGCTGCCCGTAGCCTCTGCAGAGTGAAGGACTGCAATGGGGTGGAGGCTGGGGACATGGGAGGGGGCCCTTCCATTGCGGGGTTGGTGTGAAAAGAGTGCATTTATGTGAAAGGGCACGTTTTTAGGAGTTGCAAACCCCCGGCACCCCCCAGCCCCGTGTTAACATGTGTCATGGGTGGTGGGGGGATTGGCCGTATCTCGCAGTCTCCCACGGAATTCGAGCAGCAAATTCCAGCCCACAGACCTTGCAGGGTCCCCGAGTCCCAGCATCTTGTTTTCTGAACACCGTTTGCAGAGCTGGCGTGGTGACCCCTTCACTCCCTGCAAGTACCCTTCAGCCTCAGGATGCTTGACCCCGCTGGGCAGGTCCAGGTTCTGGCCGAGGGCGTTTGCCTTCGTGATGCTGGAGCCCCCGGAGAAGCCGAGGTGCCCGGTGCCCATTTCCCCTGGCCCCTGGTGTCTGCCCTGGTTTCCCACAGCGGCCTGTGTGCCAGGAGCCATCTGCGTGCCCCTATCTCCTCCCAGTGGTGCAAGCTTCCCTGGCCCGGCAGAGCCAAGTGTGGAAACTGTTCTCGGAAACTTGGCCGTCGTCCAGCGCGGCGGGGGTGGTGGTGCCAGTCCGGAGTACTTAGCGAGTCACGCCACCTTGGGTCATGAGACGTGGCCGGCTGGGGGCTGGAGACGGTTGGCTCTGCCCTCTCCCCACCCTGCCCTGCGATCCTGATTCCACGGTGAGCCCAGGACCCAGACCGGAGCGGGCGTGGCAGGGGAGGGGCCTTCTTGGAGCCCAGGTGTCAGCCGGCTGGGGCTGGCTGCCAGCCGCAGCACAGGATTACTGTGCCAGCTTCTCTGCGCCTCCCCGGGCACGTTCCCCGTGGCTCCGCCTGGAGGCCGCCGCTGCTCTGACTGCCCCTCTGCTGGCCGGGACACCGCCCTCTCCCCTGCCTGCACGCCTCGCCACCGCTGTTGCCGTCCTTCCCCTCAAGGTGTCCAGACCCTGGTCTTCATCTGGTGACATCCCACCTGTGTAGATTCTGACGATCCTTTCTGCCCCACCCACCCAGCCTTCAAACCTGGACCCTAGTGGGGTGGGTGGTGGGGGGTGAGATTTCTCCAGCCTCTTTGATCTAATCGCAAATGAGACCCCTGACCCCAGACCTGGGAAGCTTGACAAGGGAGTTGCACGGGTTGCTAGGGCCACTGAAACACGAAGTCCCGCAAAGGCGTGGCTTAAACCCAAAGCATGCTTGTCTCCCGGCCTTGGGGCTGGGGCGTGGCAGGGGCTCCTTCTGAAACTGAGTGGGGGAACCTCTCCTGGGCCTCCCTCCGGGCTCCTGGCGGCCTCAGGACACCATGGGGGTGCGTGGCTGGTGGGGGCCAGTTCCCTGCATCCCCCAGGCTGTCTTCCCTCTGTGCACACCTCCCTCTTCACAGGACAGTCTTTCTACAAGCAACGATCACAGTGGGCCAGGAGCCACCCTCCAGTATAACCTTGTCTTGACTAATCACATCTTCAGTGACTCTATTTCTGAGGTTCTGGGAGTTTGGACTTAACCATATGAATGCTGCAGAGGGGGACAGAATTCAACCCATAACTGGAGCAAAAACCACACTTGAGTGAGAAAAGCCTGCTGCTGGGAGCTCAAGAGTCTAACCATGACTGTCCACGACCTAGCCCATAGCAGACAGCCTGGAAGCTGTGTAACAGCTTAGCTCAAAAGGCCTGAAGACATTTAGTCCACCTCTGGCCACAGCTGGTTGGCTAAGTTCCAGCTGGCCAGCTGGGAGAACCTCAAGTCAAGTCTAACCCCAACCCCTGGATATGGGTCATGTGCCCAGATCCCACGCTTCTCAAGACAACCCCGTTCCTGCTGGAGAACCTCATGGTCATCAGGGTCCTGGGAGACGTTGTAGGTAGGTCTCTGCCCTTCTGCAGCTTGGCTGACCTGGGCCAGGGGCAGCTTCGAGGAATGCCAGAGACCCTGAAGGGCGCGGAGAGATGTCACACCATGACGAAGAGTCATGCCACGGTCATTTCACTTACGGCTGGACTTGGGAGCCCTCCTTTGGCGTGAATAAAAGAAAAGTCAATGCAAATAATATTGATAGGAGGGGCAATTCCGTGGAACAGTCGTGTGATTCCAGGAGATGAGGGGGACGGCCATCTTCCGGGGCCACGGGAGCTCCCCTCACCTGCGTCTCTGCCCCTGTCTACGTGTCGCCTTGTCTGGGCCGGGCCTCCCAGCTGCCTTCTCTACAGGGAGGAGACCTCTACAGGGAGGGCCGCTTCCCATCCCCGAGTCGCCACGACGGAGGGGCCCAGACTGGCTCTCAGAGTTCTGAGACTTGGGGCGGGGGCTGTCTTTGGTCCAGCTGTGTCCTGCCAACCCTGGACCAGTGACCTGTTCCTGGGGGTGAGGTTCTACAGCTGGCCAACTGGACCTGAGATGACGCTCAGCCTGGGCCAAGCAGCTTGGCAGAGGTGGACTGGGGGTCCTCGAGGTCTTTTGAGCCAAAAGCAGAGGCTGTGCTTCGGGAGAGGGGCCAGCACCCACCACTATGCACCCCCAGAGGAATGGGATGCCCCCAGCTTCCCTTTTGTCTTCTCCTTAGCGCCTTTCAAGGCTCTGAACCCAGGGAGCCAGGAGCACGTCACTGAGCAGGTTTGGGGTTTCTGCCAGGATGTGGTCTGTGGGTGCTGTGGGTTCGGCGGGGAGATGTGTCTTTGGGACTCCTGGATCGGTTACTTGTGGCCGTGGGAATCGGGGCATGGGAGAATTCGACGCCAGGGTTTCAGGGCAGATTAAAATGATTTAACACCTGTTGTGGGCAGAGTTGTGTCCACCCCCCGACTCACAGGGCTTCCTTTGTGGCTCAGCCGGTAAAGAATCCGCCTGCAATGCAGGAGACCTGGGTTCCATCCCTGGGTCGGAGAAATCCGCTGGAGAAGGGATAGGCTACCCACTCCAGTATTCTTGGACTTCTCTGTGACTCAGCTGATAAAGAATCCGCCTGCAATGCAGGAGACCTGGGTTCCATCCTTGGGTTGGGAAGATCCCTTGGAGAAGGGAAAGACTAACCACTCCAGTATTCTGGCCTGGAGAATTCCATGGACTGTATAGTCCATGGGGTCACGAAGAGTCGGACACAACTGAGCAACTTCCACTTTTGCGTCCCTGCTCACAAATTCACAGGCTGGAGTCCTAACCCCTAGGACCTCAGAATGGGACTGCATTTGGAGATGGGGGTCCTTAAGGAGGCAATTATGGTTAAATGAAGCCATAGGGGTGGGCCCTGATGCAGTCAGACTGGTGTCCTGAAAGGAACATGGGACACAGATACATAGAGAAAAGACCGGGAGAGGACACAGAGGGGAGGATGCTGTCTGGGGGCCAGGGAGAGAGGCCCCAGGGGAAAGCAGCCCCCCAGCACCTGGGCCTGGGACTCCCCGTCCCCAGGAAGGAGAGAAGGCGTCTGGGGCTCGAGGGGGCCGCCCCGGCGCCAGCGCAGAGCAGGAGCTCAGTGTGGGGCAGACCTGGGACTTGAGCCTGGGCCTCCAGCAGCGCCTGCTGGTGGACCGCCCACCCGCTCCCGCCCCGCCTCGGGGGAGCGTGTGTTCACACTCGCAGCTCTCAGTGTGCGTGTCTGTGTGACGCCACCTCTGACTTCTTTGAGTCAAACGCACAGGACCAGAGACTCTGAATGGGAAAGCCGTTTCCCTGGGTCAGTTAAGAAACTAAAGGGGTGCCTCGGTGGCCCCCGCTGAGCCAGGGCCGATCGCGAGCACAGCCTCAGCCCTTCACCGCTGGGCCTCCCCAGCCGCCCCCCGCCCCTCCATCCCAGTCCCGCTGAACCTCCCCGAGGGCAGTTTGCAGTCCTCCTGGCTCCGCCTGCGGTCAGTCTGCAGTCTCCTGGCACGCTTCGTCTCTCCTCCGCGGGTTAAAAACCTCAAGTGTGATTTTTGACCGGATCCAAACCCTGTTTCTCTGCGTTTCCAGCCACCTCGGCCCCCTCTTCCGCCCCTCGGCGCTGGCCCACCGTGACGACCCCAGGCCCTCTTCCGAGGCTGTGCACGCACCTCTCCGTCCTCTCTTCCTTGACCACCCGGCCAGTGGCTGGGCGCCCCTCACTGGAGCCCAGGGGGCTTCTGCCACTTCTCATGTGCCAGACGCAGTCCTGATTCCCCGGATCTGTGCCTTCCCTCAGTTTACACATCCGTCTCAGTGCCTCTGGAGCCCAGTTCTTTGCCCTGCTTCCAGGGTGACCTTTCCAAGCATGGGTCGGATCCTGACACTGGCCCTCCCTGAGCCCCTTGGCGTTCTGGAGGCAGGATGAGTCCAGAGCCTCTCAGACACCACCCGAGGGGGCTGGGGTGAGCTTCCTTCCTGCCCCCGGACGCAACGACCCGGATGCTGTTTAAGCGGCATCTCCGTACCCAGTCCCCCTCCGGCCTCTGGACCCATTTCTTCCCATTACTGCATCCTGGCTCAGACGTCTCTTCCTCCGAGAGGCTCCTCCCCCATCTCTACTCACTCACCTGGCTTTTTTTTTTTTTAAATGTTGATTTGTATTTATTTATTTATTTGGCTGTGCCCAGCCTTAGTTGCGACATTCGTTGCAGGATTTTTAGTTGCGGCATGCGAACTCTCAGTTGTGGCATTTAGAAGCTAGTTCCCTGACCAGGGATGGAACCTGGGCCCCCTGTGTTGGGAGCACGGTGTCTTAACCACTGGAACACCAGGGAAGCCCCCCTCACCTGGCTTTATCTTCCTTTCATGTCCCTGGTTACCACCTGCAAGTGTCCTGTGTGATTAACTACGCTCAAGGTAATTGTCTTCCTCCATGAATGCAAACTCTGGAAAAACAAGGGCACTGTCTCCACCGCCGTGTTTTCCCCGGTTCCTACAAGGGTGCTCGGGACATAGATGCACGCGGCGGACAATTGCAGAAGGAACGAGGGCCATCTCCCTTCACGGAGGCACCAGTAACCCCACGAGTCAGGAGGCTGCCCTCTGCGTCCTCAGCCCCTAGCACTGACCGTGGGCGTGGCAAGTGCTCGTTACATGCCGCGAACATGTCAGTAACGTCTTTCACATTTAAAGTTTCTCAAAAGAGCGCTACCCAGAGATCTTTTAAGTTAGATTCTTCTTGTCCCAGCTGCCACCTTTGGCTTTGTAAATAAATGTGCTTTCTTAACACTCATGATCAGGATTGCTTTTAAGTTTTAATAAGAGCACCCTGGGTCCCTGAAGCTAATAAATTTCTTTGGTGTCATCTGAGAAAGATCCATACTCCTGAGGAAGTGCCTGCACGGCCCCTCTGTGGCCCCGAGGTTTGCCATGCTGGTCTGGAACTCACCGAGCAGGAGGACAGGAAGGCTGGAGAGTGGCTGCCAGAACATCTGCACCCCCTCAGCACTTTAACCGGTGGGTGTTGTGTCCTTTCCAGGTGCTAGGAAGTTGACCGAGGAGGCCAGGACCTGGGCCAGACTGGCCTACTCACCTCGGGGAGGATGGTGGGGAGCTCTGGGGGTGCTTTGGGGACCGATGCTGAGCAGGTGCTGGATGTAGATGTGGGGGCAGCGAGGTGCCCTCAGGGTGCAGACAGCGGCGAATGGGCAGAGAAGCAGGAGGACTGGAAGCAGGAAATCACAGACGACTGTGCGGCAAACGGACCTAGGGAAGCCGCTCCGGAGAGTGGCTCGGAGGCTCCGAGTGGTCTGGGTGAGGGGAGACGCAGACCGCCTCACGGGTGGAGGGTGCGGCACCCAGGACCGGCTGGGTGTGGGTGAGGCTTGCATCCCCGACCCCTGGCTCGGGCGGGCAGGAGCGCAGTGGTGCCGTCCAGTGGGTCAGAAATGTAGGCAGGGAGCAAGGCTGGGGCAAGAGACGAGCTGAGGGTTTTGTTTTCAGTGGTGATAGGTTACACTCACACCTAGCATCTAGCAGCCCAGCCACTCCCAAGCGCAGGGCTCTGTGGTTTGACGTGCGGCCGCTCTGTTGTGGGATTCTCACCGCCGCTCGTGTCCAGACTTGGTCATTTTCCTCACCTGAAGCTGTCCCTGTGCGACTCTAACTCCTCCTCCCCCAGCCCTCGGCCCCCAGCATCTGTCTTCTGTCTCTGTGAATCTGACTGTGCTAGGGCCCTCGCATCCCTATTACTAATCACACAGTATTAGTCCTTTTATAACTGTCTTGTGTCACTAAGCGTCCTATCCTCTAAGTCCATCCATGCTGTGTGTGTGCGCGTGCGCGTGCTAAGTCGCTTCAGTCGTGTCTGACTTTGCAACCCCATGGAATTCCCGCCAGGCTCCTCTCTCCATGGGATTCTCCAGGCAAGAATAGTGGAGTGGTTTGCCATGCCCTCCTCCAGGGGATCTTTTCAACTCAGGGATCGAACCCAGGTCTCTTACATTTTTCTTCACTGGCAGGTGGTAGCAGGTGTCAGAATGTCCTTCCTTTCAAAGACTGCATGAGTATTCCACAGTCTGGATGGGCCACATTTCGCTTATCCATTTGTTCATCTGTGGACACTGGTTGTTTCCCTCTTTTGGCTGTTGTGAATAAAGAGTATGACTCACAGATATTTCCTTGAGACCCTGCTTTCAGTTCCTTTAGGAGTAAACCCAGACATGGGATGCTGGACCATAATTTTTTGAGGAACGCTACGCAGTGAGATGTCGGGGTGGAGGGGACTGAGCTGGGAGTTGGGATGGGGGCCACTGGGACGCGGGGCCGCAGGCCCACTGGGGCCTGTAAACAGGTTGCTCTGCGGAGGCAGAAGTCAGAGTTGATGACTTCAGGGGAGGGGCGGTTCATGGCGATGACGGGCCTGGGTGGACCACAGAAGCCAGGCCTGTCACAGACCCGGCTGCAGTCTGGCATCGCTGGAGGGGGCAGAAGTAGATGCTGGAGACTGTTGGCTTCACTAGTGAGGCCTCTCACGCTCCCCACAGTGGCGGGGTGATGCAGAAGCTGTGGGAGCCCCGTGAGGAGCACAGGCCGCTTTCTGGGCGCTGGGTTCCTCACCCATTGTGGGTTCAAAGCCACGGCCGCGTCCCCTGCAGAGAGCCACTGGAAGAATTGGATGAGAGATTTTGAAAAAGCTTTATGTTCATTAAGTGCTTTTGTCTCAAGTTATCACATTTATATTAAAGACACCTATTAAGTGTTGAATCAAGTCAAAAGGAAAAAAAGAAGGGATTCTGTGCAGATCGTCCCCCCTCACCACCCCTGTATGTCCCGGTATCCTCAGCATTACAGAACCTCAATTTTCAAGAATCTGCCTGCAATTTAGGGGCCTCGGGAGACATGGGTTCAATCCCTGGGTCAGAAAGATCCCCTGGAGGAGGGAATAGCAACCCACTCCTGTATTCTTCCCTGGGGAATCCCATGGACAGAGGAGCCTGGTGGGCTACAGTCCATGGGGTCACAAAGGCTGAAGCGACTTAGCACACCCCAACATTGATTGAGACAGGAGGAAAAAGGCAAAATTCTAAATCTGTTAGATTAGCTATGCAGTCACGTAAAGGAGAACGCCAACTAATAACAGCATGCAAAAGATAGACGGTTCTCTCATAGTCAAGAAGCCGGAAGCATAGTGTCCATGGCTAGACGAGTGTCTCTCAGTTCAGGGAACTCCATTCCTTCTAAGCCTACTCTTCCAGTCCCAAGTTTACTCTATGGCCCAAGAGAGCTGCCAGAGCACCAGCTATCAGGTTCATGTTCCAGCCAGAAGGAAGAGAGGGCGAGGAAGGTGTTACCTTTAAGTACATTTCCTGGAAGATCTGCAGGGCAAGTCTATCTCCATCTCACTGACCTGACCTTGGACACGGACACAATTCACGCTTGAGAACCTGAGAGATGGACTCTTTCTTCTAAGTGGCCCCAGAGAGGGCCAAGAATCGGGTGTTCCCTTACGGAGGCAGACAGAATGCATACTGTGGCCCAAGAGAACTGGAAGAATGGTGTCTTAGAATGATAAGGGATGACTAAAATTTGCTGTTGCTTGAAATGCTTTTTGAAAACAGAGTGGGTGATAATAATAATAATAATAATAAAAAGATGCTGATGAACCTTGACCCTTGAAAGAATGAGTCTATCTGAGCCAATACTGGAAAATAATTCCCAGGCGTGGGAAAGAAGGACGGCACTCTGATGTCCGGTCTGTGTTTCAATGCACGGCTGACCATAAACCCTGTTCTGATGTTTATGACGGGCATGAGTCAGAATCCTGACGGGGTGGCCAGCGCCGTTCCTCCAGTGACGCTCCAGAGAACGCGTCCCTGAGTGTGGGCTGCCTCCATGTGACCTCGCACCCCGCTGGCTCACCCCAGTCCCCGCATAAATTGCTCTCCCAGCGTGGTTACTAAGCACGGCACTTTTGCTCTCCAGAGAGTGCTGGTGTGGACAGTGACCACCTGCACCAGCAGCGTCTGGGAGTCTTACAGGAAATGAAGGTTTCTGGGTTCCAGCTCAGATCTAGGCTTCCCCGGTGGCTCAGCTGGTAAAGAATCTGCCTGCAGTGCAGGAGACCCGGGTTCAATCCCTGGGTTGGGAAGATCCCCTGCAGAAGGGAATGGCAACCCACTCCAGTGTTCTTGCCTGGAGAATCCCATGGACAGAGGAGCCTGGTGAGCCACAGTCCATGGGGTCGCCGAGAGTTGGACACGACTGAGCAACTACACAACAAAACCAACAGTGACTATAGCTCAGCTCCAACCAGCAGAACCTCTGGGTGCAGGGTCTGGAATGTCGTATTTGAAACAGGCAGGCAGTAAAGTCTGAGAAAGAACCGTGTCCCACAGCCACATCTGCTGTAGACAGACAGGGATCTGATGACTGGAAGTGGAGTCCAGTGGTTGAGACCGAACTGACGCTCCCTGCCAGTTTCTCTAGGTTTCCTCCTCACACTTCCGCTGCTGGAAAGGTGCAGGGTTGAGCCCAGGTCCCTGGACCACAGGTGCTCTCAGGTGGAACAGGGGGTGTCCACGCCACGGTGACCTCGGGGTCACTGCAGAAGTCAGACGAGGTGCCGGATGCCCAAGTCGGCGCTTTGCTAAGACGCAGTCCAGGCGAGGGCTCATTTCCCACGGTTGTCATTTCAGTGTTTTGAGTGGGGCTGTGCTTCCTCCTGTCTGCATTTTCTTGGATGATCTAGTTTGCGACAAGGAGATAGTGAGGTGCCCTGGTGGGAGCGTGGGGGCGCTGCATTGAGCTGAACGTGCAATTCTCTAATGAGTAAGAGGTTGAGCATCTGACCCAGGCTGAGGCCTGGCACTCCAAGTAAACAACTGGCGGAGAGGTTACCGAGGCCACAGAGAAACCAGTTCCCTCACACTCAGCCTTCCTGGCCTCATTCCTGGGAGGGTAGTTCCCTCCAGCTCCCTGTGACCCGGCACCGCCCATATTCCTTGAGGAAGCCCAGCCCGCACTGACAGGGCCTGCTGTTTGCTAAACTTCAGCTGGGGTTCTGCCTGTAGGCCCTGCCTTCCTTGCCTGACCCACGACCCTGGCTGACATCTCTATTTTCTTGGTCCTTGGTAAGAGCATATAAATACCATCAGCGGGTAAGTCGCTGGACGGCAATACCAGTGACAGGCCCCAGCAGAAGCCAACAAGCTAGGGCTTGACCAGTGTCAAGTCCAAAGTTACCTGAAGAAACCTTTTTTTTTTTTAATTTTTGCAATTGGTGAAATATCAGATAAGTGTTTGCTTAACAGGCTAAAACATTCTAGTAGGAAAGAACTTGCATTCAATTGCTGCAAAGTCCTTCAGGCCAGAACATCCCAGATAATTCTTCTGGAAACATGGCTGGAATGATCTTTATTACACTGGACCAGGTTCAGAATTTGTGATAATTCAGATACCAATACCTCTTGCTTCCCAGGTGGCCTAGTGGTACTGAGCCTACCTGCCAAGCAGGGGACGCTGGAGACATGGGTTCAATTCCTGGGTTGGGAAGATTCCCCTGGAGAAGGAAATAGCAACCCACCCCAGTATTCTTGCCTGGAAAATTCCATGGAGAGAAGAGCCTGGGGACTACTGTCCATGGGGTCGTAAAGAGTCAGACAGGACGGAAGTGACACAGGACGAGATGCCAGTTGGTCTGCAGGTGGCTTCATCACTGTCAATGGTCTAAGATTTGCCAGCAAATATCTGAATTATTCAGCAATGTGTTTTCAAGTCCTTTACAAGCAGTTTTTCAATGTCTGACCTGAAATGCTAGTTGATTAGAGGCCCAAGGCCGTGGCTAAGGCACGACTAAGAGTGAGAATTGAGTCTGGGAGGTGTCTCTTGCTGGCCCTCTGCCCTTGATCCCTTGGAGCTGTTTACTCACCTGTCAGATGGGAGGGTAGCTACTTCAAAGGCGTTCTCAGCCCTGAACAGCATAAAGGCTCCGTAATAAACTTTTCAAGCTATCGCCTCTGTTTCGACTCCACCACCCAGAACGCTGTTTGTCTACTTTGGGGAAATACGCAAAGAGCATTGGCAATTTCTGCTGTCAGTGATATTAATGGTGTTATTGTGCTGCGTTGATACGAAGCCAGCAAGAAACACACAGATGGCCAAGCGTAGGGATGAAGAGAAAACAGCCCAGCGTTAGGCAGGAAAGTGGGTCGGACCCACTGGGTACAGCCTCCCGCCCCTGCCATCACTTCTCTGCCCTTTAGTAACACGGTCCTGGGGTGAGCAAGGGGGCTCTGTGAGTTTTACTGCCTTAACAAATTATCACAAATCCCACGGCGTCAAACACCATAAACGAATTATCTCACAGTTCCGTCGTTCACAAGTCCAGCATGGTCTCGTCGGAGAGCTGGCTGCTGGTGGAAACTTTAGAGGAAAACTGCCTCCTGGCTTTCTTCAGCTTCTAGGGCCCGCCGCCCACATTCCTTGGCTCGTGGTCCCTTCCATGTTCAGAGCAGCGGCAGCTCCTGCCCCAGCTCCTGCCGCAGGGTCTCTCTCTGACTTTCCTTCTGCTTCCCTTCTCCCCTCCTCAGGGCCCTGGAGACTCTCCCTACTTAAGATCATCTGACTGGCACCATGAATTCATCTGCATCTTTAGTTTTCTTTTCCCATGCAACCTCAGATACAGGTTCTGGGGAGCAGGACAGGAACCCTTTGAGGGTCGTTATTCAGCCAACCATGGGGTGGACCAAACGGGTGATACTGTTTGGGTTTCTGCTGGTTAAGATGCAAAGACCACTTGGCTTTGCCAAAGCAGCCGCGGTGGCCAGCCAGGAACGACTGTGTCCGCCCCTCACTTCTGGGCTTTGGCCAAGCAGTTAATTCCTCACTCTGGACTTGTCCCCATGACTTGCTGTGTGTTATGCTGTGCTCAGTTGCTCAGAGATGTCTGACTCTTTGATCCTATGGACTGTAGCCGGCTAGGCTCCTCTGTTCATGGAATTTTCTAGGCAAGAATATTGGAGCTGGTTGTCATTTTCTACTCCAGGGGAATCTTCCCAACCCAGGGATCAAACCTGCGTCTCCTGCACTGGCAGGCGGAGTCTTTACCACTGAGCCACCTGATAAGCGCTGTCCCCATGGCTTGCTTCTTGTTAAATCTTGAGGAATCCCGTGCTTTGCAGTGGCTGAGGCCCGTTCATCTTCACTCTGGCCTTCATCGGAGCCAATGCCCTCAGTCCCATGGTAGAGACCCAGAGCCAGGGTGTTGTTCCTCCAGAAGACAGATTCCGGGTGCAGAAACACATGCAGACGGAGTGGCATCCAGGCTGCAGCTGGGGGCATCCTGTTAAATCTTTGGCAGTGCCCTGCGGTGTGCACAGGCCCCAGCGACTGAATCCCCAGGGGTGCTGGGTTAACAGGCAAAGCCCTGCCCCCTGCCCGCCCCCAGCCCTGCAGAGTCAGGGCCGGTGCTCCATGAGGCTGGGAAGATGCAGCCTGCCACCTCTCTGTGTGATTCTTATGCACAAGGGGGTTTAGGAGCCTCAGCATATGGACAGAGCCCCCCGGCAAGGTAGCCAGACGGACAGCACAGTTGAACATGAGCAGAGGAAGCCCAGGAGGCTGTACTGGGCCATGTCCTTCCAAAGAGACGTTCAACGTGCTGTTTCATCCACTTCTGCTAGCATAACAGGGGGCAGGGTGAGGGTTTTTCTCATGCAGTTGCTAAGTCGTGTCTGACTCTTTGTGACCCCACGGACTGCAGCACACCAGGCCTCCCTGTCCTTCACCATCTCTTGGAATTTGCTCAAACTCATGTCCATCGAGTTGGTGATGCCACCTAACCATCTCATCCTCTGTCATCCCCTTCTCCTGCCCTCAATCTTTCCCAGCATCAGGGTCTTTTCCAATGAGTTAGCTCTTCTCATCAGGTGGCCAAAGGGTTGGAGCTTCTGCTTCAACATCTGTCCTTCCAATGAATATTCAGTGTAGATTTCCTTTGGAATTGACTGTTTGGATCTCCTTGCTGTCCGAGGGACTCCCAAGAGTCTTCTCTAGTGCCACAGCTCGAAAGTATCAATTCTTCGGTGCTCAGCTTTCCTTCTAGTCCAACTCTCACACCCATACATGACTACTGGAAAAACCACAGCCTTGACTAGATGGCCTTTGTCAGGAAAGGGTGAGGGTGGCACGTCACGAGTTCCTGAGCCTTGGATGGAGGTTAATCTGGAGCCAGTTTAAGAAGCAAGGGTGTGTGGCGATCCATGGCGTGTTGCAGGAAATGGACCGTTCATGCAGTTTTATCATGAGGGTTTGGGGTGGAATTAGTCATTTTTGGAGTCATGAAGGAATTGGCCACATGCAAGAGCTTCCTCCAACCCGAATATTTTTGTGGTATCAATGTGTTTCTTTCTTTTGTTTGTAGAGACAATTTTTTCTAAGCTTTTTCACATTAAGATTTATGGGCATTGCCACGGCCACTAAAAACCCGCCCTGAACATAATTCATAAGGACTGCAGACTGTGCCACTGTATGAATGAGTCACCATTGGCCCAAACTGCCTTTTGTTAGGTCTTTAGTTGAGTGACATATTCTTCCTGACCAAGGCTTTTGCTGACACACGCGGACGTGACTGTTGGTGGTGGATCTTGCTGGCTTACCTAACAGGGGATCCGTCCCCTTTTGTCTAGACTGATGCTGTCTAAGGTATGTCATGCAGAATTGCCAAGATAACCAGAATTTAGACGTTTTCATGAACATCAATCACGTTGGCCCCACAAAGGATGCCTCTGTGGGTACAGGATCAGGCAGTTCATTGGCCAGACATCCCCCACCCCAGCCAATCACCACGCGGTGTGCTGGAGAAGTTGGTGAGTGGACATCAGTCCTGGGGAGGTGGCATTCCGGAGTCTGAAGCCGCACGGCAGGAGGTGGGGTGGGGGGACCAGATGGCCAGTATTTTAGGCTTTTCTCTGCTTTTTCATCTGACTGGGATCAGAGCTCAGAGCTGGCTGGCGCCTTGAGCTTCAGCCCCGCTTCACTTCCCCAGGAGATCAGTGTTTGAGTGTGTGATGCTCACTGTTCCTCTCCTTCTTCTTCAAATTAAAAAAATTTCAGTTTGAGATACACTTGACATACAAAGTTGTGTCCATCTCTAGTGTACAGGGTGAGTTGAGTTGAGATTTGTCTGTATTGTGAAATGATCACCAGGATAAGTCTAGTTGACACCATCTCCTCACAGATACAGATTCTGTTTTCCTTGTGATGAGGCCTTTAAGACCTACACTCTTCAGTTCAGTTCAGTCACTCAGTCATGTTTGACTCTTTGCAACCCCACGAACCGCGGCACGCCGGGCCTCCCTGTTCATCACCAACTCCTGGAGTCCACCCAAACCCATGTCCATCGAATTGGTGATGCCATCCAACAATTTCATCCTGTTGTCCCCTTCTCCTCCCGCCTTCAATCTTTCCCAGCATCAGGGTCTTTTCTAATGAGTCAGCTCTTCGCATGAGGTGGCCAAAGTATTGGAGTTTCAGCTTTAGCATCAGTCCTTCCAATGAATATTCAGGACTGATTTCCTTTAGGAGGGACTGGTTGGATCTCCTTGCAGTCCAAGGGACTCTCGAGAGTCTTCTCCAGCACCACAGTTCAAAAGCATCAATTCTTTGGCGCTCAGCTTTCTTTATAGTCCAATTCTCACATCCATACATGACTACTGGAAAAACCATAGCCTTGACTAGACAGACCTTTGTTGGTAAAATAATGGCTCTGCTTTTTAATATGCTGTCTAGGTTGTCCTACTCTCTTAGCAGCTTTTGAATATGCAGCTCCGTGTCTGAACTGTGGTTGCCATGCTGTACACACATCTCAGGATGTGTGCACCTCACAACTGGGACCTAGACCCCCTCCCCAGCTGTGTCCCTGCTGTTCTTGGTCACAGCATGTCTGGCACCAGGCCAGAGGCTCCTGGGGCCGAGGTGAGAGAGACACACACCCTGGCTCCCACTCGAGTGCCCCCCCTTCCCAGAGTCTTATCCCCCACACCCCCCACCCCCACACACAGAGTGCCCGCCGTGGCCGTGACCCTGACCTGCATCCACCCGCCTGTACCCAGAACGGGCCCCCTTCATCTCAACGCGAATGGTTTCTGCAGTTTGGCCCTTCACCTTGAACCGAGACCTTTGGCTAAAATGAAGCCACTCCCTTCCTGAGAGCTTGGGTGACTCCGTGCCAGGGAAAGGGCCTCAGGGACAGGGGTGGTAGGCACTGCCGTTCCCCAGGGGCCTGGGAACCACAGAAACCATAGCAGCCTCCACGCCCCTCAGTATCCAGCCCTCCCCTCCTCCTCTCCCTGCCTGGGTTCTCTCCTCGCCTCTGTCTCTCTCTCCCTGTCTCTCTGTCTCTGCTTCCCTCTGTTTCTCTGACTCCTTGGGCACTCTGCATGCCTGCTTCCTCTGGTCAGCAGCCCCCTGCCCCCTGGGGCTTCCCCATGGGGTCTTCACAGCCTGAACCTGCCCTGACCTTCCCCCTCCCCACCCCCAGGATGGTTTCCAAGAGGTGCCTGGCCTGCCCAGGTGTCCGCCCCGGGCCGCTCAGTGGCCTGGCTGGCGTGGCTCCTGGCACCCACTCAGCAGATGGCTGAGGTCACCCTCTGCGGCCCTTGGTGACGGTCAGAGCCCTCCCCTGCTTCTGTGTGCTGTGCCTTCCTCTCCCTCCCTGGGTCTGGCTGCTCGCAGGGCCTTAGTGGCTCATGCATTAAAAGGCGTGGAGATTCTCCAACCCTGTTCGCTTGCCCAGCGCTCACGCTCTCCTGTGCAGACAGGACCAGGGGGTCTTTGTAGCCCACCAGGCTCCCCTGTCTGTGAAATTTTCCAGGCAAGAATACTGGAGTGGGTTCCCATTTCCTACTCCAGGGGATTTTCCTGACTCAGGGATTGAATCTGCGTCTCTTGCCTCTCTGGCATTAGCAGAGAGGCAAAAAAAAAAAAAAGAGCAGACTTTTTACCGCCACCTGGGAAGCCCCTTATGTATATAAAACTCCGGATAAATACAGGGTGGGCCGCAGAGGCCCCTCTGCTGGTGCCTTCAGTTTATCGCTGCAGAAAAGCAGAAAGTAGCGCCTCTCACTGGATTCGGACAGCAGACCAGGTGTGTCGCTGGCTTTCAAGGGTTCACTCCTCCCCAGGTAGCATGTGCCCCACGACTTGGGCAAGGCACCACCAGGCAAGCAGGGGCTTCTGCTTCTCTCCCGGCTGGCCCTGCCCTCCCCGAGGCACTTCTGTGTTTGCCTTCCTGAACATCCTTCCAGAGGTGGGATGAGGGCGTCCAAACCCTCTCAGGTGATGTTTATTCATGGCACGCTCAATTCCCCCCGGGCTCTTCTCTGCAAACCTTTCCAGGGTTGTTACAGAGCATCTAAAAGGCTGCGGCCCTCAGCTTTGATCTGACTGCTTAATTGCCTTTACTAATCACACTGACATCAAGTAGATAAAAATAGCCTCCAGGGTTGGGGGTGAGCGAGTCACCCTCATGTGGGGTCGGGGGGCAGCCGTGCTGAGATCTCACGTTCTCCTGGTGGCCAGCCTCCTGAAATCATGGCTCTGATTAAGTAAGCCAGCCATGACTGCTAGAGCTGTACTAACATCCTGACCTCAGGTTTTGAAGTATTTACTTACGGAGAAGCAGAGCAAAAGTGGGGAGGTGCTTCCTGGAAAAGATTTCTAGTTTATTTTCTTGGGTTCCAAAATCACTGCAGATGGTGACTGCCGCCATGAAATTAAAAGATGCATGCTCCTTGGAAGAAAAGTTACGACCAAACTAGAGAGCATATTAAAAAGCAAGCAGAGATGTTACTTTGCCAACAAAGGTCCATCTAGTCAAAGCTATGGTGTTTCCAGTAGTCATGTATGGATGTGAGAGGTGGACTATAAAGAAAGCTGAGCACAGAAGAACTGATGCTTTTGAACTGTGGTGTTGGAGAAGACTCTTGAGAGTCCCTTGGACTGCAAGGAGTTCTAACCAGTCCATCCTAAAGGAAATCAGTCCTGAATATTCATTGGAAGGACTGATGCTGAAGCTCCAATTATTTGTCCACCTGATGCAAAGAACTGACTCAATGGAAAAGACCCTGATGCTGGGAAAGATTGAAGGTGGGAAGAGAAGGGGGCGACAGAGGATGAGATGGTTGCATGGTATCGCTGACTCAGTGGACATGAGTTTGAGCAAACTCTGGGAGTTGGTGATGGACAGGGAGGCCTGGCGTGCTGCAGTCCAAGGGGTCGCAGAGTCGGACATGACTCAGCAACTGAACTGAACTGAACTTAATTTATGGAGAAGTAGAGTGAAAACCGGGATGTGCTTCCTGGAAAAGATTCCTAACTGGACGTGCTCCCTTCCCAAAGTGGAAAGGCCCGCTGGCCCCGCCCCCTGCCTCTCCCATCTCTGTCTTGTCTCTCTCCCTCCCACCTCCCCATTCCCAGGGCTTTCTCAGAGTTTTCTCTTAAAGCAAAACTTCTGAATCATGGGCTTCTGGTTTTGAGCCCCGGTCAGTGCTTCCTCTCACCTGGGGGTGTTCATCCCCGCCTCCTCATCTGAGCAGCGGCCCCTGCCTGTGGCTCTAACCAGCTAACCCAGAAAGTCTGCTGGCCACTTACAGATGACGCTGCAGAGGGAAAGATGCTGGACCAAGAAAGAGAGGCAAGTGCCCGGAGGCCAGCTGCTTCCCCAGGAGGCGAGGAAGGGCTCCGCCCACAAGGACAAGCATCTGACCGTCATCTGAGGCTTTCAATAAGGTGAGAATCTCACAGTCAGGTGTCGGGTGCCTCCAAGAGGTGATTAAGGTAAATGAGATCTTATGGGTGGGCCCTGATCCGATCTCACCGGTGTCCTGATAAGAAGAGGACACCGTGTCACACGGAGGGACAGCCACTGGAGGACAGGGGAGGAGATGGCGTCTACGCAGCAAGGAGAGACGCCTTGGGAGGAATCAGCTCTGCCCACACCTTGTTCTTGGACTTCTAACCTCTAGAAATGTGAGAAAACACATTTCTGTGAGTAAGCCAGTCAGTCATCTTGTGTTACAGAGCCCTAGCAAACTCACACACTCACATACACACATACACAGACACACACACATACACACAACCCCCCACACTTACACACATACACACTCACATACACACAAACCCCACACACACTCTCACACACATACACACTCACATACACACATACACGCAAACCCCACACACACACTCACACACACTCACACACACTCACATACACACACATACACAAACCCCCACACACACTCACACACACACACTCACTCATACACACACACTCACACACACAAACCCCACACACTCACATACACACACACACATACTCACACACATACACACTCACTCACACATATACTCACACACACATACACACAAACCACACACACATACAAACAAATGACACACATATACACACACAAATTCCCACACACACACATACACACTCATACATACATACACACATACTCACAGACACACATAGACACACTCACTCAGACATACACATCATACTACACATACTCACACACACATACACACAAACCCCACACACACACTCTCACAGTCACACACACATACACACTCACACATACACACACATACACACACACACTCACATACACACACACACACTCACACACACACACACCCCACACACACACTCACAGACACATACACACTTACACGTGCACACTCACACATACATACACTCACACACATACACATAAACCCCCCCACATACTCACATACACACATAATTACTTACACACACACACACTCACACTCACACACATACACTCACACACACGTACCCCTCACTCACACACACACACACATACTTATTCATACTCACACACACACTCACATACACACAGACACACACTCACTCACACATGCTCACTCACACACACACACACACACACACACACATATGCCAGGCCTCTATAAGCCACGAGGACGGTAACGTCTGTGAGTGGAAGCCACTGGGCCAGGCCATCGCAGACTGTTCTTAAACGGCACGCGTGGCTCAGAGCAGATGTGGCCCGGGGGGGTCGCAGCACTCACTGTGGTCCTTTTGCTGTGCGAGCAGCACAGCCCGTAGGCTGAGCCTGGACTCTGCAGCCCCCCTGCCTGGATGGGACCCTGACCCCGTCCCTTGGCAGCTGCGTGCCAAGCAGCAAGTGTCCTGAACTCCTCTGTAAGCAGGGCTGATAACAATGCTGGCCTCTTGGCATTATGAAAAGTCAGTTAATATTTGCAAAGGACTTAGAAGAGCGCCTGGAGAGTGGGGAGCGGGGTGAGTGTACCTCCCTCGCCTCACCTGAGAGGCTCAGGTGACAGGGACACAGGATGCTGGTGTGCTGGGGGGTGCGCTGCGGAGCAGGGTCCTCAGCCCGGTCCTCAAGCGCCTGGTCTCGGGACGTCTTCACACTCAGAAGTGCCCGAGGGCCCCAGAGGGCACCCATGTATGTGAGTGGTATCCTGTGATATTTATCATATTAAAAACTACCAATCAGAGTTTCACCATATTACAAAATTAAACTGAGAACATTTTAAACATTTCTTCATTTATTTAAAAATAAAAATCATAAACCTTTTATATTTTAACATAAATATTTTATGACGAACAGCAACAGTTACAGTTTTGCAAATATCTTTCCCGTCTGGCTTTAATAGAAGAGGCTGGGCTCTTTCCTGCCTGCTTCTGCAGTCTGTCCGCCCTGATGTGTTGCTTTGGTTGGAGAAGGTGCAGATCTTGGCTGCGGACACCCACCGGGCTCGAGAAGGGCTGCGGGCCCCCGGGGTCAGGGTCGAGTTCCAAGGTGCTCCGCAGAGCCTGAGGGGTGAGGCCGCAGGGGGTGGGGCGGGGCAGGGAGGGGAGCGGGGGCAGGGGCGGGGCGGGGGGGGGGGGGGGTGGTGGTGGGGAGCTCTCCGCCCTGCAGTCCAAACAGCTCCGTTGCTGGCAGACTCCCCACTCAGTCTCCTGAGTCGTCTGATCGGGGGCATGGGGCTGTTCTGGGAGGTTCCACCAGGGAACCCACTGGGGCCCCGGGAGGGGAGGGCTAGAGGCCTCCAGGTGTGCGCAGGAGGGCAAGACAAGGCAGCTGTGTGTGCTGGCGGAGCGCTGCGCCACCTGGGGCGCCCCCACCCGACCTAGGGAAACACCACGGGCAGCCTCGCAGAGGACGGTGGGGCAGAGGTGGGGGCCACGGGCTGCTCCAGGGTGGCCCCAGAACCTCCGAGCACACCCTCCCCTGGCCCCCCATGTCCCCAGAGCACCCCCTCCCTGAGCCCCCATGTCTCCAGAGCACCCCCTCCCTGAGCCCCCACAGAGCTCACCCTCCCTGAGCCCCATGTCTGCAGAGCACCCCCTCCCCTGGGCCCCCGTGTCCCCAGAGCACCCACTCCCTGAGCCCCCCCAGAGCTCATCCTCCCTGAGCTCCCCCAGAACTCACCCTCCCCTGAGCCCCATGTCCCCAGAGCTCCCCCTCCCTGAGCCCCCTCAAGTTTTCCCTCCCTGGGCCCCCCCAGAGCTCCCCCTTGCTGAGCACCCCCAGAGCTCCCCCTCCCTGAGCCCCGTGTCCCCAGAGCACCCCCTCCCTGAGCCTCCACAGAGCTCACCCTCCCTGAGCCCCGTGTCCCCAGAGCTCCCCTTCTCTGAGCCCCCCAGAGCTCCCCCTCCCGGTAGCTGGCCCCACAACAGGCTCCCAGCTGTCCAGAGCGAACAGTGATTCGGCCTGGTGACCTGACCCCACCCCTGGCTCCCCCCAGGCACCTCCCCATGGCAAGTCCCTCAGTGCCCCGGCAGCTGCAGCAGCGTGCTGAGACCCCACTGGCTTGTGCGAGCAGGGCCACAGGTGGGCCTGGCCTTCTTGCCGTGTCCAGGCCGGAGGCTCAGTCCGTGCTGAGGCTGAGACCCCCTGTGTGAAGCCTGCTGTCCATGTGCGCTCCCCGGAGGCGGCCAGCGTCCCGGGGTCCCGGGCTCACGCTGACCGGCGCCTTCGGTGGCCAGGCGGTCATTGTCGCATCCTTGCCGAGCGGGGTCAGGAGGCCGTGGAAGCTGCGAGCTTCAGAGTGATGAGCCCAGCGGGGAGCCGGATCCTCCCTAGAGGACCAGTAGCAAAGATCAACGTGCAGGTTTATGCCTTCATGGTAAGAAACTGGCTCCCATGACTGCAGAGGCTGTGGGGTTCCCCCGATCGGCCGTCTGAGAGGGGCATGCGGGTGTGAGACACAGTGTGGGTGCAGAGGGGAACCCAGGTCCCCGCTGCAAATAGACGCAGGGAGGGGGGTCTCCCACCCCACTTTTGCTCTGTCCCGGCCTCCAGCAGTTTGGATGAGGCCTCCTCACAACATGGGGAGGACTGTCTGCGGCAGTCAGGCTACAGATTCAAGTGTTCACCCAGGAACACCCTCACCAACACACCCAGCATACCGTCCAAGTGTCTGGGGGCCCGTGGTCCAGTCGAGCTCAAGTGTGAATCAACCACCTCCCTCGGTGGAGGCGGCCCCGTCTCAGTCAGCGGCGGGGCCTGGGCCAGCCTGCCTGCCAGCCCCCTTCCCGACCCCGGGAGCAGGACGGCACTGCCCTGACCACTAACTGGCTCCTTCCGGCCAAGAGGCAGGCCCTCGCGCTCCGTTTGTACCACCTGTGGCAACCAGAATCCTCCCATCCACGTTCCCAGTTTCCAGGGCATCTGCTTCTTTTGGTAACTTCCCCCAGAAATTTGCTTCCAAGAAGCCCTAGCTGAAATCAGTGCAGACATCTCTATAGTCCATCCGAACGGAGAACCGGGCTTCCGTTTCCAGGCTTTGCCACTCACTCGGGAAACAGCCTACTAACTGCAACGAGGCACCCACATGCCAGGGGAAGAGCCCCCCACCAGCCACCAGGGGATGGGCCCGGAGAAGTGAAGGCAGAGGCCTGGTCTTTCCATCCAAGCCACCCCCCTCTCCCCACTGGCTGCTTGATGAAAGGTCGGGAAGCAGAACAAACTCTCAGCAGATATCATCGTCAATTGAGATAAGCATCAAGTTTATTGACCTAAGAGGTAGATATGACGGCGCTTAAATACCACATCAATCTTCACCTCTAGGGGCAACCCAGCCTGAAACTGCAGCTGGGCTTCTTGTGCTTAAACCCACCCAAAAATCCCCCACGTCCACAGCAGGCCTGCGGGCCATTCCCGCAGCCCCAGAAAACCTGAAAACGTGGTGCTGGTCCGTTTCTGGAGGCAGTAGACCCTAGTGCCTGCGGGAGCCCTAAGTCACGAGGGAGCACTGACTACTGACCCCTGCAGCCGGGGTCCGAGGCGACACACCCGGAGCAAAGCAGAGACCGACTGGCACGTTTTGGGAGAGGTTCACCCGAGAGGAGATGACGGTTCCCCGCAGAAACGCACCAAGGACCTGCCCGCCAGCCTGGCCCTGTGGCCGGCACCCGCGTGGCATGTCATCGCTGGGCATGCCCCCCTCTCCCAGCTTCTCAGCTCCGGGGGTGCATCCTCCGCTCCGGACAGGAGTGGTGTGGACTGTTGGCTTCGAAAGAGAAGCCGTGGCAGGTGTAGATGATTATGAAAAGATGATCCAGGAAAGAAGCCATGCGTTCAGGTTGGGTGACTCTACCTGTTAATGACCCTGCCCCCAGCTGTGCTTTGGGGGAAAGGTTGACATCGGTGCATTCTGAAGGGGGTGGTCCTGAGCCTGCCTGTCCACGCCGCCCGTCCTGGAAGTGTGTCTGCCCACCCAGCTCCATCCCCCCCCACCCTTGACCAGACAGAGAACCATCCAGAGGGCCAGAAAGTCCCTGTCTTCAAGGTCACAGTTTCCTGCTCCAAGCCCGGCGGGTTTTCACCCAGAGCTGCCACTCCCAGGCTACACATCTGCTGCTGACCACTTGCCACCAAGGCCCTCGTCCCAGGAGGGGCCCTGTCCCCCGAGATCTCGCCCCTCCTGAGGGCAGCCCGGTGCCGCTTGCCCACTGGAGGCCCTGGCTGGGTCCTTTTCCTTCCCGGGGCCCCCCAGCATCTGTCTGAGCCCAGGTTTCCTCATTGGTGAGTGAATTCTGGCACATTCTGCCTTTGAGAGTTCATTATAAAGAGGCAGAAAGTGAAAGTAAAGTCGCTCAGTCGTGTCCGACTCTATGTGACCCCAGGGACTGTAGCCCACCACGTTCCTCTGTCCATGGGATTCTCCAGGCAAGAATACTGGTGTGGGTTACCATGCTCTCCTCCAGGGGATCTTCCCGACATAGGGATCGAACCCAGGTCTCCCGCACTGTAGGCAGATGCTTTTACCGTCTGAGCCACCAGGGAAGTCAAAAGAGGTAGAAGACTCTGTATCAATAACTGAGGCATGAGGCTTGTTCAGAGCGGCTGCCCCGGAGATGAGTGGTGGAAGGTGTGGTCACTACGGCCATCCTGGCACGTCGGAGGCCTCCCCCAGGACCGGCTCGTGTCCCCAGGCCCCAGCTGTGCCCGGGGCTCGGGTGTGACTGCACAGCGGAGGCCCTTGGAGCTGCCGCGTCCAGACGCTAGGCCCCTGCCCACCGAGCCTGAGTCTCCAGCTGCAGCTCGGCTTCTGAGCCACCTGTGAGCGACGACTGTCAGGGCCCCAGGCGGGAGGCCCCCCGAGCTCCTGATGGCCGACCCCATGGCCCCAGGCTCCCTTCTGCTCTGTAAGGCCTCCCGCCTCCCCATGAGGCTCCTTCTGCTGACCAGCCCAGCCTCTCCAGGCTTCTTCTTCACCTCCATCCTCTTAATTTAAAAAGCCTGTGGAGTAAATGAACATATCTCACTGTACAAAAATTCGTAAAATACACTCAAGAAAAAATAAAAGCCCTTCTTCCATGCCTTCCGTCTGCTCTCCTCCCCAGCGTGGCCACCGTGAACGATGGCCAGTTTTCCCAGCAGACATTTTGCCGTGAAGACCTGCCTGTATCATTATAGCTAAATAAATCACCATTATGGTTTTTCTGATTTTATATAAATGGTGTCAGGCCATAGACAGGGGTCTATAGTTCAGTTGGATTCAGTCTCTCAGTCGTGTCTGACTTTGTGAACCCATGGACTGCAGCACGCCAGGCTTCCCTGTCCGTCACCAACTCCCGGAGTTTGCTCAAACTCATGTCCATCATGTCAGTGATGCCATCCAACCATCTTATCCTCTATTGTCCCCTTGTCCTCCTGCCTTCAATATTTCCCAGCATCAGGATCTTTTCCAGTGAGTCAGCTCTTCGCATGAGGTGGCCAAAGTACTGGAGCTTCAGCTTCAGCATCAGTCCTTCCAATGAATATTCAGTACCGATTTCCTTTAGGATGGACTGGTTGGATCTCCTTGCAGTCCAAGGGACTCTCAAGAGTCTTCTCCAGCACCACAGTTCAAAAGCATCAGTTTTTCGGTGCTCAGCTTTCTTCACAGTGCAACTCTCACATCCATACATGACCACTGGAAAAACCAGAGCTTTGACTAGCGGTCTGCAATCTCATCTCGTGTAATGGGATGACAGGAGAGCTTCCAGATTAATGAAGCAGAGCAATCTGCCCAATCTGCCCGTCGTTGCTGCAGAAGATTCCATGGCTGCACTTCTCAAACTTTTAGTCTCGGGACCTCGGGTCACCCTTAAACACCACTGAGGACCCCAGATAAATATAGTTGACGTGGATGACGCTGCTTTTATTTTTCATAATGGAAGCTAAAACTGGGAAACGAAAATACATTCATCCATTTAAAAATAAAATCAGACACATGACACATTCATGTAAATAACACATTTGTAGGAAAACGAACTGTATTCCAAAACAAACTCAGCAAGGCAAATGGTATTGTTTTATATTGCAAATCACCCTCGTGTCCGCGTTCTCGTATCTTCCCTGCGTTCCATCTGCCGGGACTTTGCACACTGTGGCGGTGCCGGGAAGCTCCACTGGACGCTCAGGAGCAAACGAGCATGGAGAGGACATGTAACATCTTTGTCTCACGACAGTGGCTTTGACCTCACGGGTCCCGAGGAGACCTGGAAGCCCCTGGGTCCCGACTGCACAGTAAGGATGTCCCAGGCATCGAGTGAGAATTCTCTGTATCAATTCTGTGTTGCTTGGCTCATAAGGAACCTACCTGACCCGCAATTTTGAGCTCCGACTTCATCCCTGGCATCAGGGCGCAGGGCTGACGGCAGTGTGCACCCAGAGCTTTCCTCTGGGAGTGGGTGACAAAGCGGACCCACAATGTGACTTCAGGAGGGGACAGAGCCGGTAGAGGATGACTCTGTCACAGCGACAGGAGAAAGGTTTCAATCAGCGGTGAGGAGGGGCTGCGTGGGGATGTCGGGAGGTCAGCTGTGGGAAGAGGCTGCGGGCAGCGGGGGGAGCAGGGAGCAGGAATGAGCCAGCCAGCGTGAGGACCACAAGGACCATCCTGGAATACAGGATGGTGGTGTGACAGGAGCTGGGGAGGGGGGCTGCAGAACAGCCTGTGGATCCACTCCAGGTGAGACGGACACTGTCTCAGCTCAGGCCATGGAGCAAAATACCCCAGACTGGTGGTTTGAGGGCTTCCCCAGTGGTTCGGTCGATAAGGAATCCGTCTGCAGTGCAGGAGATCCAGGTTCGAGCCCTGGGCCGGGAAGATCCCCTGGAGAAGGGAATGGCAACCCACTCCAGTATTCTTGCCTGGAGAATCCCATGGACAGAAGAGCCTGGTGGGCTACAGTCCATGGGGTTGCAAAGAGTCAGACACGACTGAAGCGACTGAGCATGCCTGCACGGGCCATTTGAACAATAGAAAAGTATCTTCTCCCAGTCCTGGAGTATGGAGTTCAAAATCGGGGTCCTGGCTGGTTCGGTTTCTGGTGAGGACCCTCCCCTTGGCTTGCAGATTGGCACCTTCTCACGTTTCCCATCTGCGGGCTCTGAAGGGCGGTCTGGAGCCTGTGCTGTGGAGTAGCACGCCAGGCTGGGGACTCCAAGTTCAGAAGGGGCGACTGAGCGGCATCACCGGCAATGGTGCTGGCTGCCTGCGGCGCAGCCTCCTGGGCCCCAGCGCACGCCTGCAGCCTGTGGCTCGCTGGCCTGTGGGGACCCCAGGGTCCTAGCCGAGCAGGGGACGTGATGCCTAAACGCTTGAGCTGTTTCCTCCTGTTGCGTTTTCGTGTCTTTGGGGACAGGGTGAGCTGAGCCATGTGAGTAGCCGAGGCTCACACACCTAGATGCTAATCTGGAAGCACAACCACCATGGAGACGCCCTAAGCCTGCAGCCCGCCAGGAGGACAGAAAGCCTCCCTGGGCAGTACAGACAGAGGTGGTCATCGGTTGCCAGAGCTCTGCGTAATCACCCCTGAAGAGTGGGGGAAGATCCGGAGGCCGCTCTTGGGGACCACCCCACCGGATCTGGAGATGTAGGTCTCTCCAGGCTGCAGGGAGACCTGGGCGCAGTGCCCTGGAGGTTCTTGGCTCAGGGTGGGTTTCTGCAACCTCAACCCTCACAGCAGGCCTGTGGGGTCAGTGTTCTCATCTCATCCTGTTGCAGACTCGAGAAATCAAGCACCACACTTGGAGAGTTGGAGAGCTCAGGCTTATTAGGCCGGTGGGCCCAGAGGAGTTAACATGCCAAGCTCTGAGCCCCGAGTTTTTATTACATGGACAGGCATGATGAAGTGGGTTTGCAGGTTTGCAGGGGCTGGGTGATTGCAAGGAGCAGGACAAGGGTGAGTGAGATAAGTTCCAGGTCCTAGTATTGTGAGTCCCCGTTTTCTGAGACCAACGTGATGCAGACTTGGCAAGGATTAGGCTGAGTTGCAGAGGCCGAAGGAGCGGGAGGTGATGTAAAATTTTAGCTTTTCCTCTTCGATACTTGGTGGATGGGAAAACCGACACAGCTCTTCCCTTGAATGTTTGTTCATCCGTGCGAGCCCCCCTGGAGCCTGGGAATCTGAGTGTGTGGATGCATGGCCCCAGCCTCAGCACTGCTGCAAGTCTGCACAGGGTGGGTCTGTCCTGGGCCGCCTGCGCACAGCTGGGTGTGAACAGCTGGCCTCTCAACGCTGTTCATAGCAAACTGCCCTCCAGCAGTCACAACGTCCCCAGGATTGTGGAATGTCCCCGGGGGCACGTTCACCCCGGGTCAAGAAGTCTCCTCCTGGGAGCAGAGCAAGGCGTAAGGGTCAGGCAGCCATCTATAACTCCCCCGCCCCACACTGCCCTACCTGGAGACCCAGCCACGGCTGGGCTGAGGTCAAGGCCATTCCCGGTCCTGTAACAGCTTTTGGGGGAAGGCTGGGGGGGAGGGGGGAATCCCCAGGCTGCCGGGGCCGCGCTGGGAAAGGACTTGGTGGAGGCGGGCTTTGGGAAGAGAAGTGACTTCAGTTCGCGTCCACTGCCCTGCTCTGGGCACAGGTGGAACACGACCAGCTTCCCACACTCGTGAGAGGAGATAAACATGTAACTGGCACGTTCGGGGCAGCCTTATCTGACAAAAAGTTACCGGGTTCAGCCGGGAAAGATAACCTGGAAATAGTGATCTGAAGAAAAGCTATGGAGCAGAGAGCCACCGCCCAGCCAGCAGCGCCGTGCGTCCTGGTGTGGGCGAGGTGCCCCCACGTCCTCTTCTGCAAAGTGGGTGGGCTGATGGAGGCCCGCCTCTCTGTGTCTGCTGTCTTCCTGACGTCTTCCCTACGTCTTCCCCAGGGAGGGATGTGGGCCTGGAACCGCAGGGAGCTCTGAGTTAGAATCACCGTTGGCATTGAAGGGACTCTGAGGGGCTGGAAGGGCTGTCAGTCAGGCTGACGACGCCCTGCCACAGTCTCATCGGGTGACTGGCAACAAAGATCAAAGGGCATTCGTGTATTCGTTTTTTTCCCCTAACCCACAGTTTCCTCTTCTCTAGCTCAGTCCAGTAAGAGAAGAATGGAATACTGGGTATCATGTACTCCTTTTCAGCTTCCTTCTTGCAAACCACTTTTCTGCCTAATAAAGAGGCAGGGGTTTGAGACCTTGAAAGATCAGTACCCGTCTTGCTCCTGCCGCTGTGAGCCCTCTCAGGGTAAAGTGGTCCAGTCCCAAAGGGAACTGCCGGGGTGATCTCACGGAGAGGCGGGGCCAACGCCAGAAAGGTCCGCATCCGCTCCTACGCCCAACCCATCAGCATCAGGACCAGGGCAGCATCAGGGGCCAGCCGGGGCGGGGTTCCGACCCCACCCAGGCAGTCATGGGGCCTCGTAGGGCCTCAGGGTCTCACCCGTAAGTGGGATAAATACAGGAATCGAGATGCTAACAGCCGCTGTGCCGGGACTCTTGTAAGAGTCAGTGCAATAACTGTGGCAAGCAAGTACTTAGAGCCCAGGGGTCATCCGACGTGTGTCCCTTTGTGGGTCTACTTTTTCTCCTTTTTTTCTTTGATTAGGAACTAACCAGCTTTTTACATTTATTCATAAATTCATCTGTTATTCTATAACTCATTTTTTTTTTTCTGTTATCCTTACTGAGTCTTTTTCTGCTTTGCTTCGGTGTATTTTATTCTTCTTCCAACTTTCTAAGTGAGATGATGGATTGACTCAAAAAGAAAGAGTACTTTCTTTTTACCAATGTGAATATTCAAGTCTATGAATATGCTCTATTTATGGTCCATACATTCCATCTAGTATTTTCATTGTTCTGTTTCCCAGAAATTCTGCAATTTCACTTCGCATTTCCCTCTGACACAAACATTGATTAATAGGGATTTTTAAAATTTCTGGGTGAAGGCCTGTTTTGGTTTTGTGATTTTTGTCAACCTCTAGTTTTATTTCACTAAAAAACATTTTCTGCACTATTTCTCCCTTTTGAAATTAATTAAAATTATATTGTGGCTTATAACTTTCCCAATTTTGTGAATAATAAAACCTGGGACGCCATGATAGGCTCTTTCCCTCCTCTTAAATTGTTTAAAATGCGTGTGACTCTTGAAGGCAAGATTATGACATCTTCCGGGTTTATGAACTCGAGC
The DNA here is from genome assembly GCF_019923935.1 of Bubalus bubalis. Lineage (NCBI taxonomy): Eukaryota > Metazoa > Chordata > Mammalia > Artiodactyla > Bovidae > Bubalus > Bubalus bubalis. The sequence goes on along the minus strand of NC_059164.1, from coordinate 116,523,678 downwards.
CGGGATACACACGACAACCGAAACGTAGCGGGCGAGGGGAAAGGACACTGAAGGGTTGGGAGGCTTCTGCGGTTGACAGAGGTGATAAACATTACCCTTTCGGGTATGAGATGTTAGGGAAGTGTATTGCAACTGCTGATAGAACAATGCAAAAAGAGGTAAGAAGACGTTAGAGCACCTAAAATGAAACACTAAAAAACAAATCGGAGAACTCAAAGGAAGCAGGCAAAGGGGAACACAGCCGGGAGAAACAAGCAAAAGCTGCTGCAAGTCCTGTTTCCGCCTATTTTCCTTGTGTCTTCGGCAATGGCTGCTCTTTGAAAGCTTTACAGTATTTAGGGTAAGAATATTCACAACTGCTATACCTTTATTATAAATCATGATGCTCACGGGCTCAAAGCGCCTTTGCTTGACCTCACTGCACGTGTTTTGGCTGAAAAACTACCTTGTCCCACATTAAGACTGAGGCTGCAGCCTTTTGGGTGGAGGCGGGGTATGCCTTTGCCTCAAGACCTGGGTGAACTTTGGGTGAATCTCTCGATGGCACCCGCAGAGGCGGGCCTGCTTCCTGACCCACCTGCACGGCCAGCCTCCGCCAGGGCTCCTAAGCCCCTAGGCCCGGCGGCCTTCCTCCCTTGTGGGATCCCCTCCTGCATTGGCCGGAGCTGCCCTGTGACCAGCAGATGGAGCTGCCCTGTGACCAGCAGATGGTGGTGGGGAGCGCGGGTGCAAACGGGGACATGCACTGAAGTGAGGAAGCCTGGCTTTCCTTCCCTTGTCTTCTGTCTGGATGTCTACAGCACTTTCCCTTGGCATGAAACCCCACAGGGCACATTATCCTCGCAGGCGCCAGCCTGGTCAGGGGGCAGCTCCTTCTAACCCCCAGCTGGGCATGTCCTGTTCCTCCTGGGACTCCAGCCAAAGCAAGAGGAATTTGGGATTTGGGGGAAAAAACACCTGGGGTTCCAACCCCAGCTCTGCTAGTACTGGGCAGTCAGGCAGCCTCTCTGAGCTGCATCTGTAGAGTGCGTTCAATAACATCTCTGCCCGCCTCGTCCACGGGTTTTAGGCTTGATCAGACTGGCTGGTGCAGGTGACACGTGGGGTAGAGCCCACACCATGTCAGAGAGTGTGGGTGCATTATACAGCTGTGCCTGCAGCCCCAGCTTGGCTTTCTGCTAAATTGGCCAGTTTATAGGTGAGGGGTCAGGAAAGTGACCCCAGGAGCTTTGTTGAGGCAAGTCTAGAGGGGTTCTGCACCCACACAGAGAACTCACGTTTGTCCCTGCACATCTCCACCTTCGGGGACTCCACCTGGTGAGGCTTCTCTCCAAGCTTTGTTCAACTTGACAATTTCATTTACTTTGTTACCAAATCTTTGTCCAGCTTACAGATGAGATTCTGGCCACGTCAGGGCCCCGGACAGAGTTCTGAGTGACAGGGCCTTCCATCTGGCCTGACAGCCGTCACTTACCTGAGCTGGTTATCCTACCTCTCCTGGGCTGCAAGGATCCACCCCATCGCGAGTGGCCTGGTCGACTCTGGTGCTGTCTGCACCGACCTGCTGGTCCGTCTTGCCGGTTGACTTCCACTAATGAGACGCTCTCTAAGCATGCGGCCAAGAGGTTGATTAAGGTCTGACTGTGCTGTCTGCTCCCAGGGGCGTGCGTGTGATCAGCTATGTTAATAGCAGGGGAGCACCCTGCAGCCGGCTTTCTCAGTGGACGTGCCTCCCCACCTGTCTTGTCGCTGAGCCCAGATCCTCAGTCATCTGGGGCTGCACCTGCATCTAACTTGCTCTGATGGTGGATCGGAGCCTCAGACTCTGTTACATGACTTGTTAAGTTGTGGATTTTTTAAATCAGTAGAGATGCAAATGATATCTATCTACCTATCTGTCTATCTAGAGAGGAAGAGATGGAGAAAGAGAGACAGTCAACCAGAAAGTGCTCACCTGAAGCCTGAAGCAACCGGTGTTGGCTCTTGATTTCCTGGATGTCCGGGTGATATGATGGTGAATTCCATGTGTCAGCTTGGCTTAGCCACAGTGCCAGATAATTGGTTAAACACCAGTTCAGATGTTGCTGTGAAAGTGTATTTTAAATGTGGTTGTTGTTCAGTCTCTAAGTCATGTCTGACTCTTTTGAGATCCTGTGGACTATAGCCCACCAGGCTCCTGTCTCCAAGGGGTTCTCCAGGTAAGAATAATGGAGTGGGTTGCCATTTTCTTCCCTAGGGGATCTTCCCAACCCAGGGATCAAATCCACCCCTTCTGCACTGACAGGTGGATTCTTTACCACTGAGCCACCTGGGAAGCCCATTTTAGATGAGGTTAACATTTAAATCAGTAGCTTTTTGAGTAAAGCAGCTTGCCCTCCATAATGTGGATGGGCCTCATCCAATCAGCTGAAGGTCTAAAAAGGAAAAGAATGAGGTTCCCTAAGAGGGGGAAGTTCTGCTTCCTGACAGCCTTTAGACTCGAGCTGCAGTATCAGCTCTTTCCTGGGTTTCCAGCCTCCAGATTTCAGAATTGCCAGCTCCACAATCGTGTGAGCCAATTCCTTAAGACAAATCTCTCTGCCTCTCTGTCTTTCCATCTCTCTCTGTGTATATATATATACACACGTATATATGTACATATACGTGTGTGTGTATATATATATATATATATATAATCTATAGATATTTAGAGACAGGGTTGGGCAAAAAGTTCATTTGGGTTTTTCTAAAACATCTTACAGAATGTATGATTTCCCAGACAGGGCATATCACCCCAAGTTGAGTCTCCACCTGGGGATCGGGCTTTGCTGCCACCCACAGCCCGCTCCCCAGGGTCCCGGGCACCCCCAGGTCTGGCTCCCACAGAAATGCAGTGTGGGCTGCACATATAATTTGAATGAGCTGGTAACCGTATGGAAGGAATCACAAGAAACAGGGGAAATAACCAACATTTTATGTAATCCAGGGCTTCCCTGTGGTTCAGTGGATAAAGAATCTGCCTGCAGTGCAGGACATCTGGGTTCGATCGCTGGATTGGGAAGATCCCCTGGAGGAGGAAATGGCAACCCAGTCCAGTATTCTTGCTTAGAAGATTCTATGGCCAGAGGAGACTGGCGGGCTCCTCTGTTCACAGGGTCGTGAAGAGTCGTACATGACTGAGCAGCTAACACTTTCACTTTCTTTCACTATGTAATCCAGTGTAACCAAATATCCTTTAGTCAAGATAAAAATGAACCAACACGAGTTCACATATTTTGGGCCTTAAGTCTTCGTAATTGGTATGTGTTTTACGACTACAGCACATCTCAATTCCAATACTAAATTTTCAACCGTTAAAGAGAAATGCAGTCCCACCAGAACAATAGAGGTGCATTAAATAAAAAATAACTCGTGCTGTTTCCATCTTTCAAGCTGAGTTGATGAAAAGAAGAACCGGCTTCCGCCTTGCTGGCCTCGGTGCAGGCTGGCTCTCAGAGCGCGAGCCGCGTGTGGGGTGCCCCCCAGTGGCCACGCCTGGGATTGGACACCATCCTGAGCGCCTGCTGTGATTTTGCGGCTTGAATTCCTACGCACACACTTCTGAGAGTACGAGGGCGCGGGGTGTGTGGAGAAGTTTGAGGGAAAGTAGTGATGTGTGTCCATGGGACTTTCCAAGCCAGAATGCTGGTGTGGGTTGCCATTTCCACCTCCAGGGGATCTTCCTGGATCACTTCTGGTTCCCATATCGCCATGGTGACTGCAGGCCGCGTGTGCACTCTCATCCGAGTCCTTAAGCGCCTGCCCTGCTGACTGTGATGAGCTGAGCTCCTGGAAGGCGGTGAAGCTGTCCAAGCCGGAGAGCAGGGCTGCAGAGGTTGTGGCCTCTCAGTCAGCTCAGGTGGCCAGCACAAAGGACCTCAGACAGCTGCGAGGCTGGCAGCCCGAGACCAAGATGCCGTCAGGGGGGGTCCCGGTGAACCCTCTGTCTTGCATAGCATTTCCTCATGGTCTGTGCCCTCGGCCTTTCCTCTGCGAGCACTCAGAGAATGTTGCCTTTGTTTAATTACTATGTCGTGTCCGACTAGTTGTGACCCCGTGGACTGTAGCCCACCACGCTCCTCTGTCCATGGAATGCTCAGGAGTGGGCTGCCATTTCCTTCTCCAGGCGAATCTTAGCAGTCCAGGGATCAAACCCCCGTCTCTTGCATCTCCTGCATTGATTGGCAGGAGGATCCGTTACCACTAGCGCCACCTGGGAAGCCTCTTGCATTCAGAGAATGCTCTGGTGTTTGTTATTTCTTACCAGTGTCCCTCCTTTAACCCAAAGGCTTCATCTCCCAACGCAGTCACACTGGAGGTTACAGCTTCCACACGGGGATTTTGGAGAACATAACAGTGGCCGTGCCCCACTTCAGAGCGGCCGAGGTCAAGACTGCTTGAGCTCACACAGAGCCAGGAATCGCCGGTTGTCTAGCTCCCACGCTCCCCTTCTCCATGAGTGTGATTGGCTTCTTTGCCTCTAACTCCATCCACAAAAGATAGATAAAAACAAAAATAACCAATGGTCAATCTAACAAAAAATGGAAAATTTTGTTAGCAGGAATCAAAGGCTTCTAGACCGGCTGTCCCACTGGTCTGCTCTGGTCCAGGGCATGGCTCCTCTTGTCATCTCTTCCATGCCTGGAGTTGGACGATCACAGTCACTGACCTTTTAGAATGATGTATTTGATCAATCGTTTTAGTCCCTCAGTCATGTCCGACTCTTTGCGACCCCATGGACTGTAACCCACCAGGCTCCTCTGTCCATGGGATTCTCCAGGCAAGAATACTGGAGTGAGTTGCCATTTCTTCCTTCAGGGGATCTTCCTAACCCAGGGATAGAACCTGGGTCTCCTGCATTGCAAGCAGATTCTTTATTGTCTGAGCTACCAGGGAAGTCCTTAAGTTGCCTAAACATTATTAATTCTACTTGAGGCTCAGTCACACATTTGGTAATGCAAGAAAGGTGAAACAGACAGACTACAAGTAACATAGCTAGTAACACTAATGAAGTCATGAATACCATTTAAGCTGAGAACCTCCATGAGGTGTGCCAGTGTCTCCCCAGGTCACCTGACCAGTCTGTTCTCTTTCAGGGAAGCGATGTATCGACTTTGCACATAAAGTTCACCAAAGCTGTCTGCATGTTCAAGGTGAGCGGTGGGTCATTATGACCCCTTACAGGACTGAGAAAGGAATGTTACCTTCTGGCACCAGAAGAAGATAACTTGGTCTTTACGGTTGGGCAGGTATTTCTGGTTAAAACATGAGGTAGATGCACAGTGCATCCTGGGGAAACTGGAGTGGGGAAAGGAGGCGCAGGCAGGCAGGCAGAAAAAAGGTTTGCATTCAAGTTTTCCTTGTCTTGTCCTAATATATGAATTTTTATTTCATCACCCCCACACGTGTTTCTCCGAATCAGTACCTGCCCCTCTCCTTTCAAGCTTGGGTTTCTTGTCCCTCAGATTAGGGAGCAGAACATCAAGTTCAATACTGGCTTTTTTTAAATGGGTATGCTATTATATTAACATTTAAATTTCACCGAGAGTGCAAGTATATGCTAGCCTCATATTTTTTATTTTTTTTCTTTGTGTTTTTCATTTTTGCAATGAAGATGAAATAGACAAACAGCTTTAAGGGTTCAATGTGTTTAACACTGCACACTATATTCACAGCTGGACAATCTAGGGGGTTGGGTAACTGTACACTTCGGAGTACAAGTGTGGGGCCAAGCTCTGGAACTGGGAGGAAAAAAAAGTCCACCATTCAGGACTGTGCAGAGGCCCTTGGTTGCTGATTGACTTCAGGCTTGAGATGAGCCGAGGGAGTCTGCCAGTGCACCAGAAACCCACTGAATTCAGGAGAAACAGCGACAGGTAGATTGGCCCACACCTGATTGGACTGTGGGGCCTAGACAGAAGCGAGCAGGTAGGCTGGAGGCTGGAACTGTTTCAGCGGAAATCACAGAATCTGTAGATGAGAGTGGCTATCTTCTAAAAATTCTACGATTTCCAAAAAAAGTCCCTAAGATGCTTTTTGCAAACAGGGCATTCATGACTTTTATTAGTCCTGCCTTTTACAAACCCAGTTTGTGTCCACAGTTAGATTATAGAGGAAGGCAACAGTAAGAGTAGAGAAGGCAATGGCACCCCACTCCAGTACTCCTGCCTGGAAAATCCCATGGATGGAGGAGCCTGGAAGGCTGCAGTCCATGGGGTCACTGAGGGTCGGACATGACTGAGTGACTTCCCTTTCACTTTTCACTTTCATGCATTGGAGAAGGAAATGGCAACCCACTCCAGTGTTCTTGCATGGAGAATCCCAAGACAGGGGAGCCTGGTGAGCTGCCGTCTATGGGGTCACACAGAGTTGGACACGACTGAAGTGACTTAGCAGCAGCAGCAACAGTAAGTGGCTTACATACCACTTCTAATTACCTGCCTTGAATGAATCCTAGAAGAGTCAGAGCAAAACTCATTCAAAATGCAAATATTCAGACTCCATCCACCCCAGAACTGCCAAGTCAGAACCTCGAGGCAGGGCAGTAATCATATCTGAACAAGCCTGACGGGGACTGACGCTGGGGAACACTCAAGTTTGCAACCTGGCTCCCCAGTGGTCAGACCTGTCCCTGCAGCTGAACTGCCCTGGGGTCTTGACCTTCACTGGGGCCTCTGGTGGGGAGGCGTAGCTGGAGGCTTAGGCATAGGTGAGGAAAGTCCTGTGGCCTCCTGTTTCAGGCTGCAGGGCTGCAAAGTCAGGACAGCATGGAACCAATGGGCGGGCCTCCTGGCAAGCCCTTGACTCCTTGGGAAACTGGTTAGACCTGGAGCATGGCGTGTCCAGAAATACGGGTAGTGGTGTGTCCCTAGACACAACTCACATCAGCCAAACATCGGCGACTGATGTATAAAACCAAATGCCAGTGGTTATATTATGTTAAAGTGAGAAACAAGTCTGTATAAAAACCAGCTGGCCCTAAAGGCAGGCCCCAACCATCATCAGAAAGTTGTCGACCGCAGCTGGAGTCAGAACTTGGGAGTTCTGAGAACTGAAGGTCTAGTGGCATCAAGCATTCGTGCTCAGGGTAGGGGCTCCCTCCCAGCAGGCGGAGGCTGGTGAGCAGAGACTCACCTGGCACAAGGGAGTGAGCGTCTCACTCAGGGTCACACAGCAGGCGGCAGGTCCAGGTCATACTCTGGCTGCCCCCCCAGAACTTGGGTTGTCAGCCACCATCCTGAACCCTGAGCTCAGGTCACGTGGAGCCCTGCTGTGGCGCACCTCTGTACTTCTCCTCTGCTTCCCGTGTGTGTGTGTGTGCCTTTGCACCTGCTTGTGCTTTCGTGAGCCTCCCTGTCCCGCCCGCCTGGGCTTCAGCCCTCACTGTGCATCCCCTCCTAATGAGCGTTTCCAGCCTCTGAGCCCCTCCCCATCCCCCACGCCGTCCCCCGAAGCAGAGACAGGGCCTTCTGTACCTTCCAAGCCCAGGCCTCTCAGTGCCCAGTACAAAGGAGAGAGAAGGAGGAAACCACCCCAGACCTGCAGTAAAACAGTTGCTTATGCTGTTTAATTGCTTAATGTTCGGTACCACACAGAGCTCTTTCTGGTCAACCTGCTAGAACAATCTGGTACCTTGCTGTTCATCCACGAACGCTCATCCCACCCCCTGGAGCACGTGACTGTCATCCTCATCTATCTGATTAAAAATCTACAGGCCCTGGAAGTGCTGAGACTTTACAGGCCTGTGGGGTTAGGTTACCCTGAACACACTGGTTAGTTGCCATTTCGTAGCTCTGGACAGAAGGCAGCCACAGGGCATCCTTAGACCCTGCGGGATGTTACCCGGTCAGCCCCTCTGGAGCATCTCTCCAGGCATCCCTTTCTGGGATGACTGTGAATCTCTGGCCCTTAAGTACCACCTGGACCAGCTCTTCTGCCTTCCTGCTTATTCTCTCTTGACAGTGGGAAACTTTTTTTTTTTTGACTCATGCTAACAGAATTTATTTGAGAATTTTGAATTAATTGTTGTTTAGTCACTAAGTTGTCTGACTGTTTGTGATCTGACTCTTTGCAACCCACAGACTGCAACACGCCAGGCTTCCTTGTCCATCACCAACTCCCAGAGCCTACTCAAACTTGTGCCCATTGAGTCAGTGATGCCATCCAACCATCTCATCCTCTGTTGTCCCCTTCTCCTCCAGCCTTCATTCTTTCCCAGCATCAGGATTTTTTCCAATGAGTCGGCTCTTCGCATTAGGTAGCCAAAGTATTGGAGCTTCACAGCAATCCTCTAATTCCTGTTTGTTAGATGTATGACTGAAACGTGAATGAATGTGTTCTTTTGGGTGGCTTGGTTATCATCAGCCTCCAGGAAAACCTAAAATAGTGATGAGGCCGCAGTGACTCATCACCAGAATGAGTCACTCTGTGATGTCCAAAGGGACATCTCTGTGCTGCAGAAAACTGTGATGGCCAGTTTCCTTCCTAAATCCCGGACAGAAGATGCAGCTGCTGAAAAGAGGGGTGACTGTCATGAGATGCCATGAACCCAGGCTTTCCAAGGCGACCCCTGTGTCCCTCAGCCCCGCCTGACACTGTGCTGGGGGGCGGGGCTTTGAGCGTGTCAGGCACAAGTAGGACCTCACCCCGTTCTCACATCGGCCTCCTCGGCAGATGCGGGACATTCAGGCCCTCTGCCTTCACCAGGGAGGCTAGTCTTGCATCAGGACTGCACATCCATGACCCCCAACTTGCTTCTTGGTCCCCGACTGACCCATCCTGGGGTTCCTCTCCCTAAGAGGGAAGGGAAGACTTACGGACGACACCTTCCCGCCAGACACCCACTCCTGCCTGGCTCCTGGGGGATCACTGATTGAATACACACACACACGCCTCCCAAGAGCAAAGGATAAATTTCAGGGACAATGTGCTGTAAACGCAGTGTTTTTGTTTTTTTTTTTTAAATAAAAAAACATTTTCCAGAAGGAAAGAAGCATTTTCCCAAATGAAACGGTCTTCAGAGACGTGAATAGGCCCATAGCACAGACTTGCATAGTTACAGAGCCGTTTTGGCAATTCCTTCATAGGAAATTTACTTCTGGAGGGAAAAAAAGATCAGTAAACTTGTTTTCCCAAATGAGACGTCTAGACACAAAGATAAAGACTCCATGTCTGGGTTGAAAAAAAAGTACTTGTACCTATGTAACATGGTGATATTCAACCGGCTCGCCCGCCGTCGTTAGCTGTCAACATGCCAGCGGCAGTTGCCGCCGGACCGGCCTCAGCCAGCCCACGACATGCAATAGCTTTAATGAACGTAATCCGTGTGTCTCCACCTCTGTTTGGGCGCTGAAAAGACACAGCCCTTTCCTTGGCAGAGCAAATACAAAACACAACAATTACAGTTAAGGGAGGGCCCAGCCTAGGAGGAGCTGGGTTCTCACAGCAGCACGTGAAGCAGAGATTACATGCATGTTAAAAAATTAAGATAAGAAAAGAAATAGAATCTGTAGCTCACTAAATGGTTAAAGGAAGCAGAGGAAATAAAGCAAGCATGGTTCTCCCCTCCCTCCTGTAAAAAAAGGGAAGGAAAAGAAAACCAGAAACATCCGCCCTGCCAAGGGGATGTCTGTGCCTCCCCAGAATCCATGTGCTGAAACGTTATGGCCAGCGTGACGGGGCTAGGAGGCGGGGCCTTTGGAAGGTGATGGGTCACGGGGGTGGAGCCCCCTGAGTGGAAGAGTGTCCGTGTGGAAGAGCCCCGACAGAGCTCCCGGGCACCTTCCGACCTGTGTTACTGTTGCTGTTGCTGTTCAGTCGCTCAGTCGTGTCCGACTCTTTGCAACCCCATGAATCTCAGCACGCCAGGCCTCCCTGTCCTTCACCATCTCCCAGAGTTTGCTCAAACCCATGTCCATCGAGTCGGTGATGCCATCCAACCATCTCATCCTCTGTCGTCCCCTTCTCCTCCTGCCCTCAATCTTTCCCAGCATCAGGGTCTTTTCCAACGAGTTGGTTTTTCTCATCAGGTGGTCAAAATACTGGAGCTTCAGCTTCAGCCTCAGTCCTCCCTGTGAATATTCAGGGTTGATTTTCTTTAGGGTTGACTAGTTTGATCTCCTTGCAGTCTGAGGAACTCTCAAGAGACTCTCACTCTGTCCTGTGAAGCTGGAGCAAAAGACAGCCATCTAGGAAGTGAGCTCTCATCAGATACGAAATCTGCCAGCACCTTATCTTGGGCGTCCCAACCTCCAGAAGAGTGAGAAAGAAATTCCTGTTGCTTATAGTCCACCAAGTCTCTGGTACTTCATGATAGCACCCTGCACAGACTATGACCCCCTAGAAAACTTGTCCCATCTTGTCCAAGAGGTGGAGTGTCTCCTTTAGGTCCACCCAAGCTGCGTTTACTGCCCTGCAGTGACCAGGGGGTATTTAAACAGCCCCTGCGGGTAAGTTTTGTTCTCAGAATTTAGCCAGGGTTTCCCTTAGGAGGGCCTGCACAGAAGAGCTTTCGTGTGTTCTCCAGCCATTCCTACTAGAAAGCCAGCGCCACCTACGGAGAAGAGCCTCAGTTAGCAGAGCCTCCATTCACTGATGTGTGCAGATGGGGAGGTTCCCTGTGACTCAGTTTAATGGATCTGCTACAGGCCGGGACTTGAACATGCATTTTTAGCTCACCTACACCATTATTCTTCAGCTCCGGGGGCCCCGCTGGCCTGTGTGTGTGACGGGGGCCCAGCTTGTGTGAAGACGGCGCTTTAGCAGAGTCTTCTGGTTCCCCCAGGTGACAGCTGGCACAGGTCCCCCGGGGCCAAGGCCTCTGAACCCCCGGCCGTGTGCGCGTCTCTGTGCCCATCCTCGGGTCTGAGGGCTGGCACCCTCCCCCAGGACTGGACTGGGGAATGGCGGCCCTCTGACCCTCCAACCCTGTCCCATCCTTCGTCCATCCCTGACGTCACCCTGCCACCACACCTGCCATGCAGCTGGGCCCCGAGGGGTGACAGAGAACCTTGTCGAGCGCATCTGGAGAAGGAGAGGATCCGGCATCGGTGCCAGCTGAGGGTGGTGGCACCCCTCAAGCGTCTGGTGGTCCTTCCCGGGGCCAGTGGTCCCTGAAGTCCCCTGACAGTGCGACCTGCAGCTGCTCTAACAAAGGACCACAAACTAGGGGGCGGGTGGGGGGGCTTCAAGCACAACGCTTACTCTCCCTCACTTCCAGATCCAGAAGTTCAGGGTCAAGGTGTCGGCAGGGCCGGGCCCCTCTGGAGGCTGGAGTGGCGGCAGGGAGTCTGTCTGGGCCCCTCTCCTGGCTTCTGATGGATCTGGCAGGCTTGGTGCTCACTGATCTGGAGACGCGCTGCCCAGGGCTCCGCCTCCACGGTCACAGGACTGTCCTTCCTGTGCGTGTGCCCTATTCTCTCCTCCGTCAGGACACCCCCTGCCCTCCACGCCAGGATGATCTCATCTCGAGAGCCTTAACTGAATTACATCTGCCAAGACCCTTTTTCCGATTAGGGTCCCATTTGTAGATTCCCAGCAGATGTGTATTCTGGGAGACAGCTCTCCACCCACAGCACCCGGTCAGCACAAGCGATGGTACAGTGAACCCCTTGCCTGGGGCTACAGTGTCCTTAAACACCGTGCTGCAATGACAAGAACTTAATTTTTCCTGCTTCCAGGCCTGCAGTGGGACTGGCCCCACAACCCCTCCAGGCTGTGTGTTGGGCTCAGGTCTGCCCCACGTGATGGTGGATGGTTGGAGCTCAAGAGGTGAAGACAGAACACTCAGGCACATCTGAGGTCTCTGCTGCTATCCTGTCCCTCACACCTGCCACCTGGATGAGCCAGGGTGGACGGAGTGGGGTATGCACGCCTCCGCTTGATGGGGAGTGGTGAGGTGACAGGGTGTGAATATGCAATCCCACTGCAGGGGGAGAAACGGGACCAGGCGCCCTGCTTTCCAGAGGGTGCACTTAGGAGTGTCACGGCTGGGTCACAGGGCGTGCAGACCCCACTTGATCAAGCAATGCCAGGTGACCCCCAGTCCCGCGTCCGCCAGGGCTGCAGGGGGCCCTACATTGCCATGGGCCAGCCGACGCTTGGCACCTCCAGATCTCCAGCTTGTGCCAATCAAATGGGTATGAGATGATATCACGATGTTTTAATTTGTGTTTATCTGATGAGCTGTGGCATGAACGTTTCCTTATTTGCTTAATGTCTCTTTGGATTTCCTTTATGTAATTAGCCTAAGACTCTTCATCCATCTTTCTGTTGTCATCTTTTCCTAGTTGGCGCAAGAATGCTTTTTTATTGTTTGTCTGTTTTGGACATTACACTGTCTTCCTCCAGCCCTGCTGTCTATTCCTCATAGTGTTTTTCTTTTTCTGGTATTTTATTTTAAATTTATATGTAATTTCCTTTTATCATGCCTCATAGTTCTTTATTTAGAAGTTTCATTTAAGAAGTCCTTCTCTACTTTCAAGGTCACAGAGACATTTATCTGAATTTTCTACCATGAACATTATAGTTTCATCTCTCAATTGAGGTTTTTCTTTTACCCAAGTCCATCTTCTTGTGTAGGGTCTTGTAGGGATCCAGTTTTAATTTTCTTTTCTCCAGGAGAATCAATTTTAATTCATGAAGTTACTTACACTTTAATTTCTCAATTTATTCCTAAGGAGAGTTTTTTTTCCCCTTCTAATAGATGCAGTTATCGTTTTTCTCCTGGAAAAAGACTGGTAAGATTTGTACAGAAAATCAGAGCTCTCATAGCTGGTAGCTACAATTTCTTGTGAAAATACAGAGTGTCTACTGGTGACCTAGCTGTGGCACCATAAATGAGTTTTAAAAATTGATTTCTAGCTTAGCAGTTGGAGGAATCATTAAACTTGACATTTTGTTTGAAGTTGGAGCCCTTATAAGAACTAAAAATAATTCCAATTTATCCTGTGTCCTGGAAGGGTGATTTCATGGCCTATATACTAAACATAATGAGAGTGAGGCATTTCCAACTCTAATTGCAAAAACTTAATTTCATCACAATAGTGACTGGGGATGTAGTCACTGCTTTCTTTTTGTGTCCTGGTTTTGTTGCTTTCAGTAAAAATGCTGATTTCTTATCCCCCACCCCCCGCCTTTCTCTGTTTTCTTTTGGATTCACACACCAACTTCCTCCTTTTTTCTCTTTTAATTTGTAGTTTATTAGGAAAATTAAGAAATGTGAGTAAGCAAATATCTGAGTAAATTCACCTTTCTCCTTTTTCTTTACTGACTTTAGTTGAAATATAACCATATACAGAAAAATGCACAAGCCATAAATTTCACAAAGTGAAATGAAAAGCTATGAATTTCACAAAGTGCACACATAACATAACCACCTGGATCAAGAAACAGAAATTACTGCTCAAGACCTGCCTTGGTGCTTTTCAGTAGTTACCCGCCCCCGCCAGGGGTGGCGCTGTTCTGACTTGTGCATGCGTGTGCGCGCGCGTGCGCGTGTGTGTGCGTGCGCGCGTGCGCGTGTGCACTCAGTCCTGTCTGACTCTGCAAACCCAAGGACTGTAGCCCACCAGGCTCCTCTATCCATGTGGAGTCTCCAGGCAAGAATACTGGAGTGGGTAGCTGTGCCCTCCTCCAGGGGATCTTCCCAACCCAGGGATTGAACCCAGGTCTCCTGCATTGGCAGGTAGGTTCTTTCCCACTAAGCCGCCTTCAGCAGAAAGATTTTGTGAAACTCACCCACATTGTGTTGCGGGTCAGGACTTCACCCATTTGCATTCCTGTGTGGTAGTCCATTGCTCAGATGTACCACAATTTATTTATCCACGTAATGCCTGCAATGTCTGCTACTGTTACCGACATTCATTTATTTCTGCTTGGGCTCGTGGGGGATGCTGCCGCTGTGACCGTTTTACTTGTGTCTTTTGGTGTAAGAGTGAGCTTCCCTGTTGGGTATATACTCTGGGAGTGAAACTTCTGGGAGACAGGATGTGTGTGTATATCCTGCCAGACAATTTTCTGAAGTGACTGTACCAGTTCACACCCACTAATGTGTGTGCGTGCATGCTAAGTCGCTTCAGTCATGTACGACTCTTTGCGACTCTGTCCATGGGATTCTCCAGGCAAAACTCCTGGACTGGGTCGCCATGAGTGCGTATTCTGAAGTCTTCATATCGGTGCTAACGCTTGTCCTGTCTTTTTCATTGTGTCCTCCTTTTGGGTGGGGATTTAATTGGTGTGGTTTTCATTTGTTCTTCTTTGATGACTAACAAAGTGGAGCACTTTTTCATGTATGTTGGCCATTCACCCTCTTTTGTAAAGTTCCTATTTTTCTATTATTTATTGGTTTGGCTGTCATTTCCTCATTGATTTATGAATTGCTAAAAAAATATGTTTTCATAATATCAGTTCTTTACGCATTACATACATCTCCCTCACTTTATGGCTTGCCTTTTTCTTCTCTCTTAATAGTATCTTTTTATGACTATTATAGAAGTTTCTAGTTATGATACAGTTCAGTTTGTTGTCTTTCTTCTTTATGATTAGTACTCTGTGGGTCTTGTTTAAGAAAAACATGCCTGTTTCAAAAGCTTGAAGGTATCCTCCTAGGATTTCTTCTGAAAAACCTTATTTTTTTTTCATATTTTGATCCACATCACTCCTGGAACTGATTTCTCCGAGTGAGTCGTTTATAACATAGGTATCAAGATGCATTTTGCTTTGTATTTGGATATTTATCAATATTTAACTAGCATCATTTATTGAAAAGACTATCCTTCTGGTTAGCATCAGTGACTCAATGGAAGTGAATTTGAGCAAACTCCAGGAGACAGTGGAGAACAGAGGAGCCTGGTGTGCTGCCGTCCATGGGGTCACAAAGAGCTGGACACCACTTAACTACTGCACAACAACGACGATCCTTTCCCCACTGTGTAGTGGGGTCGCTTTGGCTCAAAGAGGTGAGCACATCTGCATGTGCAATGGCAGACACTTCATCCAGCAAGAGGGGGAGCCTGTGTCCCTGCTTCCCACCCCTTGACTCCGAGCAGGCCTTGTGCCCCATCCTGACAAGAGAATATGGTGGGCCCAGCTGCGCCAGTTGTGGGCTCAGCCCCAAGACACCTGGCACATCTACCCTCATGCCTGGGGAGGCCAGCTGCTGTGTAAAGAGTCTGACTGCTGGAAGAGCGCTCAAGCGAGCCACTCAGAGACCACAGTGGGGGAATGGATGCCCATGGCCAAGGGTCAGAGCTCAGGCCTGGCTAGATGGCCATGGCCAGCTGTTCTGGCCAGTTCCATGGAGTCTGGGTTGCTCCAGCTGAGCCCTAGTCATTGTGGGGCAGAGTGAGCCGCTCGCTGTGCTCTGGCTAAAATTCCTGACAACGACCACTGGGCAGCTTGCCACACAGTGACGGACCTCTGAAGTAGCTCTGCGTCCTGGTCTGTGGGTCTAGTTTCCCCCTGTGACAGCACCTCAGCATCTTAGTTACTGCCATTCCACATCAGGCCTAGAATCTGCTTACATGGGTCCTCCAGCGTTCTTCTTCAAGACTGCCTCGGCCATTTCTGGTCTTCTACATTTTACAATATATTTTAGAATTAGTTTGTCAACGTCAAGAAACCCACTGCTAGGGTTTTATTGACACCTCGTTGAATTTCAATCCATATTGGGAGCTGTTTGTAATATTGAGTCTTCCATTCTATGAACATGAAGTGTGTCTCTAGTCATTAGGTCTTATTTCATTTCAGTGATGTCGGACAGTTTTCAGAGCAGATGGTTAGATTTATTCACAGGTATTTGAAGTTTCTGATGCGTGTGTGTGTGTGTTTTACATTTATTCACTACTTTTTGCTAGTATATAAAAATACAATTAAATTTTGTACATTAACCTTGTATTTAGTGACCTTGAAAATTTTGATTGTTGATTCTAATAGATGAGATTCTTTTGAGTCTTCTGCATATAAAATCATATTATTTGTGAATAATAATATTGTATTTCTTGTGCTCCACGTGTATGCTTTTTATTACGTCTTCTTGCCTATTGCTGGCAAGAACCTCCAGCAGAATGTTAATACGAATGGTGATGGCAAGCAGTGGATGTCTTTACCTAGTCTCTGATTTCTGAGGGAAAGCTCTCATACTTTTTCGCAAGTATTTTGTAGCTATTCTTTATCAGATTAAGGACATTCTCTTTTTTTTCTAATTATAAGAGGTTTTATTTTTAATCATGAAAGGATATTGAATTGGACATTTTGCCATGTTCAAACAGCTTTTGATCAGGGTAAGTTTATACTAGAGAGATACAAGCCAGTAATTATCATTAAAGGTGGGTGTTGGGGACCAACAGGAAAGTTGGGGATCAGGAAAGCCCAACAGGCTGGGACTAACAGGATGTCCCACGATTTCAACAGGTGTGTTTCATTTACTCATCCCTTCAAAAAGTGTCATTGAAGGTCTACTGGTTGCTGGTTACTGGGATGGGCTTCCCTGGTGGCTCAATGGTAAAGAATCCACCTGCCAACGCAGGAGATACAAGAGACATGGGTTTGATTCCTGGGTCAGGAAGATCCCCTGGAAGAAGGCATGGTAACCCACTCCAGTATTCTTGCCTGGAGAATCCCATGGACAGAGGAGCCTGGCAGACTATGGTCTATGGGGTCACAAAAGAGTCAGACATGACTTAGTGGCTAAAAACCACAAAACAAGTTACTGGGGTATGATAGCGCATGGTAAGGAATTGACACTTGTCCAAAACAGGTCACTGGATTCCTGGTGGCTCAGTCAGGTCATTGCCCTTGGCACCTTGTGCAGGGGTCCAGCCCCGGCTGATCCAGGGTATTCGAAGCGGGGACGGTGTCAGCGAATACACTGGCTTTAATTAAATATTAATTAGAGATGTAAAGAGTAATAGCATGAGGATAGCTCAGTAGGAAAATTCAGTGGAGAAAAGAGGCTGAGTAGCTTGGTTTACGCGGGAGACCAATAAAACTTCAAGACAAGAAGTTTGCACCACTTACGTAGGCCGCAGGCGTCCTTCCGTTCTCCTGAAGGAGAGGAGACACTGAGGCTTCCCCGGTTGGATCTTAGAAGCCCAGGCAAAATTAGTAAGCTTGGTGGGTTCCGTGCTCCAGATGGAGACTCAGCCAGAGTTTGAGAGAGAGAGCGACATGGGGAGACCAGTCTTTCAAGGAACTGATCCCAATTCTTTATTTTCCAGAGTCTGTTTTTATACACTGAGATGTTATACAAAAGTCACGTGGGGACAGCAGTCCTGACTTTTGCTTCATACAAATGTATACAGAGGTCTTGGGGTGTTACATCATCTTCTCCAGGGGGGCCTGCTGACAATTTATGACCCTCTCCTTGTGACAGCGGTCAGTCAACCAGAACACTTTTTTCTCCAAGGGTGATTATTCTTAAAACAGACGCCACCCAAATAAAGTTAAATTCCTATAGGGTGAGGGTGTAGTGGGTTTTAGTTAAGGAAAGAATTTACTTAGCCTAAGGTCTAACGTGATTTATATCAAAGGTTAATACTTATTTCTTCTATATATTCATTAATGTGTATAAGGGCAGGGGATGTGGAGACTTAGCAGTAAGCATTGGCTCAACAAATGAAAAACCCTTCACCAATACAATTTCTAATCAGCCCACTATAATTATACTAATAATTTTCTAACTTCTCTAAAGAACCTGTTTTTAGAAGGTTTAAAGCATCTCGTGCCTCTCACGGTTGGGAGGCTGTGAGCAATCACATGTGGCCGGACAAGACTGTCAGGCAGGCTAGAGAAACTTCAGAGGAGTTTGTAGGTTGAAACACTCCTATCACGCCCAGGAATTATTATTAACTGGAGCTCTAAGTTAACTCCTTCTCTGAAAGAGGTGGTGGGGGACAGCCCCCCGTAAAGTCAGAGGTGTAGGTGAGAGCACAAAGCAGTAAAGTAGGCAGGCTCTGGTTATGGGGGTAGATGCTTGAGGATTTCCAGGGGGACTCTTGAGGCTCGATCCCGCCTTTGCGTATGTCGAGCCTCCTTCCTCATGACCTTTGCCACAGGCAGAGTGTCTCACGCTGGCCCCCAACAGCCTGGGGTGTAGTCTCAGAGCCCCTAGAACGTCCTGCCTGCTAGGAGCACCTGTTTGCCTGGGACCTTGGTCACACTGGACAGTCTGACAACGTCCTTAGATGGGGGTTTGGCCGAGTAGAGGTGGTAGATCCCCACGGAGATTGGCGACTGAAATTAGCCATGTGGTCAATAAAGTCATCCACGTGGCTCAGTCAGTAAAGAATCCGCCTGCCAGTGCAAGAGATACAGCTTCAATCCCTGGGTGGGAAAGATCCCCTGGAGAAGGGAATGGCAACCCACTCCAGTATTCTTGTCTGGAGAATCCCATGGGCAGTAGAGACCCTGCCAGGCTACAGTCCATGGGGTCATAAGAGCTGGACATGACCTAGCGACTAATGCACCGCCATGTGACGGAGCCCCGTGAAAGCTCTGAAGCTGGGCATGGCTGGCTTCCCTGGTGGCTGTGTTCCATGAACTCTGCTGCCTGCTGATGCTGTGAGGGTCACCCTGTCCTGACTTCACGGGGAGAGAACGGTGGATGCTCTGCGTTTGGGCCCCTCCTGGACTTTTCCTTGGTTGATTTTTATCTGCAGCTTCTCCCTGTAACACATGGTAACTGTGGGTATAACAGCTTTTATGAGTTCTCTGAGTCCTTCTAGCAAGTTATTACATTTGTGGGTGATTTGGGGAACCTCAAAGTTTACAACTGATGTCAGAAGCGAGGTGTCTTCTGTGGATTGTTCTAACTGATCAGTTGGCTAACTCTTCACCAACAGTGAGAGTATGTGAGTTCCTGCCCTCAGCAGTAGATGGTCTAGCGGGGACACTTATCCTTCAGGGTCACACTCCCCAAACTGTGTCCAGATGAGGGCCAACGAAACAAGATTCGAAGGTCAGGTAAATTAACACATCCCTCATCTTCCACTTGAAGAATCATACCAGTGGTTTCAAACCAAAGCCCCTGAAAAATAGGTGTTAGAGAAGCTGGTTGATATTTTTAGCTAGCTTTCCCAAACGTGTCTTTATCTCATGGCATTCTTTATCTTTCTTGATCTGATGCCTGGTAATTTATTGGGGAACAATGTGCTTTGGAAAATGCTGCCCCAGGAGACGATGACAGGTAGTGTGTACTGGGAGCTTCCCAGCTGGCTCAGTGGTAAAGCATCTGCCTGCAAATGTGGGAGACCCAGTTCCATCCCTGGGTTGGGAAGACTCCTGGAGGAGGGTATGGCAAGCCACTCCAGTATTCTTGCCTGGAGAATCCCATGGACAGAGGAGCCTGGCGGGCTGCAGTCCATGGGGTTGCAGAGAGTAAGACACAACTGAAGCGAGCAATCAGCAGCTGCAGCAGTGTGTATCAGAGCTCTTCCCGTGTGCTGCATGCCTTGCAGAATGACCTCATTTAATCTTTACTACATCCCTGAAAGCACGTTCCACCCCTGTTTGACAAATAAGGAAACCAAGCTGCAGCAAGAACAAATATTTCCTACAGAACCGCAGTTTGAAAGGTGGGGCTCAGGTTGGCCTGCCCCTGGAGCCCTCTCCTCCATACAGGAGGATGGCTGGCTCTCCAGGTGTCCTTGGGGTGGGGAGGAGGAGAGTTTTGTAGGTAGAGGGCCCACAGCTTTATGCAGACATCCTAAATCTTCCATTCTGAGAATCTTGTAAGATGGAAAGCTACAGCCATGAGGGTGTGAGGTGCACTTCTGCAAATGGACATTTTGCGATCGGGGGCAGTATTTTTCCGATTGATAGGATGCGTCCTTTTCAGGGACACTTCTAAAGAGGAGCCAGCACTTTCACTACCTTCCTTCCCCCTGAGCACAGAGCAAATGGTCAGCCTGTGCGACGTCCAGGGCTAAGCGGTGTGGACCCGGACCCGGGCGTGGGAGGATGTGGAGGTCAGGGTTTGGGGTGGACAGTCCCCAAGGACTGTTCTTGTCAGCAAGGGCTCGGGAGGGGGAGCAGCGCAGGGGCGTTTGCACGGGCGGAGGCAGGGCGAGAAGCCTTGCGGGGGGTTTTCCACGTGTCTGCTTCACACACAGCTTCCGGTGATTCAGTCCTTTGCCCCCAGGGGAGTCCACTCCAAGGGAGGACCCCTGAGCCCTGCAGCACACGTGGCTGCTATGGGACACACACCTTAAGCTCTTCTCTCATCCATCCTCTCAACCGCTTTCTGAAGAAAAAACTGCTGTTGCTAATATTTTCCAGGTGAAGACCTAGCCTCGGAGGGGACAAACGGCTTGCTCAAGGTCACCCGAACGGTGAGGGGACGTCTGGGGTTGGAAGCAGGCTGCCTCCGGTCTGCTGATGAACGAGCCGGAGGCCCCGGGGCCCCAGGAGGGTCGCGTCATTCTCTGGAATCCCTGGAGTCAGGTTCTGTTTCTCCTTTTTCCATCTGTTGGCTCCAGCAGCTTTGGCCATATGGTGACGTCAACTCCCGGGCAGGTTCATTTTCTTCTCAGGAAGGGGCGCTAAGATGCCGGGTGTTGCAAACCGCAGAGGCAAAGGGGAGGGAGACACCTGGGGCGATGCTGCGTCGACACAGAAGCTCAGAGGAGGGGCATGCTGGGCATCTTGGTGGGCACGTGGTGTGCCACAAAGAAGCGACATCCAAGCACTTCCCACATGGTCCAGTGGTTAAGACTCCACGTGTCCACTGCAGGGGCAAGCGTTCGATCCTGCATGCCACTGTGTGGCATGACCGAAAAAAGAGAACAAAACCCTGTCAATTCAGGGACATCTAGGATGAGATGGTGAAGCAGGACTCTGACCGAACTAAGGACCCAGGCTCACGAGTCTTTATACAGAGTTCTTTTCACTAGACACTGGTGCGATCTGCAGGACCAGGACTCAGAGAACCCCAAGCACCTGTGTAGAGTGAGACCCCCTTCCCTGCAAAGGAGCAGCACACTCGTCAGCCATGCTCTTAATTTAATAGAAAACCGGAGCCCTTCTCGCTGCCCAGCGCCGGCAGCCCCAGGTCACCATCAGCCCGAGTACATTTTTCATACCTTTGAATCCACCTTCCAGGACTCTGGAGGCTGGGAGTCCAAAGGTGTGGGGTGTTCTTACTTGGAAAATTGCCATTTTTAATGATTTGTTTGAATCTTATGAAATGGCCGTTTTGTAGGTCAGCTTGGCCGCATGTCAAAACTTCACTCGGGTCCAGCGAATAATGAGAGCGTGAATGGTGGAAGGACCTCTGTGACGTGCAAGAGGGCTGGTGGAGAGTGGACGAGCAGGGGGCTGGAGGGGCAGCTGCTCTCCGCGGGCGGAGGGGCTGCTGGAGTGGGTGCTTCCAGGCACGGTGGGGAGCTGCGGAGCTGGCGCTGGGGCTTCAGATAGCGGGTGCCGGCCACGGAGGCCAGGGGGCCTGGCTGAGAGCGGCGGATCCCAGAGCAAGGGCGGCAGAGGTGGTCCTGGCTCTCAGGGCTGGGGCTCTGGCCGTTCTTAGACGGGCACGAGGCGGGCACCGTCAGCACTCCCATCCTCCTGAGGCCAGAAGCGTTTACGGATATTTAAGGCACTTGTGTATGTGGACAAGTGCGTGTGTGTGCATGCTAAGTTGCTTCAGTCATTTCCGACTCTTTGCCATCCTATGGGCTGTAGCCTGCCAGGCTCCTCTGTCCATGGGATTTTCCAGGCAAGAATACTGGAGTGGGTTGCCATGCCCTCCTCTAGGGGATCTTCCCGGCCCGGGGATGGAACCCATATCTCTTGTGTCTCCTGCATTGCTGCTCGGGTTCTTTACCACTAGTGCCGCTTGGGAAGCCCGAGCATAAGCTAATGTTACTTTCAAACTGCTGTCAACAAGTCATTTCTACCTTTCCACATTCTATGTTTCCTTCACATTCTGACTCTTTCAACAAGACTCGACCCCTGAGGGTGCCCTGGCGCTGACCCTTCCTTGACTCGAACTGGAAACATTGAGGTAAATAGAGATACTTTCTATTGTCTGCTTCAGCCTCTCTCTAGGGTCGCTGGCTTGTTCTCGCCTGCTCATTTCCCACCATAGTCAGGGCAGGACTGAGCTCCCGCCAAGTGCAGCGTTAATCTAGGACATCACTGGCGCTGAGAACATGAGGCCAAGCTTGACCCAGAGGAACGAGCTAGATTCAGGCCACAGTGGAGTCCACCCAGACCTCTGGGGTCCTGAGTAAAGACTGGAAGGAGCTAGGAGCATCCCAGCACAGAGAAAGTGATGCTGGAGGGCTCCTCAGACCTGCGTGCAATGGGGCACTGGTATCCACTGTGTGAATCCGAGAGAGGCTCTGCGTCTCTACTGGGCAGGGATGGGGCAGGGGAGGTACGGACTTGAAAAGAGACATCACCATCATCACTGATGGCTGCCTCCAGGCCGGCCGGCACGCCCCCTCCTGAGTCTCTGGTACGTGCTGAGCCTTTCAGGAGCCTTGGTTCTGAGGGACCTCAGCATTCCATGGGCATCAGGAGCTTTGGGGGGCAAGCGTGTGGGTCTCATGATGTTTTTACTTCAAGCCGCAGGTCGGGGAGCAGACAGGATGAGTTTAGGGAAAATGAAGCGTGGGAAGGTGGCAGCCTAAACTTGACTCCACCCCGGGAAAGGGGTCCTCACAGGGACTCCCTCCTCCGTTTCCATGGCTACGCAGCATCCTGAAGGAGGCCCTTTCTCAGTAAAGAACTCTTGCTCAACAGTGTCATTTTGTGTAAAGATGTTCCAGAATGCCAGTTAGAAAGTCAGTTGCAAGAATCACACGGTCTGGGGTCCCAAGTAGTTTCCCTGACCTGCCGGTCACCCCTCCCAGGGACCCTCTGCCTCTGTGACGCATTGAGACGCTGTCCACACTGGTCCCACCTCCTCCCAGCGAACCCTGAACCGACCTTGGGGGGAATCTCAGCTCTGCATCACCTGGCTTCTCTGCAGAGGCTGCCACTCCTCCCAAAGTTCGGTTTTGCAAACTTGTAATGTATTTTACAGAATAATGGCTCTGGATCTCAAATTCTTCCTTTCTGTAACATAAAACATCATTTTGTTATACTTTGAGGATAAATGTTATGTTTATTCAACTGTTCGAAAAGATATGTATGTACATGTGTGTGCATGGGTGCTGAGTTGTCTCAATCGTATCCGACTCTCTGTGACCCCATGGATTGTAGCCTGCCAGGCTCCTCTGTCCATGGGATCCTCCAGGCAAGAATACTGGAGTGGGTTGCCGTACCCTCCTCCGGGGGATCTTCCTGACCCAGGGATCAAACCCACGCCTCTTGCATCTCCTGCCTTGGCAGGTGGGTTCTTTATCATCGGTGCCACCTGGGAAACCCATGCATGTATACACTAAATATCAATGTAAGTTGCCATTAAATTATAGAAATCAGTGATTTATTTATCAGTTGCTCATTATATTTTGTAAAGAGAACATATTTAGAATCTTTAATAGCACTTTGTTACTGTTCATCTTTGAAATATCCATACATTTTTCACAATTTTGAAACTAAAATGGTACCAGCATAGATGCTGCAACTCACTCTCCTCCCTTCTCTACCTCCCCACCTCCCAGCCACTGCCAGTCCACTTATTTTTCCCTCTGGGTTTTCCTCATGAGTCTCCTTGGTGGGGACCTCCTTGTCTTTGTCAATAAAGCTTTATTGGAACACAGGTGGCCCACCTGTTCACATTTGTCCTGCAGTCCACAGAATTCCAGCCTCAGGCACCATCCGGCTGGCTGACTCCTTGCCTATATTAGTTTTGCTGGTGATTACCTTAGGTCTTTTGAAGCTGCTCTTGTTCATGTTTGTTTTATTCAACATTTTATTCATTTATTTTTGAGACTTTGTGGTTTTCTCAAGACTGTATTTTTAAACTTTTTCTTTTCTTTTTTTTTTAATGACTGATGTGATTTGACCTCTGCTCTGCATTCTGCTATATGAACCGTTTAGGGGAAAGCATCTATCTTACTAAGGCAAGCAGGGATCGAGAGTCCTGCCTCGTGTGCCGTGAGGTCAGCCCACCTTTCTGGCTAACTGGCCGTTTGCAGCACCTTCTCTTACTTGGTCCTTCTGCGTGACAGCGGGTGTTGATTTTCCCTCCTCTCCCTGGCTACTTCTCACCTTTTCTGGGAATGACACAGTTTCTTGAGTGTATTTCCTGCTTAAACAGAAGGAAACAAGTAGACACTCATGCTTCATAAGCTGACAGATAAAATTAATAGAAGAGACAAAACATCCGAACAAGCAAATGTGTTCTGCTCACTAGTATCAATAAAGACTTACGACCTACACCCCAAGGTAGCACCGCTTCCATTGCTCTGCACCGCTTTGCCATGGGGTGCGTCTCTAAGTCACTATAGCTAACCCACATTTCTGTCTGTTGTCTTATTTACCATGTGCTTTCCCTGAGCTAGATGGCAGCTCACCCATCTCCCGCAGGCTAGGGGTGGTAAGTGGCACAGCACTGGGGTCTGTAAGTGTTTCTTGCCCAAGTCAGTGAATGGGAGAGTCTCGGTGGGGTCCTGGGGAGGTCTAACTGTGTTCTAGGGAGCTTGCAGGCATAGGGGCGGAGCCTGGAGGTGCATGAACTTGGGAGCCTGGGGCGACGGCTCTCTTAGGTTCACAGGTTACCGGTGTGCCTTGGGACCTTCAGGACACCCTCGCCTAGGCCAGGCCCCAGACACAGAGCAAGGGGAGGATGGTCGTGACAAGCGAAGGCAAACGGGGATTGGGGGCAGGTCTCAGGCTGGGGAGGTGGCTCTCCTGCCACGTGGAAATTCTGAGTCCCTGAAACTGAGGGAAATGTGCACGACCCCCACCTCCCACCCCTGAAAGAGTGTTCAGGTTAAGGTCTACCGCGGCTCTGGCAAGCCAGGCTGGCTCTTCCCAACCTCTGCTCTCCCTTCTTCTGGGCTGAAGCCAGCCTGAGCCCTGCTGGGCCCTAAGGGCCTGGCTTCACCCTCAGCCATGCCTGTTTCACCTGGGCCTGCCCGGGACTCTGGGACCGATGCCCAGGAGCCAGACCTCTGCTGTCTCCTCTGTGACATGCCTCTAGGGGAGTCCAGTGGGCACCTCTGCTTATAATCACCTGCCTTAATTACAGGGGGCCTCTACCTGTGCCGGCGGCTGCCGTGTGCGCAATGCACCAGAGTTGAAAGCACAGGGAAAGGAGAGGTCTTACAGGCGGGAGGGGAAGTCCAGACGGGGCTGCAAGCATCCGTCACCCACCCGTCGTCCACCCACCGCGGCTGCCTGGAAGTGGGTGTAATTATTGTGCATTAGATTATAACCTGCAGGGATTTGTGGGCAGTTCAGAGAGAGGCACCCCAAATGACACCCTGTCTAATCAATTCTTTTGAGTTTCTGTTATTTCAAATTGGGCTCTGGTTCCAAATCTTGATATGACCCACGGGCAGGAATTACAACTCCACACCCCTTCACGGCGGCCGAGCCCGATGTCAACACATAATTGCCTGCCTTTGGCCCATTATTTCCAACAGTCAGTCGAGGGCCCGTGGCTCTCCAGCCTGGATATGTTTTGATGATGTCAGGGCTGCCTGGGAGTTGATGACTTAATTTTCTCTGAAACTGCGACATCATCTGTCACTGCCCAAGACAATGAACATCACAGCGGGGGTGCAGTCACTTCTGATTTGGGGAAGGCGGGTGAGGATGGACACGTCCGGCTCGGTCTGGATCAGCGGAAGGGGAGGGGAGCTGTTTAACATCCTGGTGAAAATTCTCCTGGTTGGAACGTGGCAAAAAAACCCCCACAGTAACTTCTCCGGGTGGAGCAAGAGCCCTGCTGGCCTTCTCGTGCTTTAGGAAGACAATGTTGATCCTTTCACGTCTATTTCTCTCCCTGAAACACATACGCTGGAGAGCTGGGTCACAAAGGCTTGGGACCACGGAGGATGAATCCTCATAGGACTGCACTGCAGCCGCTGAATCAGGAGGAGAAATCCCAGCAGACAGCGAGGCCTCGACCAGGAGAGCTGTGAGCCCCGCTCCCGTGGCGGTGATGGTGGGGCTGGCGTCCGGCAGGTGTGGGGACACACGCTTACATGATGTCACAGACACTTCTTGTCGTCTCTGGGCCCTCCTTGTCACAGCTTCATTCTCAGGTGGATGTGCTCCACAGGGCAGGAAAGCCGACCACTGGCAGAGCCAGTGGACTCCCACCAGGAGACACTTCGGAATCCCGCCAGGAGACAGTCCCTCTTCCTACGAGGAGCACGCCCAGACTGCAGGCAAGGCTCCGCTGGCCCTGGTGGGGTCGCTTGCTACCCGGAGCCAGTTACACAATGGGGGGTTGGTGGCGCCAGCCTGAGTCATGTGGGTAGAGGGCACCGTGATCGTGTTCTCCCAGGACCATCTTGAGTGGAAAAGCAGTGACACCCGTGTCCCTGAGGTCCCAGCTAGAGCAACAGCACAGAAGAAAATGTAACGCATGCACTCCACAAAAACAAGAGCCAAAGGGGAGGGTGAAATTCCCCTAGGATGGGCAACAGCAGGAAGCGGTTCCACCTGCAGGCCTCCAAGGGGATGGAGTGGTGTCCGAACTGCCCAGGATGGAGGCTGGCCCGGCCCAGCCCAGGCGCCGACAATGCCACCCGCTGACGGCAGCCCACAGCGACGCACAGGGGAAGCAGCCGATTGCCATCCACTCACTCGCTGTCGGGTACAGTCAGCCTCCCGGAGTCTCTGTGGTTTGGGGAGCAGAGGGCGGAGGATGGACTGGGGTAAGTGGAGACAGTCCACAGAGCACCCCAAGAGAGGCGGTGCTGGGAGGACGAGCTGTTCCCCGCAGCTGCAGAGAGGCTGTCTGCAAGGCTGCGGTCATCTCATCACACCTAGCTCCTCACTTGATCATCATCCCCATCTCATCTAATTAACAGGACGTGGATTGTGCCAAGATAACCCGATGAGTGTGAAAGACCCATGAAGACTGGGGAACTGCAAGAAAGGAGACGAGAGGGGCTTGCTCTGCAGCCCAGGGCAGTCCTAGTGGACAGAGAGTGGGAAATCCCGCATGAAGTCCAGGCGTCGGGGGTTCCTGCAGTGTCAGCCGCTCAGCAGCTGTCTGAACGCGGTTGTGGGGGTGTTCAGTCTCCCCCGCCGGCTGTCCCTGCGGCCAGCACAGCATCTCCATGGCCTCACGTCACTGGTGACTAGCTGCCGTGTGCTCCTCGGACACCGCGTGCTCCGGCCTCGGCTTGACCGTATGTGCCCTTCCCTCCCACACTAACTGATTAGCAGAACTGAGCAGACCAAAGGACTGAACGGCAATCACATAAGAGCTTCCTGGAGGCGAGCAGTGGGCAGGAGGTTCTGGGTCCCTGGAGTAAAGCCTCCCCTCAGTTCCCCCCGCCCATCCCTCCCTCCTTGGGGCACACAGGGCCTTACTGCCTTAGCTGAGACAGACCTACATACAAGGATGCACGCTACCTGGGCCAAGCCTTTTACCTGTTTCCAGTTAACTTTCAATTTATCTGCTCCTTTCCTGGCACATTAGACCCCAAGAGAGGGCATGCTTCTGAGATGGCCCTGTACCCAGCCATTGTACAGTCAGATTTTTTAAATTAACACTGATTGAGCCCTTTGTACCAGGCTGTGGGCTAGGCATCTAGCATGAAGGTGAATGAAACACTGCTATGCCTCCAGGTGGGGACCCAGACGGATAAAGAGCAACTGCAACATCAGGGCACAGCTCTGCACAGGGGAACTGTGCATGTGTGACTGTGGACACATATGTGAGCAGGTGCAAGCATGTGCACATGCGTGAACAGGTGCAAGCCTGTACACGTTTGTGAGCGTGTGTGAGCAAGTGCATGTGTGTGAACAGGTGTGAGCATTTGCACATGTGAACAGGTGAAAGCGTGTCTATGTGTGTGAATGGGTGTGAGTGTGTGCATGTGTGAGTAGGTATAAGCATGCACATGTGTGAACAGGTGTGAGCATGTGCACTGTGTGAAGAGGCATGATCCTATACACGTTTGTGAGCGAGTGCACGTGTGTGTGAGCCAGAAGCCCACCCAGGGGGATTACGTCTGCACTGAGCTCTCAAGGAAAACTAAGGCTTACACGCAAAGGAAGGGGTATCACAGGGACAAGCAGAACGGCTATGAAGACCTGACGAGCGAAAGGAAACGGCGCTCTGGCGGGAGTCACCCTGCCGCTGCTGCTAAGTCGCTTCAGTCGTCTCCGACTCTGTGCAGACGGCAGCCCACCAGGCTCCCCCGTCCCTGGGATTCTCCAGGCAAGAACACTGGAGTGGGTTGCCATTTCCTTCTCTAATGCATGAAAGTGAAAACTGAAAGTGAAGTCACTCAGTCGTGTCCGTGGTGAGAGAGTCATTTCCTAGGCAGGTTGATAGGAAATCTAGGGGGTCCCCAAGGAGAGAGGGGTCTCCAAACGGAGGAAATAGCCTGCAAGTGTCAGACATTTTTATCTCTCTTAAGCGGCAGGAGGAAACAAACTAGCAATATTTTTTTCCTTCTCTATACAAATTTAAAGGGAGGTTTCTCTTAAAATACTGTGTTGCCATAATGACACCTGGTTTCGCCTGAAGTTAGCTATTCTTGAGCCTAGAGATAACCAATGCCTTTTTCTTATGGAAATGTTTGTCTTAAGCTATGCTAATGTACTATGCCTTTACCCCAAACTCTGTCTACAAGTCAGTTCCGCCTCTTGGCCCAGAACCTACTTGACAAACCAGTATGTTATACTCAGATATTGTTCCCCTAATCTATGTAAATGAAACTATTTGTATGGTGGTCTGCCCTTCTTTAAGATTCAAGTTAATCATTTTATGGCTCAGGATAAGCCATTTGGTGCCAAGATTATCCCAAAATGCATCTTATGGGTGAGGGGCCTGGTGCCATTCTGAATTTTAAGACATTCCTTTCTTTCCTTAACAGACTGCTAGTGACTATATAACATCCAGCTGAAGACTAGCAGGGGGGTACTCTTTCTGCCCCCTTCTGATGCCTATGTCAGAAGCTTTCTCTATCTCCTTTATACTTTAATAAAACTTTATTACACAAAAGCTCTGAGCGATCAAGCCTCGTCTCTGGCCCCGGATTGAATTCGTCTCCTCCGGGGGCCAAGAATCCTGGTGTATTCGCGTGATTCAACAACAACCTTTCATCTTGGGGGCTCATCCGGGATCCTTCAGGACAAGGTAAGGATGCTTGGAGCTTTAGTTCTTTGTTCTCTTAGCGAACACATTTTCTGCTGTGCTTTACTAACTCTACTGTGTGCTTGTGTGAATGAATGGCATGCCCCGAGTGAAGCAAGTAAGGGGCCCTGCTCTGCAGTTCCACGGTGATCTCATACGGCTTATGGCAAAAACCTGTCGGGACGTTATACCGACCTGCCAATGCCAAGAGGCACCCAATGTCTCCTTCGGGAACCGACCAGAAATGGGCAAAGCGTGTGGACCGAACTCTCCTTTCTCGGTCAAACCTTTCGGTCTCTTTGACCATTTCATAACTCCTTGGGAATTAGAACTACTAATCTAATCTATCGGATCATAGACTTTCAAGGGACTTGTGATCTATACTGTTACTGTGTACTGTGGCTTAGGTCCCAAACTTGGATTGGTAGTCAAGAAAGTGTCTAGCCTTGCTAGGAATCAAAAGTTCAGAAGCTAGATGGAGCTCTAGCTCCCAGAACATCTCTGAGGTTAAAGGTTACTCAGATTGGAACTGCAATGGGTTTTTTCCTTTGGTAATGCCGGCTCTTAGTGGATCAGAGGAGGCTGTTATACTGGTGTGGTGATGCTTGGAAAGAACATCTCAGTTTTATGTTTGCGTCGGTCTTATTGTGGTCAGGAAATACTCAGGGTCGTGCACAGGCACTCAGGTGACAAATGTTTCCCACAGCGGTCTTAGCTTGGGAGACATTCCGGAAGGTTACTCTGATTCACCCCGGGTGACATCAGAGGCAAGCAAGGTTGAGGGTGAAGAGCTGGACGTCAAGTAGGGATGCTACCAAGTCTACCCCTGGTACATCCCCACCCCATCTCGGTGGTAGAACCGGGAGGGACGAGTACGGTGCCTGCGTCGGTAAGGGACAGACTAAGTCCGACCAGGAAGGAAAAGCTTTTGGTGTAACGTCTGTGTACACCCCCATCTAGAGCAGGGAGGGACGCCTCCAGCAGAAAAAATGGCGCTGGTCACTTTTTTTTCTCATCTTACAGATGGGAGCTAACAATTCCAGCCTCACTCCTTTGAACTGTATCCTGAAAAACTGGGATAGATTTGATCCCCAGGGCTTAAAGAAGACACACCTGGTCTTCCTATGTGATACTGCATGGCCATGGTATCCATTGGAGGATGGCGAACAGTGGCCAGTTGGAGGGTCTCTTAAGTATAATACTGTTCTACAATTAGACCGGTTCTGTAAGGAACAAGGGAAATGGGTAGAAGTAGCATATGTGTTGCCCTTTTTCTCTCTGCGAAATATGCCAGACTTATGTCCTAAGGGTACAGATTTGGGCGTGAAATCTTTAGCTCCCTCCTGTCCTCTTACTTTGCCCCCGTACTGGGGACTCCAAACTGGGATTCAAACTGCCACATGGAGGTCCAAACTACTCCTGTCTCAGTACGACTTCAGACTACTCTGGTTTCAGTAGAAACTCAGACCATCGAAGTAAGAGATGAGATGGAGGACAGGAGACAAAGAGAAGAGGAAAAACAGGTTTCTCCAATCTATCCCTGGGATCATATGCGCTGAGCAGCCAGAGAGACTGAGGAACAGCCACACAAGCTGTTGCCTCTTTATGAAACACCCACCGGGAGAAATAGTCTGTGAGAGTTAATAAGCCTTTTTCTTATCAAGAAATACAAAGAATCAAGGAGGATCTGGGAGACTATTTAGAGGACCCAGAAAAATATATTAGAGCTTTTAAAGGTGTTACTCTGCTTTATGACCTCACTTGGAAGGATGTGATGTATATCTTGGGACAAACGCTGACTCCTGAGTCAAAGACTCGAGTTTTGGGAAAAGTGGTTGCTTATGGAGATGAGTGGCTTGGTAATAAATCAGTAGGGAAGAGGGAGAACGAGATAGCGGCCCTCCCCACTGGGAATCAGGCGGTCCCAACTACAGAACCAGACTGGGACTACAACACAGCTAAAGGAAGATGGGATCAGAGTCATTTTGTTAGATGGATTCTTGAGGGACTTAGGCAGGCGTGTTCTAAGCCTTTAAACTATGGCAAATTGGCAGATATAGAACAGGAGGAGAAAGAAGCTCCTGGTAAATTCCTAGATAGACTGAGAGAAGGCCTTCGCAGATTCACTGAGATTGATCCCGAAAGTGAAGAGGGAAAAGTGATCTTAAAGGATAGATTTCTCACTCAGTCGGCTCCAGATATCCACCGCAAGCTATTAAAACAGGCGTATGGACCAAATCAGTCTTTAGATACTCTGTTACAACTGGCTCAGACAGTCTATTATGGTAGGGAATATGAGGAAAAGAAAGAAAGGCAAAAAAAAAGACAAAGGAAAAGGCGGAAGCCTTCGCCATGGCTATGAAAGACGTTCTTAAACAGCCTGAGAAAAATGCCCAGAGGGGCCCAGGTGAAAAGGGATGGGATTGCTACTACCGTGGAAAGGAGGGGCACCTCAAGCGGGATTGCCCTCAGGCATCTAAGCCGCCCCCGGATCCATGTCCGGTCTGCAAAGGACCACACTGGAAGAGAGACTGCCCCCAGAGGCGTAGGTCTCCCAGGTCGGACTCTCAAGACAATCAGGACTGAAGGTGCCCGGGGGTCCCCACACAAGCTCCTGTCCTAATTACACCTGAGAAACCCCGGGTATTAATAGTTGTGGGGGGCCAATCCGTCGATTTCCTTTTAGATACTGGGGCAACTTATTCTGTGCCTACTGAAGCCCCTGGCCCACTTTCTTCCCGATCCACTTCCGTAATGGGACTGTCTGGATGAGCCAAAAGGTATTATTTCAGTTATTCTTTATCTTGCAATTGGGATTCTGTGCTGTTTTCACACGAGTTTCTGATTGTGCCAGAATCTCCCTCACCCCTTTTGGGAAGAGATATACTGAACAAGGTCCATGCCTCTGTTTTCATGAATATGGGAACCTCCCTTTCTCTCCCTTTAGTTGAACAAAATGTAAATCCTAGAGTATGGGCTGATGGAAAATCTGTGGGTCGAGCACAAAATGCTATTCCTGTAGTTGTTAAGCTCAAAGACCCACATGTATTTCCACATAAGAAGCAGTATCCACTGAAACCTGAAGTTAAGGAAGGGTTAAAACCCATCATCAAAAAATTTAAAGGAGCAGGGACTATTAATTCCCTGTAACAGTCCTTGCAACACTCCTATTTTGGGTATAAAGAAATCGAATGGTAAATGGAGACTAGTTCAAGATTTACGAATAATAAATGAAACTATTTGTATGGTGGTCTGCCCTTCTTTAAGATTCAAGTTAATCATCTTATGGCCCAGGATAAACCATTTGGTGCCAAGATTATCCCAAAATGCATCTTATGGGTGAGGGGCCTGGTGCCATTCTGAATTTTAAGACATTCCTTTCTTTCCTTAACAGACTGCTAGTGACTATATAACATCCAGCTGAAGACTAGCAGGGGGGTACTCTTTCTGCCCCCTTCTGATGCCTATGTCAGAAGCTTTCTCTATCTCCTTTATACTTTAATAAAACTTTATTACACAAAAGCTCTGAGCGATCAAGCCTCGTCTCTGGCCCTGGATTGAATTCTTCTCCTCCGGGGGCCAAGAATCCCGGTGTACTCGCGTGATTCAACAACAACCTTTCAGTAGCAACCCCATGGACTGCAGCCCACCAGGCTCCTCCGTCCATGGGATTTTCCAGGCAAGAGTACTGGAGTGGGGTGCCATTGCCTTCTCCAGGGAGTCACCCGGAGCTCCGCAAATCTGGAGATTCACCTTGACACCAAGGGCAGCCCACTTACCCTGTGGACCTGGGACTTGCTTCAATACTGACCTGTAACCTGCCTTCACCCACCAAGCTCGCTTTAATTATCTTTACAAACACGTGCCTGCCCTCCAAGCCTTAAGAAGTCCAAACAGGTGGATGTCTGTCCCCGCCGTTTCTCAGCACCTTAGGGTCAGCCGAGTGCACCATGAGTTCTGATTGGTTGAGACAGGTTGGGACCCCCATCCTCCCCTGACCCTCTCACTGGGCATGCGCGGTCCTGCCCCCTGACGTCATGGCCGGAAGTTCCGCTGGAAGGCCAGGGCGCCGCCATTTCCAAAGACCGCCTGCTAAGGACCTGGAGTTCGGGGTCGCCAGCAGAGAACGACGATTCGCTGGGTTCGTTCCTCTTTCCAGTCACATTTCGTGGCCCCACAGCCTCCCGCCACCCTGTTTGTCTGTCCCGAAAACATCCCGGCCCCTGCTGTTCCCCAGGATGCCTATTCTCTGGGCTTCCTTCCTCGGGCAAACCTCGGTTTCAAAAGAGGTCCCGCAGTGTGTGGCGCAGAAGGGTTGGTCACCTCTGTGCTGTGCCGCCTGGGGACGCCCAGGTCCCTCCAGGTAGGGGGCCGGCCTGCCGCGTGTAGACCGAGCTGCGAGTCCAGAGAGACGGAAGCTGAGGCCCTGGCGAGGTAGTGTTGTAGGGGAGGGCGACGCGCTGGGGTCCTGAGAGAAGGCGCGGGAGCAGGCGTGTGTGCGTGTGTGTGTGGTGGGGGTGGGGTGGGGGGAAGCTCGCCTGGACGCTCACGGGTGTGTGTGTGTGGGGGGAGACGCTCACCTGGACACTCACGTGTGTGTGTGGGGGGGGGGGGGGCGCTCGCCTGGATATTCACAGATGTGTGTGGAGGGGGGAGGAACGCTCATCTGGACACTCACGTATGTGGGGGGCGTCGCTTGCCTGGACACTCTCGTGTGTGTGTGTGTGTGTACGCTCGCCTGGACATTCACAGGTGTGTGTGTGGCAGGAGGAACGCTCACCTGCACACTCACTGGTGTGTGTGTGTGTATGCTCGCCGGGACACTAATGGGTGTGGGTGTGGACACTCACAGGTATATGTTGGGGGGAGGAACGCTCACCTGGACGCTCACTGGTGTGTGTGTGTGTGTGTGTGTGTGTGTGTGTGTGTGTGTATGCTCGCCGGGACGCTAATGGGTGTGGGTGTGGACACTCGCCTGGACACTCACGGGTGTGGGTGTGGGTGTGGACACTCACCTGGACATTCACGGGTATGTGTGTGTAGCGGAACGCTCACCGGGACACTCATGGGTGTGGGTGTGAACGCTTGCCTGGACATTCACGGATGTGTGTGTGCAGGGCGGGATGCTCGCCTGGACGCTCAACGTGTGTGTGTGTGGGGGCACTTGCCTTGACACTCGTGTGTGTGTGTGTGTACGCTCTCCTGGACACTCACAGGTGTGTGTGTGGGGGGAGGGGCGCTCACCTGGACACTCACGGCGTGGGGGTGGGGGGGGTGGTGTGTGTGTGTGTGTGGATGCTGGCCTGGACACTCATGGGTGTGGGTGTAGGGGGAGACACTTGCCTGGACATTCACGTGTGTGTGTGGGGGGGGGACTTGCATCGACACCCTCGTGTGTGTGTGTGTGTGGAGGGAGGGACGCTCACCTGGACCGTCACGAGTGTGTGTGTGGGTGGGTGGATGCTCCCCTGGGCACTCAACAGGTTGTGTGTGTGTGTGTGTGGACGCTCACCTGGACACTCACGGATGTGTGTGTGTGGGGTGTGAATGCTCGCCTGGACACTCACGGGTGTTGGTGGGGGGACGCTTGCCTGAACACTCACTGGTGTGTGGGTGGGGGATGCTCACCTGGATACTCATGGGTGTGTGTGGGTGTGGACACTCGCCTGGACATTCACGGGTGTGTGTGTGTGTGTAGGGGGGACGCTCGCCTGCACAGTCTCGTGTGTGTGTGGCGGCACTCGCTTTGACACTCACAGGTGTGTGTGTGTGGTGGGGACGCTTGCCTGGATACTCACAGGTGGGTGTGTGGGTGTGGGTGGGTGGATGCTTGCTTGGACACTCACAGGTGTGTGTTGGGGGGTGGACGCTTGCTTGGATACTCATGGGTGTGTGTGGGTGGGGGAAGCTCACCTGGACACTCATGGGTGTGTGTGTTTGGGTGGACGCTTGTCTGGACACTCAGAGGTGTGTGTGTATGTGGGTGGACACTCACCTGGACACTCACAGGTGTGTGTGTAGGGGGGACGCTGGCGTGCTGGTGTGTGTGTGTTTGTGTGTGTGTGTGGTGGGGACGCTCATGTGCTGGCCTGGACGTGGCGCGGTGGGAGGAGGAAAGGCCCAGGGGAAGTGAACCTCAGGGAAGCAGGAGGAGGGGTAGCGGTAAGGAGAGGGTGAAGGTGGGAGAGGAACCCGGAGCCACTCCTGCGGGAGCCCAGGACAGATTCCGAGCTCGGGGAGGCCCTCCCTGCCCCTGTCCCCACCATCTGCCGGTCCCTCAGCTTCCTCTCGTGCTCACCTGCGTCTCTGTCCTCTGCAGCTTCCCCTGCACTTGCTAGAAGGAGGCCGGATTCCTTTTGCCACTTAGCAGGACTTTTCTGTTGAAACGAGGTGTTCCTTTGTTCGTTCTCTCCTTGGCTGCGATCAGGCAGGGCTACCATCAAAATCATTTTGACCATTGGTGGGCACGTGGCCCAAATAGGCCAACAGGATGCTTATCGTGCAGTTTGCAGCGGGAACACAGTGAGAACAGAGTGACCGAAACACAGTTGGTGTTGATGTGTACACTGCAGCATGGAGACCCTGGGACACCTATTCACCCGTTGCGCCCGGGGGCGTTCCTCCTCCCCACCTGGCTCTCTAGAATTGCCCTCAATTCTGCATCCTCTCTAGGTGCTTCCCATAAGTGTCTTCCTGCCTAACGTGCCTGGTTTCACTGTTTTATTTTGTTGGCTTTGCTGTGAGGCTTGCAGGATTTTGTTCCCCAACCAGGCCTTGAACCCAGGCCAGGAGCCCAGGCCACATCTGTGAAAGCCGGAGTCCTCACCACTAGATCTCTGGGGAACTCCCAGGGACCCACTGTTAATTGCTGAAGGGGCAACAGGAACCTTGACTGAGTCCTGACCAGTTTGGGAACACCTCCCCACCCCTTCCATCTCTTTCTCTTTGCTCCCCTTCACCTTGCATTTCTAACTGTAAACTTGTTCTGAAATGAAGAGAGTCCTCTGAGAGCAGGCCCAAGAGCTTGTTCTGGGTCATGTGGGGACCCCCTCCTCAAAGTGGGGGCTTGTCTCATTCCCCCAGCAGGAAGAGCTGCCCTAGAACAGACACTGGGCCATGCTTCAGGCCTGGGTGTGCAACTTTTATGAACCCTGACCCCAGGCGTTGGGGTGCCCCAAGCCTCTACCTCTAGGGCAGGCACCCCCAGCACCTGCTGCCTGGCATCTTGATGTGCTTCCCATGGACAGAGCAGCCTTCTCATGCTTGCCCCATGCAAAGGTCACCAGCAGGAGCAGTGCTCCTCTTCTGCCACTGGCACCCGACCTGGGTGGGGCCCAGCAGAGCCCCACCCAGCACACCATTCTTGGGGAGCACATTGAAGGAGGAGGCCGTTGCTGACAGTCTTTGGTTTTCACTTTCCCAGTGAAGATTAATTTCTCACCCTATTCTGTGAGACACACTGGAGTCCACTCTGAAGCCCGAGGCTTCACTACCCTTGTTTTCAGATGCTGTTCCAGCATGGTTCTTGCTGTCCTTTGTCTTAAAAGTGTCTTGGTTTGGACGGTAAGTTACAGCCATTCCACTCAAAAGGGGCACAACACAGATGAGACAATGCCCTGCTGGAATTCCCTCATGGTTCCCAGTGCAAACGTGCTGCATTAAATCTCATCTATGTGCGTGAGTCCAGTGCTAACTTAACAGTTACCTCTAAAAATGTAACAGTGATAGCAGTTCTGTTGAGTTAGACATGTGAGAATGTCATTTCTAAAAAGTGCTGCCTGCCACCTGGACTTGAGCGTTTACAGAAGCAAAATCACCCTGCAGCATTTGCATCGTGGTAGAAGGCTATGATTGTGATCGGGTGCCCCTGACCTTGTATGTTGAGGGTGGCAGTTTATCTCACTTCTTCCCACACCTACAAGCAGGGCAGGAATGGGGTGAATATTGTAGTTGTTTTTAAAGAGAACTAGGGATACACTGAAGACTGTCCTCTACCGAAGGGCGAAGGGAACAGTCAACAGAGTGAAAATACAACCTGCTGAGTGGCAGAAAATATCTGTGCATCATATGTCTGTTAAGGGGTCACTTTCCAAAACATGAAAGGAACTCCTACAGCTCAACACTAGAGAAACTGACAGCCTGATTTTAAAAAGGAGAAGACTTGAGTAGACATTTCTCCAAAGAAGACATGAAAAAGGCCAACTGGTAATATGGAAAAGGGCAGGATGTCTCTAGGCATCAGAGAAGTGCAAATCAAAGCCATAATGAGATACCACCTCGTACCTGTCAGGATACCTGTTATCAAAAAAGTAAAAAGTGTCAGCAAGGATGTGGAGAAATTGAAACCATTAGACACTGTTGGTGGGAATGTAAAATGGTGCCACTACTATGAAAAACAGTATGGAGATTCCCCAAGAAGTTAAAAATGAAACTTCCATATGATGCAGCAGTTCCACTTCTGGGTATTCATCCAAAAGAATCAAAACCAGGATATCAAGAGACACTTGTACATTCGTGTTCATGGAGGCACCATTCCCAAGTGGAAGCACCCAAATATCATAGGGAATTTCTGCATCAGTGCAAACCAGTGAGTGAACACACTGCTGATCCGGGGGAATTCCCCATTGGTGCAGACCAGTGAGTGATCATGCTGCTGACCCAGCGGGATTCCCACATCGCGCAAACCAGCGAGTGAACACACTGCTGACCCAGGGCTCTTCTCCAGAGGGCACACTGAACACACTGACCTGCTAGGTAGATATCACTTGAAAACAAAGATTTCTGATCATTCCCTGTCCTAAGGGAAACATCGGCTAAACTCTGTGGGTAAAAAACACCATTCATGTTCATCAGTAGGTGCTGTTCAAACACCAGGTGGTCATAGCAGGTCTGTAAAAGCTGCAGCCTTGGAACTTCTCCAGTGTTAGTGATCATCTTTTGCTTCTTGGTGGAAGCACTTCATACCTTGAAAGTATATTCTGGCCTTTCTCACTAATCAAGGATTGAAGAAAGGATCAATGATGGTTGGCTGGGTTGGTGGACGTCCCCAGCATCTGTACCCTTTTCATGCAGCTGGGGCCTATCTATGAACCAGGAGTTACCTGCCACCTCCACAGAGATGGCTGAGGCCACATCTCCTTCCCTTCACCAGGAAGACCCTGTGCCTCAGTGGCAGAACCAGGCTTAGAACCTAGTTGTCAGGCCCCCTTTATTTCCTACATTGTATTGTTTTGAGATGATCGCTGGTGCAGTGAATCAGAAGTCCTGAATTAAAAATCACTTATGGGTATCTTTGAGAAGATTTAGGGTAAGGCTAAAAAAAGCAGTAAAGCACAGTTCTGGATATATTTTCTAAGAAGTCATCAAGGGATGATTCTTTAACCTGACAAAAATAGGTTCATCTCAACCACAGAACCAGTATAAACTTGGTTATTATTTTAGGTTCTATAACTGAAAAATCCAAGACAAGAATCCAAGCCCCAAACCAAAAAACTTAATGAGAAATAAGCTTAAAGAATTGACAAAATCCATGCAAGGGGTGTTTTTAAATACTCCTGAGGGATACAAAAGACAGTTCAGCAGACTGAAAGTTGTGCCATGGTCTTGGGTAGAAAGACCCAATGTCTGTGTGCATCCAGCCCAGATCTCCCTCTCAGGACTAAGGCACTTACTTCTTGAGCTTCTAGGAGTGTTGTCCTCAGAAGCTGCCCTTGGCCTCACCCGAGAGTAGCTCTCTCCTTGAGGACAGCTGTCCTTGCCAGTGAGTGGCTGATCTCGGGTATAAGGGCTAAGCCATACTTGCCTCATTCGAGCGTGTCTCTGAAGGGCTATCCCAGCTTCAGAGCTCGCCGTGGGATGGCTGAGCTCTCTGCAGCAGTTCAGCTGTCTTTGTGCAGTCTGTTCTATCTGTTGATCTGAGAGGAGTCCATCACTCTCTCAAAGATGCTGATCCAAAGAACAGAACAGTTCAGTCGCTCAGTTGTGTCCGACTCCCCACGACCCCATGAACCACAGCACGCCAGGCCTCCCTGTCCCTCACCAACTCCCAGATTTCACCCAAACTCATGTCCATCGAGTTGATGATACCATCCAGCCACCTCATCCTCTGTCGTCCCCTTCTCCTCCTGCCCCCAATCTCTCCCAGCATCAGGATCTTTTCCAATGAGTCAACTCTTCGCATGAAGTGGCCAAAGTATTGGAGTTTCAACTTCAGCATAAGTCCTTCCAATGAACACCCAGGACTGATGTCCTTTAGGATGGACTGGTTGGATCTCCTTGCAGTCTAAGGGACTCAAGAGTCTTCTCCAACACCACAGTTCAAAAGCATCAATTCTTTGGCGCTCAGCTTTCTTCACAGTCCAACTCTCATATCCATACATGACCACTGGAAAAACCATAGCCTTGACTAGACGGACCTTTGTTGGCAAAGTAATGTCTCTGCTTTTCAATATGCTATCTAGGTTGGTCATAACTTTTCTTCCAAGGAGTAAGTGTCTTTTAATTTCATGGCTGCAATCACCATCTGCAGTGATTTTGGAGCCCCCAAAAATAAAGTCTGTCACTGTTTCCATTGTTTCCCCACCTATTTGCCATGAAGTGATGGGACCAGATGCCATGATCTTTGTTTTCAGAATGTTGAGCTTTAAGCCAACTTTTTCACTCTCCTCTTTCACTTTCATCAAGAGGCTTTTTAGTTCCTCTTTACTTTCTGCCATAAGGGTGGTGTCATCTGCATATCTGAGGTTATTGATATTTCTCCCTTCAAACTTGATTCCAGCTTTTGCTTCTTCTAGCCCAGTGTTTCTCATAACGTACTCTGCATATAAATTAAATAAGCAGGGTGACAATATGCAGCCTTGGCATACTCCTTTTCCTGTTTGGAACCAGTCTGTTGCTCCATGTCCAGTTCTAACTGTTGCTTCCTGACCTGCATATAGGTTTCTCAAGAGGCAGGTCAGGTGGTCTGGTATTCCCATCTCTTTCAGAATTTTCCACAGTTTATTGTGATCCACACAGTCAAAGGCTTTGGCATGGTCAATAAAGCAGAAATAGATGTTTTTCTGGAACTCTCTTGCTTTTTCCATGATCCAGCAGATGTTGGCAATTTGATCTCTGGTTCCTCTGCCTTTTCTAAAACCAGCTTGAACATCTGGAAGTTCACGGTTCACATATTGCTGAAGCCTGTCTTGGAGAATTTTCAGCATTACTTTACTAGCATGTGAGATGCGTGCAATTGTGCGGTAGTTTGCGCATTCTTTCGCATTGCCTTTCTGTGGGATTGGAATGAAAACTGACCTTTTCCAGTCCTGTGGCCACTGCTGTTTTCCAAATTTGCTGGCATATTGAGTGCAGCATTTTCACAGCATCATCTTTCAGGATTTGAAATAGCTCAACTGGAATTCCATCACCTCCACTACCCTGAAATTTTTTCCCATTCAGATCTTCATCTCAGAATGTTCCCTGGGGAAACTGGATTACACAATGTCGTCCGGTTTTATGTAATTTCTCCCTAACAATTTATAAAGTAATCACAGTAATCATAATTTTGAGATTAATGAAAGATGGTTGCAAGAAGTGTCCTATGCCAAACTTAAAGCCATTTATGGTTAAATTAGACCAATGGAATCGATCAATAGAGCATAAGGGAAAATTCAGACTAGACCCACATTCATTCATATAGAAACTTAGTGTAAAAAAAATGCCATCTCAAATTAGCGGGGAGAGTAGATTGTTCAATAAATGGTGTGTTATATGTGTTAGCTTTCTGTTGCTGCAGAGCAGCTCATCCCTGAAGTTTGTGTCTTAAAACACCATGGTACATGGGCAGTAAGTATCTCGCATGAATTCTTGGGTCAAGAATTCGCTGGTGACTCAGCTGAGTGGTTCTGGCTTAATGTCTCCTCTGAGGCTCAGTGCAGCTCTTGGCTGGGGCTTCAACTGAAGGCTGGGGCTGGGACATTTGTTTCCATGGTGCTTGTCCACACGTGTGTGTGTTGAATGCTGGCCATCAACTGGAGACCTCAGTTCCTCCCCATGTGACTTCTCCACAAGGCTGCTTGAGTGTCCTCACAGCGTGGCATCTTGTGCCCCCAGAGCAATACCCAAGAGAGAGCTATGCAGAAGCTGCAGTCTCCTCCATGACCTGGTCTCAGAGGCCATAAACCTTCACTTCTGCCACATTATCTTACTTAAAAGTGAGTCTTTAAGTCTGATCTTCACTCAAGGTGAAAGAAATTAGCCTCACCCTTTGAAGGGAGGAGGGTCAAAGAATTTAAAACAACCACAGTGGCTGCAGTGGCGCACATAGCGTGGCCAAGAGGAGCTACCCACCGCCGCCCCGAGAGGAGCTACCCCCCCGCCAAGGCCAGGGGCGGCGGTCTGGAGGAGCTACTCCACGCCTGAGGCCAGGGGCGGCGGCCAGGAGGAGCTACTCCACGCCTGAGGCCAGGGGCGGCGGCCAGGAGGAGCTACCCCATGTCCAAGGAGCAGTGGCTGCGTGGGCACGGGAGGGCCTAGAGGAGCTATTCCACATTCAAGGTCAGGAGGGGTGGTGGTGAGGAGATAGCCCTCATCCAAGGTAAGGAGCAGCAGCTGCGCTTTGCTGGAGCAGCCGTGAAGAGATACCCCACGTCCAAGGTAAGAGAAACCCAAGTAAGACGGTAGGTGTTGCAAGAGGGCATCAGAGGGCAGACACACTGAAACCATACTCACAGAAAACTAGTTAATCTAATCACACTAGGACCACAGCCTTGTCTAATTCAATGAAACTAAGCCATGCCCGTGGCGCCACCTAAGACAGGCGGGTCATGGTGGAGAGGTCTGACAGAATGTGGTCCACTGGAGAAGGGAATGGCAAACCACTTCAGTATTCTTGCCTTGAGAACCCCATGAACAGTATGAAAAGGCAAAATGATAGCATATTGAAAGAGGAACTCCCCAGGTCAGTAGGTGTCCAATATGCTACTGGAGATCAGTGGAGAAATAACTCCAGAAAGAATGAAGGGATGGAGCCAAAGCAAAAACAATACCCAGTTGTGGATGTGACTGGTGATAGAAGCAAGGTCCAATGCTGTAAAGAGCAATATTGCATAGGAACCTGGAATGTCAGGTCCATGAATCAAGGCAAATTGGAAGTGGTCAAACAGAAGATGGCAAGAGTGAACATTGACCTTCTAGGAATCAGCGAACTAAAATGGACTGGAATGGGTGAATTTAACTCAGATGACCATTATATCTACTACTGTGGGCAGGAATCCCTTAGAAGAAATGGAGTAGCCATCATGGTCAACAAAAGAGTCCAAAATGCAGTACTTGGATGCAATCTCAAAAATGACAGAATGATCTCTGTTCATTTCCAAGACAAACCATTCAATATTACAGTAATCCAAGTCTGTTCCCCAACCAATAATGCTGAAGAAGCTGAAGTTGAACAGTTCTATGAAGACCTACAAGACCTTTTAGAACTAACACCCAAAAAAGATGTCCTTTTCATTATAGGGGACTAGAATGCAAAAGTAGGAAGTCAAGAAACACCTAGAGTAACAGGCAAATTTGACCTTGGAATATGGAATGAAGCAGGGCAAAGACTAATAGAGTTTTGTCAAGAAAATGCACTGGTCATAGCAAACACACTTTTCCAACAACACAAGAGAAGACTCTACACGTGGACATCGCCAGATGGTCAACACCGAAAGCAGATTGATTATATTCTTTGCAGCCAAAGATGGAGAAGCTCTATACAGTCAACAAAAACAAGACCAGGAGCTGACTGTGGCTCAGATCATGAACTCCTTATTGCCAAATTCAGACTTGAATTGAAGAAAGTAGGGAAAACCACTAGACCATTCAGGTATGACCTAAATCAAATCCCTTATG
Source organism: Bubalus bubalis (assembly GCF_019923935.1). Taxonomy (NCBI): domain Eukaryota; kingdom Metazoa; phylum Chordata; class Mammalia; order Artiodactyla; family Bovidae; genus Bubalus; species Bubalus bubalis. The sequence continues at coordinate 116,480,573 of NC_059164.1, read as the reverse complement.
ATTATACAGTGGAAGTGAGAAATAGATTTAAGGGACTAGATCTGATAGATAGAGTGCCTGATGAACTATGGAATGAGGTTCGTGACTGTATAGGAGACAGGGATCAAGACCATCCCCATGGAAAAGAAATGCAAAAACGCAAAATGTCTGGCTGAGGAGGCCTTACAAATAGTTGTGAAGAGAAGAGAAGAGAAGTGAAAAGCAAGGGAGAAAAGGAAAGATATAAGCATCTGAATGCAGAGTTCCAAAGAATAGCAAGAAGAGATAAGAAAGCCTTCTTCAGTGATCAATGCACAGAAATAGAGGCAAACAACAGAATGGGAAAGACTAGAGATCTCTTCAAGAAAATTAGAGATACCGAGGGGACATTTCATGCAAAGATGGGCTCGATAAAGGACAGAAATGGTATGGACCTAACAGAAGCAGAAGATATTAAGAGGTGGCAGGAATACACAGAAGAACTGTACAAAAAAAGATCTTCATGACTAAGATAATCACGATGGTGTGATCACTCACCTAGAGCCAGACATCCTGGAATGTGAAGTCAAGTGGGCCTTAGAAAGCATCACTACGAACAAAGCTAGTGGAGGTGATCGAATTCCAGTTGAGCTATTTCAAATCCTGAAAGATGATGCTGTGAAAGTGCTGCACTCAATATGCCAGCAAATTTGGAAAACTCAGCAGTGGCCACAGGACTGGAAAAGGTTAGTTTTCTTTCCAATCCGAAAGGCAGGCAATGCCAAAGAATGCTCAAACTACCACACAATTGCACGCATCTCACACGCTAGTAAAGTAATGCTTAAAATTCTCCAAGACAGGCTTCAGCAATATGTGAACCGTGAACTTCCAGATGTTCAAGCTGGTTTTAGAAAAGGCAGAGGAACCAGAGATCAAATTGCCAACATCTGCTGGATCATGGAAAAAGCAAGAGAGTTCCAGAAAAACATCTATTTCTGCTTTATTGACCATGCCAAAGCCTTTGACTGTGTGGATCACCATAAACTGTGGGAAATTCTGAAAGAGATGGGAATACCAGACCACCTGACCTGCCTCTTGAGAAACCTATATGCAGGTCAGGAAGCAACAGTTAGAACTGGACATGGAGCAACAGACTGGTTCCAAACAGGAAAAGGAGTATGCCAAGGCTGCATATTGTCACCCTGCTTATTTAACTTATATGCAGAGTACATCATGAGAAACACTGGGCTGGAAGAAGCACAAGCTGGAATCAAGATTGCCGGGAGAAATATCAATAACCTCAGATATGCAGATGACACCACCCTTATGGCAGAAAGTAAAGAGGAATTAAAAAGCCTCTTGATGAAAGTGAAAGTGGAGAATGAAAAAGTTGGCTTAAAGCTCAACATTCAGAAAACTAAGATCATGGCATCTGGTCCCATCACTTCATGGCAAATAGGTGGGGAAACAACGGAAACAGTGTCTGACTTTATTTTTGGGGCTCCAAAATTACTGCAGATGGTGACTGCAGCTGTGAAATTAAAAGACGCTTACTCCTTGGAAAGTTATGACCAACCTAGACAGCATATTAAAAAGCAGAGACAATACTTTGTCAACAAAGATCCATCTAGTCAAGGCTATGGTTTTTCCAGTGGTCGTGTATAGATGTGAGAGTTGGACTGTGAAGAAGGCTGAGCGCCAAAGAATTGATGCTTTTGAACTGTGGTGTTGGATAAGACTCCTGAGAGTCCCTTGGACTGCAAGGAGATCCAACCAGTCCATTCTGAAGGAGATCAGCCCTGGGATTTCTTTGGAAGGAATGCTAAAGCTGAAACTCCAGTACTTTGGCCACCTCATGCGAAGAGTTGACTCATTGGAAAAGACTCTGATGCTGGGAGGGATTGGGGGCAGGGGCAGAAGGGGACGCCAGAGGATGAGCTGGCTGGATGGCATCACTGACTCGATGGACGTGAGTTTGAGTGAACTCCGGGAGTTGGTGGTGGACAGGGAGGCCTGGCATGCTGTGATTCATGGGGTCACAAAGAGTGGGACACGACTGAGCAACTGAACTGAACTGACAGTGGGAAAATGGATCAATAGCTGTTGAACAATTGACACCAGGATAAATTCCAAATGGATTAGAAACCTAGAGGCAAGAATGATAGACCCCCTAAGTACCAGGAGAATCAGCGGGAGAGTTCTTTCCTGGTCTCAAGTTGCAAGGCCTAAGAACATAAAACATAGAAGCTGTGAAATTAATATGACCGCTTATGGTGCTTTTGCCATACAGAAATTTGTGTATTTGTATACAGTCAAAGTATCAGGTGGGAAGAGCCCTTGGCTAATAACATCCCAGAAAAGGGGTTGATTTTCATAGTATATGAAGAGTGTCCACAAGTTGCTGTAAAGACTCATGTCTCTACAGGAAAGTGAGAAAATGAGGAAATAAAGAAGGCTCATAAAATTGGAAAACATGCTCAACTTAAGACAGCAAATGCAAATAGAACTATTTTCTGATTCCATTTTTTACCCTCAATATTAGCACAGATTTGAATATTTGATAACATTGATTAAAGTAGGGAAAGAGGTGCCTGCTTGTCATCTGTAAATAGATACAGCTGTGGAGGTCAAGCTAGTAATGCTTATTAAAACTCATACTCCTTGACCAAATAATTCTCCTAGGAATTGTAGATGATTTATTGTATATATGGGCTTCCCTGGTGGCACAGGCAGTAGAGAACCTGCCTGCAATGTGGGAGACCTGGGTTCGATCTCTGGGTCAGGAAGATCCCCTGGAGAAGGAAATGGCAACCCACTCCAGTATTCTTGCCTGGAGAATTCCATGGACTATACAGTCCATGGGGTCACAAAGAGTTGGACACGACTGAGTGACTTGCACTATTGTATAAATATCCACCAGAAGAATGAATGACATGTAATACAGAGCCCCTGCACCCCCCCTCCACCCCCAGTGCATGCATGTGTGCATTGCTCACACACACACACACACACACAGATGGAATTCCTCTCATGCTGATGTGGAAAGAACACCACAATATATTAAAAAGGGGAGAAAGGTAGATGTCAGTATAAATTTACCATTTTTGTTGTGTATGTGTAAAGGATATTTTTACCTGCTAAGAGTGTGAAATTCTAGGTATGTGTTCACTTACCAAGTCAGCCTGATTATATTGAGACGTATCCCTGTCCACTTCTCATGTGTAAATCACCATTCATATTCTGTGTCGCCTGTATTTCTGGACAAGTAGATTGTCATAAGAATTGTTTAAGAGGCATTACCCCTCCCACTTGAGGCCCACAAAACTCACTTCAGGACAAAGATTTAATTAAGAAATGTGTTTTTATCTGTATCATTAATGTTCAGACGTTGCTACAGCGCCAGATGCAGCAGTGGGCTCCATAGAAGCCAGTTAGATGGTATGTAAAAGAGCAGATGCTCCTGAACAGAGGAAAGGGCAGAAAATGAAAAAGCAGTGATGCAGGTGGCTCCTGAATTGTGCCTGGGGAGTTTGCATGAGCCATCGGGCAAAAAACAAAAGCCCCAGCAGGTGCTGCTGTCTGCCCAAGCTTGGGCTCCTGGAACCTGGACAGATGTGTGCAAACTTCACAGATGCTGGAACGGGAGCCATGATTCTCTCCCTCGTTTTCCTGGCAGGGCTAATATTCAGCCTCATGTCGTTATTGGACCCAGATAAAACATCTCTCGTCTGAACCCTGAGAACGGTGGCCCAGGCTCAGAACTGTCCTGAAAGTTGGGAAGAGGCATTTGCTCTGGAGCGTGCCATTGGAGACTGATGTTGGTTAGTCCTGAAAAGCTGGCCTGGGGGCTTTCTCTCCCCTGTGTTGTGATGGAGCACAGGTTGACTCAGAGAAAGGCTGAGACTCAGTAGAGGCCAGCAGAGGATGAGGGGGGTCCCTGGTGCCACAGCTGGAGCTCTCTGGGGACAGACTCTGCGATGGAGGTGACCGTGCAGGGCAATCCCTGGGATGTGCCCTTGGGTGCATCCTTGCAGGGGAGCAAGGGAAGCCGGGCTGGGCAGAGGGACAAGGGGACCTAAAGGCGGTCCCCACAGAGGTTCAGCAAAAAAAAAAAAAAAAGCCTTGTCCTGGAGTCGGTAGCGTTTCCACAGAGCGCACACTCATGAAGTTGGAGAATTGCCAGTGAAGTCTGTTGAGTTGAGCTACTGGAGCAGGTCCCGAGGCATGTGCGTCCTCCTTGCCCTCACTGTGATGGAGGATGGCACCTTTCCTTAAGAGAAAGGGAGCTAGCTTTTGTCAGTTTTGCCAGCACCAGGAGGATGCCCCTCTGGAATTTTAATTGCTCCCTCAGGAGTGAGCAGCAGCTCCCAGAAATGTCACTGAGTCCTAAATGGCCACAGGAATAACTGATATTGTCAATTTCCCTTCCAGTGGTGAGAGAAGCCCTTTATTCTTTAGGAGAAAGCAAAAATAGACTGGTTTCACAGACTGAGCACAGAGAGAAGGCACACCGAAGACTGAATAATTATAAATGCAGTCGTCAGTCCCTCACTAAACGTGGCACTGGATTAAGAATTTGTACCGTGAATCCAGAGCTCTGGTTACTGTGGTAGTATAAACACCAGCAGACTGGACGGGTTGATAGTCGCACTGAATTGGGCATCAGGTTGTGCATGATTAGAGGACGAGGTGGTCAGTGTGGAATCTCACAGCTACAAACAAACAGAACCTTCTAGACTGAGTCTCTGTATGCACGCAGAAATAAGGTGATCACTCCATGAAAAGGTCACAAAGATAACCCGAGGTACCAGGTGCTGCCCACCTGCCCCCTCCCCCACGCTGGTTTTGCAGGGCGCAGCTTCCTGGGTGTGGAGGTGTGCCCCTGCTCTTTCAGCCTGATGTCCAGGTGCTCACCTTCCTCCACGTCTAGCCGCTGCTTGGATCAGTGGCTCCTCTGGCTCCAGAGCTATTTCCCAGCTTCCTCTGCGTCTCCGTGGTCACAGAACAGCAGCCCAGCCCAGATCTCCCATGCTCACTGCCCTGTTTCCTTTCTGCAGGGTGGAGCCAGATCCCACCACGCCTGCCTCATAATTCTGAAATGAGAGCCTGCAGGGGAACTGTAACATATTTTGCAATTGTAAAGCAATGTTAATGTCATGTCATCGTCTTATAAATCAGTTCTTCACAAATTCAGGCTGGGGACTTGGAACCTGGGCAGCGAACTCGTTTGTAGGGAATTGGAGGAAACCCATCTGGATGGCGCAACTCACATACTGTGACCAGAGAACAGCATGTGACACGAGACGGTGGCCCAGGTCAGTAGCCTTGCCCTCAGGTCTAATGAAGGAGTTGTTCAGTGATGACAGCTTCAGAACCTGCAGGAGCCGCAGCCAAACCCATGCTCGTTGCCTCAAGGGAAAAATGTGTTTGTGCTGAAAGCAGACAGCGCCCCTGAGTCTTCCATGCTTGACTCCAGAGGCCTGATTCCACAGGCATTGGGCATGAACAGGTTGTCTTTGCCAGAACTTTAGCACGAAACTGCCCCACCCCAAGACTAGAAAAATTTTTCCATGATGGGGATGGGGTTGGGGGAGACTACAAATGTATGGGGTAGAAATGGAAGGAATTTACCTGTCAGGTTCCTGCTAAGCCCCGAGTGGGGGCACACAGCAGGCCTGTTAGTGGTCAGGGGTGCGTCCGTCTGGCTGCAAGCGAGAACTTCCTGGGAGCAGCTTTATAAGAGTGAGTATACAAGCTGTTGGACATACGCACATGATGGCATGTCCATATGCAAAAATAAGCTCAATGGTACCTCATATGATATAAAAAAACAACTAAAAATAGATCAAAAACCTATATATAAGAGCTGAAATTATGAAAATCAGAATAAAACGGTTTTATCTTTATGACCTTAAATTTCTTGATGGATTCTTAGATGTGACACAGAAGAACAAATGATGGAAGCAAAAATAGATAAATTGGACTTCATTAACATTAAAAGCTTTTGTGTAGCAAATGACGTTATCAAGGAAGTGAAAAGACAACCAGCAGATTGGGAGGAAATATTTGCAGATCATATGTCTGAAAAGGGTCAAGTGTATAGAATTTATAAACAACTGTTACATCTCACAATAAAAAGACCGTTTTCCCATTGAACAGACATTTCTCCAAAGAAGATGTGCAGGTGGCCAGTAAGCACGTGGAAGGATGCCCCACGCCCTGAGGCATTAGAGAAATGTTAGTCAAAACCACAGTGGGTGTGAGGTTCCATTTTGCATCTACTGGGTTGGCAAGAATAACAAGAAACAAAACAGAAAGTACTGGTAAGGATGTGGAGAAACAGGAGCCCTTACATGTAGCTACTGAGACTGTAAACCAGTCCATCCTTATAGAAATGGTTTAGCTGTTTCTCAGGAAGTTAAACAAGATTACCATATGATTCAGCAGTTCCACTGCTGTGTATATACTCCAAAGAACTGGAAATGGGGACTCCGACAAATACCTGTTACTGGATGTTCAAAGCAACACTATTCCCAGTGCCCCAAAGATGGAAACAACCCAAGTGGCCATCAGCAGACAAATGGATGAACAAATTACGGTGTCCACAGACGCTGGAATATTATTCAGCCACACGAAGAATGAAGTATGGATACATGGTCCAATGGGGATGAACCTCAAAAACCTTATGCTGAAAGTGAAAGAAGCTAGGCAAAAGAGTCAAAGTCATATACTGTATAATTCCGTTTGTAAGGAATGTGCAGAACAGGTAAATCCATAGAAGCCAAAAGCAGGTTGGTTGCTGTGGGGAGGGAAAATGGCAGTTCACCACTTGATGAGTACAGGGTTTTATTTTGGGGAGATGAAAATGTTTTGAAATTATATGAGGGTGATTCTTACACTCGGTGTTGCTAAGTTGTTTGCTTTAGCTAATTTTGTGTTATGTGAATTTCATCTCAATAAAAACAAGTTCACCCTCAAGACCAGTTGAACTCAGAGGAACAGGGTCAGGCATCAGTATTTTTATTTTTTTTAAGTTCTCCAGGCAACAAGAACTTGTAGTTGCGGCTAAGACCTGCAGATCTAGATGGAAACAAATGTTGCTGCCCATATTCCAGGGATGCCACCGGAGGGGGAAGGGCTGCTGCACTCCCAGGGCACGCTGTCTCACTGATCACCACGGGGGCCCTGGCTGCGGCCACCCTGGCAGGCTCCTTCCCCTTCTTATGCGCTGGCTAAGATTCTAGAGCTGCACTGTAGCTTGGCAGTCGAAGGGCGCCACCCACCTAGAGGAAAAAGGAATTTAACTGCAATGAAAGTGATAATTTGAGCAAGCTCAAGTTTGTGGGTTGACCTTAAGTGCTGTATGTCCTTGTATGTTTTATTTCTACACACGCTTCCTTACACTGTAAGGTTCTGCAGGGTGTTGCTGAGGGGAATGGAAGTCAGCTGCCATTCAGTTAACATGTGTATTGAGCATCTACTGAATGCTGGACAGATACTGTTCCAAACACGAGTTAAAACAGCTCGCAGATGATCGCCTTTTTACACTCTAGTGGGCACGCGCCTGGGACCTTTGTCCGTATTCTGATTGCCTGCAGCCCATGTGACCACCATGTGTTTAGTTGAAGGAGTCTCTGTCCTACCTTCGGTTTCCCTCTGGTAGATGAGATAACCTCAAGGTTACTGTTTAATTGCCCTGCCAGCCTTTAACCATCTTGTGACACTTTTGTGTAATAATCTCTAAAACAGCCCTCCAGAGTAAGGTTGGCAAACTTTTGCTAAAGAGCCAGATTAGTAAATATTAAAGCCTTCATGGATAGAGAGGCAAAACTGAGGGTATTGGGGTGGTACTTAGAGGATCCTGTAAAATGTGAACATTTACAAATGTAAAAGCCATTGTTGGCTCATAGCCCTGTGACAAGCAATGGGCTCTGGAGGGTCTTCTTGCCAGAAAGTGGATGTGGCAGCTTAAATAACAGCCTCCAGCCCTACTCTAACCTTTGTCTTAGAACAAGTTTGGGGTTCCTGTAGCAGGCCTGGCTGCCACAGGAAAGCAGTTAATAATTCCTTGTTGGGAAGGGTGGGGCCTGCACATGTTACCAGCCTCCCTGGACTCTGCCCACTAGATGTCAGTAGAGCTCCCCTTCCCCCCACCAGCCCCCATTTTTAACAACAACCGAGACCTGTCTCCAGGCACCCCACAAATTCCCTAGGGCAGAATTCCCTGATGGAGTCGTAGAGATTCAGAGTGCAGGCTTCTGTAGGTTTTTTCCAGAAAGTATTACTCAGTATTTCTTAAAACTTATTTGGCTGTAGATACGGAGCACATATGTTCACATAGTAGCTATTAACATCCCTTGGAATTAGCGTTTTATGAAACACCTTGAAAAGGGCTTCTTGGGCTTTCCTGGTGGCGCAGTTGGTAAAGAGTCTGCTTGCAATGCAGGAGACCCAAGTTCGATCCCTGCGTTGGGAAGATCCCCTGGAGAAGGAAATGGCAACCCACTCCAGTATTCCTGCCTGGAGAATCCCATGGACAGAGGAGCCTGGTGGGCTACAGTCCTTGGGGTTGCAGGAGTCGGACATGACTGAGCAACTAAACCTACCTACCTATCCCCATCCATAAGGGTTATGGCGGAGGGCCATATGGCTGGTGCACAATACTGCCAAGTGTTACTTGGAAAGAAGGCAGCAGAGGACTTTCCTGAAGCAGGTGCAGTGAGGGGCATGGCTCATCTCCCCAAGCTTGCTTACCTTCAGACCTGGGAATTCTCTACTCCTGCGGGTGAGTGTGAAAGAGTAGGTGTGTCCGGAGACTGGGCACGTTGATGTTGGGATGGTTTTCATTCTCTTCCCGAGGTGGAAGACTGTAGGAGGAAGTCCTGTCTGTGTCCTTCTGGGACCCCCATCCCCCACGCAGCACCCAGATGCTCTCCCCTAACCACAAACCCCTTGGGAACACTTTTCTTTTCCTTTTTCTACTTCTGAGGCTTCAGCTGGTGTCTTAGAGGCCATATTTCACTGTAGAAAAATGTGGGGTGATTCCCCTTCCCATCCCAAATGCCAAGAACAGCCTCGAATCTGCTAAGCGGAACACGGCTGAAGGTGTTTGTTAGCAGCATCTTATCCCGATGAAAGCCTGCACATGGACTCACATGCCCACATGTCTCAGCTGGACTTCATGTGAAGTGTCAGAACCTGCTTTTCTGCTGTAGATCTTGGGCCCAGGCAGGAAGAGCTGTGGGGTTGACAAGTTGTTTTACTCCATACAAATGTACTGTTTCTGCCCTACACAGGGCATCAGAGAAACCAGATGTATCCCCTTGAATATTTATGGTCGCACAGCTTCTTCCATGAATAATTCATCCCACACAGCACTGTCTACCCATCAGCAAGGCTGCCCAGGCGAGGAGCAGGAACAGAAAGGCTCATTCCTCCCCTCCCTGGAAGTCCCAGCGCCTGAAGCAGACAGATGGGGAGCCACACGCCTTGCTTGGATCACCCTGTGACAGATAATAAAACACACTTTGTTGGAATTTTCTACAACAAGCCTTTATTACTTTAATAAATCACGGAGGGCAATCATCAGGAAAAGAGCTGTGCTTTTCCAGCCAGACTTCTAAGAGGAACATTTGGCTTCTTTTGTTATTATGGGGCCAAATATTGTTGCTAAATTAGTCTGTTTTGAATACTAAGGAAGCTTTCTCCCTCCTAGAAGTGAGCTCTGTCTCTGGCTGAAAAGCTCTCAAAATTACACCTTTGTTTTTAATTTGAATTATAATCACTGCTGGAGTGTTAGAAGATATTTTAAAAGTTAGGATAAAAAAGTCACTGGTAATCCTAACACCTGGAGGAAAAATATCCTTTATGTCTTGCTCTATGACTTTCTAGGATGTACAACCTTACATATATAAATGTGTACTTAAAAGTAGTGTTAATATTATATTGTTGATTCTTATAAATATCGTTCAGTAGAAATATATTGTCCTCACTTCCTGTAATTTACACAGACACAGTATAGGGACTCCATGGCCTTCCATTGTATATATTTTTCTGTGAGATTTTGTCAGATTCCCTGCTGATTAATAGTCATGTTGGTCCTAGTGTTTTCCTATTGTTAAAATGTTGCCATGTCTTGCGAGGACTTCCTTTCATCCCCTACCCCATCGTGATAGGGGAATGTCTGTGTCCACAGATGTAACCTTGTCCCGCTTCACTCCAGTGAATGTGGACCAGCAGGTTATGGTGTTTTGATCACTACACCTGAATTTTGTAGTTTTCCCCCCACTGGGAGACCCAGAAGCAGAAGCAGTAAGAAGGACCACAGGATAACCAGGCCCAGGCCAACTCCCTGTGGGCTTGGTGTCCTGTTCAAAGAAGTGGTTGGGAAATTAGTCACATGATCACTCTGGGGAGCTCAGCCTCTGTGATGGGATTTTTTGAACTGCGGATGTGAGCACTTTGGATCCTAACCTACAAACACTGGATTTTGATGGTGTAATACGTTTTCCTGGTGTTGAGGGCTTTCCAGATTGTCTTCTTAATGACTTACAACGAAGAGTGTCAGAGCTTTCAGTAACAGACGTGAGTGGAACAGGGCCACAGGCCAGGAGAGGCCTCTGAGCGTGAACCCCACTGGCAGTCCTGCTGTCCTGACTGCTGCTTCCTGCTGCTGCTCTGCGTCCCCTGCTGCCCCCAGTGCGTGCTGACCTCCTGGGTGCCTCAAGGCCAAACCCCCTCCAGTGCGGGCTCATCAAGACTCTTGGAAGACACTGCTTCCCTCCAGTGTTACTGAACTCAGGTCCAGCTGCTTGCCACTCAGAAGCCCATGCTTGAGAGGCAAGTGCTAGTGGAAAGGAAAGGTTGCTTTATTTCAGAGGCTGGCAACTGGAGGAGAAGGCAGACTTGTGCCCGAAGACCAGCTCTGCACTTACAAGCAGTAGGCAAAAGCTGTTAAAAAAAATATATATATATATATATATATATATATAATTTGGCTGTGTCGAGTCTTAGTTGCAGCACCCGGATCTTTGGGCTTCTGTCTAGTTGTTGCATTTGGGCTCCAGCATGCACAGACTCGGAAGCCTTGTGGCATGTGGGATCTTAGTTCTGGGACCAGGGATCAAACCTGTGTCCCCTGCATTGGAAGGTGGAGTCCCAAGGGCAAAAACTTTTAAAGGGGAGTTTTAGGGGTGCACAAGTGGAGGGATGGGGCTACATATGGAAACAGCACAGGCAGCTCTGATAGTCATCTTGAAATTGATCATAGTGGTTTGATCAATGTCATCTTGATTAAATAGTTAATCTTCATTTTCGGGTTGGTTGGTTCCCATTTCTTTGAGTCCATTTCTCAGGACTGTGGCAGCTTATGTCATGGCTATAGTCTGCTCATCATGTGGTTAGCCTCTCCCACTTTGAGGGGTTTCAGTATCTACCAAATAGCTCAGAAGATACAGCTCAGAATATTATGTATAGCCTTGAGGAGGAACTAAAGGTCCTTGACTGTGTTTAATGACCATTATTAGTTGGTCTTGTTTGACTGATTTCCTTTGTTTTTGTATTTTCCCATTTCTCTGCTTACGTTTATTTCTCAACTAAATCTTTTCTGCACTCAAAAGGCAGGCAGAGGACATGAGGATGTGAGAGAGGCCTCACAGCTCCAATTCACCAGTGTAATTCTCTTGAAAATTAGCTCACATCACTGCTTCTAGAGTGTGCTGGCAGTGTGCCTTCAGACGTGGGACTCCCGATGGAGACAAACCCCAACTTGTTTTCACACTTTAGAGGCTTGATCATAAAATAGGCATCTCAGTCAGCAAGTCTCGTCCACCCCTTCCATTCTTTCCCAAAGACTCAACCAAAGACTCTTTCCAGAGAAAAGATCCCCTTCCCTAAGCAAAATTCATTTTCATTTTCCAGAAATACTGCAGACAAATGAAAGGGGAAACCAAGAAATAACTTCCTGTGGAGGTCAGTACTTCTGGGTCAGATTCTCAGCTGGACTTAAGAGCAGTTACTCAAGCACAAGCACCACTTTCTCTGAAATGTCTTCTTTTCGGAATAGAAAGCTTTTCATTGCTTCCTGGGAACTCATCTCCAATGTGGCAGTGGGAAGAACAAGTAGAATATACACATTTTCAAGCATTTCTTAAATATTCAAGCATTTGTTAAATAGAATATTCAAGCATTTGTTGAATAAAACCAAATGGACCTTCAAAAATACTGAGGCAATTTTTCACCCTCACCAACTGGGAATGAGGGTTCTTATAACCATCCCAGCACTGAGCATGGCTCAAAGATGTTACCATTCTTTCAACTTGCTGATTCTTTTATTGGAGTTTCTCTCGTGGCTCAGATGGTAAAGAATCTGCCTGCAGTGCAAGAGATCCGGGTTTGATCCCTGGGTCAGGAAGATCCCCTGGAGGAGGGCATGGCTAGAGACTCCAGTATTCTTACCTGAAGAATTCCATGGATGGAGTTTAGTATATTGAATACTATTTAACAATATGTTTACTATTTTTAGTATACAACATAGTATTGGTGATATGTACCTTTTTTGAGTTACCTCCTTATATTCTCAGCTCAGTTTTCTATTCCGATGTTTCTCTGGTATAAGACACTTAGCTAATGCAAAACCATGACTATCTAATGTCATTATATATATAATGTAATTATATATAATTAAATGAGAAGATAAGGTCAGTTCAGTTCAGTTCAGTCGCTCAGTCATGTCCGACTCTTTGCCACCCCATGAATCGCAGCATGCCAGGCCTCCCTGTCCATCACCAACTCCCAGAGTTCACCCAGACTCACGTCCATCAAATCAGTGATGCCATTCAGCCATCTCATCCTCTGTCGTCCCCTTCTGCTCCTGCCCCCAATCCCTCCCAGCATCAGAGTCTTTTCCAATGAGTCAACTCTTCGCATGAGGTGGCCAAAGGACTGGAGTTTCAGCTTCAGCATCATTCCCTCCAAAGAAATCCCAGGGCTGATCTCCTTCAGAATGGACTGGTTGGATCTCCTTGCAGTCCAAGGGACTCTCAAGAGTCTTCTCCAACACCACAGTTCAAAAGCATCAATTCTTTGGTGCTCAGCCTTCTTCAGAGTCCAACTCTCACATCCATACATGACCACTGGAAAAACCATAGCCTTGACTAGATGAACCTTTGTTGGCAAAGTAATGCCTCTGCTTTTGAAAATGCTATCTAGGTTGGTCATAACTTTCCTTCCAAGGAGAAAGCGTCTTCTAATTTCATGGCTGCAGTCACCATCTGCAGTGATTTTGGAGCCCAGAAAAATAAAGTCTGACACTCTTTCCACTGTTTCCCCATCTATTTCCCATGAAGTGATGGGACTGGATGCCATGATCTTTGTTTTCTGAATGTTGAGCTTTAAGCCAACTTTTTCACTCTCTTCTTTCACTTTCATCAAGAGGCTTTTTAGTTTCTCTTCACTTTCTGCCATAAGGGTGGTGTCATCTGCATATCTGAGGTTATTGGTATTTCTCCTGGCAATCTTGATTCCAGCTTGTGTTTCTTCCAGTCCAGCATTTCTCATGATGTACTCTGCATATAAGTTAAATAAGCAGGTTGATAATATATAGCCTTGACGTACTCCTTTTCCTATTTGGGACCAGTCTGTTGTTCCGTGTCCAGTTCTAACTGTTGCTTCCTGACCTGCATACGGATTTCTCAAGAGGCAGGTCAGGTGGTCTGGTATTCCATCTCTTTCAGAATTTCCCACAGTTGATTGTGATCCACACAGTCAAAGGCTTTGGCATAGTCACCATGAGTCAAAAACAAACTCAACAAAAGCATTAAGGCATGAAGTGAGCACTGATCAAACGCAGAAAAGCTACAGAAGAAAAAAACAAAATTCCAAAAGTGAATACTAAATTACAGAAATAAACAATGGAAATGATATAGAACCAAAAGCACAATAAGGAACATAATGGAGAAACATAAGAAATGCCAAGGAGAAAAAAATGATCAGAGAGTTCATGGTACTGAATACTAGCAAAGAGCATCCCACATACAAATGAGTTCCCTAGAAAAATAAAACAGTGGAAGACATTATTTAGAATTTAATTCAAGGAAGGTTTTCTGAGAAAAAAAAAAAGGTGAACTGAATATACACATTGAAACGTCCTACTACTGTATAGCTGGGAAAATTGAAATATAACCTAGTGAAACATACATTGAAGATGATCCCTAGGCCTCCTGGCCAAAAGGAGAATAAAGAAAATGAGTTTGGCATCAGACTCCCAACAGCAGCATACATAGGAAGGAAGACTAGTGTAACATTTCTTGAAAGTTAAAGACAAAATGCAAGCTTTTATTCAAAGGTTACAATGGAACAATTGAGATGACTGTTCTTTGGGAAGCAAGACATTTAAAGACTTAAAAGATGAATAGTGTAGAAAGTTCATCTGTGGCCCAAATTTGTCACCTACTCTTGTGTGATACACTGGTTAACTGTTCTTTTTTTTTTTTTTTTAGCATGGTTGGAAAAATATGAAAATAATACTTTATGAAACTATATGAAATCCAGAGTCCAATGTCTGTAAGTCAAGTGTTGTTAGAACACGGCCGCTCTTACTGACCTCCGTGTTGTGTATGACTGCCCTGGTGCCACAGTGGCAGAGCTAATAGTTACGGCAGGGACTGCATGGTCTGCAGAGCCTGAAACGTGCGCTTTCTGGCTCTTTATAGAGAAAGTTTACCAGCACTTGATGTAGAATGATGACGGTTCAGTCTGAGTCCAGTGTTGCTCTGAGATTCCTCGCTGCACCGTCTTTCAGAAGGTCTGCAGAAGCTGAGGGCCATGGGCAGCAAGCTTGGAGTCGCTGTTTGGAACCATTGTTGGGACGGCGTGGACTTAGAGGATTAGGGAGGAGCGAGCTGCCTCACGGGTTGGCGCGCCATCTAGTCCTGTGCATGTTTTGCAGTGTGCGGTCCACTTAAACTTACGTGTCTTCCACAGTATATTGAGTACTTGTTTGGGTGACTCAGCCTCTTGAGATACATGTCCATGGTCTCAGCACATGTTCCTCTCACCCTCTACTCCACGAAACAAGGCATTCCTGGTGAGGGATGAGCTCACAGTCTAGGCTGTAGCGTCTGGATCCACAGTTGTGTTGGTTCTGAAATAGCTAGTCAGGCTTTCTTCCTGGACCATTGACCTCTGACTTGAGATGGTCCCATCTTTCCTCTCGAGATTACGTGCTGAAACCTGGCGCTAACCCTTGGGCCTGCCATCTCAGCCGTTTACCTCTTAGTTTATGACCCCCACCTGTGGCCTCTATCAGTTCATCATCTTTCTGGACACCTGTGTGTTGTCTCAAAACAGCACAACAGGCTGTCCCACCCATCCAGCCACGACTCGGTTACTCTTCACTAGTATCATTATGGAAGAGAATTCATGCATCACTTCTCTGTGGGCACCAAGTCTCTGTCACTCTGGCTCCACGTTGGACCTAAGGCTGAGCTCATACCTGATGCTCCAGTGCAAAGATACCAAGGACACTGCTTCCTCAGTCCCCCACATGTTAGCCAAATCTTTCTAAAGCATCTCAGAAAGGACTGAGAAGTGAGGGCTGTGGTGCTTCACCTCACTGCATTATGTCCAAGTCCACTCTTCATAATTCCTCCAGTGGGAAAGGCAGGGTTTACACTTTGACTTTCATTCAAAAAACATTTGAGAGCTTACTATTGTTCCAGCACTGATACATCACTAACATTGTTATGGAAGAGAATCCATAATAATGCATCTCTTCTCTGTGGGCACCAAGTCTCATACCTTAGCAGCTGTAGACAGGAGAGTTAGCCTCTGGGCTCATGAATTTTATGCAGCATTGGTTCCCTGATATTTGGCTAAATATTATTCTCAGTGTTTCTGAAGGTTTTTTTTAAATTAATTTTTTAAATTAATTTTTATTTGAGTATAGTTGATTTGCAATGTTGTATTAGTTTCTGCTGTATAGCAAACAATCAATTATATATATATACATACCACTCTTTTTTAGATTCTTTTCTCATATAGATTATTACAGAGTGTTGAATAGAGTCCCCTGTGTTATAAGCAGGTTCTTATCTGGTTTACATACAGTAGTGTGTGTATGTCAGCTCCAGTCTCCCAACTCATCCCTTTTACCTCCCTGGCTTGGTAGCCATAAGTTTGTTTTCTACATCAGTGACTCTATTTCTGTGTTGTAAATAAGTTCATTTCTACCATTTTTTCAGGTTCTACATACATGCCCTATCATATGATATTTGTCTTTCTCTGTCTGACTGACTTCCCTCAGTATGACAATCTAGGTCCATCTGTGTCACTCCAAATAGCCTTATTGCATTCTTTTTATGGCCAAGTAATATTTCATTATATGTATGTACCACACCTTCTTTATCCATTCATCCATCGATGGACATTTAGTTTGTTTTTGTGTCCTGGCTATTGTGCAGGTATTTTTTAAGAAGAGACAACATTTGAATCAGTAGACTTGGCATAAAACAGATTACCCTCCATAATATAGGTGGGCCTCATCCAGTCAGTTAAAGGCCTTAGGAGGGAAAGACTGAGATGCCCTGAGGTCAGAAGGCCCTTGGGTCCCAGCTGCAAATCAACTGTTTCCTGGGTCTCCAGCCTGCCAGCTGATGCTGTAGATTCTAGATTCTAGACTTGCCAGCCTCCACAATCACCTGAGCAATTCCTTAAACACCCTTTCTCTCCCTTCCTCTTCCTCCCTCTTCCTCTCTCTCTGTCACTACACATGTATACACCCTTCTGTGGATTTCGTTTCTCTGGAGAACCCTGACTAACATAAACTCTCTACACAAACCTAATTCTAATACCTAGAAAATCTGTTCCTCTCAGAGTTTTCAGGACCAATGTTGTCTTCTCAGAACGCCTATGCAAAGCTGGATGGATCTACCCAGTCCTTCTGTAACAGCTTTAATTTATAGTCCTGGTGGATTGGATACCTGTCATGACCAGGGAGAAGTCTTATTTGCCTAGAAATGTATGAGAACAAGGCATGTGAATATTTTCTTTAAAAAGTATACCAGTTCCTCCTGCATTTTCATTTTGAGCAAGTGACACTGGTGGAATTAGCTCAGGCTACCATAGCAAATACCATAGACTGAGTGGGTCATACAACAGAAATGTGTTTTCTCACAGTCCTGAAGGACTCCTGGGGAGGCCAAAGTCCAAGATCAGTGTTCCAGCCGATTGCGTGTCTGGTAAGAGCTCTCTTCCTGGCCTGCAGATGGTTGCCTTCCCACTGTGTTCACATGGTCTCTTCTTTGTGTGCATGGAGAGAGAGAGGGCAAGCTCTCTGGTGTGTCTTCTGATGAGGGCACTAATCCCATCATGGGGCCCCACCCTCGTGACCTCATCTAAACCTAATCACCTCCCATCTCCCAGTACCATCATGCTGGAGTCAGGGCTTCAGTGTTTGAATTTATGTGTGTGGGGGGGACATTCAGTCCGTAATGGGTTTGCACCTTAGGAGAAAAGTTTGAAAACAAAATTTGCATAGACTAGAAGTTTTAGATAATAGATGAAATCAAGGGAAGGGTTTAGTTGGGTGAAGTTTGATTCCGTCTTTCCTTGGCACCAGCTCCAGTGACCACTATGGAGACTGGTTTTCAATTTGTTGTTGAAATATCAGAGAGTGTTTCTTTTCCTTCACTTTTTGAAAAGTCCTTATTCCAAAGACCCATGTACAAATGTGACTAGCTGAAAACAACAAGCCCATCATTTATAAAGCAAAGATTCTATGTGGCTGAGTCCCATTATTTCTGCAAGCTCTATGAATAGGGCCACTGGTAAGTGGTTTGTTCAAACAGGATCTGTAAACTGCATTCTGTCATTAGGGCCTCAGCTAGCAAGGGCGCCTTCCATTTTTGGAGACAGTTATCTAAGGTCCAGTGCTTTGGACATAAACCTGACTTAAAGTCTACTGATCGTTGCCCGTGGAGCTGCAGGAGGACCCTCAGAACACAGGAGAATCTGGCTCTGGTGACTCCCGAGGAGGAGGAGGTTAGCTCGTTTATCTACACCAGGGCTGGAGACTGCATCCGTCGTCACAAGGAATATAGAATTAGACATTAAGACCAAAATGAATGTCTCAGAGGCATTCACACCAGTGTGGGCTCAGTCTGGGTGCCAACATCTCCATGTTATTAACAATGTAAAGGGCAGCACCCACAAAATAACGAGGTCAGAGGGGTTTGGGCTGTGTATAGGGTTTGCTTTATGCCTCTAACTTTATTCTGTTTGTGTTTGGTGGGCTGGGGGTGAGTTATCAGGCTTCTTGGGATTTATGGAGAGAAGCAATTGAAGGTGAACTCTTTTTATACTTCCAGAAAACCAATTTCTCCCCGTTGGCATTCTGCTAAGTCTTCTGAAGAGCTTACAGGTTTTATTAGAACAATTATTTTATTGTCTGGTTTTATTATAAGCTGCCTCAGAATGTTCCAGGGACCAAGGAGGGAGATAGTGATTTTTTTTTTTTTGCTAACTTAACACTTCAATTAGAGCACAGAAGCATAGCTTGGAAGTGGTGAATGAAATATGTGTATTATTTATGTCATTGGTTTTCACCAGGGAGAAGATACTAGTTCAGGCTAGTTCTTCTCTTCCCAAGATGTTCATATCTGAAACCTACTTTATTGTGTATCTGGAGAGAGGAAATATGTGATTTTTAGAACCCCATCACCTCAGAGAGGTCTCCATTGGGATTTTAGCCACACAGACCAAAGAACAAGTGCAGTGTTAGTGAGGCAGTAACTGAATCAGCCTGCTGTGCAGCTCCTTGTCATCCAGCGAAGGGAGAAGGACGAAACTGCCTGAACCACACAGCATCTAGTTTCTTCTGTGAGGAGTCTCCCAGAGAATGCATGCACTTGATGAAAGGGTCCTGTTGCTAAATCAGCTTGAAAGCCGGTCACTTGAGCATCTCTGCCCCGCAGCATCACACAGAGCCATCTGGGAAATAAAAGCTACCTGCCCTGGGGTGGGAGCCCCCTGCCCCCTGATCCTCCCCTCCACATCTCACCCAGCCTGGGCTTTAAGGAAAGATGGGATGGAGCCCTGTGGTCAGAAAGAACTTAATTATAATCATCACTTCTTGCTCCTTTCTGACCATAGGGTACAACTGTAGAGGGTCTTCTTTTAAATGGCTTTTCCTTTCCATGTATGTAAACGGGCACCACTCTGCTCCCATTCCCAGCCTGAGCCTCCCTAAGCGTCAAGGCTCATGTATCTTCCAAGGCCGGGCTCCAGATGTTTTCCAGTGATCCCGCAAGAATGAAGTCTTGACACCCCTTGCTTCTCTTCCCCTGCCAGGGACTTCAGGCCCAGTCCCAGGCGGGGTCCCTGCAGCGTGGCCCTGATTGGTGGGGGCGGGGCATGCATAGGGTGGTGATGTGGATATCGTTACTCATGCGGTGGGAGATGCGACTCCCAGGCCTCCCCTACAGGAATTGCCCTCCTGATTTCTAAATAAATTCAGTCTGGGCCACGCGTCAATTCCTACTATCTACTGCTGCCGTGGAACTTGGTGCTGACTGAGGCGTCAGAGCCATCCTTGCAGTGAATGCAAAACCAAACTTCAAACCAAGACCACAAGTGCACATCAGTTCAGTCGCTCAGTCGTGTCTGACTCTTTGCGACCCCATGGACTGCAGCACACCAGGCCTCCCTGTCCTTCACCAACTCCCAGAGCTTACTCAAACTCATGTCCATTGAGGCGGTGATGCCATCCAGCCATCTCATCCTCTGTCGTCCCCTTCTCCTCCCACCTTCAATCTTTCCCAGCATCGGTGTTTTTTCTAGTGAGTCACTTCTTTGCATCAGGTGGCCAAAGTATTGGAGTTTCAGCTTCAGCATCAGTCCTTCCAATGAATAGTCAGGACTGATTTCTTTAGGACTGACTGGTTGGATCTCCTTGTAGTCCAAGGGACTCTCAAGAGTCTTCCCCAATACCACAGTTCAAAAGCATCAATTCTTCAGTGCTCAGCTTTCTTTATAATCCAGCTCTCACATCCATACATGACTACTGGAGAAACCATAGCCTTGACTAGAGGGACCTTTGTTGGCAAAGTAATGTCTGCTTTTTAATATGCTGTCTAGCTTGATCATAGCTTTCCTTCTAAGGAGCAAATGTTAAAACAAATGGACATAGATTTCCTATTTTTAATATGTTAATTAATATGATTTAGTATGTACAAAATAATACATATAACAATATATCTGTACTGTAATAATTCAGACATATAATTTTTAAATGCATGCATTCAGAGAATCAGGGACATAGCAAACCACAGGCCGTTTTATTGTCCAAGACCTTTTTAAAGTTTTGTTTGATCACATAAACACCACATCATCACTTAATTGTCTTGCCTCACCAGTTACATTGACGTGTTCACTAAAGTGTTACCACTTTTCTGCTTTCATCGTTGCCAGTATCGGTCTCACAGTGGGTGTGTACATACCAGTGCACAGCAGCAGCTAACAGATCAATCACCCATCACCCTAAAGTGCCCCTGGTTGGTGAATAAGCCTTCATAGCCCTTAGTGATGAAACTATGTTTAAGAAGTCAACAATGTTGTGACAGTTTTGTTATTCTAAACTCATGATCCGAGGCTAGAAATCTTTGTTTGGCAACATTTGAATAAATTCTATACAAATGGAACCCATAGTAATAAGCAAATTTGACAGATTCTACGGAGCTAGTAGATATCTCTGTGTTGTGGACAGTTGATTCAAAACGGAAGGCGGTATTTGATTTGACTTTCAGTTCCAGTTCCAAGCTCTTGGGTTGCATTTTAGAATAAAGTGGCCAGTGGGAACACTTGCCTCTTCCATAGGTTCGGTGTGCACGTGTGTGGGGCCATATTGACTGGTCTTGCAGATGTGCTTGTGTACTTTGATATGTTCAGAGAGAATGTTTCGTGAGCAAATATTGGGACATGGTAAGTACTAGGGTGAACTTTCTGGAACCACGGAATGGAGCCCTGGAAGTGGGGACTGTTCTGGGAAACTCGAAGTTGTGGTTTCCTTCCCCCTAGATGTCCCCGTTATGACTCCTTGCTCATCACTGCCTGTCTGTCCTCATCCTGCCTGGACTGCTCTGTTTCCTCCCTCCCCTCTGGCTGGTTTGACTTTTCTGGGATGACGCTAAACCATGCTGCGGTGGACTTTGGAGAGGAAAGGGCACTTGGTGGGCCAAGTCCGTGGCTGTTCAGTGTGAAGTGAGGACAAGCAGATAAATGGGATAAAATGAGGTCCCGGGAACTGCCCGTGGAGACTCGCCTTCCTGCCGGGAGTGCGGCAGTGAGCCACTTGGCTCTGGGGGCCACCCTGGGGACCTCGAAGGCCTGTCTCTGGCAGGTGGTTGCCAGGTGGGGATGGGGAGATGGGCGAGTACCCCATGCCTTGCCAGCCTCGCGCTCAGTGGTGCCTAGAGAAGAAGTTCTTGAAGGCGCTGTTGTAGTTCTTGTTGAAGGCCGTGTAGATGAGGGGGTTGAAGAAGGAGTTGGAGTAGCCAAGCCACAGGAAGACGCTCTTCCAGGTGGCGGGGACATCGCAGGCGCACAGGGGCCTGAGGAGCTCGGCGGTGAAGAACGGGATCCAGCAGAGCACGAACACCCCGATGAGGATGCCCACCATGAGGGCGGCGCGCTGCTCCTTCTGCTCGCGCCACGTGTCCCCATCGGCCTGGAAGGTGACCGTGGCGCGGCGTGCGGCGAGGACCATCTCAGGCCGCTGAGCCGCGCCCTTCCCCTGGAGAAGGCAAACAGAAGCATCAGGAGGAGCCGCCCCCATCTCACGCCAGGGGCGGGCTGACCTGAGACACCGGTGGGCCTGGTTTCCCGCATGTGCATTTCAAGAGAAAGCTTTTACTTGTCCGTCGCAGGGACCCTCTAGGGTCCTCCCACCCCGGGGCCGACAGAGCTGGGTGTTTGCTCACATTTTGACATCTTACATCTTTGTGATCTCCTTCTGGTTTATCCCCTGCCCTGACTTTTATGGAAAACAAGAGGTGCTAAACTCAGATTCCCTCCACCTCAGCTTGCCCAAGTCCCCTCGAAGGCAGTTTCTCCAACTTCACTACCCTTCTCTAAGGAGGTGGAATTCCTAGGAAAGGAGGCTCTTTCCTCCATTCCAGCTTTTTAATTTTTTTTTTCTCCATATCTTTGGAGAACTGGAATAAGATGTGTCTGATGACGAGGCCCCTGAAACAGGAGGAAATGACGATGGGCTGATGTGCTAAATGAGCAAGTTAGTTGACCCCGTCACAATGTGGGGCAGTTTCTGGGCCGATCCATCATTCACTAGTGGAGAGACTACCCTGACATCAAACTCTGTGCTCTGCAACTCCAGCCTTCTGTGATCCCAGGACACTCGACCTGGAGAGGTACCCACTCACGCCCCAGGAGCGCACAACCTTCTAGGCAGTGGGCTAGGTCACAGGGTCTGTCCCTCTAACCCACGTAACCAGTTCATGGCTGCATCTACAAATTGTAGTCAAGAGGAACTATTTATAACTTATCATATAGAATGAGCTGAAAATAGGAACACTGTAGTTAAGAGAATGTTAGTTCATGTGTGAATTACTAAATTTATACGATAACCTTCCTGTCATCTATTTGAAAGACAGCGAAACCCCAGCGTTATACAGTTAAACATGAGACTCATAAATATTGAAGCAAGTAGTTCACTATTCCTCAGCTCTTAGAAGCGTGTATGAAATAAGTGGCACTGCCACTTTGACCTGTGTCTTTCCAGAGCCGCACCCCTGGGTGGAGCCAGCCATCGTTCTTCTTTTATTAGTGTCGATCATGGGCTGCATTTCAGGAGCTAACTGATAGAAATGCAAGCACAGGATTCAGTTTCATTTTTCAGCATAAAGAAAATAGGAAAAGTCACTAATTCCCTTAGTAAAACTCAACCTCAGAATGTCATCAAGGAAGCCATTTCCCCCCATTTCCCCGAGGTGGCAATGAAACAGTAATTCCAGTCCTGACTCTTGAGTCCTTGAGAAGTTCTGTTTCCTTTCAGACTTTTTCATGGGTGACGCTGGCCGCTCAGGGTTTTGAGGCCATTGTGACCAACCCTTAACTCTCTGTAGCACATTTAGTGTAAAGGTGGAGCGTGTAACCAGACTCCACGCTCTGGGGTAACGGCAGAAATGAATACAGCAACACACAGCTGGACACTGTAGCTTCTGAACCACGGCCCCCTCTCGGGAACCTCTGCACCCCCACCCCATCCCCACTCACTGCCTGCCTGCCCTGTGGTGGTCACTGCCGCCCCAGGTCAACTCCAGAAGACCATCTTAGCCCTTCAGATACTCAGATTCCAGTTGTGAGACGCTGTGAGCCCTACAGTAAGACTGCCTCCGTGAGGCCAGCCTTTGGTGAGGGATGAGATACACTCCCAGTGCTCTGCTTTTTATCTGTGGGAGTTTTCTACTGCATAATGGGAAGAGTTACACAGCTTCCATTCTGAGGACCCACCTTCTATCCTATTGACTGAGACTCTGCTGGGACATTCAGACCCAGTCCTGACCTGTATCCAAATGGAATCTGCATCAGAATACAACACAGTACTTCTTTGTTCATCTGAGAGACGAGGGATCACAGGGCTGTTTGTTGTCCAGGTGTGTGCCATACATTCAGGTGTAGGGTATGGGTATGTCTATAAAGGTGAGCATCAGGGAAGGAGACCCAAGTGTCATAAGACAGTTTCATGGCAGCCCATCCCTTCAGGTCGTCGTCCTCATGGAGAAACATTAAATGCCACATACGGGCCTGCTTGCGCAGGTGTCTGGCAGTTGTACTACAAAACCCTGAATGTTCTGGCCACCGGATGCAAAGAGCCGACTCCTTAGCAAAGACCCTGGTGCTGGGAAAGATTGAGGCAGGAGGAGAAGGGGGCGACAGAGGATGAGGTGCTTGGATGGCATCATCAACTCAATGGACATGAGCTGAGCAAGCTCTGGGAGACGGTGAAGGACGGGGAAGCCTGGCGTGCTGCGGTCCATGCGGTCGCAAAGAGACACTACCGAGCAGCTGAACAACAACTATAAAGTCCTAGATTCTTCCAGCATACTGTACCTAGGTTCTTTTGAATTTGAACTGTTCCCATGCACAGCATATGTTCATTGAATTTGTGAGAATTCCCCACTGTATGAGAATTGATGTGCAAGTGTCTCTTAAAGGTTTCCTAGTTTTTTATTCCTAAGCTTGTCTTCAGGAGGGTTTCTCTTGTCAGTAGGACCCACAGATCCATGCTCGCTCTCTCTGAGTTATTAGCATAGCAGGTGGGGAGCACATTCGTGGGGCCCCTTTACAGCAGAGAACCTAAATTCATTTTTAACAATTCTTTTCCTATTCCATGCAGTCTTCTCCCACTTCTTAGAATTCTAGTTTGAATTCAAGTTAAACTTTTTTTCCTAAATACATTGTTTTTATGGTTTGTTTTGAGTCGGAAATTTTTATAGGTTAGAGAACTCCTTGTTTCTGAGAAAAGCATGCTCTCTATGGCTTTGATGAGAGATGTGGATCATTTTGAGAGTCATTCAACACCAGCTCCCCTGGTGAGCATGCCATTGGTCTATAATGGCTCCGCTGGAGGAGGGGCTTTGCTGTTGGGGAGTTTCAGCTCCTGGTGTTAGCAGATGGTTGACTTGGTTGCTTACCCTGTGGCTTTCTGACTAAAGGACTCCTTAGCTCTGCTTGTCAATGATTGCAATAAAGTACTTAATCACGTCTGGTGTATAGACTCTATTGATTACTCTGTCAGTTACTCAGCATGGTTGTTAGTAGATTCACAGAAAGAGAGGTAATGGGGCAAAAATAAGTGAGTGCATTCGAGCCAAGCTTCACTTTCCCGTTTATCTTTGTGGTGTTGGATCATTTCTAAAGCACAAGCCTCACAAGTTAAAACTCCCATGGAAAAATGTTCTAAGTGAACAGTTGGCCTTGTATCTCCAAACAAATGAATTATTCGGGGGACATGTGCCTATGATTTAGACTTCCCATTCTTCCAAAACGGTTATGTGTTCAACAGTGACCTCCTATATAGCACATGGGGCTCTGCTGAATGTTACGTGGCAGCCTGGATGTGTGTGTTGCGGGGAGATTTTGGGGGAGAATGGATACATGTATACGTGTATGACTGAGTCCCTTATTGTTCACCTGAACTATCGCAACATTGCTAATTGACTACACCCCAGTACAAAATTAAAAGTTTTTTAAAAACTGAAACTTAAAAAAAATGAAGATGGTTATGTGTTAAGATAACTTGTTGCTATCTAAACCAGTCAATCCTAAAGGAAATCAGTTCTGAATATTCAATGGAAGGATTGATGCTGAAGCTGAAACTCCAACCAACTCATTGGAAAAGATGCTGATGCTGGGAAAGATTGAATACAGGAGGAGAAGGGGATGACAGAGGATGAGATGGTTGGTTGGCATCACCGACTCGATGGACATGAGTTTGAGCAGGCTCTGGGAGTTGGTGATGGACAGGGAGGCCTGGCGTGCTGCAGACCACGGGGTCGAAAAGAGTTGGACACGACTGAGCGACTGAACTGAAGTTGTTGTTTAGTCACTAAGTTGTGTCCAACTCTATTGCAACCCCAAGGACTGTAGCCTACCAGGCTCTTCTGTCCATGGGGTTTCCCAGGCTCAAATAATAAAGTAGGTTGTCATTTTCTTCTCCAGGGGATCTTTCTGACCCAGGGATCAAACCCTTATCTCCTGCATTGCAGGCGGATTCTTTACCACTGAGCCACCTGGGAAGCCTAGTTAAATAACAATTCACTAGTTAATCATAAATCTAGCGTGTCCTTTTACTTCCTCAAACTATTCTGCTTCACCTCCCTATTAATATCACAGATAATCAATAGAGTATCATCAATAGTGGGTATTGCAATTAAGGGATGAAGGCTCTCACCTGGGAAGTGTGGCTTCGGGTGATTGCAGGTGAGACCAGACCATTATCACATGCAGGATGTACCAGTGAGTCAGGATGTTTCATCTGGGAATGATCCTACCCATCTAGGGAGGGCTTTACAAGGGGCAGAATAAGAACATTTCCACAAGCTTAGGAAAAGACCGTCTGTCCTGTAGTTGTGGTAACACAGAGCCTTGCTGCTTGTTTAAACCCCTCCAGTGAACCCAGGATGGTCCAGCTCTGTGAACAGGCATTGGCAGACCAGCTGGTCAGTGTCGGCCCTCACATCTGACAGCCAGCTGGGGCGAGGTGGGCCCTAGTGCTGCGTCCCCGAGCAGCAGTGAACCAACAGTGGCCTCACTGAGTCACCCCCTGTGTGGGGGAAGTCTGCTCGGTGTCCCTCTCAACGCCCTCCCACCCCCGAGCTCAACACTGTCTCCATCGATGATGGGTGTTCTGCTCTGCTCCAGGAGATGGTGCCAGACAAGCGTAGCTTTCTCTCAATCTGTAGCAAACCGTGTTTTTATTTCAGGTGCTATGTGGTGGTTGTACCATCTTCGGGCTGTTCTAGAGGTTTCTTGGATATCGTTTTGAGGACCCTCGACAGGATACTTGGACTACAGGTGCATTCATAGAGCCCTGGACCCCAGCTGCCTTTGGATCTGCAGACGCACACCAGTCTCAATGAGCTGAGTGCCAGCCTGCTCCACTGGGCTCTTCTCACTCTGTTTTGTATCCAAGGCTTTGCAACCAAGTGTGTCTTTGAATGGGCTTCCCCGATGGCTGAGAGTGTAAAGAATCTGCCTGCGATGCAGGAGACACAGGTGATGCGGGTTCAATTCTTGGGTCAGGAAGATTCCCTGGAGAAGGGAATGGCAAGCCACTCCAGTATTCTTTCTAAAAAATCCCATGAACAGAGGAACCTGGCAGGCTACAGTCCATGGGCTCACAAAGAGTCAGACATGACCAAGTGACTAAGCATGCACGCACACATGTGTATTTGAATAAGTTCATTCAGCTTAGGTCTTCCTATCAAATAACTGGACCTTTGTTAGAAAGGTGCACCATCTGGAAGTTGACTTGCATCTTATAAAGCTGTTAGGTCTCTTGCTGGAGGTATACCATTGAGCAAAAATGTCATGCCATAACCTACTTATTATATTGCTGTTTTCTTTGTTTTGGCTGTTGTTTGTCTAAATATGCAAACTCTTATTTTCATAGATTTTTTTGGTTTATTTTTTGTCCTGGAATACCTTTTATTTTTCTGTTGAATATAAAAAGGATTGTTCTATAAGGTGCTGGCTTTATAAGCTTCTAATCTTTTCCAAGCCAGACCTGAGGGCTAATGATTTGCAGACCATTAGACTTAATAACCAATTTGTCAGAAAGCAATAGATCAGACTTTGCTTCAAGTTTTTCACAAAACTTAAGTGAGGGCATTCCCTATCTTGTCAGTTTATGGAATAAATATCACCTTGTGTAGTTGGCATTCCAGCTCATTGATGATTGGGTTGGTCATCATATGGCCCCTTCTTGGCCTCTGGTCAAGGATCTGAGAAACCATTCACAAGCACAGACTGTTGGCCAACCCTGGCAGCCTTTTTCTTGTGTGTCGTGCTTTGTTTTAGAGTCTCAGCCTTATTCTTTGTGAACTTCTATTTTAAACTGCACTATAATCCTAACTCTCACTCTTTTCTTGATAAATGTGAAAAAAAGTTTTTCACGTAATAATCTCTGAAAGTCAAAATCAATAAATTAACATTTTTAAGTTAGAAGACAAACACTAAACAGTTGAGAATCAGCTTTTTTAGTTGTTCTGCTATGGCCTTAAAGTCTAACTCTGAGTTGGTCCTAAAGATTTTGTAACTTTCCAAAACCTCCCCTGGACAGGAGACTGTTGGATCCTACCAAAAAAAGATACCCCACATCCAAGGGCAAAGGAGAAGCCCCAACAAGATAGGTAGGAGGGGCAAAATTGTGTTTAGAATCAAACCCCTACCCATCTGAGATGCTTGGAGGGCTCAAACAAAACCTTGTGCACACCAGGACCCAGGGACCCCACAGAGACTGAGCCAGACCTGCCTTTGAATGTCTGAGTGTCTCCTGCAGAGGCTGGGTCAGTGGTGACCTGTGCGGGGACAGGAACTCTGGCTGCAGCAGACCTGGGAGGTGCGGCGTGTGGCATAAGCCCTCCTGGAGGAGGTCACCACTAGCCCTACCATAGAGCCACTGAGCAGATGACCCACAGACTGGAGAACAATTATACCAAAGACATTCTTGCACTGTTGCAAAAGTTCTAGGACCCACAACAGAATTCCCAACCTGGAGATCTGGCAAAGGGACTGAGAACCCAGGGAATTTGACTTTGAAGTCCAGTGGTATTTGCTACAGAACTTCCACAGAAAACGGGCACTTGGAGGGCACAAACAAAACCTTGTGCACACCAGGACCCAGGAGAAAGGGCAGGAACCCGAGAGACTGAGCCAGACTTGCCAGTGAGTGTTTGGGAGTCTGGTGGAGGTGTGGGTCGACAGTGGCCTGCCGCAGGGTCAGGGGCACTGGAGACAACAGTCCTGGCATGAGTCCTTTTGAGGGAGATGCCATTGCCCCTACCATATTTTGGCCTCAGGCCAAACTACGGGGAGGGAACATAGCCCCACCCAAAACCAGAAAATTGGATTAAAGATTCGCTGAGCATGGCCCCACCCATCAAAGCAAGACCCAGATTCCCCCACAGCCAGTCCTTCCCATCAGGAAGCTTCCACAAGCCTCTTATCCTCCATCAGAGGGCAGACAGATTGAAAGCCACAATCACAGAGAACTAACAAAACTGATCCCATGGACCACAGCCTTGTCTAACTCAGTGAAACTATGAGCCATGCTGTGTAGGGCCACCTGAGATAGACGGGTCATGGTGGAGAGTTCTGACAAAACGTGGCCCCCTGGAGAAGGGAACAGCAAACCACTTCAGTATTCTTGCCTTGAGAACCCCATGAACAGTCAGTTCAGTTGCTCAGTCATGTCCGACTCCTTGTACAGGGGGCGGTGATCAAAACCATCCCCAAGTAGAAGAAATACAAAAAGGCAAAATGGTTGTCTGAGGAGGCCTTACAAATAGCTGATAAAAGAAGAGAAGCTAAAGGCAAAGGAGAAAAGGAAAGATATACCCGTCTGAATACAGAGTTCCAAAGAAAAGCAAGGAAAGAAAAGAAAGCCTTCCTCAGTGATCAGTGCAAAGAAATAGAAGAAAACAGTAGAATGGGAAAGCCTAGACATCTCTTCAAGAAAATTAGAGATTCCAAGGGAACATTTCATGCAAAGATGGGCACAATAAAGGTCAGAAATGGTATGGGCCTAACAGAAGCAGAAGATATTAAGAAGAGGTGGCAAGAATACACAGAACTATACAAAAGAGATCTTAATGACCCAGATAACCACGATGGTGTGATCACTCACCTAGAGCCAGACATCCTGGAGTGCAAAGTCAGGTTGGCTTTAGGAAGCACTGAACAAAGCTAGTGGAGGTGGTGGAATTCCAGTTGAGCTATTTCAAGTCCTAAAAGATGATGCTGTTAAAGTGCTGCACTCAGTATGCCAGCAAATTTGGAAAACTCAGCAGTGGCCACAGGACTGGAAAAGGTCAGTTTTCATTTCAATCCCAAAGAAAGGCAAGGCCAAATAATGTTCAAATTACTGAACAATTGCACTCATCTCACACACTAGCAAGGTAATGCTCAAAATTCTCCAAGTGAGGCTTCAACAGTATGTGAACCGAGAACTTCCAGATGTGCAAGCTGGATTTAGAAAAGGCAGAGGAACCAGAGATCAAATTGCCAACATCCACTGGATCATAGAAAAAGCAAGAGAATTCCAGGAAAACATCTACTTCTACTTTATTGACTACACCAAAGCCTTTGACTGTGTGGATCAAAATTCAGTTCAGTTCAGTTGCTTAGTCGTGTCCGACTCTTTGCAACCCTATGGACTGCAGCACACCAGGCCTCCCTGTCCATCACCAAAATAAACCATGGAAAATTCTTAAAGAAATGGGAATACCAGACCACCTTACCTACCTCCTGAGAAATCTGTATGAAGGTCAAGAAGCAACAGTTAGAACCAGACATGGAACAATGGACTGGTTCCAAATCGAGAAAGGAGTATGTCAAGGCTGTATATTGTCACCCTGCTTACTTAACTTCTCTGCAGAGTACATCCTGTGAAATGTCAGGCTGGAGGAAGCACAGGCTGGAATCAAGATTGCCAGGAGAAATATCACAACCTCAGATGATGCCACCCTCATGGCAGAAAATGAAGAGGAACTAAAGAGCCTCTTGATGAAGGTGAAAGAGGAGAGTGAAAAAGCTGTCTTAAAACTCAGCATTCAAAACATGAAGACCATGGCATCTGGTCCCATCACTTCATGGCAAATAGATGAGGAAACAATGGAAACAGTGCCAGACTTTATTTTCTTGGGTTTCAAAGTCACTGCAGATGGTGACTGCAGACATGAAATTAAAAGACGCTTGCTCCTTGGAATAAAATCTATGACCAACCCAGACAACGTATTAAAAAGCAGACATTACTTTGCTGACAAAGGTCCATCTAGTCAAAGCTATGGTTTTTCCAGTAGTCATGTATAGATGTGAGAGTTGGGCCATAAAGAAAGCTGAGCACCAAAGAATTGATGCTTTTGAAGTGTGGTGTTAGAGAAGACTCTTGAGAGTCCCTTGGACTGCCAGGAGATCAAACCAGTCAATCCTAAAGGAAATCAACCCTGAATTTCCATTGGAAGGACTGATGCTGAAGCTGAAACTCCAATACTTTGGCCACCTGATGCTAAAAACTGACTCATTGGAAATGACCCTGATGCTGGGAAAGATTGAAGGCAGGAGGAGAAGGGGACAACAGAGGATGAGATGGTTGGATGGCATCACCGACTCAATGGGCATGAGTTTGAGCAAGCTCTGGGAGTTGCTGATGGAATGAAAAGCATGATGTGCTGCAGTCCATGGGGTCACAAAGAGTTGGACAAGACTGAGCGACTGAACTGACTGAAAACCTCCCACCTTACACATCCACACCCCCCATATTTCTACTCAGCTTTTCCTAACTTCCTAAATGAACTATCTTTTCTGCAGGGGGTTCCTCAGTAAAACAAAATCACATTGTAAAATTGCCAAGCAAGAAGTCAAACTTACAGAATGTCAGTTAAAACCTTGATCGAGAGCTGAGATACAGGCTATACGGAAGAATTTTTCTAAAGTGAAAGCCACTCAATCATGTCCGACTTTTTGTAATCCCATGGACTGTAGCCCGCAAGGCCCCTCTGTCCATGGGGATTCTCCAGGCAAGAATACTGGAGTGGGTAGCCATTCTCTTTTCCAAGGGATCTTTCCAATCCAGGTCTCGCACATTGCTGGTGGATTCTTTACCATCTGAGCCACCAGGGAGGCTGCTAAACTTCAGGGAGAAGGGCAAAAAACTGTTGTAGAATTTAGAATTTTTAAAGAGTACTGAACAAAATCCTTATTGTCCTAGACTGCAGATCAGCAGCACCTAGTGAAATTAATTAAAATTTCCCTTAGATGAGGAAAAATATTTATAACTAGAAGGATAGAAGAGAGAAGAGCTATATAACATGGCTATGCAAATTTAAAATGTAAACTAAAACAATTTCAAAAGCCATTTTTTTAGAGAAGATTGATTGAGGATTCAAAATTGTAAACTATATAGAAAATTTAAAAGCAGCATTCTGATATAAACCTAACAGCTGACGTATGGTCTTGTCCTAAATGGGCTCAAACCTGAATTAGGGAACTTAATAAGAAAAAAATAAATTTAAATATGAAATTGCCAATTTAGAA
This sequence comes from Bubalus bubalis, assembly GCF_019923935.1. Lineage (NCBI taxonomy): Eukaryota > Metazoa > Chordata > Mammalia > Artiodactyla > Bovidae > Bubalus > Bubalus bubalis. The sequence continues at coordinate 116,448,785 of NC_059164.1, read as the reverse complement.
AATACCCAGTATGGGGCTAGACACTTCCAGAACGTAGATAATAAGGGGTCGGAGAGGGTGGGAGGTTGGAGAGAGGTTCAGGAGGGAGCGGACGTGTGTAAACCTATGGCTGATTCACGTTGATGCATGGTAGAAACCAACCCAACGTTGTAAAACAATTATCCTCAGCTAAAAATAAATTAAAAAAGAAAGTAGATAATTGATACAAGATATGGCTCTCTAGATAAAACATCAAGAAGCACGTCCGTTTTAAAAGATCTGGGTGCCTAGATAAGGCCCACAGTAAATGTAAACAGCAGAAGTAACCTTGAAAGCAGCAATATCCCCTTTTGGCTAAAAAGACGACAACCATCTAAAATCTGCCCAGTGAAGTCATCCCAAGGGAGATATTATCACCCAACAACTTCCTGTCCTTCCAAACTTCTAGGGGGAATTGCCTTTAATTGTGGATGTACAACAGTACAGCTTTCTTGTTTATGGTGTGGCTATTGAAAAGGCTTGAGGGAAAAAACCTAAGTTAATGGAAGAATTCAGTGAGAATCTTGAATAATCCTGTGTGCCAACTTGTAGCTGGTATTTCAGGATCCTTATGAGAATCCTTTCGTTTCGGTACCACAACTACACATTTACTAAGTAGAATGTGCCTCCAGATAAAATATACTGCTGTCCTTCAACATTCTCAGATTATAACCGGTCTGTTTGTGAGAGTATCTGCACTGTGCGTAATTCAGGACATCACTGGAGAAATAGCAGTAGTCCTAGAGTTCTTGCGGAGAAGAGACACCACAGAAAGACTGATGAGAGCAGAACTGAGCATGAGACCTCAGATGGACTCTCCCTGGTTTGTCATGATTTTGCCACTTTGTCCCAATGTGAACGTGCTGGGGCACACTCCAGGTGGGCTAATCCAGCCACATGACACCTGTCTAAGAACTATTGCCTGTTGAAGCCCACCCCTCGATTCAGTGATCAAGGCTTTGCCTGTGTGCCTGGGAGATATTACTCGTATCAATTAAACTAGTCAACACATCTTCAGAAGGTTTTTTTTTTTTTTAATTAAACCTTTAAACCTTATATTACCACGTGCAGTAAATCCCCATTGCTAACTGAGACCGCCCAGCATTTTTCTGCTGGTTGGTTAACCTGGTTTAGTGTCCGTCGTCCAGAGCTTTGACTGCTGCTGCCCAGCGCTGTGCTGACAAGTGACTGAGCACATCGATCGATGTGCAGTCTGAACATCAGCTCTCCATGGATGAAACTTCAAGGAGAACCAGCAACAGAGCTGAGAAGCTGAGAAACGGTCTTTCTGGAGTGAGGACCAAGAACTGGAGGGTGAGAACCATGTGCTCCTCGAACTTGGGGCGAGTCCACGTGTTCTGAGGCCCGGAGCCAGCTTTCGATGTACTGTCAGTCAAGGACATTTCGTCTTGGTGGGCTCGGTTTTACAAGCCCTCCTGCCGTGTCAGCCCCTCACTTCTGGAAGTTAGGCAGCCAGGCCTGGATTCACTCCAGTAACGCCCGACCAGCAGAGCTGCTCATACAGCTGATGTCAACCCGCTGAGAACCCGGAAAGCCCCCCAGGCCCTTACAGGTGGGAAATCCAGCTGTGTCTTCACGTCAGAGCCTCAGTTGCGGTTTCATCAGACTGTGTCAAGGGCAAGGCCTCTCTCTCTCGTATGTTTCCGGCTTTCATCTCCGTGCCTGACAGCGTTTAGGCTTTCAGTGCGCATCTGAGGCAAACTCAGAAGGTAAAGAAGCAGGGAAGAAGTGTTGTGTTTCCCTAGGCAACAGGGCTTGTTGGCGGTAGAACTGTATTTAGAAACTTCGGCACCTGCTACCACCAAGAAATCAGGAAGCCTGACTTTTAATCCACCCTCCACGGTAATGTGAGAACAAGGCCAGCTCCACATGGATTGCTTAGAGGCCTTGCAAAGCCATGGGACCCATTTTTGAAAGTTACCCGGCAGAGAAAGAACATGAAGTGGTGCTTTGCTTCTGCTGTCTCCAGACCTGAGTAGTGATAGCCCCTTTTCCTTCTGCTCCAAGCCCTCCAGGACACAAGGACAGTTGCTGTTCCCTTTTAAAGCCGTTTGGTATTGATCACAAATTGTGTTTACCTGGGTGAGCATCCTGGCAGAAGAGGATCCGTGTAAGGAGGGCTGTGGTAGGCCGTCTGCCAGGCCCCTTGTTCCTGACCTGGAACTGCGGGGGTGCACACACATGGACACTCCAGGTAGTTTGGAGGCACGCCTACTTGTCGGCATTCCTTGTCCAGTTTAGAAGTCTCATGGGCCAGGGTTTCCCAGATTTGTCCCTGTTGACATTAATTTGTCACTAATTGTTTGTTGTTCTGGCTGTGCTGTGCATCCCACCGCACTTGGCATCCCAGGCTCTGCATGCCAGGTGCAACAGCACCCTGTCCCACGTGTGGATAGTCAGAAACAGTATCAGATAACCAGACATTCCGAATGTTTCCTGGGGTAGGTGAGGGTCATTTGGGTGAGACTGTTGTTGTAGATAAAAGGACAGAGGGCCTCTCACCCCTTTTTCCTTCTTTCTTCTAGAATGATGCCCTTCCCCTTCTCCCCTGCCTTCACCTCTGGCTCCTGTAAGCTTGATTGACTGGTTATGCTTGGAATTAGCTGCTGACTCTTGAAAAACACAATCATATCACAGTGCTCACAACACATGCCTCTCTGCCTGTGTCAGACTCTTCCTAGGCAAAGATGATGTCTTTATCATCCTCTTACCTCCAGCAGCCAGCCCGTAGTACTCACTCAGTGTGCTCATTGAATTGATTTTGTTGTCCCAGAGCCGGTAACAGAGATGGGTGCTGCGTGGATTTCTGGTCTAACTTACACATGTGAATTAGGTTCAAAGGGTCACCCCTGGCAATAAGTGGGAGGGGTTGAACTCTGGTGGTTCCTGAATCTTGCATCACAGGGTCAGATTACTAAGAGTTAACAAAAAGCAGGAAAGTGTGAGTGGAGAGAAGATGGGGACTGAGCCCTCCCGGGTGCTGGAGCAGTTGCTGGGCCTTAAATGCTCCTTGCACGGAGCTGGGGAATTGTCTGCCTTAGGTTTTAATTTCCTCCCTCAGCTTTCCTCCTGTGCCAGGAGGGAAGCCAGTGGTCCCCAGCATGTGTGGTCTGACTGGGGATGGGGCTGAGGGTCTGAGGGGTAGCCCCAGAAAGCAGCACCATGGCCCATGGGAGCAGATCACAGATGCAGGCTCTGAGACAGGCGTGTGAGCAACATCTCTGATCTTGCATCAGGAGAGGAGGATGCTGAGAATGACGGTAATCCATGAGATACCACACTTTTGCAAAATTAATTGCTATAATTTGCAAAGAAAAAATTAGATGGGGTTGAAACACTAATGTGCTTTGCCTGGTATATTCCTGCCAAGTCTTCCTGCCAAGTCAGATTACCGCCCCTCTTCCCACCCTGTCAAACACCCCCTCTTAAGCACAGGAGTCTGCACGTTTATCATTTATCTGGTGCAGCCCTGGACACCAGCTTCTTCAGACATTCTAAAGGCGGTTACAGATCCACAGAATTTTCAAGCCTAGTGGAACCCTGTAGAATTCTATAGTTCAGACCCTCATGCTGCTGCTGCTGCTAAGTCGCTTCAGTCGTGATATGAGGAAATTAATAATGCATGAGCGATGGCATGCTCTGTGAGCAGAGCAAGTCAGAGCAGAGTGGGTGATGCTTTCTCTCTCCCACTTGACCCCCTTCCCTCCCTCCCCTCCCTCCCCTCCCTCCCCTCCCTTGCCCCAAAATACTAAAAATTTTCCACTTCCTACAAATGTGGGGGAAGGTGTGCCAGAGAAGAGGCCTGTGCAAATGCAAGCAAAGTGTTTTTTAAGGGTCCCTTTAACACCCACCTGCACGGTTTCGGATATGGGTGAGACGCTGTTGGTCTTCCGGGGGCCCACGCGGAGCTTTGCGGCCTTGTAGATCTTCCAGTACACAAAGAGCACCACGCCGAGCGGCAGGTAGAAGGCGCCCACGGTGGAGAACACGGTGTAGGAGGGCTCGCGGCTCACCTGGCACTCCTCGCTGCCCTCTGAGTAGGTCTCCCCCCAGCCGAAAAGCAGCGGGGCCAAGGAGATGACAGCGGAGAGCGCCCAGGTGAGCGCGATCATGACGTTGGAGACGCGCCTGCGGGCGCGGAGTGTGTATTCCAGGTGACGGGTGATGGACCAGTAGCGGTCCAGCGCGATGGCCGTCACGTTCCAGATGCTGGCGGTGCAGCAGAGCACATCGCACGCGATCCACAGCTGGCACAGCCGCCGGCCCAGCCGCCAGCGGCGCCCGGACAGCTCGTGCACCAGGCTCAGCGGCATGACCAGAGCGGCTACCAGCACGTCCGAGATGGCCATGGACGCCATCAGATTGTGCGGAACGCGGTGAAACGTGCGCACGCGGAGAATGGTCGCCAGCACCAGCAGGTTCCAGGCGAATGTGGCCGCCACCAGGAAGCCCAGCAAGGTCAGGACAAGCACCCCGAAGACGGAGAGCAGGGGCAGTCTGGGGCGCGGGTCTGCTGCGTCGAAGCTGCTGCGGTTGGCCTCTCCAGGGGCGGGGGTGGAGAGGGTGAAGTAGCTGAGGTTCGCAGGCGGGTCCATCTCTGGGTCAGGAGGCCGGCTCCGTGGTGTGTAGGAAAGGGGCGCTCAGGAGAACGCACGGTGGCCACTGTGCTGGAAGCCACTCCCGAGGCTTGTCCCCTCTGGCCAGTGGCAGGGTTTCTGGGGAGCGATTATGAAACGGGCCGATCTCCTGCATCCGTGGGAGACGGTGTGGCAGAGGGGCGGGCGCTGGGCTGCAAGCCGGCGGCAGATCTGAAGTCCTCGGAGGCTGGGGGCTGCGTCTCTTAGCCAGGGCCCGCCTAAGGGTCGCACGCCCAAGGCGCTTCGCCTCGGCGGAGACACAGCAGTTTGTTTGCCTAGAGTCGAGCGTCCCCCAAGTGTCGGGGACAAGCTGCGCGGCCCCGGGGCGTGTGGCCGCCGAGAGGGCTGGTGCGTCAGCGCAGTAGTTCTCGCCGCGTGGCCTCCCCGCTCGCCCCTTTCTCTCCGCAGCGGCGGCGGGCTGCAGCCGCAACTCCGCGATGGGGGAAGCCCGGCAGGGACCTGCCTTCTGCTCGGTCCTGGCCCCTTCCCGCCCCGTGTGGGGCCGCGGCCCCGCAGAGCCAGGGCTGGCGCGCCCACCGGACCCGCCTTATCAAACTAGGGAGCCAGCCTACGTAAAGCATCAGCTGATGAGGCCGCCTCTCGGCCCTGAGCGCGCCGCGCTGGCGCTGTCCCGGGTGCTGCCGGCTGTCCCCTCCCCGGCCCGCGCGCGCGGAGCTTGCTGCTGTCCATGGTGCTGCCCCTTCTCCCCGAAATGAGCGCCCCTCGTGGAGTTTACCAAAGAACTTTCCTTGAAATATTCCCCTAAGCACTCCACACCCATGACCTTTCTAGGGGTGGTCTCGATACCTTGAGAGGGTTCTTCGCTTTCCACAGGTCTTACTTTTAATACCTGTCTTTCGAGTTAAGCTTCCGAGTAAAAAGCTTCCCTGGCGGCTCACACAGTAAAGCGTCTGCTTGCAATGCGGGAGACCCGGGTTCAATCCCTGGGTCGGGAAGATCCGCTGGAGAAGGAAATGGCAACCCACCCCAGTACTCTTACCTGGAAAATTGCATGGACAGGGGAACCTGGAGGGATGCAGTCCATGGGGTCGCAAGGAGTCCAACATGACTGAGCGACCTCACTTTCCGAGTTAAGGGTCTAATGTGATTTCACTGGCTTTTCGGCTCTGAGAGGTTTCAGTGCCTGATCGCATGCTTCTTACGCAACACCTGGCACTTCCCTTAGAGGGTTGTTTTCCTTTAGGGAGGAAGAGCAGGAAAGCCGTTGGCTGCTGTCCTAGAGGTGCTGAGGGATTGGAGGTCGCATGTTTAGACCATTTTCTCCAAGTCATAGAGAAGTTGCACAGTCTCCAGTGAGCTCTACCACATTTGCTTCTTGTGAAGGGGAAAAACGGATGCAAGTTGTTATAAAAGCTCCATCTCACTCACAAAAAGGAAGAGGGCACTTTTAACTCTCTCCCCACACTCACTCACATAGCCACACACACAAACCCACAGTAACTGAGAAAATATCGAAGTTCCTATACAGAAGTCATGACTTAAAGCACTCACAGATAGATACATGATATAGCAAGATAAAATAACTTAAAATCAGGAAAGTGAGATGACAGAAAAGTAAGATGGCATGAAGCTTTCTGTTTTTATAAAGTGCATACAATGGGTGTCATTGAAACCTATTCATTCACAAGTGGTTGTCCACAAATGTGGTTGGAAACTTTTTAGCTATTTGAAAATGAGAAAAAGATAGGCTTCCCAGGTGGCACTACTGGTAAAGAACTTGCCTGCTAATGCAGGAGACATAAGAGACACAGTTTTGATCCCTGGGTGGGGAAGATCCCCTGGAGGAGGGTATGGCAACCCATTCCAGTATTCTTGCCTGGAGAATCCCATGGACAGAGGAGCCTGGCGGGCTACAGTCCATGGGGTTGCAGAGAGTCAGACACGACTGAAGTGACTGAGCACACACACACACACCAGATTCTGCTTCTAAGGGAGTGAAACAAGTCCCAGGAGACTGCTCTGAGAAGAGAGAAGTCCCCCCTCCCCGTGAGCTCAGAGGAGAGGACACAGCTAGGGAATGCTGATGAGAATGTTGTTCATTAAATAAAGGTTATTTGCAGAGCTGCTTCCCCAAATGTCTCCTAGAAACAGCTGACGGTGGCTGCCTTGCGCACCGCTACTCTGCATGGCTCTAGTCATGGGGCAGACGTGGTTGTTTAGAGAACATCATGTTTTTGGAGTCACAGAGCTAGTTAGAAGGAGATGTAGACAGTCTCCTTCTTTGGAAAAAAAAAGTGCTCTGAACAGTTCTGCCTTCTGTTTCAGGGGTCCATGGCTGGGTGGAATGGCTGAGCTGTACTTATGGTTAAGGAAGGCCTGGATAATGATATCTGTCAGAATAGATGTGGAAGACATCATGTGTGCTCAGTCACGGCAGTCCTGTCTCTTTGTGACCCTATGGACTGTAGCCCAGCAGTCTCCTCTGTCCTTGGGATTCTCCAGGTAAGAATACTGGAGTGGGTTGTCATGCCCTCCTCCAGGGGATCTTCCCAACCTGTATCTCCTGTATTTACAGGCAGGTTCTTTAGCGTTAGTGCTACTGGGGAAGCTCTTGGAAGACATCACGGGCTTGAAATGATACCCCACCCCACCCCCACACCCCCCCAGTCCTGCCTGGCACAGCTGTCTGTACTGATCATTAAGTGAGCAGCTGTCCAATAAGGGACATTTTGTGCAAATGGAGCATCATAAACTTGAGAATTGATGAGAATGCTCTAAGAAAGAGGAGATCCAATGGAATATTTCCAGAGGAGCCAATTTCTGTTGAGAAATCCTGTTTTATTTTTTTACACAGACACAAAGGAAAGATCAGAACGTTTCAGCTTTTTAATCTTAAAGCATGGCCACAGGTTTAGCTTGAAAAAAATGCAAACAGGTGTAAAGCTCTCATCTGCCATAAAGCACATCAGAAATGCCAGTTTTGGGGAATAGAATTTTCTTGTTTACTGCATGTAGTCTGTATCTCCTCTCTCCTAAACCCTCATTTTGAAGTCCTGATCTCTAGTACCTCTGAATGTGACTGTATTTGGAAATAGGGTCTTGAGAGATAAGATTAAGTTAGAGTGGGGCTGTTAGAGTGGGCCCTCATTGAATCTGACTTGCATTCTTATAGGAAGAGGAAGCCAGACACACAGCACATCAGGGCTGCTGGCGTACCGAGGAAAGACAGCAAAGACCCAGCAAAGAGGAGGCCATGTAAAGCCCAGGCGAGGCCTCAGAGAAGCCACACCTGGTGACGCCTTGCTTTGGGGCTTCCAGCCTGCAGAACCGTAAAACATAAAGTAAATTCCTGTTTCTTAGGTTGCTGTGTGCTGTTTTGATATGGCCCTCTGGCAAATGGATACACCATCAACAAAAGCTACTTGCTGAAAAGATGCAACCAGATAACGAACTAGGGTGATAGGCTGTGTGGTGGTTTATAGACACATCAACCAATTGTAGGACAGCTACCAAAACATGTCTTTATAGAACATAATTTGTGGCCATTCTAGCAATAATTAGATTGCAGGCTCAGTTGTCTATTGAAGTTGCTTACAGTTTGTGATTAAGCCAAAGAAGCATATAGAAGACTGCTCATTTCACATTTTCTTATTTTCTTAGTGGGAAAGTATGCATCTGTTTCATTCAAGTAGGAGCTGATTCTTAACTGAAAGTTTGAAAGTAAGAAAAATTTGGAAGTGCAGAATAGAACCTAATTCTGCTCCACTTGCAAGGATCTGATGGGTAAGACTTTTTCCTACCCTTCATAACTACCACAATTTTATGAAATCAATGATTCATTAACAGATAATCCTTCTTACAGAAAATCTGTATTATATACCAGACATTAAATGATATCCCCATGTGATCATACATCAGAAATTTCTATCGGGAATTCCCTCAATGGTTATTTCTCCAATTCCCAAGTGCATGATTGGAATACACTTAATGGCAGTGGGCAGACCCCCTGGTTCCTTGACCTGGGCGGGTAGAAGCTGTTGTAATAAGGAAGGCCAAGAGAAAGTCTCCAAAACATCTCCTCCGACCTGGCAGGCAAGACAGCAGAAAGAGCAGTACACGGCTGAGGGGAGTCCACGTGTGCTTTGGTCCTTGGTCCCGGCAGCCCCAGTGGGGTCCTGTTGGGAGACAAGGGTCAGACCTATGCTCGGTTGTGCAGGACTGCTGGACCGCATCTCAGCTAGCGTGGGGGGGCACAGCCTTCAGCGTCTGGTGGGCAGCCACTGATCCAGCTCCATTCCTATCACTCTGGAGAAACAGAGTGGCTCCGACTCCCTTGGAACAGCCAATGGCAACCAGGACGAAGTTCCTGCACCAGGGCGAGGTTAACTTTCCCTCCCACTGCCTTCAAATGGTCTGAAGGGCCCTGGGTCATCTAGACTGGTGGTTTTCAAAGTATGGTTCCTAATCCCTTCCAGTGGGTCTGCAAGGTCCAAACTGTTTTCACAATAACAGAAAGATATCGTTGGCTTTTCTCATGGTGTTGACATTTCATCAAGGGCGTGGGTGGATGGGGAGGAGACCTGCCCAGCGCAGAGTGGCCGTGTGAAGCGGCAGCAGTCAGCACGGGCCTTCCTCGCTGCTGTGCTCTCACAGGAAAAGGGGACTCTACAGCGTTCACTTATAGGTGTCCTAGGGAAGTGGAGACATTACTTTGCCAACAAAGATCCATCTAGTCAAAGCTATGGTTTTTCCAGTAGTCATGTACAGATGTGAGAGTTGGACTATAAAGAAGGCTGAGCACTGAAGAATTGATGCTTTTGAACTGTGGTGTTGGAGAAGACTCTCGAGAGTCCCTTGGACTGCAAGGAGATCCGACCAGTCCATCCTAAAGGAAATCAGTCCTGAATATTCATTGGAAGGCCTGATACTGAAGCTGAAGCTCCAATACTTTGGTTACCTGATGCAAAGAGCTGACTCATTGGAAAAGACCCTGATGCTGGGAAAGATTGAAGGAGGGAGAAGAAGGGGACGACAGAGGATGAGATGGTTGGATGGCATCACTGACTCAATGGACATGGGTTTGGGTAAACTCCAGGAGTTGGCGATGGACAGGGAAGCCTGGTGTGCTGCAGTCCATGGGGTTGCAAAGAGGCGGACGTGACTGAGCGACTGAACAACAACATCAACGCTGTTAGCCACTCTCACAGGGCTTGGCGAGTGCAAACAGAAGCCCGGAGAGCCAGGTTTCTGGAGAAGAAAGACCTTGGTACTTACTATCTTTTATTCTGCTGGCTGAAGTTACTCACTAGCCTAAAACAAATGAGCTATTGACGGTGATGAGACTTTTGAACTAGTGTATGCTAGAAGAAGAGGACAATTCTTACGTGTTTCAGCCTTGAAATGTCTTATGTTCTGAGGGGACTGAGCTTGAATGCTCAAATTACCGTTACATTGGTAAAGTTAAATTGCCACCTTGGGAGGACTCTAATGCAATGAGTAACTTCACCTCCTGTAAATACGCAAGTGTACTTTACTTCTGGAACAGGTGCAGAGGCCACAGACATTCCTAGTGTGCCTCCCCCAGCCCCTGTTTTCTCCCTCAAGTGTCTGGATGAAAGGGAAAGAAAACAGGACCGCTCAGGGAGAGGGGGGATCAGGCGGCCTCCTGTCTCCGTGCCTGGAACAGGCGGTTTCCAGCTTCCCTGGCTGGCCAGGCATACTTCAGGAAGCTGTCATTTTCTCTGCTTGGCAGTGGAGCAAGCAGCAGTGACCACGGCATTTGGTGAGGTCAAGTCTGTTTTCAGTTACCGGAGTCGTCTGGCTCTTTGAAGAATGGCTGAGGGCACTGTTGGGGGAAATCTATGCCTCCTTTGCACATAGAAGGATGTCGGGACTTCCCTGGTGGTCCAGTGGTTGAGACTCTGCACTTCCAATGCAAGGGTTGTGGCTTCGATCCCTGGGCGGGGAACTAAGATCACAGGTGGTGAAGAACGTGGCCAAAAATATAAGAGAAGAAAAGAACATGGGTTCTTGAGAATCCATGAAGCCCAGAGCTCACAGACTGGCCCTTTCTCAAGCCAGTCTCTGAGTTGCCCACACCTCCCTCCCTGACGTGGGGTGGGGGCGGGGATTGCACAGATCTTGGCTTCTCCCTCGCTTCTCATCCTGGTTACCTCCTGGGTCAGGGAGTTGATGTGGATATTCTGCAGCCTGTAGGTTTTCTGCTCTGACTGAGCACTCAGGAACTGTCTGCATACTCACTGGACACCCCCCGCCCTTGCACTGGGGCTCAGAGTCTCTCATTTGGCCTCTGTAACCCTCTGGCTGGGGGACCACAATGGAACGCGGATGCCCGAGGATTCACATCAACAAGGATACAGTTTCTTATCTGAGTCGCTCCCCATCAAAGCTGAGATGGAGACCTGGGTAATTTGGGGGGAGTTGACCTCAGAGAGCAGGAGTGGAGGAGCAGGGAGAGGGGACAGGAAGCCAGGGAGAGTGGTGCAGAGCTCCTTACAGAGCTGACACCCCAGACATCCAGCTTCCAGTCACCTGGAGATGAGGCATGCCCTTAAAGCTGGACTCACCTTAGCATGGGAGTCAAACATTCGTCCATGGACTTCTCAGTGCGTTTTTGGAATTGCCCCAGGGCTGTCAGCCTCACCACTTTACTCCTTCTGGACCAGCTATTGCGTGCAGGCCAGCTCAGTCCCCCAGCAGTAAAAAAGCCCCAGGACAGCATTGTCCAGCACACGGAGCTCCATTCAAGAGTGGCAGCCTGGATGAGGGAGGCGTTTGAGGGAGCATAGAGACCTGTATGTGTGTAGCTGAGTCCATTCGATGTTTTGCCTAAAAGCTACCACAGCGTTGTTCATCGCCTATACCCCAATACAAAACAAAAAGCTTAAAGTTTGAAAAAAAAAAAGGAAGAAAGCCCCTGGACAGGAGAGTGGGGAGCCCAAAGGAGCGTGCCGTCAGCGTCCTTGTGTGCAGCTGTGTCCACCCGTCCACAGCTGAGGTCAGAGCTGGACCCAGCCAGGCCAGCGCTTCCTGTAAAGTCACAGGCCCCTCTGAAGAGGCCTGAAGACAGTTTATAGAATACATGTGTGGCCACGCTGCAGAGATTCTCCACAGGGGCCCAGCCTGCTCCTTGGTCAGCAGGCACTGGTCTGTAATCAGACCTAGGTCTGGGAACTGGGTCAGGGAGCCTGCAGCGTCACCACGGAAGCTGGACCTGGATCTCTGCCTACCAGACCTGGACTTTTGTCTGACTAAAGTAGCCCCTCATTGGATTGAGCCTGTGGTTTACGCCATGCCTGGGTAGCTACCGTGTGGGATCCTGTGGGTCAGGAAACTTTGATGAGCTTTCTGTCCTCAAGGTCTGGTAGACAAATGTGGTCAACCGTGTCTCTGACAAATGTTTCCTTTCTGGGATCCCAATTTTTCAGTTTGAAACAGGGAGCTTATTTCAAGATGCCATTTTCCTTTCGTCCTCTCTCTCATAGAACTTCCTGAAGATGTCTGTGCTTCCTTTTACAGTGTACTTCTGAAAACTTACTCTATTGTGAAAAGTTTCAAGCATACATGAACCGGACTGAAGCGTTTAGAGTGACAACCTCCCGCACCCCCTCACTTAACTCCAGCACACAGTTCATGGCCAGTCTCGCTCCACCCTGGGTGCTTTCTCTCCTGAGCTGTTTTGAAGCAAACCTCATCATATTATTACATCTGTAATTATGTGAGCATATATCTCTACGACAGACTGTGTTAAACAACATAATCACGTGCATTATCACACATAAAAAGAGTAACACCAGTTCCTTAGTATCAAATCTCCAGGTGGTGTTCAAATTTGGAAACTTTTTAAAGTTGTTGAAATCAGGATCCAAACAGGGTCCACACTTTATATTTGGTGTATATGTCTGAAATCTTTTAAAGCTGTATCTCTTTAAACCTACCACCTTTTTAAAATTCTTACAATACATTTATTGAAAAGGCTTGACCATTTGTTGTGTACATCGGTGCATCTCAAAATTTAAAGTTTAGGCAAATCACCTAGGGATCTTTTGAAAACACAGTTTCTGGCCTTCCTTGGTGGCTCAGTGATAAAGAATCCACCTGCCAACGCAGGAGATGCGGGTTCAATCCCTGATCCAGAAGATCCCATGTGCCACAGAGCAGCTAAGCACGTGCGCTGTGCCAGAACTCCTGAGCCTGTGCTCTGGAGCCCGGGAGCCACAGCCAATGAGCCCTCGCACTGCACCTACTGAGGTCCACACACCCTAGAGCCTGAGCATCCCAACAGGAGAAGCCTCCACAAGCAGAAGCCCACACACCGCCACTAGAGAAAAGCCCACGCTGCAACGGAGACCCAGCACAGCCAAAAATATATGAAGACAATTCTAAAAATGCCGTTTCTGGTGGAGTAGGTCTGGCAGTGGACCTAAACATCAGCATTTCTAGCAAGCTCCCTTGGGATGTCCCGGCTACTAGTCCACTGATCAAACTTAAGTACTCCTTTTTTCCTGCAGTTTCAGTGACATGTAGTTAACAGGTTTAAAATGTACAGCATAATGACTTAACATATGTCATGGAATGGTGTCCTCAATAAGTTTAGTGACCATCCATCATCTCACATAGGTACCAAAGAGAAGAAAAAGAAAAAAACTTCTTTGCTTGTGATGAGAACTCTTAGGATTTACGTCAGGACTTTGATACGTAACACACAGCAGTGTTCGCTGCATTCATCACGTTGCACAGTACATTCCTAGGATGTACATACTTTGTAATGGGAGTTTATACCTTTTGACCTCTTCCAGACAGTTCCCTTCCCCCTGTGCCCACCTCTGATAACCACAAATATAATCTCTTTTTCTTTCCTTCTTTTTTTTTTTTTGCTGCACCATGAGGTGTGTGAGATCTTAGTTCCCCAACCAGGGATTGAACCCCAAGCCCACAGCAGTGAATGTGTCTAGTTCTAACCATTGGACTTCTAGGGAATTCCCTAATCTCTTTTTCTATGAGTTTGTTATTGAAGTATTATTGACCTACAACACTATGTTAGTTCCTGGTGTACAACATAGAGACTCAGGGTTTTCATAATTTCAAAGTGATCACCACAATAAGTCGTTTCCATCTATTACCATGTAAATATCTATATCTATCTATATCTATATCTATATACACACACATCACATCTTCTTTATCCATTGTCTATCAGTGGGCACTTCCACATTCTGGCTATTGTTAATAATGCTGCAGTGAACGTTGGAGTACATATATCTTTCTGAATTAGCATTTTCATTTTCTTCAAATAAATGCCCAGGAGCGGAGTTGCTGGGCCACACAGTAGTTCCTCTGTTCACTTTTTAAGGCTCCTCCACTTGTTTTCCACAGTGGCTGTACTAATCTACCCTCCCATCAGCGTGAAGGTTCTCTTTTCTCCACATCCCCGGTAATGCTTGTTGTTTGCTGGCTTTTTGATAATGCCTATTCTGGCTTGTGTGAGGCATTATCATGCTGTGGTTTTGAATTGCTTTCTCTGATGCTGAGTGATGTTTGTCTTCCCATGTACTTGTTGGCAGTCTGTTTGTCTTCTTTGAAAAATGTTTATTCAGGCCTTCTGCCCATTTTTTTAAAACTGTGTTGTTTATTTTTTGATGTTGAGTTGTATGAGTATGATATATACAAGTATATTCTTTGCGTATTAACCTGAATTGGACATATTATTTACAAATACCTTCTCTCATTCAGTAGGCAGCCTTTTTGTTTTGTCCATAGTTTCCTTCACCGTACAGAAGCTCTTCAGTTTGATGTAGAACTGTTTGTTAATTTTGTTCTTGCTTCCCTTGCCTGATGATACATATCCAAAAAAATTTACTAAGATCAATGTCAAAGGGCATACTGCCTGGTTCCCTTGTGCTGCAGTGGCTGAGATTCCGCACTTCCAATGCAGGCAGGCTGGGTTCAATCCCTGGCCAGGGAACTAGGTCTCACAAGCCGCAACTGAACAGTCTGCATGCTGCAACGTAGATCAAAAATCTTGTGTGCTGCAACTAAGACCCTGCTGCTGCTAAGTCGCTTCAGTCGTGTCCAACTCCGTACGAGCCCACCAGGCTCCCCCGTCCCTGGGATTCTCCAGGCAAGAACACTGGAGTGGGTTGCCATTTCCTTCTCCAGTGCGTGAAAGTGAAAAGTGAAAGTGAAGTCGCTCAGTCGTGTCCGACTCTTAGCGACCCCATGGACTGCAGCCTCCCAGGCTCCTCCATCCATGGGATTTTCCAGGCAAGAGTACTGGAGTGGGGTGCCATTGCCTTCTCCTAACTAAGACCCTGCAGAGCCAAAAAAAAAAAAAAAAAAAAAAAAAGAACATACGGCCTATGTTTTCTTCCAGAAGTTTTACGAGTTTTACATCTCAGTCTTTAATCCCTTTTGAATTTATTTTCGTTCGTGGTGTGAGAAAGTGGCCCCATCTGATTCTTTTGTGTGTTGCTGTCCAGCTTCCCCACCACTGTTTATTGAAGACACTGTCTTTTCCTCCTTGTGTATTCTTGCCTCTTTTGTCGTAGGGTAATTGCCCAGATAAGTGTAGGTTCATTTTTGGGCTCTCGACTCTGTTTCATTGGTCTATGATCCTGTTTTTGAGTCAGTACCATACGTTTCAATTACTGTAGATTTGAAATCAGAGAACATATCGAATACCTCCAGCATTTTTCTTCTTTCTTAAGGTTGTTTTGGCTATTCAGCATCTTTGGTGCCTTCTTACAAATTTTAGAATTATTTGATCTAGTTTTTTAAAAACTCTCATGATCTTTTGATAGAGATTGTATAGAATCTGTAGATTGTCTTAGGTGGTATGATCATTTTAACAATATTAATTCTTCCAGTCCATGAACTAGCTGTATCTTTCCCTCTGTGTCATCCTCTGTTTCTTGCATCAGTGTCTGCTATTTTACCGAGTACAGGCGTTTTACAGTCTTAGTTAGATTTATCCCTAGGTATTTTGTTCTTTTTGATGCAATCATAAATGGAGTTGTTTTCTTAATTTCTCTTTCTGATAGTTCATTGTTGTGTATAGAAATGCAACAGATTTCTGCCTATTGATTTGGTGTTCTGAACTTTACTGAATTCATTGATGAGCTCTAGTTTTTTGGTGGCATATGGAGGGATTTTTATGCATCATGTCATCTATAAATAATGACAGTTTTACTTCTTTCTTTCCAGTTTGAGCTCCTTTTACTTCTTTTTCCTGATTGCTGTGACTGGGACTGCCAATACTATGTTGAATAAAAGTGGCAAGAGTGGGCATTCACTTGTTCGTAATCTTAGAGGAAATGCTTTCACCTTTTCACTGTTGAGAATGATATTAGCTGTGGCCTGGTTGTATATCACCTTTATTGTGTTGAGGTATATTCCCTCTATGCCCACTTTGTTGAGAATTTTTCATAAATGGATATTAAATTTTGTCACAAGCTTTCTCTGCATCTATTGAGCTGAGCATAGGCTCTTTACTCTTAGATTTGTTAATGTGCTGTATCACATCCATTGATTTGTTGATATTGAACCATCCTTGCATCCCTGGGATAAATCCCATTTGATCACTCTCTTTTTTTCTCGATGAGGCTGGCTCAGAGTTTATCAATTTTTTTATAGCCTTTGGAAAACCAACTCTTAGTTTCATTGATCTCTTCTGTTGTTTTTTAAGCCTCTATTTATTTCTGCTCTGATCTTTATTATTTGTTTCCTTTTACTATTAATAGTTTGGGGTTTTTCTTGTTCTTTTTGTACTTCCTTTAGGTGTAAGGTTAGGTTGTTTGTGTGAGATTCTTCTCGTTTCCAGAGGTAGGCATGTATTGCTATAAACTTCCCTCTTGGGACTGTTTTTACTGTGTCCCATAGATTTTGAATCACTGTGTTTTTATCTTCATTTATCTCCAGATATTTTTAAAATTTATTCTTTGATATCTTCAGTGATTCATTGGTTGTTTAGTAGCATATTGTTTAGCCGACATGTATTTGTGGGGTTTTTGGTGAGAGTACTTTCTGGATCATGTTATAAGAGACACATAATAAATGGTGATAAGATTAATCAGGGTTCAGGTGAGGTCAAGCAGATCAATCCATTATAATGGTCCCCTTCAGCTTTTCACTTATCAGTTTTTTCCATTTATCTCACTTTAGGTTGCAACGTGGTGATATTCTGTAATTTCTTCTTCAATTAGTAGCTGGAATTTTTGTATAAAAAATGTTTATGAACGATTTATTTATTGAATGCCTTGACATCGGTAGAGTAAGTGATGTATTCTCCCTCTTTATTTCTGGCTGTTGAACACTTGAAGTGTGGCTAGCCCTAATTAGGATGTGCTACCAAGTGTAAAATGCACACCAGATTTCAGATTTACTGTGAAAAATGAATGCAAAATATCCCATTAATTATTTTTTATTCTGACTAGAAGTTGAAGTAATAGTATTTTGGATATATTAATTTAATTTCACCTCTGTCTTTGTACTTTTCTAAAAAAATGTAGCTACTAGAAAGACATTTTGATTCCACAGTGGCTTACTTTGGTGTTCACACACTATTTCAGTTGGACATCTCGGTGCCAGGGTAAGACAGGGAGTGTCCAGCGTCCCCGCCTCACTGATGCTGGCTGAGGGATCCAGGTCCAGGCGCCATTCCCCGTGGTTCTGAGTCCTGAGCCCCGGGACAGGACATCTGCATCAACAAAGTCACCCCAACCCACTCGTGGATTTTGTCTTTCTTAGTCTGGCGCCTGGAGTACATTTCCACAAATCTTGTCTTGAAAAGTGAAAGTTAAAGTCACTCAGTCATGTCCAACTTTTTGCGACCCCATGTACTGTACCCTGTCAGGCTCCTCTGTCCCTGGAATTCTCCAGGCCATAGTACTGGAGTGGGTAGCCTTTCTCTTCTCCAGGGGATCTTCCCAACCCAGGGATTGAACCCAGGTTTCCTGCATTGCAAGTGGATTCTTTACTGTCTGAGCCCCCAGGGAAGCCCAAGAATACTGGAATGGGTAGTCTATCCCTTCTCCAGGGGATTTTCCTGACTCAGGAATCAAATTAGGGTCTCCTGCATTGCAGGTGGATTATTTACCAGCTGAGCTATGAGGGAATCTTGTCTTGGTTTCCACCAATTCAAATTATTTAGATCTTGAAATTCTTCCCCATAAAGGTGTTTTCTCCAAAAGCCAAACTGGAGTTCTATGTAAGACCTTGTTTTAAAAATAACTGAACCTCAGGGGACTTCCTTGGCAGTTCAGTGGTTAAGACTCCAAGCTTCCACTGAAGGGGCATGAGGTTGATCCCTGGTCTGGGAACTAAGATCCCTCATGCCACATGCTGTGGCAAAAAAAAAAAAAAAAAAAAGTATTAAAAAAAAGTAAAAAGAATTGAACACCATTTTCTTTGATCATCTCTTGGGTGCCTCCTGACTCAAAGTCCTCCAGTTCCTTTAAGTTCACCTCGTTAGGG
This sequence comes from Bubalus bubalis, assembly GCF_019923935.1. NCBI lineage: Eukaryota > Metazoa > Chordata > Mammalia > Artiodactyla > Bovidae > Bubalus > Bubalus bubalis. The sequence continues at coordinate 116,430,657 of NC_059164.1, read as the reverse complement.
TCAACCATTCCACACCATGCTTGCTGGCAGGGACCACAGTTGGTTATTGTGCTGACAAGCTCAGGAAGATGGTTCTGCAAAACCGAAGACTGAGTCAAAGCCATGGGCACAGTTTTGCCGCACGTGCCAAATACAGGTGGTCCTAGGACTTGCTCTTTTGAATCGGTTGGAAAATCTAACTAAAACCAGAAAGAAAATACGCATAGTCCGTGTCGCGGCTGCCCCAGGCAATGTCTGAAATGTTCGCCCCGCCAGGACTTGGCCCACACGCAGGCAGGAGGGGCACTGGACCTCGTCTAGTGGAGGGTCTCTCGGCAGGTGACTCATACCCTTGTCTGATGAAAAGCCTCGGGTCCGTGTCTCTCGTCCTCATCTGGGTGCGCGTGCCTGCCGCCTTCCTCAGTAAACGGACGGTGGGGAGTTTCCGGCTCCCGTGGGGTCTGTGTTGAGTGATCGGATGTTAATTTTGCCTCTTTTAATCTTGCGCCATCTTCTCCCTGCCCCATGGAGGCTCCCACGCTCTGATTCAGAACAAGAACTGCACGCAGTCCCAATGCCCCCTTGTCTTCAGCCCCGGAAGGTCGCCCTTCCTTCCAGCTCTTGCGGGAGGAAGAGAGCTGTGAGCACATTCTTTGAGGGGCTGATGCTCATCTGAGTAGAAAAGGAAGTGAAATCGTGAAAATGGGTCAAGATCTTACATGCTATGCATGCGCCTTACTAGAATTCCCCCAAGCTTAAGCTCAGACATTCCAAGAAAGGATCTATTGGTACAGCTAAGTAAATGGTGTGTATGTGTTGAATATATCCACATATATACATAGCGTGTGTAAATATGCATAAAATATTTAAGAAATTAGACTTTGAAGTGTTTGAGTTCAAATTCCCCAAAGCCTTCAAAACCAATGTATGTCTCGCTGACATTAGTATTCAAAAAAATCACTTTTTGCCGAGAAAACATTTGAGGTTTCCATAGTTCAGAATTTAATGTGTTCAGTACTTCACTTGGAAAAAAAAAATCTGTGTAAATCAAAGAGATGGTTCTAACCATTCAGAACATGATGTCTCAATATTTTCAGTTCCAAACGCTTTGTTTTTCTTACCAGTTTTATACTGCACTTAATTGTAAAAGGGGGAAATACTTTGCATAGAAAGTATAAATTTTCAACAAAACACTTATATTTGATCAGAAATCAGTAAAGAGAAACCTGAAACTAACTTTTAACAACTTTAACCAAAATGATGTGCTGGGGATAACAGTTCTGAAACAAGTACTGGTATATTTGCCTTCTAGGTAATTGAGGCTGAGCATCCCAGAGTCCCAGAGTGGACGGGGGCGTTCGGAGAAAGTCTGTCGGTCGTAGGAAGGATTCCGCAGAAGCTGGAGAGCCTGGGACTGCGGTGGCCACGGACGGGACTCCCAGGAAGTAGCAGGTTAGAAACGAGGGAGGACGGGTCTCACGCCTGCGCTCAGAAGCTGTAGGAGGGGGGAGTTTTACAACATGAGCAAGAATACAGCAGACACGGGGACTTCCCTGGTGGTCCAGTGGTAGTTAAAACTCCACGCTACAAATGCAGGAGGTCCGGAAACTAAGATGCTGCATGCCTTGTGGTGAGGGCAAAACGTTAAACACACACACACACACACACACACACACACACACACACAGATACTTCATATGTGAAAATGGCCAAATGTCCGGTAAGTATTAAAGTCCTCAACCTTATTAATCAAAGAAATGAAAACCATACTGCACCACCACCACTCACCCAGCAGGACGGCCAGAATGAAAGAGACAGCGCCACCTCTGGCAGGAATGAAACGGTGCAGCCACTTGGGAAAATGTTTTGGCAGTATCTGTTAAACCCTACGTACGCGGTTCCTCCAACCCGGCAATTCCACGGCCAGACTATGTGTATCCAGCATAACGCGTGCATCTATCCACCAAATGGCATGTGTGGAAATGCTCGTCGTGGCACGTTCGCAGTAACGAGAAGCTGAAAACTGCTCGAATGCCCAAGGATCGCTGTGTGGATAAACCACTGTAGAGCACTTGCCAGGGACTGCGGTACAGCAATATGGATGGAGAACCCGAAATGACGTGCAGGAATATGAATGGCTCTCACAGACTATAATTTTGAGCCAAAGACAAGACACAAAATATGTGAATCTATTTATATAGACTTAGTAACGGAAAAATGGCTCTAAGATATCAGAAGTCAGGACAGGAAGCTGTGGTTTGCAATGGAGTGTAATATAGGCAATACTGTGTCTCTAGCTGGTTACACAGGTGTATCCACCTCGTCAGGGTCTTTGAGCTCTCCGAGTAGGGCTTGTGCACATTATTGTATATATAGTAATGTAATATATATAATGTAATGTTATACATATATAATGTAATATTATATATGTATAATGCTTTATATTATGCTTTAATAAAAACTTTAACAGCAGGAGCAGCTCATATCTTCCAGTTTAAAATGGTCTGTTTCAGGTGAATTACCTGCCTCCAGTACTACTTCCTGCAGTAGGATGGAGCCCGTGTGACTGTCATGAACCCATTTACTTAAAACTATCATGAACCCATTTACTTAAAACTATCAAGAATGTTACACATTGCATTCTTCATAGCAATATGAAGCTTTATCCTACTTCACTAGTCATAATAACCAAATTTTAAAGTCATAATGCTGTGTGCCTATGACAACCGCCTGCCGCTTTGTATTATTTTGCAGTCATGTCTTAAAGCCACTGTAAAGAGCCAAGAGTGCCATTGGAGCACTAGACAGAGCCAAGGACAGAAGGATGGAGGAAGGGACATAAGGAGAACCTTCCCTGGCTTCCCTGGGGGCTTAGATGGTAAAGAATCCACCTGCAATGTGGGGGACCCGGGCTCGATCCCTGGGTCAGGAAGCTCCCCTGGAGGAGGGCATGGCAACCCACTCCAGTATTCTTGCCTGGAGAATCCCATACAGAGTAGCCTGGTGGGCTACAGTCCATGCAGTCCCAAAGAGTCAGACGTGCCTGAGTGATTAACGCACAGAGAAAGGATTCATGAAGCTTCTTTCTCAGATTCTAATGAACATGTTGTAGATAAGTGGGATAAAATGCATCAGTCACAAAGCCCAAGATAAAATGGAAAGTTTCCATTTATGATCATACTATACACATATTCTCCAATACATTGAAATTTTTCTATAGGAGTGAAACACAGGACTCAATTCTACTTGCAAAACCCTCTGCTTTTTTTTTTTTAATATATGCGTTTATGCAAGTTCTCAGAGCTGCCAGACATAGGCAAATAGATTGAATAAATCCTCCCACTTAGAAATGTATTAGAATTATCCAGGACTCTTATTAAATCATTTAATCCTTGAAATGGCTGGCTGGGAAAAAGGTTGTAAATATAAATGGCTTTTGTGCTCAGTGAGGTGGTTCTTTCCTCTCCATAGTCTGATTTTTCTTTCTCCGCACAGGTTTGGAGCAGATTCTTTGTTCTACATGAGCAGGTGAGTAACAGAAGCAGAAGGATCACCAATATCCCTAACATTCACCCCTTAGAATTTTCTTACATGATACCTGAACTAGAAGAGACTCTGACATCAGGGAGAACACTCTGGGGCTTCCTCTCCTCTGGTTTTCTGTTCAGCTCATCCTATGGCCTTCTGTCCCTGACCACTAACATCCTAAGCCTTGTCTTCATCTTTCTAAGGAACAGTTTGTTTTAAGTGAGGGAAATGACTGGTTTACAGCAGGAAGGAATTACTATGAGCCCAAGTCAGGAAATCGAATGTGGTATTAGAACTGCTGTGTAGCTGTGTTTTAATATCTCAAAAAATTATCTTCAGAGTTGGCTGGGAATTGAACGTTAATAAACAAAGAATGACACTTTTAATTCACAGCCCCTAAATTATATCAACCTCAGATATACAGATGATACCACACCCTAATGGCAGAAAATGAAGAGGAACTAAAGAGCTTCTTGATGCAAGTGAAAGAGGAGAGTGAAAAAGCTGGCTTGAAACTAAACATTCAAAACACTAAGCTCATGGCATCCAGTCCCGTTGCTTCATAGCAAACAGAAGGGGAAAATGTGGAAGCTGTGACAGATTTTATTTTCTTGGGCTTCAAAATCATCGCGGATGGTGACTGTAGCCGTGAAATTCAAAGATGCTTGCTCCTTGGAAGGAAAGCTATGACTAACCTAGACAGTGTATTAAAAAGTGAAGACATTACTTTGCTGACAAAGGTCTGTATAGTCAAAGCTATGGTTTTTCCAGCAGGTACGTACAGATGTGAGAATTGGACCATAAAGAAGGCTGAGCACCAAAGAACTGATGCTTTTGAGTTATGCTGGAGAAGACTCTTGAGAGTCCCTTGGACTGCAAGGAGATCCAACCAGTCAATCTTAAAGGAAACCAACCTTGAATATTTATTGGAAGGACTGATCCTGAAGCTGAAACTCCAATACTTTGGCCACCTGATAAAGAAGAGCTGACTCATTGGAAAAGACCCTGATGCTGGGAAAGATTGAAGGCGGGAGGAGAAGGGGACGACAGAGGATAAGATGGTTAGCTAACATCACTAATTCAGTAGACATAAATTTGAGCAAACTCCAGGAGATGGTGAAGGACAGAGAAGCCTGGAGTTCTGCAATCCATGGGATCGGACACGACTTAGTGACTGAACAACAACAAAAATGTGTTACAAGCTTAAAGTTTAAGATTCTTGGTCTTGTTATTCTGTGATTGTTTTCTTTTTGTGAATAAATGTTCATAAGAATGGCTGTCTCATGTTGAAATGTCTGCCTTTATCGCAGTAAAATGATTTTTATTATCTTTGGACGATGTTCCTAAAACACCTGAATTTATCTTGATAGACACTGAAGTATCTTCATTTTAGATTCATGTAATTTCTTTTCCCCATGCACATCACTACACAGTAGGCATGTACACTGGGTACATTCTGAGTAAATTTCACTGTCTTTATTCATTTTCACCTGTGCTGTGCTAATAAGTCTCAAATTAAACAGCTCCATCAAGTCTCAGCAGCTGGCACTGTGCCCCGCTGCGGATCGCAGACTGAGAAAGGACTATTTGGGGAAGCTTCATAATTATCCTAAGATGAAAATGTTGGCAGCCAGGAGATACATATTTTTCAAGATTTGAGAGAAAATTTAATGAAAGTGCCACACGCATATTACTTAGGATGATCGTTTGCAGTTAATATGAGGCTGTTTCCTCTCCGGACTTCAAAGTTTGGACTAATTAATTAGCCCTAATTCCCCTGTCTTCCTGATGGTCAAGCACTCAGACAGACCTCCGGAGACCGCAGAGTTGGCGCAGCCAAGTAGAGGAAGTGCCGGCTGGGGCTCCAGGGACCTGCGAGTTAGTTCACACCTGTTGGGTGTTGTCTTTGGGATGGAGTCTGTGAGCCTGTGACCTTGGATGCCCCAGCCCACAGTCAGCAAGCCGAGGCCCACGGGCTCAAGCTGGCCGGCCGCCCACCTTCGAGGAAGGGGTGCCACTGAGCCAGCCCCGGCCATCGGCACATGTGTTCCTCTACAGCTGCCGTCTAGCTGCAGTGGCGGGGTTAAGGAGTCAGAACGGGTGTCCTGGACCACAATGCCCGCAGTGTCTTCTGTCTCGCCCATCACAGGACAGGCTGGCTGGCCCCTGGCCTAACCTCTCTGGACCTTGTCTCCCCATCTGTAAAGAAAAGCACAGGCGTCAGTGACAGTGGAGCAACTTCCAGTCGAAGAAGGAACTTTCAATTTTGCACAGCTCTGACTGTGTTTGGTGGTGCCTTAAAACCAAGGTGGAAAACCCCCAGCAGTGATGTTAGCTCATTCGAAACGCACCCATCTACTCCCTCAGTATCTATCCATCATCCACTTGGCATCGGGCACCATCCTGAGAAGCTGGGGACATACTTGTTCAGAGCAGTAAAACCATTAGCAGTGGCAGGATTATGTGGGAGTTGGGTGGGGGTACTGTGTGAGATGGGCAAGTATTTTAAAATCAAGTCTTTTGGAATTTTAAATAGAAGCACTGGGAGGAAGGCAAGCGCCATTTTAGGTCCCCTGCCTTGAAAACAGATGCGTTGGGCAGCCATGCCACGGAGTGGAGATGAACTCTCTCACAACTTGGTTGGCTTTAGTCAGCCTTGATCCGTCCAGAGAACCCCCAGTTTATGACTTCTTTACCATCAGGAACAGAAGGGACCAAAGCAGTTCTGTCTCAAGGCATCAAAGATGTTTTGCGAAAGGGGACGTTTGTGCATGGACACAGCAGAGGTGTGGCCGGCTCAGCTGTGCATGTGTGCAGCCGTTTCAGGTCGGGGGGGGGGTGCGGGGTCTGCACGAAGCCAGGGGGCAGGGGTGTGTGGTGGGTGTGTTTGAGGGGGTTTGAGCAGCCGGTTGGTGGGAAGAGGCATGTATGCAGTGGGGTGGAGGAGGCAGGCTGGGGTGCTGGGTTCTGGAGTGTGTAGTGGGCGTTTGGGGGAGGTCACAGGAGGTCATGGGGGCACAGCCGGCAGGCTGGTGGGACTGAACCTCCTCCGCCAGCCGTGGGAGCTGCTGGAGAGCTGGGCAAGGACAGGAAGCGCTGTCTGGCTGGTGCTGTTCTGAATGCTGCCCTGCCCCACACTGAACACGAGTAGGTATTTTCCAAATGGGAACAAATGAGAGACAGCGTCCTGTGCCTCCATTTCAGCCTCTACATTTGGGGATGAGGATCTGTAGTAGATTCCACGCTGTGAGCCACGTGGGCGGTATTCTGTCTTCCTGCATGGTTTCTCCCTGACAGCCTTCAGCCTACTTCTTTGTAGTGGCTCCCCTGCGACGTCCCCTGCTCCGGGGTCTGGCCTGGTCCTGCCGCCCCACGTTCCCTCCAGGCCCAGGCCTCTGCTCAGGCTGCTTCTCCAAGTGGCCGTTGGTCCCCTCTTTCCGTCATCCTTCAGAGCCCTCTCAAAACTCACCTCCTCCAAGAAGCCCTCCGTGTTCATCCCAGTCCCCATGGTAGCTCCCTGCTTTGAACTCCGTCACCTTTTACTACTCGTGTTGGCATGGAACACATTGTTTCTAGACCGGAGTTCAGGCCTCCCATGGGTGCATGTTGCTGGGCCTTGCTTCTTAAGCCAGGCCCATCTGCAATGCACCTAAAGTCCCTGTGCTTTCTCAGCTGAAGTGAACTTCCTAGAATCAGACTGCTTCACTTTACTACTACATTAGGTCTGGGTTCAAAACTGTGCCCCCGCCCAAGCCTTCTCGTGGGGTTCTCAGTGGAGCTGGGGAACAGTGGTGTTGAGGACCAGTGGGGGTACGCAGTGTGGTGCAGAGCCCGTGTGCCCAGTGGCTCAGACCTGCACCAGGAGGTGCTTCTTGGTGGGAAAAAGAACAACTGAGATATATCGTGGATACAGCCTCATTTTCTCTAAAAAGCAGTTATTTCATCTTTTTTGGGGTATTGCTACATTAAAACATCAGTTCAGTTCAGTTCAGTTGCTCAGTCGTGTCTGACTCTTTGTGACCCCATGAATCGCAGCATGCCAGGCCTCCCTGTCCATCACCAGCTCCTGGAGTTCACTCAGACTCATGTCCATCGAGTCAGTGATGCCATCCAGCCATCTCATCCTCTGGCGTCCCCTTCTCCTCCTGCCCCCAATCCCTCCCAGCATCAGAGTCTTTTCCAATGAGTCAACTCTTTGCATGAGGTGGCCAAAGTACTGGAGTTTCACCTTTGGCATCATTCCTTCCAAAGAAATCCCAGGGCTGATCTCCTTCAGAATGGACTGGTTGGATCTCCTTGCAGTCCAAGGGACGCTCAAGAGTCTTCTCCAACACCACAGTCCAAAAGCATCAATTCTTCGTTGCTCAGCCTTCTTCACAGTCCAACTCTCACATCCATACATGACCACTGGAAAAACCATAGCCTTGACTAGACGGACCTTTGTTGGCAAAGTAATGTCTCTGCTTTTAGTTATCCACAAATTGTTGATATTTCTACATATATAAACATGAAAGAACAAGGCCTATTTGATTTCCATGTCATGCAGTTTTAAGGCTTAAGATTTTACTGTGACCTACCAAAATGTTTTCCTTTCAGTCCACTGACAAGTCTGAGGAAAAACGATCTTTTAATATGCTGTTCAGAGAAGGCAATGGCACCCCACTCCAGTACTCTTGCCAGGAATATCCCATGGATGGAGGAGCCTGGTAGGCTGCAGTCCATGGGGTCGCTAAGAGTCAGACACGACTGAGCAACTTCACTTTCACTTTTCACTTTCATGCATTGGAGAAGGAAATGGCAACCCACTCCAGCGTTCTTGCCTGGAGAATCCCAGGGACGGGGAAGCCTGGTGGGCTGCCGTCTATAGGGTCGCAGAGTCGGACACGACTGAAGTGACTTAGCAGTAGCAGCAGCAATATGCCGTTAGACCGGGTGGTAACTTCAGAGACTCTCCTTTTCATTAGCATTACTTAGCAGTATTCGGTGATTCATGGCTGTCTTATGTCTATAACTAAAATCACGTGGTTGGGCTATTTCTCACAACATCCTATGTTCTAGGATATTTTGACCTTACATAAAGGATATATCTGTTGAGTTTTAATTCAGCAGAAATTACTGAATCCCAGCTCATGTTTTCACCTGTACCGTGTTTCAGAACAAGTGGGAAGTATCTGGGAAGTTTGCAAGTATCTGGTATCTCGCCTAAAATTCCCTCCAATCTGGCCTGTCCTGCCACTGATCGTAAAGCAATAAGTGTAGAACTCGGCAGTATTCCCTCTTGCCACAGCTTTCCAATTATTGAAAATGAAGTAACTCCCTATAGAGGAGAAATCATTAAATATATAGTAAATAATGAGGTTAATTAATTTAACCCCTTCTAATTAGGAAACTAATTAAATCAGAAAATTAAAACTGACACAAGACATTATAAGAGGGAAATTCTGAACTTAGAGCTAACAATCATCTCTTCATCTTCAATCAATTCCAAGAGAGGACTGAATACGTATTAGCTGCAAAAATATAAATCAGTGGACTATTTTCAACTTCTATCAAGGTATACCTTCCACACCACTAATACTTTGTTTTTTTCTACTTCTATTATATTGAAATTAAATCGTTTGTTTTTTTAAAAGAATGAATTTGAGTAAATATAATATAAAAAGGTGGATTTAGCCCAAAATCTGCTAGCAATTCTCATCATCATCGAGTCACTTAAACTCTCTGAGCCTGTTTCCTCATCCTCAGGATATTCTATTAAAAAGTGAGGCTGACTCACAACATCTTGCAGACGGAAGCACATCTGAGATGGAAGTATATCTAAACAGAAGGATTGGGTCAGAAGCTCGAGTGGGAGAAGACTGTCAAATCCTTGTCAGTGTTTTATGATACGGAACCAGGTCCTAGTCTAGGATTTACTGGTGAACAATCTGAGATGAGACTAAGGATACATTTTCAAAGAAGCCCAACTCTGTCCATGACGGGAAACCATCACGCCCATCAGCGTTACCTCTGGGAATAGCTTCCAACGGCCAGGAAAAGCCTCAGAGCAACCACAGAACTAGACTAAGGTCGTGGTGCTCAGTGCCACTGGCCACAGTGTCTCTACGGTGAAGAGCGTCTGAGCAGGCCCTGCTAGATGCCTGTGGACCCTCTGTCCTCTTTACATTGTCTCATTCTCCATGCAGTTGACAAGCACATGGAGCACTGTGGTCCAGGGCCTTTCTGGGGGTCCCCTCTGGGCATGGTGGCGGGAGTGAGTCCATGTGGATGCCCCAAAGCCGTAACGAGTGTGTTCTAATTCCTGGCCATGTCAGTGCTACCGGGTGCTTCCCATCAGATGGCCGGTACAATTCATAATGACAATTTCTGTTTATGCACTTTACAGGCTGAAAATGAAGCAAGAGTTAATTCTATAGCCAGCCTGCCGCAAAGTAGTTCACCTTCAGTAGCTAGTAAGCTGTTTTTTTTTCCTGTTAGGACAGCTACAGGTTTATTCTACACCTCAAATTCAACAGCCTGCTCTGGTGGGACTTCAGGACCTTCATATACTTGGCATTTATTTCGTATTATTGCCTATTTGCCCCTTGTATCAAATAACCAATTACTATCTAAAACGTCCAACTTTTCTGTTATCCGCTCCATCTGAGAAGTTTGTCCCATCGATCCTGGCACACAAGGAGCGCTTCTCTAAAGCTCTGCTGCATTTATTAATTCCACCACTGTCAGGCTTGTGTACCCAAGTATTTGTTAGCTTTTCGAGGGCAGGCATAACATTTATCTGGAAGAAGACTTCTCAATGTTCCATCAGGTCTCCATGTCTGTTATGTAACTCAGATCACGGCTGAAGCAGCCTACTCACATTAGCATCACCTGAGAACGCGGATTTATAAAGGGATGGCTACAAAGGTGGAGGCAGACGTGTGGGTGGCGGGGGAACCAAGGGTCAAAGGAATGAGGAAGGAAAGGAGAGCGGGGCCTCAGAGGAGGCAGCTGCATAGGTCACGTGACCTTGCCAGCTGCAGGCAGCCTGCCCAGAGGTCCAAGAAACAAACACAGCATCTCCCTCCTTCCTGCCCTCTCAGCTGTGCCGGCGCCTTGTTCAGCAGATTCAACTGGGAGCCTGTACGGTCACCCAGCGAGGTAGGCATCCTGGGTAGGGAACAAGGCCGCGGATGGGGTGCAGACCTGCGGGAGGAGGGGCGCTGGAGGCTGCTGCAGGCCTCCGACCAACGCCTGAGGCTAAGAGGACACCCACCGACCCCCCAACTCAGCATGTGTCTACCAAGTGGCTAGGTGCAAGCATGGCTTTTTAAAATTATCTTTAATAAATTTTTTAAATGTTTTATTGTATCCTATTAGTATGATCTTAGTTTGTTAGAACTGTTTTGAAACTAAAGATGGCAGAAATTGGCAGAGTGCCATCAATCCCATCTCCTTTTCCTGGATACCAGGAAGACTCCGTTTCCCAGCCTCCCCTGCAGGGTAGGCTGGGGTTACAAGACCTGGTTCTGGCCAGTGGAAGTGGGTGGACTGGGTGGTAGGCGGCTCTCTGCAGGCCTGGTGGCCAGGGAGCCTCCGGAGCGATGTTTTGCTTGCTTCCTCCCCTCTGGAGAGCAGGCAGGAAGTGGCTCCCACACAGCAGCCCCGAGGAACGCCAACTGAGCAAGCCCCCAAGCCGTGTCAGAAGCGTTCCGTGTCCTGATCGGGTGGAGGCTGCACGTACTGCCTGTCCTCCAGCTACGCCCCGACAGCGGCACCCTGGGCCCTGTGCACAGGGCGGTCGTTGTGTGGGCTGCCCTGGGCGTCCAGGCCTCTGTCCCTGGAGGCCAGCTATTCTCCTCCCCTCCAGCCAAGATGCCTCCAGGGGCACCACCGCCCGAGCCAGAACCAATGACAGAGTCCTGGTGATGAACACTCACTCTGTGCTCTGCACTCGGTCCTCGAGCAGGGAGGCGGGTGGCGCTAGTCCCTGACCTTGGAGCATGGAAGGAAGAGTGTAGGACCCTGCGCATGGGCTAACTGTGCGATGAGTTTACAGCCCTGAAACCGTCAAACTGGAAACAAAGGCATTCACAGAGTTGGTTATCTAAGTTATCAGATCAGATCAGATCAGTCGCTCAGTCGTGTCCGACTCTTTGCGACCCCATGAATCGCAGCACTCCAGGCCTCCCTGTCCATCACCAACTCCTGGAGTTCACCCAGACTCACATCCATTGAGTCAGTGATGCCATCCAGCCATCTCATCCTCTGGCGTCCCCTTCTCCTCCTGCCCCCAGTCCCTCCCAGCATCAGTCTTTTCCAATGAGTCAACTCTTTGCATGAGGTGGCCAAAGTACTGGAGTTTCAGCTTTGGCATCATTCCTTCCAAAGAAATCCCAGGGCTGATCTCCTTGCAGTCCAAGGGACTCTCAAGAGTCTTCTCCAACACCACAGTCCAAAAGCATCAATTCTTCGTTGCTCAGCCTTCTTCACAGTCCAACTCTCACATCCATACATGACCACAGGAAAAACCATAGCCTTGACTAGACGAACCTTTGTTGGCAAAGTAATGCCTCTGCTTTTGAAAATGCTATCTAGGTTGGTCATAACTTTCCTTCCAAGGAGCAAGGGTCTTCTAATTTCATGGCTGCAGTCACTATCTGCAGTGATTTTGGAGCCCAGAAAAATAAAGTCTGACACTCTTTCCACTGTTTCCCCATCTATTTCCCATGAAGTGATGGGACTGGATGCCATGATCTTCATTTTCTGAGTGTTGAGCTTTAAGCCAACCTTTTCACTCTCCTCTTTCACTTTCATCAAGAGGCTTTTGAGTTCCTCTTCACTTTCTGCCATAAGGGTGGTGTCATCTGCATATCTGAGGTTATTGATATTTCTCCCGGCAATCTTGATTCCAGCTTGTGTTTCTTACAGTCCAGCGTTTCTCATGATGTACTCTGCATATAAGTTAAATAAACAGGGTGACAATATACAGCCTTGACGTACTCCTTTTCCTATTTGGTATGTAAGTTAAGGTACATTTAAAAATAGAGCATTATGTATCCATTAAACGATGCAGATCTTTTATCTACTGACCTGGAAGGACCTTCTTGTTTCTGTTGTTTTTAGGCCAGCAACATAATTTTTTTTCAGGCAAAAATGTATTTGTGTGAGACAGTGTCTGGAAGGATTTCAGTAACACTGCTTCCAGGATAGGATTTGAGATAATTTACTTTTTTCCCTGACTCATGTTCCCTAGTTTTTCTACACTGAACACATGACTTTTGGTGGAAACTGTGCCCTGTGGGTCCGCTGACTGACCGCTCCCATAAAGAAACACATGTTTTTTGGCTCCCAGGTTCTCCTGTGAGAAAATGCTGGCTTGCTGATGCCTCTAACTTAAGTATTCCCTTTCATGAAAAGGTCAAATGTTGTAGTCTATAAACCCCAACTAGAGGTTTACTAAAAATTAATAGTACCTAACTTTAAGGGGTTTGTGACTAGCTGAACTGAACATGAGACCAAGACTGAGACTGCTGCATAGAATAGAAAGATATGCATTAAAAAAAATTTGTAAATACTTAAATAACGGCCTCAAGTTCCTGCCAGTAAGTACAATTTGAGTTAAATATTCTCTACTTTCCATTTCCTAATTTCACACTTTTTTCTGCTAGCTTCAAGATACCCAATTTTGCAAAATAAAACATGAGAAATGTGTATTACCCTATTTATCAAATTAGTATTAAACAGGCTGTTTGTTCTCTGAAGGTTGATTACTAACAAAATGATCATGCTTTGAACTTAGTTGGGAGAAGCTGTAAATATATTAATGCTCAATGTCGCATATGGGGTCATACATGTACCGAAGTTAAAGAAGTACAAAGCTTTTGTTAAAAGCACTGATACTTCCTCAGAACATGCCTTATCCAGGTGAAGTCAGAATTCATCTAAAGAAGTTTCTTTTATAACTGGCAAAGCAGCAGTGTGCTACATACACCCTACTGAATGTTTTCTCTGTGGGCCACTGACCCGGACCCTCTTGATGTTGGTGAGATAAGGCCCAACGTGTACAACAGTGACCTTGCACAGTTTAATGTTTAACAATCTCTTGACAGGTTGATGAGATTTTAAATAACAGATTTCTTAGTTCCATAATTTGCCTTCTTGACTATCAGAAATCACAGTAGGGTAAAGTTGCCCTGCTGAATGTTACAAGTTCTTTTTTTAACTTACAAAATAAAATACCTGGCTGAGATATGCTTTAAGTCTTTTATTATAAAAATACATGCTTAGTTCCTGTTTAATGAAGGAAGAAAAAAGCTAGCAAGTTCTCTCACACAGGTCAATAAAAGGGGATGCCAATTTTGATTTGATATTTAGAACTAATTTATCCCTCCTACATTTTCTTAACAAAGAAGGTAAAATGTTACAATGCTGCTGCTAAGTCACTTCAGTCGTGCCAGACTCTGTGCGACCCCATAGAGGGCAGCCCACCAGGCTCCCTCGTCCCTGGGATTCTCCAGGCAAGAACACTGGAGTGGGTTGCCATTTCCTTCTCCAGTGCATGAAAGTGAAAAGTGAAAGGGAAGTCGCTCAGTCATGTCCGACCCTTCGCGACCCCATGGACCGCAGCCTACCAGGCTCCTCCGTCCATGGGATTTTCCAGGCAAAAGTACTGGAGTGGGTTGCCATTGCCTTCTCCGAAATGTTACAATGGCCAATATCAAACTTATGCTTGGGTAGTCAAAAGAACAGTATATTCTTACTCATTCAGGCAAGTACCCAATGTTTTTATTATTTGTGAAAACAAAAAAAGTTAGCATCAGAACAGCGTTGTTTCAGACTATTCAGAAGACAGATGAAAAAAGAGAAAACATCAAAATGATAAAACATAAGGATATTTAAAAGGCTTGGGCTTCCCAGGTGGCACAGCGGTGAAGACTCCGCCTGCCAATGCAGGAGACGCAGATTCCATCCCTGTGTCGGGAAGATCCTCTGGAGGAGGCATGGCAACCCACTCCAGTATTCTTGTCTGGAGAATTGCACGGACAGGGGAGCCTGGCGGGCTACAGTCCACGGGGTGGCAAAGAGGCGGACATGACTGAGCCATTAACACACAATGTGCTTACTTCCTGCCCATACAAAAACCACTTATTACACACATAACGAGTGCACAGACAATCAAAGGCGTGTCTGCTGATTAAACAGAGCCAGTGTCCTGGGTACTGCGTCCTGGTCAATGAACTAACCACAACTCACTTTCAGAACTTGTGTCTGATCGCAGACTAAAAAGTGATAGCCTCAGAAATGAGGCTGCCACAGTCATTCTGAAAAGTTTTTTTTTTTTTCCCCGACCAATTCCATTAACATTTACTTCACGATAGAGAACGAGATGGCTGGATGGCGTCACCCACTCGATGGATATGAGTTTGAGTAAACTTCGGGAGTTGGTGATGGACAGGGAGGCCTGGCGTGCTGCGGTCCATGGGGTCGCAGAGTCGGACACGACTGAGCGACTGAACCGAACGGCTTTCCGCTTAGCAGGGAGCACCAGCGGGCCTCCCTCACGTGCCTTTCCACCCCCAGGCCCCGGCCGCGGCGTAAGCCCCGGGGGACGCGGGGGTCCCGCCGGCCGCCCCACTCCGCTCCCACCCTGCGCAGGTACGCCCGAGCGCTGCTCTCCGGGCGCCGCCCGATTACGTCACAGCGCGGGCGCGCGTCGCGCCACGTGTCGTCAGCGGCGCCCGGAGTGAGGAGAGCGGGGCTGGTTCCGACCTCACAGGGTCCCCGGGCAGGAGCCGGCTCGGGCGATGGGGAGAAGCTCAGTGCCCGCGCCCGCGGGACCGGCGCGCCTCCAGCAGCCCGCGGCGCTCGGTCCCCGCCCTCCAGCCCGGGCCTCCCCCTCCCCCACCTCCACTCCGCTCCAGACCGTCACCTCAAGTCCCCGCTGGGCGGCCGCCGGCGGCGCTGCGCTCGCCCGGGCCCCGCCCCCGGCGCGCGCATGCGCAGCGCGTGCGGCCGCGCGGGCCGACGGGAGGGCCCGCCGCGCTGCCGTCCTCCCCGGGGCCGGCCCACTGCAACCCGCCGGGGGGGGCGCGTCTCCCCACGACCCCCGAGCTCCCCCAGGGGCGGCGGCCGCCCTGAGTCCTGCGCTCCGCGGCGGGTGGCCCGCCGCGCTGAGCGCCCCCCGACCCCGGGGCCGCGGCGGAGAGCTCCGGGCGGCGCCGGCCGAGCGGCCCCCGGCCCTCGGCTCCCCCTCGACGGCCGGCGGGATGGTGCGGCCCACGGGACGCGCGCGGCTCCCGCGCTCCAGCGGCGCCGAGGGCGGGGGCGCCGAGGGTCCGACTTGTAGTGCCGGAGCCGGAGCCGCGCGCCTGCCGCGCCGTTGGGGAGCGGGCCCCGCGGGGCCGGGCGGGAGCCGCCTCTGCGGAGCCTCGGGGCCGCCGCGACCATGTCGGGCCAGGTGCCCCGCGTCCCCGAGGAGATGTTCAAGGAGGTCAAGTACTACGCGGTGGGCGACCTCGACCCGCAGGTACTCCGCCTCCACCCCGCCGAGTCCCCGCGCCCCCCGCGCGCGCGTCCGGGTCCCGGGGAGCCCGCGAGTCCGGCTGTGCGGAGAGCAAGGCCGGAGGGGACGGAGCGGGCACCGGGGTCTGCAGCCCCCGCGGGAGGGCACCAGGGGCTTGAGGGGACCCCAGGAGGGGACGTGGGGCGCGTCTGCGGCGTCCCGCGGCGGGCGCTCGGTGGGGGGCCCGTGCCCAGACTCGGAGGAAAGTGGGCACGTGGATAGGTTCTTCGCGGAGAGCCCAGCGCCGGGTATCCCCGTCCCCTCTCCGTGGGGCGACCCCCCTGCCTGCGGTCGCGCGGCGCCTCGTCGGCTTCCCCCCAACCCACCCCCTCTCTCCGCTCCTTCGTGGGCGGAGTCCGGACTGGGACACCCTCCCGCGGCAGCCCGGGCTGACGGGTGGGTCCGGGGTGGGACCTTCGACAGGGTGAAGCCAGTAGGGGCGCGGGTCCCGGGGTGCTCAGGGGACAGTTAGCCGCCCCCGGGTGGCAGCCCCCCGCCCCTCAGCTCGCAGGTCTGCAGCTCGGTCCTCTCCTGTCTTCTCCTAAAGTATTGCATCTGTTTGAATGTCCGAATTTTATGCTTCCACTGTAGGAATGGACTGTAGTTGGGTCTCCAGGTGTTCTCTTCCCTAAAGTTGTGTCTGTACAGTTACATCGCCTGGGTGTCGCCTTGGCTGTGAGTGCTGAAAGTGGAGAACTGAGGCCTGGGCCTCCCGAGTAGAGAGGGGGACTTAATAGATAAACTGGAGGCAGAAGAGCTGCGGCAGGCTGATGGGTCTTGGCCTTCTTAGAGGCTTGTGAGTTGGTGTCCTAGTAACTAAATGCTTGGCAGCCCCCAAGGTGGATCCTTTCTCCCCTCTAACTCTGAAGTAGAGGCTTTGACTTGGATAAACAGATGGTGAACTCAAAGAGGTGAAAGTAAGTGCCCGTAGCAGGGTGGAGGCTTCTCCCTTCCAGCTTGGGTGCTCTTTCCTCACTGCCTGCTGTCCCTCTCCCCTCTGCTGCCTATCCTCTGGTTCATTTTAAGACTGACCAGAACTGAAGCAAATATTACTTAAAACCTGGAGGAAGCTGAACTGGAGCCATGCTTACTCAACTGTGAATCAAGTCTAAGGGCTTAAAAATGTCCTTGCAACCACTGAGGTCTGAAACTGTTTTCTGAAAGATGGTTGATTCTCTGAATCTTAAAATGTGGATTCCAGTTCACTTGTGTCAGATGAACTTCTAGTTCACGACCACACATGGGCGCTCTCACCACCTGGAGCTTGCGGTGTGCTGCTCAGACCTGACCAGCGGCCTCCACCTGCCCTCCAGCCTCTGCGCCCACCCGGCCTCCGTTTCCGCCCCCCTGTGCTCTGGGATCTTGTTGGCTCAGAGCTTTGCCCCCATCTCTGTCTACACAGATGGCTTTACTCGGGTGGGACCCTGCTGTCCTCGATGCGCTGTGTGTCCTCCTAAATCGTACAGTGGCACCAGAGGAAGCCGTGCCCTAAACTAAAACTTTCTTTCCCCCGTCAGCTCGTAGTGGTGCTTGGGAGCTGTGCTGTGGTGTCGCAGTTTCTTGCACACGCCCCCTCAGTCACCAAGTCTTGCCAGTTCCCTTGCATCATTTTCCTGTCCAGTTCGGTAACCTGCCTCTTTCACCTGAGTTATCGCAGGTGCTTCTTAATGCCTGTCCTGCCTTCACTCCCGCAGTGTAGACCTGTCCTTCCACTGGCGGCGGTCTTCCTGTCGTGTCTGATCATGGTCTTCCCTGCTGACCGCCTGCCCCTCAGCCTCTCTTTCAGAAGACACTCTATTTTATTTTGGGGTAAAATACAAAGGCGCAGCATCTGTGCCACACTGTCAATGGTCTGGTCTGTGTTCTGCCCGGCGTGTCGCATGCCGCCCTCTCCGCACGCTGACTGTGTTTCTGCGTGGCCGACGCCTTTAAGCTCCTTGAGATGCGGCTCCTACAGCGCCTCTTGCGGAACTTCTCCATTTATCAGAACTGCCTGTCCCCGCGCCTTTCTGTTGAGACGCTGTGTGTCCGTTGTTCGCCCTTCGTGCTCACCTTGTCTGTCAGTCCTTCTGTCTTCAAGAGGGACACTGTCCAGTACCTCGGTCACAGGAGCTCTGTGCTTCCCTGTCAGTGAGTCAAGACTTGCTGCGTTTTGTCGTCCCTGTAGGTTTCCTTGCAGATGACTTGGTGGCAGGTATTAATCCTCTGTGGAGAACGTGGTGGATGTTTATTAGGATTTTCATGGTTCATGATCACTGGTATGCATTGAAATGCGGCGTGTTCCATTGTAACTCGTGTGCTTTTTGTAGGTTATTCAGCTTCTGAAAGCCGGGAAAGCGAAGGAAGTGTCGTACAACGCGCTCGCTTCGCACATCATCTCGGAAGATGGGGACAATCCAGAGGTGGGAGAGGCCCGCGAGGTCTTTGACTTGCCTGTCGTCAAGGTGGGTGGTAAATCTGCCCCGTTTTACACCCTTGGTCGTGTGTCTTGAAAGCGGCGCGCTGAAGCTTCTGTGCAACTTCTCAGGCTGTTGACTCAGGCTCCCGTCTGGGTGGGGAGCACTTGCAGCACTTGGACGCCTCCGAGGCGTCAGCCGGCAGAAGGCCCGGGCCTCCTCGCTGCAGCTCGTGCAGCTGCTACCGTGAGCCCGTTTGCCATGGGCTGGAAGTTCTCTAAGTCAAGAGAGCATGTTGAAGGCAGTGGATGTGCTGTCTTGACGCAGATGACGCTGGTGAATTCTGCTCGGAAGCTGGATTGACTCCCCAAGACACACCTGGAGCAGGGCTCCCTCGCACCCACAGCGGCCAGGGGCCCTGGTGTCCAGGCAGGCAGGTCTGCTGTTCGCTGTTTTCCGACAAGGGTCACGGTGGCCACTGGTCTCATTGTCCCCCGGTAGCATCTGGTTGTTCCCTGTAGCTCTCGCTTCCACTGCCCAGCTTGAGAGCTGTGGGCCGTTCGCTCTAGAAAGCGGAGCGTGTGCCGGTGGCCGAAAGCTTGGAGCTTGTTGATCTGCGTCCTGTTGCTCTGTTGCTGCTGAGGGTCGAACCAACTGCTGTTAAATGTGGGTTTTTGAAATTTAGGTTCGTAATTTTGATCCTTCAGTTTCATATTAGGCATTTGTTTTGAAATGGTTTTATTCCACTTTTTTTGTTTTTCTCTTTTTCACGCTGTTGCATGTGTTATCTTAAAATCACTGCGGAGGTTGCTGTAGCTTAATACCGAGAGCCTGGCAGTTGGGGGCGAGTGCTGTGGCGGGCAGCCTGCAGGCCGGCTTGCGCTGCGGCCGTCTGCCTCACCAGCATGCAGGCCCTGAACGCTGCCTCGCAGGCGCAGAAGCCCGACTTGGGAGAGTGGGCCTGCAGGCAGGTCTGTCTCACAGGAGGGTCCTTGCCCGCCAGGCCCTCCCGCAGCTGCTGCGTGTCAGAACCACACGCGGTTGCTTTGCGGTGTTGAAGCACAGCAGTCGTTCTGGCTGGCCGCGTCTTTCTGCCTGGCCAGCGGGCTCACTCCACCTGGTCCTTCGTGAAGACTGATGTCACAGGTGTCTTGCCCGCTTCCCCTGTGCCGCCTTGGAATAGTGGACCTGCCTCCGGCACCAGGCGCCCTGGGGCCCTGCTCTGCGTCCATCCTTCCATGGCTGTGGGGACCGAACCTCATCTCCCCCATAGTAGCCTGCAGCCTGTTGTCAATGGTGGCTCCAGGTAGACTGTGTGGACTCTTCATGACCCTTCAAAGGGCAACCCCTTGGTAACAAATTTGGGGTGCCAGGGTCCTTTTCCCCAGCCCAGTTACAGCAGTGCTTAAGTCTGGCGACCCCATCAAGCCCCTTTTGTAGCAAATATTTTGTAGTACCCCGTTTATTACCCTGAAATGAAATTGTTATGTAAGATAATATGTATTGTAAATATACATATTATTATTTATATACAAACGGCCCAAACAGGAATGTAAACAAAAAAAGGGAGGCAGATGGCAGTAAGTCCGCATTTCAGCACAGAGACCCTGGGGGGTTGGGGGGTGGATCCTGGGGGACCTGGTCCTCTGTCCCGCCCACCAGCACCAGCTCTGAGGGGAGTGCGGGCTGGTGACTGGGCGCTGCTGAATTCCTGAGCCCATCAGCACATCCCTCCCGGAGGTCGCTTTCCCAGGAAGGGTGTCCACCACGCGGCTGCCCAGAAGTAGCCATCACGCAGTCGCAGCGCGGCCATCGTGTCCCAGTCGGCTGACCATGGCCCCGCGTCTCATCCCCTCTGCTGCCGGGCACGCTGCTCACTCTCCCTCTCAGTGCGCCAGCCTGCCTTTACCTCGTGGTGCACTGCGCTATCCAGGGCTGCAGTGTGGGGACAGGGTGGAGGAGTCTTCCAGAGCAGTGCAGTGGTCTGCGCTCACTCCAGGACAGCGCGGTAGGCTCAGTCCTCGTCTGACCCGCTTGGTGCGCTGCCAGGCTGCTGGCTGCACTCAGCTGAACGTGGGGCCTGGTGCCCGGGGCTCTAGAGCAGAGGCTCAGGAGTCGTGGCTCTGGGCTTAGTAATCATGGCTCTGAACTTTAGAGCAGAGGCTCAGTAGTCGTGGCTCTGGGCTCTGGAGCAGAGGTTCAGTAGTCGTGGCTCTGGGCTCTAGAACAGAGGCTTAGTAGCCGTGGCTTTGGGTTCAGTAGTCGTGGCTCTGGGCTCAGTAGTCGTGGCTCTTGAGCTTTAGAGCGGAGGCTCAGGAGCTGTGGCCCTGGGCTCTAGAGCGGAGGCTCGGTGGTTGTGGCTCTGGGCTCTAGAGCGGAGGCTCGGTGGTCGTGGCTCTGGGCTCTAGAGCGGAGGCTCGGTGGTCGTGGCTTTGGGCTCTAGAGCAGAGGCTCAGTAATCGTGGCCCTGGGCTCTAGAGCGGGGGGTTTGGTGGTTGTGGCTCTGGGCTCTGTAGAGCGGAGGCTCGGTGGTCATGGCTCTGGACTCTAGAGCAGAGGCTCAGTAGTCGTGGCTCTGGAGCGGAGGCTCAGTGGTTGTGGCTCTGGGCTCTGGAGCAGAGGCTCAGTGGTTGTGGCTCTGGGCTCTGGAGCGGAGGCTCGGTGGTCATGGCTCTGGGCTCTGGAGTGGAAGCTTGGTGGTCGTGGCTCTGGGCTCTGGAGTGGAGGCTCGATGGTTGTGGCTCTTGGCTCTGGAGCAGAGGCTTAGTGGTCATGGCTCTGGGCTCAGTAGTCGTGGCTCTCGGCTCTGGAGCAGAGGCTTAGTGGTCATGGCTCTGGGCTCAGTAGTCGTGGCTCCTGGGCTCTAGAGCGGAGGCTCGGTGGTCGTGGCTCTGGAGCGGAGGCTCAGTAGTCATGGTTCTGGGCTCTGGAGTAGAGGTTCAGTAGTCATGGCTCTGGCTCAGTAGTCATGGCTCTGGGCTCTGGAGCGGAGGTTCAGTAGTCGTGGCTCTGGGCTTAGTAATCATGGCTCTGAACTTTAGAGCAGAGGCTCAGTAGTTGTGGCTCTGGGCTCTGGAGCGGAGGTTCAGTAGTCGTGGCTCTGGGCTCTAGAACAGAGGCTTAGTAGCCGTGGCTCTGGGTTCAGTAGTCGTGGCTCTGGGCTCAGTAGCCGTGGCTCCTGGGTTCTAGAACGGACGCTCAGTAGTCATGGCTCTTGGGCTTTAGAGCGGAGGCTCAGGAGCCTTGGCTCCTGGGCTCTAGAATGGAGCCTCAGCAGCCGTGGCTCTGGGCTCAGTAGTTGTGGCTCTGCTCAGTAGCCGTGGCTCCTGGGCTCTAAAGCGGAGTCTCAGTAGTCGTGGTGCAGAGCCTTAGGTGCTCTGCAACATGTGGGATTGTCCTGGACCAGGGATCGAACCCATGTTTCCTGTGTTGGCAGGCAGATGCTTCACCACTGAGCCACCAGGGAAGCCTGGCACCAAGAGTTTTTAAACCTTTTGTTTTGTGGAAATGCTTTCCCCAGTGGCCTTGGAGGCCTCGTTGGAAGCGTTAATTCTGCTGACTTGCAGTGGCTTTATTTTGTATATTGTTGCTTGCTTTGGGGATAAACAGCTCCCTGTTACTGTGCTTTTCTAGCTCCACTTGTGCTTTGGTACGAGTGTGTTCTCCTCCTTAGCTGCAGTGTCTTATCTAGACTTACCTGGATGAGGGGTTGGGGTGAGTCTGTTTATGATGACTTTGAAGCAGCCAGCCCAGCAGTTTTTCAGTGCACCTGTCCTTTCCCCTCCTGCAGCCGCCAGGGGCAGCTTTCGGTGTGACTGCTGCGGGCAGAGTGGTAAGGTGCCAGTCCCCGGTGCCAGCTCCTCTGGCCCGCCCATGTGAGTCACGTGTCAGGGTGTTGACCTGGTCTTCTGCCGTATCCTCCTGCTGTGGACCCAGGGCGGCTGGGGAACTGGTCTCAGGAAGGACACCTGGCGCACCACACGTGTTGGCTGCTGAGGGCTTTGGGGTCGCAGCTGAGATGCCGAATGGAGCGGGAGGCGGAGCCTTTTGGGGGTTCCTGGGAGGCCGGCTCCCTCCCATCACTGGAGTCTCCCCAGGACCAGAGTCACGGACGACGTTACACACCCCTTCCTGCTTGGTGGCTCAGCCACAGAGCCACAACTTTGGTGAAGTGGTGAAATCAGTGTGAAGTGACTCACATCACAGATGTCACACATATGTAGACTTATGCTGAGGAATTGCTGATGTTACCTGGCGTAGAAGGAGAGGGCACTCGGATTTCTGAGGTTCTCTCAAGGTGTCTGTGGTATATTAGACGTGAGTGTCGTACAAGCAGCTGAGGTTTCTGAAGTCAGCCGGCTGCTGTGTGTTTTTTCACAGTAATTCTGTGAAGCAGACCTACCAGAATAATGGTTAATGTGATTTTCAGAATTAAATGTCAAAGTAAGATGATTATTCAAAAATATAATTTACCCAAAAAGGTAGTAAGTAATGTGTTTTGTGGTTCATAGAAAGATCAGCAGACAGAAAGGCCTCATGTGATTTACAAACATTGTATCTCCTTGACCTCCTGAAGAAAAACCCCAAAACTCCCACCTTTAGACCAGCCAGGACTCCGGACTCCAGAGGAGACTTGGAGGGGCCATGTGTGCCTGGCACGTGGGTAGGGTAAGGCTCCAGTTGTGAAGACAGCTTCTAGCTGGACGAGAGGCTTACGCAGCAGCCCAGAGAGTCGGACACACCTGGAGCGACTGAGCAAGCGTGGAAGCCTGGAATAGAAGCTTCTGTATATATAAGCTTTTTTTTTTTTTTTTTTTTTTAATTTTTTTTGCCATTTTATTTTTTATTTTTATTTTTTAAATTTAATTTTATTTTTTAAACTTTACATAATTGTATTAGTTTTGCCAAATATCAAAATGAATCCGCCACAGGTATACATGTGTTCCCCATCCTGAACCCTCCTCCCTCCTCCCTCCCCACACCACACCAATACAGTATACTAACGCATATATATGGAATTTAGAAAGATGGTAACAATAACCCTGTGTACGAGACAGCAAAAGAGACACTGATGTATAGAACAGTCTTATGGACTCTGAGAGAGAGGGAGAGGGTGGGAAGATTTGGGAGAATGGCATTGAAACATGTAAAATATCATGTATATAAGCTTTTAAAGAGCCGGTAGTATTTCATTGCACAGGTGGGCTTTTCCCCTTGGGGACTAATAGCTAATATTTGACCCTGATGCTTGAGAGCTGGGACTGCAGTCTGGATGCTGTACCACTGGTGATAACACAGCCTTTCATTTCCAGGAGCAGCACTGGGCGCATGGTGCGTTTTGAATGGGAACCGGAACTGTGTTTTGATTTGCACTTTGTGTTCTTTTTCAGCCTTCTTGGGTGATCTTGTCCGTTCAGTGTGGAGCTCTTCTCCCGTATCCTTTTTGGGGAAGGAGGGAGGGAGGGGGTGACTCTGGGTCCAAGACTCAAGCGCGCCTCACTTCTGCGCTGACGTGTGAGTCGGGAGGTCGTGTGTGTCCTGCTCTGTCCCTCCTGTATCCAGGCGTCTGTTCGGATCCTTGTCGTTCCCCCTGGGGGCGGGGGGCCAGCTGTGTGGAGGCAGCTGTAGCCTGGGCCTGAGGCACAAGTTCTCGTCCCACAAATTGGCTTTAGGACCCAGGCAGTCTAGACCTCAGTTCTGTTGTCTTTGGAACAGCTGGCTTCTGTGGTGTCTGGTTAGATGGACTGTTGCTAAAATTCTCAGTCTCTATGAACCCAGTCACGAACTATTTGAAGAGTAGATGGGCAAAGCGAACATCAGGACAGCTTTAGTTTTATATCATGCGGTGTTGTTCTTTTTATTACGTTGGATGGAAGTATATTAATCCATTTCTACATTAATTCCACCCTTAATGTGGAGGGTCTGCTCGGGGCCTAGTTCTGCAGACAGGACTGCCAGGCCCGCGTTCCTGCCCCAGGGGGCTGCCCTGCACTGCGTGTTTCCCTAGTGTGACTGGAACACACACACGCCGCCTCCCACACGTGCACACACAGCAGGCAGAGGGTTGCCAGGACTGCATTTCTGCACCCAGGAAGCTGCCCCTGCGTTGCGCGCTGGCTCAGCACGCAGAAGTAACGCTGTAACCCATTCGAGGTCCAGACACTCCAGATTCCTTAAAAAGTCATGTTAGCTTTGAACAGACTGTGAAGTTCAGGCCCTGGAGGTCATGTCTGCTGACAGAGAGGCCTGTGCCCGGGGCTGCATGCTGTGAGCGCTCAAAGAATATGTTGATGGAGGGTTTTTTTTTTTAATATTTATTTATTTATTTGGCTGTGCTGGGTCTTTGTTCCAGCACACAGGATCTTTAGCTGTGGCGTGTGGGATCCAGTTCCCTGACCAGGGATCGAACCCGGGGCCCCCTGCATTGAGAATGCGGAGTCTCAGCCACTGGACCACCAGGGAAGTCCCAGTTGATGGAGTTTTAAGAGCCAGAGCTTCAGAATTGGGACAGACCTTGGGAATTACATACATATTCTAATCCTTGTTTTAGTGAAGGGAAAGCTGAAGCTCAGTTGTCTTGCCCAAGTTCACAGAGTATGATGGTGCTAAAACTAGACCTTGGGTTCCTCTGAAAGATTCTTCTAGGCAACAGGAGTAATCATGCTAAAATAGCTCAAGACTTCCAGCGTTCTTTTGGGATAATGCCGGGCCACATGTGGCTGTGTGTGTGTGTGTGTGTGTGTGTGTCTCTGTCTGTGTGTAGTTGGGTGCTTCTCCCGCCTGCCCTGCGCTCTTCTTCGGCCAGCTTAAGTCTGCCTCTTTGCTAACGGGATTGAGTGGGAAGCAGAAGGTGGGTGGTGTCCGCACGGGCAGGTCGGAGCTGTCTCTTGGTGGAGTAGAGGTTGCACTGGTGTCATTTCATTGGACTCTTAATATGTGTGCAACAGAGTAAATGGTTTTTCTCCAGAGTCGTGTCAGATTTTTTTTGGAATCACAGCCTGCCTCTCTCAGGTAAGTGTGGCACAGTTCCTCTTGTGTTATTTACGTAACAGTTCTGAATTTTTATATGATTGGACATATGTTGTATTTGTAAACCAGTGTTGCTTAACTAAACTCCATATTCAGTATGAGCTTACAACAATTATTTAAACATTCATACCCAGTCTTAAGATTCAAAGCTTTAATGGGTGAAAATGGTCTTTCTAATCTAAAGAATTACAGAGATTTAAAACTTGAGTATGAAAACATGTTAAAAGTGAAATTAAAAGGTGACAAGGAGACTCCATTCAGAAATAAAAGCAGAGTTTTTTCTCGTAAGAGGCTCATGCAGACCAGTGAAACGTTTCTATGAAGAGGAATTTCAGATAAGTACAGCAAAACATTTGATACACTTTGTGTGCCCGTTAATAGCACTGAGATAAGATTGTCTGCGTCGCAAATGTGTGACAGTGTATTCAGTGCTGGCCGAGCTGTAGCCAGGCTTCCCCGCCCCCCACAGGAGTGCAGATCGGTGAGCAGTTTTCTAGAAAAGTCAGGCCATGTCAGAGCCAGAGGAGACTCAGTTGTTTTCCTTGCAGGTCTCGTGTGTTTAGACGTTTATCCCAAATTGATAGAGATAACGGCAGATTGATGCATAAAGGCAGCATTATTTATGAGAGGGTAAAATTGGAAATAAGCAGATCATCCACGATTTGGAAATGTTTAAGAAACTATTCTGGTCCATTATTAATACATAATAATCCAGCTATCTAGCCAGTTTTGAATTTTGTTTTATAAACGTATGCAGACACATGGGTAATTTTTTAAATGGGGGACAAAGCAGGATATAACATAGTTATGTACAGTATTACATCAACCAAATAAAATATGTAAGAAATATCCGGGAAAAAAGAAACATCTGAAGGGGGACCAAGACGTTGGCATTGATGGATTTTGGAGCGGTGCACGTTCAGCGTCGTTCCGTCCCGGTCTGTCCTCTCAGTCCCCAGCCGGAAACCCTCAGTCTGTAAACAGCTTTTATGAAAGGTCAGGCTGGTGGTGGTCGAGCTTCCTTGGGGTCAGGCGCAGCCACTGGGCAGGAGGAGGCTTGGTTAGCCCGATCTGTTTCTGTAGCCTGAGGACCTCATTCCGTCTGAGGCTCTTATGTTGACACTTTGGGTCTCGCCATCTCTGAGGAGGCCTTCGAGAACAGGGTGTCCAGGATGTTAGGTGAGACTGAAAGGACTTTGGTTAGAATTGTGCCTTCTTACAGCTTTGTAACAGAAGCCTGTGGAGCCGGGCGGCATCAGTTTAGTGCGTTGATTGTCAGCCAGACCCAAGCTTTTGTACAGGTGGTGCCTCCACGGCCCCTTCTCTGCCCAGGCAGTATGTCGACTGATTCTGTGTTTTTTTGTAAATTCTGGAAGTTCTTTAAAATTATAAAATCCTCTCTTTTTTGTTTTTGCTATATCGATTTAATAGAGATCCTTGAAAAGTTGGCTTTTTTCCTTAAGAATAGAAAGTTTGTTGGTATTTGTGTTTTTCAGTGTTTTTCACATCTTTGTAATAAATGTAAATTTATATGATGATGATTTTTAAAATCGGCTAAAATGAAAACCTTTTTACAATGGGTACTGTGGTTGCATGCAGTTTTTATTGTTTTCTTTATACTTCTCTGTATGTTCCAAATTTATAACAAGCATCAGGAAAGTTTTTAAAATGAAAACATTTTATTACTGTTACTCCTCATGCGTAAACAAAATATACTGTGGCTAAAATGTAAAATTTGTATTTAATTATATTTGTACTGATTGGATCTCTGGGTTCATGATTCAGAGCCCACTGTCCAGACAAGAGAGGAAGAGGCCGAGGCAGGGAGTCCTGTGGCTGTTTTCAAGGGTCAAGGTCATAGTGACATGGTCTTTAGCAGACCTGACTTGGAAAAATAAATAAGATTATTCATTGATTAGAATATGAGCACTGTGAATATGAGGCGATGACAGGGTTTTAAATCAGGGATCTGAGTTTGACACTGGAGAGCCTTCTAGTCTTGGGGAAATAGAAACGCAGTTACGTTTGACAAAGGTTTTGGCATATGCAGCGGGTTATACGTAGTCAGTACACTCGGTGTGTGAGGGTCGGTGCACGTGGCTGGGCCGCAGGGGTCACCTGTGAGCTTAGAGAAGGCGGGGCCGTGTGGATGGCAGGGTCCGGACAGCCCGGGTGGATGTGGTGAGGTCTGCGAGGCCACGGCACAGTGGGTGGAGCAGGTGGAGCTGGAGGGGAGAGCAGAGGGGAGGTGGGGGCTCCGAGCACTGTGAGGGCGCCGGCCTCAGAGGCCTCAGAGCGGGGCTGCCTGCTGGGGTGGAGAGGAGAGCTCGGAGACACAGGGGGCGGAAACCTGGGTGCGGGAGGGAGCTCCATGAGGTGCCTGCTTCCCTCCTTAGTTTCTTACGTATTGAGTCTTGATTGCAGATGTTTACATGAGGACATTTGGAAAACACAGGAAGAAAGCAAACAAGTTAAAAATCACTTGCATTCCTGTAGGTGAAACTGATCTGAGAGCCCTGAGCAGGAACAGTGGGCGGGGTGGGGATGGGGTGAGACGGGCACTGGAACCCAGGTTAGCACCGTGTCCCTGAAGACAGCACAGACCTGAGGAGTGGGTGGACGGGAGTTGGAGGGTCTGCGTAAGGAAAGGTGGGGGCGCAAAGGAAGAGGAGCCGATGCTCACAGTGGGCCTCTGGTGGGTGTTCCACAGAAGGGCACGGCCGGGTGACTTCCTTTCCCAAGTTAGGAGCATCGCTGGGCCTGGGCTGCAGAGGGGAAGAGATGAAGTCAGCCTGAAACCCAGTACTGTCCAAGCGCAGGGACCTGGGACTTGCGTGAAGGCTGAGAAGTGCATCCTTGCAGAGGAGGGTGGAGGGAGGCGCAGGCTCAGGAAGACACCCTTGAGTGGGGAGACAGGAGGCTTCAGAGTGAGCAGAGACACTAGCGGAGGCGGGCGGGCGGGCGGGGCAGCTCTAGGAGCCAGGGGGTCAGGCCCCGCATGGTTTCATCGCTGGGGCCAGTAGGGGGACACATGGAGTGTCAGCTTGAGTCCCTCTGCCTGGCTCAGTGCTGCGGGCAGGGGGCTGGCTGCGGCTGCATGCGGGCTTGGGGGTCTGTGTGCACCTCCAGCTCTGGGTTGAGAAAGCTACAGGTGAGGTCAGCATGGGGGAGACCGGGGACCCCAGGAAGAACCTGAGAGGCATCTGGGGTCGACGGGCGGGTGTCAGGGAGGTGGCCCGGCTGGGGGGCTTGTCCAGGTGTGCACTTCACTGTGGGGGGTGGCTGGGGCCCTGGTGGACAAAACAGCGGATTTAGCGAGATGGCTGACAAGGGTTTTATGGCCCTGAAGCAGATTGATCAGGTGTGCCGTTCAGACCCCAGACCCTTCGTGTGAGCGTCACTGTGATGGAGCTGGTTTTTGTGGGTCCATCGCTCGCTGCACTTACTCTCACCGTCCGCCATTTGTGGCCAAGGCAGCTGTGCTTCGTCGGAGTCGATGGCTCAGCCAAGAGTGAGGAAACTCAGAGCACGCTGGGGACGCTAACTCTGGCTGCTGACACTCGCTCACTCAGTTGTGAGATGGATAACACGTGTCTGTCCAGCGTGCAGCTGCAGGCCCCGCCCACCACGCCTGTGCGGGTGCTTTGTGAAGCGGGAGGCAGGTTCCCCTCAGGTGGGGGCGCAGGGTGTGGGTGGCACCGGGGATGGGGTCAGCACGGGTAACCTGCCCCGAGCAGCCTCTGCAGCACGGGCACACGCACACGCAGGCAGGCAGGCAGGCAGGCGGGGCTCCACCGCCGCGGAGGGACTGTTGTTGGCGGTTCTCAGTGACCTTCTGTCTTTTCCCGTCAGGGTGTTGAGACGCTGGAGCTCTTGTTGGAGTCTTCCAGAGCGCTCCAGGGAGAGGTAGGGAAGGGCGCTTGTGCCGGCAGAAGTTGGGAAGCACAGACATCACCCGCCTTCTCCCGAGCCAGTGTTGACGCAGGCTGCGGCCGCGGTTGTCGTGTGCTGGGTAGGTGGTGGGCAGGTCCCTGTGTGTGAGAGCCTGCCAGGGCCTGACTGCACTCTGGGAGGCCCTTTCCATCTGTATCTCAATCAACAAAGAATTTCTTGACTGCCTACCCTGTGCCTCGCACTGTACTAGGCCCCAGCCGAGGTTCTGAGGTCAGGACAGGCCTCGCACCCGAGGCGCTCCTCCCTGGTCGGCGGGCTGAGAGCTCGTGCGCAAGAGGGACGAAGAGGGGCTCATGGAGCTGCACCCCAGGAGTGTCTGGGCGGGAGACCTGGAGAGGGGGCCGTCCTGGTGCAGAGGGAGGCCCTTTCCCACGGGGGCGCGGCGAGGAGCACCCTCTGCTCAGGGTGGAGGGGGCTCAGTGCCCCTTGAGGGC
Source organism: Bubalus bubalis (assembly GCF_019923935.1). Taxonomy (NCBI): domain Eukaryota; kingdom Metazoa; phylum Chordata; class Mammalia; order Artiodactyla; family Bovidae; genus Bubalus; species Bubalus bubalis. Next base: position 116,400,793 of record NC_059164.1, on the reverse strand, counting down.
AGCTTGCTGTGGGAGTGCAGGGGCCAGGGGTGCTGAGCTGAGAGAGTAGTGGCCCAGGGTCAGGGCCAGCCGCCTGGGCGGGGGCACAGTGAGGGGGCAGCCGTGCACAGGTCGGGGTGGAGGGGGGTTGCCCGAGACACTCTGGAAGCGCTCAGATCTGAGCCCGATGGGTCAAGGAGACGTCCAGGCTCTTTTAGCTGAGCTGATAGATTAGTTTAGGAAGATTGCTGTTTTAAAAAAGAAGAGCATTTTTTTCCCCAGTTATAAATGCTTTTGAAAATTTGGAAAATACAGAAAAGTATAAAAATGAAAATTAAAATGTCCCCATGACCCCGTCACCACCAGGTAGCTATTGTTAGCAGTTTCGTGTGGAAAGAGCATTCTCCATCACACTGTTAGAGATTCACTGGATGAGCTGGTGCAAATACGTTCAAGTCACTTAATGCAAACACAGGTTGATGAAGACTCTGATTCCAGGAAGTTTTCCAAGTGGATACAAGTTAGAGTTTGGGGGCTTGGTCCATGCAGGGCCTTGCCTCCCCCATGCAGTGTTCTTTCCACAGCAGCTTGCTATGCTCTGTTGAAACCCAGCCAGGGTCCAGGCCGTAGGGTGGAGGACTAGTCAGTGAACTAAAAATAATAAAGCCACGTCTAGATTGCGGTTTTTATTTCATTTGTAATAAAGATTACATAACGATTTATTAGAGTTGTATGTTTTATCATGTAATTAAATCTCACCACCAAATGCTGCAGGATATGTTTTTGTGGAAGTCACTATTAAAAATAACACCTTCTGATCAAGTCTCCTGAAATGTGTCACTGACTAAAGACATACAAAATAATGATTTTAAGGTGACTTTGTAAAATTAATGTGTTCTTGTTAGTATTCACAGAGTAGTATGGAATGCAAAATAATTTCTAGAAATATTTGTAAAATAGAGAGTAGATACAGGATGTTAGATTTTCGGCAATCTGAATAATGACAGTTAAAAAGAAAAATTTTGTTAAACTTAAAAAAAATTAGCTTGAGACAAAGTTCAGAATTCTTAACTATAATTCACAATTTATAGTAAGTTACCTAAAATTGACTTCAGTGATTATCTTAGAATTAACACCTTTGTTTTCCTTAAATGTTTCTTTTGACTTTCAGATGATAAAGTTTTATTTTTTAGAAATTGTTTTTAGTAGGACCTGCCCTTAGCGAAGCAGTCTAGAGCAGTGGGAAGCACAGTTTGGAGTCAGGCCTGGGCTTAGGCAGACCTAGGTTTTACAATGATCAGCTTTGACTTCTGTGAGTTCGTGCGTCCTCTGCTGGGTCGCAGGGACGAGGAGCCCCTGGCACAGTTCCTGGCACATAGTAGGCAGGCAATAAATGGAGCTGTTGGTTCTGGAGTGAAAGCCTCTGTCACAGCATAAGCCATCGCATCTGCGTCTCAGCTTCATCACTTGCGTGCGCAAGCATAGGAATTACGCCTTTTATGCTTGCCTCATTTTCTGTGTGCTTGGTAATTATGTTTTCCCCTGAGCTTATACGCCACTGTATTTTTGTCTTTTATTTTTAATTCATTTCATAATAAGCATTTATTTGTTATCCATTAATTCTTAAGGAATCCCTTGAATATGATCTTTATACTACTGTATTGAAACATTTTAAAAAATGACAGAGTTGGAAGATGGAGTGTGGGGTACTAGTTCTGTGTCCCTGTCATTTCGGTATGTAATGAAGTAATCCTCCACTCAGCCCCTAGAGTGTAGACGTAAGTATTTTTTAGTTTTACTTGGTGACAAGGCAAAAAAGGTGATGTTTATAAAACTTAAGATAGAAGTAAAAGTTTACTGTAACAAGCACATAGGTGAAAGCTCATCGCTTTTTCCCACTAATATGCTTAGGTTAATTTCATTTAAGAAGGAAAAAAGTAGATGAGCACAGTGGTTATGATGTCACATAGCGTGGGCAGGCAAGTCGGTGAGTGTGATGGAAGTATGATTTCTGGTTCCTGCCAGGTGTCGCCTGAGGACCGAAGCGCCCTGTGGGCGATGCTCACCTTCCACGGGGGCGGCTGCCAGCTGAACCTCAACAGGAAGTGCACGCACCTGGTTGTTCCCGAGCCAAAGGGGGTAAGCGACCCATGTACGTTCTCCTTTTAAATGTCTTCTAAGCATTTCCAGTCATCGCATGTCTTCTTTGAACTTCTTTTAAATTAACTGGATTCTGTTTGCAAAAGCTGATAATGTGAGTTTATGTCACTTGTAAAACAGCTTCATTCCACAAAGGATGGGAGATGACGAATTTTACTTTGAACCGGATGTAACTTTTAAATACAAAGATTGGACAGATTTTTTAATCTTTAGGTTTCCTTTCACATCGACTAAAACTTCAATTTTGTGAAAATGTGTGTTAGTGCTCTTTACAATTTTTACAAAGGGTCATACTGAGTATAATTATAAACATGCATTTGGAGCAGTTCTCAGTGTACTGTCCTTCTTAATAACCTGAAATATTTAAGCGGTGTTGATCTGCTCGAGCCCAGGGCTCTTCTCTAAGCACGGGTGGGGCTGTGGGGATTGAGGTTCCCAAGTGGGGTGCAGGTCAGCAGCGCAGCCCCGCAGGACGTGTTAGGGCTGCAGGCTGGCCTCCCGCGCGCCCCAGACCGAGTGAAACAGGACCTGCTGGGGTGGGGAACCCGGGGTTTCTGCCGCAGCCTCATGAGGTGCGAGCACCGCTCTCGCGTGGAGGCCGAGCTTTTCTCCTCCCATGGACAGTTATTTAGCACTTTGAGAATGAAGTATAGTGTGTTCATAGTAGGAAGGTCTTTTGACAAGTTACTGTTCCCGTGTCAGTCGTTACCTCCATATTTTTTATTGCCCTCAGTCTGAATCAACACCACGTGTGTCTTACCCGAGTGCACTAACTCACTGAGTGGGAGGTGGGCGTGCGGGTCTGGGGTGAGGGGGCGTGGAAGCAGAGAGACCCACCTGCCAGGAGGGTCCCTTTCCCTGGGCCCCGGGAAGCAGGGCAGCCCGTGGATGTGTACCGTTCAGAGTGCTCATTCTCTGACGAGAAAGTGAGCTGTGAGCTGGTGAGTGTGCTTTAACGTAGTAAGCCACATAATCCAAGGAGAAGCTCTGAAAATTTGGGGCTAATCTTAAAGTCTACTTAAGTAAAAAGTTGTATCTTATATGACAATTTAAGAGATAAGTAGTATGCTTTGATTAGAGTATAGGGTTTTTTTTATTTTCTATGAACTGGTTTATAGCTGAAAATAAATCCTTTGATTTTAGGTAGCTAGTTTAAGGGGAATGAAATGTTTATAAGTTTTAAAACTACGAGAGAATACTTGTAAAAGGTCACATTACAGTTGGAGGCAGTATATGAATCGAGTGGATTTGTCAGACCAGCTGAAAGTGAAAGTCGCTCAGTTGTGTCCATGGAATCCTCCAGGCCAGAATACTGGACTGGGTAGCCTTTCCCTTCTCCAGGGTATCTTCTCAACCCAGGGACCAAACCCAGGTCTCCTGCATTGCAGGTGGATTCTTTACCAGCTGAGCCACAAGGGAAGCGGAAGAATACTGGAGTGGGTAGCCTATGCATTCTCCAGGGGATCTTCCCGACCCAGGAATCGAACCGGGGTCTCCTGCATTGCAGGTGGATTCTTTACCAACTGAGCTAGCTGACTATATACACAAAACTAAATGGCACTTTTAATTTTTTTCATTTTTGATCAATTTATGGAGAAAATACATAAATGGCATGATGAAACTGTTTTCTGTATTCTTGGATTTTTAAAATGTATTAAATTGAGACAAATGGAGGAATTTAATAACGGCCAAAACACAGGGAATGTTGCTCAGTGTTCGGCGGAGGGAGCTGGTTTCCGGGTGTACATGCTCCACTCCACTGAAGGCGGAAGGCGGAGCTGGGGAGGGTCCTCGGGTCCTCCAGCCCGCCCCTGGCCCTGGCGTGCAGCCGGAAGTGGGTGTAGTTTATGGCCCCAAATAACGTGTTTTCCCGAGAATGGCTGTTAGCCGAGGCTTTAGCACAGGCGGGTCGGACTCGGTCGGTTCACCGAGCCACGTTTACGAACGGGTTCACTTAAAGCTGCTCTATCACATTGCTCTCGCGTAGCGTTTCCTTCGTCTCTCTTCCCTCGGGCGTGCCTTCCGCTTTGCCCTGTCCCCTAGGAGCGTCCTCCTGCCAGGCGCCCCCGCTCGCTGCCCACAGACCCCGCCGGGCCTCCCTGCCCGCGGCCCACGCGGCTTGGCGCTGGCTTCCGTCATAGTCCCGTCGCCTGTTTGACTTCTGTGCAGAGCTCAGTCGGAAGCCTCGTGGGGTCAGAATCATTGCGGCTTTGTGTTTATAGCGGAACGAGCTTGGTGCACGCCGGTGCCTGGTGGAGCGGTGTCCTCACGCCCCGTGACTGCCTGTGGTCCTGGGCGCTCTGCCCACCGCAGCACGGCTCCGAGCGGCTCTTGGTGATTACCACGCTGGACGGCAGACACGCCTTTCACTCTTGAGCGTCTCACGGGAGTCCTGGCGCTGCGTGTTGTCAGAAGTTGCGTTTGTAAACAAGAATTGAAGCACAGTCTTTTCAGACTGCTGTTGGCACATGCGACGGCGTCCTGTGACCCCTGATATGTGGTTCTTCTTGTCTCCTGTCTGAAGGGGTCTGAGTGGTTCCTGTGGGTGAAGTGGCCACAACAGGAGTTGACTTTTGTCTTCCTAGAGTTCTTGCTTTGCGTCCGTGATTCTAGGAGATCTGATAAACCCCGCAGCTTGTTTCTGTGTGTGTCTGTGCTTCACCCACAGGAGAAATACGAGTGTGCTTTGAGGAGAGCCAGTATTAAGATTGTGACCCCCGACTGGGTCCTGGATTGCATCTCCGAGAAGACCAGGAAGGACGAAGCCCTTTATCACCCCCGCCTCATCGTCTACGAGGAGGAGGAGGAGGAAGAGGAAGAGGAGGAAGGGGCGGGCAATGAGGAGCCGGACTCCCCGAACGAGGGCAGCACTGACGGGAAGTCCAGCCCGGCCAGCTCTCAGGAGGGCTCCCCCTCCGGCGAGCCGCCGTTCTCACCCAAGTCGAGCGCTGAGAAGTCCAAAGGGGAGCTGATGTTCGACGACTCCTCTGACTCCTCGCCGGAGAAGCAAGAGAGGAACTTAAACTGGACCCCAGCGGAGGTCCCCCAGCTGGCGGGGGTGAAGCGCCGGCTGCCCCCCGGCAAGGAGCCCGGGCTGATTAACCTGTGTGCCAACGTGCCACCTGTCCCTGGGGGCATCCTGCCGCCCGAGGTCCGTGGAAGCTTGCTGGCTCCGGGACAGAGCCTGCAGGGCCCCGAGAGGCCCGAGGTGATGGCCGCCTGGAGTCCGGCCATGCGGACGCTGAGGAACATCACGAACAACGCCGACATCCAGCAGATGTCCAGCCGCCCCTCCAACGTGGCGCACGTAAGTCACTCTTAGAGACAGAAATGTAAATGTCCGATTTCAGTCATCTTAGGATATCCGATTATTTTCTGCTTCTTCAGAACAGTTAACATACAAGCAGGGTTTCTTTGCCCGAGGGCGTGTTCTGCAGTCTTTGTGTCTGCACACGCGTGTGTTCAGTGTTGCGGACTCCCAACGAGAACAGTGACAGGCCCTGACCCCGCTGAGCGGCATATGCCCCGCGGCCAGGCTGCCCCGACGGTGGCACCAGAGGAAAGCCTGAGGCTGCCCGCTGTGCCTTGGTGTTTACCACGAGCTGTGGGTCAATAGAGGGCATGGCATGGTTTGCTCATTGATTGAAGAAGCCTCAGTTTTACTTGACAGTTTTGTGATGGGAGTCTGCTGTACAGAATGGACCTTAAACACTTTAGTAGCTGTTTTTCCATTCAGGACAAAAAGAAGGCAGTTGAGATGTATGTGTGTCCCTATGTGTGTGTATGGGGGTCCCTGTGTGTGTGTGTCCCTGTGTATGTGGGTCCCCCTGTGTGTGTGTGGGGGGGGGGGCGGTCCCTGTGTGTGGGGGGGTCCCTGTGTGTGTGGCGGGGGGGGGTCCCTGGAGAAAAGGTGGTGAGTGAGGACGAGGAGCCCAGCCCCTCTCAGGTGCAGAAGACAGGCAGGGCGAAGACAGGTCTGAGCAGAAGGGCTCCCCACGATGTGGGTGTCTGGACGGTGGTGCCAGGTCTTGTACCAGCCGCCGGCTGGGGAGGCTCCTTAGGTCAGGCACTTAACCCCAGGTGGCCCTGGCAGAGCTGAAAGCGAGTTCTGGGTGGGGGGCAGCCCTCAGACCCCGAGCAGACTGACTCGGCCGTGTCCTGAGGACTGGAGGGGCCTGGCAGGCGGGGCCTTGGCTTCTGTGGTGGGGAGGCCACGGGGGGATAGTTTGAGAGTCCTGTTGGTTAAAAGTGTGTAAGAAGTGTCCCTCCCTGCCTCCTTGTCTTGGGGTAAACAGTGACAAGTGTATAGTACCTGGTCCTTGAGACGCTGGAGGGGTGGCCCCGGCCAGGCTTAGGGGTAGTGTGGGGGGGACATGGGGTCAGGGACTTGGCCGAGTGTCCCGACATGGATGCGAGGTTCCGGACACGTGCTGGAGCTGGTTAGGAGCCAGGGTGAGGGGGCATCCTACCCTGGGGTGTTGGCAGAGTGTGCGCGGTGGGCGGTGGGGTGTGGCCCACGGTGAGGACCTGGAAATGCTCAGTTCATGGCGGGGCACACGTCTGCCTTCCCGCCAGTCGTCCTGCAGGTACGACCTCCAAGGAAGACAGTCTCGCTCCGCCCGCGGTGTGGGTGGGGTAGGGATCCATGCTCACCAGGGCAGGGCTGTGATACTGGCCGGAAGCCTTTGGAGACCTTCGCAGAGCTCTTAGTGTCGGAGCATTGGGACATCGCACTGCTAGATGTGGAGAAAAGGAATCTTTGAAAGTTAGAAGATTTAGTTTAAAATTAGATCAGGAGGTTGGGAAAGACAGCAGCCATCAGACTCCTGCTGAACTTGCGCGTTTCTGGTGGTTGGGAGCTGTGCGTGTGTATGTCAAATGTGGCGCTCAGCGTCAGGAACTTAAATAAGGACGGTGACAGCACAGAGCGGCGTCCAGACTTGGCGTGCCCCGAAAACTGCAGTCTGCAGTGCGGCACGCCACACGCTCGCTCAGGTGGACTCAGGCGGGTTTCCAGCCAGACGCAGATTGGAAAGCTGGACACAACGTCTGGTGGCCGGGGACGGCACTCCCGGGCCTCTCGGTGGCGGGCGGGCAGGTGCAGGCCCTCCGGGCGGCGCCCACCTCAGGCCGGCTGGGCCCTCGCCTGCCTCTCCGCCTGCCCCAGGCGCGCCGGCTCCTTCAGATGCCGCCCTCGGGAGCCCCTCGGGAGCCCTGTTGCTGACGGCAGACGGGCAGGCTGTCGGGTCCGCGCGGGCTGCTGCTGCTGAGGGGAAGCAATGCATGCACACAGGTTACATTCTAACGGTGGTGGTGGTGTAGTCGCTAACTCGTGCCTGACTCTTGCGACCCCGTGAACAGAAGAGCCTGGCAGGCTGCAGTCCATGGGATTCTCCAGGCAAGAATACCATAGTGGGTAGCCTATCCCTTCACCAGGGGATCTTCCTGACCCAGGAACCGAACCAGGGTCTCCTGCATTGCAGGCGGATTCTTTACTAACTGAGCTAGCTACAAGGGACGCCCATTCTAATGGTCCCCAAGGCTGTAAAGTGGTAATAACCTCCCTGAAGCCCCCCCTGCCCCCCAGGTACGGGACCAGCGTGTGTCCTCTGTGTGGGCTCCTGGCCCCCGCCCACTCCTGCCTGCTTCTCTGCAGGGTCAGCATCCCAAGTGCTTTTCTCTGCTCGGCTGGGTCTGTGGTGGGCTTCATTTCTGTCCCACTTGACTGGGTATTTTTTAATACTTGCGTAGAGAAAAGAGTTATCCTGTTACTTAAAAATGTATTTAAATCTGCTTTTTCTGCTCAGAGCTCAACTGCGAAGTTTTCAGAGTGCCCGGAGATTCTCCTCTTACCTGTAGGGTGATTTTTAAGACAGATGTACTCAAACTCTTGAGTTTAACTTATTTCAGTTTTAATTTGTTTCATCACTGAATCCAAGGCCTGTTACTCTTGCAAATTACATAATGTTTATGTTTTGGAGTCTGTTTAAGTGAAAGATGTATGTTAAAAACATATTTGAGATTTTTTTATAACTTTGGTTTATGTTAAAGTTGAATTTCCAGAGTTTTACTTAAATGACAGGGATACAAAAATAGGGATTGGTTGTATTGGTTGACTTTTCAGTTTAGTTCAGTCGCTCAGTCGTGTCCGACTCTTTGCAACCCCATGGTCTGCAGCACGCCAGGCTTCCCTGTCCATCACCTACTCCCGAAGCTAGCTCAAACTCATGTCCACTGAGTTAGTAATGCTACCTAACCATCTTATCCTCTGTTGTTCCCTTCTCCTTTTGCCCTCAATCTTTCCCAGCATCAGGGTGTTTCCCAGTGAGTCAGTTCTTCAGTCAGGTGGCCAAAGTATTGGAGCTTCAGCTTCAGCATCAGTCCTTCCAATGAATATTCAGTACCAATTTCCTTTAGGATGGACTGGTTGGATCGCCTTGCAGTCCAAGAGTCTTCTCCAACACCACAGTTCAAAAGCAACAGTTTTTTGGCCCTCACCTTTCTTTATAGTCCAACTTTTACAAACATACATGACTACTGGAAAAACCATAGCTTTGGCTATACGGGCCTTTGTCAGTAAAGTAGTTTCTCTGCTTTTTAATACACTGTCTAGGCTTTTTGTAGCTTTTCTTCCAAGGAGCAAGCATCTTTTGATTTCATGGCTGCAGTCACCATCTGCAGTGATTTTGGAGCCAAAAAAGTAGTCTGTCAGTGTTTCCACTGTTTCCCCATCTATTTCCCATGAAGTGATGGGACCGGATGCCATGATCTTCGTTTTCTGAATGTTGAGCTTTGAGCCAACTTTTTCACTCTCCTTCACTTTCATCAAGAGGCTTTTTAGTTCCTCTTCACTTTCTGCCATAAGGGTGGTGTCATCTGCATATCTGAGGTTATTGATATTTCTCCCGGCAATCTTGATTTCAGCTTGTGCTTCATCCAGCCCAGCGTTTCTCATGATGTACTCTGCATATAAGTTAAATAAGCAGGGTGCCAATATACAGCTTTGACATACTCCTTTTCCTATTTGGAACCAGTCTATTCTTCCATGTCCAGTTCTAACTGTTGCTTCCTGACCTGCATATAGGTTTCTCAGGAGGCAGGTCAGGTGGTCTGGTGTTCCCATCTCTTTAAGAATTTTCCAGTTTGTTGTGATCACACAGTCAGAGGTTTTGGCCTAGTCTATAAAGCAGAAGTAGATGTTTTTCTGGAATTCTCTTGCTTTTTCTATGATCCATCGGATGTTGGCAGTTTGATGTCTGGTTCTTCTGCCTTCAGCTTTAACATCTGGAAGTTCTCAGTTCATGTACTGTTGAAGCCTGGCTTGGAGAATTTTGAGCACTCTTTTGCTAGCGTGTGAGATGCGTGCAAGTGTGTGGTAGTTTGAACATTCTTTGGCATTGCCTTTTAGTAAAATCTGTTTGTTACTGTTTTTCTTGACCATAGGAAGTTGGCTTCCAATTTCTTTTGAGCATGTAGGGAAACTTCATTGTAAGACAGGTTTCTTTCGTCACGTCCGGCGCTGAGCAGGTAGTAAAGTAACATGGGATGTGACGCTCTGCGAGGTGATATCCCTGGTTCCTGAAGCTTGTTGGGTGCTTGTCGGGTGCTTGGCCGACGCCTGTCCTGAGGAGGGGGCGAGCCCAGGGGATGCTGTGGCCGGCGGGGGCTCCAGCCTGAGGCCTTCTGTCCAGTGTGTGTGCACGGGCTGTGAGCTGGGGAGGGCTGCCCGCATGCACACACCTGGGGCTGGGCCTCTCCTGTCCCTCGTGTGTGTGGCGGAGCAGGGCGGCCGCGGACGGGGCGGGCTGGCGGCTGCTGTCTGGGGCTGCAGCGTCCCATGCCTTCATGCAGGTGGGGTCTTGGTGTCCTCTGGACCCTTTGTTTGTTGGGAAACGGCAGCTGTGGGAGGGAGGCTTGGTCAGGCTGTGTGGCCCGGAGGAGGTGGGGTGTGGCGGGGTATCGTGCTCGCAGCAGGACTGTGGGGTCAGCGGGACAGAACAGCCCCCCACCAGCAGCCCCAGTCCTTCTGCTCTGGAGCGAATCAGCCACTCTAGGGAGTGTATCTGCCCACATCCGTTCTGTAGCCTCTCCCGTTTTACTTACTCCGTTCCACGTTTTGGTGAAGAGGTCTCAAGTACGAGCATGTCCACCTCACTGAGCTGGCAGTGTGTATGCACGGGAGAGAGGCGGGTGAGTTTGAAGCCTCCTGCTGGTGGGGGTTAGCCCATGGCGTGTCGGGTGTGTGCTCCGCTCTCTGAGGGGCCTGTGAGGTGAGGGCAGCAGCTGTTGACGCGCCCTTGCCTGACCTCTGCTTCCAGATCCTGCAGTCCCTCTCGGCGCCGACGAAGACGCTGGAGCAGCAGGTGAACCACAGCCAGCAGGGCCCCGCGAGCGCGGTGCTGCTCGGCCAAGTGAAGGTGGCCCCGGAGCCGGCCCCGGCACCGCAGCCCATCCTGCACCTGCAGCCGCAGCAGCTCCTGCAGCTCCAGCAGCAGCATCTGGCGCAGCAGCCCTACCCCCCGCCCCCACCGCACCCGTTCCCTCCGCCACCGGCCCACCCGCACCAGTTCCCCCAGCAGCCCCTGCAGCGCCCCCAGCCACCCCTGCAGCAGCAGCAGCTCGCCCACCTGCAGCAGCAGCACCTCCAGCACCTGCAGCGCCTGCAGCAGATGCAGCCGACGCCGACGGCCCAGCCGCCCGGCCCGCCAGCCCAGGCCCTGCAGCCCCCGCCGCCCCAGGCGCAGGCGCAGCCCCCGCTGTTCGGACACGACCCGGCGGTGGAGAGTTAGTAACATGCATCCTTCTTTCCCTCTCCCGAAACCCTTGTGCCTGCTCTGAGAGCGTTTGAGGTCAGGCTAAGGATTCGCCTCGAGAAATAGTTAGAAAATGGGGACCATAGTTCGGAATTGTTAGGTTTCTCGGCTCTGGGCCTCCGTCCCCACCCTGAAGTGAACACCGGTGTCCTTGGAACAGCGGGCTGCCGCAAGGAGCGCTCGGTGCCCAGACGTACTCCGTGGTGGTGCCCGGGTTTGAGTCACGTGATGGGGGCGATCGAGTAGCTCCATTTGTAGCAGCTGCTGCTTTTGAGGGCCTTCTGCAGAGGTCCTCGACTGGTGGAGACGTCATGGGCAGGCGTGACTAACTTCATAGATTCACGTCGAGCTCTGCAGAGTGCGCCTTCTCATGTTCCATGCACACGTTCACAGCACGCAGGCTCTGATTCATTTTCCTTGTGTGATTCTGTTCTAGTCCCAGAAGAAGGCTTCCTACTGGGGTGTGTGTTTGCAATCGCAGATTATCCAGAACAGATGTCTGACAAGCAGCTGCTGGCCACCTGGAAAAGGGTGAGGTCACTGAGATACACACACCTGCGTGCGCACACACACACACACACACACACACACACACGTGTACCTATGCCTATACTCACACTGGGTTGGCCAAGAAGGTTGTTGGTTTTTTCTGTAAGACGGCTCTAATAGCGCTTAACTGACTTGAAGTTCATGCAGAACAATTTTGTTAGATTGTTCTGTGACAGCTGTCTTATCAGCTTGTATTCTTTTAAAAAGTTATCAAAATTGGTGAATTTCTGTGTAGCCATTTTAATATTGAAGATGAAAGAAACAAAGGAATATTCTTCGCATATTATGCTTAATTATTTCAAGAAAGGTAAAAACACAACTGAAAAGGAATAAAAGAGAGCTTTGTACAGTGTATGGAGAAGGTGCAGTGACTGATCAAATGTGCCAGAAGTGGTTTGCAGAGTTTCCTGCTGGAGGTTTCTTGTGGACGGTGCCCCATGGCTGGGTAGACCAGTTGAAGTTGATAGTGAGCAAATTGAGACGTTAGCTGAGAGCAGTCAACGTTATACCACATGTGAGGCAGCCGGCACACTAAGGACATCCAGATCCAGCACTGAGAGAGTTGCACCAGCTTGCCTGTGTTCATTACTTTGATGTTTGGGTTCCACACAAGTGAAGCGAAAAAAGCCTTCTTGATCTTTTTTTCACATGCAGTTCTGTACTGAAATGTAACAAAAAACGTTTTGTTTTTAAAACAAACTGTGACCAGTGATGAAAAGATACTGTACAATAGGGAACAGAAGAGATTTGGGGGCAAGTGAAACGAACAACCACCAACCACACCAGAGAATGTGCTGTGTGTATGGAGGGGGTGGAAGGGAGTCCTCTGTTGTGGCTCCATCTGGAAGACCAAAGGGTTAATTCCAACAAGCACTCCTCCCGATTAGACCAGCCGAAAGCAGCACTGTGTGAAGAGCACCCGGAATTAATCAACAGAAAACTCAAACGCTTCCATCAAGATAACTCAGACCTCATGTTTCTCTGATGTGTGATGACCAGGCAAAAACTGTGAGAGCTTGTCTGGGATGTTCCGATTCATCCACCATATTCACCAAACATGGCACCTTCGAATTTCCATTTATTTCGGTCTTTACAAAATTCTCTTATTGGAAAAAAATTTTTCCTTTGAAGACTGTAAAAAGGCACCTGGAACAACAGTTCTTTGCTCAAAATGATAGAAAGTTTTGGGAACATGGAATTATGAAGCTGCCTGGAAAGTGGCAGCGGGTAGTGGGACAAAATGGTGAACACATTGTTCAGTCAAGCTCTTGGGCCGCATTAAAAATACGCCTTTTAGTTAAAAAAATCAAAGGAACTTTTTGGCCAACCCACGAAAGTTCTCGCCCTTTTGGTAACAGCCTTCCCCTCAGTGCCACACGACCATGCAACCATTGCGATTGGGATACAAGACAGTATGAAAAAATTCAGAAATTCAGAAACTAAATTTAACTTCGTGTTGCTTTGCTTTCTTTTTTTCTCTTTAGAATGAAGTTTCTTTTTTTTTTACTATATTTATTTTTTTTTAATTTTATTTTATTTTTAAACTTTACAATATTGTATTGGTTCTGCCATATATCGAAATGAATCTGCCACAGGCATACACGTGTTCCCCATCCTGAACCCTCCTCCCACCTCCCTCCCCATACCATCCCTCTGGGTCGTCCCAGTGCACCAGCCCCAAGCATCCAGTATCGTGCATCGAACCTGGACTGGTGACTTGTTTCATATATGATATTACACATATTTCAATGCCATTCTCCCAAATCATCTCACCCTCTCCCTCTCCCACAGAGTCCAAAAGACTGTTCTATACATCAGTGTCTCTTTTGCTGTCTCGTACACAGGGTTATTGTTACCATCTTTCTAAATTCCATATATATGCGTTAGTATACTGTATTGGTGTTTTTCTTTCTGGCTTACTTCACTCTGTATAATAGGCTCCAGTTTCATCTACCTCATTAGAACTGATTCAAATGTATTCTTTTTAATGGCTGAGTAATACTCCATCGTGTATATGTACCACAGCTTTCTTATGCATTCATCTGCTGATGGACATCTAGGTTGCTTCCATGTCCTGGCTATTATAAACAGTGCTGCGATGAACATTGGGGTACACGTGTCTCTTTCAGTTCTGGTTTCCTCAGTGTATATGCCCAGCAGTGGGATTGCTGGATCATAAGGCAGTTCTATTTCCAGTTTTTTAAGGAATCTCTACACTGTTCTTAAAGGCAGCGCTTCTGGCCCCAGGGACCAGTTGGCACTGTCTGAAACTTTTCTCGCTGTCCCAGAGAGGGAAGTGCCCTTGGCACCTGGGTTGGGGGTCGGGGTGCAGCCAGCCCCCTGAGACGTGGGATGCCCCACAATGCAGAACAGCTGGTTTATCTAAGACATCCGCAGCACCCTGTCTTAGAAAGAGCATCTCACTCTTCCTCCGGAAGTTCAGATGAAACAGGGCTTAGAGTTCGTCTTTGCTGTGTAGTGCTGGCTGAGAAAGCCGGTGAAAAAACTGATGGTTAGTTCTCACTTTGGGAAATACACTGTGTGCATACGTCGTGGGTCTCGTGAACTCTCCCTTTGGAGATCGCAAGGCCCTTCCCCGGGTGCGGGAGCTGACTGACCATGGGTCTCATGTGTGTGCAGATCATCCAGGCGCACGGAGGAGCCGTGGACCCCACGTTCTCAAGCCGCTGCACCCACCTGCTCTGCGAGAGTCAGGTCAGCGGGCTGTTCACACAGGTGAGGGCTCGGCTCTGCTGGGATCAGGGGGGCTCTGAGTGGTGCTGGGACAGTCGTGCTTGGAGAGGACTTTCTCCCACCTCTGAAGACAGGACACTGCTGCTCGCTCATTTCCATCTGCCTTTGGCGTGTGGACACCTCTGTGGCCCCCGGCTTCTCTGCCCGTGAGGACCGGGGCGGAAAGGCAGTTTTCCCAGTGGGGGCGAGGTGGACACCGTCCGCCCCGGCAGGGCCCCATCCTGCGGTTAACTTCAGGAGCAGTTACGTTTTTGGAACTTGCTGTGGTCTCACGGGGGAATCTAATTCTGCTGATTGGGAGTGTCCTCTCCTTCTGTGACTGAATTAACTTCCTGGGCTGTCAGCTTTCCCCCCCGCGGTTGGCTCTTACTCCTGTGTAAACGGTAACCGTTTTGGGTTGTGTTCAAGTTAACCGGTGACGCTGTTGCAGTTTATTAGTGTAGTGCGTTGGGCGCTAAGCTCCTGAAACTCCTGTATTGATAGGACTTCCAGCAGAAGTGACCTTGTAGTTCACAGCCTCACAGCTGTGTGTCGCCTGCGGTAAAGCCCCCAGCGACCGGCCCGCACTGTTGTGTTTGCAGGCGATGAAGGAGAGGAAGAGGTGCATCACGGCACACTGGCTCAACACGGTCCTGAAGAAGAAGAAGCTGGTGCCGCCCCATCGGGCCCTGCACTTCCCCGTGGCCTTCCCCCCGGGGGGCAAGCCGTGCTCCCAGCACGTAAGGCTCCCCCCGCCTCCCTGGACGGAATAAGCATCTTGTTTCCTTCTCTGTCCCCTGTAACAGTCCCAGCTTCCTGACATTTAACGGGTTCTCCCGAGTCTCGGACACTGTTTAATAAATGCCTACTCCCTGGTGGCTCCGATGGTAAAGCGTCTGCCCACAATGCGGGAGACCCAGGTTCGATCCCTGGGTTGGGAAGATCCCCTGGAGAAGGAAATGGCAACCCACTCCAGTATTCTTTTCTGGAAAATCCCATGGACGGAGGAGCCTGGAGGGCTACAGTCTGTGGGGTCTCAAAGAGTCAGACACGACTGAGCAACTTCACTTTCACTTTACAATTAAGTGTGTTACACCAGGAGTGGCCACAGCCGGCCAGACGTGCTCTCCTATTGGTTCTCCTGGTCAGATGAGCCCAAAACCAGGGTCAGTAAGAAGAGCTGACCAGTATTCCTAGGTAGCTCTGTTACCGCGATCGGAAGAGTGTCGCGCTGACACAGGGAGGCGTTCCCCCTTTGGTGTGTTTGCTTTTCGTGCCCCCGGCTGGCTCGTGTGCAGCGTCGTCGCCAGTAACGGCGTTGTCAGAGGTGGTGTCCCGACATGCCCATCAGCGCTGGAGGAGGGACGGAAACACGTGTCTGCAGCACAACTAATGGAGAAGAGTCATATTAAGCGGGTTAAGTCGTCGTTCCGTCTTGACCTCACTGGGCCTTTTCCCCCTCAGATTATCTCTGTGACGGGGTTTGTCGACAACGACAGGGACGACCTGAAGCTGATGGCGTACCTGGCGGGTGCCAAGTACACGGGCTACCTGTGCCGTAGCAACACCGTCCTCATCTGCAGAGAGTAAGCGCAGCGCCACCACGGCCGTCCTCAGCCCGCCCGGTGCCGCCCGGGTTCCTCGGTCAGCCGGGGCTCCGTCTCTCCCCACATGGCCCTGCCCCGGGTCCCCCTGTGCAGCCGGGGCTCCGTCTCTCCCTGCATGCCCCACCCCGGGTCCCTCGGTCAGCCGGGGTTCCGTATCTCCCCGCATGTCCCGCCCTGGGTCCCTCGGTCAGCCGGGGCTCCGTCTGGGTCCACACGCCCCACCCCGGGTCCCTCTGTCAGCCGGGGCTCCGTCTCTCCCTGCCTGGCGCCGCCCAGGTCCCTCGGTCAGCCAGGGCTCTGTCTCTCCCCGCACGCTTCACCCTGGGTCCCTCTGTCAGCCGGGGCCCCGTCTCTCCCCGCACACCCCGCCCCGGGTCCCTCGATCTGCCGGGGCTCCGTCTGGGCCCGCACGCCCCGCCCCAGGTCCCTCTGTCAGCCGGGGCTCCGTCTCTCCCCGCACGCCCCGCCCGGGCCCCTCGGTCTGTCCGAGGTCTGGGGTGGACGTCAGAGTCTGTTGACAGAGCGGCAGTGACGGTGGTGGTGATGCTGGCAGTGGAATGAAACGGGATGATTAAGGGGCTGTGGCCAAACTAGGTGGCGGTGCTGAGCTGACCGCAGGCCGGGCGATGGCCTCACGTCACGGGGACACCTCCTCACAGCCCCGTCAGCTCTGCAGACCCGTCCCTGCCACTCCCGTGTGAGCAAGTGTCGCCTGGCTTGTGTTAACAGAAGTACAAGTGTGAACACCGGTAACGCTAATGAATGTGTTTTCTCTCCTCTCCTCCACGCCGCCCCCCACACCAAAAAAGACCGACTGGTTTAAAGTACGAGAAGGCCAAAGAGTGGCGGATCCCGTGCGTGAACGCCCAGTGGCTGGGGGACATCCTGCTGGGGAACTTCGAGGCCCTGCGGCAGACGCAGTACGGCCGCTACACCGCCTTCGGCCTGCAGGACCCCTTCGCCCCGACCCCGCAGCTGGTGTTGAACCTTCTGGGTAAGCGGGTGGCTCCCCGTGGTCGTGGGCTGGTGCTCCAGGCGCCACTCTTGGCTTCAGGGTGGTGTCGGTTTTTGTCTCATCTCCCGCTTCCCCTCGGTGCTGCCTTCTCTGCACCGCCCTGACTGTGCTCCAGACGGCGCTCAGCCCGTTCACGCACCTGAGCGCCCCTCCAGGGAGTGGTCACTCCCAGCTGCTGGAACACGCGCTCCCGTGACGGAGCCCTTCCAGCTCTGGTCCTAATGGACTCAGTCGCAAGAAAGCCCTCCCTGGTTTTGATCCACCGTCTGCCTGCTTCCTGGGGACAGACCTGGGTGTGACGTCCGCTCTGAAGCCATGGTGCAGGCGCCAGGCCCTTCCTCGGTGACACTTGTCCTCGAGGGCCCGGCCAGGCCGCCGCCGCCACGCGCTGCGCTCCTTACAGACGGTTTCTCGGACGCCAGAGCACGGGGCTCCCAGGATTGTCCGGGGTGCAGCCCACGCGGGCGGGCGGTGCCTGCACTTGGCTGCGGGCGGGTGGTTTGCTTGGCTTTGTCTCACACAGAACCCTCGGCCCCTGCCAGGCTTCCCTGTGAACTCAGGAGTAGTCCTCACGGCTCACTTCCTGGAGGCCGTCACCCGAGCCTCTGCGTGTCCAGGATGACCCGCGCCTGGAGAGGCGTCTCATTTCTGTTGTTACTGACACACCTCTATTTTTAATTGTTTTTCTATTGAATATGGTTGATTTACAATGTTGTGCTAGTTTCAAGGGTGCAGCAAAGTGAATCAGTCATATTTGTACATACATCTGTTTTTTTAGGTTCTTTTCCCATGTAGCTATTATAGAGTATTGATTCGAGTTCCCTGTGCTGTATGGCAGGTCCTTATTGTTAACTTGTTTTATATATAATAGTGTGTAGGGGTCCTGAAAAGGCTTTTATATTGATTACGGGTCCTTTACACAGTATTTCTGAAAAGTAACCTGTCTTTTCAGATGCTTGGAGAGTTCCGTTGAAAGTGTCATCAGAGTTGTTGATGGTATGTCAAATTAGTCACCGTGCTGTGGCGTTACTGTGTTACGAAGAAGTAGGGGTGTGTCTGCATCTGTGCCCTTGTAGTAACCGGCTGTCATGGCAACTGAGGCCTGACTCCTCGCCTGGTGGAGCTGTTCAGTGCGCCCTTTTCCCTCTTTGTTGATGGTACTGGGAGTTCCTCATTCACACGACACCCGTTAGCCCCATGACTTCTTCAGAGGGCTGCGAAGGTCTGCAGAGCAGAAGAGAGGGAGGCCGAGTGTCTCTGTGGGGCTCGGGAGGCGGAGACTGGGGCACCAGTGTGTCAGCCCAGACCGCGGCTCCTCACTGTGGCGGTGGGCTTCTAGCCCGTGGGCTGGGGTCTCTGGTGGGCTGCCTTCGGGTGGGCCGTTCTGCACTGGAGTGCCAGGGGTTGGTTGGTAGGAATGAGTAGGGGCTGCCCTTCACTCGGGGCAGCGGGGTCACCGCCACCCTCACCTCCGGTGGAGAGGCGGTTGCTTCCGACAGTAGATAAATGAGTGTGGTGTGGGAGAAGGTCTGCGTTAGAGGCCAGGGCGAGGCTGGCTGTGGGCGCCTCAGGCACCGGCTCCCCTCTGGGCTCGGCATCTCCGCAGGTCAGGGCCTCCAGATGGCGTTAGGAGCGCGGGCACTGTGCCCGGGTCTTGGAGTGGCTGTCAGAGGCCTGCCCTCGTCTCCAGAGTGCTGTGACCCAACCGTCCTGCACCCTCAGAGGGGAACCTCCGTCTTTCTGGAGGGGTGTAATTGCAATCATTATGTTTTGCAAATTCCATTGGGACACAAAAAACAAAATATTTGTAGTAAAAAGTGTTTTGAAAAGTTCAGGGTTGAGGATTAAATCTGTCACGGGCGCTGAGGGGCTGAAGACGCCTTAAAGCACCGTTGGGTCAGGTGAACAGGGAGGGTGGCCAGCGCCAGGGCCTCCCTGGGCAGCTCGCGGCCCGTGGTCTCTGCCGGTTGTGCAGTGGGGAGCATTTGTGTGTGAGGTGAGGTGGGTGGAAAGCGCTCAGAAGCTGCTGTGTTATTGGGGAGGCTGACTAAGGTAAATCATCCTTTAATTACAGGGTGTAAGACTACCTCCCAAAGCGAAGCAGAATGAAGTGACTAATGTCCAGCCTTCTTCCAAAAGAGCCAGGTAGGAAGCGTCACCTTGTTTTTTCATGGCTGATGATCTTGCACAGTATGGTCCAGGAAGTGGTGCAGTGGGGTTTTCCCTTGGAAGAGTTTCCCCGGTGACACGGGTGCTGGGGAAGCCGCCGCTGACGCAGCTGACAGAAGGGCTGGCTCAGTCCCTGGGTCGGAGGAGCCCCTGCAGGAGGGCGTGGCACACACGCCAGTACTCCTGCCTGGAGACTCCCATGGGCACAGGAGTCTGGTGGGCTGCAGACCATGGGGTCACAGAGAGGCAGACACGACTGAGCAGCTGAACCACCAGGACTTGGAAGGATCTGCTGCTTGCTCGCATCGCAGCTGTATCGTGACAGCCTTGGATTCACTGCTGGAGACAAATGGGGAATAGCCAGTGTCTTTTCCTTTCTTATTTAAAAAAAAAAAACCAGTCCAATCTTTTTTTTATCTTTTTTCTATCTTACCGGAACCCCCGTTCTGTGAAATGAGCTGCTGTGGTGGGCCGGGCGGGGGCACTGGAGCCCAGCCCCAGGCTTCCTCGGCATGGGCCTGGGAGCCCTGGGAGCCCGCGTCGACCCCTGGCCCGGGTCGGGAGGGGGAGGAGCCCGTCTGTGGGGCTGGGGTGGGCTGTGCCCAGACTTGTCCTGGTCTCCTCTGCTGAAGCTAAGCCGGTGGTGTACCTAGAACCCAGAGACCCCTGGGCCATGTTGAGTGAGGGTCTTTGTCTCCTCAGTCCCCTCCTTCCAGTCCCCACAGCCACCCAGGCTGGGGATCGTTGGATTCTCTAATAAAAGCCTAATTATGTGACTATATCCATCGTTAAAATGCTACAGGTTTTTTAATTTAATAGATTGTCTCAAATATAACCTAAAAATAAGATTTGAAAAAATTTAAGGAAAGGGGAAAAACTTTAATATAAAGCGTGTGCTTGAGTCAACCAGCTTTGTCTTGCGTCAGAGCTTCTGGGGTGAGATGGGGCCTGTGGGAGACAGTAGGGAGCCGGGACCACAGGGACCCCTGGGAGCCCCCGCTCCCGCCCTCAAGACCCCCAGGGCCAGTGCAGGCTGGGGGTGGGGGTGGTGCCTGATGGGCCCCTCTCCTGGGGGTGCCAGGCGAGAGCCCTTTGGGGTGACTGTGTAAATGGTGGGGAAGAGCGAGCAGATGAGCTACGGCGCTTTCCCTTTACGGAAAGAGAACCACACAGGTACAGCTCTCAGAGCCTCTTAAAGCTGTTGAAACCCCTCGTTTGGTAAAGAACACATCAGGGAAGCAATAGCCGTTCTCTTCTCTGTGTGTTTCATAGAATCGAAGATATTCCACCTCCCACCAAGAAGTTAACCCCGGAACTGACCCCTTTTGTGCTTTTCACTGGATTTGAGCCTGTTCAAGTTCAGCAGTACATAAAGGTGAACTTTGCTTCTGTTTTGCGTAAGGACTTTTAGGAATGTCGCTTTCTGTGTATTTGCTTTAGGCTAGCTGTCTCTTTAAGGTAACGTAGTCAGGAACACCGTGCTGCAGCGGTGCTCACGGTGTGTGTTTACTGTCGCCGTGACACTGTCGCCTTCCCGCCTCGTCTTGCTGCGGCTTCCTCCTTAGACGCTTGCTTTCTTGTTAGGACGACTCAGGTGAGGAGGCCAAGAGCAGCCTGGTAATCACACATTAGCAAAGCCACGCAAATCCCATTTTCATAAGGACTTCAGCTTACGAGAGTAGCTGTGCTCCTCAGGTTTCCTGAATGAACCCACCATCTTCTCGAGACTTGTTCTCTTGAGTGTGGCGGGCCCAGGGCTCAGCGATGTATTTGTATTTATTTACATAAACGCACTTCTGGAAGTAAAACTGGGAGGGATTGTGGGCTTGTGTTTTGTTATGTGGCTGGGGAGGGGATGGTTAAAGTTAGTTGACCTGTATCACAGGGATTCAAACATTTCCCTTTATTTTTTTAAGGAAGAGAAACAATTATAAATGCTACTATAAAATTCTTTTACTTTTAAGATTCAGTGTAAAGAGATCAGCTCTTGTGTGTCTATGTCTTAGGTTGATTTTTGTGTCGTCACTTCTTAGAGACTGTGTCTTAATATGCCTTACCAACGCTCACGTGGGCGTAGGCAGCCTGGGGGGTCTGCAGAGCCTCCTGCTTCTTCCCAGGGGTGCCCTCCGGGTGTCGGGTGGAGGGCCCGCTTTCCTCTTGGCTTGTGCGGCACTGATGAGGGAAATGTTCGTTGCCACTCCCAGCTTCCACCTTGCTCGTGCGGTGGAGTACGTCTGGCTTCACCGCTTTCACCATTTTCCGCGGCCCAGAGCCCCATTCACGGTCTAGACAGGTCCCAGCTGCGGGTGGGCGGGCGGGTGGGCGGCTCTGCAGACAGGATGGTCTCACGTCTGCTCTGTGTTCCCGGCCTGCAGAAGCTGTACATCCTGGGCGGGGAGGTCGCCGAGTCAGCACAGAAGTGCACCCACCTCATCGCCAACAAGGTCACGCGGACGGTCAAGTTCCTGACGGCCATTTCCGTGGTGAAGCACATCGTCACGCCTGAGTGGCTGGAGGAGTGCTTCAAGTGCCAGAAGTTCATCGGTGAGGGGCCGCGCCGCACCTCGCGGACTGGGCACCCAGTTAGGAGGGGTTTGCCTTGAATCTGTCCCCGTTTTCATCCCAGCAAAGGCCGAGTTCATTTTTTAAGTCTGTGAATTTAAATGGATAAGTAACAGATTACCTCATGTCGCAGCGTGTCATTTGGTGCCTCTGTATCTTGCTGTGAAATAGGAAGGCTGTGGTGATGGGGGAGGTGCCAGGGAAGAGCTCTGTGCCCCTGCCCTGCTGCTTCCTGATGGTTCGTCCTCTGCTGTGCTGGCTGTCGAGTGGGGTTCCAGGCATGGGACTGTGGACGGAGCAGGGCCAGGGTGCCCAGGAGTGTCCTGGGAACACGGGGCGGGTGGCCTGGGGGTCAGTGTGGGGCACCCACCCCAGGGCAGGCAGGGCATCTGCGGTGGGACCATCACTCCGCTGCTGTGTGCCCCCCGCCCCTCCCCCTCATGCCTCCTGCCGGGGGCTGCACAGGGCGGACCTGTGCTTGGGTGGTATCCACGGTGGTCCCCTCTCTGCCCCGCCTGCTCTCGAGTCATCTGTGGGGAGCACTTTGAAGTCTGCACTTGCCGCTGCCCCACAGCGTTTATCCTGTTTATCCCGTTTCCTCACGTCTCCTTGCCGTCTCCTTGCCGTTCCCACACCGCCTGCTGTGACCAGTGGCCGCTGGCCGGGCTGGCCTTGGTGCCCTCTCCGCTTTTGCTGCCAGTCGTGGCCTCCTGGTAGCTTTTGGCGAAACAGAGCATCCTGGGCTCGTCTTAGGCTCTTCTGCCCCGAGGCCAGTGCCAGCATGTCCCAGGGACCCCCACCACCCCCGGTTCCTCAGGGCAGACCGGGGAGCTGACGGCGCTCGGGCCCGTGGGCTCTGGCTACGCTGAGCCGACTCCCACGGTGCGCCTCATGCCCGTCCGTGCGGTGCAGGCCCGCAGCACAGGCCTCATGCACACCTCCCCCTCCCTGCGCCTGTGCTCCAGCAGCGAGGCGCCTGCGCCCCATGTCCTAAACTCACTCGCTCCCGGGACGAGTCCCCTGTGTGGAGGCAGCCCCTGATGGCCGCCCGTGCACCCCCAACCCTGCAGCACGGCCCCCGCCTGGGCTCTGACAGCTTTAACACTGGGCGCTTCCAGCCATGGGGGCAGGCGTTTTGACACTTTGTATTTGTGTTTACATAGTCTGAGACGCCAGTTGTGCAGGTTCTTTCTTTCTGGGGTGCACATGCCCTTTGCGCTGCTGTGGCAAGTTTGATTTTCAAGTCGACTCTTGCCACAACTCCGACCAAGTTAATGTCACTCAGCCGCTCCTCTTAGAAACCCAGGGTTGTCGTAGCCACTGTGTTCCTTTCAGAGTCCTCTCTCTCCTTACGCACGGACTGCTTCCTCTCCTCCGTCACAGCTCTTCAGCAGGCCCAGCAACCTTCATCCTGCTGTAGACACTAAGATTTCAGATAAATCCCTTCGTTCAAGTATATCACTTCATGCATGACAGTACTTCTTTGTTCATTTTTTAACTTCATTTTTAAGACATTCTTCTCTTCTTTCACTGAGTGTACTGCCTTTTTCTGCTGCTGGCTGGTGGACTTGCATTTCTAGCAGTTGTTAAATCTCAGTGTCTCCCGAGTGACGTGATGGAGTCAGCAACTGTGGTCTCTGAGCTGAGAACGGTTTCCTCCTTTTTAAGGTGTTGTTTTAGGAAGAGAAGGGCGAGGGACAGACCCAGCATGTGGCCCGTCAGCCCTGCAGCGTGTCTTCTGACTCAGCCCAACCCTGGACTGTTTGGTTACGATGATGAAATGAAACGCTTTTCTGAATGAGATGTATTCATAAGATTAAAACATTTTGTGATCTTTTTTGACAGATTAGGTATTATTTAACAATTTTAGATTCTCAAGATCTGGTAAAACCATTTTTTGTAAATTGCTGTATGTGTTCGTGTATAAAAGGAGCTTGTTTCTGGTACACCTGTAAACTGTGACTATTGACTCTCAGCCGGAGTCCAGTGGCTCTGAACTCACTGATCCCTGCAAGCACACGCCGGCTGTGAAGCTGGTTCCCGGGCTGTCCCTCCGCACAGGCGCCCTTCACCTGGGTCTGGGTTGGGGCGCTGTGGCCCCCCAACAGTGTGAAGTTACAGCTGAGGGGGTGGGGAGCCGCCCATGGATGAGAGGAGGGTCCACGGCTTTCTGGACATTTGTTCCTAAAAGCTAAGAAACCCTGGTCCAGGAGGAAGAGTGTCTTTGGCCTGGCTGTTTTTGGGAGGAAAGGAACTGAAGTACAGTCAGGGAGACTTACTCATCCACAGGTTTCTCCTGGGGTGCCTGGAGCCGGTCGCCCGTGGTGCACCCCAGTGCCAGGCCCTTTCTGAGGCCGTGCTGTCTTCCTTTTCAGACGAGCAGAACTACCTCCTCCGAGACGCGGAGGCCGAAGTGCTTTTCTCCTTCAGTCTGGAGGAGTCCTTGAGGAGGGCCCACGCTTCTCCGCTCTTCAAGGTACGCCTGGACGGGAGCTCAGCTCAGCTGCTGCGGCCGCACGGCCACAACAGAGCGGGCGGCTTGCCCTGAGAGCCGGGCGCTCCCCTCTCCCCTGCGCGGTCGGGCCTCCTCCAGGGTGTGTTCCAGGGCTCAGAGAATTGATACGGAGAGAGATGCATTACACATAACCTGGGTTCAAAGAGTATGTTATGAATAATTTGTAAGAGATTAAAAACTTTTTTTTTGCTTTTAACAATTCTATTCTCATAAAACGTTTATTCAGCTGGAAAATGGAGACCATTCTTGAGAAAATATTAACTGAATATGTGTCTAATAATTCTAGACTATGGTGTTTAAATGTTTCTAAGATAGAACAGTTTGGAAAATTTTTTTTGTATCTAACAGTGGCTTAGTAGATTAATAAGGTAATCAGTTTTTTTTTTAACTCTTAAGGAGCCAACTTAGGAATCAAAAGAGATTTGTAGTATTGAGTTAAGAGTACATTACCTAAAATAGTCTGTTTTATGTTTGAGGAGTTTAAAACAAAATGGTACTTTTGGTACAGTTAAGAGTAAGGGTGTTAGAAAATTTTAACCATAAAAGTCATTTTGTACTCCATCTTAGCTTTAGAATTTGTGAAAAATGTTCTTATTCTTGCTCTTACCACAGAATACTTCATGTCTTATAGGAATTAAAGTCCCAGTCACTTTTTAATAATAGGTCACATGTAGCATATGAGGGTGCTTATTTCTGAAATGCCATGTCTGGGTTATGCCAGGCCCACTTCATGTGGGGCACTAAGGGGGCTCTAGGGCCATTTAGCTCTGTGAATTTAGGCATTTTTGTCAAAATTTTTAGGTAGAATGAGAAATTACGCACGCTGAGAATTCAGTTTGAAACCAGTACACGTATTTTCATTTTTAGGCGAAGTACTTTTACATCACTCCTGGGATCTGCCCGAGTCTGTCCACCATGAAAGCGATTGTGGAGTGTGCAGGAGGCAAAGTGTTGTCTAAACAGCCATCTTTCCGGAAACTCATGGAACATAAGCAGAATAAGGTACACTAAAGTGAAACCCTGTTGAGTGCATCAGTGTCGTGTGTGAGGCTCAGTAACCAAGAAGCTGCTCTTCTTTTCCTTAGAGTTTGTCAGAAATAGTTTTAATATCCTGTGAAAATGACCTTCACTTGTGTCGAGAGTATTTTGCCAGAGGAATAGGTACGTTCATTGCTCTGCTGTGTGTTGGCGAGGGTGCAGGCAGGTGCGTCTGTTTGATGGGTTTTGTCTTTGTTCCTGGCAGATGTTCACAACGCCGAGTTTGTTCTCACTGGAGTGCTCACTCAGACACTGGACTACGAGTCATATCCTTGGGAAGGCGGTGGGTGGGCCCCTCTCAGCGCTCAGGAGCCCCCCGGCTAGGGCACCCTGCCAGGGCTAGCGGTGGGGCCGCTGGGAGGCTCGCTGGATCCCGTGGGCTGTCCTGTAGAGTAGGCGCTCTCACATCCCTCCAGGCTGTCCCCCGTCTCCTCCATGTTTCCGTCCGAAAGTCCGTGCTGCGCTGCTGTTCCTTGCGGAAGGAAGACTCGGCGTAAAGCTCACCCGAGCCACCTGTGGGTGGCCCCTCGGGCCTCTCGGCGCCTGCAGCCTGAGAGCAGCTGCGTCCTGCTGCTGCAGGCGGGGGCCTGGGCTGCAGGGGAAGGTGGGGCCCGGTTTCCGGAAGCGGGGCTTACGGCATCCAGGGTTCTGTCTGCACGCGGCCGTGCTGGGTGTGGGCCTGGTCTGCACTGCTGT
Source organism: Bubalus bubalis (assembly GCF_019923935.1). Taxonomy (NCBI): domain Eukaryota; kingdom Metazoa; phylum Chordata; class Mammalia; order Artiodactyla; family Bovidae; genus Bubalus; species Bubalus bubalis. The sequence goes on along the minus strand of NC_059164.1, from coordinate 116,374,957 downwards.
GGGTTGTTTTCCTTAACATGCCTACATATAAATTCAACTGACGCCCCTGTGCTGCAGCCAGGAGCCGCGGCCTGCCCCTGGCCGTGCCCGCAGACGCCCTTGTTTTCCAGCTGCTTTCTTCGGGACAAGCGTTTTTAAAGCAGGAAGACAAATATATTAAATATGTTGCATCTTATTTAAGATGTGTAATTTTATTCTGAGGAAACATAAATTATGTTTTGTATTATACGACTTTTAAGAGCCCACATTAGGTTTTATGATTCATTTGCTGGGTTTTTAAATGTTTTCACAACACTGTTAATGGAACTTTAGCTGCAAATAGAAATGATGTAAATAAAGATCTTGCTGTCTCTAAATTATGGATGTTAAAGATTTGAAATGTTTTGTACTTTTATTTTTATTTCTTATACTCTTTTCTTTTATATTGAAATCTTGCCCACATTTTAAATAAATGTACTTTTGAACTTTACTTAGAATTGAGTGATCCTTTCTTATGACACATTTTTTTGGTATAGTTTATAGGGTTTGCATGAAGGTGGATCACATTTTAAGTAATTTCAAGGCAAAGTATTTTCTGGTAGGATTTTCTCTCGTGGAAGTAATTTTCTGTCAAGGTGAGACACGAACTCCTGAGCAGAGGTGTGTTCACAGCATTAGCAGTTTCGACAGCACAGGCATCCACCGGCCAGACTCATTACCACCACAGGAGCCCACATCCCTCCTGCTTCTGTTCCAGATACGGTTCTAATACACTTCCTGTCGGGCTGGAGGTAGAAAAAGGCGAGTGGAGACCATCGTCTTACCAGCGACTACTGACGTTCGAGCCTGCTGAATATACTACAGGTATCCGTATGCTCCGGTCCAGTGCTGCCAGAGGCTCGGCCCTGCCCGTGTCACCGCCCATCCGCGTGCTCCTCAGATGCTGTGCTTGCCTCCACGGCAGTTGCTGAGGTGTCTTCCCAGGACGAGCTGGAATTGGCTCCAGTCTGTCCTCCTGTCGTGCAGTCCCTACTGTTTAATTCCCACAGTGGAGGGGAGCACGTGCGTTCAGCACATCGGGACTTCCACGTCACAGGAGTGGTCAGCCCTGCTGCAAGGCTCGGGCGTTGCTGAGGACGTGGGACATCCTCCCGGCTCTGCCGTGGAGCCACGTGGGGTCAGTCCTGCGCTTCACCACGCGGCGTCACAGTGAAGTGAGGCTCCACACCTGCGACCTGACCTGTGGCGACTTCACTGTGACCCGTCTCTTGCCGTGCGGGTACCGTTAAGTCTCTCAGCACTTGTGCGTGACACGCCGATGGTCTACTGGAAACAGTAATATATCAAGCTCTTTGAAACACACCCCGTTGGCACTTGCATCTGTAACAGAGTATCTCACAGTGTGTGTCCATTGTGGTTCCTACTTTTGTACCTAAGCAAACAAACTTACTGTAGAACTGACTCTTCTCATGAGCCGCAGGTGGAACGAATGTTGATGTGAAAGAATGGAGAATCTGTAAGGTTCTGGAAGTACGGCAGGAGTTCCATGAGTTGGCACAAATGTTGATTGCTCTGTATTCAGAGTATGGGCCTGCTTCTTACACCCTTGAAGGAAAGTGAACGTGACCATGGCATAAAAGCCTCTGGGTAGAGTCTGTGCATCTGTTCAGTCTTCAGTGAAGACGGGGTTTGTTTAAGCAACATGCAAGTCTGACTGATTTGATTAACCTTTCAATGAGTGTTTTTTCAAAAGCTGCCAAGAAATACTCCTTAAACACTCCAGGAGCTGTCTACAGCCAACTGGCCCGCACAGCTGCTGAGCGCTGACTTGGAGGCTCAGAGGAAATTACATATGAAGATTTAAGAAAAAGATAAATCAACTTATTCGGTTGATTGGGTTATAAAGTTATTTCTCATAAGAAAGGAAGTCTCTCAGTCCTGTTGTTTGGTCTGACTCAAGATTTAGCAGAAGTATAATGTAGATCACATATGTAATTCTAAAGTTTCTAGTGGCCACAGTAAAAAACCTTTCAGATTTTAGTTTCTACAGTTTAATATATCTGAAGTGTTACTTCATTTATAAGTAATATTTTTAAAATTTTTAAAAATACTTCAGATCTCAGACCACTTACAGTTCTAAAAGTAGATTTGCATACCCAAGTTACTCTAAGTGAAGGTTTTTTTAAAGTTAGTTAACGGTAAGATTGACAGTTGAGCCCTCCTCTCACACCAGGCATATGTCCAGTGCGTGGTGAGCTGGTGTGGTTGGTCTGCACCGTCTCACTTTGCAAATGGGTGGGAGAAACACAGATACGACTGAAGACGGCCCACTCGGTATCCGAACAAGCCTCCAGGGTTATCTCAAACCTCTGCGTAGACGAGTACATGACTTTGAATCCAGATGGCAGAACAGAAGGACGTGGACCTCACCTGCCACAAATACATCTACATACGGAACAGTTCTCCCATTACCTCCTGGCGGGAAAGCTCAGGCACCGAGGAGCACAGGAAAGATCTCCAGGTAACCCAGGGGGATGAAAGGCGGTGGTGGGGGGGGAGGGAAGAAGAACCAGGCCTGCGCCCTGGGAGGAAGCTCTGATAGGGGGACAGGTTCCGGCCCCCAGAAAGGCCCTCACCCAAGGGGGGGACCAGCCGGGGCAGAGAGGGGGTCAGAGACTCAGAGGAGCACGTAGCAGGCAGGGCAGAGAGCCCGGCAGAGAGGCTCTGTGCTGCCTGCACGCAGCCGGCCTCCAGCGGAGAGCGTGCCAGCTGGTTCATGCAGGACGGGCCTGGGCCAGGACCACGGTTGGCTGCGTGAGCAGCCTGAGGGGTGCAGTGTGGCGCCGCTGCAACTGGGGTGGCATGGAAGATGCCCCAGCCATTGTGGAAGCAAAGCACCGATGTGAAGGAGCGTGTGAAGGGCAGAGTGGGCCCCCAGCAGCCTCCACACTCCCCAGCGCAGCCCCCCACCACAAGCCCCAGGAGCACTCGAGGGACACCAGCGGGGCCCTCGCCTGCGGAGCCGTGGCCGAGCCATGGGCCGGTCTCTGGCTCTGTCCTCACGGCGCCTGCAGGGCACACGAGTGGACAGCGGCGGCTCCCTGGCTGGGGCAGGTCCAGCCCAGGCAGCCGTGGGTTTGTGGGTGCACCTGGGGGCCGGGCCAGGCCTGAGCTGCTCCGCAGCTCCCACTCCAGGCCTGGGTGCACAACTGCTGCTTCCAGAGGATCTGCACTGGTGGCTGTGAACGCAGCACCAAGGGCCGCCTGCCTGCACCCCACAGACGCTGGGGTCCCAAGCAGACCCACACCAAGACAGAGGGTCATGGAAATGTCAGAAGTGAAAGGGGTCTAAAGGAAGCATTCAGGTGCCTGAAGGATTCATTACAAAAGAACCCCCACAAGGCTGCCAGCGGACTCCTCCAGAAACACTGCAGGTTAGGAGGGCATGGCCAGGTAAGTTCAGAGGCCTGAAAGGGAAAACCGTGCCGCCTAGGATACTCTACCCAGGAGGACTGTCATTTAGCATGGAAGGAGAGGAAATTTCTCAGATGTGATGCCACAAGATGAGCCCCCCAGGTCAGAAGGTGTCCAATACGCCACTGGGGACGAGCAGAGGGCAATTATGAATAAATCCAGAAAAATGAAGCGACTGGGCCAAAGTGGAAATGATGCTCCATTAACGATGTGTCTGGTGGTGACAGTGAGGTCATATGCTGTGGAGAACAGCCGTGCCTGGGATCCTGGAATGTCAGGTCCATGGCTCGAGGAAAATTAGAAGTGGTCAAGCACGAAGATGGCAAGAGTGAACATTGACATCTTAGGAATCAATGAACTAAAATGGACGGGAATGGGTGAAATTTAATTCAGATGACCATTATATCTACTGCTGTGGGCAAGAATTCCTTAGAAGAAATGGAGTAGCCATCATAGTCAACAAAAGAGTCTGAAATGTTGTAGTCTCAAAAATGATAGAATGATCTGTTTCCAAAGCAAACCATTCAATATCACAGTAGTCCAAGCGACCACTAATGCTGAAGAAGCTGAAGTTGAACGGTTCTATGAGAACCTACAAGACCTTCTAGAACTAACACCCAAAAAAGATGTCCTTTTCATCACAGGGGACTGGAATGCAAAAGTAGGAAGTCAAGATATCTGGAGTAACAGGTTGACCTTGGAGTACAAAATGAAGCAGGGCAAAGGCTAACAGTTTTGCCAAAAGAATGCACTGGTCATAGCAAACACCCTCTTCCAACAACACAAGAGATAACTCTACACGTGGACATCACCAGATGGTCAGTATCAAGATCAGATTGATTATATTCTTGGCAGCCGAAGATGGAGAAGCTCTATACAGTCAGCAAGAACAACTGTGGCTCATTTCATGAGCTCCTATTCCAAATTCCCACTTCAGTTGGAGAAAGTAGGGGAGAAGAACTAGACCATTCAGGTATGACCTAAATCAAATCCCTAACGATTATACAGTGGAAGTGACAAATAGATTCAAGGGACGAGATCTGATAGACAGAGTGCCTGATGAACTATGGATGGAGGTTCGTGACATTGTGCAGGAGGCAGTGACCAAAGTGATCCCCAAGGAAAAGGAATGTAAAAAGGTGAAATGGTTGTCTGAGGACGCCTTACAAATAGCTGAGAAAAGAGAAGCAAAAGGCAAAGGAGAAAAGGAAAGATAGACCCCTCTGAATGCAGAGTTCCAAAGAAAAGCAAAGAGAGGTAAGAAAGCCTTCCTTAGCGATCAATGCAAAGAAACAGAGGAAAATAATAGAATAGGAAAGACTAGAGATCTCTTCAAGAAAATTAGAGATACCAAGGGAACATTTCATGCAAATATGTGCTCAATAAAGGACAGAAATGGTATGGACCTAACAGAAGCAGAAGGTATTAAGAAGAGGGAGCAAAAATACACAGAAGAACTGTACAAAAAAGATCTTCATGACCCAGATAATCATGATGGTGTGATCACTCACCTAGAGCATCCTGGAATATGCAGTCAAGTGGACCTTAGGAAGCATCACTACAAAGGTAGTGGAGGTGATGGAATTCCAGCTGAGCTATTTCAAATCCTAAAAGATGATACTGTGAAAGTGCTGCACGCAATATGCCAGCAAATTTGGAAAACTCAGCAGTGGCCACAAGACCAGAAAAGGTCAGTTTTCATTCCAATCCCAAAGGCAGGCAATGCCAAAGAATGTTCAAACTACCACACAGTTGCACTCATCTCACACACTAGCAAAGGAATGCTCAAAATTCTCCAAGCCAGGCTTCAACAGTATGTGAACAACTTCCAGATGTTCAATCTGGATTTAGAAAAGGCAGAGGAACCAGTGATCAAATTGCCAACATCCACTGGGATCATAGAAAAAGCGAGAGAGTTCCAGAAAAACATCTGCTTCTGCTTCTTCATTGACTACACTAAAGCTTTTTGACTTTTGACTTTGACTGTGGATCACAACAAACTGTGGGAAATTCTTAAAGAGATGGGAATACCAGACCACCTAACCTGCCTCCTGAGAAATCTGTATGCATGTCAAGAAACAATAGTTAGACCTGAACATGTAAAAATGGACTGGTTCCAAATTGGAAAGGAGCACAACAAGGCTGTGTATTGTCACCCTGCTTATTTACCTTCTGTGCAGAGGACATCATGAGAAACGCTGGGCTGGAGGAAGCACAAGCTGGAATCAAGATTGCCGGGAGAAATATCAGTAACCTCAGATATGCAGATGACACCACCCTTATGGCAGAAAGTGAAGAGGAACTCAAAAGCCTCTTGATGAAAGTGAAAGAGGAGAGTGAAAAAGGTGTCTTAAAACTCAACATTCAGAAAACTAAGATCATGGCAGCTAGCCCCATCACTTCATGGCAAATAGATGGGGAAACAATGGAAACTGAGAAACTTTATTTTTTTAGGCTCCAAAATCACTGCAGATGGTGACTGCAGCCATGAAATTAAAAGACACTTGCTCCTTGGAAGAAAAGTTATGACCAACCTAGACAGCATATTAAAAAGCAGAGATGTTACTTTGCCAACAAAGGTCCATCTAGTCAAAGCTCTAGTTTTCCCAGTAGTCATGTATGGATGTGAGAGTTGGACTATAAAGAAAGCTGAGCACCAAAGTATTGATGCTTTTGAACTGGGGTGTTGGAGAAGACTCTTGAGAGTCCCTTGGACAGCAAGGAGATCCAACCAGTCCATCCTAAAGATCAGTCCTGAATGTTCATTGGAAGGACTGATGCTGAAGCTGAAACTCCAGTAATTTGGCCACCTGATGTGAAGAACTGACTCATTGGAAAAGACCCTGATGCTGAGAAAGATAAAAGGAGGAGAAGGGAATGACAGAGGATGAGATGGTTGGATGGCGTCACCAACTTGATGGACATGAGTTTGAGCAAGCTCTGGGAGCTGGTGATGGACAAGGAAGCCTGATGTGCTGCAGTCCATGTGGTCTCAAAGAGTAGGCCATGACTGAGCGACTGAAATGATCTGACAATTGAAGTGCATGTGTGTGCTCAGTCGCTCAGTCGTGTCTATGACTCTGCAACCCCATGGACTGTAGCCCACCAGGCTCCTCTCTTCTGTTCATGGGATGTCCCAGGCAAGAATACTGGAGTGGGGTACCATTTCCTACTCCAGGGCATCTTCCTGACCCAGGGATCATACACATGTCTTGTCTCTCTTGCATTGGCAGGCGGATTCTTTACCACTGAACCACCTGGGAAGCCCAGAAGTGAAATAGAATCTGCAAATTAAAAAACAAAAGACTCCCTACAACAAACCAAAGTCCAGGACCTGATGACTTCACATGGGAATTCTACCAAACAAGCAAAGAACTTACACCGATTCTACTCAAACTCTTCCAAAAGACTGAAGTGGAGGGAACACTCCTAAAGACACTCTATGAAGCCACCGTCACCCTGATAGCAAAATCAGACACTGCAAAGAAAACTGTAGGCCAATATCTTTGATGAATACGTTGTTGTTTGATTCATCTTTGACAAATATAGATGCAAAAATTCTCAACAAATTAGCAAGCCAAATCCAACAAGACATAAAAAGGATCATACACAATGACCAAGTCAGATAAATCCCAGCACTGCGAGGATGGCTCAACATATGCAAAATTAATGTCGTACACCACAGCAACAAAAGCAAAGACAAAACCCAAGATCACATGATCCTCTCAGTCGATTCAAAAAACGCCTCTGCAAAAATTCAGCATCCATTCATGATTTTAAAAAAACTTACGATATAGAGGGACTGTATCTCAACATAATAAAAACTATTTATGGCAAAACCACAGATAGTATAATACTCAACAGTGAAAAGCTGAAAGTCTTCCCCCTAAAATCTGTAACAAAGATAGAACTCACCACTTCTATTCGACATAGTATTGCAAGTCCTAGCCACAATAAAAAGACAAGAAATAAGGGTATTTAAATTGGAGGGAAGCGGTGAAACTGTCATGATATGCAGAGGACAGGATACTATACCGATATATAGAAAACCCCGCAGACTCCACAGAAAAACTCCTAGAATGGAGAAACGAGCTCAGTAAGGCAGCAGGATACAAGATTAACATACAGAAATTGGTTGCATTTCTTACATTAAAAATGAAATATCAAAAAGGGAATGTTTAAGAAAAAACAAACTCCCTTTTAAAATTGCATCCCCCACCCAAAATAAAGTACTTAGGAATAAACCTGATCAAGGAAGTGAAAGAATTACACACTGAGAATTAATCAGCTATATCCCAATATAAAATAAAAGGTTTAAAACAATAAAAGGACTAAAAAATGTTAATAAAGGAAACTGAAGATGGCTGAAAGAAAGTGGGAAGATATCCCGTGCTCTTGGATTGAAAGAACGAATGTTAAAATGGCCATACCACTCAAAGCAACCTACAGATTGGATGCGGTCTGTAGCAAATTGCGCATGACATTTTTCACAGCTAGATAATCCTAAGACCTATGTAGAAACATAAAGACCCAGAACTGCTAAAACCATCTTGAAGAAAAAGAACAAAGCGACTCACTCCAGTACTCCTGCCTGGGAAATCCCATGGATAGAGGAGCCTGATGGGCTACAGTCCATGGGGTTTGAAGGAATCAGACTCAACTCAGCAGCTAAACAACAAACTATCCTCTATAGATAACTTTCTTCGGAAAAGGACATTATTCTAAGAAGGATAAATACTACTGCCCGTAAGCGGAGGCTTGGGTCTCCTTCGTTTTAGCGTCTAACGGTACCAGGTGGTAGCGATGACAACCATCATAATTTCCCGCTGAAGACGGTTACAGCAGCGGGTCTCAGCACACGCCCGTCAACCGCTCAGGCGTCCCAGGTGGCACAGTGGCAAAGAGTCCGCCTGCTAATCCAGGAGACGCGGGAGATGCGGGTCCCGTCCCTGTGTGGGGAAGATCCCCTGGAGAACGAACTGGAACCCACTCCAGTACTCTTGCCTGGAGAATCCCATGGACAGAGGAGCCTGGCGGGCTACAGTCCACGGGTCACAAAGAGCCCGACATGACTTAATTGACCAAACAACAACAGTCCACTGCTCAGTTCACGGCCCTGGTCAGATTCCCTGAGAAGAAGCTCCTGTAAGAACACGGCCTGTCCACAAAGAAGAACCAGACACACAGCAGGAACCAGGCGTGCCAAGGACCAGCTCGGAGCAGCGGTGAGGCCTGGGGGAGGACACAGCCCTCAGGAAGGGCTGCAGGGCCCCCCCCGGACGCCCCCAAGGCCTGGGAATGCAGGTGGCACTCACCGAGAAGCCCAAATGGGGCAGTTCTGCCTGAAGCCGACCTTACCTGGTGTCTCCAAAATGGCAAGCCTGTGGAGACAGCGGGAGTCAGTGGTCCTGAGTGCCGGGTCCCAGGGGAGGCTGTGCAGCCGGTCCCCAACCCGTTCCTCCTGGCGGCTGCTCAGCCGAATGCAGAGGCCCCAGAGCTTGCTCACAAGGCGGCCGAGCAGGAGACAGGAACAAATCAAGTCTGCCTCCCAGAAGGCCTGGGGCTGGGGCATTTACAGGATGAGGAATTAGGAAACCGCATGTGGGGAGCACGGGGAAAGGTGATTGGGAAAAGGTGTGGACTGGTCCTTTCACACGGGCTCACAGGGCCTCAGGCCGCCCCACGTGCCAAAGGCCCCGGGCACTCGTGCAGGCCCAGCTGGAAGGGCCCTGGTCCCATCTGGCCACAACCAGCTCAGCACCAACTGGGCACAGCTGACCCCCCAGTTCCTAGGAAACAGCCACACAAAGGCAAGCACATTCCTGTGGAGGCGCCAAGCTGCCTGCAGGATGCACGGGTCCCCACCGCCCTGAGGGGTGCAGGCAGGGGAAGGGGCTTCAGAGTCCAGTGCCTGAGCCACAGCGTCCCGGGGGCGGCCGTGCTGCGGCCTTGGGGGGCCTGGGCATCCCCCGCACACGAGGCCCGGGCCAGCCGCTGGTCCCCAGGGTTCTCCGGGACCCTGGGCGCTCCCCGGCCCGTCTGGACACGGACTGCAGGCACAGCTGCCCCGGGGCAGAGGGTGACGCTGCCCTGTTGGGGTTTCGAGTTCTCCTGCGTCCTTGGCTGCTTCCTCGCCCCAGCAAGCCTGTGACAGGGACCCGACCAGACAACCGGGGCACGCCAGGGGTCCCCGAGTGAGGCCTCTCCCGCCCCGGCCTCTGTGGGCTTCAGGCCACAGCGTCAGCTCCCCAGCAGGTGGGGGCGGTGAGTGGGTGTTCCCTGGGTGGGGGGCTCCCTTTGCTGGCTGCAGCTCTTGACTCAGGCCTGGTGGGGGGCCCTCCCCCAGGGCGCAGGCTCCGCCCGCCGCTCCCCCGGCCCGGTGTCTGCAAGGCCTGGGGCAGCCCCACTGTGACCCTGGCCCGTGGTCCCCCGCGGAGTACCGCCCCCCACTGCCCCACTTCTTGGACCCGTGCCCTGGGGGACCCTCAGCCCACCCAGCACTCCCCCACGGTCTAGAGCCCGCCCACCTCCTGCCCAGAAACCTGTTTCCTAGAGGTTCTTCAGGTTGCAGTTTTAAGAAACTCAGAATGCAAACTGTCAGAAATCCTTCCAGCTCTTTGGGTGAGACGAGGCTCCCAGGCATCCTGAATCACATGCCACCCACGTCCTCGTCCCCTCTGAGCTGGCCTCTGCTTCCTGAGGTGGGGCGGGGGCCCAGAGAGGCCAGGACACCTGCCCAGGACACACAGCAGCCGGCAGGCAGGTGGAGGGCGGCCCTCTGAGTGTGGAGCCTGCGGCCAGCAGGCTGCACCCCGCCTGTCTGCCCTCACGGCCTCTTGGGGAGGCCAGGGGACCGGACGCTGGTCGGGGGCCAGCCCATCCTTGCTGGGTGGGTTTATACCCCGCCTCTCGCTGACCGTCAGAAGGGCCTCTGTCCACTCCATCCTGGGAGATGGGATGGGGTGTCCCTACGGGGCAGCAAGCCCGCCCGACCCTCTCCCGGGTGTCTGCCTAGGAAATCTCCCCCTGCGCCTGGCGGGGTATTCTGGTAGAAACCACGATGCCAGGGGCAAAGATGGCTCCCTCAGGCCCAACTGCCGTGGGACCCGGGTTCCCAGGCCATGCCTGACGTCCAGTGAGGCCGAACAGAACCTGGAGCAGACAGAGGTTTCCGGCCGGGGCCAGGAAGGAGGGTGGGCGGGCGGCCCGCACTCAGGAAGCCCGAAGCCCTGGTGGGAAGGCATCTATAGGCAAGACTGGGGCGGGCAGGAGGGCTATACCTCCCGAGGGTCAGTAAGCTGCTTTGGGGATTTTCTAGAATTGAAAGGCCTTCAGTTGCCCGTGGGAAGCCCTGGCAGGCCCAGGAGCACGTGCCTGGGGTGGGGGGTCAGGCCCCTCAGTCCTGCTCCTGCGGGCCTTCCCGTGTGGGTGTGGCTGCGGGGCCCACAGCCTTTCCCTGAGCCGTGAGCTGCCGGCAGGGCTATGGATGGCTCCCGGCTCCACCGAGGTGCACATTGGGAGAATCCAGACGGGAGTCCGGAGGAAGTGGGGAGCCCTGCAGGGTCCAGGGAGCTGTGGCTGCCCCTTCCCAGAAGCGCACAGATCCCTCCAGGGGCAGCCTGTCTGCTGGAGTGGCCTCTCCCTGCAGGGGTCGAGGTGGGAGGACAGCCCGGCTCACGGACCCCCAGGCCTGCCGCCACCTCGGGTCCTGGTCACCCCTTCTTCCTCCACACCCAAGCTGTCCTTGGCAGGAAACCCTGCATTAGGGGCTCAGTTGCGTCACTGCCCCCAGCCCCCACCCCATAGTAATTTACCCGCAGGGCCTTTGAATGGATGGGACCTTCTCCAGGGGTCTTTGCTCCACCATCACAGATGAACAAGTGTAGATATGGCCGGCAGGGTGGCTCCTGACCATGGGAGAGGTATCCTCATGGAACAGGGAAACGTGGACACGGGCAGGCTAGGCAAGGCCGTCTGAAGGTCAGACGTCTTCCACCCCAAGGAAGGGACCCCCAGAAGCCGGGAGGGGGCCCACGCCCCAACACCTCTGTCAGGGGAAGCATGCTGACTGAAACCGCCCTCCCTGGCCAGGCACCATGGTAACCATTTTCATGAGTTGTTTTTAGGACAGGAGGTCCTGGTAAGGAACACGGTGGAGGCTGACGTGTGACCCACTCAGGGTGCTCTGCTTCCAAACCCTCAGGGGCTTCAGACCCTGGCCTGGGACACAGATACAGCGTCTACTGCTTCCTAGGCTGATCCACTGAGATCCCAGGAAAGAGGGCTGAACAGAAGGGGACTGGAGGCATCCATGGATCGGTCGTTTGCTCGGAACAGAGACCATGACACCCATTTCCAGAAAACCTGGCTCTGGACTGGGGGCTGGGCTTGCCCCCCACACACACCCAGAGAATTGTGCTAGACCCTGGAGGGGGGCCTGGGCATCACTCCTCAAGAAAGAAACGATGAATGTGCTGCCTTAGGGCTGCAGCTGCCTTGCTGTGTGACTTTGGGCAACTCCCTTGCCTTCTCTGGTCTTCTGATCCCCTATCTATGTAGTGAGTGACAGGATTCAGACGGTGGTTGGCTTCTTTGAGCCTGTGGTTTGCAGAAGGGAGCCCAGGTATCTCAGGGCCAGCGCCCGGTGGCCCGCCTGTCCTGATGCTCTGAGAAGCTCCCCTCGGGAGGCCGTGTCCTGGAGGCTGGTTCCTCCTCCAGCCCCAGGGTCCCTGCTTCTGCTCAGCAGCTCTCCTGAAACCTTTCTCTCAGGGATGCCAGGTGAAGATGAGAACCTTGGCTTTGGATGGAACGTACGTGTCTCCCTCCCGCCCCAACTTCACCTGTTGAAGCTCTAACGCTAACAGGATGGTTCTTGGAGACAGACCTTTGGGAGGTGGCTGGGTACAGATGAGGCCCCACGATGGGACTGGTGGTGGTGGTTTAGTTGCTAAGTCGTGTCTGACTCTTGTGACCCCCATGGACTGTGGCCCGCCAGGCTCCGCTGTCCATGGGGATTCTTCAGGCAAGAAAACTGGAGTGGATTGCCACTTCCTCCTCCAGTATGGTGGGGTTAGGGGCTTTATAAGACAAGGAAAGTCCTGAGCTCTCCCTGTCTCTCTTGGGTGCAGACACAGCCAGAGGATTCATCTGTGAACCAGGAAGAGGGTTCTCCCTGGGAACCTAACTTGCAGCACCCTGACTGTCAGCTTCCAGCCTCCAGAGCTCTGAGAACTCGGCTCCTATTGTCCAAGTCGCTAGCGGACTGATACCCACCCACAGCAGAGCCTGCAGAGGCGGCTTCCTCAGGGCTCCCAGAGCCGGGGGTCAGCTGCCCTTGCGTGTGCTCGGTGGATGCAAGAGGCAGGCGGGGAGCAGGACAGCTCTGTCGTGGGAGGGGGCTTAGGGGTGCCGTGGCGGGGGCTGGGGCAAGGCTGCAGGTGGGGCTCCCTGCCGAGGGACTGCCGAGGGGAACGTGTTAGGCTCTCCCCAGCCGGTCCTACGTTGGAAGTGGGGACAGATTTCGGCCTGTACACACGGCCTGGACGTCCTCAGCGTCCACACTGGGCGCTAACAGGCTTCCTGCTCTTTCCTCCTGTGACTGGCCCAGGAGCGCACAGCCAAGAGCTGCCGGAGGAGGGCCAAGGGCCTCCCTGAGAGGCCCCTGCAGCCTCTCCTGGGACCCTGAGGTTTCTAATGGGTTTGGGGGAGGTGACCGATCCTTCGTGAGATCATTTTTCTGGGACTACAGGTCAGGCAAGAGAGGAAGGGGCTTGCTTCCAGGCCAGGGGCACACATGGCCCCCTGCCCACCTCCATGGCACCTCTGTGAACGGGGCAGCCTCGCCCCAGGAGATGCCGTGGGGGAGAAGCGCCCCAGGGTCAGGGCTGTGCTCCCTGCGCAGGGCTCCGGAGCACCACAGCTCTGTGGTCGCACCCCAACATTTTAAAGCCAATTGAAACCTGAAATAAGCAGCCACTCAGGTGCGTCACACAAGCCGCCTCAAACACACAGGGCAGGCGCTGGGTCCAGGCCTCCTTTGAGGCCTTCTCCTCCCTCCCTGGGGGGAAGTCAAGGGCATTCGAGTGGAGCTGGGGTGGTCCCACCCGGGGGTCAAGGTCAGAGTCTGCTCTCAGGGCCCGTCTTATCACCCTACACCCAGTGTTTCCAAAAGAGGGGAACATGCGATCTTGTGCAAAACCATCAAGGCCCACCCGACAGGGAGGCGGTGTCCTTCCTGGGAAGGGGGCAGAGGCCGTGGGCACCAGGGTGAGCACGCCCGGCTGGGATGCGCCCAGCTGTGTCTCACCCCTTGGTTGGGAGGGGTGCTGGCATCCAGCGGGGGTGACCAGACGGGTGGCCGGTTTCTCTGGGGCAGCGGGGGCTCGATGGTTTGGACGGTTCAGTTAATCAAGCTCTCTGCTTCCAGGCTGGGCTACATCAGACTTACTGACTTAAAAACAATGACAAAGTGAATGAGTTTCTAGCAGATGCGGGTTTGCTGACGCCTTCTAGCGAGCAATGCGGGGGCCTCAACGGAGAGCCAGTTTTACTGCTAGTGCTGGGCAGGGGCTCTGTGTCTTCCCCTTGAAACTTAAGACACGAAACTCAAATTCACGTCCCTGGGTGATCTGGGACTTTGATGGACTTAACCGGTCCCGCCCTTTCTACCATCAGGGCTACTGCTGCTGTGGACACAGGTTTTAGGAGCTGCACGCAGGCCCCTGAGAACACATCAGACCTGGTCAGGGCCCAGCGAGGACCGCGAAGACTTCTTCAATGTCGGCACGCTTTTGGAGGTGAAGGGGGGTGGAGGATAAGCAAGAAAAGAGCTCTCGAGTGGTAAAATAATGTTTTATTCCATGGATGAACAAACACTACCATGCCACACTTCACTCCCTCCTGCCAGACCTCATGGCCAGAGCCGGCCTCCCCTTTCAGACTGAGTTGGCTGTGCAGTCGGTCAGGCCCCCTGACAAGACAAAAAGCACGGCCAGGTGGCACTCGGAACGGTCCTGCGGGCGGCACCTTCATCCTTTTCCCAAACGCTGATGTATCACCTGAAACAATCCCATGACGGAGATCTTCCAGCCGGACCAACTGCAACTGACATTCAAAGCTCGTGGAGATGAAACGCAAACCCCCGAACACCAAAGAGCGACACGGACCTGTCTTCTCTGCAGACAAGGATGTCAGGGACCCCCCGCTCCCCAGCGGGAGCAGGACCTGGAGACATCGGGACTGACGTTCAGGCTGTCAACAGGCTCCAGAGGCGATGACGATCTTCGGTGCATTTCGAACTGGCACTCGTAGAGACAGCAGCTTGGCCAGGCTGCGGGCATGCAGGCGAAACATGACGAGGGCTTGGCAGAGGGTGGGGGCAGCGGCGATGGCTGACCGCAGTCCTGTCTCTATATACAACGGAGTGAGATACACGCGGACGCTGGCTGTGCCTCTGAGCAGAGGACGCCTCACGAGGCCAGGCTGGAACGTCGCCGAGGCTGCTTGCGTGCAGGGGGTGGGGCGGGGGCGATGCTGGCGCGGCCCCCGCTTCCCTCACCCGAGCACACGTGACGGGCCTGGAGGTGGAGCCAACGCTTGGTCTTTTCATGTTCTTTAACCAAATGTCATCTGAAAAGACGACCTACCCAGGAGGAAAAGGATGGGCTTCAGGACGCGTGGAAACGGACGGTACGAATCTGAGCCAGACCCTAACGCACTTGGTGGGAGGTGGGTTTTTATTTACGACCCTTTAGTGAACAGTGCTGGATGTCGTTTGCAGTATTTTTGAAATGTCCCCACAGAGTCTAGAGATGACCTTGAGGAGAAAGCGTTACTTCTGATCTGGTTTTTTTTAATCCAAACAAGTGCAAAGCCTACATACTGACTGAACAAAACCAAGCAAAACAAAGCAAAGCAAAAAAAAAAAAAAAAGCGCACAGCGAAACAACCCCGTGACCAGAGACAGTGTCAGGTAAAAACCATAGAAAAATACAAACAAATTCCAGAAGGTTAACCATTAGCATCAGCTACAGTGTCACTTTGTACAGCCCCTTAAAACGCGGGATCTCCTCATTACAGAAAGGAGCGGCCAATCGAGGGAGAGGTACTGAGAAAGTAATTGTGCTCTGGTTGGTCCATGGCGCGGTGACCGTCACGAGGGGGTGATGCTCCCGGGTGGGCACGGGACTCTGGGGGAGGCCGGGTCCCACGCTGCCGCTCGCCAGCTCCAGTTCCAGGGCCAGCTTCTGCTCTGCCGTCCAGGCTCCGCTTTGTTCCTTGGGGAGGGTCATGGGGAGGCCCCGGTCACGCTGTGGCGGGGAGGAGGTGGTGGTTCCAGGCTCCGAGGAAGCCCCTCATGAGCGGCGACGCACCTCCACCCGGCAAGGAGCTTGTTTCTGGAGCAGAAATGCCTTCGGACCCGAGACACACATGCGATGAAGGAGACGCCCCCACCTCTGCGGGACAGGCCGCGGGGTGCCCGGGGCAGCGTGCCCTGTCCCAGGAGGGGCCAGGCGGTGCTTCGTGGGGCTCAGTCCTCCTCCTCCTCCTCTCTCGCTGTGACTGCGGGGAGCTTGTCCTGGATCCTGAAGCACTCCACAAAGAAGCCCAGGATGGAGCGGTACAGGTGCTGCTGGAGGGCGGCGCTGCTGAAGTAGTGACTCTCGTCCGGGTAGATCTGAAAGGGGCAGAGAACTCAGCCACACGGCCGCCCCCATGGCGGCCGGGTGCCCGGGAGACACGGAGACCCCCGACCGCCCGCGCGGCCAGACTCGTAGCTCCGACGGCACAGGGCATCCTCAGAGTATCAGGGAAGGAATCGGACGACACTCTGTTTAGTAGACTGGGCGCATCTGGCTCTGCTTGTTCAGATCCGCTACATGGATCCAGGCTCAGGGACCACAGAGGCCGTGGCTGGGCCTGCAGGGGTCAGGACTCCCAGAGAACTGGGGGGAACCGCGTCTCTGCGACCCCAGTGAGTGCAGGAAGCTCCCGGTTCACCAAGCACAGGGGCTTTCCTGGACCTCAGTGTCCAGAGGTGTCCAATGTAGACGAGCATCATCATCAGATCTAACTCATTAAGCTTGGTGAGGATTAAAAGACATAAAATTTCCGTGAAAGGCTCAGAACAAGGCCTGGGACACAAAATGTTGTGTTCAATCGTGTCTGATGGTTTGTGACCCTGTGGACTGTAGCCCACCAGGCTCCTCTGTCCATGGGATTCCCCAGACAAGAATACTGGAGTGGGTTGCCATTTCCTTCTCCAGAGGACCTTCCCGACCCAGGGATGGATCCCAGGTGTCTGGCATGGCAGGTGCCCTAGGATACCACGGGGCTGAAAAGATGGCAGCTGATCATCCCGTCCCCAAGTGTGATGACCCCAGGCACCCCGGGCACCACCTGGCTTCCCCATGAAGGGCCCGGTCCCAGCAGAGAGAGAGAGCCAAGTCTCACTGGCCCCAAAGCCTGCGGTCCGGCCAGGAATCCGGCCTGCCTCTTGCACATGCACCCCGTCCTTCTCCTGTGTCTTTGGCGCCTTTGTGACGCCCACCTTGGTCTCAGTATTTAGGAAGGTGGTCCTTAAGCTAGTGCCTGTGCCTTAAATCTCAAACAGCTCTGAGGGTGCAGAGCAGGAGGCACGTGTCCCCCTCGCCGGGTGCTGGGCCCTGGAGCCCTCAGCTGGCCCTGTCGCCGTTGCAGGCTTGAGCATGGCAGCCGCTCTGTACCTGCAGCAGCACCCGGGGCCGGGCCCCGCCTGTATCTGCGGCGTGCTCCACGCCGGCGCTCAGAGCTCGGCCGCTGCGCCTGCTGGGGCTGCGACGTGCACACGAGGCAGTTGGCCTTGTAGTGTGACCTGAGCGCGTTCAGCGGAGCTCAGATGGCTTGTGAACTACGCAGGACTCTGTCCTGCAGGGAAGCGCTCCCCCGGGGGTGTGGGGCGGGGGTAAGGGGTGTTCTAAAGGGGTCCGAACGCAGCCCCAGAAGAGAACCGAGCTGCCATCTGTTGCTGTTGTTCAGTCGCTCGGTCGCGTCCGGCTCTGCAGCCCCATGGATGGCAGCACTCCAGGTTTTCCTGCCCTTCACTATCTTCAGAGCTTGCGCAAACGAACAGCCCCGAGTCAGCGACACCATCCAACCATCTTGTCCCCCGTCGCCCCCTCAAGCCCTGCTCATCCCACCCGATGTGTCCCCAACCGCCTCCCAGGACCGGGCCCAGCAGCGTGTCCCTGCAGAGTGGCAAGACTGGGTGTGTGGCCCTCCTCCGTTGGGGGGCAGGGGGTGTCTCGGGCCAGCCCCGTACCTGTAAGCTGTAATTAGCCTTTCCCTTAATGAGCTGTGTGATGAGCTCTGCCGTGTGCTGGAAATGGATTTTTTCTGTTGAAAGGAAGAGGACAGGGTCTGTCAGAGCCCGTGGCAGCGCACAGGGCGACGATCCCCGCAGCCCCCAGGGTCAGGCGCTCACCATCCGCGGTTGCGTGGATGACCAGGAACTGCTGCCCTTCCAGTGCGGACACCCGGTGTGCCACCTTGGCCATCTGCAGGCGGGGAGGGGGGTCAGCATGAGGCCTGGCCGGGCAGTGCAGTGGGCGCTCTCTCCCTGCCCTGGTGGCCTCGCCCGTTCAAGAAGAGGACGGGGCAGGAGATGAGGGGTGGGGGGGAAGGGGGGGCAGGAGACAGGGTCCCCTCCCCTGCAGGAAGCCTGGGGCTGCCATCCCGCCGGAAGTGACACGCTAGCCAGAACAATGTCCGTGTGTGGCTTTCAGCCCCGAAGCCTCAGCGGCCTCCGGGGCCCCAGGTGAGGAGAGGCCTGGGTGACCTCCGCTCTCAGCTGCTGCGCAGGGACTTGGGGGGTCAGAGGCACGTCCTGCCCGCTCCCTCTCATCCAGGGCTCACTCTCTCCCGGAGAAGAAGCAGCCTTGGGGGCAGAGCCCATGCATACGCCAGCCTATGGACCCCAAGACAGACTCCCCCACCCAAACCTTCCCCGCTTCCTCCTCTGCCCTCCGGCTCCAGACGGACAACCAGATGCACCTGGGAGAGGGCTCGGTCACCCATATCCTCAGGGGTGGGGCCGGGGGCTTTCTCAGAGCGAGCTGTGCTGGGACATGGGCCGGCAGGGGGCTAACAGGGGACCGTCCCAAGCAGCGGCCATGCCCAGACATACCTCATATGCTCGGTTGTCAAGTCCGTGGAGGCCCAGGTACCTCTCGGAAAATGCGGACGCTGGACGGAAGCAGAGGGGAGAGTTAGCCCTCGGCCTCGGCCCCTTGGACTGTGAAATAGCTGGAGTAAAGCCCCCAGAGAGCCTTGCTGAATTTGAAAACACAGAGTATGTCGCATGTATTCCATGGGGGCGATCATTCTAGGCTATTAAAATCTGGAATTAGGCGAGTTCCTGTATGGTTTTCAGCTGAAATGTGCACGAATCACTTCCCAAAGATGAAAGCGTCAGCCGTGAGCCTCCAGGCCCCCAGCCCCTGCTGCTGTGTCCCTGTGTGCAGCTGGGGCTGATGGCCGAGCCTCCCTGCGGCCCTGACCCGAGTGCCGGCTCTCAGAGCCCGCAGAGAAGGCCTCTCCCACACTTAAACCAGCGGTGATGTCACAGAACCATTCGCATTCGGGGAAAAGAGGCTGGGTGACCAAAGGGTGGGGACGCCAGGAGCCTCGGGCCCGTATCAATGACCGGACAGCCAGGTCCAGGCGGGTGGGGGCTGGCCCCCACACCTGGGGTCGGACGGTGGAGGGGGGCCGCAGGTATGGGGAGCAGGGAGGGGCGGACCTCCTTGGCTGTGAACAGCCCCCAGGCTGAGAGAGACACGGCTCGGGCCCCGCTAGCCGACCCCAGGGCACAAGCTGGCACTGGGGGTGGCGTGCAGGGAGCCCCCTTCCCTCGGCTCCCACGATGCCCATGCTGCAGGTGGACCTCTTGTCGGGTTTCAGCTCCTGGTCTCACGTCAGGGAGGACGGTTCAGGGACGTGGGTGGGTCAACCCCTTTCAGAATAAGCAGCTTGGCACCCCCTCACCCCGCACTCCCAACCCAGGCTGTCTGCCAGGCGTCACCGCTGCCCACACCTCCCCAAGGGGTATCAGACGGGGCCCTGGGGGGCGGCGCGGGGAGGGCGTGTGCCCGCCTTCTCAGGACCCTCACCGTAGAGCTTGAAATCCGTGATGGGGGAGAGCGCGGAGCCGCAGCTGAAGACTGGAGCCTGGCCGTCGCCCTTGGCCGGGAGGAGGTAGGTGCTCAGGTACCCGCCGTAGTCCTGGGGGCGGGGCCAGACAGGGGGAGGGGCCAGACAGGGGCGGGGCCAGACAGGGGGCGGGGCTCAGCAGCGCTGCCGCGGGGCCCTTTCTTACACCCGTGGCGGATTCATGTCAGGTCGATGTATGGCAAAGCCAATACAGTATTGTAAAGTAATTAGCCTCCGATTAAAATAAATAAATTTATATATAAAAAAAAGTCGACCTTAAACATCTCCAAGGGACGTAAAAAGAGGGAAAGCAAACACCTCTCAAGCTAAACGCACCGTGAGGCGAGCACCCTTCTGGGGCCTCGTGTTCACGCGCCATGAAGGCGGAGTCTGATGGTCACGTGGAGTGTGACCGTGCGCTAGAGAACCCTTGTGAGTGTGCACGACTGCCACGTCCGTTCAGTCCGGCGCCTCCAGCGTACCACTGCTTGCTGCCTTCCCTGTCTACAGAGAGTCCACCTATTTTCTCTGAATTTTTTTTGGCTATACCAGGTCTTAGCTGTGACCTGCGGGATCTAGTGCCCTGGCTACGGATCAAACCCGGGCCCCCTGCACTGGGAGTGTGGAGTCTTAGCCACTGGACCACCAGGGAAATCCCCATTTTCTGTGCTTCTGAGGAGGGGCCCACGAGGAGTCAACGTCAGAGGGCTCGGGCATGGGCCGCCACGACGCTCTGCTCAGGGCCCACTCAGGACAGATGTCCACATGTGTCCTGTACATGGCCAGTCCTCCGTATCCTGTGTGGCCCTCGTTCTGGGGTTGACATGGAAGACCACAGCGTGAGCCTCCCGGGGAGAGTGAGCATGACACCAGGCCTGCCGTGGGTGCGGCTTGGCCCAGAGGTCTTCCTGTTTCTCAGAAGGCCCAGAGGGAAGGGGGCACACAAAGGGGGGCAGGTGTCAAGGGTGTGGATGTGTGTGCAGGGGTGTGTGCTGGCGCGGGAGGGTGGTGTGACATCTATGCCAAGCTCACTGTAGAATTAACGGGTTTTGATGTAAGTTTAAGTGTGTTATAACAACACTCCTTCAGTAAAACAGGGCTATAAGAGTCTTTTCGGTTTCTTGCAAATAATATTCATGGTCAATGAAATCGCCAAGTCTTACAGGCAGCTTTTTTTTTTTTAAACGTTTACTGACCACACCAGAGGCTGGTGAGCACGCGCAGCACTGGAACTCTGCTGGGAACCCACTTGCTGCTGGTGGGGATGCCGAGTGTTACAGACTCTGTGGAAGACAGCGTGGTGGATTCCTTCAAAACTGAGCATTCCCTTATCATATGACCATACACTCCTTGGTATTTAAGAAGCTGAAAACTTAGATGTCCACAAAAACCTGCACAGGGATGACGTTTTATTCGTCACTGCCCTTCAGTAGGTGAGTGGATAAAGCATAGTGTATTCAGACAGTGATTGTTTGGTACTAGAAAGAAATGACCTGTGAAGCTAAAAAGAGACATGGAGGAAACTTGAATGCATATCGCCAAGTGAGAGAAGGCAATCTGACAAGGGCCCACACTGTACGATTCCAGTGCTATGACAAGCCGGAGAAAGCAAGCTGCTGTCCAGTTGGTCAGTCGTGTCTGACTGTTTGCGACCCCATGGACTGCAGCACGCCAGGCTTCCCTGTCCTTCACCATCTCCTGAAGCTTGCTCAAACTCATGTCCATTGAGTCGGTGATGCCATCCAACCATCTCATCCTCTGCTACCTCCTTCTCCTCCTGCCCTCAATCTTTCCCAGCGTCAGGGTCTTTTCCAATGAGTCAGCTCTTCCCATCTGGGGGCCAAAGCACTGGTTTCAACATCAGGCCTTCCAATGAACACTCAGAACTGATTTCCTTTAGGATGGACTGGTTGGATCTCCTTGCAGTCCAAGGGACTCTCAAGAGTCTTCTCCAACACCACAGTTCAAAAGCATCGATGCTTCTGTGCTCAGCCTTCTTTATGGTCCAACTCTCACATCTGTACATGACGACTGGAAAAACCATAGCTTTGACTAGACAGACTTTTGTTGGCAAAGTGATGTCTCTGCTTTTTAATACACTGGAGAAGGCAATGGCACCACACTCCAGTACTCTTGCCTGGGAAATCCCATGGACAGGGGAGCCCAGTGGGCTGCAGTCCATGGGGCTGCAAAGCGTCGGACATGACTGAGGGACTGAGCGCAGTACACAGTACAGCTTTATCACAGCTTCTCTTCCAAGGAGCAGGCATCAGGGAAGGGGAGAGGCGTGAGCGGGTGGAGCACAGGGACCCTGAGGGCAGTGAAGCTGCCTGGGCGGCCCTATGGTCATGGACACATGCCATCGTACGTGTGTCCGAACCTGCAGATGGTGCAGCCCTGGGAGTGAGCCCTGTGTGAACTGCGGGTTCTGGGTGATCGCGGTCCGTCAGTGCAGCTTCACCAAGTGTAAAAAGAAAGGTGCCAAATGGCGGCGATGGTGATGGCGGAGGAGCTGTGCAGCTTGCGAGGGAACCGCTCAAGTTTGCTGTGGACCTGAAACTGCTTTAAACAAAGTCTTTTGCGAAAAAAAAAAAGTGTGGAACACATCTTTCCCAGAGGACTTGGGGCCTTCTAGGATCTCAGCGAGCGTGTTCTGGGCCCCGGCACCACGCTGTCCTTGGGGGTGAGCTGCAGTCCACAGGCAGGGCTGCAGGACGCAGCCGGGCCGGATACCTGCAGCTCCGCCGGGCCCGGCCCGGCTCCGGGAGCTCCTGGGCTTCATGACAAGGGGGACATGGAGCCGGGGCAGGGCCCAGACTCACATAGGTGGGCCCGAGAAGGGAATCAAGGGACTTCCCTAGTGCGCCAGCAGGTACGAATTCGCCTTGCAAATGCAGGGGTCACGGGTTCCGTCAGCAGCCTTTAGTGGGTAACTAAGATCCTACATGCCCTGGAGCAGCTAAAGCCCAAACTGCAATTCCCGAGCCCTACAGCTGTAACTGGAGTCCATGGGCCGCGACACAAGGTCCCGCACGCTGCAACTAAGAGCTGATGCAGCCCAATTAAAAAAAATTATACAAAAAAGGAAGAAAGAGAGGAGCATGCCCACCAGCTACAGGGATCAACAGTCTGTTCCTCTGAAGAGACGCAGTCACTGAGTCCATGAGCCTCTGTCTGAGGCACTATTTAGGCCAGGGACCCACTGGGCACAGTGGCTGAGGAAGGCGCAGGGGCCGGGGCTGGGTCCAGGTGCCTGCCGTGGGGAGGGGCCAGGGGATGCAGGCCAGGCTTCCGGCAGCGGGGGGAATGCTGGGGGGAGATTCCCAGGCTGGACAGAGGCTGAGCCCAGCCCAGAGCCTGGCCTTGAGCTGAGGCCAGTCTGCTGGGCAGGAACGTCTCCGTGGGGGCGGTTGGTAGGGCCATCACGGCAAGGTCTGCTGTGGTTAATTCAGCCTCCTCGGAGCCTCACAGGCTGGGAGCGGGCTTCCACTAGGACGGACTGACCTGAGGACTCTGTCCAGACTGGGGTCTGGCCCTGAGGCGGGTCCTTTACCACCACACCTCCTGGGGCGCACAGCACGCATTCTGGGACCCTCCACGGGGCGGTGTTGCGTCTCTGATGTGTGAGGCTCCCGGGCAGTGCTGGGCTCAGAGGTGATGACCCAAGAGGTTGCCCTCTGGTTACCTGTTCAAACCCCCACCTGCCGTGAGGCCACCCCAGGCCCCTGCAGGGCTGTTCTCTCAGCGGGAGGACGGTTCTTCCTGTCCCTCTGTGCTCCTGCCGTGAACCCAAGAGCCCACGGTCCAGGCAGCCTAACCATGGCAGGGAGGGCACCACGGTGATAGGAGGTGGTCCTCTGGGGACCTGAGGCCCAGTCACGGGCCCCACACCCGGCTCCGGCCCGCAGATGTGGGGCACCCGTGGAAGCGTCTCTGGTTTGACAGCTCAGGGTGTGAGTCGCCCCACCCACTCCCTTCCATGTAAGGGAACCTAGTCAATGAGCATGAAAGAGGAAAAGTGAAAGTGACGTCACTCAGGTGTGTCTGACCCTTTGCGACCCCAGGGACTGTAGCCCGCCAGGCTCCTCTGTCCATGGACTCTGCCAGGCAAGGACACTGGAGTGGGGTGCCATTTCCTTCTCCAGGGGATCTTCCTGACTCAGGGATCGAACCCAGATCTCCCACACTGCAGATGAAACTCTTTACCGTCTGAGCCACCAGGGAAGCCCTTCCAAAATGAGCATGGCCCCTGCACATAAGGACTTCCCAGGGGGCAGTAGTGGTGAAGAATCTGCCTACTAACGCAGGAGACGCAAGAGACCTGGTTTGGTCCCTGGGTCAAGAAAATCCCCTGGAGGAGGGCATGGCAACCCACTCCAGTATTCCTGCTGGAGAATCCATGGACAGAGGGGCCTGGTGGGCTACAGTCCACGGGGTGGCAAAGAGTCGGACATGACTGAGCGCACACGCAGATTCAGTGCTGCACGCTGCAGGTGGATTCTTTCCCTGGCCGTCAGGGAAGCCAGTACTGCTCATCAACACAGAAAGAGAGACCCCCGCCTCCCCGTGTTCTGGGGCGCCACCCTGAGAACCCAGCAGGCTAGTCCTGAAAGCAGTCAGGAGCCTCACGGAGCACGCCCCAGGGATCTGCTTCTTACTGCCTTCCCTTCCAGATGATGTGAGAAGCTCCCGAGGCTGCTCAGATGAAGACCCCCCACCCCCTACCCCCGCACCAGGCTGAACATCCAAACTCTTTTTAAACAAGAACCGCTCGCCCGTGGCGGGACCAGGGACACACCCTACGCATCAGGGTTTGGCCGGGTGACGGGGCGGGCGGGGGCGGGGGGTGTGGACCCCAGCCGGCAGCTCACCTTCCCGAACACGGCCACGCGCGTCTTGTCGATGTACGACTCCTTCAGCATCACCCTGCAAGGCCAGGCAGAGAGGGAGGGGTCAGTGTGGCCTGGAACCCAACCCGGGGGCTGGAGCCGGGCTTTCCCACCTTTTTCAAAGATGAAAGCCCCCTCTTAGAGGAAGTACTGAGGCTCTAACTGTTGGCTGCGCTTACTCAGCGCACTGGACGCCTACGTGAAGCACTCAGGGCTTCCGTGCGTCACCGTGAGGCGGCCGGGCGTGCAGAGCTCGCAGGTTGAGAACCAGGGACTCACAGCAGCACAGGCCATGCTGGAGACTCGTGGGCCCGTCTCCACCATCGTCAACCCTCGCTTGGACCACGCAAGCCTCAGGCTCGGGGACGGAGCTCTGAGGTCCGCAGGGGTGACTTGGCTGTGAGTTGGGGCACCGGGCCCTCCACCTGGGCGCCCTTGCCCCCAGCTCCTGGGCGGGTCCGTCATGGGCCTGTTGGGGGCAGCATCTTCCTGCCTTGAGCCTCCCGGCAGGGCTCCGTCGGGACATGCCCAGCTCGGCGCCGGGGGTTGCTGCCTGGGTCCTGCCTCGTCCTCTCACTGTGGTCCCTCAGGGCCCCTCATTTCCCCCACGAAGTGGCTGGAATTGTCCTGCTTTCTGGACCCTCGTTCAGCAGAAGGAGTCCCGCCAGGAGTCTATCTGCTGCTTCTGTGCCCTTGCCGCCACTGCGAGGCCTCCCTCCCCTGCTTCCCATCACCCCTTTCCGGGTATCGCCCAGCGGTCATTTTCTTGTCTGCTGGCTGGAGCTGCCCCATCACTTCTGACCGCCCTTCTCAGTCTGGGGGACTCAAACTCCCGAGCCTGGGCCCCAAGAGTGTGCGGTCCTTCTCCAGTCGGCTCTCCAAGGGTCCCAAGCCCTGGACCCGGCCAGCCCTTCATGGTTAGAGCCGCGCTTCTACGGTGATGCCGGAAGCCCACGGACCCCCAGTTCCTGGGGCTGGGCGGGCCGGTCCAGAGGAGCAGCAACTGCTCTGACTTCTTGCCATGAAACAAATTCAGGCGGCTTCTGTGCCCTTGGTACAGTCAGCCCTCTGCACTCGCGGGTTTCACATGCACAGATTCAACCAAATGCTTATTGAAAATATTAAGGAAGAAACCCAGAGAGTTCCAAAAAGCAAAACTTGAATTTGCCACACTCTGACAACTATCTGTACAGCATTTACATTGCATTGAAAACCCCTCCCCCCAAAAAAAAACCCATAAAAATTCAGGAATCCAGAGGGAACAGAGATAACACAGTAAACAGAGGAAAACCGTCACTAACACATCTAGAAAGAAGAACTACTGAACCAACAAGACAAGAAGACCTTGCTCTTGGGTGAAGAGAGAAGGTTACAGATTTTGAAGTGTCATGCCTGCCAATAAACATTAAGAGAAAGGCTGGAAAATAGGAGATAAAGGGATGTTGAGAATAAACTCAGAAGCACCAAAACCAGCACAATAGAAGCTCCAGAAAGAAACAACAGAGAGGAGAAGTCAGTGGCGCTCTATGGTGAACTTTCCAAGGATGAAGAACCGTTAGTCTCCGGGCTGAAAAGTCCACACCAAGGGCGGACGTCTCAGCATGCCAAGAGTGAAGAGGTCCTTCTCCCCGAAGGGAGCAATAGGCCGTCTACAAGGATTAAAATAGGAAGATCAGCAGATGCTTCTCACTAGCAACCCCGGAGGGTGGACGATTCCAGGGCCTTCTAAGACAGAGATTACTATCTGCAGATTTTACATTAGATAAGCAATAACCTCAAATGTGGGAATAGAATAAAGACATTTTGTAATGTTTTCTAGATTCACGAAGGACAAAGTAAATAAAAAGGGGGATATATATCCGTCATTCTTTGGCACGAGACCCAGGGTGCGTGCAAAGCACGTGACCTGGGGAAGGTGTGACAGGGCAACAAGGGTGACCCTGCAGACACCTGGTCCAGGTGGAGCAGGAGAAGGGGCTGCAGCTTGAGAGAAGAATGCGGGAATCAACACTATTAGCAGGCGTGGTGAACTGATGCTTTCAAACTGTGGTGCTGGAGAAGACTGAAACCAGTCAATCCTAAAGGAAATCAACCTTGAACATTCACTGGAAGGACAGATGCTGAAGCTCCAATACTTTGGCCACCTGATGCGAAGAGCTGACTCATTGGAAAAGACCCTGATGCCAGGAAAGACTGAAGGCAGGAGGAGAAGAGGACGACAGAGGATGAGATAGCTGGATGGCATCACTGACTCAATGGATATGAGTTTGGGTGAACTCCAGGAGATGGTGAAGGTATCCAAGTGAAAGACAAAGCTACAGTCCAGGAAAAATTAAATGATGTGGCAGAAAGTAGGGCATGAGAGCCCACGGGGTCTGCAGTCAGCACCATTTATGCAGTGATCCTGCACCTCCGACGGCTGATCTAACCAGGCAGCTGATGGTTACACTCCTGGGAGAATGATGGTACTGAACAGCTACTCCTCACCTGTAACGATCGGAAGTCAAGTGATGAGCAATCGTGACGGGATGACAGCCGTGTTCAGAAAGGTGGAAGCAAACGCTTGATGAAGGTGGTGAGGGGGTCGAGGGTGGCTGCCTCTGCGAAGCAGGGCTGGTGGGAGGGTCGGGTGAAGGGCAAGGGAACTGGTGTGGTTGATTTATGCATTTGTTATGGGTCGAATTCTGCAAAATATGTTGGATTTCTAACCCCGCAAAGCTCAGTGTGGGACCACACCTGTCAATAGGGCCCACTGCCGATGTAATGAGTAAGTTAGGATGAGGTCACACTAGAGTGGTGTCCTTCTAAGAGGAGAAGAGACACAGAGACCTCGGGAGGACACAGCCCGTGAAGACACAGGATCACAGGGATGGATCTACAAGCTGAAGATTGCCAGCCTCCACGGGAGCGGGAAGAGCAGGCAGGACCCTCCCCGGCAGGCGTTAGAGGGAACGCAGCCCTGCCCACACCCGATCCCGGTTTCCAGCCCTAGGAGACGCAACACTTAACACCTGGGCTTGTTTAAAACATGGTGCAGGTACCATAGGCAGCTTGGCAGACTTCAGGTCTCACACACACACACACACACACACACACAGCCTCGGTCGACCTGCAAAGCACGGTGGCCACGCCCACACAATGGAACCACTGAAGACACCTCTCCAAGTTTCTGAATTCTCTCCTCGTGACCCCAATCCCTGATACACTGACGGGGCTTGAGGACCGTCTGGTGAAAGGGCCCACCCGGTCCCAGCGGGGTTCTGCTGCACAGCCGGATGTCCAGACCGCAGGGGCTGGGACCGTGTCTGCGGAGACCACGGTGTCCACCCCAAGGGGCCTTGCTGCTGGGGTCTTGGCTCCACTCCAGTTCATAAACTATCTCGGACTTTTGCTCGAAGCCCTGTGTGCACATCCACAGGCAGCCTCTGATCTCTGGCAGCCGGCCCTGCAGCGGCTTTACCTGGAGGGTCACTTCCTAAGCTGGAACCACGCGTCACGGTCACGACCCTCACCTGTAAAGTGCTTGGGAAGCTTCTGGGGAAAACAGTGTTTTCCGATATCAAATATTTTTATGATCTTGCCGCTACGTGTGCTCAGTTGCTCAGTTGTGTCCGACTCTGCGACCCCATGGACTGTAGCCCGCCAGCCTCCTCCGACTGTGGGATTCTCCAGGCAAGAAAAGTGGAGTGGGCTGTCATTTCCTTCTCCAGGGGATCTTCCCCACCTGGGGATCGAACCTGTGTCTCTTGCGTCTTCTGCATTGGCAGGCAGATACTTGACCACTGCACCACGACTAGGTCCACTACCTACCAGGCAGTTCCACGTGCTGCCCTTTCCGGGGCAGCAGTGGAGCCTCCAGAGGGGGAGCGCGGTGTGGGCTCTGGGAGTGCGTCTCGCCTCCCGGACGCTCTCGGGTGCAGTACAGGGCAGGGCGTCCGTCTCGAGGGAGCAGGCGCAGCGCTCAGCTCCACCCTGGGGTCTGCAGAGGCCCCGTGTGAGCAGGGAGAGACCCTGGCCTCCAGAGCACGTCTGGGGGTGGCGGGCTGACACCCTGGAGCGGCAGTGCTCTCACCTTCCAGCCTTCCCCGTGCCGTGGCATCTCAGTGGCCGGGGTGGGGCCCCCGCTGGCCCCCGTCAGCCTGGCAGAGACGCTCAGGGTCCAGATGCCCCTGGAAGCCGATTCCTCCCTCTGTCTGTCCTTCCCCGAGTCAGACCCCCCGGTTGGAGGGCTGTGCCCCACTGTGCTCCAGCCTGTGTTCTGCACAAACACGCCTCCTGCACGTCCGAGCGTGTGCAGGCACCGCTTCCCGGGGACCCACGCTGACACAGGTGTCACGGATCACAGAGCTGCTCCCAGCACTTTTGGAGCTGGGGAACCTCACAGCCAGAGACTGGATGAGACATGAACGCGGGGCCGGCGGGAGAGAGGTGTCACTAAGATTGTCCTTCCCTGCATGTGTGTGTGGCAGCAGAACATTGGGAGGGACACAGGACGCATGGCCCAGCCCACTTCCCCTATGTGCCCATGTCTGTCTCCCTGTTCCTCATCATCTCGCAGAGTTTGCCCAAGTTCATGTCCATTGAATCGGTGATGCTATCTAACCATCTCATCCCCTGTCACTCCTTTCCCCTTTTGCCCTCAATTTTCCCAGCATCAGGGTTTGTTCCAATGAGTCGGCTCTTTGCGTCAAGTGGCCAAAATATTGGGGCTTCAGCTTCAGCATCAGTCCTTCCAATGGATATTTAGGACTGATCTCCTGTAGGATGGACTGGTTGGATCTCCTTGTAGTCCAAGGGGCTCTCAAGAGCCTTCTGCAGCACCACAGTTTGAAAGCATCAATTACTCTAGCGCTCAGCCTTCTTTATGGTCCAACTCTCCTATCTGTACACGACTCCTGGAAAGACCATTTGACCTTTGTTGGCAAAATGATGTGTCTGCTTTTTAATATGCTGTCTGGGTTTGTCATGGCTTTCAGTTATTCCTCTCTCCTTAAAGCTCCCTGTTTGAATGTTTCCTGCCAAGACTCTCTCCCAGAAAACTCGCTACACTGCTACCAGGATCTTGGTTCCGAAGATGAAGGTGACTTTGCCACCTCCTGGCTGAAAACCCCCTGTGGGGATGCTGCTGCTTAGAGAGCAGGCAGCAGCTCGGAGGATGGGAGGGGAGGCGCCCAGTCCAGCCGCCCATCCCTCCCCGCGTCCCCAGCCTTCACGTGGCATGGTATTTACAGCTGGGGGGCCTGAGCTGCCTGCACCCCTGCATCACCGCAACCTTCGCTCACGGTATTTTCCGTGTGGAACGTGCTCCTCTCATTTCCTGCAGACACATCCTTATTATTAATCCTTTGAGGTGAGCTCCTGGCCGGAAGCCATCTCCTTGCAGGAGCCCCTCCGGGCAAGGCTGTGCTTCCCCCCTGATGCCCCGAGTGCCTGTTCACATGCCCGGCTCCTCCTCCATCGAAGGGGAGACCCGCTGGGCTCCCAGACCAGGGCTGGGGAGCCCCGGGGAGTGAGAGTGGGGGGCTGGCCTCATGGTTTCTTAAACTGAGAAAACCGGGCTATGTCTTTCTAATGAGAATACAGACCCAGATCCTAAGAGAGCTGAGTAAAGTTTCCAAGGCTCCAGGCACGTGGGGAGCAGCCTCCCAAGGTCCGTGTGGCTGGCGTGGCTTGTGCTCCTGACCCCAGAAGCCTCAGTGGCTTAAGAGTTGGCCAATTTTTCTATTTTACTATTATTTTCCTGGAACTGGTTCTGTCCTGTTTTTGAACAGATGGCCAATCAATCCCTTATTTTTGGAAACACCATGGGTGTGAAACAGCCATGCACCCTCTGTCTGTGCTCAGAGAGGGGTGGCCAGCCTGGCCGGCGGGGTGCAGGAAGGACGCCGCGTCCTCCACCGGGGCCTCTGGGCTTTGGGGGGGGTCAGACCAGGGAAGGTGAGGGTAGGGGGCAGTGGCAGGTGGGGAAGGACAAGAAAAGGGGGGCTTGGGGAGGGGGCTCCGCCGTCACCCGGTCACACCCCTCATCCCCCCGAGCCCCACCGGGGCCTCGCGCTTCTCCCCAGGAGAGGCTGCAGCACCGTGTTGACCGGGCGCCACCCGCTCCTCCTCCCCCTGCTGGCTGAGCTGTCACTCGCCCTCCCTTCTCTGCCCAGCCCTCCGGGTCTCGGGAATGGGGCGGGGGCTGCCCCACTGCTCTCGTGGGTGATTGGTTCTGGGCTCCTGGGGAGGCTCCTCCCTTCCCTTCTGAAGGCTTCTGTAAGTGGATCAAGGTGCTGAAGGCAGGTGCTCTGGCAGCCATCCTGTGAGCATGAGGAGCAGAGGCTCAGCGGTGCTCCGTGCTTGGCTGAGATGAGAGCTGGAGGGAGCCAGGCCTGAGGCAGACCCTCACAACTGGGTCTCCAGCTGACAGACCTGATGCCTGATGCCTGTGTGGACTCCAGAGCCAATACAGGGCCATGTCTGTAAAGCACCTTTGATGCTGCGTGTGTGTTTGTGTGTGCTGTTGAGTTTCAGGCAAAAGTATGGTGACGGATGCGCCTTCCCAGACTCTCGGGTCCTCGGCCGTCTCTCCCGCCCCTATTTTCTGCCTCTAGCATGTGTAGGTCTGGCTGCATGGCCTGTCTCTCCACCAGCTCACAACTCCCTTGAGGAGAGGGTGCCATTCACTCACTCACTCACGGTTTCATCCACTTAATACTTACTTACTGAGCACATATCACATGTACGTGCACATCACATGTATGCATACATCACGTGACATCAGTCTTTCTAAACACAAGAGAGAAAATGTTCTGAACAGTCAGTAGAGTGAAATCTCCTAAACCTCAGAGCGCAGTCGTGATGCTCACGGGCTGGGACATCACGCTGTCCTACGGCCCTTCAGTCAGCAAACACTGATCCACCTGGGCACTATATCACACTCTCCAAGGCCCAGGGTCCAGCACTGCACACCCAGATCTCAAGGAGGATGACCGCCGTGTCCACGCCATTCCCGTCCCTGCAGCACCTGAGTCCGTGCGTCTCACGCCTCTCCCACGTGAAGTCTGGCGTGTGTGCAGTAAACTGGGAAGACCCAACCTTATGTGCCCGCAGGCCAGTGAGCAGCATAGGTCCCTGAGGGCTCTCATTCCGGGGTGACGATAACATCCAGTCAACACCTTTGCTCCTCGGCCCCTTCTGTCCCTGGAGACTCTACTAGCCCTGCCTCTGTGAGCAGGATGTGGGAGAGCCATAAAACATGCGGAGTGGGGCTTCCAACCTGCCTGCTGCACTCCTTTCTCAGGAAGGAGGTGACTGGCTACGCGTCTCACCTTCTCTCTCCCTCTCCCTGCCCTCCCCCCATGATCAGTGGCCAAGGTCCGTGACCACAGCACCGGGAACCCACAAAGACCCATATCACGGTCTCTGCACCTTGTTGCAATCAGCAAAGCAGAAAGGCCACCAGCCGTGCGGTGACTAGGACCCTGGCCTTTGGGAGCATATGGCTAGCAGGAATTCACTGGGGAATCACCAGAGACTTCTGGGGGTGCCAGTAAAGCACAGGCAGAATGTGTGCACCGCCAGGAAACAAGACCACGATGCAACCCGGGTAGAGATGCGACCCCCCAGCCCTGTTCCAACAGCGCCGCTGGGGTGCTCACCGCACGGCCTCCATCTGGTCCTTCTCCTCCAGGGAGCCCAGCCTCCGCCTCACCTCGTGCAGCAGCCTGGTGCCCTGGAAGCCGCTGCCGCGGCCGTCACACTTAACCACCACGGCCCCGTGGCTGCTCACCATTACCGTCTCCCAGGTCACTGCAAACTTCTCGGCCACACTCTGGCTCCCTGGGGTGCCGTCCCTGGAAGAGACAGGCCAGGCCTGAGCATGCAGCCGCAGGGCATGGGGTGTGGTGAC
Organism: Bubalus bubalis; assembly: GCF_019923935.1. Taxonomy (NCBI): domain Eukaryota; kingdom Metazoa; phylum Chordata; class Mammalia; order Artiodactyla; family Bovidae; genus Bubalus; species Bubalus bubalis. Next base: position 116,342,533 of record NC_059164.1, on the reverse strand, counting down.
TTGTCCCGCAGACTCGGGAGCCTAGGAATGCTCTCCTGGGGCAGAGCCAGCCCCCATGCCCAGCTCCACACGTCCGCACCCCCCAGCATGAGGGCGCTGAAGGGCCTGTTCTTGGGGAGAGACCCTGAACAGTCCTCCCCTTCCCCTCTTGCTTGGCTCCCCACTACGGCCCGCCTCTCCCATCCTTCCTGGGCGGGTTCCCAGGCTGCCCCCTCAGTGCCCATCATGGGAGTGACCACGCTGTAGTGCTCCTTCCGGTGGCCCCTGGTTTGAGGGAATCAGGGGGCTTCCCTGATGGCTCAGACAGTAATGGCGCCTACAATGCAGGAGACCTGGGTTCCATTCCTGGGTCGGGAAGATCCCCTGCAGGAGGGAATGGCAACCCACTCCAGGATTTTTGCCAGAGAATTCCATGTGTGTGCATGTGCTCTGTATGTATGTGCTATGTGTTCTGGTGTGTGTGTGTGAACATGTGGGTGTGTATGTGCTGTTGTGTGTTATGTCCATTTGATGGTGTGTACGTGTATCTGTGTGTATGTGTATTTCCGTATATATGCGTATGTGTGTGTCTGTGTATATGTGTATGTGTGTGTGTCTATATATATGTGTATGAGTCTGTATGTCCATATATATGTGTATGGCCGTGTATATGTGTACGTGTGTGTCTATGTGTATGTGTGTGTGTATGTCCGTATACATGTGTATGTCTGTATGTCTGTAAACATGTGTATGTGTGTGTCTCCGTATATATGTGTATGTATATGTCTGTGTATATGTGTATGTCTGTGTATATGTGTATGTGGGTGTGTGTCTGTGTATGTCTGTATATATGTGTATGTCTGTATGTCTGTATACACGTGTATGTGTGTGTATGTCCATATGTGTGTGTGTATATGTGTATGTGTGTGTGTCTGTGTACATGTATATGTCTGTATATACGTGTATGCGTGTATGTGTGTATATATGTGTCTCTGTGTGTGTCTATGTATGTATGTCTGTATATATGTGTCTGTGTATATGTGTATTTATGTCTGTATATATGTGTGTGTGTTTATGTGTATGTATGTGTATATGTGTCTGTGTATATGTGTATGTATGTCTGTATATATGTGTCTGTGTATATGTGTATGTATGTCTGTATATATGTGTCTGTGTATATGTGTATGTATGTCTGTATATATGTGTCTGTGTATATGTGTATGTATGTCTGTATATATGTGTCTGTGTATATGTGTATGTATGTCTGTATATATGTGTCTGTGTATATGTGTATGTATGTCTGTATATGTGTGTGTGTCCGTATACATGTGTATGTGTGTCTGCTTGCTGGTGAAGTGCCCAGACAGTGAGGAGAAGTGCCCAGTTAGTGACGAGCTGGGCAGGACTGTGTGTCCAGCTGGGCGTCTTCGGGTGCAGCCTTGTCACTGAGGGCCTGGCTGGGTGCCAGGGGTGATGCACAGAGCTGTCGGGCTCTGGGTGCCTTCCTGGGTGCTGACTTCCCCAGGGGCCCTGGGGCAGCCCCAGTGCAGGCCTCTGCCCTCCCCTGGCCCTTTCTTCCCAGAGTCTCCCTTGCCCCACGGCCCCGTGCACACCGGGGCAGGAGCCCGAGTCAGGACACAACACCGTGAGAGGTGCTCGCAAGGCTCTGCAAAGGGGTTCTCAAAATCCGAACCAGAGGCTTCCAGTTAGTGGGGGCAGATCTGAAACCGTCCTGTGGGGGACACTTGGTGTTCAAGGGTGCCTGGTGGTACAGGAAGGGCTGCTGGCCCCAGCGAGCCCCCTGCCAGGCCCACCTCGTTTTCTGGGGGCCCCAGGCCCTGCCCAGTGAGGTCAGACTCCCAGTCAGCTTTCCCGCTGTCCGGGGGCCGCTGAGCGGCCACGGGCAGCAGGACTCATGGGACATGACTCAGCACCTGGGTTCAATGTTGAGAATCCCCCGAGGCTGACCGGGCCCTGCTTTCCTTTAACATCCGGGGTCACTGGTAGTTACAGACAAGGGGCTAAAATTGCTTTCTGATTTTAGTGTGCAGCGGGATTGGGCTCCCCTTCCCACCTTCTTGAGGGTTTGGTCCTTGCCCCTGGGATACTTACACCACCAGGAGCAGGGGGTAGTGGGCGGTGTCGGTGAAGGTCGCCGGCTTGAGGATCTGAACGGGCAGGTCTAGGTGGAAACGCAACACAGGGCCGCACGTTAGGGGCCAGGAAGCGTGGCCAGGAGGGGAGGGCGGGACGGGCCCCCAGGGGCCTGGGAGACGGGCCTCGGAGGGGCAAGGCCGGGCCTCCACACACAGGGTGACTCCAGCTCCTTCTGGACTTGGACAAAGCACCCCGTCAGTCTCCTTGAGGCTGAGTTTCTTCAACTGAGGGCTTCCCTGTGGCTCAGATGGTAAAAAAGAAAAACAAAAACCTGCCTGCAATGCAGGAGATCTGAGTTTGATCCCTGGGTGGGGAAGATCCCTTGGAGAAAAGAATGGCAACCCCCTCCAGTCTTCTTGCCTGGAGAATCCCACGGACAGAGGAGCCTGGTGGGCTACAGTCCGTGGGGTTGCAAAGAGTCAGACACGACTGAGCGACCAACACTTTTCTCCACCTGAGGCTTAAAGGAAATCTTGTGCAGAGGAATATGTGGACAGACAGGAATGCCTGGACCACCATGGGCTGAGCACTTGCTAACAGCAGAATTCCAGGCAGGGGGAAACGAGCCCCCGGGGAACGTGCACTCTGCCAACGACTGTCACGAGGGACTCCTGCAACATACAGCTAAGTGGGGAGGGACGCTGGGGAGCGGTGGGGACGCGGGGAGGCAGAGACTCAGTGGGGAGCGGGTGGTGAGGCGGGGCAGAGCCCAGATGGAGAGGCTGGAGCTGGGGAGCCCTCACTGTTCATGGGCTGGAGCTGGGCAGGCCCAGTGCCCGGGAGCCAGCGGGAGGGAGCCGGTGCGGCTGTGGGTCCTGCGGCCAAGGCCCTTTGGACGTGGTCCCTGGCCACCAGGATGCGGTCAGGGAGGGAGAGAAGCGTGTCCCTTACCGCTGTCTCTGTCCTTCCCCCAAATGAAACTTCCTGCCTCAGTTAGAGATTGTTCACTGACGTTAACTACAGCCCAGATCGCAACTCAACTGGAATGGGCGTCTTTCCCTGTGCATAGTCACTATACCAATAGATATCCCCTAGGCTGGGGGATTGGCTCAGCAGCAGGCTCTGACCCAACTCTCATTACTGATTCCGGCTGAATGTTAATGGCTTGCAAATTAGATCAATGGCCCAGGGACCCGGGGACTTTATCTCTGAAATATCCATAAAACATGGTCTGGGCTGCTTTCTGCCACTGATAAGCCCACGGGCAGGCTTTGGCCACCAGCGGCGGAATACATTCGGAGAGCGATCCTGGAGGGAGGTGGGCGGCTTCCCCAAGGACAGCCTTAGCCTCCAGCAGCGTTCAATGACAGACAAAATAAAAATAGGCAGGCAGGGCGACGGTGCTCGGGTTTCTAGGACCCCCAGGGGTGATGTATGGACGCTGGCCCGCACACGCTGTATCCTCTCCTCTTGTCTTCATCCCTGGACACCTGCGAGTAAAAACCTCGCCCTGGGAGAAGTCTCGGGCGGCCAGCAGAGGAGGCGGGGGTCGGCTCTTTGTTTCTCAAGCCCCTTCTCTGCGTTTTTGGAGGAGGGGGTGGCAAGCACCACTCAGGGTTCCGGGGTGTGGGAACCATTCCTGTGGGAGCCCGCGAGCCCTCATGGATGGAGGAGGAGGAGGGCCTGGGCTAGGAGATCGGGGCCGGGGGGAGGGTCTAGACAAGGAATGAGATCTGGCGTCCAGGTAACAGACAGAGAAAACTGGCTGGGAGGGGGACGGGGCAGGCAGGAGGCTGAGGTCTGAGAGTGGAGGCGGCCGGCCTCAGAGGGCGCGACCTGTGAAGTCATGTGGGCCCCTGCGAGGCCCCAGCTGGACCTCAAGCTCTGCCACCATCATAAGCCGCCTGTTTTCATCCCTCTCGGGCCCTGCACATGACGGCCTGCCTGAGGTCTGCACGGAGAGACAGAGGCGGAGGGTGGGGCAGGCCTGTGGAGGTCGCCTGCCTGCTTGTCATCCCCCGTTCCTCCCATCCTTGCCTCCAGCTCTCCATCCATCCCTCCATCAATCTAAAGGCATCCTGTGTGTTTGCCTTGGTTCTTCCTTACAAAAGCAGAGCAGGAAGACGAATACCCAGTTAACGAGAGGGCTCTTGTGAAGCTAGGTCTGTCCTGCGTGACAGGTGCTGCTCGGCAGTTTGGACCAGTCACGGACACCCTCCCCGGGGCAGCCTAGACTTCCCTCTGCCCCCTTCCTGGAGGTACGGGGGCTCCACCCTGGGCTGTCAGAGTCAGATCTCTCTTTACAGCTCGGCAGGGCAGGGCAGGCAGACAGGACCTGCATACAGGCTTCGGGGGAGTGGGGGCAGGTTTTAGGCCCCGTCCAGGTGACCCGCGCACAGACCCCGTGGGGGCTGCCCACCTCTCTTCTGCCCCTCCTGTTAGAGCCATGACTCCTGGGGTCTCAGGAGCCTTGTTTTTGGCCTGGACTCCCGCCCTTCCTGCCGCTCGCTTTCTGTTCTGTGGTTCCCCGCTCCCTGATGACGGCATCTGTTGGCCGACCCGCTCCCCCATCCTCTCTTTCTGACTGATGGCCCCTCTCCCGCTCGGGACTGGACGTGCCCTCTGGACACGCAAAGCTGCCCGCGCTTCCAGGCCCGAGCGCGTCCTGCCGGGATCTGTGAGCGTTTCAGGGACATAGGGGAAATCCAGACCCGGAGAGACAGTGGGGTGGCCCTGGCCTGGTGGGCAGAGATGTCCCCGCCAGGCATGACCACAGCCTCCACTCACACTCCTCCTGGGCTGGTTTCTTCTCCATCGGCCTCCGACACACTGAGCACGCGTGGGGCCAGAGCGACCAGCCGTGCCCACGGGCCGGGGACAGGCCACCGCTGCAGCGCGGTCTCCCCCGCACCTCTCCCTACCCGCCCCGCACCTCTCCCCCTATCTCTCCCCCTGCACCTCTCCCCCTTGCATCTGCCCCCGCACCTCTCCCCACCCCCACACCTCTCCCCCGTCTCTCCCCCCGCACCTCTCCCCCTTGTATCTCCCCCCACACCTCTCCCCCTTGTATCTCCCCCCTGCACCTCTCCCCCTATCTCTCTCCCAGCACCTCTCCCCCTTGCATCTGCCCCTGCACCTCTCCCCACCACCCACACCTCTCCCCCTATCTCTCCCCCAGCACCTCTCCCCACCCGCCCCGCACCTCTCCGTCTCGCCCCCCGCACCTCTCCCCCTTGTATCTCCCCCCACACCTCTCCCCCTTGTATCTCCCCCCTGCACCTCTCCCCCATCTCTCTCCCAGCACCTCTCCCCCTTGCATCTGCCCCCGCACCTCTCCCCACCACCCACACCTCTCCCCCGTCTCTCCCCCTGCACCTCTCCCCACCACCTACACCTCTCCCCCTATCTCTCCCCCCGCACCTCTCCCCACCCGCCCCGCACCTCTCCCCCGTCTCTCCCCGCGCACCTCTCCCCCTTGTATCTCCCCCCTGCACCTCTCCCCACCACCCACACCTCTCCCCCATATCTCCCCCCGCACCTCTCCCCCTATCTCTCCCCCCGCACCTCTCCCCCTATCTCTCCCCCAGCACCTCTCCCCCTTGTATCTCCCCCCACACCTCTCCCCCTTGTATCTCCCCCCTGCACCTCTCCCCCATCTCTCTCCCAGCACCTCTCCCCCTTGCATCTGCCCCCGCACCTCTCCCCACCACCCACACCTCTCCCCCATCTCTCCCCCAGCACCTCTCCCCACCCGCCCCACACCTCTCCCCCGTCTCTCCCCCCACACCTCTCCCCCTTGTATCTCCCCCCACACCTCTCCCCCTTGTATCTCCCCCCGCACCTCTCCCCCTTGTATCTGCCCCTGCACCTCTCCCCACCACCCACACCTCTCCCCTGTCTCTCCCCCTGCACCTCTCCCCACCACCTACACCTCTCCCCCTATCTCTCCCCCCGCACCTCTCCCCACCCGCCCTGCACCTCTCCCCCATCTCTCCCCCTGCACCTCTCCCCCTTGTATCTGCCCCCGCACCTCTCCCCCTTGTATCTCCCCCCTGCACCTCTCCCCACCACCCACATCTCTCCCCCATCTCTCCCCCATGCCTCTCCCCCTTGTATCTCCCCCCACATCTCTCCCCCTTGTATCTCCCCCCACGCCTCTCCCCCTTGTATCTCCCCCCACACCTCTCCCCCTTGTATCTCCCCCTTGTATCTCCCCTGTGTCTCTCCCCCTTGTATCTCCCCCCACACCTCTCCCCCTTGTGTGTCCCCCCACACCTCTCCCCTTTGTATCTCCCCCCACATCTCTCCCCTTTTTATCTCCCCCCACATCTCTCCCCCTTGTATCTCCCCCAGCACCTCTCCCCCTTGTATCTCCCCCCACACCTCTCCCCCTTGTATCTCCCCTGCGCCTCTCCCCCTTGTATCTCCCCCTACGCCTCCCCTGCGCCTCTCCCCCTTGTATCTCCCCCTACGCCTCTCCCCCTTTATCTCCCCCCACACCTCCAGCAATGATTAGGACGCTTCCAGTACCATATGACTCCATGCGCCCAACAACAGGATGCAGGTGAAGGAGATGGGGGGTGAGGGCCCCACGTGGAATCACCCGTCAGCCTCCTCACTCCGCCAAGAATCCTCCCTGGATGGATGCCCCCTTCTTTTCTGCCGACCGAAAGAGGCTCCAGGAGCCCCTTCAGAGCCCACATTGCTGGGAAGCTCCACGGGACCCCAGTCCTCTTTCCTGCTCTCCCTGGAGCCCCTGGGCCCTGCCTTCCTGCTCTGAAGGACTTGGCTTCATGGAATGTGGAGTCTTGGGTGGGGCGGGGGAGCTTTCTGGATTGTGCTCCGTGGGCAAAGCCTCGGATCCTGCCCTCAGGGGCTCACAGGCCGGCAGGTGGCCATGTCCCATCTGACAGGGATGCTTAACAAGACTCCAGGGCTCACAGGCCCCAGTGACAAGCTGCTGCCCCACTGAAGGGAAAGGGCAGACAACGAGGAGCTCCCAGACGCTGTCTGGGGAGACAGACACAGGCTCTGGCCACCCTCCCTCCGCCACCCCAGGGCCTGCATTCAGGCATCACTCTTTCCCATCCATCCCTGGCGACCTTCCAAGTTAGCTCCCAAGACCTCAGAGATGATGAGCAGATGGTACCTGGATGGGTGACTCAAAAATGACTTCGAGGTTTGCGGTCTGAATGACCTGAAACCAGTCTGCACACTAAGGGTGTCATCCCCCACAGCAGGACAGCGCGGAGGGACACAGTGCTGCGGGGACTGAGGCCCCAGGGTGGACGCCCTGGGCCTGGGTAGCAGGGCGCCGTTGCAGAGCTGCCGAAGCTGCTGGGACCCCCTTCTCGCCTGGAGCTCGGGTCCCATCCAGCCGGGCCCCGGGGCTCTCAGGGGTGCCTGCCGCAGGACAAGCTCATGGAAGCTCACTGAAGGGCTGAACAGACAGCTCAGAGGGAGAAGGACACAGGCCAAGGAAGGGCACTGATGATCTCCAGCCGCCCCGGCCACCAACCTTTCGCTGTGCGTCTCCAGCTGCGAGGACGCCCCCCAGCCCGCGAGCAACACGGAGAGGCGAGATGACAGGCAGTAAGGGCATCGGTGGCACAGAAAGGGAACGTCTGGGGGAAGCCTCTGCCCTGGGTGGTGTCCAGGCCTGCTCCCCGCCAAGGAGAGAATTTTCATCTGGGACCACGTCTAAACTGTTGGCCTCCGGGGGACAGAAATCACCGCTCCTGTTTATTTCTGTCTGGCACAGAGCGAGTGTCTTGCCTGTGAACACAGTCGGCTTCCCCTGGGTCCCCCTGGCTGGTGAGGGGAGTTGGGGCCCACGCTGGGGCCCCGCCGCGCCCGCACCCCCCGCTGGCATAGTGATCACGCAGGGCTGTTTCCCCTGAACCACTCACTGTAGTCGTCGGTCTCGATTTTCCTGTACTCCACTCTCGGCATCTGCCGGTCGCTGATGGCTTTCTGTACGTGCTCGTTGGTCTCTAGATCAAACATCTCTGAAATAGACAGACCAATGGTGCGTTCAGATCCCTGCTCACGGACGCCCTGGGGTTTCACGTGCCTCCTGACTGCTACATCAGAGGACAGGATCACACATCCACGGCAGGAGCCAAGAGCCGCAGACGTTACATCCCTAGCCCGGTCACAGGACAGGGGCGAGTCCAGGTCAGCCTGGCTGCTCCAGGCGGGCGGTGGGTTCCTCCGCGGTGCCCGGCGCCCCTGCCCCTGACATGCTCCACGGCATTTCTCACACACGGGAATCATTTTGGGGGTGTGACTGGTCTCAGGACTGCTGGTTTTTTTGGGAACTGACATCATGTCTGTCAAGGCAAGTGGTTTCCAAATGGAGTGGCCACAATAACACACTGGAAGACAGGACAGGAGCTGGAGGTGATCTTTGCCACTTTGTACAGGAAGGTGGACTTGGCTTTCTTGCCTTAGCCATAGGTGGCCCGGCCCCGGAGACCTTCATTCGAGGTGGCTGCGTGGCCATGTGAGTCCGGGTGCAGGGGGACTGGCCTGTCTCCCTCCAGGCCAGAGAGGTGGCCGCACCCTTCCCTGCACCTCAGGGGCTGCTCTGAGACCCTTACGTTGCACCAGCTCACGAAGGCCTTGGCAGGGACCCTGTCCCTGCAAAAGCCCCCTTCTTCCATGCCCTGCAGAACTGGCCCTCCCCCCAGTGGCTCCATCTGACACGTGACTTCTTTCCTCCTGTCTCCCCCAACCTACCTGGGGACAACTCGTGGTTCCATCGAAAGAAAGTTTTATTTCCAAGGGGCTCGACCTTTGGGTAGACAAGTCACTTGGAAATGGGGGTGAACCTTTTAAAGAAAAACCTAATCTCACAAGCGAGCTGATAACTGCTTTTAAGAACAGGCCAGGCAGGTGAGCCAGCACTTAGGACCCCCAGCACTGAGTGTTCTGTCTGTGGGGCCATGGGGACCACCCTGAGCAGGACCCCCACACTTCCTTGGGGGCAGAGGCGACCAAAAGTTCCCAGGGCTGGTGACAAGCCAAGAAACAAGACAGAAGGCGCTTCACGAGTTTGCTGAGCACATATTTGGATATTTAGCTTTGGTGACATGGTGAGGGGAGAAATGGTGAAACTAGCTTTAAAAACGGTGAGGTTGGACCCCACCACCTGGCAAGCAAGAAGTCCAGTCCTTTGTAGAAAGTGAGAAAGGAAAGCTGTGTCCACAAGGGCTGTGTTGACACATGGAGGTCCAAACAGTGCGTGTGTGCATGCTTAGTCCCTCAGTCGTGTCTGACTCTTGCGAGTCCACGAGCTGTAGCCCGCCAGGCTCCTCTGTAGATCCCATGGGATTCTCCAGGCAAGAATACTGGAGAGGGTTGCCATTTCCTCCTCCAGAGGACCTTCCCGACCCAGGCATCAAACCCACACCTCTAATGTCTCCTGCACTGGCAGTTGGGTTCTTTACCACGGGCACCGCCTGTGAAGCCTGGAGATCCTGGCAGACCTGACCTCAGCTCGGGACCTGGAGACCCAGCCCGGAGGTGGCACCCTCTCGACCTTGCGGTCTTACAGACACGCGAGGGAGGGGACCCTGACCTCAGTGTGGCAAGAGCGCCCCACGGTCCTAACAGAGCAGAGAGCAGTCGTTTTCCCTGAGTCCGAACAGCCTCGGCCCTTTAACACAGCGTCCCCGGCACACAGAGGGACCGGTTTGGGAGATATTAATTATTTCCTCTCCATGCTCTATCCACACTCTCAGGGCAGGACAATAGGGAGGGAGCCCCACCAGACGATGGAAATAACGTCATTTTCCATGTTCTCTGCTGTCTCTGCGCCTTCACACTTGCTGTTCTGTGTTCCCGGCTCCTCCCCTCCATCAGGTCAAAGGTCAGCTACTCCGAGAGAAGCCCCCACCGTCAATCTCGGGTCCCCCTCCAGGTCCACGCTACACCAGCTCTCAGAGACTCTGTCACCGGCCTGGCTGCCCCATCCCACGCCGGGCATCCCAGGGACAAAACATACCAGTTTCCAGTAGCAAGAGTCGACCTGTCTGTGGAAATCTGCCTCACGCCTGGGACATGATGCATCTTCACAGAAGCCGAGCCTGGGTTTTGGCCCGAGTCTTTCTTTCTTCTCCCAAAACAAAAGCACATTTTAATCCACTGATTTAAAAGTTGGCAGTGCTTGAACACCCAAGTTACTATTTAATTTTGGGAATTTAGGAAATTCAGTGTTGTTGTCCAGTCGCACAGCTGTGTCTGGTTCTTTGCAACCCCACGGATTACAGCATGTCAGGCTTCCCCGTCCTTCACCATCTCCCAGAGTTTGCTCAAACTCATGTCCGTTGTGTCAGTAACGCCATCCAACCATCTCATCCTCTGTCGTCTCCTTCTCCTCCTGCCTTCAATCTTTCCCAGCGTCAGGGTCTTTTCCAATGGGTCAGCTCTTCTCATCAGGTGGCCAAAGAATTGGAGCTTTAACATCAGTCCTTCCAGTGAATATTCAGGGCTGATTTCCTTTAAAATTGACTGGTCTGATCTCCTTGCTGTCCAAGGAGCTCCAAGAGTCTCCTCCAGCACCGCACTTTGAAAGCATCAGTTCTTTGGCACTCAGCCTTCTTTGCGGTCCCACTGTCCCATCCGTACATGACTAGTGGAAAAACCATAGCTTTGACTATACGGACCTTTGTGGGCAAAGTGACGTCTCTGCTTTTTAATACGCTGTCTAGGTTTGTCACAGCTCTTCTTCCAAGGAACAAGCGTCTTCTAATTTCACTGATGCTACCCAAACCCAAGCTTATAGACCTCGGAGCGCGGACCTCACAGGGTCTTCTAGAAGCTTCAGCCCTCTAGCCTGTGATCTGGACCTCTGTGTCTGCTTAAGCGAAGCCCGGGAGGGAGGCAGCTAAGGGGCTCGGGGGCGTGGATGGGGCTGTGGGTCAGACCAGAGGGATGGAGACACACGAAGACAGGGGATCAGTGGGAACACAGAAGGAGCATCCTTAGGGACAAGAGCAGGGCTGGGTCCTTTGCTGTCAGAGAAGCAGCTCTGAGCTCCCACTTCTTGGGGCTAGATGGAGCTCCGGGGGGGTGGCAGGGGGGCGGCCTGGATGGGCAGACATCACCAGGCAGGAGACCTGGAGCAGCCACTCAAGGCTGGTCGTCACCCTCTCTCCGCGCATCTGCATGGGGATTTGACAGTGCTTACACCAGCCAAGCTTGAAGCAGCTTTGTGTGCAGGCTGACGCACAGCCTACGAGCGCGGCTCGCGTGGACCTAAGGAGAACACGGACTTGCCACCGGAACGTGGAGCTTCTGGTTGGTTCCTGGGCACGGGAGCCGTGGCTTCGCCAGGGAGCCCCCGGTGTTCTGACTGCACACGGCCTCGGCAGACGGCGTGTGAATAGCTAGTCCCTCTGTATTAAAATCCCACCCTTCACAGAAAGGCACCACGGCAACAGACTATTAAATTTAGTTAAATATTAGATTTCTCATTTAATGATTGCCCACACAACCGGTTTTATCAGCAGAGAGCTGGCTGTCCCACCGGGGAGTTGAGTTAAGCCATTTTATTTGTTCCCATAATTGCATTCAAAGAGGGCAGGGGCTTGGCGGAGGAAATAAGAAAAGACGCGCTTGTTCCCCGAGGAGTCTCTTTTGACGTGGGGGCCGTGGGGACCTGCCGTCAGGAGCAGACAAATGGCCGCTCCTTAATTAAATGTGAGCCCCTCTAATATTTGACGGAATTAGCTATTATCAGATCTGGACATGGTGAGCCTGCAGGAAGCCGGGTGGCTCACGAGGGCTGCCTCCCAGCTGGGCCCCCGTGTGCAGGCGCTGTGTGGCCGTGGCTGTTCCGGGACCCAGTTGGCTCAGGTCTTTGGTGGAATCGCCACTTGGCTGCGTGCGGGGGCCTGAGTGACCAGCGTCGAATGGAAGCCAGAGAGCCGCTGGGCTGGAGGAGAGAAGAGCTGCCCTCCCCGTCTCGGGTTGCTGCTGGCGGCAGGAGGGCAGGGCTGGCACGGAGGTCGCTCGGTCTGGGCAGCGCCGCCCCGTCACTGGGGTCTGGCCACCCGCCTGGATTTCCAGGCCTCCTGCAGTCCGGGCCTTTCCTGGCGTGCTTCAGGCAGCTGTCCCTGTAGCGTCAGTGACCGCGGCATCCCAGAGGCGGCCCGCCCACCTGGGGATGTGCAGCTCAAGCCCAGTGTGGCACAGATGCAATTCTAAAGGTGGTCACACGGTCTGGGGGTCATTGTTCTGTTTGCCGTGTCTGTTTCTCTCCAGAAGGATTATAAGCAACTTGGAGGCAGAGTGATGGAGTGTGTTTATAATACTGACACCAATGAGGGGCCACGTGTGGCCCCCACCCAGTCAACTCCATCTCGCTCAGGAAGTGGTAGCGGTGGACATGGAGCCTCCAACCCACCGCCCTCCAGAGTCCTGTGGACAACTCTGGGCTTGATGGGGCCAGGTGCACTCGTGCTGATCCCTCCTTACATCTCCCCGACGGTCGTCCCAGCTCTTGACACGCCTGATGGTATAGCTGACGCCCCTGTGTGGTCACTCGGAGGAAGATGGGGAGGGCGGGGTGGCCACCAGGCAGAGGACCGAGAGAGCAAGTGGACTGGACCAGACAGCCGCTGGCTGGGACGGTCTCAAACAAGAGCTGCCATGCAAGCTGGTTTTGCTTCTTTGTAAAAAGCCGACTGAAGGGAGCAGGAGGCAGAGACGCTGGCCATGAGTTCTGGGGGAGGAGCTGCGCCGGGCAGCCCAGGAACTTGGTTCCGGGAGAAGCAGTCACGACGCTGTGGGCGCTGTTGGGGGCAGACCATGCTGTACCTGCCTGCAGGCGCTCTGGACCCGGGCTGGGCCATGCTGGGGGGATAGGGGAGCTGGCGGTCGTCTGCAGCTGGATCACACCCTCTCCCCGAGCTCACGCCCCTCACGCTCACCTCGAAGCGTCTATTTACACTGCTGTGTCGGCTCTGCCACCCCAGGGCCTGAGCGGCCTGAACACCCAGCACCTAACGAGTGCACTCCGGCTCTGACCACAATTATGCTCTTCAGGAAACAGCTTCTAAATAATTCAGAGTCACATCTGTGACACCACAGGCTCTGTTTGTAAAGAGGATCTTCTGAAGGGAAAGAAATCAGATAGTCCCAGGGTGGCTCTGGGGTCAAGGGGCCGAGGAGGGGGAAGGCAAAGAATTCTGAAACAGTAATTTCAAGTTCCAGAGTGGGGCAGGAAGCCGGGAAACGGCTGCTGCCTTCAGAGATGGACGGGACCTTCCGGGGCCCTGCCTGCCATGGCCTATCTGCCTGGGGCTGTCGTACAATGCAGGCCACAGGCTGGTTGACCAGGCTCCCCAAGCGTCTCTGAAGGCCAATCCCCAGGGCCTGCTCGCCCTCAGGCTGCTGGGCTGCGGGCAGGTGGCCCCTGTCTCCCCATCTGCACACCGGTCGGAACCGCCTTCCAGACGAGTGGGGTGGCCCTGGGCTCTGCTTGGGGCTCAAAGACCAGTAGGGACTCGGTGCTGCGTCAGGTTAACTGGGGCGGCTTTTGGAGGGACCGTCGGGGAGGCTGTGGCTGTGAGCAGGTCACTCAGGTGGCAGCAGAACAAAGGCCTCAGCCCTTGGTGACCAGAGCGGGCCCCAAGGTCACGACCTCGTGCTTGGGCTCGCGTGAATAAGGTCTGGCCCTCACTGAGCTCACCTCGGGTGAGCTGCTGCGAGATGGGCGCCCAGGAATGTCCAGGAAGCCGCAGGGAGGCCAGCCCTTGATATTAGGTGGTCACTTGATTATGTAAAAAATGGTTAGCGTGGTCCCAACGGGGATTAAGCATTCAGGGTGCAGTTTAAGGGCTCAGTCCTGCTGACTGCAGAACCCTCCCCCAGAATCTGCCCCCTGCTCAGAGCTCCCCCCGCCCCGCCAACTGCACACTGAGGCTGAGCGGGGTTCACTGCAGGGCAAGGGTCTCTGGAGCAGGGAGAGGATGAGGCTGTGGTCGCCCAGCCGGCTCGGAGGTTGGGGTGTGCGGTGGGGGTGGGGGGCAGCCTGCCTGCCCTGGCCTGTCTCGGGGTGGATGCAGGACAGAGCCACTGGGGCTGAGCAGCCCCCTGGCCACACTGGCCGCAAGGCTGCGCTGGTCAGTGCCGTGCTCTGAGGTGGGGGCCGGGCTGAGCCCCTGCTGCCGGCTCGAGGCGGGACCAGTGCTCTCTGGCTGGGCGCACGACAGTTGTGCCCCTCTGCCTCGGGTCTCCTCGTCAATTCTGGGGTGATGGGAGCGCCTGCCTCCCGGGCGGCGAGGGAAGACGGGATAGAACACGCAGAGAATCTTCAGCAGTGGCTCCGGCTCGTGGCCGGCTCTGTGACGCCGGCCCGGGTCACTGTCTCCATCATCTCAACTCCTAAGGTCTCCGGGCTCCAGACCTGCCCTGGTTCTGGAAGATGGTCACGGTGCAGCCTTGGTGGGGCAGGCATATCATGTGGACTTTGGCAGAGGCGCCAGGAGGCTTTGATGGGCCTCCCAAGCACCTCCTCTGCATGTCGGTCCGGGAGAGGCTCGGGAACCAGGGCATCAGCCCCACCCCTGCCTGGGGGCAGCCCACCCAGCTCAACAGACAGACCCAAACCGGGGGGCACTGTGTTCTGTGCCGACGCAGCGAGTGACAAGACGGGACGGGAGGCTCCGGAGCTGACCTGAGACCCGTCAGGAGTTAGTTCAGTTCAGTTCAGATGCTCAGTCATGTCTGACTCTTTGTGACCCCATGGACTGCAGCACGCCAGGCCTTCCTGTCCATCACCAACTCCCAGAGTTTACTCAAACTCATGTCCCTCGAGTCAGTGATGCCATCCAGCCATCTCATCCTCTGTCATCCTCTTCTCCCGCCCTCAATCCTTCCCGGCATCAGGGTCTTTTCAAATGAGTCAGGAGTTAAACACTCAGGAAAACCCCCCGGCAGACTCCCCACCGCAGTGCTTGGAGGCTGAACTCCACGCTCCGGCTCTGATGCACCATTGGGAACTGCGACCTCCAGGTCTTATCTTCCAGGCGGCCCCCCCAGATATTCCTGTGGTGTCCGTGTCTGGCATGGAGCACACTAATGAATATATATAAGGAATAGACTCTGTATTCATCCACTCTCACATCCATTTTCTGGCTTTTTTTCCTTTTGTATTTAAATGATTTAATTATTTACTTTTGATTTCACTGTTATTGATCTTTAATTTTGGATTTCTGTCTAAATGTGCTGCTGGCCATCTCCTTTTTGAAACTTTCCCCCTAACCAACTCTCCCTGGTGCCTGAAACTCTGCCATTGAGACAGCAGCAGTCCCTTGCCGAGAGAATTAAAGGAACTGTGTGAGTTGGGGCTGTATGAGGGAGGGTGCTGAGCAGGGTCCCACCAGGGCTGGTGCAACGGGGGTGCTGGCGCCCAGGAAGGGGGGCAGATCGGGGGGAATGGAAGCTCAGAACTCCTGGGGGATTAGGGCAGAGGAGGGCCGAGGCAGGGAGCGACCAAGGTCGAGGGCTCCTGACTTCTGAGCTCTGCCTCCTCCCACCATTTCCACCTTTTGTGTGAACACACATGTGCACAGGTCACCCTAAGGTGTGTGGGTCCTTGAGAGTCTCTGGGAAGCTCCACTGCTGCAGCGGCCTGGAGGCAAAGACCCCTGTGCCAGGCAGATGCCCCCAGACCACAGAGGAAGATGGGCTGGAGGTGTCCACGGAGCCTCAGCCCGCGGTGGGGGGCTCTCAGGGCCGGGAGGGCGCGGCAGGCCTGGCTGGAGAACCCAGCACTGTCTGTGCACATCCCTGAGGCCCAGGGCTCTGCCTCCGGCGGGGCTCTGCCTATGGGGTCGCAGACAAGGACGGCTCACCCCAGTCTGCCTGTGGGCCTGCGCGCCCTCACTGGCTGGGAGATCTTCACATACATCGCACCCAACAGTACTGGGGACGCAGGTTCATCTGGAGCTGCTAGGACACGACCACCACGGTCTCCAAACAGAAACTGTGCCTGGATCATCTCTTAAAGCCTTTCTGCTTCCCCGCCCCACATCACCGGGAGATTTAAGACAAGACCAAAGAGCACTTACTTTTCTTATCAGTTGTGTTGTGTACGCTCACCGTGGGGACCCCAGGACCTGCAGTGGGTAGAGAGACAAGGAGGCCATGAGTTTAGCTGAGAATGAAGGAGAACCAAGCCTTGGTTACCACGTGCTCCTCAGGGCTCTGGGCGCCCGGCCCCAATGGGGGGGGGTGGTCATCAGCGTGGACGGCAGAGGCCAGGTCCCTGGGGGTTAAGGGCACGTCTTCCTAAGTTTGCATCCATGTCAGTTACAAGGAACCCAAGTAGAAGGGCATGATTTTAGAGGGTCGCAACGACATAAAACATCGATGCCCTTACACCTTCCCTGTGACCCTCCAGTCCTACAGCGTTTTCACCGAGTTCCGGTCAATCTGCTGCCTCTGTCTTGAGTCACCCATCGAGGCTGCCTTGCTGGTTCCTCCCGGGGGAAGTCCTCCCCTCCTCGTCTCCTGGAATGCCTGGTTAACACTTCTAGGGTAACACGATCACTGTGCAAGTGTTCAGCCGTGTTTCCCTGTTCCCTGATGCAGCTTTCAGCTCTTAGGTTGTCCCGAAGCTGCAGGCCTGGAGGGAGAAGAGGGCCTGGCCAGCTGTGGGTCGAGTCTGTAGGTCAACTTTGTTACCCCCTTTAGCAAAAGGAGAGTGCGGCAAGAGAAAAGCTTACTTTTCAGATATTCTGAAGGCATACTGAGAGGCAGGCGTGGATTTTTCCAGCCCCATCTCTGCGCCTTCTCTGCACACCCGTTCCACTCCTGTTCCAACTGGTAGTGTGGTGGGCGGTGGGGGGGGGGCCTTCCCGCGGGACGTGAGGGATGCCAGGCTTGCTCCCCACCCCCGCCCTAGCCTACTGTCCTCTCTGCCTGAAGTCTGCTCCCAGACACGGCTTTGTCTTCATTAAGTCTCTGCTCACACACCTCCTCCACGCCCCCAACTCCCGATGCAAGAGAAACTGCCACCCCCTCTGCCCAGCCCCCTCCCCCTCTTCTTTACAGAGCGCTGCCTCTTGCCATGACATCAGGACCCCAGAGTATGGATTTTCAGCATATGTGTTCACTGCTCACTTCAACTGCACTAGAACAGAAGCCCTAGAATTTGTATGAACAAATTCTGAAACTTGGTCTTATTTATTGCCGTTATCTCCAGCATCTAGAATGGTGTTTGGAATATACTTGGGGCTTGATCACATATCTGTGGATTGAACGCTGAGCAAAGGACCCCAGACCACACAGGAAGGAGCCAGGGGGGCTGCCCCTTGGCCCTGGTGGTCTGGGGAGACAGCAGGGAGAGAGGGCGTGAAGGCGGGTGGGTGGCAGTGGGCAGAGGGGGATGGATGTGTCCTGGGGGCTGGAAGGCCAGGGCTGCTGTTCCTCTGCCTCGGGCAGGAGACTCGGGGGTGCTCTGAGCTCATGGGGCGGCCGCATCTAACCTGGGGGTTCAGACTATTTGGGCAGTTTCCCCGGGATCACCATCAGAACTCCCTGCCCACTTCCAAGGGGCCCAGTGGAAAGGGGTTGAGTTGCGAGCGGGGGTCTGCGTGGGTCCCACCACCACAAAGCTCAGAGCCCCGGCCACGCTCAAAGACTGCAGAGCGGAATCCTAGTCCAGGGCCCGGAGAGGATGCGGAGAGAAGCCATGGGGTCCAAGGTGCTGTGAGAGGCACGAAGGGCTGCTCCAGCCGGGGGGGCACCCCCGGACCAGCAGGGCTGAGACAGACAGCGGCCATGGCAGCCATGGACTGCCTGTCCCCTGCCCGGGACTGGACCCAGACACAAAGTCCAGGAGGTCCGGGGCCTCGCCTGGCCCACCAGGTGCCCCTCCTCCATCTCCCCATAGGGAGGCCTGCCAAGATCAAATGCAGGTTATCCAGTTATATTTGAATTCCACATTAACAATACATATTTTCAGTATAAATAGGTCCCAGGTGGTACTGGGATTTACAACTAAAAATTCATTTGTTGTTTATCTGAAATCAAGTGGTACTGGGTGTCCTGCCTTTTTATTTGAGGAACCAGGCGCCTTTGACCCAGGGTGCGGAGGGAGCAGCAGGGTTGGGAGACTCTGTGCATTTAGCTGAAAGGGATGGCACCCACTGAAGGGGGGCTAAGCGCCGGCCGGTGGTGGGTTTCAATTGTTGAGTCAAACGAAGTTTTCGGGCTGGAAGATCCGTTTCCCCACTGGGCACGCGTGTGGGAGAACAGAGCAGGTACTGAGAGATGGGCTGCGTGTCCTTCCTCTGCACATTTCGGGGAGGGTATGTTTGCAAACAGAGCGCATCCTTCATTCTTGTTAATAATGTAAACAGTGATTATTTATTTAGTGCCTACTATGTCAAAGGCACTCCGCTAGGTGTTTATATGAATAATTCCTAGTCCTCCCAGCGGCTCTGCAAAGCAGGTGCTTCCAACCATATTTTGCAGATGAGAAAACACAGGCTGTGAGAGCTTTAAGTCTTCTGTCCCAGCAGCACAGCAGGGAAGTGGCCGAGCTGGGATGGGGCCCTTCTTATTTTCAAATGCAGGAACTTGATGCGTGTGTGTGTGTGCCAAATTCCTTCAGCCGTGTCTGACTCTTCGCAACCCCATGGACTGCAGCCCGCCAGGCTCCAACGTCCATGGGATTCTCCAGGCAAGAATACTGGAGTGGGTTGCCATGCCCTCCTCCAGGGGATCTTCCCAACCCAGGGATCGAACCCAAGTCTCTTATGTCTCCTGCACTGGCAGATGGTTTCTTTATCACTGAGCCCCCTGGGAAGCTTAGTGAACTTGGTACATGTTTCTGAAAAAACTCAAATACCACAGAAAGGAATAAAGTGACAGGTAAAAGGTCCTTCTCACCCCACTTCCAGAAGTAACCTAAATGATTCTAAAATGTCCTAAAATGTTTTCTGCATGTTGGGCTTCCCTGGTGGTTCAGCTGGTGAAGAATCCGCCTGCAGTGTGGGAGACCAGGGTTTGGTCCCTGGGTTGGGAAGATCCCCTGGAGAAGGGAATGGCTACCCGTATTCTCTGCGTGTAGGTGGTAAAATTTACAAATAAGCAATTATTTCAAACATAAAAAAACCTTTCATGTAAATATGCAGCTTTATCGAATCTTTAAGTTATAGCACATTGCCTCACTTTTTAAAGATAAAACCTAACACACAGATTTGAGGTCACCTGTGTCTCCTAATCTCAGTCTGCTCCCTTCCCAGAGGTTGATTTACCTTGGAGTTAGTATTTATCATTTCCATGTGTATTTGAAAGACTAATAAAGTAATGCTCAAAATTCTCCAAGCCAGGCTTCAGCGATATGTGAACCGTGAACTTCCAGATGTTCAAGCTGGTTTTAGAAAAGGCAGAGGAACCAGAGATCAAATTGTCAACATCTGCTGGATCATTGAAAAAGCAAGAGAGTTCCAGAAAAACATCTATTTCTGCTTTATTGACTATGCCAAAGCCTTTGACTGTGTGGATCACAATAAACTGTGGAAAATTCTTCAAGAGATGGGAATACCAGACCACCTGACCTGCCCCTTGAGAAACCTGTATGCAGGTCAGGAAGCAACAGTTAGAACTGGACATGGAGCAACAGACTGGCTCCAAATAGGAAAAGGAGTATGCCTGTCACCCTGCTTATTTAAAGTATATGCAGAGTACATCATGAGAAACGCTGGGCTGGAAGAAGCACAAGCTGGAATCAAGATTGCCGGGAGAAATATCAATAAGCTCAGATATGCAGATGATACCACCCTTATGGCAGAAAGTGAAGAGGAACTCAAAAGCCTCTTGATGAAAGAGGAAAGTGAGAAAGTTGGCTTAAAGCTCAACGTTCAGAAAGCTAAGATCATGGCATCTAGTCCCATCACTTCACGGGAAATAGATGGGGAAGCAGTGGAAACAGTGTCAGACTTTATTTTTGGGGGCTCCAAAATCAGTGCAGATGGTGACTGCAGCCATGAAATTAAAAGACGCTTACTCCTTGGAAGGAAAGTTATGACCAACCTAGATAGCATATTGAAAAGCAGAGACATTACTTTGCCAACAAAGGTCTGTCTAAGTCAAGGCTATGGTTTTTCCAGTGGTCATGTATGGATGTGAGAGTTGGACTGTGAAGAAGGCTGAGCACCAAAGAATTGATGCTTTTGAACTGTGGTGTTGGAGAAGACTCTTGAGAGTCCCTTGGACTGCAAGGAGATCAAGCCAGTCAATCCTAAAGGAAATCAGTCCTGAATACTCATTGGAGGGACTAATGATGAAGCTGAAGCTCCAATACTTTGGCCACCTGATGCAAAGAACTGACTCACTGAAACAGACCCTGATGCTGGGAAAGATTGAAGGCAGGAGGAGAAGGGGACGACAGAGGATGAGATGGTTGGATGGTATCACTGACTCGATGGACATGAGTTTGAGCAAGCTCCGGGAGTTGGTGATGGACAGGGAAGCCTGGTGTGCTGCAGTCCTTGGGGTCACAAAGAGTCAGACATGACTGAGCAACTGAACAACAACAAAAATGTGTTAATAATAATACATACGCTGCATACGGAATAACACAGCACACCTCAGTGGTTTGAACTGCCTTGAAATCTAGTCTGACAAAAGCAGGATGACGAGGCCAAACGCCCAGCAGGTGAGTGGGCATAGCCACTGCGGGGGAAGACTCAGCCACAGTTGTGAAACCTGATGATGCCTGACCCACGACCAGAGGGTCCCAGCACTATGCCCCATGTCAGAGTGGGCCCTGTGCGTGGACACACGGAGGCATGGAGACAGCTCTTAACCGCCACTGCATCTGAGCAAGAGCTGCCCGGCTAGCCCTGGGCAGGGGAGGGACCCCATGAACGCAGTCTATCCACCCAGGGGAAGACCACAGAGTGCAGGAGATGAGTAGAGGACACCTGTGCACACGGGCAAATGTGGAAAATACTTCCCATACATACGATCAAGTTACACTCCAAGAGCATGTTTGTAAGTCCAGTTTGTAAGTCCAACAAAGTTAGCCAAGGCACCCAACTGACACAGTTGGGCTACATAATACTGTACTGTAATATGTTTATAATTCTTTTCACACAAATAATACATTAAAAAAACACACAAAAATAAAGAAAATATGTTTAATCTCACAGGACAGTACCTGGAAAAGCACAGCGGTCCCGCACAATAGCTGGTACACAGGGGCTGGCATCCGTGAACAGGCAGGAATGACTGGAGGAGGGAGGGGAGGCGGGAGACGGTGGGGCCAAAGCATGGTCAGCGATGGGAGACGGAGGGCCAGCTGCAGGGTCACTCACGCCTGACGCTGGAGGAACGCACGTGTGCATCTTTGAAAGCTTGCAACTTGAAAGTTCGTATGCAGGGGACTTACTGTATCATGTTACATGGAAACATCAGGCTGCAGAATGCTAGATGCCGCGATACCACGATGACGGAAATGACTTCCACGAGTGGTAAGCCTGCACTTCAGACAGATGTACAGTGTTCTGTTGTGTGGACACATCACACGTCTTTGGTCCACCCCCTCTTGATGGGTGTTCACACTGTTTCCCTCTGGTTTTGTTGTTGTTGTTGCTGAAAACGCTGTCACAGAAATCCTCTAACACGTGTCTTCACACACAGGTAAGACTGTGCTGGTTAAGCTCACTAGGCATTGCAATTGCTGTGTTAAAAAGGCCGTACCGTCAGTCTTCACTAAACAAGCTCGTGGTTTCAAACACAAAACCCCCAAATCTAGGTGCTTTAATACAACAGGAGTTCAACCCTTGTGGGAACTGGTCAGCTGCGGCCGTGCCGGTCCTCCTCTGGGATCCAGGCTGAGGGCAGCCTTCATCTGGAAGCTACGCATCCATGGCTGTGGGAAACCAGAGGGAGCCCCAGAAAAATGCCTGGGGCTGTAGTTCATGCGCACTCCGGTGCCCTCGACGATGGAGCTGGAAAACCTCTCCAGAGGAGGGGCCGTGAACCACATGTGATGGGAGGGTGGTCTGGTAACAGCAGGGCGTGAGCACACTGAGCAGAGACCGGGATGCCAGAGCACATGGTCTCGTCAGCCTATGGCTGACAGTGGACAGAGGTCGATGCCATAACTTAAAAAAGGCATGTGTGGGTTTTGTTTGTTTTTGTTTGCTTTCACCATCCTTACAGGCATGTATTTATCTTGGTGTTGCTTTGGTCTACCTTTTCCAAATCTTGAGTGGGTTGACTCTGGACAATTGTCTGTCCAATTCATGTGTGTGGACTGCAAACTGCCCGTCTCATGCACGGTCCACTTCAGTCACATTGCTGCTTGCGATCGTTTAGTAATTAGTTCTATCTTATAGGAATATTCTCAGCAGCTTTACTTGTTACAGATGGACACTATAAACAACACAGACATCTACCAGCAAGGTGCATGGACTGGGGCGGCGTACAGAGCAGTGACATGCAGGCGCAGGGGAGCTGCTCTCCACCGAGCGGCTGCAGATCCTCCTCCTGCGTCCGTCCTGACGTGCGCCTCACAAGGCGCCCTCGGCACCAGCAGCAAACATCACCGTGAAAGCCACTTTTGAAAGACATGACTGCTCCTACCAAGTTCCTACTAGTACACACACACAACGAAACTGCTCCTACCAAGTTTCCACTACTACACACACACACACACACACACTCACACACACACAGAGTCACACACACACACACACACACGAATCTTCGGGCCGGGGATCTGAGTCATCCCAGTACCTGTTCTGAATCTGGGACTCAATGTCGTGAACAAAACGTTTGCTGAGTGGGTTAGCAGCTCGTGAAGGATGGCTTCCTAAGCTTATACTTGGCTGTCATGTATCAAGGCAGCAAATTTAAACTCAGCTAAAGAAGGACCCCCTAAGACCACCCTCTGGGTCCTGTGCTTTATTCAGGTCATGGTTTCCTTGCTGATACTCAGCAACCCCTCTGCCCCCAGCCCTTTTCTCTAAGCACCGAGGATAGCTATCTTTACTTACAGGGTCTGAATCGTATTCTTTTGTTTTCTGAGAGCCACATCACAACCATATCACCTTTCCTGTCATTTTCATATCTAGTATTTTTTTTAGAATGGGCTCCCAGGTAGTGAAGTAGTAAGGAATCTGCCTGCCAACACAGGAGATGCAAGAGACCCGGGTTTGATCCCTGGATTGGAAGAGCCCCTGGGGTAGGAAATGGCAACCCACTCCAGTATCCTTGCCTGGAGAATCCCACGGACAGGGGAGCCTGCTACAGCCCATGGCGTCACAAAGAGTCCGACAAGGCCGAGCACACACATCAGGTCACACTCTTTAGAACAGCCGAACAGAAACAACACAAGTAAAAACTACATTAAGGGAAAGTCGCTCAGTCATGTCCAGCTCTTTCTGACCCCACGGACTAGAAAATCCATGGAAATCTTCAAGCCAGAATACTGGAGTGGGTAGCCTTTCCCTTCTCCAGGGCATCTTCCCAACACAGGGATTGAACCAGGGTCTTCTGCATTGTAGGTGGACACCGAAGTTAAAAAGCAGCCTTGTACGTATAATTTAAACGGATTAATTATAACCTAATCCTATCCAACTACCCATACCTCCTCTGTGAGGCCCCACCCCCGGCTCCACAGGCGTTGTGGTCAAGGTGCTGGGTCCTCCTCCTCCCATGGCATCACGCATGCTCCTTTGGCCCAGGTAGCCTCAACCCACGGCTCTGTGTGAATTTTAAGATCACCCATTGTTTTGAGATTTCTATGATGCTTGGGCTCCTGAAAATTTGCAGGTAATTTAGGAAAACACCTAACTCAAAACAAACTCACAAGAAATGGAGAAAAAGCAGGAGATTCCCAATTCGGAGTAAGATATTTGGGCTTTGTGATCCTTTGACCGGACCTGGGTTAGTGTTGCTGAGGATTTCTGTAAGAGGACAAGAAACATGCTGAACACAGGAGGCCCACACACATGACCCCAGGGAGCTTGCAGTGCTGAAAGGGGAGCCTGCCACACTCATTTTAAACAATTAAGGACACCTTTATTAAACAGCCTTCGGAGGGGCTTCACCACTGAAGTTTTAAGTTGGCTTTCCTTACTTGTCTTCCTCTTCCAAATGATCTCACTTGCATCCAGCCAACAGCTACCTGATTAAATGTGCTGTTTTGAACGGCAGCAAGCTTTCACGTGCTCGTCACTGCTGCCCGCAGCCCTCCCTTCTGCCTGTCTCTGCACAGACTGCTGTGGCCCCAATCTCTCTAGACGGTCAGACTCCGACAGCACTCTGTTTACCTGCTATCCTTCCAACAGCTCCTGTTTGCAGTTTCTTCTTACTTTGCATGTGATTCAACCCGACAAACATACGTGGAGACTCTACCATGTTCAGGGAGCAGGGCCAGGTCCCAGGGATATGGGCAGAAGAAGGTGCGCCATCCCGAGGTCTGCACACAGACCCAGGAGTCAGGACGTGGTCCCCAGTCCTGTCTGGGTCAGCTCGGCCTCCAGCTACTTGTGGTTCCAGCCAAGGGGTGTTTCTCACCTGGATCCCAGCTGTGGAATACAGGGTGGCTAAGGTCTATTCTTAATAAGAGGAACAGCAAAAATGATGATGCCACCACTCTGGGTGCCTGTCAGGTGCCGGGCTGCGTGCTGCCTCACCTCACCGGCTCCGGGAGCCGAGGCAGCCTGTCTGCACAGGCGTTAGGATGCTGCAATCAACTGCAGCCTCCCTGTGAGATACAAACGCGGACCCTGGGGAGGGGAGATGCTCCACACCTGTGCCCAGAAGGAGGCGCTGCTCTCAGCCTGACGCAGAAGGCGGGGAGGGGCGGGAAGGGGACGATGGAGAAGCAGGACCACCTGTCTGCTCCCTCTTAGCATCCCTTCCCTGTCATCCCCTTTCGGCTCGTCCTAGGACACAGGACATGTTCCACTGTAAATGCCTCTGTCAATCAGGTCATTCATTAAACACTCGATTCTCCATGTGTTCACCTATGGACACACTCATGCACACACGCCTAGACTCATGTGAGCAGCCACCTGTGAACACACGTGTGCAGTCACAAAAATATTTACTAATACTAGGAGCCTCCTTGCCCCTCCCTGAGATTTCTTGCGTCCTTGGTAGGTTAAGTGTGTCTCGGCTGCTGTCCCTTTGCTCAAACTGAAATTGTGCAAAAAGAGTTCTGTTTGCTCAGCCTTTGCTTACAAAGACACAACTGCCATGAAAACAACATTTGGTCTTTTAGAAACCCCGGGTAGTGACAGAGACTGTTTTGGCTCAAGTTAAAAAAAAAGAAATCTGAGTTCCAAGTTTATATTGTTTCCAAGCGGGAAAATAACCACACTGAAGCAAGCCAATTCACAACCAACCTGTAAGGTAGTTCTGGTCAATAAAGATCCTGCTGCCAGACGGGGAGAAATTCAAATTATAAACAGAAAAGCTTTGATGTACATCAGAGACTTGCAAACAGAAAATACTTATTTTTTTCTGTCTCTGGATTCCAGTCCTATTCGTTTCAGAACATGAGTTTAGACCTGCTAGACTGGATGGAGAGACGCAACAATGACGGATGAGAATAAAGTGATGAAAAATGACACGGACTGGAAAAGAAAAAAGTCATCAGGCTAAAAGGAAACCACAGAGACAGCGCCTGTCCTCACTGCTCTCATCTGGGTCCTCAGAGGAATCTGTGTGACGGATAAGTCCCACCAGAAGCTACACTCACGGTATATGAACAACAGAGGCTCAGGCAGTCTGGTGATCACGGCCTGAATATCTCTTGAGCACGGATGAATGGTTCAAAGGCCAGCGGCCAGCTGGGTGAGTGCAGGAAGGCTCCAGCCAGCGCAGAATACGGGCCACGGCCCTGCTGGGCACAGCATCCGGATCTCTTTATTTGCCAGTTTGTGAATGATGTATGCTTGATGCACAAGGTTCATACGTTGAGATGATATTATCAGACTAATAAGGAGGGGGCTAGCCAGGCTTCACAGAACTACTGCAGAGAATGAAAATGTTTGTTTCCAAAGATGTGACTTCCTCCTCAACACTGCAGATGGATATTGTTGTGTTTGACTTTGAAACCTTGTCATAGCTGACATCGAGCATGGGATTTGGGGGTTTCCCTGCCATGCCTCACAGCACTGAGTCCTGCTTCAATCCAGGCTCATGGGGCCACTTGAAAGTGACCATACGTCCCATGCGGCAGGGTAAGGAGCATCACTCAGAGGGCTTCATGGAGATCAGGGGTGGCTTCACCTGCTCACAAATGGTGGTGAAAAGTGTCACATTACCCTTTCACAGTCACATGTGACCTCTTGCTCGAGAAATTACATGTCACATTTCAGGCACATCACAGGCAAAGTAAGAGAAACCACCCTAGTAATAAAATGGGAGGGGCCTCTGTATGCTCCCCAAAGTCAGCTAGCATCTTTGGGAAATCGATCCACAGAAGTGTTAGGTTTTAGGAACTATCTGCCTTTTGTTGTTATTCAGTCACTCAGTTGTGTCCAACTCTTTGCAACCCCATGGACTGCAGCACTCCAGGCTTCCCTGTACTTCACCATCTTCCAGAGTTTGCTCAAACTCATTCATGTCCGTTGAGTCAGTGATGCCATCCAACCATCTCATCCTCTGTCGACACTTTCTCCTCTTACCTTCAATCTTTCCCAGCATCAGGGTCTTTTCAAATGACTCAGCTCTTCACATCAGGTGGCCAAAGTATTGGAGTTTCAGCTTCAGCATCATTCCTTCCAATGAACACTCAGGACTGATTTCCTTTAGGATGGACTGGTTGGATCTCCTTGATGTCCAAGGGACTCTCAAGAGTCTTCTCCAACATCATGGTTCAAAAGCATCAATTTTTTGGTGCTCAGCTTTTTTTAAAGTCCAACTCTCACATCCATACATGACTACTGGAAAAACCCAGCTTTGACTATATGTATCTTTGTCAGCAAAGTAACGTTTCTGCTTTTTATACGCTGTCTAGGTTTGTCATAACTTTTCTTCCAAGGAGCAAGTGTCTTTTAATTTCATGGCCACAGTCACCATCTGCAATGATTTTGGAGCCCAAGAAAATAAAATCTTTCACTGTTTCCATTGTTTCCCCATCTGTTTGCCATGAAGTGATGGGACTGGATGCCATGATCTTAGTTTTTTGAATGTTGAGCTTTAAGCCAACTTTCTCACTTTCCTCTTTCATCAAGAGGCTGTCTAGTTCCTCTTTGCTTTCTGCCATAAGGGTGGTGTCATCTGCGTATCTGAGGTTATTGATATTTCTCCCGGCAATCTTGATTCCAGCTTGTGCTTCATCTAGCCCAGCATTTCACATGATGTACCCTGCATATAAGTTAAATAAGCAGGGTGACAATATACAGCCTTGATGTACTCCTTTCCCAATTTGGAACCAGTCTGTTGTTCTAGGTCCAGTTCTAATTGTTGCTTCTTGACCTGCATACAAATTTCTCAGGAGGCAGGTAAGGTGGTCTGGTATTCTCATCTCTTTAAGAATTTCCCATAGTTTGTTGTGATCCACACAGTCAAAGGCTTTATTGTAGTCAATGAAGCAGAAGTAGACGTTTTTCTGGAATTTTCTTGCTTTTTCTATGAAAAATTTTCTGACAGATGTTGGCAATTTGATCTCTGGTTCCTCTGCCTTTTCTGAATCCAGCTTGAACATCTGAAAGTTCTTGGTTCATGTACTGTTCAAGACTGTCTTGGAGAATTTTGAGCATGACCTTGCTAGAATGTGAAATGAGTGTAATCATGCAGTAGTTTGGACATTCTTTGACATTGCCTTGGGATTGGAATGAAAACTGATCTTTTCCAGTCCTGTGGCCACTGCTGAGTTTTCCAAATTTGCTGTCATATCGAATACAGCATTTTAACAGAATCATCTTTTAGGATTTGAAATAGCTCAACTGAAATTCCATCACCTCCACTAGCTTTGTTTGTAGTGATGTTTCCTAAGGGCCATTTGACTTGGCACTCTAGGATATCTGGCTTTAGGTGAGTGATCACACCTTCATGGTTATCTGGGTCATTAAGATCTTTTTTGTATAGTTATTCTGTGTATTCTTGCCACCTCTTCTTAATATCTTCTGTTTCTGTTAGGCTTAAACCATTTCTGTCCTTTATTGTGCTCATCTTTGCATGAAATGCTCCATTTATATCTGTAATTTTCTTGAAAAGATCTCTAGTCTTCCCCATTCTATTGTTTCCCTCTATTTCTTTGCATTATCCTCCTAGGAAGGCTTTCTTATTTCTCCTTATTCTTTGGAACTCTGCACTCAGATGGATATATCTTTCCTTTTCACCTTTGCCTTTCACTTCTCTTCTGCCTTTGAGCTACAGCAAAACTTTTATGCCCGATATGCATCACCCTGGGTGAAGTTCTTAGATGTTTAGCATAATTCACAGAATACAAAGTATGAATGCGAAGGAAGGAGCTTAGTTTGATCAGTTTTGTGAGGTTAGGCAAACTACAAGAGAAATAGTGAAACAGGCTGTTGCATCCATCCCTGTGCATGTTCGAGCTGGATCTGGACCAGGGTGGGGTCAAGGCTCTTATGAGTACACTTCCCACAGCTCCTGTATTGTCCTGTCTCTCACACTTGTGATAATACTTCTTATTATCTGGTGGTATCGTGATCTGATAGTTCTGGGACTAGTTCAGGACTAGACAGTTCTATGACTAGTGATGCCATCAGTGATGCCATCCAGCCATCTCATCCTCTGTTGTCCCCTTCTCCTCCTGCCCCCAATCCCTCCCAGCATCAGAGTCTTTTCCAATGAGTCAACTCTTCGCATGAGGTGGCCAAAGTACTGGAGTTTCAGCTTTAGCATCATTCCTTCCAAAGAAATCCCAGGGCTGATCTCCTTAAGAATGGACTGGTTGGATCTCCTTGCAGTCCAAGGGACTCTCAAGAGTCTTCTCCAACACCACAGTTCAAGAGCATCGATTCTTCAGCACTCAGCTTTCTTCACAGTCCAATTCTCACATCCATACATGACCACTGGATTAGGAACCCATTTTATACAACTCTGTATCCCACAAAAGAAAATGTACAGTGTCTTATTCACAGTAAGTAGTCAATGAATATTTGCTGAATAAATGAAGGACAAAGTATTCATGGACAGGATGTATGCCTTGGGAAATGGTGAGGCGCAGAGGCTGTGGCCTGTTCTCTTGAATAACCTCAAAGTTGCCCAATTACCTTTTTTAGATGTTAGCTCTGGTTTTTAAAAAGTGCAAAAGATCACTTAGAGCTAAATTATGTAACAAAGGATATTTTAAGTTTGATGATTACAGTAACTGTCAAAAACCAAGTCTATTATTAAGGGAAGAACTACAGATTCCTTGGGAGCCTGGTTCAAGAACGTCATACTGCAAGGGATATCCTAAATTCTTCTGAGGAATAGCCTCTTGTAGGAACAAGTTGTGCAGCTTCCTGAGAAGGATGATACTTATTTGGATGACAAATTACAGAATGCAAAGAAATGGGACTTTTATTATAATCCCAATGAGGACAGGCTACACTTTATCTTCTTTTTTTTTTTGAACTTGATCAAGTCTTGACTCAGACTGGAAGACTCTGGCTGGTGGGACTCTAATGTGCCCCTCGGTCTGCCCTCTTCTGCCCCTTGCTGACCACCAGTTTGTGTCTCTTCCCCTCACCGCTCATGGTCAGTCCACTGAATGTAAGCAGGAGTGACTCGCCAAGTGCTGGGTGTGCATCCTGAGGGCAGAGGCCTCAGTTCTTGGTGCAGGATCTGTGAGGTGGGGTGCCACCTGACTATGGGTATTGGGGTGACCAGGAACTGATCCCCTATGGCTCCTGACACTTGGTGGATACAAAGCTTCCTGTTTTTCCTTTTGGACTCAAGGATGGAGAACAAGGAGACCACTTCTTTTAAAGGTTGGTAAATCCACACTCAACTCTCTTACACTGCCATATCTGATTCCTCAGTGGTCTCCTTCTCCACACCTGCGGAGACATCTCCCACCACCTCCCATTGCCCTGGTAACACTTTCACCACTGCCCTCCTCACCTCCGCCCAAAGACTCCCACACAGTTTTGACCTTGGCACTCTTCTGATTAATACCCTCAAGTCGCTCTCCAATCCCTGCATGACAAAGTTGAAACCCTTGACATGAAATCAAAGACCTCCTCTGAACAATCAAAGATTGTTCCGACAATTTCCTATCACCCAACACACACCTCCCCAACGCCTTGTTCTTTAGAAGAGAAGCTGTGTTGTTTCACATCTTTGTGCCTGCTCACCCCACCTCTCCCTTGATGCCCTGCTCACCTAGTCTCCTCTAAACCTCTGCATTGCCTGCAAGGCCCAGTTCCAGTGTCTTCTCTGTGATACTTCCTCTGACTATTCCCTCTTTGGTAGTACCAGTGTGATGATAATAATAAGAATAAGAATAAGAATAGCAACAACGTCATAATTACACCACGATCACCACATCAGGCACTGTTCTAAGTGTTTTACATGCAGTGACGTTAGTCACTTTAGTCTTTAAAATAACCCTGTGAAGTAGGCGCTGTATCCCCACTTCATAGACGAGTAACTGAGGTGCAGAATTGTCTGTGGTATTGCTAGGACCGACAGCAGGCACAGTCCATCCACGTGGCTGCTCACGAACATATATTTCTTAGTTATAAAGGGCAGTGAACCTCAGTGTTCATCTTTGCAGCAACACTGTCTAGCTGATTGGAGTTCAGAAGGTTACCTTTATTAGCTGGTCCTTGGCATCTTCCTCTTAAAGAGTTGTTCTGGAACCAAATGGTGATACGAACAAAACGGTAGAATATGCCACGTGCCTTGTACTTGGGGGATTCCCAGGTGGCGGTAGTGGTCAAGAATCTGCCTGCAATGCAGGAGACTTAAGAAACATTGGTTCAATCCCTGGGTTGGGAAGATCCCCTGGAGGGGGGCATGGAAACCCACTCCAGTATTCTTGCCTGGAGAACTCCAGGGACAGAGGAGCCTGGTGGGCTACAGGCCATAGGGTCACAAAGAGTCGGACATGACTGAGCAACTGACACTTGAATTCATCCACGTTCCAGGCTCCACGAATGATGATCCTTTCTCCAGTTAACAGATGAGATTTTACCTCTTAGCCCTGGACATCACGATCCCATGTTCACAGCTTAGACAGGGGTTAGTTAGGAGTGGAGACTCAAGTCTTGTCAGAGCTCTCCCACCTACAGACAGGCGAACCTAGCTTCTGAAGGTCCAGACCCCAGCTCAGATCATCCACACCCACTTCAGCCAGTCCTGAAGGCCACTGGGACTGTTTATTTCACCCATGAAGTAAAGAAAAGTCCTTTTTCCACAGGTATGTTCAGTGATAACCTTTGGTCATTTGAGCCTATTTGTTGCTCAGCTCGGAAGCTTAACAGCCATCAGTTAATGATCATTAACTGACTACCAGGTACACGGATGTTGCCAGTCACCAGAAGCCAGAGGGCAGGCAGCCCACCTCCAGCAGAGGTGCCTGACAAGCCGGTTCCCCTCCATGCTCCTTTGCCCCCTCGGCCAGCTGGTAATTTTGCAGACGCTGGGCTACTTGAGGGCAGCCTTTGCCTTGCTCACCTCTGCATGCCCAGCATTCAGCCCAAGTCTGAATGCTTGCAGGCACCAAAGAAAGACTTCCTGCCTGCAGTGGACTGGTCGGTCCCCTGTGGCCCACTGGGTGGTCTGACATATTCAGATGAGGCAGTTTGGATGCTGGTTTCAGCGGAGACACCGGGCTGAGCCCCGTGAATCACCAGAAACCTGACCCTGCAGCGGGTCTAGGAAGAGGCGCTAAACGCAGGGCTGCAGTGCCCTCTTGTGTCTGGGGCTTCGCCGGGGCTCAGTGCACTCAGGTCTGCAGAGGAGAGTCTCGTGAAAAGCAATCAGCAATGTGAAAAGCAATCAGCAATGAGATGAGTTTTCCCCAGCGCATGAGAGGTGACAAACACTCGTCACGGGCACCTGGACTTCGCGGGCACGGATGGAAGGCAGGCTCTGCTCCTGGCTCCATGGGCCACACGCCTGTGGGGGAAGGGGCTGGGTGTCTGGGCGTCCTCGGCTGTCACACGGGTGGTGGCTTTGCTGGTGGGAAGGAACAGGGTGACCGACTGACTTTTAGAGCAGCGTCCGGGTTCTGAATTCACACACTTTGGTCAGGGGAGCCTCCAGAGTCTGTAGCTTCCCCGAGGTCAGGGGCAGCGTCTCATTCCAGCGGTGGTTCCAGCGACGTCCCAGGCACAGAGTTGGGGAATCCCTCCGGCTTCTCCCGGCCCTGCGCACAGGGTGGTGCAGCTCTGACTCCGGGGGGACCTTTCCGTTCGCGTGTCTTCCCACAGACATGAGTCCTGCAGGCGGGCACCCTCTCGTGTTCTTAGCATTCCTTGTAGCTGCTCTTAACTGAGCCGCGTGGACCCGTGAGGGGAAGGTTGGAACACGTCGGGGGGAGGGGCTCGCGGTGGAGCTTGAGGGTGCCGTGACTCTCCTGGGAGGGAGACCAGCCAGGTTTTGCTTTTCCAGTCAGATGGTTTGCATTCTACTTTGTAAGGCCTCCTAATCAATTATTCCACATGAGTTTCATTTGTGATAAAGAAGAGACATAATGCGTTCTTACTTTTTTAAAAGAAATGCCAAAATCTCCTGCCAGCAGCTTACTCTGCACAGCTAAGACTCTGGAGCTGGAGGCAGGGGTCAGCTCCCCGAAGGCAGCCGCAGAGGGTGAGGGGACCCGGCTGTAGGTTTGAACCTGCAGGTAAATGAGCTGCAGTGACAAGAGACTCCTAGTCTCTGCAAGCTCCCTTGTTGTGAAAAGGAAAACAGATAAAATGCGCCCACTTGCACCAAGTGGGAAAGTCTCAACTGAACTTGTGAGAAGCCTCATTTCAAGAGACTGTTTAGAAAGAGACATGTTTTGCAACTTTCTAAGCAACTGCCACCTGCTGAAATGAGGATATAAATTCAGCAGAGATTAGCACCGAAATGCAGAGACGACATTCAGGAGTTTTCCTAAACAGAACCGACAACCCTTCAGCAGGCTTTTTTTGTTGCTTTGTTCCTTTAAGAGAGATTTTTTTCCTTTTACAACGTCTACTCGGCTCTGCCTGTGTTCTCAGTGACTAAATCAGAGGTGTCTAGATTTCAGAGGCTTTATTCCAGAGCATCGAGGCCTGTATGTCAACCAGTGATTGAAGAAAGCTTCCAAGTTGTCAACAGAGAGCGCTCTGAGTCTCAGGACCCACTCTGGGCTGTGATGTGACGGCGTGTGATCCGGAACCTTCAGAAACATTCTCCTCAATGGATGGCACGGCTTCCTCTCCTTCTTTGCGTGTCCTTTTCTTTCTGGACGGAGAGTCCCGTGGTCCCTGCTGTACGGTGAGAGCCAGGGGCCGACAGCAAGGACGGTGCAGGAGCGCCAACGGCCGGGAGGCCCCAGCAGGTCAGGGCGGGAGCCGCGGAAGGGAGGTCCTCCCGCACCCACCCTCCTACAGCGCCAGGAGCAGTGAGGCTGCTCACAAACGCGGGGCCTCCCGCCCCAGCCGGAACCGCAGGCCTCCTAGGTTCTCGGTGTGCACGCGCCTCCAACACGCGAATCCTGCAGACACGCGAGGACAGAGGCCTCGCCCGGCGCCGAGGAGAACTCAACGCGATGACGTGTGAGCGCAAAACCGCGTGGCTGAGTGCTGGCGAGGGGGCGGGGGCGGGGGCGCGCCTCCCTGTGGGCGGGAACGGACGTTGGTGCAGCCCCCGTGGAGAACCGAAAACAGTTACCGCATGGATCCAGCAGCCCACTCCTGGCCTGTACCCAGAAAAAACTTTACTTTGAAAAGAGACACCCCTGTGTTCACAGCAGCACTATTTACAACAGCCAAGACATGGAAGCAGTCCATCCACAGATGAATGGATACGGTGTTACATACACACATACAATGAAATATGACTCATCCATAGACATAATGAAATAATGCCATTTGCAGCGGCGTGGATGGACCTAGGGATTATCCCACTAAGTGAAGTAAGCCAGAAAGATAAACATCATATGATGTCACATATGTGGAAACTAAAACACCACACAAATGAACCTGTCTAGGAAACAGAGACAGACTCCGAGAACAGACTTGCAGTTGCCGAAGGAGAGAGGGTGGGGGAGGAAAGGGTTGGGAGGTCGGGATGAGCAGATGGATGCAAACTGTTACGTACAGAATGGATAGACAACAAGGCCCTACCGTTACAGCACAGGGAGCTATGCACAGCATCCCGCAATAAACCACAAAGAATATGAAAAATACTATATATGAGTGTAACTGAATCACTGCTCACCGAATAGCAGAAAGTAACACACTGTAAATCAACTATATTTCAATTTAAAAAATCACATGACCGGCTTTCCAAACTGGGACAGAGATTTCTGGAGTTGATGAGAAATAAGGACCCATGTAGATCAAGAATTTCTCTGTCTCTCTATTTTTGTCTGAGAAACCACCTGCTTGAGGTGAAACAAAAGATTACTTCTAACTTATTGGAGCACCTCAAAGCTTCTGCTGGGACCGTGAAGCTGTGTGTTGGCATAGCTAATGGGCCAGACAAGCACGAAGGTGCTCCCTGCGGGCTTTGGACATCGACATGGCTGTGGTCACTTGTCGAAGAACTAATGGGGGTGGTGCTGCACTTCACAGGCTCCGGGAGATGCTGCTGCTGCTGCTGCTGCTAAGTCGCTTCAGTCGTGTCGGACTCTGTGCGACCCCACAGACGGCAGCCCACCAGGCTCCCCCGTCCCTGGGGTTCTCCAGGCAAGAACACTGGAGTGGGTTGCCATTTCCTTCTCCAATGCATGAAAGTGAAAAGTGAAAGTGAAGTCACTCAGTTACTTAAATGTAAACACAACCCAGAAAACAAGCCGTTTCACAGACGTGGAGCCCGAGGCTCAGAAAGGCCGGGTGCCGGGCTGTGGGGCGTGGCGCTGGAGCTGCCCTCACGCATGTGGCCCTGTCCTTACGCTGTGGCTCCAAGAACAGCCCGGGGGAGGGGGCACGTCCAGGTCCACCCTCACACACTCACATCCGGCTGCTCTCTCCCTGAGTCACGCACCTGCCAAGGCCACCTTGTGACTGGCTCCCTGATACACCAAGAGTGGACTTTCAGTTTCTCAGCAGCGGGGCCCTGTTTAGAACAGAAGGTAATGCTGAACTCCCATGCGTCAAATAGCCAACAGCTGTATTTTGTTAGTATAAACTCACTTTCTAAATTTACAGTGTAGTTTATAACTTCCCAATATGAGGTCAGTCTATAAAAAAAATAGACTCTAAATGAATGAGAGAGTAGAGTTAAAGGAGAAGTTTTATTTCAGTCTCAACACCATTTCTCTGTTTTCATTCGCACAGCTGGAGACTCTGTAAGCACCGCCCACAGTCACATCACTGCAGCTGGATCACGGTTTCTCGCAGTGGCCTGGCCACCTCAGACCTGCCTCCGTTCACATGAGGCTTTCTCGCTAGATACATGTGGCCGCACACCAGAAACCTGCTTGGTATCTGACTTAAAATGTTTATGACACCATTACACATTCTGTTAAGTGAGTCATGCATGCATGCATGCTAACTCGCTTCAGTCGTGTCCAACTCTTTGTGACCCCATGGACTGCAGCCCGCCAGGCTCCTCTGTCCATGAGATTCTCCAGGCAATAATACTGGAGTGGGTTGCCATTTCCTTCTCCAGGGGATCTTCCCAACCCAGGGATCAAACCTGGGTCTCCTGTGACTCCTGCATGCAGGTGAGTTTTTATTGCTGAGCCACCAGGGAAGCCCATTAAGTGAGTTATATGAGAAATGAAAGTCAGTGCAAACAACCTACCGGCTGATATCTAAATTCCTGAGCAGGGCGTGTAAGGTTCCGGAAACCTGGTCCCCCCCCGTCCTGCCTGGTGGCACCCCCACCTTGTACGCTGTTCCCCCTCCTTGTATTTCTACAAACCTGTGAGTCCAATCCACGCTTCTGATTCTTGGTTAGACTCCTCCCTTTGTTGAGAGTGCTCTGCTTTTTCTCAAGACAAACTTCTTCTTCTTCAAGAAGCCAGCCTGTTGGTGAAGCTCTCCCACTAGACACTCTTCCAGGTGTGTGCTTGTGAAATTGTGTGATGTTATTCAGGGCTACCTTACACTGCAGCGTTTACATGGATCCATGGATCTGTTCCCCTCAATCTGTCTTTCACTTTCCACTATTCTCATTAGACCAATGCGAACTCCTCCGTCCCCTGCCCTCGTGGCCTGCTCTGCCCTGCTCACCCCTCTTCTCTGAGTCAGAGGCTTTCACCTCTGGGAGGAGGAGACCTCAGTGAGAGTGTCATGGGTGACCTTGTGGGGGAGGACGCAGGACGGGGCAGGGACTGAGTTGGTGTCAGAGTCAAGAAGCAGTCGGTGTCGATTTCCAAGATGGAAAAGAGAAAGGAGAGGGGTTTCAGGCACAGCAGGAAGAGGGTTTTAAAAGAATCATCAAGAATATTAACAGTTGCTCATATATATGGAATTTAGAAAGATGGTAATGATAACCCTGTATGCGAGACAGCAAAAGAGACATAGATGTGTAGAACAGTCTTTTGGACTCTATGGGAGAGGGAGAGGGCGGGATGATTTGGGAGAATGGCATTGAAACATGTAAATTATCATATGTGAAACGAATTGCCAGTCCAGGTTCGATGCATGATACAGGGTGCTCGGGGCTGGTGCACTGGGATGACCCAGAGGGACGGGATGGGGATGGAGGTGGGAGGGGGGTTCAGGATGGTGAACACAGGTATACCAATGGCAGATTCAAGTCAATGTATGGCAAAACCAATACAATATTGTAAAGTTAAAAAAAAAAAACTGCTCAGAAAACTTCCACAGGGCTGGCTGGTGTGAATCAGAGCATCCTTCAGGGAAGGCATAGTGTGACAGCTTAGAAGATTGGGAAGGACCGTCCAGTGGCAAAGATGGGAGCAAGAACAGAACACAGATGAGGGAAGGGTCCAGGCAGCTTTAAAACCTGAGTTGCAAATGGGACATGCTCTGGGGTCTTTATAGAGAGTCACAGGTGATGCTCCTGGAAGGCGAGTCCAGATGCCACCTCAGGAGCAGAGACAGCATCAGCAGGGCAGGGGAGGGTCCTGGGCAGATGGAGCAAGCCTCTTGCCCATTCGAGTGCGGTGTGTGGCTCCTGCTAGAATCGCCAGGTCAACACAGCTCGGAGTTTCACCCGCTGCTGCTGATGCTCTCAGTGCGACGTCGGCCTGGCTCAGGACCGCAAGAATGGCTGGGGTTGCTGTCATGGCCTCTGAGCCCGTATTGCTCATGGCCCAGCTCCCAATGTGCTCAGGACCCAGTTGCTTTCCTGCCAATATCTCCCACTGCTTTTCCTACCATAGAGCTTGAGGCAAATATTAATATACTGGGTTGATCCATAAAGAAGGCTGAGAGCTGAAGAACTGATATTTTCAAACTGTGGTGTTGGAGAAGACTCTTGAGAGTCCTTTGGACAGCAAGGAGATCAAAACAGTCAATCCTAAAGGAAATAAATCTTGAATATCCACTGGAAGGACTGATGCTGAAGCTGAAGCTCCAGTACTCTGGCCACCTGATGTGAAGAGCTGACCCATTGGAAAAGACCCTGATGCTGGGAAAGATTGAGGGCAGGAGGAGATGGGGACGACAGGGGATGAGATGGTTGGATGGCATCACCAACTCAATGGACATGAGTTTGAGCAAACTCTGGGAGATGGTGAAGGACAGGGAAGCCTGGTGTCCTGTAGTCCATGGGGTCGAAAAGAGTTGGATATGACTGAGCAACTGACTAAATAAGACATTTAAACATAAATGTGAATGATAATTAGGTATTTACAGATGAGAGTGCATTATTGGTGAGAAGACTGCTGACACCAATGGTAATGACTCAGAAGATGCTGATGCTGACTTGCTGTTCAGGGCTGTGTCATAGTTGAAAGTAGGGTTGGACAATCAAAAATAGAAAATCTGACGTGCAGAGGTTGCTGAAAGTCGTCTTAGAAAGTGAAGTGTCAATGTGCCAGGATTTAGAGTTTATGACCATTTAAAATTTTTACGTAGATTTTTTTTGTTGAAATAATGTTTGGACTATACTAAGTAAATTAAAATATAGTATTAACACTAATATTACAGTTTCTACTTTTAAAATATAAGCACTAGAAAACTTCCATTATCTATGTGGCTCATTTGTGTTTCTATTACATAGTGCTTGTCTAAAGTTTATGATCCTAAGCCTGATTTCAAAAGTTATTTTTCTGACTTCAAATGTACTATATAATATATATCAGAAAAAAAGCTCTTTTCTGGAAAAAATAAAATTTATAACCATTTAAAACTGAGGTATGGGACTTCCCTGGTGGTGCAGTGGATAAGAATCTGCCTGTCAATGCAGGGGACACTGGTTTGATTCCTGGTCCAGGAAGATTCCACATGCCGTGGAGCACCTAAACCCAGGTGTTACAACCACTGAGCCTGTGCTCTGGAGGCCATGAACTGTGACTCCTGAGCCCACGTGCTGTAACTATTGAAGCCTGCGTGCCTAGAGCCCGCACTCTGCAGTGAGAGAAGCCACCACAGCGGAGAGCAGCCCCCTCTCGCCACAACTAGAGAAAGCCTGTGCGAAGCAATGGAGATGCAGCGCAACCCAGAATAAAGAAATTTAAAAAACTAAAAAAGAAAAATTCTTAGAATGGATGTATAGGTAGCCTTTTCTCTGGAAGATGGGTTGGTTGGAGGTACACAGACACCTGTCTGGATCAAAGAAGGCAGGGGAGATGTGTTAGATTTTCTCCCTAAACCATAACTGTGATATTCTGGTGTAATCACATCATAAAGCACATATATGTTGATTATTGTGACACAGATGTACTTTATCTGCTCGGTGTTCAGCACATTCCATGAGAACGCATCAGAGAAGCAGGGGTCTTGATGGAGGGGTCGTGTAGACACTGGCTGCTCTTGTTGTTGTTTAGTGGCTCAGTCATGTCCAGCTCTTTGCGACCCCATGGACGGCAGCACACCAGGCGTCCCTGTCCTCCACTGTCTCCTGGAGTTTGCTCAAGTTCATGTCCATTGAGTCGGTGATGCCACCCAACCATCTCATCCTCTGTCCTCCCCTTCTTCTCCTGCCTTCAGTCTTTCCCAGCATCAGGGTCTTTTCCAATGAGTCAGTTCTTGACATCAGGTGGCCAAAGTATTGGAGCTTCAGTTCAGCATCAGTCTTTCCAATGAATATTCAGGACTGATTTCCTTTAGGATTGACCAGTTTGATCTCCATGCAGTCCAAGGGACTCTCAAGAGTCTTCTCTAGCACTGCAATTCGAAAGCATCGGTTCTTTGGTGCTCAGCCTGCTTTATGGTCCAACTCTGCAATCTGTACATGACTATTGGAAAAACCACAGCACTGACTATTGTGGACCTTTGTTGGCAAAATGACGTCTCTGCTTTTTAATATGTTGTCTCGGTTCATTGTAGTTTTCCTTCCAAGGAGCTAGAATCTTTCAATTCGATCCCTGGGTTGGGAAGATCCCCTAGAGAAGGGGATGGCTACCTACTCCAATATTCTTGTCTGGGAAATCCCATGGACAGAGGAGTCTGGCGGGACTACAGTCCATGGGGTCACAAAGAGTTGGACATGACTGAATGACTAACATTTTCAACACACCTGGCAGGGGATAAACATCAATTCTTGCCTGAGAGAAATCTTGGGGGGTGTACAGGAGGTCACTGGGCAGCCAGGCAAAAGTATGGGCATGTGGAACACTGAGCATAGGGCACTCTATGCAGATCTATTTGTGCTAAGAGTATAAATTACAAGGAGTCAGACCTGGGAATATGGGCATCGAGGATTAAACTATAGGAATGTACTTTTCAACATGTAAGAAGCTGGACACATACCGACTATTTCCATTACCTACCTCACAGGGTCATTGAGAAGACCAACTCAGCATGTAAACTGAGGCTTGCTGGTATATCTTAGAGTAGATCTGATCTCATTATAAGATGTTGTATCATAATACAACCATTTGGATGCAGCTGGCTTCATTGCCAGGCCCCAGAGATCTGGAAAGGAACCTAATCCCTACATTAAATATGCAAGTGAGTTTCCACAAAGTTCTACTGAACACGGTTTACACATGTGCCTCATGGAAGTACTAAGTGATTGCCTAAAGCCCACGCCATTTAGATATGAATGCTGACACTGATAGATGGGATCCAGCCAGGTGACGAGTGGATTACGCGTTGCAAACGTTTCCAAGTCTTTACTTACTTATATTCTATTTTAGCCTATGTTTAATCTAACAGTGTGCAAAGGTATAACAATAATGTACATATTTTAAACTGGTCACATAATAGAAATTAAAAATTATAAAGAAACATAAAAAGTGGCAATCTTTGAGAAACCAGAGGAAATGTGAATGAACAATTAGAGGAGAAAGTACATGATGATGAGACGGGATGAAACGCTACAGTGAGGAAGATGGACAAAGTCTACCACAGCAGCAAGAAGATCAACCAGTCCATCCCAAGGGAAACCAACCCTGAATGCTCATTGCAAGGACTGATGCTGAAGCTCCAATACTTCGGCCACCTGATGCGAAGAACTAACTCACTGGAAAAGACCCTGATGCTGGGAAAGAGTGAAGGCGGGAGGAGAAGAGGGCAGCAGAGGATGAGAGGGTTGGATGGCACCACCAACTCAATGGGCATGAGTTTGAGTAAATTCTGGGAGACAGTGGAGGACAGAGGATTCTGGTGTGCTGCAGTCCATGGGGTCACAAAGAGCTGGACATGACTTAGCAGCTGAACAACACCAACAACAAGGAGAAGAACTATATGCCAGAGGACTAATTAGACAGAAGTTCTGACTGCAAGCTACTGATGAGCTGTGATCGGTCATGATGGGATACCACCACTGGGCACTGCAGCATAAGTGAAGGTGACAGACCCACATCGGATAAGCTTACCAGAAACCATCATGATGGAAGGTCCATGAAAAGGAAGAAGAGCAGGTTCACATGGGGCTGCCACCGTTTCACGTGGCTATGACACCCAGCCCTTATGTACGGATGTGGGGGGAGCTTGCATCTGCTCTGACTGGGCCTCTATTTCAGTGGCTAGGGTGCACCTTGAACTAGTTAGTAAATCCTCTGACCGCAATCTTTAGCCGAGGTGAACATCCATGGTTCCTGACATGATGGGCCGGACACTTCTGAGCCCGGGAGCACCCACAGACTTTCCTTTCCCAATTCACCCAAGAGAATCGTCCAGCTGCCCTTACATTTCCCCTCAGCCTTATAAGGAGAGATTGTAGTTGCTGTTCTGCTTACATCTGAGAAGCTAAGTTTACCTACATAGTAGAGTCCTGCAGCGGTGGGGGAGGAGCAGTTAAATGCTGCTCAGAGGTTTATGAAAGTGGTCCAGCGGTTAAGAGTCTGCCATGCAATGCAGGGGACGTAGGTTAGATCCCCGGTTGGGGAACTAAGATCCCACGCGCCACGCGGAGCAACAGAGCCAGCACACCACAACTAGCATCTGCGCACCGCAACCAAAGGTCCCGCAGGACACAACGGAGACCCCAGGTGTCGCAACCAAGCCTCGATGCAGCCAAATAAATAGAAGTCTATCAGAGTGGCTTTGGAGTGTGGAAGAAGCAAACAGGAGAGGGCGTGGAGTTTAATAAACGCTCCTGTGGGCTACACATTGGGATCTACTTTTATATCTACTGGGCTTCCCTGGTGGCTCAGATGGGAAGGAACCTGCCTGCAATGCAGGAGACCTGGGTTCAATCCCTGGGTGGGGAAGATCCCCTGGAGAAGGGAATGTCAACCCACTCCAGTATTCCTGCCTGGAGAATTCCATGGACAGAGGAGCCTGGGGGGCTACAGTCCATGGGGTCGCAAAGCATCAGACAAGACTGAATGACTAACACTACGTTTCAATGATTCAAAAAGTCCTGAGGTGACAAGTCCACGATCAGTTAAGAGTTAAGTTTCTTAATAAGATGCAGCAGGGGGTGGAGATCAGGTCACAGGGTCTCTGAGGTCTCCTCTCCTTCAAACTCTATGAATCAGTTGTCTGTGGTGGGTCCAGGCCTGTGTGTGGGGAGGGACGCCCGTGCTTCTGAAGCTGAGCTCACGGGGTCCTCAGGGGCCGAGTCATGTCTGTGACCTGGGATGGCCCTACTGGCTCTCTGCTTCTGTTTTCCTTCACAGTGGCCACTGAGGAGTCATTTCCTCACCCAGAATATCCACAGACCACCATACAGGCAGCTTTATAAAGAAAACAAGTCCCTGGACTGGCTGGAGCATAAACATAAAAAGAAATGTTATTCCCCACTTGGGACGGACGCCAGCAGGAGGACAGGAAATCTGCACACAAATGAATGTCCAGTGACCTCCACACGCTTCCAAGGGGCCTCCCAATGCGGGCGCCATGTTTACGTCCACCACCTGCACACGGGAGCTTCTGTGCCCAAACCCAGGGCCACAGACGTCCTGGGAGAGCCGTTCAGTTTCAGCCCTGGGTGGGGGTCCGCGGGATTGGAGAACGAGAGCCTGCCGTCCTCACATGAGGCCCTTCCCACTGAGCTCTGCTGTGAGAAGACCCTGCAGAACCAAGCAGGAGTGCACACTGGTGAACATTCAGTTCAGTTCACTTAGTTCAGTCGCTCAGTCGTCTCCGACTTTGCGACCCCATGGACCGCAGCACGCCAGGCTTCCTTGTCCATCACCAACTCCCGAAGCTTGCTCAAACTCCTGTCCGTTGAGTTGGAGATGCCATCCAACCATTTCATCCTCTGGGGAATGTTAGCAAGAACCCAAGAACGAGACCCAAACTATGACCACCTTGGCCAGGGACAACACAGAGCTTGAAGCCCCCAGCAGCTCACTGTCTGCCTCGAATTTACACCTATTTCTGGAAAATGACATCTGCCTTGTTTTCGAGACCTTCCTTGAGGGAGGCTCTGTCACCTTTCCCATCCAGTCAGTATTTCTGGGACTTCCTCTTTAGGACTTCCATTTCTCTTCTGTATTTCATCACGACCTTCCACACCATAAGGCCACATCCTCCCCTAGAGGTAAGGAGTCAGATCTCTGGTCCTGCAGCTTCCGTCCGGCCCCTGTCTCCCGCTCCTGGTGGGTCTGCTGACCACACTCCCCAGTCTCTGTGCTCTGTGCATCTCTGCATGTTCCCAACACCTAATTTCACAAAGGTCCTGCCCTGGGCAACAGGTCTTGATGGGAAAAGAGGAGTCTGGTAGGATGCTTCCAGGCGACTGGGGCCTAGAGTTGTAGCTCAGATTCCCCCAACCCCCACCCAACATGCCATTTCCTCCCATCACATCATCCAAGGACAGCGTCTGGGACTGCGCTCGGGTGATGAAGGGGCTGAGATTTCAGATGGTGACGCTGTTAAGAGAGGACGAGGTCCCGAGCTACTGAGTGGCCATCAAGGCTATCACAGCCTGAAGAAGGCTCTTCACGCCTCACCTGAGACCCTGGGATCGAATTGCTCCTGGTGTTGGTCTCTTCTTGCCCTCAGAGTAGTTTCCTCCAAGAGATGATCTCAGTAGATCAAGCTCTTCCTTGAGACATATTTTGTTACAACTGTATTTATTATCTCTTACCTTTCTGTGGGTTCCTATCGTATCTTTCCAAGACATGAGGACAAGATGCAAACATTTTTGTCCATGTTGGGACTTCGCCTGCTGTTTTGTGTATGCTGACTGGTGTGATCAAGAGCTTTTTGAAGTATGGGATAAATTATCTATGCACTGGGTCCTGGGAAAAGAAATTTTTTTTTCCGGGTTCTTTTATATCTCAATCTTTACACATACTTAATAATTTTTGAAATGTTGTATCACCTTTTTAGATGATCTGCATCCATCCATGTGTAAGATAAATATATATATTTTTAAAGGAAAATGTAGGTGATTTTTAGGGTTAACCGGCATAGCATGTGGAGAAAACTCTGATAAACTGTAACCGTTTATAAGATGTAAAACATCAGCAATGCTCCAGACAGAGGTGATCCAGGAACATTGCTCCGTGAGCCGGAACTCACCTTCGCACTTGAGCAGGAAGAAGTCGGCGCCGGGGCTGAAGGAAGCGCTGAAGTAGGTGCAGTTGTCCACCAGGTCACAGGACAGACACTGCCGGTTGAAGCTGCCCACTGTGCTGGCGCTGCAGGGAGGGCGGGCGGTAGCGGTCACCGCGGGCAAGACCTTCAGTCCCAGCCCTGCGAGGGGCCCGCCAGCTTCCCCTACAGGGGAGGTCTGGGGGCGCTGTCTCCCTGCCGGTCTCCCTGCTGGGACCCCCTCGGTGCCAGGCTCGGCTGTCACAAGCTCTCCCTGCCCCGCCAAGGGCAGGGGCCCCCCGGGCACAGCTGCTTCTGGGGGTCACCCAGGCGGGGCAAGTCCTGGTGGGAGAGTGTGGGGTGCTGTCTCCAGCGCTGTGTCCCTCTGAGCAGGCGACCAGCGTTCTGGGAGCAGCATCTACGCGCTCTGGGGTCTTTCACTTCCATTGGAGCGCCTACCACCGGGTCAAGGCAAGGCAGGGGCTCCCGAAACTGCAGTGCTTGGGCTCCAGGCTCCCCCACGACCACTGAGCGGGCGGGAGGGGGCT
The DNA here is from genome assembly GCF_019923935.1 of Bubalus bubalis. Lineage (NCBI taxonomy): Eukaryota > Metazoa > Chordata > Mammalia > Artiodactyla > Bovidae > Bubalus > Bubalus bubalis. The sequence continues at coordinate 116,297,757 of NC_059164.1, read as the reverse complement.
GCTCACTCAGGGGCCGAGAACAGGAGCAGGTGACCCGCAGCTGTCACTCAGGGCCTTGCTGATCAAGCACGATTTCACGCCCCGAAGACTTAGCCAACAGGTGTTATCAGAGGCTATGAGACACCGAGATGCCTTCCAGAAGCCTGGAAGAAGTCCCGGTCTGAGCTGCTGGCACAGGAAGGGTCCGGACGTGAAAACCGTCCACCGGACGGAAGACCTTTTGGTGGGAAGGGGTCAGCGTCCTGACAGGACAAGTCAGAGGCAGGTGGGGGGCCAGTCTACATCCCCCTTTGCTAATTTGAGGCGGGACGGATGGGATTATCCGGGTGGACAAGCAGAGGTGACCCGTCCATGGACAGAAGCGGGCCTGTGAAGGCAGGGATGTGCCCAAGTTTTCTCCACCTCTGAAGGACGCCCTGTGCAGCCCTTACTCTGCGGCTGGAGGGGGCGGCAGTGCACCTGAAGGGGTCGGGGGGCAGGTACCATCCAGGCCACGGGGGCCTCACACCACGAGTCCCCTTAGGTGGCCCTGAGCCAGCGGCAGGAACCAGCCGCTGCCTCCTTCTGGAAAGCGTGGCGGGGGTGGTAACGGTGCCCCACGGTTGGGGCAGAGGGTGGGCGGGGTTGGGGAGAGGGCGGGCGTGGTTGGGGAGAGGGCGGGTGGGTGGGCGGGGTTGGGGCAGAGGGCGGGCGGGGTTGGGGGAGAGGCCGGGCGGGTGGGCGTGGTTAGGGAGAGGGCGGGCGGGTGGGCGTGGTCGGGGAGAGGGCGGGCGGGTGGGCGTGGTCGGGGAGAGGGCGGGCGGGTGGGCGGGGTCGGGGAGAGGGCGGGCGGGTGGGCGGGGTTGGGGGTCGGGGTGCGGAGTGGGGAGTAGGGTGGGGACGCACCTGTAGAGCTGGCGCCGCCTTGGCAGGTCCTCCGTGCTTAGGAAGTAGCTGTGAAGACCAACGGGGGTACAGAGGTTAGCTGGCTTCGGGGCAGGTTGGTACTTGGCACGTCAGGCCCGCCCCCCGCCGCCCCCCAGGGGTCGTGCGCTGTTCAGGGCCCACAGCTGGCAACTTCCTGCCCGGGGCCAGCTCCCCGTGGGCGGCAGGGGACGGCCACACTCCCACGGGCTGAAGGCGCCGCTCCCGTGCAGACCTCCGCTGGCCCAGGTGTGCCCGCACCGCCCAGGGCTCGGCCGCAGGGTGCACAACTGGGTCTGGATGCGGGAATCCTTCACAGGGCGGGAGTCCAGACACGCAGCCCGACTCCACGACTCCTCGGCCCATGCCCGCCCGGGACCCCACGTGGGAACCCAGGCTCTGGTCTAGGAGCAGGCAGGGTGGCGGCGTCCCTCCTGCCTGAGTGGAGCCCCAGCTCCGGACGTTACCGGCCCGACCGTTTGGAGGAAGTCCCATAACTTCTTTCCGTCTTGGCCCTCTCTCTCAGAAGCGGGGAAGCAGTGAACGTGCGCTGGGGAGGCCCTTGGCTCCCCGACCCCACCCCTGAGAGCCAGCAGAGGCTCAGGGCCCCGCACGGCTGCAGGCCCGGCAGCGTCTGTCGCTAGGACCCGGCAACTCGGGACGTGGCGTGGTGGCAGCTAGGGCCTTGAGACAGGGAGGGTCGGGGCCGAGGGCCCTGCGAGCGGAGAAGGACGCGGGGTGGCAGGAGGCCGCTCACTCACATCTGACTCCGCTTCTCATCGTAGGACAGGATCTTGGTCACGTCCCAGTCCCCGGAGGTGATCGACTGGATGTTGTCGTTGCTGCTGTTGGGCTGCAACACAGGCGCGGGCGGGGGTGCGGGGCTGGGGAGGGGCTGGATCGCAGCCTCCCTTCTCAGCCCCGGGACCCTCAGACACGAGGTGGTGAGCAGGGCCTCCCTGGGGTGACCCCTCCTCCTGCCCCACCCTGGCCTCCTCTGCCCATCCCCGATTCTCTGAGTGCTGCTGTGACGGGCAGGACCCCTGGTCACCGCGCTCATCAGCCAGCGCGACTAGATCGCCAGCGACTCCTGCCGCGAGCTCTGCGTCTTAACCGCCAGTGTCTCATAGGCTGGGACAGTGTCCTTCACAGCTTGTGAATCTAGTTAGTGGCTCATCACTACAGGGGGACGAGGAGAGAGCAGAGAAACACGGGGAAGTGGATACGACATGGCAGGGAAAGAAAGAATAAAGCCAGGAAGGGAGGGGGTGGAGGCGGCGAAGGCCACCCTGGCCTTGGTCCTCATGGCTGTTCGTCACAGGGACGGTCTGAAGGCATTCTCCTGCGTGTTGCACATTTGCACACACGGTCTGTCTCCAAGTGCCTCCCAGAGCAGAACAACTGTGACAGTTTAAACCATAACACATGGAGAAAGACGTGGCCGTCCCCACAGGGCCGGGCTGTGAGATGCGAGGCGTGAGCCATGGGTGCCCTGGGAGCGGGGACCCCAGGGGTGGTCTTGGGACAAGGGACAGCCAGTGGGGGCAGGGCCCATCGGGAGAAGCGGGGGCCAGGGGACCCACAGGGCAGTGGGGGCCGAGGGTCCCTGGGGAGGAGCTCTCCTGGGGGAACGTGCTTCCTGCTGGGTGACTAGCGGGCACCCAGCCCTGGAGCCTGCCCCATCAAGGCTACTCAATCTGGGGTATTCTTGGAACTTTTCCTTGGAGATTACCCTTGGGGTCATACCATGAATAGGAACCTACTTTACAGTCATGGGATATTTTTGAGAACTTTTTAAAAAACAATTTCATTCACATGTCCTGATCCTGAACAGCTCTGGACCTGCTTCAACGCGGACCCATCTGCCTAGGGCCGTGCAGGTGGAGGACAGCAGCCCTCGCCTCCCTCCTAAAAGCGGGTCCCTGAAGGGCAGCCCCCGGGAGCACCCTGTGGGGAGGGGGCAGGCCTCCGGGTGCCCCCCCTGCAGGGGGCGGACTTGCTGGCGGCCTGCTCTGTCTAAACGCACTGTATTCAGCTCCCCCGTTCCCCGATCAGTGACCCTCGGCCCTTTGCCCGAAGCTCCAGCGCAGGCAACGGCAGTGTCTCTGGCTGACGGTGGAGGTGGGACACGAGGGCACGGGGCCGGCCCCCAGGACCCAGAAGAGGGAGGCCAGGCTGACCGGGCAGACCAGCACACACAGTGGTCTGCGTGTCCTGAGCTCAGGCCCAGCAGAGTGCCCAGGGTCTCCCCTGACGTCACCAGCAGCATCACTCGTGTTGCGCTCCTGAGCGGAAACAGGAGGGGCGAACGCCACCTCCACGCTCAGCACGGCTGACTCAGCAGGGCCGTTTAGCCCCACAGGGGAGCCAGCTTCCAGTGTTGGGGCCCTGCTCCCCTCTGCACACCTTGAAGGTGACAAGTGCACTCAGCCCTGGCCCCGGGGGGCCAATCCCACTTGCTGAGCAAAAACTGGGGAGGCTCACCTGGGAGGGGGTCACCCAATGGGGGCTCACCTGGGAGGGGGTCACCCAATGGGGGCTCACCTGGGACGGGGCTCACCTAGGGAGAGGGCTCAGCTGGGAGGGGCTCACCTGACCGGGGGGCTCACCTGCGAGGAAGAGACGGTGATGTGGTAGAACTTCCCCTGCCCACCCTGCGGGATCGCTCGGACAAAGAAGAACTTCCGGCCGTCCTTGGAGAACACCGGCTCTTCATTCTGCGGACAGAAGCCATTGATTAAGTCTATAAACTGCTTCATTTGGTTTCAAGAGGGTTGAACCAGGATAAACACGTCTTGAGATACACTTCCTGTGTTATTTCCAACAGGGATGAAGTCTATGTGGGGCCTTTTCTGTCCTTGGGAATCACATGTCAAACCTCCAGCTTCCTAAAAGAAAGTGAGGACTTCAGAGATGACAGCTTAGCACTCGGGAAGTGCAGGGTCAGGCTCCCCGCTTATCTGGGGCCATGGAATCCAGGGTGCCCTGAAAAATTCTCCAGGGGTGTTTGCTAAACCATTTAAAAAACTGAAATAGAGTTGATTTACAATGTCGTGTTAGCTCCAGGGGTATAGCAAAGTGATCAGTTATGTATGTGTGTGTATCTGTACATATATATATATTTCAGATTCTACTCTACTATAGGTTATTACAAGACAGTGAACACAGTAACTTGTGCCAGACAGTTCACTTCAGTTACTCAGGCCTGTCCGACTCTTTTCGACCCCATGGACTGCATGCAGCACGCCAGCCCTCCCTGTTCATCACCAACTCCCAGAGTTTACTCAAACTCATGTCCATTGAGTCGGTGATGCCATCCAACCATCTCATCCTCTGTCATCCCCTTCTCCTCCTGCCCTCAATCTTTCCCAGCATCAGGGTCTTTTCCAATGAGTCAGCTCTTCGCATCAGGTGGTCAAAGTATTGGAGGTCTTTGTTATTTTATATATAGAAGGATGTATATGTTAATCCCAAACTCCTAACTTATCCCCGCCCCCTTTGATAAACATAAATTTGTTTTCTATGTCTGTGAGTCTATTTCTGTTTTGTAAAAAAGTTTGTTTCTATCATCCAAGGAGTTAACGATCATAATTCTGAAGAAGCACAAACCTGATCTTGCCTAAAAATGGATTCTATTCTTTCTACCCTTTGACCTTTTATCCAATAAAATCCACCTCATACTGAATAGCCCACCACGGAGACAAGAAAAAAGAAAGGAAAAAAGCCCAGCAAACAAGGACAGCCCCCGTGTGTGCTACGACGTGGGAGGGAGCACAGTGTTTTCTGGGCCTCACTGTGCTTCTCAGCCGCTGTCGAAGGAGCAGGGCGTTCCCCACGCCCATTCGGTAGGCGGCACACGTTTTCCTGGATCCTCTGTCACTGCTGGCTTCTCAGGGGGCTCGGAGGTATAGAATCCGCCTGCTAATTCAGGAGACTCAGGTTCCAGCCCTGGGTCGGGAAGAACCCCTGGAAGAGGGAATGGCAACCCACTCCAGTATTCCTGCCTGGGAAATTCCATGGGCAGAGGAGCCTGGAGGACCATAGTCTTTGGGGTTGCAAGTGATGGGACACAACTACGCCACGCATGCACTGTCTCCTTCCCCTGGAGACGAAACCAGCATTCCCAGTTTTCCCTGGGGGAGAGAATTCCAGGCTGGACTCAAAGCCGGCGCCTGGAGCGTGTGCCTGCAGCTTGGTTTGCTCCCCACCCTAAAGGCTGAGGAGTCCCCCTCAGTGCCCAGCCGCACCCCCCTCAGGTTGGCGGTTGCCTGGACGGGCAGAAAGGGATTTTGCTTTGGGGGGCGATACCCCAGCCTCTGTGAAGCTGCAGCTTGAAGGTTTCCAATTAGTAGGCCACAACATACATTTTCTGATTCGAGGAGATCCACGCTAAGGCGGAGGGGAACAAATGGTAAATAAACCCCAGCTGGCAGGAGGAGAACTCATTTCCCCGCGGTGAATGAACACATGCAAATGTGATATGCCCAGAGAAATAAACCAAGATGTGATTAAAGTGACATTTAATCTTCATGAATATTTGCAGTAAAATGAAACCTCTAATCTGCAAATATTTATTTTTCTATTTAGAGTTGGAAGCATGGTATTTAAAAATAGAGGTGACGGAAAAACCCAGCAGTAAATCTGGCTTTTTACAGGCACTTTTATTTGCCAACTGCAGGACGGATACCACAATACTGCATCCGTTTTCTGAGGGGGAAATGTCTGCACTTTTGGCAGAGAAAAATACTATGAGTAAATGTAATAAATAATTAATCCTGGCCCAAAGCCTCGCTTTTACACTGAGAAGGCCCCACGCATCGCCATGTCATCTTCACATCCATCCTGGGAACATTCCTTGGCAGGAAGGGGGAAGACCAGCCTTTGAGCCTCGCTGCGACCTGGTTTCTCACGCAGCAGATGTGTCTTTAGTGGGAAAGTGCAATGACTTTTGACCAGGAGTGTGTGTGTGCGCTCAGTCGCTTCAGTCCGACTCTGCCACTCCAGGCACTGCAGCCCGCCAGGCCCCTCTGTCTGTGGGATTTCCCAGGTAAGAACACTGGAGTGGGTTGCCATTTCCTCCTCCAGGGGATCTTCCCGAGCCAGGGATTGAACTGGGAAGGCAGGGGTGAGAAGGGGACCCTCTGACCCTGGCTTCCCCACAGTGCTCTGCCCATGAGGAGACAAACTGCACCCCGCTTCAGTTAAGTCCATCCCCCCTCCTCCGGCTCAGACATGAACTGCCCGTGGTGGGAGGCCTGGCCCCTCGCACACCCCACTCCCCACCTGCGATGGCCGAGCCCTTCCACGCCCCAGGCACAGAGTCTAGGACTCCACCATGTTCCCTGCTTTGGGACCCAGACACCCTCTCCCTGTCTGCACTGAGACATCCTGGAGATGGCTGCTCCAGCGGATTCATTCCTTACAAAGCCGAGGACGACAGAAGCGAAGACACGTTCATAAAAGCAAACCCTCCGCAGCTTCGGGCACGTTCGTGATGTGGCACACGCCCTGGCGGGTTTCCATCTCCCTGAGGGGCACCCGGAATCCACTCGCTGCTCCTCCGCCTCCAGCTCGGCAGCCGCAGCAGCCCCCACGCAGCCTCCCGCTTCTTGGCTCGGTCATCCCGGGCATCTCAGGGACCTGGAGTCACATGGCGGGCGGCCCCGGTCACTCGGTGCTGTGCCCTCGGCAGCATGACTCGCACCAGCCGCAGGGCAGGAACCACCCAGATGCCGTCACCAAAGAGCAAAGCGTGCTTTGTCCACCCGGCGGCACGTTGTTCAGCCGTGAAGCAAGTGGAAGCGGTGGACATGAGTTTTTGAGATCCACGAAGCGAGGTGTCTGGCATGATTCCCTATTAGTGGAACAGATGACTTTACGCAGATAATGAATTTTTTCCCTGACTCTTTCGCTTCAACCACTTGGGCATTTTGTGTGATTTTTAAGAGGCACGTCATAACATTACATCTGGTGCTTGCGCTCGCATCATTGGTCCAGGTGGCACTCAAGAACTCCTCAGCTCCCCAGCGAATACTTTATGACGCTCGAGCACAGTCTCATGATGGGTGTTTCCTAGCGGGGACCTGGCATTCAAAGTTGGACACAGGAAACAAGCAGCCACATGAGTGTTCCTCTTCTGCAGCAGGCGGGCCCAGGGCAGGACACAGATGGATCTAAAGAATCGCTCCTTTGGTGAGGCCGCAGCCCTCCCCTGAGATAACTGACGGAAGGTGAGGCCAGACCGCTGACTCCGCAGGTAACACGGGTGCGCACGGAGCTTCTAGGATGTCCTTGGAGAGCCACTGTGGACAGTCCAGCTTCAGTCATTCTCCACGAACAGACTCTATCCTGTCAGTAAAGAAGTGCACCTCTGCTGTCCCCACCATCATTCTGAAACTCAAATCCAGTTTGATTTTGCCCATAGAATTTTCAGACGATTTTCATCCCATTCAGTAGGACGAGAAGGAAGTGAGCTTCCAAAACCTTCCACGTGTGCTTTCTAACGTCAGGCTGTGCAATGAGAAAAAAATAACCGAAGAAAGAAAGTACCAGTGCGGAAGGTTTTATTTTTTGTGGGGAGTTGAACTTTTTTGTCGGGGTGATTGACTGCAGATCTCATCCGATCGCCTCCAGTTCCTCAGGCCTGCTTCACCTGCATCTCTTAGCCAAGTCGGGGACGGAAATCCAGGGAAGACTCAGCGGACCCGTCCAGAGTCCCCTCCTCAAAGGAGGCTTCCTCGAACCAGGACGAGAAAGTCAGGAACATCAGCCACGTTTCGTCTTCTTTCACCAAAGTGGGCCTCGCAGGTGGCTCAGCGGTAAAGAACCTGCCTGTCAGAGCAGGAGATGCAGGTTCGATCCCTGGGTTGGGAAGATCCCTTGAAGGAGGAGACGATATCCCACTCCCGGATGCTTGCCTGGAGAGTCCCAGGGACAGAGGAGCATGGTGAGGTACAGTCCATGGGGTCGCAAAGAGTTGGACGCGACTGCTGCTGCTGCTGCTACTGCTAAGTCGCGTCAGTCGTGTCCGACTCTGTGCGACCCCAGAGACGGCAGCCCACCAGGCTCCCCCGTCCCTGGGATTCTCCAGGCAACAACACTGGAGTGGGTTGCCATTTCCTTCTCCAGTGCATGAAAGTGAAAAGTGAAAGTGAAGTCGCTCAGTCGTGTCCAACTCTAGCGACCCCATGGACTGCAGCCCACCAGGCTCCTCCATCCACAGGATTTTCCAGGCAAAAGTACTGGAGTGGGGTGCCATTGCCTTCTCCATGGACGCGACTGAGTACCTGTTAAATCCAGGCAACTTGTGTGGACTTGTCCCTGGTACACCAGAGGGACACCCCAAGACCTGAGAACACCGCACGACCCTGGGGCAGGCTCTTGCAGCCCCTCACACAGAGCCCATGGCTCTCTAGCCCTGCTGGGCCTCCTGGGGCGGGGGACGAGGGGGTGCTGAGCGGCCCTACCGCCCCACGGAACCTTGCATGTGCGTGTGTGTGTGTGTGTTCCTGGAGCTTCCTGTAGGATTTAACATGAGAAGCCGTGTTGTAAAACCTGGGGAAGGGGGACCTGGTGGCTGGTGGAGATGGCGAGTGTGGGATTTACACACGGAATAGTTACCTGTCTGTGCAGCCAGGCTTCACTTTCATCCTCATGTTTCTGAAACGAAATAAGAGTGTTAGAGGAAGGCGTCTGTACACATCTCAGGTTAGTGGTTAGATCGGTGGTGCAGAAGCAGTCTGGCTCCCTTCGCGGGGGCCGCACAGGCTTGCGGAGGAGGCTGGCTGCTCTCTGCCTTGTCTGGTGCCACGGCTCAGAGCTGAGCGCGCGTGTCCTCGAGCAGGGAAGACGTCACTCTCCCGGCCACGAGGAGACACCCGGGGTGAGAATCCTCTGCAGGACTGCCATGCAGTGGTCACCCCTGACCAGGCACGGGCTCATTAGACGGTCACCCCTGAACAGGCATGTGCTCATTTAAAGGCTGTGTGTGTGGACAGATTTCCAGTTCACAACTCTGAGTAACCCTCGGGACTTAGACCACAGGTGAACCATCTGAGAACTGTGTGGAAAAACACAAAAAGGGAGACGACCGAACCCACCGCACCGGGCGCAGCTGCTCAGCTGCACGCGCCGCGGCCGGTCCCGGGCCGCTCTGCTCTTCATCCGCGGACTCTGACCACGGGCAGGAGGACTGTCACCACGGACCCCACAGGGCCAGGGGCACAGACCCCAGGGCCCCGCGGCACGAGCCAACCCAGCCTCCCAGCTGCGCCGCGCCTGCTCCTCCCTTCCTTCCCCTCAGGAAGCTCATCAGAACAACCGGAACCTGCTCCAGACCGCATCACAAAGTAAGTCACCGGCCCGCGGAGGACGCTGGTCCCAGCCACAGCTCCCCGGGACCGTCCTTGGACTGCGGGATCAGGCTGTTTGGGGGCATATCCCAAGTCACAACACGGCTGCTTTGCAAGCCCATTGCCTCCCCAGTGGGGAAAGAAAAATTTAGGGCCCCCCCAAAAAATAAAAATAAAAGTTTAGGACCTAAAAAGGGTTTCTGAGAGATGAGCCTGGGTTGAGTGGACGTTTCTCGGGGCTCAGGGAGCGTGGAGGACGCGGCCCAAGGCCAGGGAAGTCTGGCTGCGGGTCTCTCCTCGGTCCTCAGGGGAGTCGGCCTGCTTATTTACATTTTCATTCCTCCTCCGGCTCCTTCCTTCGCCTCCTCCAACCACCCACTGAGCCAGCCTGGGGCCGCCGGAACACAGCAGTGACTTGCAGACAGGAGGCTGACTGCCCAGGGGACTGGCTGGCTCTGGCCGGGATAGGGGCGCCGACGCTGAAAGAGCCAGGCCCGGCTGCAGCGCTGAGCCCTGGGAACGCAGGCCGGGCCACTCCCCCCTCCAGCACCAAGTGGAGGACGGGGAGCAGGCCCCTTTGTGGAGTGGCCGGGGGCGAGGCGAACGGAAGGTTCACTTCTGGGACCTGGTGGCCGTGCGGCTGAGCCCTGAGTCTGTAGCAGTTCTCAAGTCAGCCACCAGGCGGCAGCAAAACGGAGGCCCGCGAGCCTGGACCAGCCAGCGCTCAGCATGTGGGCATGTGTGTGTGTGTCTCTCCGTGTGTGCGTGTCTGTGTGTGTGTGTGTGTCTCTCCGTGTGTGCGTGTCTGTCTGTCTCAGTGTGTGTGTCTCTATGTGCGTCTCTCCCTCTCTGTGTGTGTCTCTGTGTGTGTGTGTGCGTCTCTCCCTCTCTGTGTCTCTGTCTCTCTCCCTCTCTCCCACGTGACCCTGACCCCCGGGAAGCGCCCCCCGCCCGCCCGGCCCCCCTACCTTGGTGCAGACCCCCGTGGTGGCGTCGCAGAGGGTGAGGATGGACACGTTCTGCGCCCGGCTCAGCCAGTTCACGGCGACCTTGGTGCTGGTGGCCCACTTGACCATGGTGATGTAGTACTCCCTGCAACAGAGGGCGTGCTGAGGGCCCCGGGGCTCTGGGCGGGCGTGCTGAGATGCGGGAGTGAGCCCCCGCGGCGGCGCCCGCAGCGAGGGAGCCGTGTGCTTCTCTCCGAGCTGCCCCCCACCCCCGAGCTGCGCTCCTGCACGGGCACCGCCCAGCCGCCCCCGCACCTGGGTTCTGTAAGTGGGCGGGCGGTGCTGCCTGCTGCCCGGCTTTCCTGCCACGGGGACACTCAGCGCCACGTGGGGAAAGCGGCCAGGACGTCTGAGCCGAGAAGGGCTCCGGGGGGGATACCTGTCCCCCTCCTCTCCCCCCGGCCCCCGAGGGAGGGAGCCGCAGGGCTCCCGTCCCCAAGTCCCCAGGGCCATTCTCGCTCTAATTAGGGAAACGGGTACCGCGGCTCTGGGCAAGTGGTGGACTTGATCTGACATCTGAGCTGTCACGCACCTGCTTTTACCCAAACCTGAAAACCCCAGACTGTTCTGGGCCACTCTGTACTCAGCCCTTGGGTATTTAATTCAGTTACCCAGAGCCGCTCCCCCCACCCCACCAAATCAGGATTTTTACAAAAAATGTACATTGATGAGTTAGAAGGACATGACCAAAAAAAAAAAAAAAAAGAAACCAAATAAGCAACTTCACAAAAACACGTCCCTCCGCCCGCCCGACTCTATCTGTAATGAGATCTCGTGTTCAGAATGATGACTCCACGTCTGACAAGACCCCTTATCGCCAAGACGCTGCGTGTTTGCAGGAGGATGCCGGGCGACCTGGAAGGAGACCGGGTACGCTCAGTAATTACTGTCGGCAGAAGGATCTAAGCAACCCGGCGCGCTGACACAGCCTTCAGCTAGTCAGGGGATTAAATCGCTGGGTCCCCCACTTCTCACGACCATTAGTCACAGCTGTTAATTCAGCCAAAGCCGAGAGCACACGACAAACACGGCAGGGAGGCCTCTGAGCCAGGCCATCAGCTCCCGCGGGGCGGAGAACGGGCCCTGGAACCCCCGCACAGTCCCCGGAGGTTTGCTGCGGACACGGTGGAGAGTCGTTCAGCACAGCCCAGCTCATGCTTTTCCACCGTCTCGGGTTCTGTGAGTTTCTGAAATATGGCTGCTCCTGTCACCATCCGCTCCGCAAGCCCTCGGGCTCTGGGGACCTGGGCCTGCGTGTTTGTTCACGGGACCCACTTTCCCACTCCGCCTTTCGGCGGCTCCGGCTCTGAGAGTCACGTGTCCTTGTGGCAGCTTCCGCGGCTGTGGCTTTGCTGCCCTGTCACTGCCGCAAGGCTGGGGGCTGTGTTTGTAACGATAGGCTCTCACAGTCTGCCTGGATCTTTACAGCCAGGAAACATGTACTCAGCTTTGCTCCTTAAAAAGCCACTCAGGTCTGTGCCAGCCCGTGCTGCACACAGAACACTTTGAATTTCCAGTTACACCATAAATGAGCTCTGGTCCCTGTTGGACAGACACTGCGGCGAGCCGGGCGTCCGAAGTAGGCCTGTTTGATGCAGGCATTCCTGTTGAGGTGTGATGGAAGGTCACAGAGACAGGCTGCAGAGGTTTGCTATTTAGAAGTGCAACCAAAGAGGTGAGATGAGGAGACTGTAAAGAAACTGGAATTGAAAATGAGAAAATGAAAATGGAAGAAAATTTGGGAAGCTCCCCCAGAAGGCAGAGGAAGGGGTCCTGGCGGGGGAGAGATGGAAGACAGCAGATGGTCCTCACATCTGAGAATCTAAGTCCTTCTCCGATGAACTGGAGTGATGGGAAGAGAGGCAATCGCTGAAGGCACTGCAAGATGCCTACACAGCACAGACATGAACGTGCAGATTAAAGGGCTTTCCAGTTCCAGGGAAATTAACAAAATGCCTAAAGATATTCTCATAGACTCTTAGAAGTCTACAGGAAAAGAAATGCCACAACAATTCAGTAACAAGGAAACAAGTTTTGAGAAAAGATACAGATTTATGCTGATCTCAGATTTCTCAGCTATTTTAAGTCTGTTCTTGTTGAGTTGCTCAGTCGTGTCCGACTCTTTGTGACCCCATGGACTGCAGCACGCCAGGCTTCCCTGTCCATCACCAACTCCCGGAGCTTGCTCAAACTCATGTCCATGGAGTTGGTGATGCCATCCAACCATCTTATCCTCTGTCATCCCCTTCTCCTCCTGCTTTCAACCTTTCCCAGCATCAGGGCCTTCTCTAATGAGTTGGCTCTTCACACCAGGTGGCCAAAGTATTGGAGTTTCAGCTTCAGCATCAGGCCTTCCAATGAATATTCAGGACTGATTCAGGACTGATTTTCTTTAGGACGGACTGGTTGGATCCCCTTGTAGATCAAGGGACTCTCACGAGTCTTCTCCAACACCACAGTTCAAAAGCATCAATTCTTCGGCTCTCAGCTTTCTTTATAGTCCAACTCTCACATCCATACATGACCATTGGAAAAACCATAGCTTTGACTAGATGGACCTTTGTTGGCAAAGTAAAGTCCCTGCTTTTTAATATGCCATCTAGGTTGCTCATTGGAGAAGGCAATGGCAACCCACTCCAGTACTCTTGCCTGGAAAATCCCATGGATGGAGGAGCCTGGTGGGCTGCAGTCCATGGGTCGCAAAGAGTTGGACACGACTGAGCGACTTAGCAGCAGCGGCAGCAGCAGCAGGTTGCTCATAGCTTTTCTTCCAAGGGGCAAGCATCTTCTAATTTCATGGCTGCAGTCACCATCTGCATCTTTGACTGCATCTTTGACACATCTCTGACTGTGTGGATCACAACAAACTGTGCAAAATTCCTCAAGAGATGGGAATACCAGACCATCTTACCTGCCTCCTGAGAAATCTGTATGCAGGTAAAGAAGCAACAATTAGAACTGGACACAGAACAACAGACTGGTTCCAAATCGAGAAAGGAGTATGTCAATATTGTCACCCTGCTTATTTAACTTCTATGCAGAGGACATCATGAGAAATGCTGGGCTGGATGAAGCACAAGCTGGAATCAAGATTGCCAGGAGAAATATCAATAACCTCAGAAACGCAGATGACACCACCCTTATGGCAGAAAGTGAAGAGGAACTAAAGAGCCTCTTGATGAAAGTGAAAGAGGAGAGTGAAAAAGCTGGCTTAAAAGTCAACATTCAAAAAGCGAAGATCATGGCATCCAGTCCCATCACTTCATGGCAAATAGATGGGGAAACAATGGAAGCAGTGACAGACTTTGTTTTCTTGGGCTCCAAAATCACTGCAGATGGTGACTGCAGTCATGAAATTAAAAGATGCTTGCTCCTTGGAAGAAAAGCTACGACAAACCTAGACAGGATATTAAAAAGCAAAGACATTACTTTGCTGACAAAGGTGCATATAGTCAAAGCTATGATTTTTCCAGTAGTCATGTATGGATGTAAGTGTTGGACCATAAAGAAGGCTACATGACAAAGAATTGATGCTTTTGACCTGTGGTGCTGGAGACAATTCTTGAGTCTCTTGGACAGCAAGGAGATCGAACCAGCCAATCCTAAAGGAAATCAGTCCTGAATATTCATTGGAAGGACTGATGCTGAAGCTGAAGCTCCAATACTTTGGCCACCTGATGCGAAGAACTGACTCAGGAAAAGACCCTGATGCTGGGAAAGATTGAAGGCAGGAGGAGAAGGGGAGGACAGAGGATGCGATGTTTGGATGGCATCACTGACTCAATGGACATGAGTCTGAGCAAGCTCTGGAAGTTGGTGAAGGACAGGGAAGCCTGGCGTACTGCAGTTCCATGGGGTCACAAAGTCGGACACAACTGAGTGACTGAACTGAACTGAACTCTCACATCTATATGTGACTACTGGAAAAACCATAGCTTTGACTAGATGGACCTTTGTTGGCAAAGGTGTTTTAAGCCTAATGGTATTTAATACCTCAATGAGCTTTTAATAACCCATATCTTTTTGTTTTGGAGAAGGCAATGGCAACCCACTCCAGTACTCTTGCCTGGAAAATCCCATGGACAGAGGAGCCTGGTAGGCTGCAGTCCATGGGGTCGCTAAGAGTCGGACACGACTGAGCGACTTCACTTTCACTTTTCACTTTCATGCACTGGAGAAGGAAATGGCAACCCACTCCAGTGTTCTTGCCTGGAGAATCCCAGGGACGGGGGAGCCTGGTAAGCTGCCATCTATGGGGTCGCACAGAGTCGGACATGACTGAAGCGACTTAGCAGCGGTAGCAGCATTGTCTTGTTTAAAGCATGTCTTCTACTTGAATATACCTTTTATTAAAAGCTATTCAAAATTAAAGGCTTAAAATGAAAAGCTTCACAAGTAGGAAGATGATGTCTGATACCAATCTATTCACAGCCAGTCCTAAACTACTACCAATCTGATGATAAATTTGAATGCAAATATCAAAAGTAATTATTAAGTGATAAGATGATATAAAATAAACACTGGGTGACTATTTCATAGAATTATAAACATTTAGTAAATCTTTTAAAGAAAGATTAAAAGCAAAGGCAGCATCCATCACAGATGATGAATCTTGTATTTAAGACACAAACATGCTACCTCCCTGGAACAGGAAACTAAACACGAGAAACTTTCAAAATAATTATCAGTCTGGGGAGGCTTGAACTGATGGTATTCGAGCTCCATGAGGGCAGCGCTTCACCTATGGTCAATACTTAATGTTTTTTAAAGAAATGAATTTATTTCTAACTGAAAGACCAATGAACTTCTTTTTTTGAGAGGGGGCAGCTAATTAAATAATAGACACATGTACCCCAATGTTCATCGCAGCACTGTTTATAATAGCCAGGACATGGAAGCAACCTAGATGTCCATCAGCAGATGAATGGATAAGAAAGCAGTGGTACATATACACAATGGAGTATTACTCAGCCACTAAAAAGAATACATTTGAATCAGTTCTAATGAGGTGGATGAAACTGGAGCCTATTATACAGAGTGAAGTAAGCCAGAAAGAAAAACACCAATACAGTATACTAACGCATATATATGGAATTTAGAAAGATGGTAACAATAACCCTGTGTACGAGACAGCAAAAGAGACACTGATGTATAGAACAGTCTTATGGACTCTGTGGGAGAGGGAGAGGGTGGGAAGATTTGGGAGAATGGCATTGAAACATGTATAATATCATGTATGAAACGAGTCGCCAGTCCAGGTTCGATGCACGATACTGGATGCTTGGGGCTGGTGCACTGGGACGACCCAGAGGGATGGTACGGGGAGGGAGGAGGGAGGAGGGTTCAGGATGGGGAACACATGTATACCTGTGGCGCATTCATTTCGATATTTGGCAAAACCAATACAATATTGTAAAGTTTAGAAATAAAATAAAATTAAAAAAAAATAATACCAAAGTTTCTAACAGAAAGACCAATGAACTTCTTTTTTTGAGAGGGGGGAAGCTAATAAAATAATACTAAAGTTCACATATAAGAAGAAGTGGATGAAAATGACAAGATAGTTTAAAGAGGAAGACTGATGAGAAGGGATTTATTGCTAATGATACAGAGTAGCTATAGACTTTGTAACTGATGTAACACTCAGTAGATCCATCATGATGGGCAGCCTTAAATCACAAGGGTTTATATTAGAACAGAATAGTTTATCTAAGAATTTAATATTTAATAATATTAAAGTGTCATCCCAAATCAGTGGGGAAAGGAAGACTGATACAATAAATGGTGCTGGGAAAATGATTATTTTAAAAAACGAGCAAATAAAGGACAACTGTGCATTTCTAGATAAAAATATCAGGAAAATTTATCAAAATACTCGGAACAGTTACCTGTACGTAGTGAGAGGGCAAGTGATTGTTATTGTCTATAATGCAGAGATGATTTTTTAAATAAGAAAAAGGTTATTAAGGATAACTGGAAGTTTCCAATTTAAGTTGATGGATCTATCACATTTATTTCTGTCTTCTCTCTCCAGAAACGCAAGCACGATGATAATGCAGGAATAAAGCAGGTGTGCACCCACGATGATAATGCAGGAATAAAGCAGGTGTGCACCCACGATGATAATGCAGGAATAAAGCAGGTGTGCACCCACGATGATAATGCAGGAATAAAGCAGGTGTGCACCCACGATGATAATGCAGGAATAAAGCAGGTGTACACCCATGATGATAATGCAGGAATAAAGCAGGTATGCACCCACATAAAGACTACAGCAACGGTGTCACCACATTTCAGACGTCAGAGCTTGAGGGATGAGGCTGGTTGAAGAAGCAACAGATTGAAACGCCTGCAGAGTCAACCCCAGAGAGAATTTTGGGGACCTGGAGGTTGAGGTGCAGCCAGTATGGGGTTGGAGAAAGCAATGGCAACCCACTCCAGTACTCTTGCCTGTCAAATCCCATGGACAGAGAAGCCTGGTGGGCTGCAGTCCATGGGGTCGCTAGGAGTCGGACACGACTGAGCGACTTCACTTTCACTTTTCACTTTCATGCATTGGAGAAGGAAATGGCAACCCACTCCAGTGTTCTTGCCTGGAGAATCCCAGGGATGGGGAGCCTGGTGGGCTGCCGTCTATGGGGTCAGACAGAGTCAGACACAACTGAAGTGACTTAGCAGACTTAGCAGCAGTATGGGGTTGGGAAATGTGGCTGAACAGGAGTGCCATCTGGGAGAGTCTGGATGAGACAGATGGTGCAAGAGAAAGCAGAGAAACCTGACCCACATTTAGACATGTTAGTTCATCCAAATATCTTTCAGGGGGGGGAGGGGAAGACATAATCTGCAAGGAATGAGGGTCAGACTGACATCGGGTTTGTCATCGGCAACACCGGACACGAGATGGAATTATAGCCCCCCAAATGAGGGACAGTGGTTTTCAAGCTGCAATCCCACATACAACTAAGGTTTTCAACAGACGTGAGAGAGACATATTAAAATATTGCAGAACTCAGAAAGTTTACCTCCCACAGTTCTCAGGAAAGCATCTGGAGGGCGTACTCTAGATGAAAGTGGAAGTAAATCAAGAAAGAAGATGATGTGAGACCAACGCATAGAGCAGCGAGGGGGTCTCCCCGGGTGGCACAGCACCGATGTGAAAAAGAACAGTGAGTCCGGACTAGAGTCGGGGCGGCGGAGCGGCCTTGCAGGGACGCAAGTGGGGAAGCAGGCAGAGCAACAGGGTACCTGCTGGAGTCTGGGGGGAAATGGTGAGGGTGTGATAAGATAAAATAAAATAAAATAGCTCAAATAAAAATAAAGGCAATTTAAAACTCGGGGGAAAAACAAAAAGCTGAACAAAAAAGAGACACAGTCATAGGATGCTACTTAGTGCTACCAAGACAGACAATTACTTATGGTAAAGTTACGCTGTTTATTGATTGTAGTCTTTCAGAATCAACCCACAGATAAATAAGGAAAGTTTGGGTTTGGGGAAGAACGGAAATGGCATCAACTTCAGGGATATAAAAATATTGAAAAGACAGAATTTTCTAGGTGGGAGGGGTAGAGAATGGACCTGTAGGAAAGGGCAGGACTTTCAGATCCATTTTACCAAGTGGGTTGTTAAAATTCTTGCCTGTAGTTAACGTGATACGAGAGAAACTTGTAAGA
Source organism: Bubalus bubalis (assembly GCF_019923935.1). NCBI lineage: Eukaryota > Metazoa > Chordata > Mammalia > Artiodactyla > Bovidae > Bubalus > Bubalus bubalis. The sequence continues at coordinate 116,279,825 of NC_059164.1, read as the reverse complement.
GTACTGTTTCAGTTTATAAAGGTAACCAGTAGAGAAAAGAAAATGCATATATACATATATATATATAGGGCTTCCCTGATAGCTCAGTTGGTAAAGAATCCGCTTGCAATGCAGGAGACACTGGTTTGATTCCTGGGTCGGGAAGATCCCCTGGGGAAGGGAAAGGCTACCCCTTCCAGTATTCTGGCCTGGAGAATTCCATGGACTGTATAGTCCAAGGGGTCATAGTTATGTAAAGTTTAAAAATAAAATAAAATTAAAAAAAAAAAAAAGAGTTGGATACAACTGAGTGACTTTCACTTTCACACATATATAGTCACCTACTCTCTCTCTCTCTCTCACACACACACACACACACACACACACAGATGGGCTTCCACGTGGCTCAGTAGTAAAGAATCTGCCTGCAATGCAGGAGATGCAAGAGTCGCAGGTTTGATCCCTGGGTCAGGAAGATCCCCTGGAGGAGGAAATGGCAACCCACTCCGGTGTTCCTGCCTGGAGACCCCATGGGCGGAGGAGCCTGGCTGGATTCAGTCCGTGGGGTCGCACAGAGTCGGGCACGACTGAGCGCGCGCGCACACACACTGCCACCTGCAAGGAGTGTGGGCGTGGGTGGAGACGGGGGCCGTCTCCTGGGCCCCGAGGGTGGTCTGGGCACACCTAGGCAGCAGGCACCTGCTGTTGTCACCTGCGCTCGGGCAGGCGGGGCCTGTCCAGAGACAGATGACCAGAGCGGAACTGCTGCCCCTGGGCCCTGGAGGAGAAACAGTGTCTGCCCCCCTCATTTAATGACCAGAGTCAGTGGTCCTCAGGTGGGGGCTGCCAGACCAGCAGCACCTGGGAAGTGCTGGAAACAAACTGAATCTGAGACTCTGGGCGTGGCTGAGGCACCTAACTGGTCTAACTGGTGCCCCAGTTTTGGAACCACCAAACTAAGTGAGCCAAGCCATGCTGGTGGGCAGACCATCTGGTGACACAGCCGTGTTCCATATGATCGTCTCTGCCTCCATTTCCGCTCTCCCTAGACGTTCTCTGACTTAATAAGTGAACTGGTAGGCAGATAAGGTTCTAAAGAATAAAGAGAAACCTGGTCACAGTTAAAGGAGAGGAAAAAATAGCATTTGAACTGTGGAAAATTCTTAAAGAGATGGGAATACCAGACCATCTGACCTGCCTCTTGAGAAACCTGTATGCAGGTCAGGAAGCAACAGTTAGAACTGGACATTGGACAACAGACTTCTTCCAAATCGGGAAAGGAGTACACCAAGGCTGCATATTGTCACCCTGCTTATTTAACTTATATGCAGAGAACATCATGTGAAACGCTGGGCTGGATGAAGCATAAGCTAGAATCAAGATTGCTGGGAGAAATATGAATAACCTCAGATATGCAGATGACATCACCCTTATGGCAGAAAGCAAAGAAGAACTAAAGAGCCTCTTGATGAAAGTGAAAGAGGAGAGTGAAAAAGTTGGCTTAAAACTCAACAATCAGAAAACTAAGATCATGGCATCTGGTCCCATCACTACATGGCAAATAGATGGGGAAACAGTGGAAACAGTGGCTGACTTTATTTTTCTGGGCTCCAAAATCACTGCAGATGGTGACTGCAGCCATGAAATTAAAAGACACTTGCTTCTTAGAAGAAAGGTTATGACAAACCTAGACAGCATATTAAAAAGCAGAGACATTACTTTGCCAACAAGGGTCTCTCTAGTCAAAGCTATGGTTTTTCCAGTAGTCTTGTATGGATGTGAGAGTTGGACCAGAAAGAAAGCTGAGCACCGAATAATTGATGCTTTTGAACTGTGGTTGGAGAAGACTCCTGAGAGTTCCTTGGACTGCAAGGAGATCCAACCAGTCCATCCTAAAGGAAATCAGTCCTGAATATTCATTGGAAGGCCTGATGCTGAAGCTGAAACTCCAATACTTTGGCCACCTGATGGGAAGAACTGACTCACTGGAAAAGACCTTGATGTTGGGAAAGACTGAAGGTGGGAGGAGAAGGGGATGACAGAGGATGAGATGGTTGCATGGCATCACTGAGTCAATGGACATGAGTTTGAGCAAGCTCCGGGAGTTGGTGATGGACAGGGAGGCCTGGCATGCTGCAGTCCATGGGGTTGCAAATAGTTGGAGATGACTGAACGACTGAACTGAGCTGAACTGAATCTAAGAACGTGAGATGGAGCTGGGCTGTGAGAGACACCAGAGTTGATCCAATGTCGAGATGCAGTGAGACACAGAAGCATTTTGATAATCACAGAAAATAGAAAATCATGCTTTGAGGGCTGGACAAATTGTGTTTTAAAAAGAACGTGAAACGAAATGATTAACAGGATTCAAAGGTTCTTGGAAGAAATGCCACTGATTTTCTTTATTCTAAAGTGCTTTATCTGCCCATAAATACTGTCATTCATTCAAAGAGCATTTACTTAGTCAGGGCTCAGTGTGGACACGGTTCCTTCCAGATGCTGGCAGGCAGAGGCCCATAGTCTGGTTGTAGGGGAGCTCCCTGTTTGTGGGGAGACAGAGAACCCCCAAATTTCAGTACGGGGTGAGGAGTGCCCTGATAGGAGGAGCCATGTGGGAGCCGCAGTTGCTGAAACAGCACAGCTTGGCCGAGAAAATTCCACAGCCTCCTCACGAATCTCCAGCCAGACGGGCCTTCAAGTCAGAACACAGCGACCCCTCCTGCCGAGCAGTGTATGAATTTTTTATTAGCCCATTTGTTTCCCGTCAAATATTAATAGAGCAGCGTCTCCCGCGCAGGGACTAATGTGCCATGTCGCTTCTCGGTATTCCGAGTTCTGGCAGAGGTTCTGACAGTCACACAGCAGCGAAGGCCAGGGGGGGAGCAAGGCCTGCTGATCCAGCGAAATCAAGGGCCTGCGACTGATGCTGGCGTTTCCAGGGAGGGTCGGCCCCTGCGTGAGGCTGGAGCCAAAAATCCTTTGAGAGGACAGTTTTAAAACAAGGAAGATGGTAACAGAAAGCATCACTGAACAAACGGAAACAACATCAAATGACAAATGGTGCTGTGATCGAGTATACGCTCCACACCTGAGCCCTGGGAGCAGCCTCTTAATTGTACAAAAATATCTGCAGGCAGACTGCACTTTGCAAAATATAAGGAGCATGTGACGGTAAGATAAGTTACTATCTGATGTAGCGTTCCATAATTTCACTTTCTTTTTTTTTAATAAGTCTACTTATTTATTTTTGTCTGTGCTGAGTCTTGGCTGCTGCACAGCTTTCTTCAGTGGTCGCGCGTCGCGGCTACTTTTTGGTTGTGATACACGGGCTTCTCGCTGGGCGTCTTCTCTTGGTGCAGAGCACGGGCTCTGGGGACTTCGGGAGCCACAGCACACACGCTCAGTGTTGTGACCTGCAGGCTCTGGGGCACAGGCTCCATACTGTGGCTCTCATACGCAGGCTCTGATGCTCCCCGGCACGTGGGAGTGGGATCTTCCTGGACCAGGCATCGAACCTGTGTCCCCTGCACTGGCAGGCGGATTCTTTACCACAAAGCCACCAGGGAGGCCCCAGAATTTCGCTTTCAACATAGGAAGAGACCACGTGACCTTTCCTTTCCGTCTGAGGCGTTGGCCGCACTGCAGGGCTGGCTGCTACGATGAGGAGGAAAGCACGGGCTATTCTGCTGCTCTGCCCAAATGCCAAACACGGCTCAGGCCCTGCATATCTAGGGACAGGGTCTTCAGAATGATCTCGCTTCCCTTTAAACACAAACCAGAACCATGGAGAACACGTGTTCTTCACCAGAAGTTTATCTTTCTGGCATCCACGACCGGATTCCCAGGATTCTAAAGCATGAGACATTTTGATGGATGAGCATCTGGAAACCTGTGATCAGCAGTAACGTTGAGAACCCCCTTTCCAAAGCATCAGTAGAATAAAGAAGCGGCATTTCTCCAGACTGGACCTTCCATATCTCTGCAGTCACCATGCAGAGCTTCTTGCCCTCATGGATAACAAAACCACACCCCGATCTGACACCACAAACGCAACGGCTGTCCGGCTGCGCCAAGACCCTTGAACGGCCCCCTGAGATGAAGTCATGTGAATGTTCTGGTGGCCAGTTCACTACTTGATACGTGAGGTAAACGGAGCGAGGGCTCACTCTGCGGGCATTAGACAGCATTGGGCATTTCTAATTCATCCCCCAAACACCTTCGAATAAAGTTGGAAATCAAGTTCAGATGAAACACATGTCTTCCCACAGTCATTCATATAAAGACAGAAGATTAGAAATATGGCAGGTTCAGGGATGGAGGTGGGGGGCAGCATCTTTGATTTGAAGACGACACAGGGCTTTCCTGGTAGCTCAGCGGTAAAGAATCCACTTGTAATGCAGGGGGCGCAGGTTCAACCCCAAGTCTGGGAAGATCCCCCGTGCCTCGGAGCAACTAAGCCCAGGTACTACGATTCCTGAGCCTGTGCTCCAGAGCCTGGGAACCGCAACTGCTGAGCTGACATGCCGCAACTCCCGAAGCCCCTGTGCCTAGAGCCCATGCTCTGCAACAAGAGAAGCCAGCATGATGAGAAGCCTGTGCGTCACAACTCGCGACAACTAGAGAAAGCCTGTGCAGCAATGAAGACCCAGCACGGCCAAAATAAAGAAATGAAATTACTAAAAAAAAAAAAAGAAAGAAAATGACAAGGACCTTCCTTTCTAGGCCTCAAGAAGGGCTTTCCTGCCTTGCTCACACTTCCGAATCACCTGAGGAGGTTTAAAAGCCCCCAAACCCAGGCCACACCCCCACTGGAAAAAACCAGGAAGGGGAGAGTTACAGAAATGGTCCTGTGTGCCACCTGAGAGGTCAGGCACCAAGTGAAACACGGCAGATGTGAGAGCTCTGGAACTAGGACACGCGCGGCGGTCAGGTGTCAGGAATCTTGTGTTGGAGCCTCGCTTCTACCCCTAATTAAAAAAGCAACAATCTGCAAGTCAGGTGGTGGTGATGACGGTGGTGGAGGAGGTGGTTGGTGCTGGTGGTGAAAGTGCAGGTGCTGGTGGAGGAGATCCAGGTGGTGATGATGAGGCAGAGGCAGAGGTCCTGCTGGGGGTGTTGATGGTGGGGGTGGGGGGTGAAAATAGAAAGAAAAGTGAAAGTGAAAGCCGCTCAGTCGGGTGCCACTCTTTGTGACCCCATGGACGATGCAGTCCCTGGAATTCTCCACGCCAGAATACTGGAGTGGGTAGCCTTTCCCTTCTCCAGGGGAATCTTCCCAACCCAGGGATCGAACCCAGGTCTCCCGCATTGCAGGCGGATTCTTTGCCAGCTGAGCCACCAGGGAGGAGGTGGCGCTCAGATCCTCAGGAACAAAGGCCCTGTTTTTCTGTGATGTTTCCGTTGCTCTGATGACCTCTGATCCTTATAAAGGCTTGCTCTAGATCCAGTGTGCCAGTCTCCCAGGGAGCCCACACTTCCTACTGACCCGGCAGAAGGAAGCGGCATTTCCTCTGGAGGTTGGAAGCGGGGGCGGGTGAAGAGGGTGCAGGAGGAGCCTGGAGGCAGCAGGTGAGGGGGGGTGCCCTGACAGTGCCAGCCTCCGGGAACGTGCACAGCTGGAAGCAGTGAGCCGCACACACACCCGTGTGCTAGGTCTTTACAGAGTCCCGAGAGGAAAAAGAGGTGGCAGGAGCCCACGCAGGCAACACACGTCTGCACGTGCGCGTCTGTATCCATATCCCAGCGCCATGTACGTAAGGCAAGCACGCACACCGCCGTACATTTTACCAGCACTGATGGGGGAGAGGCTGCTCAAAGCACATTTTCAGCATTTTAAAGGCCTAAGGGGTGGGGGCCAGGCAGGGGGAGAATGAGAGTGAAATGGACAAGGACAAGTAAACGAGAGCTCCTGCACTTTACCGAGGATGGCTAGCCCTGCGCCAGGCAGATCTGTCTTGGTGCTGGACCGTAAGGTGAATAAACGGAGGAGAAACAACAGAAGTGAGAGGTGGGGGCGGGGAGAGCCCGCCTGGCCCAGGACCCTTGGGCACGGGGCACTAGCCTCCCTTCTCAGGCTCTGTGATCAGCCCCGCGGCCAACGGATGCAGGACGGGCACCCTGGCCACCGGCTGGATGGCATCTGACAGAGTGTTTGCAGGAGGAGACAAAAACACACACACACCAGCGCAGTCCGACGCCAGTTCAAAATGACCCTGTCGGGGCTCTGGTACGTCTTCATTCAACACCCAGCTCAACGGACCCACAAGGAAACCAGCAAAAGGCAGCTGCGCTTGTTTCATCAGCTCAGCCGGGCTTCCCTGTGAAATTGCGGAAACCGCAGGCCCTGCCACAGATGCACTTCCTGGAGAGGCGGGGATCACTGTGCCCCAAGTAACAAGGGCGTGCCCCATCCCTGGGCCCCGTGCCCACCCTCATTCCCGGTTCTCTGTGGGGAACCCTTTCCCATGGAGGCCCTGGCTCTGCTCTGGCTGTGAGTGCAGGGCTACCTCGCCCTCCGCGGCACTCATCACCTGTTCCCCCGGCTGCCACCCTGCACGTGGCTACTAAATTGGCGCTGCCTTGACGCCTGGACCCTGTCACCTGATAGAGGGGCCGTCATGGGCCCACCAGAGCGCCTGGCACATGTGGAAGGCAGTAGGTTTTGCCAGGGCAAGGACTGGGGAGCCCGGGAGTCAGCCCCCCCAGAACCCTGCAGGGGACTGGGGCTGGCTGAGGAGCCACAGCAGAGGGTGGGGAGTGTGCGGGATGAAGGGGAGACGGCTGACACGGGAAACGTTTGCTTCCTCCCCTTGAAGGGCCCTGACCCATCTGCAGGAAGTGGCCCCTGGCCTTTCGGGGCTCTCCGCATTTCCCTGTGGAGGCTGCGTGGAGGGACGGGTGGTCCTGCCTGGCTTGAGTCCCAGGGCACATTTCAGGCTGTGTGTGGGGTCAGCTGTGTGCTCAGTCGTGTCCGACTCTTTGCGACCCCATGGGCTGCAGCCCGCCAGACTCCTCTGCCCATGGGATTCTCCAGACAAGAATCCTGCAGTGGGTACCATTTCCTTCTCCAGGGGATCCCCGACCCAGGGATGGAACCTGCGTCTCCTGCGTGGGCAGGCAGATTCTTTGCCACTAGCACCAGCTGCAGGGAAGCTGCAGACCCTGTCCGTAACCTCTGGGTTCTCGGCCCTGCCCCTGTGGAACAGCAGAGGGGGACTCATGGCGGGGCTGTGTGAGGCCCCAGGGGACCCAGCCACGTCTGTGAGACACACACCCTGGCTCCTGAGAGAAGGGCAGAGGGAAGGACAAGCGTGGAACTAACACGCAACCAGACTGGGCCACACCTGACCCAGGAGCCGCCCTGCACGCTCTTCCTGGGTCCAGATGATCTCTTCTGTGTCCCCAAGTGGCCAAATCCTGCCTGTTTCCACCCCTCTTCCTCCCCGGATTTCTCAGTCTTTTAGCAAAATTCTGAACAGAACTGATGCCTATCTTGCGGTACTTAACTTTTGACTATCCTTGCCTAGATTGTTGAGGGCATTACGTACGTTTCCTTCCTTTTTCCAACCCTCCGCAAAGTAAGTGTCTTCCTTTTACCTTCTTTAGATTTAGTGCCTCTAGTGTTGAAAGAAACCAGACTAGGTCACCCCAAAATATGCCTTTTTGACAAGACAATTATTTTGAGCTGAAGGCAATTAGGAGGGAGCAAACTCAGCAAAGCCCCCCTGTTTCTGCCTCAAGGCAGGAAATAGTTTCCTCTTCCTGGAGGCAGACTCTCACTGGCCCAGAGATGCACCAGGGAGCCTGAGGGCCCATCTTCCGCACGGGGCCCTCTGGTTTATGTACCACCCGCAGCTGCTGCCCTGGGAACCCTGAACCTGCTTCCTCGTCCTGGTAACTCTCTGCGAGTTTACTGCTCCTGGTGGACGATGCTATAAAAGCTGCACTGTGAGTCGATGCTTTGAGCGGCTTCGGGTTGAGATGTTTTCCCACGCTGTGTGCAGGGCACGTGTGAATAAACTGTGCTTCCCTCTTGTTCATCTGTCTTGCTGTGAGGGTCCCCGCTGCAAGCCCAGGACGGGTAAATGGGGGTCTCTACAGCGTCCTGTACTGAGAAGGCAGAACGTCAGCAAGGGCCAAGCATCTGTCAAGTTTTGCTTCCAGGACAGCCAAAGAAATCCATATCTACAAGGATCCTATTGAAACAGGACTTTATCGGCTAATTTTAAACTTAATTTGCCCATTCAGCAAACCCAGCTCGCACCACGTGCCGGGCCCAGCCCAGAACTGGAGCTTCAGCTTCACACGTGTATGCATGGTCAGTCATTTCAGTCGTGTCTGACTCTTTGTGACCCCCTGGACTGTACCCCACCAGGCTCCTCTGTCCATGGGGATTCTCCAGGCAAGAATACTGGAGTGGGTTGCCATGCCCTCCTCCAGGGGATCTTCCTGACTCAGGGATTGAATCTGCGTCTCCTCCATTGGCAGGTAGATTCTTCTCTTCTGGGCCACCAGGAAAGCCCAGTTTAGGATATCATTTAGAGATAGATAGAGGATTTATCTGAGACCTGCAAAGAGCAAGTGAGGCCGCTGAGTATCTTCCTGTGCAATGCCCGGCTTGCCTTGCGATGGCCCGGGCAGCCCTGCTGGGGTGGACATCTCACATGGATTTCTGTCTGGTGGGTCAGAGAGCCCCAAGGTTACAGTCAGGGCCCTGGAGGATCTGTAACCCTCAAGCTTGACCTTATATTTCTTGTCAGACTGTCCACACACACCGAGCTTCTCAACTGTCTCTGGACTGGTTCTAATGCCCCACTGGTTAATAAGTGAGTTAAATAAAACCTCTGACACCTGCTCATTTACCTTCTCTGAGAATCACAACCTGACCAGTTGAAGGGGAGATGTTGGACCGGCAGTCAGAAATGGCCCTGAAGTTCTGAGGGCAGGGCGGAGGGCCAGTGGCCAGCAGGCACGACTCACGGCACGAGACGGGAGAGCCAGCCTGTGCCGTGTGCTCTGTCTAGTCCTCACGACACCCACAGGAGTGAATCCTCGATTCTTAACATGCATCCCCGTCTTGCAAATGAGGAACCAGAACGAGGCAGGAACTCGCCCCGGAGCATGGAACTGGGATCTGGACCCGGGCGGCAACATGTGAACCTCCACTCGGAACCAGTGGTTCTCAGTCTTGTCTTGGGGCGTCTTCGATGGTCATGCTGGCATCCAGTGGTGAGGGGCGGGGATATGCCTGAAGTCTCTGTGATGCAGAAGGCAGCCCCCACTGCAAAGGGTCCCCAGGCGCTGAATGCCGGAGAGAGAAAGCCTCAGACCTGGCAGGGGGCGGCGGGGGGTGGGCGCCTCATCCAGGCCCTGCTCTCACACAGCTCCTCTCACGCCTGCAGTCCTCACTTGCTTTTAACGCTTCCTTCAAGGCCAATCCCTCCTCTGCATAATAACCTCCATATTTCATTCACGCTAAATTCTCAGCCTAATGGATGCAAATAATAAATGCTTGCTAAATGGCTGCTCACATTTACTGCGTGATTTCTGACAGATCCGCGCTCACTTTGAAAAATCCCAAGACTGTTGTGATGGGGAAGGAGACGAGAAAGCGCGACATGAACACACCGCAGGTTACAGGGCGCTGGGAAAGCATTGCCGCGTTGAGCTCGGGAAGCTGCAGAGCAGAGGCCCCGAGGCCCGCATCCCAGCAGCCCTGATGGAGGCTAATTTTTCACTGTCCTTGAAGCTAATCAAGCCTGCGGAAACAGCATCACCAAATGGACTAAACGAGATTTTCAATTAACTCAAACAGATGGCTTAAATTTTCCAGGTGACTTTCCATATTAATTCAGAGAGAGTGCTGGACCAGGCCCCAGGCGGCCTGACAGGGATGGCGCTGCAGGAAGACAGCAAAGCACACGGATCTCGGGAGAGAAGACGAAGCAACAATCGCAGTGTTTCTCCTATCCCGGCAAGAATGCATGCATGTGCGCTAAGCCGCTTCAGTCATGCCCGACTCTCTGTGACCCCATGGACTGTAGCCCGCCAGGCTCCTCTGTACAGAGGCTTCTCCAGGCAAGAATACCGGAGTGGGTCCTGGCAAGAATAGCATCGCCCAGGTTGATTCCACTCCAGGACACACTGAGAGCCCCATCTCCCAGGAGGGGCCGTCCGAGACTGAGGCCTTGGGACCTGCTGCACGAGTAGGGCGGCCACTCCAGGGCTAGGACGGACAGACAGCTGGGAGGGACAGGCAGAGGGGAGCCTTGGGCTGGGTCTGTCCTCCTGAGGACCAGTGATTTTACACACCCCTGGAGATGGGAGAGCCGAAAGAACCTCAGTGTGTCCTGCAGTGGCCGTGGGCAAATGGGTTCTACCAGGGATAGCAATGAAGCCTCCACGGGAGACACCCGCATCGTTACGAACCAGCAGCTCCAAGCATCCATGTGTCCAGCCCTGAGCTGGGCCTGCGCAGGAGCCAGAGTGGCTGAGGCCACTGCACCCACCCTTCTGGAAGCTGCCAGGAGCTACTAGTAATGCAGAACTCCGTAAGTGAATAGGGAAGACCCAGGCTACCGTTATGGCAAAATGTGGGCTGGGTATTTGCTGAGCCTCCGGATGGATCATTCTCGGCTTAACTGGGCCCGTGGACAGGCCTGCAGCATCGATGAGGGAGTGGAAGCTGGGGCCAGCCCAGTCCCCTTCCCTTTCTGCGTCTTCCATCAATACTTTCAACAGAGTGGGGTTTAACATCGCTATTAGTAAACTCTGGAAGTATAACCAGTCCCCAGGCCACTTGGACTCTGGGACAAGATGAAACTGAAATCCAGACCCCTTCAGTCAGACTCTACTCAGCTTTCTTGATTGGAATATAAAATGCACCTGAGCCAGTCGTTACTCTCAACAGGATGGTTGCCATTGTCAATATGTCCCACCAACTGCGTGGTTGCTATGCCACCTGGGAGCTTTGGCTTCGCTGGAGCATGACTTCCCGCTTGGTCCGCAGGCCTGGCAAAGGGCGGCCGCGCTCCAGCGCAGCGCTCCAGCGCAGCGGTCCCTGCCCTTTCTTGGCACCACGGCCAGTGTGGCAGTAGACAGGTTTTCCACGGACCGAGTGCAGGGATGGTTTTGGAATGATTCAAGGGCATTACATTTACCGAGTTCACTGGGGAGGCAGAGCTCGGGCGGCACTGTGATGGTGAGCGGCTGTAAACGTAGACAGAGGTTCTCCCAATTGCCCACCACTCACCTCCCGCGGTGCATCCCGGTTCCTAACAGGAACAGGACGGCTCTGTGGCCTGGGGGCTGGGGACCCCTGCTCTAAAGTGAGGCTCTGAAAATGGGGTCCCATGCACAGTAGGTCTGATTACCTGGACTTTCTTGGAAAGGTGCATCTGTTCATCTGAGGGGTGAACCCCAAAGTCCTCCACGTGCAGGCCAGGTGCCCCCACTGGACACGTCCCGTCTGCCCCCCTGAGGCCCAGCCTCTGGGGGGCAGGATCTGAGTCTGACATGAGGTAAGACATCACAGCAGCTTTGACAGGTGTTCCTCTCTCAGAACACCAAGCCATAAAGCAGCCAGGAAAACGGTACAAAACGTGCCTTTTCCTTGGATGTTTAAATTGGCAGTCTGAGCCCACAGAGACCACATAAGCAGACACGGATCTCACGGTTATTGTCATTGTGTAATTGAAGGAAGGATGCAAACCTCATCCTCGGGTCATCGGGCGGCGTCATCTCCAGGTCGTGTGTGGGTCCGTTCAGGCCAATGACGTGCAGGGAGATGCTGGGGTTTTCACAGCCGGCCTGGGAGGAAAGGGGATAGAGGTGTGAGAGCCACCTCCCACCTGGACTGGCCTGGGTGCTGAGTCTGCTGGGAGACACGAGAGGCTCAGTGTGGGGAGGATGAAGCCCTTCAGGGGGAGTGTCAGTAGATGGGGCGGGGACGGGGAGAGGCCACTGTCCTCTGTCCTCTCCCTGCACGAGCGCTGGCCGGCAGGGCAGAAGACTAGGCTGCTGGTCTGACTCTGGCTCCTCCACCCCTGCAGATGGGGTGTCAGGGTGAGGGGGAAAGCGGACCCACACAGGGCGGGGCTCAGATGGGTCAGCAGCTCGTGGCTCCAATCTGAGTTCTGTTGGTCAGAACATGCTGACTTTCTACTAAAACAGGAAACCCCAGTCCCGAGCCACATGGAGTGTCATAATTCCAATCACAGACCTGCCCCAGAGCTCACGGTAAAGTCAGGGGGTTGCAGTTTTCTAGGTTTCAGGTCATTGCATCACTCCTAGGTTGGGGGGACTCCCATGAATGGGTTCACCAGGGAAAGTGTTCCCTTTCTAAGCAATCTCTGGCTCCCAGCCTCCTGAACTGTGAGACACACACATCCGCTGTTTAAGCTGCACGGTCTGCGGTGCTTGTTACGGAGCCCGAGCTGACTGATACACCTGGCGCTTCCTTCCTCTGGCCTGGGACCCTGGGACCCTTGCTTGGGCACCATTGCCCCCTCACTGCAAACTGCAGGCCGAGGGTCCTGTATCTCTAGACGGCAGGAGGCGTCAGCTCCCAGAGCCCTCCGGTGGCTGGAGAGCCGGGGCCAGGGCTGGTCGGCAGAGGCTGGACGGGTCCTTCTGGGGCAGCCCTGGGGGGACCCGGGGACCCTGTCACCAGAGGGGCAGGTGGGGCCCCGGCCTCTCTCTAGCTGAGTGGGCGGCAGGCCGTGCCCCCACACTGGCACGATGCGGTTTACTAACAAAGCCAGGTGTGACCATCCGTGCCTCCCTGCCTTCACCCCCTGCTGCCCACCTGCAGCCTTGCTGTTCTGCTGGCTTTTGTGGCAACACATGGGTCTGGGGAGCAATTCGAAACAGCACAGGTCAGCACACGGCCAGGCGCAGAGTGGCCCAGAGCCAAGGGGACCCTCTGACCCCCCAGAACCTGCAAAAGGAGCTAGAGGACAGAGTGCCCCAGTGTGAGCAGCGTGAGTTTCTGTCACCACGGAGTCACAAGGGAGGTGATGTATATCGGTTGGGATTGAAGCTTGCACAAATGACTAACGGTAGTTCCGTCATTTTAAAAAAAGTAAACCTGCTGACAAATTCAGCTCCGCAAAGATGGGAATTTAATGCAGTGTAATGGGACATAATCAATCCCGCCTCTGTTTACTGCCTTGCTCACAGCATGGGGGAGAGCCATGGCTCCACGAGGGGGTGGGGAGCCGATGAACGTATGCAGAGGCTGTCCCGGCGTGGCTTCCCACCTACCTTGGGGTAGTGGTAGGGCTTCGCGGTGGGGTAGATGGAGCCGGTGTAGGTGGGCAGCTCCATGACCGGCACACGTGAGTCGTTGATGGTGGCGTAGGCGAGCCGCGTACCGTCCGGAGACCACCAGTGGGCGATGTGGGTTTTCAGGATCTCCTCTAAGGAAACAGACAAAGCAGAGATGTGTGAAGGCACAGGGGAGGGCACCCGGGAGCCCCCCGGGGACAAATGCCTCCTCACAGCCTCTGAGGAGGCCTCCCCGTGCCCGGGTGCACCGTCATTCCGGACGTACCTGGGCCGACCACCGAACCCCAGCACAGCAAACCCAGTCAATCAAGGCCTGACCGAGCAGAGGCGAACCATCTAACAACCACTCTTTTTTTTGCACAATTTGAGCACGACGAGCCTATGAGGTCCTTTCTGAGTTGACTTACTATTGCTGTGTGTGGGTTATTACTTTAAGGGGATCAGAAAACCAAAACGAGAGGAGATCCATTCATCTCAAGCAGGGAGCCCCCACAGGACCAAGTGAGGACATAACTGTTTGGAGCTTGAATCCCAGGAAATCAACGAGCAGGAGACTCCTAGGGCTCAGGCCCGCACTGAGGCCCCAGGCACACAGCTGTGTGGGGGCGATGCTCAGAGCCCGGCGGGCCCCTCACTCTGATGGAAGCAAGCGATCACATTCCCTGCGGCAGAGACCCAGAATGGCCCCCTCTTCAGGGAGACCAAGATGGAAACAGCGATGGGCCCAGCCTCCACCGGGCGCTCCCTGGCTCCTCCCCGTCACGGAGTCTGGGTTAACTAGTGAGCTCACTGGGGAGGAGTCCCATAGGGTCTGACGTCTGTTCTGGAAAGAATGATCCCACCTTGCCTTCTGAACAAGCCGAGAGAGGGCACCTCCCAGGGGCCACTCATCAGAGCGCTGGGGTTGGAGAAGCACCTCAGGGCTAAACAGCTCTGAGGCTGGGGTCCTCCTTGGACACTGTGTGTGCGTTTTATTAATGAATTCCCCCAGATTTGTTTTTAAAATAATGGTCAGCACAGCTCTACAACCCCCCACCATGAGTCCCATTCCCCGGTCATTATTTGGGGTAGACCACAAACTGGCTCTGAGAGCCCGCAGGGACAGAAAGGCAGTCGGAACAGCTGAAGTCACACGGAGGAAGCAGAATGAGGGACTCAGACACCGGGGGATGGCTAGAGTGAGAATAAGGGCGAGGGAGGTGGCACTGGAGGCGGGGCCACAGGGGATCCGGTGGTGCGGTGCGGGGCCGGGGACCCGCCGACTGCAGGACGGAGGCAGGGGTGGGCTAGGGGGTCAGGGCCCTGCTGCAGGGACCACAAGGGCGTCCCGCAGCGCAGTTTAGGGGCCCTGCAGCTCCTGCTCCCCCCAGGGGGCTGGCCGATGGGCAGTCTGTCCCTCCATCATGGGCTCCACCAGCCTGGGGGCTCAGTGGGAGGAACCACAACGTCCTGCTGGACCTGCCTCAGCAGAGCTAGAAGGGACTCCCTTCATGAAGCGCCGGCCTCCCTGAAATAACTCTTCCTGTGCCCCCGACCCCCCACCCCGGGGGCTTCCCTCCTGGTCTCTAGCAGCCTGCAGAGACCCTGACCCCTGTGACCCAGGAGCAGCGCCAGACAGCAGCGTCTTGTTTCCCAGGAAGTACCCGGCACGTCTGAGTCCCATCACCAGATGCACCCCAGGCCTGTGGTGCGGCGGGTCCGCGAAGGATGCCTAAGGGGCCCCGGTCCTGGGCTCTGCACCCATCCTGCCATCCACCGGGGGGTCCCCGAATGAGCTCCCCACTGTCAGCCGAGGGGCACAGCAGCTGCCTCTAACACCCCGACCCTGCCGGCACTCTGACCTTGCGGCACCCCAAGAAATGACTCAGAAGCATTGCCAGAGCCGATAAAAAACCCAAAGGTCTGCTGAGGCAAAAAAAAAAAAAAAAAAAAAAAAATGCAGCCAGCGAGCTCTCCAGGGCTTGTAATTTTCCAGTGTCTTCAGCAGCCGGCAAAGTGACTTTCAGGTGTGGGTTTGGGAGGAGGTGACGCAGAGATGACTCTCTGAAGAACCACCTGACTTGTCTGGCTGGTGTGATGGACTCCAGCAGACGGGCTGCTGGGGAAAACGGGCCCACTTGCAGTGGTTTGTGGGAGACCCTGCTCCACCACACTTGAGCTGGGGGCTGGGGAGGTGAGCACGTCAGGGAGGGACAAGGGAGTACAGGGGAGTCAGCGGGAGCAAGCAGAGAGCATGGGGCAGGGGGTGGGAACAGGCAAGCATCATCCACCTGAAATCAGGGGCTCGAGCCTGACCGCAGCGCTCACAGCCTGTTCCTCCAGAAAATCCCAGCGGAACAGCGGCGGGTGCAAGTAAGGCACCTGGATAGAAGCGTCACCCAGGAGCAGACCAGCAGCACAGCCCCGCAGACATGCAACTTGACCGAGGCTTCTCTGACCCGGAGCGGCTCCCTGAGAGGGAAGGGACAGAATCAGCAGCCTGCGGGGTCCGGCCCCCCTTCACCCCCAGACGGGCCCGGGGCTTGGTGAGGGGCACGGAGTGCGGGAGGGCACACTGCTAGCTTCTCATCCATCCGTCATGCGTCCACCTCGTTTCCAGAACTTGCCTTTGGACACAAAGGAAACACTGCTGCTGCGGTCTGGCCAGCACAGGGCAGGGGTTCCCACGTGCGGGGACGAGAGCCAGATCGGGGAGAAAGGAGCCCCCAGGCTGGGCTGCGAAGCACTATTCTTGCCTTGTCCATTAGCAGATGCCGAGTCTGTCACTGAGCTCAATGCACTGCTCAGAGCACACGATGCAGAGGACCACAGGCTTCAGAGGAGAAATGTGCTGGTCAGAGGGCAGCTCAGAAACCAGAGTGCTCAGGAGTGACAAGGGCCTGCTGTCTATGTTGGCAAATGCTCAACATCCCACAGCGAGACGATTGCTAACGAAAGAGAAATGCCTCCATGCCAAAGGCAGGCCATACACAAAGGGCAGCTTCGATTTATTCTCTCCAAACGCTCTTAAACACATTGTTCCTGGGTATTTTTATTTTCCTGTGAGTTAGTTGCTTCTTAAAGAGATAATTAAGTATAATGAACTACGGGGAAAAGGACCAGGCAGATGAAACCGTGACATTTCCCCGTTCATTATGAACGTCCCCATTCTGCAAATGTTTTCTTCAGGCTTCTAGCTTAATGATGCAGTTGGTTTAAATGCCATGAACCAAAAGTAGTCTATGGGCAGAGTTTTGCAGGGGGAAAAAAAAAACTAGTTCATCAACTAAATTACTTGCATGAGCCTTTGCCTTGGAACAACAGGAGAAACTGCCTTCTGAAGTACAGATAACTCGTGAGAATGAGAGGGTACAGTTTTCCTTCACTGCCCTTGACCTGTCCTGGGACCTTCTTGGAATCAAGCAAGAAGGATGCATCTCGTGACATTCACTTGAAGAGGAAGAAATTTCCATCCATGCAGCTTCAGCTCACAGCTTCATCTGGGCCCACTCCCCTAGGTCTTGTCACCACATCTTAAAGAAGCGAACATTGTCACTCAGGTTGCACATATATGGGCAGGTCCAAGAGGACAAAGTCCCTTTGGGGCTCAAGGTGATAAAGGCCAGTCCCTCCAAGATGAGGAATTCTCCAATTTTCCAGATTGTTTTTCAGATGGAGGAAAAGGAGGGGCCACCACGGTCATTGCATAATTCTTGCTGGGTGTGCTTTCGAACTGTGATGCTGGAGAAGATTCTTCAGAGTCTCTTGGACCAGTCAATCCTAAAGGAAATCAGTCCTGAATATTCATGGGAAGGACTGATGCTGAAGCTCCAACCCTATGGTCACCTGATGCAAAGAGCTGACTCACTGGAAAAGACTCTGAAGCTGGGAAAGATGGAGGGAGGAGGTTGAAGGCAAAAGGAGAAGGGGACGACAGAGCATGAGATGGTTGGATGGCACCAGCGACTCAATAGACATGAGTTTGAGCAGCTCCAGGAGTTGGTGAGGGACAGCGAAGCCCGGGGTGCTGCAGTCCATGGGCTCGCAAAGAGTCGGACATGACTGAGCGAATGAACAGCAACAACAATCCCTTAAGGTGGTGCTCAGGGAAGCATGTGGGAATAGCGTGTGCTTTTGTTACAGACGCCTGGGTCCCACTCCCGGGAGAATAGTCATGGTTTGGTGGGGTGGGGGAAGGGCACGAACCCCTCTTCTGCACAAGCTCACAGGCTAGTTGATCCTGACATCTGATCAAACAGGCCCTGCATTCTGGAGATGCATGTCTGTGGTCTGTGGCAAAAAATGTCATCCGCCAGGGCAATAAACAGAGGATGCTGCAGTGTGAAGCCAGCAGCAGGGCTGCTGGCCTGATGGTGCAGCCCGAGGGAGTCCAGGGTGGAGGAGGACAGGATGCTGGCCCTAGGCAGTGATGATGCCTGTCTGGGAATGACTTCAGTGAGCCCAGACTCCCGCATCGTCCACAGGGAGACGCACAACTATCACCATCTCGAGAGGTCTGGTCTTGGCGATGAACAGTACTCTTCTGACGCTTGATTACATTATTTTCCAGCAAAAACTCCTACATATCCTGGCTTCTTCCTTCCCTCCTTGGAACAGTCCCTCGGAGCCACTGAGAGGCTGTCTCCCAGGCTGTCGTCCTCAGTAAGGTCCCTGAATGAGACAGCTGGTGGTGCAGCGTTAAAGAACCTGCCTGCCAATGCAGGACACTCGGGTTTGATCCGTGGTTTGGGAAGATCCCCTGGAGGAGGAAACCCACTCCAGTACTCTGGCCTGGGACATGCCATGGACAGAGCAGCCTGGTGGGCTAGAGTCCATGGCGCGGCAGAGGGTCAGACACGACTCAGCACTGAGCACAACCCAGGCATCTTTTAGGCTGTGCACTTTTTTAGTTGACGGGTCCATCAGTACATTAGAAATAGGCTTCCAAATTATTTGTGGGGAGCATGCCATTTTGAACAGAATAGTAGGTTCCACTTAAAGGTGTGTTGTGGGTGAAACTGTCCCCTAAAAATAATGACATCCTGACCCCTGGTACCTGTCAAGGTGACCTTGTTCGGAAACAGGGTCACTGCAGATGTAAGTAAGATGCACATTAAGACGGGCTCACACTGGAGGAGGGTGGGGGCCCCAATCCAACACGACTGGCACCTCCTAAGGACAAGTAAAGAGACAGAGAGTCAGAGCAGGCCGGCGCCCTCTGGGGGCAAAGGCAGAGCCTGGAGTGATGCGTCTACAAGTGGAGGATCAGCAAGGATGCCCCTTCAGAAGCTGGAAGAGACACCTCGGCTTCAGACTTGCAGCGCCTAGAGCTGGAACAATAAATCCCTGCGGTTTAAAGCCATGCTGTTTGTTGTCTTCTGTTACGGCAGCTGCAGGAATCTGCACAAGGTCATGACTATGCTGGGTCATGACCCCCAGAGAGCCAGCTCCTCACCGGGTGGATGATGTAGGAGAGAGTCAGCCGAATTCTGCCCTGAAACTCAGCGGGGTGACCTTCCAAGCCAGACCGGACCAGGAAGGGGCTGCGCTCTGGCCTCAGCCCTAAGAACAAGCTGGGCTGGACCCAGCGCCCCCCTCCCTGGTGCTCACACATGCACACACGTGCTCACATGCGCACACACACACATGATGCTGAGTCTGCCCGGCTGCATCCCCAGGCCCCGACCTGCAACGTTCCAGCCTCCACTAGGCCTGGATCAAGTTGGCTGCCTCAACTTCCACCCAACATGCTGGGGACCTGCTCTGCCTGGGACCCTTGCTGAACCCCGGTCAGATTCAGGTACGTCTTTTGGTCGAACAAATATTTAACATGCACCAGACACCATTCAGCATGCTTTCCAGGTAATAACTCATTTACTACTCCTGACGGCCCTCACGACTGAGTGGCTAACACGACTTCTAAAATAATTTGTGTTGCGTTCATCATGACAGCACCTGCATGGACCGCACCAGCGTTTAGGTGGACGTTGACACATGGTTTGGTCCACATGTGACGAGTCGTGGGCATGGGTTTGCAGACATCCTGACGTTGCTCCACAGCCTGTTCCCACGCCCTGGCTTAGATGTGGACCAGCTTCCTTTGAGCAGGTTCCAGGACGTCCACCACCAGAGCCAACACCGCCCTGTTTCCTGAGTTCCTGGCAAAGTACCCACCAGCCGTGAGCAGAGGGTTGCCAAGGCCGCATCTGCCAGAAAACGGTGAGCTTGGACCAGCCTGGCCGCAGCGGGCACACTCGAGGTGGCGGGAGGCACAGAGCGCAGCAGGTGCCCAGGGAGGACACGTGTTCAGGCCCTTCCTCCTGGGCTCGCGGCCTCTCTGAGCATCTCCTGACCTTCCTCCTGACCCACCCGCAAGGTCCTGGAGGCGGCCTTGGAACGACCCACGGCCTCTGGTGAGCTCTGCAGCCCCCAATGCGCTGGCGTCAGCGAGTGCGGTCATGGGCCCTTGTTCGAGGTCGACATTCCCGGCTGTGTGCCCAGGACCTTCCCCAGGAGACCACCCTGAGCAGCAGCTACTCAGGCACTGGGGTGCACGCTCTGGGGGCAGAAGAGGCTTGGGAGGTTGGCTTCTGCCTTGAGGATCTCACACAAGAGGGGAAACCCGACCAGGGACCAGGAAAAATGTGCCCTGAACACAAGCGTCTGGTCTCCCTCAGCCTTGGGGCAGGCTGCCAAGGGAAGGGGGGCTCTCACTGCAGGATCTCGGCCTGCATTTAAATATCATTCAAGGGACTTCCCTGATGGTCCAGTGGTTAAGAATCTGCACGCCAATGTGGGGAACGTGGGTCTGACCCCTGCTCCAGGAAGACCCCACATTCCAACAGAGCGACTGAGTCATGTACTGAAACGACTGAGCCCACGTTGTGGAGCCTGCGAGCTGCAACTACTGAAGTCCACGTGCCCCAGAGCCCGTGGTCTGCAACACGAGAAGCCAGAGCACTGCAACTAGAGAGGAGCTTGCACAGCAGCAATGAGGACTCCGTGCTACCAAAAAATATCATTCAAGACCCCAAGCCTGTCAGTCCAGTGTCAGCTGGGCAGTCTTTGGGTGTGGAGGGCGGGGGTGCAGGAGAGAAGGGGGAGCCCGTGGGAACCGGGCAGGGCCTTCTGCTGACACCAGGGGCATCCCCGCTGGCAGTTCCCTTCCCAGTTGTTGGGGGTCAGGGAGGGGAAAGGCTGCCTCCAAGCCTTGGAGGGACCACAGGTGGGTGCATAGGACGGGGCTGCCCAAGGTGCCAGACCTCGTTCTCCTCTGCTCTGATGTTCTCAGCGCAGCAGGTGTGCGGAGTCAGTTATCACACGGGGCTGACCCCCCGGGTGGAGGTGGGGACGGGAGAGCCACCCTGCTCACCCTAGAAGGCGTCCTGGAGAGGGACCTGGAGGGAACGGTGTGCACAGCACACATCCTGCCCTACAGACGTGAGATGCTAAGGAGGAGGGACCCCCGAGCCAGCCTCTCCAGGGCCACTTGCCGACCGTGTGACTGCGGGGAAGTCCCTGCCTCGGGTTTCTCGTCTGCAAAATCCGTCTCTACCTCGTGGGTTGTTGTAACAGTGATGTTAGTTCTTATACATAAACGCGCTGGCAAGCCTGCCGCAGCATCTGCTACGACCACGTAACGCGTGTCAGCCTGGGCCGCTGCAGTCAGGGACCCACTGAAGGAGCAGAAGCAGCTCAGAGGGAAGATGAGCTCGGACCGGACTGATGTGGCCGCCAAGCATGGGCCACTGCAGCAATGGGCACCTGGGGACAGAGCCACTAAGCCATCGGGGAACCCTCACTGTTGAACACCCTCGCTGTGGCTCCTGGTAACTGGAGGAGAGAAAAAGCAAATGGCTCAGGCTTCCCAGAGGCCCTGGCGGATTGTCTCTGCCCTGTCAGGAACAGCAAGCACAGCAGACATGCCGGATGCGCAGGGCAAGGAGGGTGGCTGCTTCTCCAGTGCTCATTTTGTAAAGCGCCTGCAGAGCTGACCCTGCCTGCCACAGAACAACCCTCAGACCACCCACATGCAAGTCCTCCCTCTTCTCTTTTTTGTAATTAACAAGACCCCAGCGAGGATAGTAAGCTAGGAAGGCAGGGCTGATCCAGGCAAAATGGAGAGTAAAGCAGAGGTTACCTTGTCTGGCAGCCCAGACACAGAAAGCACTTCACTGTGACCCTTAACCCCCTGTCTGGGTCAATCATCCTTCTTTCCTTTTTCCCATCAAAACGTACAGGCCACACGTTCACGCATGTGTGCATGTGTGTATATGTGCACATGTTTGTGCACATGTGTGTGCATGTGCATGCATATATGCGTGTGTGCACACACGTGTGTATGCATGTGCACGCACACATATATGCATGTGTGTACATGTGTGCATGTATGTGTGTGTTTCAGTAAGTGTTCATTTACTCCTCCAAACAACCACTTTGAGTAGGTGTTCCTATCTTTACCTTCCTCTTAAGGAAATTAAAAGGATAAAAGTGTAGATAACCGGCCCACATCACAGAGTGAAGCCCTGAGAAGAGCGTGTCTGTGGGAAGCGCTGAGAGACGAGCTGACGTCGTCTCTGCCAGCTTTCCATCTCCTTCAGCTCCATCTCTCCCCGAACTGGGTTCTGGATGGGGTCTGAGCCACTGATCGGGCTTCACAGGTGGCGCCAGTGGTAAAGAACCTGGCTGCTGATGCCGGAGATGCAAGAGATAAGAGTTCAATCTCTGGGTCAGGAAGATCCCCTGAAGGAGGAAATGGGAACCCACTCCAGTATTCTTGCTTGGAGAATCCTATAGACGGAGGAGCCTGGGGGGCTATAGTCCATGGGGTCACAAAGAGTCGAGATTTCGGACACTGTCTGAGCCACTGAAGGTGAGATGAATGAGCTGGGCCAGTGGGGGCTTCGGGCAGATCTCAGACCTCCCCCAACCCCGTGCCACTGCACCTGCCAAGCAGGCAGGCAGCCCTGCAGACAGTCTGCCATCTGTGCCCAGGTGATGACCAAAAATGGTTTTAAATTCAGCTCCTAAAACTGTTCCATTTAAAAGAGAATGTTTTGCCATAATACTCTTTGATATTAACTTAATAATCTATAATAGTGACTGGAGGTAGAATGTTATCACCCAACTCTACAATGATTTTTAATGCTCTTAGATGGTTTTATTTTTCTTCCTGATATTTTGCTGAAGCTGATCACCTTGTTAATAATATTCACAAGGAAGTTAAAAATGATTGAGATTCTGAAATTGGAATTTTAATGACAGTGATTTAACTACCAACCACTACAACCAAAACTGTTTGTATTTATGAAGCGTTTCTTAAAAGTGCTGACTCGATGGTGTCCTCTTCTGAAAGTTAGAATTTTTCATCGCAAAGCAAAATTATTGCCTTAAAATTATATGTAACATTTCTTCTATATACTGGCTTTAGCTTTAAAATTAGATGACAGGAATGTTTTCTTGTAGGATGCACTGCACAAAAGCTCATTATAATACATATTTTCAAAGAAAATTCTAACAGAGCAACAGTCACCTTAATCAGTCTGAGATAGTCTGCATAATTATTTCTTAGTATCAGTGGAAACATATTTTAAAAATAATGGATATCAAAAACAACGTGTATCAAGAAATTAGGTCTCAAGTTTTTGTACTTCTTTTTGAAGAGGAAGGTTAATTAACTGTGAATTATAAACAGCACTCAGAACAGTTTCTATACCCAACTGCATCGAATTATTAAATATTCTTGGTTCTACTGTTCAAAGAACAAGAGTCTGCCTTTCAACTTGTACAAATAGATCCTGACTCTGGAGACATAGCTCAGAGGTTCAGTGTGATTGAGGGGAGGGAAATCCTGGTCACCATGGGTACAGACATCACAGGTAGGGTCACCATGGGGACAGACATCACAGGTAGGGTCACCATGGGTCCAGTTGCAGGTGCTGCGGTGATGCCTTCAGGATGGACAGGAGACAGCAGAGCCACAGCCCCCAGCCCATCCCTGTCCCCACCTGATCTCACCCCCAGGATGTCCCAGGACCACGTGTGGCCTCGACCTAAAGCTGCCCAGGGGCATCCTGAGGCTGGGAGTCTTGGACACGGGTCCATCCACCCAGGGGGCCGGCCAGTGGGCCTGGACCAAGCCCTTCCGGTCCTGCTCCCCTCTCCTCACCTGGGAAACGGGAGAGCTCAGCGCGGCCCCACTGTGAGCCATGTGAGGAGGGAGAGTGTCCCCGGTCCAGGGCCCCTCCCCGCCCCCAGGCACAGCGGCTCCAGGGGGCGCTCACTGCTGAGAATGTCGGGGACAGTCCCCTCCAGGCCCTGGCCCCAAGGAGCGTGCTGTGGGCAGGACAGGCGGGGACACTGAGGAGGCAGGAGGGGGCTCTGGGCTGCGCCTGCCCTGGGACCCCCCCTTGCCTGTGCTTCACGTGAGTCACGGGCTCCCCACCACCCACTTCCATGGCTTTTCACGCCTGCCGACACCTCCAGAAAGTGGAAGGAGGGGGCTTTGGGTTCCAGGTGCCTCCCCTTCTCAGAAGACCCCTTAGGCCAGCAAACAACTGTCAACTGAGGGCCCCCGTGCCTGTTCACACTCATCGTGACACTGGACTGACGATGGGGGGTGTCGGGCAGCACCGACCGGAGCCGAGCGCCAGCATCAGCCCTGCCTGCAGCCATGAGGCCTCCCCACAGGGTGTGCAGACTCACCAGGGTGACAGCTGCCCCGGCCCCCACCCCTGGGCCTTGAGCACCCTGGCCCCTTCCGTGACGGCCGTGCTAACAGGCCTGCTTCTGGGAGGGTCTTGGACACCCAGTGTCAGAGAGGTGAAATGGAAACCCTTTTCTTTGTTACAGGTCTGGCATTTTCCGGGAGCCAGGGGATGAGTACCAACAGCCGTAACTCAGCCAGAGCCTGACCCAGGCCTGGGAGCTGGTGCTGCATGCTTACCCTGCTCTTTGCCGCAGTTACCTCCCTGAGGAGGCCGCTGAGGCTCCTGCATGGGGTTAACTTGCTCCAGCTTGGGCAGCGGCTAACTGGGGGAGGCAGTCTTCCCGCGACACCGGTCCCACTGGACGGCTGGCTCCACCTCGACAACTGCAGGTCTGCAGCCTTCGGAGAGCCTGTGATTTTAGGGCCAACTGATGGGGTGAAATGCAAATACCCGTGCTGTAAGGCAGACAGCCCCGGAAGGCAAACGGAGATGAAGTGACTCGAGGCCAATTAAAGAGCAGCTCTTCCGCGGGCTGAGGTTGGCATCGGGCTCCCCAGGGTCCCTTGGCCAGGCGGGTGATGCGGACAACAAGCGCCTGCTCCGGGTGAGGTGGCGATGGCTCCAGGGCACCCTGCCCGCTGCCTTCTTCCAGTGCTTGTCCCCGGCCAACCTCCTGCACAGCTCTAAATGCAGCAGGAAACACGAGGTGCCGTGGGCCATGGGAATAATCGGAGTTAGGAGACAGAACTCCAGTGACGAGGCACTTCCCCCCGAGTCAGAGAAGTGCTCCCAAGGGAGACCCCATCCTCCAGTGGGGCGCTCTTCCAAGATACGGTATATCTTAGTCCTGTTTTGTAGGGTCAGTGGTTCTTCGAATGAATCTTCTCAAACCTGCTCAGTAGCTCGCAAAAAATGTCAGCTTCTCTTTAGAGTGAAAAGCAAGTCACCATGAGTTAATTCTCCCTTTGCCAAAATCCAAACAGTATACGGAAGTCAAAAATCAAGTGAATTCTGCTTTATTTTCCCTAATCGTCTTTGGCCAAGTGTGGTCCAAAGCAAAGGACTGCCAGAATCTCTCTGTGGATAAAATGACCCCGGGGAGAAGTTTCCAGAAGCCTGAGAGGTGTGTGCTAGTACTTCTGGGGTTGGGAGGATCTCACACAGGAGAGGTTTTGTCAACAAGCCCCCACTGGACGGGCGGTCAAATGACATGAAGAGAAGGCAGAATCCACCAGGGCTGCATCCTCACTGCACACATGGGGCTCCCCTTTCTCCCAGGGGTTGGGGGGCTTCTCTCCTGGTCGAGGGACAGGGCCTCGGGTTTCCCAACCCTACAGAGTGGCTCGCCTCCAGGTGCCTTCCCCATGCGGTGCCCTTGGCGCCTGGAGGGGAGGTGCCTCCCCGTGAAGAGAGGTCCCAGCTCCACATGTCGCCCTAGTCCTCAGGTCCCGACCTGCCTAAGGTTCCCCGCGTCTCACGTCCGCGCTCACATGGGTCTGAACTCACTATCTCCCAGTCGGCCAAGGCTTCTGGCCTGGATGAATGCCGCAGGAAGGACTACATTCACAACCAGTCAGCACCCGGGCTCTGGGGCTAACGGGCCTGTGTGTGCTGAGCCGTGACCTGGCGGGATGGGCAAGGCAGGTATGTCGTCTGTCCTGCTAGGAACCCAACACTCACCATGACCACCCTGCCAAGCTTGCAACCATGCTTCTGTGACTCCACTTCACGGAGGAGAAAGCTGAGACCCACAGGCAGGGGCGGCTCACCCAAAGCGCCTGCCAGAGCCTTGAGTGGATTCTGGTCTTGGGGTGTGTGGAGGGGGCACTGCTGTGAGAAGTAGACGGGGCTGTTTCACAGGCTCACAAAAGGGCAGAGGGTGGGGCTGGCTCTGGTCCTGATTCCTGGTCCACAGCTCATCCCAATGCCACCGGCGCCCCGCCAACCCGGCGCTGAGCCTCCGGCCCGTCTCCCCTGCCCGCCCCGTGCTGTCCGGCAGCTCGAGCGGTCTCTGCCTTGAAGGCTCCATCTGCCTGAGTCGTGTCAGCATTACGGCTCTCACCTCTGGATGGGATGACAGGAAGCAGATCAAAGCGGTGCAGGCAGTTGAGACAGGCTTTGGGATCGCTCCTAACACAGGCCCCGTGTGCTCTCACTGTTAATAAGTGCCCCCGCCTGCACCCCTACTGCTGTGTCGACTGGGAAAAAAAGCGTCTGGAGAAATCTGGGTCCTGGAAAATTGCAAAAGACATAAATAACATGCCTGATAGATCTGCACTTGGAAATAAATGGCCTCGTTCTAAATACGGGCAATCTTATTTATTCCCGCCTGCATCTGCAGCCTTTTTCCTGCCACTAAATATTTTATCCGACGTGCCGAGAGTGGAATTAAATGGGGGGGTTAAACAAGAAACGGCCAACGTCAAGCCAGGAGGCAGAAGGAGCTTTTCCCTTTCCTCCCGCAGCCTCCCTGGCTAACCAGCGCCCTGTGACTTGCATATTACTCACTGCAGACACCTCATCACCATCCCGGTGGTCTGACAACCCCCACAATTCAGCACTTGAGCCCGGGGACAGCGGACCCGCCGTGCCTGCGCTGGCCACCAGGGGGCAGCGTCCACCCCCACGTCCTCACGTCTGAGACAGTCAGGAGTCTGGACTTGATTTTTATTCCCCCGCTGCGATCGCTCAGATGTTCATTATAACCTTGCTGGCTGCTAATTTGCAGCTTCTCCAAACACTGATAGATTGTCTCAGTTCTCCTGTCCTCCTTTTTTCATTCCAGGGGAAAACAGACATCGAATGCATTTCCAGGGCCTGGAGACTTTTGAGGAAGAAACTGTCAAGAAGCTGCTCCCGTGGGGTGGACACCCAAGGCCCCTGGTGGGCCCCGTGATGACCAGCTGCAAACCCGCCTGTCGCATTGAAGCACCCCAGCGGATCCCCTTGTCACTGTCCCGTGTGAAGGGCAGTGTTTCAGGACTCCAGCTGTGCCGAAGTGAGACAGACACAAGAGGGCAAGGAAAGTCCTTCAACTTTTGTTAAATCTCTTTTTTTTCTTTTGGTAAAGTCTCTCTCTCTCATGAGTTTGAGCAAGCTCCAGGAGTTTGTGATGGTCAGGGAAGCCTGGCGTGCTGCAGTCCACAGGGTCGCAAAGAGTCGGACACGACAGAGCGACCGAACTTAACTGAAAGTCTCTGTCTGCTTCGCTCTGTCTGTCTCTGAGTTTCTCTCTTTGTCTATGCCTCTCTCCTCTCTCACACACACTCTACATCTCTGGCTGAGCCTCATCTGTTTTAGCATCCTCTGCTTTGGGAGATCACAGTGTGGGAGTAATGAGTTCCTCTTCCCTGTTCCTAAAACATCAGAGTCAATAAAGGCCCATTACCCCAGAAGGCCGTCTCCCCCGCAGCCTAAAAGGTCTCTTTGACATAGTTTTCCATTCCTCCTTCAGCTTTATGTTCCCTTAATGATGACTTTCCAGTCCCAGTTAAATGTTGCAATGAAACAAAATTACTTACATAAAGCTCGAGTGCATAGAAAGAGACGTGCGTGGCTCAGCCTGAGTGGAAAGCAGCTGGACATCACAGCAGGTGGTAAGCACCCCTGCCCCACCTGGTCTTCCGCAAACCTCAGCTGTGACCACTCAGAGCTGGTTCTCATTTCAGGCTTTCATCCTTTCGACCTACATGGCCACCAAGGCACAGTGTTCTGTGGTCCCTGAAAAGTCTGCTGAACTTTCCATCGGCCCAGGAACATGGGGGGGCCATCTGGGGGCTTCCACAAGAGTATTCAGGCATTGAGGTCTGTGCCTCTGTCCTTCAGTTCTGGGGCTTTGACCCCAACACCTTAGGGCCCAGAGCCTCCTCCATGCGAGGCAGGTGGAGAGGCCAGAGGCTGGAAGCGCTGAATGTCTGAGTGGAAGTGGCCACGGTGCCCGCACGGGAGGGCACTGCCTGCCCCGCCCGCCATCCGTGCCCGGCTCAGGGGAGCAAGCACTGCCCTCGCCAGAGCTGGGAGGAAGGCCCCAGAACGTCTCCCGACTTTACCAGCTGGTGTCATGATGTGGAGGGGCGGCTGTGGATTTTCTAATCAGCGTTCCCCAGCTATTTCAAAAATCTCCCCCTCAGGACAAGCTTATGCGGGCTCACATCTCGCAGGATCTCAAGTGAGCAGTAGATCGCAAAAGGCAGAAACTGGAAAAGAGACTGGGGACCAGGCACTGATAACGTCCTGAGAGAAGGCAGCTGGGACAAATGTTTAAGGACTCAGCTCTGGATTCCATAAATCAGTTAATGGGTTAGCGATTGCTTGGTTTTCTGATTTTCATGGGTCTGTGGTCTTCAACCAGAACGGGTCACTCTGCCAGTGTCTGAATGGCGCTGGAGACAAGCACCCCATGGTGAGGGTGTGATTCAACTCCATCCTGAAGGCAAGCCTGGGGCACAGTGCAGCCTAGTCCCACGGGGGCCTGTGGAGCCTGGAGCAGAATGCACGGGTGTGTCCCTGGAGCCCGCTTCACATGGTGCGTCCTGGCTTCCTGGTGGGGCTGCTCCGTGCTGGCTCCCGAGGGAGGGCCCACGTCTGCCCCCTGTCACACTGCGGGTCACCAGCCCCGGGTTCCCTGGAGACCGATAAGTTCTGGGCCCACAGGAGAGGTGGGGCTTACGTTCTAGAACCAGTGGGGTGGGCGGGCCAGGCTAGGTGTCCATGAAGCCTCCGTGTGGAATGAATTTTGTTACCTTCAGATTCTTCATACGCCTCACACCTGGGGAGGCACACGGGCACAGGGACTGGGGGAGAGATTCAACCCTCAACAGAAGCTGTGCGATGGGGAAGTCATTCGGACGCTTAGAAGAACCGAAAACATAATGTGTTGTGCGGATCTAGAACCTTGTGGCCCTGTGGTTTGGTCCCGAGGGCCGGGCAGACGTGACCCCGTGACCTCCAGGAAGGCTGGGCCCCTTCCTGGGAACATCTATTTAAAATCCCAACACTTCCTGGGCTCGTGTCCCCACGGCTGTTGGTTTTTCTATTAATAAAGCAAGTACCATATGCTCAAACTCCTGCGGCAAGAACAAGGTACTGGACGGGAGTTCTCCATTAAGGCCTGCATGGTCATCTGCTCTTTGGGGACGGCTGGCACCTGGTGGTTCCCAGGCCTGGGGCCCATTTTCCGTGAATGGACAAGCTGTGACCTTGGGAGGAAGGCGTCGTGTCCTGGGGAGGGGCCCACCCAGCCACAGAAGCCTGGGGTGGGGCCGACGCTGGGGACGCCGGGCCCCGGGCTCCGCCGGGACTTGCTTGGGGGCTTGGAGACATAAGTGCATGTGCTACAGACACGGGCCTGCGTGTCTGGCCTCTGGCCAGTGCAGGGCTCACTTTGGGGCACCCTGACCCCACGACGGCGACGGAGAGACGGCCTCTCCCTCTGCTGGGAGACCGGGTAGGAAGGTGCGACTGACCTGAGACCTACGGCCTGGATCTCCTTCCAGGCACCGGCCTTCATTCATAGGATCTGTGACAAGGACATGGCAACCCGCTCCAGTACTCTTGCCTGGAGAATCCCATGGACAGAGGAGCCTGGTGGGCTGCAGTCCATGGGGTCGCAGAGGCTCGGACACGACCGAGCGACTTAGCAGCAGCAGTGACAAGGGCGCGTCTCCACGTCCAGGGGGCTCTGACGTGGAGAAGCTGAGCTGCCATCTCACCCCCACCCTGCCCCCCAAACCTCCCCAAACCCAGCCCTGGGCAAAGAGAAAAATTACACTGAAAACGCAGGTTGTATAGAAAGAAAGGAAAAGGAGGTCCCACGAAGGGAGGACCAGGGGCAGGGAGAAACAGATGAGAACCCCTGACGAATTCCCAGCACAGGCGTGTCCTGCGGGGGGTCGGGGGGGGCAGAATGGGGTGGAGGATGGGGGCACCCTGTGCTGGGCCCCCCACCCTGCTATAATCGGGGCGTTTTCCTCCTGACACCCACCCAGGAAAGCCAAGGACAGGTAGACAGCCCGTCGCAAAGTCACCTCCTATGTGTACAGACTTCACGCCGTCACACTGAGCGCTCCCCCTGACATTCAAGTACGAAAACACAGCTGAGGGAGGTGGGCAGCGCTATCCGGTCCATCCCGTGATGCTTGCAGAGCAGAGAAAAAGAACTAAGTGCAAAGAGGTCAGGATGTGGGTTCGATGGGAAAGGGCAGGGGCAGGACCCCGGCCTCTGGGCCCAGATGACGTCTCGAGCACAGGCAAGCTCGGACCTCACATGTTTTCCTTCAAGCATCTGCAGCCTGCCTTTCGGTGGAACACTAACATCAACAAGACTCTCGACATTGGGGCAAAGGGTCTCAAGTCCTTACGAGATTTTAGGAAACAAAAAAGACTAAAAGAAACTGGGGTGTCCGGGAGCGTCAAGATTTCAGCCAGCGATACCCGAGTTTCATTAAAACTCCACAACCAAAAGATGGAGATGTGTCGGTCCTAATCCCACAGTCGATGCATAATTAAAGAGCTTTAAAAGCCTAACCACTGAGCATCGTGTATTATTTATCAGTCTCTCAGGATTAGGTAATTAATTGTGAGAAACATTTCTCAAGACCAGCGGGAATTCTTCCCACACGTGGAGAGAACGTTTTCCCCTCAGAGTTCTCCTTTTCCTGATTTTTGTTTCACGCTGAATTAGAACAATCAGGGACCCACAGGGCCCAGGCAGGACTATCAAGGGCAGACTCGGCTTCTGACTCTGTGAGCTGGGGCTTGCAGTAAACCGATGGTGTCACACGACGGCCGGCTCCACGGGGCCCACCCATCCTGGGGTCTCTCCCCTGCCGTCGGGGGCTGCTCAGTGGGAAACACAGCCGTTAATTTAAAGGACTCCAAGGAGACGTGGAGAAGAGCGCTGATCACAGGCACGCGAGTCACTGATCAACCTTTCATGCGAGACGGAGACCTACCAGCTAGCGATTTGGCTGAGGCCCCTCGGCTATCAGCCATGAAGTGTGAAATAAGGTGAGTTTGCTTCCCAGGTGGCGCTAGCGGTAAAGAACCTGCACGCCAAGGCAGGAGACGCAGGAGATGACGGTTCGATCCCCAGGTTGGGAGGACTCCTTGGAGGAGGAAATGGCCACCCGCTCCAGTATTCTTGCCTGGAGAATCCCATGGACGGAGGAGTCTACAGTTCACAGGGTTGCAAAAAGTTGGACACGACTGAAGCGAGTGACCACGCATGCAAGGTGAGTTTGCAACGACAAAAAGTTACACCCCTAGCTGTCTCTTGAGTGGTCCAACGAGGGGGCAGGGCACCGCTACCTGCAGCGACTCACTAATGTCTTCGCGAGTGCTCGGGCAGGCCGAGCCGCCCTCACCGAGTCCACCCCCCTAACGCCCCCACGCCTGGCGTCTGGGGGATGGCAGCTGCAGCGGTCTCGCAACCACTACCCGCACCCCCCGGGTGCCCCTAAACCTGTTGCTCAGTTCTTCTTACTGACCCTCAGGGCACCCCCGGCCCTGCAGGAGTTCCTCTCCTGCTGATTCCAGATCTGGGGTCTGTGGCCCCGCCGTGGGAATCTGCAGGGCAGGGTCTCCACTGTGCAGGCCTCTCCCGCATCTGGCGGCCAGCACTGCGTCCTGAGCCCTGGTCCTGGCGACCCAGTGGTGAGCACGGCCGCCCAGCAGAGTCACTTCCGGTCCGAGCACAGCGCCTCCGTCTCCACCCACTCTGGGCTGGGCGGGGCCTGTTGCCAGGCGGGAGGGCGGGGCCCGCAGCCTGTGCCCCTGCGTGAGCTCTGGGAGCAGACCCGCCCACCTCTGCCCTATGCGGGGCATGAGCGATTCTCCTGCTGTGAATCCTGGAGGGGGTGTCTGGTTTGCTTTGCTGACTTGTTTTCTGGTTTTTTAAAATTATTACTTGTTTGCCACACCACATGGCCTGAAGGATCTTAGTTCCCTGACCAGGGATTGGACCTGGATCTGCTGCAGTGGACACGTGACATCTTCACGGCCGGACCCCCGAGGAAGTCCCTGTGGGTTTGTTTTAGAGTTTCCCAGCCTGACCTCGGCATCCTCTCCCGCTTCTCTGACCGGGTTTATTTCAGTACAGGGAGGACGCTGGGCTGCAAAGCACAGGTCAGGGCCCTGCCCTCAGCGTTGAACTTGGGGGAAATTCCCGATCGGGAGTTCCAGCATTTGCTGTTTTTGTCGCTGGGCCCTGGTCCCTGCCCCGGCCTCCCGGGCCTGACGTCCTGGGCAGAATGTCGCTTCTTCCTTGGCTGATGCTGCAGTCTCGCCCCAGCTCGGGCCACGGGCACCTTTCCAGTGGAGAGCCACCAGGGCACCCCCAGAGATCCCCCAGGCTTACGCCCCATCCTCATGACGGGATGGTCCGTTCATCACACCGTTTCCATGGAAACTCTTGCCTGCATGCTCCTGGGAGGCAGGAAGATACAAGACTATGGAGCACAGCTATGGTCACCGTGGCGCTCAGAGGGCGGGCGACCCAAGGAGAAAGACAAGGAGATGATGGGCAAGGACGTCTCTGCGGGCTTCTCTCGGGAGAAATCCAGACCCTTCCCCTGCGCTCAGCTGGGTGCCCTGGGGGTGCCACGCTCTGGGGGGCTCAGGCCTGACCTTCGCCTTACAAACACCTCTGCCTCTCTGTGGAAGACACTCGTCCGGCCCTGGGCAAACGGCCGTCTGAGACCCTGCCACGTCCGCCAGCAGCCGGCGGGAGGTGGATTCTCACGGGACATTTCACAGCCCCGAGATGACACGTCGTGATGACACGTCCTGCCACGCCCACGTGGTTCCGCGTTCGCTGTCATCCAGCCTCACGCTAAATCTTTGGGGAAGATATCTGAGCTCTTCGTTTTCAGACGATGAACCTGAAGGTCAGACGAGGTACGTGACTGCCTCAGGGTCACCGGTGGCAGCGTGGCCGCTCAGGGACGCGCCCGCGGGTCCTGGGGCCCTCACACCCATGCTGAGAAGCGCCTGGCGCAGAGCTGGGGGTGTCGGAGGTGTGAGCAGACCTTGCTGAGGTGATGGGTGGCCCGCTCACCCCTCAGGAACCCATCAGGCCTATTTTTAATCTGCAAGAAGTTCATGCAGCTTTTTATACACGATGGGCGTGTAGTGAGGTGGCCAAGTTGGAAACACTTACTGGCTGTGTGACGGCAGAGAAGTCACAAAACGCTTCTGAGCCCAAGTTTCTGCAGCTGCGGCAGGAAGTTTGTTCCTGTTTTGTCATGTCAGGCGAGCCGTGGAAGAGGCAGTGGGTGAGAGTGAGCACACCTGCCGCGGGCCAGCCCCGCCTGGCGGTGTTATTAGCAGGCGGTCTGGAGTGACGCCCCCACCTTGCCCCTCGGTCCTGAGTAAGGGGACTGTCTTCATTCCCAACACCTCTCCTGCCTCCTTTGGGGATAAAAAGAGTGAAGCTCATCATTACGGTGAGATTAACCATTCCTGGGCTCTTCAGTGATCAGCCTGCTATTTTTGCTGAAGGAAGGATGCGGAAGCTCTGATGGTAGTGGGAAAAAGGAGGCCAGCTAAGCTCCCTCAGGGGGAGTCTGGGACCCTGCACCTGAACCCTGGAGCCGGGGCTGCACCGCGAGGATGGGGGAGTGTGGCCGTGTGTAGGGACCATCCCGGTGGGGAGGTGTGCGGGCAGGGGTGGGTGTGACTGGACTCGAAGGCGGAGAAGGAAGTGGAGGATCCAGATGAGGCTGGACCCGCCCCGGGGGCGAGGAGAGCCTTGGGGGCCAGCTGGATGCGGCCTGGCCGGCAGCTTCTCCCCAGGGGCCTGACAGTCTCACTCCCGGCCTTGGACCACTGTCCTTGTGCTGATGTTTACAGGGAAACAGGAGGACATCTCGCCGGGGGTCAGAGAGAGCACAGAAGCAACGAGCCAACACCGAGACATCTCGTCCCGTCCCACGCCAGGCCCGAGAGGGTCCCCACTCAACAGCTGTGGCCTCTTCTGTGTCTTTCTACAAGGTAAGACCCCTTGCTGCCTGAGTCAAGGTCACCGCTACTTCATGGAGCTGGAGATGGGGCTACCCAGGAAGAACGCTCATTTCACTTCAAACCCCGAAAGCGCTGACTTACTGGACTAGAGGTCTGCCGCCTGCCACCCGGCGCTGCTGCTGGTCCAGGCAGCACCTCCTGGGTCGGGGACTCCCCTGGAGGCTGATTAAATTCCAGTATTCTCATCATCACCTTCATGCCTGTGTCCCTCTTTAGAAGCGAATTGCAATATGAATTTTTAACTATGTAATGTCTACAAACCACCCCGAAGCACACTCTTTACCAAGTGACATGACCGTGGTGCTCAAGGGTGAACGGCTGTCAGGTGAGGGGGCACGCCTCCAGCTCGGGGACGCTGATGCAGAGAGAAGGTTCCAGGGTGACGCTTGTATCTGCACAGACATCCTCTCCAGGGGGAGCAGGAAGCCTGCACTTCCTACATAGACATATGGAGACAATAACTCAAGAGTGAACAGCTCAGTGGTTCTCAACACTGGTGCTGGAGGAGAATGGACCACGCGTTCACGCTTCTGGTGCTGACGATGCCAGACGAGAGAGGTGTGTACCTGCTATGTGACCAGTTTTGGAAAAGTTCAAGTGTCAGTTGCTCAGCCGTGTCCGAGTCTCTGCGACCCCATGGATTGTAGCCCGCCAGGCTCCTTTGTCCATGGGATTTTCCAGGCCAGAATACTGGAGTGAGTTGCCTTCTCCAGGGGATCTTCCCGACCCAGAGATCAAACCTGAGTCTCCTGCATTGCAGGCAGATTCTTTACCATCTGAGCCAGCAGGGAAGCCACTGGTTTTTTAAAATTGCAAGATAAAGAATAACAGTAGCTTCAACGGCAACAGCTGCGGTCCACCTGTCCCAGGGGCTGTTCTAAGAATTGTAAGCGCGTCAGTCCATTTAATTTCCAAGATGACCTGAGGGAACCTAGATGGTCTTCACGCTTGTCTTGCAGATAAGAAAACAGACCCAAAGAGTTCAGATCTCATTCTGGTTCACGGTGCTTTTACGTGGTGAAGCTATGATTCAAAGGCAGGCACGGTGGCTGCAAAGACCCTGCCCTTCCCCTTCCAGCTCTGCCGCTCGCACATGAGAGGGCTTTGTAAAGCCCACCACAAGCTGCAGGCAATTTTCTGGGAGATTTCCTGGTCTGACCAAGATTTCCCATCAGGTAAATCGGAGAAGTAACCAACAACCACATCCAAAGAGCTACAAATCCATGGTCTGAATAAGCATGCAGAAGTGAACATGACTCTCAGTCCCCTGAACTCCAGGCCGTGCAACTGTCTCTAAATCTATCAGTCCAGCCAGAATGAGGCTCCACGGGCGTGTCTACCACCAGGATGCAGCCTGCTAATGACTGAAGTACCGGATCCAGGTACTTCAGAGA
Source organism: Bubalus bubalis (assembly GCF_019923935.1). NCBI lineage: Eukaryota > Metazoa > Chordata > Mammalia > Artiodactyla > Bovidae > Bubalus > Bubalus bubalis. The sequence goes on along the minus strand of NC_059164.1, from coordinate 116,244,457 downwards.
TGTTAGCATTTGAAGAACTCAATCAAGAATGGACACTCAGAGGGGCTCCATGAGCTTTGCAAAATATTAGGATCAAAATGTGCATATGGGGGGTGGTTTAATAACAGTGTGAGAGGCATCAGAAATACTTTCTCGCTGATAAAAACCTGGTGTGCATGTCCTCTACCTGCATTTGACAGTCCTGTGTGAGGGCTGTCCGCTGGAACCTGTGGCCACAGTGGACCCCGGAGGCTTGATCCACTGATGACAAGTACAGAGCTTGGGCAGGGGACATGGGAGCCTAGGTATACAGGTCAGCACACACACACACCGCTCGCCAAGCATGGAATAAACCACAAGTTTAGTCAAAGACAAAGGCACATTCCATGGGAACTATGACTTAGAATTTCACTTTAGGGAATCTGGCAAGATTGGGGTGACCAGGATGATTTGGGAAGAATTCTTTACGGGAACATATTTCCCGTGGAAAGTACACATTTTCAAAACCACCCCAGGGAGCTCCACAATTTGGTCATGACAACATTACTTCCCATGTGAGCCATTTCCCCAGTCAACTCCCTGTCTCCTTGAGAATTCACCTGCCAATGCAGGAGATGTAGGAGGCATGGGTTCGACCCCTGGGTTGGGAAGATCCACTGGAGGAGGGCATGGCAAGCCATTCCGGTATTCTTGTCTGGGAAATCCCATGGACACAGAAGCCTGGTGGGCTATAGTCCATGGGGTCGCTAAGAGATACGACCGAGCGACTAAACAACACACACACACACACACACACACACACACACGCATCTGACTGCCTCGGCAGCGGAGGTACGGATGTCTCATAAGACAGCAAAACAGGTAATGACTTAAAGTTTCATTATTGAAAAGTTATTGGCCAAAACCTCTGTGCTGTACCACTATGGTAGAAGCAGTGTTGGTCGCTCAGTCGTGTCTGACCTTTGCGACCCCATAGACTGGAGCCCTCCAGCCTCCTCCGTCCATGGGATTCTCCAGGCAAGAATACTGGAGTGGGTTGCCATTTCCTCCTCCAGGGGATCCTCCTGACTCGGGGATCAGACCCACGTCTCTTACATCTTCTGCTTTGGCAGACAGGTTCTTTACCACTAGTACCACCCGGGAAGCCCACCACACCTCGTGTATATGATGGCAATGATCAAAATGGAACTAATGTAAACAGTATCGACTGGAAAATACAACCATCTCTGTAACACTGGAAACCATGAACCTTTCATAAAAATTTGGACAATCCAGCCCTTTGCTCATAAGCTTACATATTAGGAGCTTTGCAAAATCACTAAGACTTGCAGGAAAGTACAAATTCCTAACAGAATCTCCCTTTCTGAGTTCTCAAAAACTGAATATACCTTTAGTTTCTGGGTAACCAACTTTGAAGTGAAAGTGAAAGTGTTAGTTGTTCAGTCACGTCCAACTCTTTGCAAACTCATGGACTGTAGCCCACCAGGCTCCTCTGTCCATGGAGTTCTCCAGGCAAGAATACTGGAGTGGGTTGCCATTCCCTTCTCCAGGGGGTCTTCCTGACCCAGGGATCAAACCCAGGTCTCCCCCATGGCAGGCAGATTCTTTACCATCTGAACCACCAGGGAAGCCCAACTTGATCTTAGTAAACCTTGAAAGAGTTGTGGGACACTTTTAAGTCATCTTTAACCTCATATTAAAATCAAAATGCTATTTAACTGCATGACATTTGCCCAGAAGAATAAAATATGCACTTTACTCATCAAGATAAGTGTGTGGCCACTGTGAGGGCAGGAATCTGCAGTCAGTGAGGCTCGTGGTCTGATGTCACAGACGGCCTTGAGGGCACGTTTCTCAGTGTGGGGGCTGCTTCAGTGAGTTAGGGGGTTTCCTATGGAGTGCATGTAAACCTCGGCTCGAGGGATGGGGGCTCCTGGAACTCCCCTGCATCTCCTCCTCCTCTTCCTCAGCCCCTGATATTCTGAAACGTTCAACATGTTCAAAAGATCCTTTCTGGGAAACAAAACAAATCAATGTGGCATCTGACTGCCAACAAGCCTATGGGCCGTGGAGTAGCTCAGAATTTACGTAAGCTCTGCTTCTCAGAACTAACATCTCTGAGTGAGTCAGGCACCCTGCAAACGCTTTCAGGGTATTTTTTCCTCTAATCTTGCCCCTTACTGTTTTTTAAAAGGAGCATTTGGAGGTGAAGCAGTTAAGTCACAGATGAGAAAAAAGTAGCCTTCAGAGTTTACCTTCCCATTACTAAAAAGGAGCTGAGGTTCTTTGCAGGCTCCAGGAGTCTAAGCATCAGTGTATATAACCTTCCAAGAAACAGCACTCAGCAGACTGAGCTGTACATCAACCATGATTGATTTAGAATATTGGGGCCCTGTTATCACACCAACACAATTCCCTGTAAATGCCCTAAAGAAACATTTCTTTTCAACCAGTCTGCTCAAGCAGAAGCTTACCTTGAATTGCAAGGCAATGAGTTTTTTTTTTGTTGTTGTTTTTTTTTTTTTTTAGGAAGATACTAAAAAAGATATTCTCAATTTCCTGGTGATGGAGTGTTAAAGAAGATTATTCCTAGAGCGGGTCGAGGCTCTTCCTGCTGGGACCCCAGTGCCCCCCTGCTCTGGGGGCCATGGGGTTGTTGCCCTGACCCCTCTGCCACCTGTAGGCTGTCTGTCGCAGGACAGCAGAAGTGTGGTGGACCCTGTCCGTTTCGTCCCGTGATACCCTCGGGCGAGCCCAGTGAAACCTCAAGGTCGATTCTCCTGGGGCCTGGAATGCAGCTCAGAACCAGACCCGTGGATGCTCTGAGCAGTGGTGACCACGATGGAATAAACATGAGGCTTCCGGGGAGACCACAGGAGGGGGACCGTTGTGATGAGCGCTCCAGCGTTCAGCCAGGAAGCCAGCTGCACAGAATCAGGACCGTGGTGGCCTCTGGGAAGGGGCTTGGTGGAGGGAGGGCCTTCTGAGATGAGGGAGTGTTCTGTGTCTTTTGAAGGATTTCCTTTCAGAAATTATTTTATTATTCTTATTGTTTATTTTTATTTTTTGGCTGTGCCACGTGGCATGTGGGATCTCAGTTCTCCAACCAGGGACTGAACCTGCACCCCCAGCAGGGCAGAGTGGACCCTTAACCAGTGGACCGCCAGGGAAGTCCCACATTCTACGCCTTGATGGGGTTGCACAGAGCATGTTAGTAAGCCCATCGAACCGTGGCCTTGGAACTGTGCATTTAACTGTCAAAGACTTCCATCTCAATTAAAAAAAATGGAAACCCAGTCACAGAACCTTGAGCCTCAGTGGCTTCAGTGAGATTCCAGTGGGAAGTGGGACTCAGCATATATGTTTCTGTGCTTTATTCTTCAGGATATAAAAAAGCTGCTGCAATGCAGAACCCAGATTAAGGGATGCACCACACCAACGAAACATGAGATCTTCCAGGCTTGGTCATGCCCAGGCATCCCAGAGCCCCCAGTCCAGCCCTGCACGGTGGACTCCTGCTGTGATCATGGGTTCTCAGGCGGGAAGGTCGAGATGGGTACCAGCTGTCTATCAGCCTGGCGCCCGTCCATACCTGCATGTCCCGGAAGGGCAGTCCTGCAGCTGAACAGTGACACCCTCCAAGAGCATCTCCCCTGACCTCATGCCAACTCGGGCAGATGACCTGCCCTCACCACTGCCTCCGCGGTAAAACGTCTGTGACACGCTCATCTCAGGATGCGCTCTCGACGGCGCCATGGACGGGGTGTCTGTGGCCTCACAAAATTCACGTGGAACCGAATCCCCGTGGTGATGGTGTCTGGAGGCGGGGCCTTTGGAGCCTCCATGATGGGATGAGTGGCCCACCAGCGAGATGAAGGGGCCAGAGCTTGCTCCTCCCCTCCTTCTCCCCCCCGCACCCCCATCCTGTGAGGACACAGGGAGAAGGCGGCCGTCTGCAAGCCAGGAAGAGAGCCCTCACCAGACATCAGCGCTGCCGGAGCCCTGATCTTGGACCATGTGAAAGAGACAGAAGGTGCTCAGGCCGCCCAGACTGTGGTCTATTGGTATCACAGCAGCCTGGACTACAGCAGGCGACATGAGGTGCTAACAGGCACCAAAGCACTTAGCATGGTGCCTGGCAGCTAGCAGCAATCAATACACGACCATTACCATCACAGCAAAGTTCTCATCAGCACGGAAAGTGAAAGTGAAAGTGAAGTCGTGTCTGACTCTTTGCAACCCCATGGACTGTAGCCTAACAGGCTTCTGTGTCCATGGGATTTTCCAGGCAAGAATACTGGAGTGGGCTGCCATTTCCTTCTCCAGGAGATCTTCCCAACCCAGGGATTGAACCCGGGTCTCCCACATTGTAGGCAGATGCTTGCTTCAGAAAAGAGCTGCTCACTCAGATTTCAGAGGTTCAGTAACGCCCACCGCCGGAGTCCTCTGGCATCCCAGTGGCAGGAAACATCCAGCGAGGTGGATGGATGCACGCAGGCCAGCACGTCACCCTGCCCCGTGGGTGTTTACCCTCTGACGTCTTCCTCAGGCAGAACCAGGTGCTCCGCCTCTCAGAAAGGGAGCAGGGGACCTTGGAGTCTGGACCCTGCCTTTCCAGAGTGACCCCCAGCATGGCACAGGCTGGCGGGTGCCCAGCACACCTGGCCACCAAGTGAGAGACTGACACTGCAGGCCCCCGCCAGCCGCCTGCTGCTCCCTGGGGCTCCACACGCCCTCTGGAATTTAGCTGAAGCTCCAGAAACCAGAGCTTAATCGACAGAGTCCACATCACCACCACGAACCGCCGTGAAGCAGTGGCAGCCGCGCCCACAGGACGGCGCCCCGCCCCCCGCGTACCTTCGTACAGCCAGTCGCTGAGGCCGTTGTAAATCACACCTTCCTTCCCAGTGGAGACCACGCGGATGGCCTGCTTCCCGACGTGCGCACAGTAGTAGATATTGTTTTCAAAGATAAATATCTAATTGGAAAGAGAAAAAAAGCACAGCATTAATCAAGGAAGCAGTTCCAAACAGGATGTTCTTAAAACCCCAAAGCCAGCCATTTGGTAGGCATTTTCCTGGTGCATTTATTGGACAGAACAAGGGTCTCAAGATCCCTTGGGGCTCACCTGCCTCCAACACCATCTACACTGAGGGTCAGTCAGAGCCTCAAACTACACGCAGTTCACCCAATGCTGTCATTTACCACCTGCACAACTGATCTGAAACCCGTGGGGGTGTTAACATCAAGTTGCCTTGACTGTGTTAGCAATTGTATTTTCCCTAGAAGTTATGAAGAGGGGGCTGGGAAACTGGAAACCTGAGACTTATTCAGTCAACATTTACTAAAAACTACTTAGTGGACTTCCCTGGTAGCTCAATCGGTAAAGAATCTGCCTGCAGTGCAGGAGGCCCGGGTTCAATCCCTGGGTTGGGAAGATCCCCTGGAGAAGGAAATGGCAACCCACTCCAGTATTCTTGCCTGGAGAATCCCACGGATGGAGGAGCCTGGTGGGCTGTAGTCCATGGGGTTGCAAAGAGTCAGACATGACTGAGTGACCAACACTTAGTGGGAGAAGTGGGCAGCAGAGGATGACATGGTTAGCTGACATCATGGACTCAATGGGCACGAATCTGAGCATTAAGTTCATATCTCCCACTAACTCTGGGAGATAGTGAAGGACAGGGAAGCCTGATGTGCTGCAGTCCACGGGGCTGCAAAGAGTCGGACATGACTGAGTGACTGAACACTACCATCACTTGGTGGGCATCTGCTCTGTGCCAATCCTGATACAGCGCATTGATGGACGAGGTGGGACATATCATGCACTTTTATCCTACTTACAGTCTGGAAAAGAAGACAAACTTTAACAGGAGAATGCTCTGATGGGGACAAGTGGAGACGTGGGGACATGTGATGGTACTGCTAACTTAGGACAAAGGACAGGCCTGAGAAAGTGACTGAAAAGTATATATTTTTTTAATTGTGGTAAAACATGCTTGACATGAAACCTGCCACCCTGGCTACTTTTCAGCGCATAGTCTGGTGGCATTAAATGCACTCACACTGTCCTCCAACCGTCCCCACCGCCATCTCCTGGACTCCTGGCATCCTGCAGAATTAAAGCCCCGCCCCCATAAAACACTAACTGCAGTCCCTGCCCGCAGCATCCTCCGTTCTACTTTCTGCGTCTTAGGCACCTGACGACTCCAGGGACCTCATAGACTAGAAAAGTGCAGTGTGGGTGCTTCTGTGTCTGGCTCAGCTCACAGAGCAGGACGTCCTCAAGGTTCACCTGGGTTGGAGCAAGGGTCAGCGCTCGAGAAAGTGGGTTTTCGGTTGCGATCCGGACAGGGAGCAGGACGAGGAAAGGGGGCAGAGAAATGAGATGACACGGGGCAAACAGCTTGCGAGAAACCAGAGGCAGGGCTTGGGGGCTGGGGGAACTGGGCACATACTCCCAGTGATCAGAATCCTGCCAGGCACAGGACCCCAGGGGCAGCGGGAAGCCTTGGCTGAGGCTTGAGGAGGGAGCACCAGGGTTGGGGTGAGTCTTCTGCAGGTGAGCCCCGGGCCGTGAAGATGGATGCAGGGAGGACAGGCAGGCGTCAGCCTGTCACCGCAGGAGTGAGGATGGAGGCGGACTGGCAGGGACGGGGGGGAGGATGCCCTGATTGTGGCCAGTGCAGTCGTGGAGGAGGCAGAGAGGGCCTCCAGCTGCTGGCCGGGTGACCCGTGTTCAGCACTGGGGTGCCCTGGGGGATATTACAGCTCTGACCTTGGGTCAACCCCAAATTCTCGGGCTGGGGAGGAGTGCGGTCTAGGTCAGCAGCTCTCAAACTCGGCTGTGTATTAGAATGATCTGAGAAGCTCTGAAAACCCTACTGCCAGGTCCAGGAGCCCAGCCTAAGGATCAGAATCTAGGGGTGGGACCCTGGCATCTGTATTTTAAAGAAACACTCCAGGTGATTCCAGTTCAGTTCAGTTCAGTCGCTCAGTCGTGTACGACTCTTTGCGACCGCATGGACTGCAGCACGCCAGGCCTCCCTGTCCATCACCAACTCTCGGAGTTCACCCAGACGCACGTCCATCGAGTCGGTGATGCCACCCAGCCATCTCATCCTCTGTCGTCCCCTTCTCCTGCCCCCAATCCCTCCCAGCATCAGGGTCCTTTCCAATGAGTCAACTCTTCACATGAGGTGGCCAAGGTATTGGAGTTTCAGCTTTAGCATCAGTCCTTCCAATGAACACCCAGGACTGATCTCTTTTAGCATGGACTGGTTGGATCTCCTTGCAGTCCAAGGGACTCTCAAGAGTCTTCTCCAACACCACAGTTCAAAAGCATCAGTTCTTCGGTGCTCAGCTTTCTTCACAATCCAAGTCTCACATCCATCCATGACTACTGGAAAAACCTTAGCCTTGACTAGACGGACCTTTGTTGGCAAAATAACGTCTCTGCTTTTGAATATGCTGTCTCGGGTGGTCATGTGCAGCCAAATCTACGAAACAGCAGCACAGGGAAAAAATCCAGCATCTCCTGGGGCTCTTAAAGTATGGATAAGCCTGTTCACAAGGCCCTGGTCAGTTCTGCGTGTTTTCTGTGTCTAAATGCTCTGCCTTCCACCCCCAGGGGGAAGCAAATCTCCAGCGTCTATAGAAGCAGAGCTACGTGGACCAAGAACAGGACTCAATCTTTTTTTTTTTTTTTTAAGTAATTCTAAAAAATATATTGTCAGTGTCATTGACGAGGCCAGTGAGAGGGTGTTTTGCAAGCATAGGAAACAGTGCAAATATTGACATTTTAAACAGAATTATGCCGAAAGGGCAGTTCCCACAGACGGTTCTCACGAAAGGATGGAGCTGAAAACACGTCAAGTATCAGCTTCCTGCTCAGGCCTCCTGCCTCTTAAACATTCACTTCAACCAGAAATGAGCTGGAAAACTTCCAGACACAAGTACACATCCTCGTTTAATTTCTGCAGCTGTTCTTACGAGTTTGCCAAAGGGTAAAGATGTATTATGAAATTTTAACTTCTTTTTATGAGTTCTAAGCCTAACAATGCATTTTTGAATCAAGTCAGACCATAGCCAATTAATATTCTGAATAAGTAAAATTTGCTATGATAGATATTAAATCCATTTTCACGCTGGCTGCATTTTTAATGGAAGGAAAACAAAAGGGAACAAGTTGTAGGGAACAACACGTTTTGCTTTGAAGATGTTCACGTTTACAATGGGAGTCTGGGTTCTACAGAGCTTCAGTCCCCTCCAGGCCCCACAAGGGTGTCTACACCCCGTGCTCCGGGAGCACCACAGACCTGCTGCGGGACTGGGCCAGGGCTGGACTCCCAGAGGTCCCTTTATCTGTCACTGGAGATAAAGGCATGGGCTTCCTGGGTGGCTCAGTGGTAAGGAATCCATGTGCCAATGCAGGACACACAGGTTCAATCCCTGGGTCGGGATGATGCCCTGGAAGAGGACATGGGAACCCACTCCAGTCTTCTTGCCCGGGAAATTCCATGCACGGAGGAGCCTGGCAGGCTACTGTCCATGGGGTTGCAAAAGAGTTGGGTATGACTGAAGCAACAAAACAATAATGAGATAAATGCAGAGCCCAGTCTTACGGTGGGCATGAGGCTGAGTGAGCTGACAATGTCAAAGCACTGAGGACAGTGCCCAGCAGTCAGGGCTCAATAACACACCCGCTAGTCTTTCTGTGGTTAGTCTCATCAGGACAAAGTTTTATTCTGCCTGGAGGCGTTAGGAGAGGATTCCTGGGGGAAGTGACCAGGAAGAACACCCACGTGTTCCCAGGGTGGTTACAAGAAAGCCTAGAGACACATGGATCCCAAAGGGGAGCTTGTCATCTCAGGACGCCAGGGATGGGACAGTCACCACGATGGCACAACAATGGCACGATAGCCGTTGGTTCTGGAAAATCAAGGCCCAAAGGGAGCTATACTGCCCAGCTCAGGGCTTGACTGAAAGGCAGCAGCACAGCTCCAGTGGATGATAAAACAGAAGGGATGCTGGACTTGAAATAGAAACCTGAATTCGAGCTGAGACTGCTAGACATCCAGTTCTGAGTCCATTGCTCAACCTTGTCCTTGAGCTTGTCCTTGTAACTTAATCTCATGTAACTTAATCTCCAAAACACGAGGTTGACTGGATGATCCCTAAGATTTCCTCCATATTTAAGCCCGTTGAGTCCAAAGGTATCTGACATCTGGAGAAGACGTTCAGCAAATTAATTAGTGATCCCACTACCACACTCATAATCGAAAGGAGACTATCCTGAAGGGGAAAGTCAACATTCACAGTGAACCCAACACATTACTATTCAGGGGGAAACAGTTCTCTGGATTCCAGCTAAAACCCCCAAATATCACTCATCCCGGGTTTCAAAATTGACATGGCACAGCAACTGCCCCTCTCGAGAACACATTCCTGGAGTGGTCACTATCCCCCTTGTTTCTTGCTTCTTCTCTTGAGTTCCCCTGCTTCCTGACCGAGCACAATTTTACTAACATTTCCACAATAAGGGAGGATGAAAGATCCTGTTACACAGGACATTAGTTTACTTTATAGGGCGAGATGGAATGGTTCGGGTGGTCAAGGAGCACCCACTGGTTCAGCAGTGATGATACGCTGTATTCCTACGGCAAACGGGATCGTCCCTGTTGTGTTCACTCTGTTCCCACTGGAAACCCTACACAGTTGACCCACGCCACTGGAACACTGCACACGGATGAAACACGTCACCAGAACATGGAAATTCTGCCTCTAGACCTTGAAACCTGGCCAACGCATTCTTCAGCAGACTGTGCAGGAGAAGCAAATGGCTGACGGAGAGGCCAGCTGACCTGGGGAGGCTGGCGCCCATCAGGTTCCTGTGTCCACCTGGCCTTAGCTTCTGCGTGTATTACAGACGTCACCTCGGGTCCCTGAAGGGCTTCGTCCACGGGCCACAGAGCAGCAAGTCAGAAGCACCAACTGTGACAGAGGGACTGGACACCCCTCCTGCGTTCGGAGCTGCATGGCCTCTGCACAGAACTCGACCTTCTGGTTAACTTGCTGCTTACTGCCTGGACACTGGTCAGGGCGGGTGCGGCTGCAAGGGGCGCACACCACTGCTGACACGGCGCAGTTGGCCGAGGAGAACGGCGCCCACCGGGAGGAGCCGTCGCCGTGGCCTCTCCGGGTGCGCGGCTCCAGTCACCAGGCGCATCCCTCTGGGCACCTGGCGGCTCGGGAGGGGAATAAGGAGGGGTTCTACACCCACCCACGGGGGTCCTGGGTCCTGCGCTGTCACCTGGCAGTGGGGATGCGGAGGGGAACCCCCAGGGCCGCGAGGAGTCCCGGGGGGCTACACCCAGGAGAAGCTGCTGACGAACGGCCCCTGTCCACACCCTGCTGAGCCGAGCTGGTGCCAGGCTGGTGCCAGGTGTGTGAGTCGACCTTTCTGCTTGGCAGATACAAGAGTCCCTGTGGGTGTTTCCGAGCAGCCATCAGGCTCCTGGAACAGCCCATGTTGCCTGAGTTCAGGTCAGGAGACAGCACTGACTGGGTCTCCACTGGAGTGAAGTTGTTACGCAACAGTGACAAGAAGGATGTTCGCCAACACCCACAGGAGGGTGAATACAACGCCGCTGGGATTATCTTTTTGAAAAGCAAACCGACTGGTGGGAAATCACACATGAGTTTGGCCGACCATGAGGTGGAAACCGGGACAACAAATGCCGCCGACCTCTGACTGTCCACAGTCAGCATTTCTGTAGCGTATATGGGAAAAGTTAAAGCTCACAACCCTGCAATCACACCGATACACGGCACAGGACTATTTTTGATAAAATAGACTGTCTGGTATTTTATTCCCTTCTAGATGAGAGACAACGCGAGAGGGTTGGTGGGTGGGGTATAAAATTTACTTTTAATAAAGCTAAAGTTACATAACATATGGTTTTGCACACTGTTTGAGAATCTATATCAGAAGTGCTTTTCCACATCATTAAGCATGCTCTGAGATGTGCCTTTTAGGAGATACACCGTAGCTTATTTCATTATGTCCCTGCTGTTTGACATATATTCTGGTTTTTATCACAATGAAAATGCTCTCGTGTGCGTCTTAGGACTTGGCGGGGTCTCTGCCATTTCCCAAGGAGAAATTCCCATGAGTAGAAACCATGCCTCCTGCTCCTTGATCAATTAAAAAAAAATGGGTGGAGGAGACGAACAGGTGGGCCAGAGAACCGCATGAAGTACTGACCATACAGAAGTGTTCATACCAAGAACAAAAGGAAATCTGGTAACAATGCGAATATCTCGTTTATCAGATTTTCAGACTGAACAGCAACACCCAAAGTTGCTCGGGAGGCCCTGTGCTCTCCTGGTGGGGGCAGAGGCTGGCTGCACCCACAGTCAGAAAACCACGTCGAGAGGGACTTTTCTTGGGTAGATTATGTGAGAAAGATGCTGGACAGAACATATAGCCTTCTCAAACCGTGTCTACAGAACCTGACGCCAGTGGGAAGCTGCAGCCTCTGATCTAAAGGGGAACAACAGATGCATATGTGTGCAGACGCATGCTGTCTCCTAGGTCAGCACGCCAAGGTGCTGAGAATCGCTCTCCGATTGCTCAAGCTCATTTCGGGAACTGAGCAATTCTTTCCTTACTCTGCTCTCCGAGCCCCTGCTTTGGCCATTCTACTGCTCGGCTGGGCAAGGAAGTGGCCGTCTGTGCCTCTAGTTGGTGTCTGAGTCTGGAAATGCACTGATGCTGGGGGTGGCGGCGGCAATGCTGTTGAATCACTGAGGGTTTTCCAGACTCTTAGTGGCTCCTGTCCAATTCGGGAGCATCACCATCAACGCCACAGACGCGCGTGTGAGCACCTCCAAAGAGCCGGGCAGGGCGCTGGGCGCTGGCTCTGCGGTGCTGGAGCCACAACTATGCTGTGTGAGCAGCTCACGTTCCCCGTCCACCCACTGCCCCAGATTCAGCACACGTGGCTCTCAGGTTGGTTCCTGCCCAGGCGGCGGTGGGACCTGGCAAAATTCACACAATTGTTCTGCCTTTGGACTTTTGCACCCGTGAAATACAGATAATCATACCTGCCGCGTCTGCCTCGTGGTGCTATCAGGAGGATACAAAGGGAGACAGTTGTGCTGCAGAAATGCTGCAGAAAAACTTGAGGGTTTTAAAGCACATTTAAAGGAAATGCACTATTAGCATAATAACTATCATCAGCCCATCCAGTCCTTGCTGCTAGGATACCGATCAAATAACGGAGTCCTTTCAGCTTCCCACGTCGGCACTGCCCATCCCAGCCTTTCCTCCAGAAGTCAGCGCAACACAGCGCGTCACATTTCGCCGCAGCAAAATAACACGGGATTTAACGCCAAAGAGCAGAGTTCAGTGCCGAGAAAGAGAAAGTCTTGCACACTATCTAAAACCATCCTTCTTACTACAAAGTACTCACATTGCTCGTCCTTTCAAATGTCAGCCACAATCTAGGAGAAGCATCTGAAACATCACCATACAGACCCTCCCCTCAGTGCAAACAGTGGAGGAAAAGCGTGCTTTTCAGAGTGGGGCCCTCAGGAACTCTCCCACTGCTGAACTCGCACTCTAATCTGCAGAGCTCAGAGGTGCTGTTTTTCCAAAGCTGAGGGAAAAGCCTCAAAATGAAATAACGCTCCGGTGCAGCTGATGGTTGTGCTCAGTCCCCTGGGACGTGGGAGCTGAGCGAATTCACAGTGACCACGGGGACAAGGCTCGGGGCGGGGGCGGGGGAACCTGCGTAGCCCCTGTCCTCCCCGTGGGCCTCTGAGTCGTGGGCCTGCCCGTGGACAGCCTGGTCAGCCTCCCGAAACACCAGGCTGGGGAGTGCTGGGAGGAAGTGTGTGAAGGCACTTCCTGCACCAGGGTCAGGGCACCTGGGCGCAGGGTCGCGCAGGGCTTCCGAGCCAGGACGTGGAGGGCAGGCAGCAGCTCGTCAACCCCGAAGGTGCCAAGCCCGCTGTGGGATCCGCCTCTGCAGGCCTCCTACCCTCTGCTGCCTGTGGCCCTCAGCTCAGCCCCTGCCGGAGAGCTGGTGCTATCCATGGCCGCGCCTGGACAGGGCCACCCCTGGACAGGGCCACCCCGTCCCTGGGGCACCCCCGTTCCTGGCTCATGGGGGCGGGAACTCTCGGTACTCCCGGGAAAGGCCCCTGGAATCACTCGCTGTCTGGGGTCAGAGTCTACCACTGAGCAAGTCGCCTTTCTTTAGAGGATTTGGGTGGGAGGGACCTTCACAGCCACATGGGGGCCTCTCTCAGGGGCTTCGGGGCCGCTGGCAGCTCCTGGAGGGGCCCTACCCTCCCTGGGGGCACCACCTCCTGGGCCGAGCTGCGCGCCCCTCAGCGGCGCTGTGGTCACCGCCAGGAGTGTGGCTGCCCCACGGCCACGGCTCATCCTTCCAACAAAAGGAGGGTTTCCCGGGTCACCAGGCTTGGGAGAGTATTTGCCTCTTTGTATTGAGAGGGTAACAGGCAGGGAGGCCAGGGGTCTCCAAAGGAGGAAATAGCCTGCAAGTGTCAGACATTTTTATCTCTCTTAAGCGGCAGGAGGAAACAAACTAGCAATATTTTTTCCTTCTCTATACAAATTTAAAAGGAGGTTTCTCTTAAAACACTGTGTTGCCATAATGACACTTGGTTTCACCTGAAGTTAACTATTCTCAAACCTAGAGATAACCAATGCCTTTTTCTTATGGAGATGTTTGTCTTAAGCTATGTTAATGTGCTATGCATTTACCCCAGACTCTGTCTTCAAGTCGGTTCCGCCTCTTGGCTCAGAACCTACTTGACAAACCAGTATGTTATACTCAGATATTGTTCCCCTAATCTATGTAAATGAAACTATTTGTATGGTGGTCTGCCCTTCTTCAAGATTCAAGTTAATCATTTTATGGCCCAGGCTAAACCATTTGGTGCCAAGATTATCCCAAAATGCATCTTATGGGTGAGGGGCCTGGTGCCATTCTGAATTTTAAGACATTCCTTTCTTTCATTAACAGACTGCTAGTGACTATATAACATCCAGCTGAAGACTAGCAGGGGGGCAGTCTTTCTGCCCCCTTCTGATGCCTATGTCAGAAGCTTTCTCTATCTCCTTTATACTTTAATAAAACTTTATCACACAAAAGCTCTGAGCGATCAAGCCTCGTCTCTGGCCCCAGATTGAATTCTTCTCCTCTGGGGGCCAAGAATCTCAGTGTCTTTGTGTGATTCAACAACAACCTTTCAGTATAGAGGAAGAGCAGTATTTGTCAGTCCTTTGTGGTGGGGACATATATAAAGATGCGCACTTAACTTTTTCAAATCTAGTATGCACAAATTATTCACATTTCAATCTCACCAAAATTCAAACGTATTAAAACTGATGGTGTGTCAACGCTAAAATTGTAGCATATTTTGCTTTTTTGGAGGTAAGTGAAAAAGCGTTGATCTTACAGTAGATATTCATTTATATTTGATGAATTTGGGGGAGCAGCATTTGATATGTCATTCTACGCACTGTTCAAAGTGCTTTATATATATTAACTTTTTTGAGGGAATTATTTTGGTGGTAACCCCTCTCCTTCCTGGGTAGGGAAGATCCCCTGGAGAAGGGATAGGCCACCCACTCCAGTATTCTTGGGCTTCCCTTGTGGCTCAGCTGGTAAAGAATCTGCCTGCAATGCGGGAGACCTGGGTTCGATCCCAGGGTTGGATAGATCCCTGGAGAAGGGAAAGGTACCCACTCCAGTATTCTGGCCTGGAGAATTCCATGGACTGTATAGTCCAGGGGGTCGCAAAGAGTCGGACATGAATGAGTGACTTTCACTTCACACCTCTCCTTCCAGCATTTTTTAAAATTTATTTTTAATTGGAGGGAATACTTGCTTTTGTCTTACTCCAGGATGCTCTGGCTGAGCACTTGGCAGAGATCTCCATGCTCCGCTGGCCCAGGTTGAAGCCGTCCCTCCCCCATGATCTGCGGCTCTGGCCTGCCCGTGAGCACCACCTTCTGCCCTGGACACCAGCTCGGACATGCGGTGCGCGCCTGTGTGCCCTGAGAGCCTTCCCTCCCACCCCTCCCTGGCCTTGGCGACGCCCGGTGTGGGTTCGGTCCAGGTCATCCCTCAGCGTCTCCCTGACAGAGTTACGAAGTTAATGGTTTCCTGCCACTGGGTTCTGGCGCTGGAAGGCCCAGGGATTACTGATCTACCTGGTCCCATAGAATATGTCTTTTCACAGTGAGAGAGAGTGAAACAAACACCCAGAGGGAAGTGGAGCTAAAGAGAAGTGAAGGCAAAGGGAATGCAGAAAGGGAAGGTACGGGGAAGCATGCACGCTCCGAGGATTTACTCTGGCACCTGGTATAGCTGTGCCTGGTGCCCAGCCTGTGCCTGCCCGTCCTGCGCAAGTAAGAGTCTCTTCTTTGTTTATTCCATTTTAAGTGTGAATTCTGTCCCTTGTAACTGAAAAACCCCAGTGAATGTACACTCTTCTGTCACCAGTTACCGTGTTTCTGTGGTCTGCCTTCTCCCTCTGAGCTCTCTCCTGTGCCAGGTGTTACGAATAATGATGAGGTCTTTGCCCCCAAATAGCTCCAGGTTCAGGCACATCCTCATCTACGCTTAAAAAGAGATGCACAAAATTACAGCAGATAATGAACACTAGTTCCTACGCTGCACCCAGGGATCAGAGCTTTGGTTTCTGGAGGAGATCTCATCCTTACATTTTCCAAGTGATAGCTCCAAGAGAGTAATTTTTTCTGGCTCACTGAAGGAGACGGCTGATGCAATCCAGAGATCCACAGACCTCTCAGAGGCTGGCAGGCATAGAGATGAGGATGAATCAACAGAAGCAAAGATGAGAGGGCGGGTGGTCCGGGGTGGATAGAGCAGTGATGTGGTCATCAGAGGTCACTCCGGACACTCCCCACACAGCCTGCCTCAGGCTGGAGTCCAGACTGGGTCACACCCACCCGGGTAAGTGATGAAGTGCATGCTGCTCTCAAATTCCCAAAATGCCCGCCGAAAAAAACAGCAACTGCCACAACCAAGGCATGTGGGAAACTCAAGGGGAACCAGACTGGGTGGCACCGGACTGTGCCCAGGGATAGGCCGGGACTCCAAGCCGACCAGGGCACCAGACTCAGCCTCTGGTTAGCAGCACTGGGGCCCCTCTGCTGGTGGGAAGCAGGAGGAAAGAGGTTGGAAGCCCACCCCATGGACAAACCTGCAGAGTCAGATAGGAAGAAGACGCTTGGAAGTGGGCCTGACTCAGTGGCTCGCAATGCAAGTGAATTCACCCAGCCCGGAGATCGCTTAGAGGATGAGACGACTGTGCTGAGAAGGAAGAGCCAGCACCGCCGGGTCACGTGGGGAGGGGGAGGCCAACGCACACGGGTGGGGAGGTTTCCGAGGACAGGTGATGCTGGATGGCGGGGGCGAGGGTAAAGGGTCAAGGAGGCATCTGAGCACCTGGGTAGGGGCGGGACCTGCTCCTACCCTCCAGTGGGGGGTGGCCCCTGAACACCTGTTCACCTGGAGAACCTGAGCGGGCCAAGGGGACGTGAAGATGTGGTCGGGCGCCCGCCTGCCCCAAGGAAGCGGCCTCACTCGTCCTGCTCGAGGGCAGCGTGTCTACAAGTCAATGCAGAATCATCCCCTTGAGGTTTCACTTCGAGAACTGAACTGTGCTTTGGAACTGGCCTTTGAACAAGCCTGCATCAGCCCAAGCCATCCACACACAACCACCAGGATCCCCCAAAGCATCATGCTTTCTTTTGCTGTCGGCCTCAAGAATGCTTGGCTCAGTCTGGGTCTCAGACTCTGACACCCCTTCTGGTCACTCTGCAGCACGTGGTGCTTTCCTTCAGAAAGATGATGCTGGCCCATCACTCTCTGAGCGGTGTGTGGAGCGTTTATCAAAACTCCCGTTACTAAATTCATCTTATGCTGTCTCCCCACACAATTAAAATCTCCAAGAAGATGGAGACTCTGCTTGTGCTCGCTTTGATGCCCACATCAATGCCTGCAGAGACCTGATGCTAAGTATGTGCTGATTAATGATTCAAAAAATACCCACTGCTACTAGCTGAGGGCTCCCTGTGTGCTTGGTACTGACAGACATTCACCCACATTTGGTTTATTTCATACTTGCCAACAAAGGTCTGTACAGTCAAAGTTTTGGTTTTTCCAGTAGTCATGTATGGATGGATGTTGGACCACAAAGAAGGCTGAGTGCTGAAGAATTGATGCTTTTAAACTGTGGTGCTGGACAAGACTCTTGAGAGTCCCATGGACTGCAAGGAGATCAAACCAGTCAATCCTAAAGGAAATCAACCTTAAATATTCATTGGAAAGATTGATGCTGAAGCTGAAGCTCCAATACTTTGACCACCTGATGCAAAGAACTGACTGAGAACTGGAAAAGACCTTGATGCTGGGAAAGATTGAAGGCAAAAGGAGAAGAGGGCAGCAGAGGATGAGATGCTTGGATGGCATCACCGACTCAATGAACACGAACCCTTGGGGAAGCTCTGGGAGATACTGAAGGACAGGGAAGGCTGGTGTGCTGCAGTCCATGGGGTCACAGAGTCGGACATGACTGAAAGACTGAACAACACAGAGCCCGCTCATGTCCTCATGTGGCCTCTTATTGTCCACTTGGCAAGGAAGATGTTATTTCAGTTTTTTAGAAATGAGATGCAGGCTCGGAGAGGCTACGCTTTGACCCGAGGTCACAGTGCTCATGATAGACTTAGAAACGGACTGCTTGACCGCATGCCTGTGA
Organism: Bubalus bubalis; assembly: GCF_019923935.1. Classification (NCBI taxonomy): domain Eukaryota; kingdom Metazoa; phylum Chordata; class Mammalia; order Artiodactyla; family Bovidae; genus Bubalus; species Bubalus bubalis. The sequence continues at coordinate 116,226,652 of NC_059164.1, read as the reverse complement.
CTCTGGGGGCGGCGGTGCCAGCAGCCTGCAGAACCAGCTGGAACCGCGAATTCTCAGGCGCCTCCCCTGGCCAGCTGGGTGGTAGCGGGCTCTCGGGATGGTGACTGATATCAGTGGAAAATCCTAAACGATTTCCAGCAGCTGTGCTGGTGAGGATGACTGAACCCCTTCATGGGAGGGGTCTGAACGAAAACACAAAGCCTGAGAACTGAAAACTCTCTGTAAGCACTGGGAGAGATGACAGGGGTACTGACTGGTGGAAAGCAGGCACTCGCTCCATCTTCTCATGCTGCAGTTAAGTTCAAGCCTCATCGGCTGCCCAACGCAGGCTTCTGACTCTGAAGAAGTGAAAGGATTCTGCAGCACTTTCCTAAGGGGATGGAAAAGGCCACTTGTTTTTCTTGGTAAGTTTCCAGGCCTATTTCTGTACAGGCCAAACATGAGGCCGGCAATGCTGCCCCTGAAACGTCATTCAGACCTTGCTGGTGGGATCACCTGGGTGGGAGCAGGTGTGTGAGGTGTGCAGGGTCCGCTCTGAGGGGACGCCGAGGCCTCTACCACCACCCCAGACATGCCAGCTCACCCTGCTTGGACATGAACTCTCTGATTCCCGGGGTGACAGGTCTTAGAACTTTATTCTTCTCCAAGGCAATGAGATAAACAGCCAGCCTTCTCTTCAGCCGCTAGGGGCTCATTATCTGGTCTGTAGATTACTGGAGGTCTTTGCAGCTCTTCTTTTCTCTGGCTGTTCACCTCCTAGCCTGTTACTGCTCATCAGATCGCGGGGTCTGGCTCAGAGGCCCACCATCCTCGGCACTGATTCTCAGAGGCATTCTGCTGGGACCAGCTCAGGCTATACTGTTAAGTGCTGACTTCTGGGACCTGTGGAGCTCTCATCAGTGACCTTTTCTATTATTTACACACCAAGGCAATAAAAGATAAATGGACCCAGAATCAAACCAGAAAATTCACAAGAAAGATGCCATGGGTATTAATTTACAGAAAATAATCAATCAACTACTAAATACATACTAACTTATCAACTATGGTATATAAATACATACATGCTGATTTAAGTAGGTATGCAATTGAATTGTATTAGCAAAGATTTTTGAAAATTCATAGATTCAACAGTGTTTTTAATGATAAAGCCTGCTGCTTTATGCAGTAAATATATGATTGATTAAGCACACAGTAAACAATTTGTAAATATGTATCAAGAGCCTTAAAAAAGCATGTAATACTTCAGTTAGAAAAATCAATAGGCAAAAAACCCCCACAAAACGCTCATTGTTTTGAGTCAGTAATTCCTCATTAGGAACATTAGGCCTAAAGATATTCCACTGTATCAACTGTAACATTATGTTACATTATGACTACATTATAACTAAGCTCTGCTGTGCTTAGTGCTCAGTCGCGTCCGACTCTCTGCGACCCCATGGACTGTAGCCTGCCAGGCTCCTCTGTCCATGGGATTCTCCAGGCAGGAATACTGGAGTGGGTAGCCTATCCCTTCTCCATCAGATCTTCCCGACCCAGGGGTTGACCCAGGGTCTCCTGCATTGCAGGTGGATTCTTTATGAGCTGAGCTCCCAGGGAAACCCTTTGTGTAATACTATATATATTGTAAATAGTCTAGATGTCCACAGGGAAATGATTTAATTTTTGTAAATGCATTCTATGAACTGTTATGTAACTATTGAAAATTATGTTTAGGACAAGTATTTAATTGTATAAAATGCTTACTGAATCATACTAGGCACAAGTTGAGATTTATGCAACTAATTATTATAGCTATAAAATAATAATTATTATTATAACTATATTATTATTAGAACTATAAGGTTTCTACTCTGGGAAACAAGATTAAGAAAACACTAAAATATTAATAGTAACTGTCTATGGATACTAGATCTGCTGGTCCTTCTATAAGACTTTTTCCCCCTGCTTTCCACATTTTTTTACTTTCTATATTTTGTATTATTTTAACAACAGGGAAATAATAAAAATTAATCAACTACCTAACATGGTCTGGGCACCAGTCCTGGGAAGTGGGGACGAAACACTGGACATGAAGCATCCCAACCGCCACAGGGTGTTACATGGTTGCTGTTCAGTCGCTCAGGCATGTCCGACTGTGCGACCCCACGGACCGCAGCACGCCAGGCTTCCCTGTCCATCACCGACTCCGGGAGCTTGCTCAAACTCATGTCCATCAAGCTGGTGATGCTATCTAACGGTCTCATTCTCTGCATCATACATGATAGGAAAGGGTCTGGAAACAAGCGTTCAGCACACGAAGTGGGTACCGGCAGATTTGGGGAGTAGCGGGGAGCCAGTGGGGCGTGGAATCCTAGCCTGGGGTCCAAGGATACCAGAGAGGACCCCTGCTCACCTCAACCCTCCCTGTGTCTTTCACGGCTGCCTGTCTGAAAAGAGCCCCTGTGTCCACGGACAACTTGCACACTAGAGACGCAGTGAGCCCTCCAGCCCTGGGCGTGGGCTCTGCCTTCCAGGCCCAGAGTGAACCTGGTGCCTGGGTCACTGCTGCCCGAGAGACTCGGTGTCTTCCCACCCCCATGGCAGGCTGGCTCATCCTGACTGTGGGCTCCGTCCCACAACGACCCAGGCTGAGGCTGGAGGGGCCAGACGGGGTGGCCCTGAGTCTGTGCTGGGCAGTCCAGCCTGCCCTTCGTGGTGGGCGCAGCCCCGGTGCAGACTCTGACCACTGGAGGCCACAGGCATCTCTGCAGGCGCCTGGCTTGGGGGAGGCCAGGCCAGGGCCGTGGAGGGCGGCAAGCTCCTGGGGGCACATGGAGGTGTTTGGAGCAGGGGGTGCGGGGGTAGTTACAGCTCTCGAGGGGGGCAGCCTGGACGCAGAGCTGCCTTGCCGCCCGCCGGGCACTCAGCCTCGGGTGACCCACCAGACGTCCCCAGACTAACTTTCTTGCCCGTCAGATGACCTTGGGTGCCTGGGGGGGTCCTCGGCTCACGGTGGACAGCCGTGTTCACATCCCCTCTGGTTCCTGAATACTGGGCTCAAAGCCCTTGGTGGGGCTGCTCATTCCAGCACCATGTGAGACCTGGCAACCAGAGCAGGACTCGGGGACCTTCTGGAAGCCAGCACCATGTTCCCTGCCCTCCCTCCATCAGGGCAGGGCTCTGCCGTCCTGATGGGGCCTGCAGTTCAGCCTCGGCCCGTCCCCCCGCCCTCTGCCCCCCTCAGCCTCCCCACAGCTCTTCCAGGAAACAAATACCACTGCAGAGGCACAGAGACTTGCAGTTACATCCTCCCGTAAGCCATGGGCAGACGTGGCTTCCATCCCCAGCTGGAGGAAGATGAGATGCAGGGAGGTGAAGCAGTCGGCCCGACGTGGCAGGCGGGGTGGCCGAGCTGAGGTCCAGCCCAGCCTGTGGCTCCAGGACCCGCCTCTCTGCCCTCTCTGCTCCGGGCCACCCGCTCCGACACTCACGGGGCAATCCTCCGTAATCGGTGTTAAAGACGTGTGTGCAGGCGCTCATCCACCAAGGCCACACGTCCCAGGCCAGTGGCATAGAGCCAGGCCAATGACCTTGTGCCCGGAGATGCCCCATCCACTCAGTGCCCCACTGATAATACCCTGTGTCAGGCCGCTCCCGCCTCCTCCTCACGAAGGCCTGTCTCAGTGGCTCCGGCAGCCATAATAGAACAGCACAGTCGGGGCCACTTAACCGGCAAGCGTAGAGCTCACAGTTCTAGACGCCGGAAGTAGAAGATCAGGCTGCTGTCGGGGTCGGGTTCTACTGAAAACCTTCCTCTTGGTTCACAGATGATGGCCTGGGCTGTGTCCTCACACGGCCCAGAGAGACCATCTCTCACATCTCTTCTTATAAAGGCACTAATCCCGTTTGTGGGGGCTCCACCCTCATGACCTAGTCACCCCAATGCCTGCTCCCCCTCCTGACACCATCCCACTGGAGATAAGGGTTTGCATGCATGAATTTGGGGGACACAAGCCTTCAGTCCCATAGCAGTGCTTTCCAGCTCTGCTCTGCAAAGCCTGAGTCTGTTCTGCCTCTTTCAGGAAGCCTTCCATGACTACCTCCATCTCCCTCCCTCTAATACATGAGCACCAGTCACCGTTATGTGATAAAGGGCATCATTCAATCTCTGAACTGCAGCGATCACCCAGCACAGTTCCCTGTCTTAAAAAAACAGGGGAGTTGAGACTCTTTAGCTTCTCAAAGTCTGTAATAACTTTCCTAGATTATGTTGTGTGTGTGTCTCTTGTCCAAATATTCATCTCCTTCAGGCCATGCTTTTCCCTTTATCTCATACAAACACTGACACAGCTCTGGGCAAACACAGGGCTTACGCTCTGAGTCTGAGCCATCAGAGTTCTCTGCTCCTGGCCTGGGGTCCCAGCAGCCCCCTCAGCTCCTGGAGAACTAGCAGCAGGCTCTGCACTAGGGTTGAGCCTCACACAGCCTCGACTAATCCCCTCACGGGACACCAGCATCTCAGGACCACGGCGCCACGGTGGGGTGGGGGGGGCAACGTTGGTGTCTGTCCCCTCATCTCTGTCACTCACCAGCCATAGCTTCAGGGAGCATTTTAATGACAAACAGAAGCTGTCTTTTGAAATATTGTCTCAGGAGGCAAATCTCACTTTTCCAGGCATACTAGGAACAGGTGGGGAATAGCGAATTAGTACTAACTGGCCTGATCGGTGAGGTGAGGTCACTGGACAGGATCTTGTGCAGGCAGGGGCTTGGGGAAAGGGAGGAGGAGATGAGCTGGGGGCTGAGGAGGAGAGGGTGGGCTACGGACGCCCCCTGGGGGTTGCGAGCAGGTGGGCGGCCGCCTGTGCATCTGGGACTGTCCCGTGTTAACACTGAACACTCAGAAAAACTGGGGTGGCTTGTCGCCCCAGTTGAGGTGACTTGTAGATGGTGGGGAGGGCTCAGCTGGTCTTCATTATCTGTATCATGGGTTGAAAATTCCCTGGACGATCAATGAGAAAAATTACGAAAATAAAACCCCACCTCCTACGTCTTCCTATACGGTTATACACGTCCATACATGAGCTTTCATGCGTGTCTGTGTCCACCTATTGCAATGACACTAGGGAGGGTGTTTTAGGGCGTCTCTAAGAGACGGGTTCGATCCCTGGGTTGGGAAGATCCCCTGGAGGAGGGCGTGGCAGCCCACTCCAGTATCCTTGCCTGGAGAATCCCATGGACAGAGGAGACTGGCGGGCTTCGTCCAGTCCACAGGGTCACAAGGAGTCAGACACGACTGAAGCGACTTCACACACACGCTCTGTTCCTGCTCAGACTCAGCCAGAACCTCCCAGGGCCTCCTAGACCCATCAGGGGCCGCAGGACCATGACATGTTGCCCGACGGGCGCTAAGCCTGCACCTAAGAGTGGGGAAGGGCGGCAGAGAGGCTCCGGCTCTCCCATGTCCCAGGCAGGTTTGGCACCCTAAGACACACTTGTCTTAAAGACAGACGTGGCCACGGCTTTGGGAGCCCAGCCTAAGGCACTCGGAGCTCTGCCTGGTTCAGACAGGGCTGCACCAGCCAAGGCCTCCTACCCGTCTGGGGAAGCTGGCTCTGCTGAATCAGGACATGACTGAGCCCTGCAGGGAGTGTGTGGTGGGACAGTTTAATATGCAGCCAGTCTTCTGTGCTGAGCTTGGTAATTAGCACTTCTGGAAAATCAGTGCACTCTACAATGTTAGCAAAATGAAACTGCTAATTAATAAAGCAAAATTTCAAGCTCCTTAGAATTTCAGGAGACATTTAAGCTGCAAACTCTCACTTGGAATTATGGAGATGTGACTTGGAGAAGACTCAAGGGAACCGTCGTCAGGAGGGTCCTCCCTGAGGGTGCTCCACCCTTGCTTGGCCTTGATGGGAACTGGAGCGCCATCGTAAGCACGAGGGGACCGCGGTGCAGACAGCCCCTGACTCACGACGCTGTGCCTGCAGTAGCCGCTGGCCTTGGAGTTGAAACCTGCTCTTTTCTGGGCAGGGCTGTGTGGCCTGATCCTCTCTCGTGATGCTGGGCAGGGCTGCTCCTGGTCAGCCTCGTGACCATGGGGGATACCATGATACACAGATGACCATTCGGGACCCAGACGGCCATTCTGCTCTTCACCTCCAGTACAGTGTCCAGTAAATTACACGAGACATTCAACTCTTGATTATAAAACAGGCTTGGTGCTACAAGACTTTGCCCAAACCACCAAAGGCAGTTCCAAACGAGGAAGGGAAGCAGCGGTCATCCCCTAACCTGGACCACAACGGCAGCCGTCATCCAGTGCCTGCTGCACGCCCCGTGTGGTTACCACTATGTGATTTGAGCATCTAGATTACCCCAGGTTCTCCCAGTAAACATGCAAATTAGGCATCCTAATCACCCTCATTTTATGGATGAGGAAACTGACTCAGAAGGTTCAAGGTCGAAAAAGCTAACAGGGTCGCCTGGCTCCAGAGTCTACATTTTTCCATTTTGTAATTTTCTCATCATTTGGGCAAAAATTATATCTTTGGCTCAGGTTCAAGATACTATTAGGTTCCTCCTTCCACAACAGTGGCCAAGAAAGGGGACTAACACTGACCATATCCAAGAAGGCTGCTCACGAGCTGCTCCAATAGCCTTCACAGCGCACCTGGAGGTCTTTCCACGCTGTTTACAGGTAAGGAAACTGCGGCTCTGAGGGGGCATTAAAGTCATGGCGGGGCTGGGTTTCAATCCAGCTCAGTTTTTGCTGTTATTGGGTTGCTAGGTCACGTCTGACTCTTTTTGCGACCCCATGGACTGCAGCGTGCCAGGCCTCCCTGTCCCTCACTGTCTCCTGGAGTTTGCCCAAGCTCATGTCAATCCAGTTCAGGCTGCTTCTAAACTCTATTCTTCCCACCGGGGGAGTGCTTCCCAAAGTTTGGTTCACCACCAACCACCCCCATGATGCTTTTGGATTTTGATTAGAGTAGTACTTAGTGCGATTATTTGGGGCTTCCCAGGTGGCTCAGTGGTAAAGAATCCGCCTGCCAACCAGGAGGTGTGGGTTTGATCCCTGGGTCAGAAAGATCCCCTGGAGGAGGAAATGGCAATCCACTCCAGTATTTTTGCCTGGAGAATTCCTTGGACAGAGAAGCCTGGTGGGCTACAGTCGATGGGGTCACAAAGTGTCAGACATGACTGAGCAACTCAGCACAGTACTGTTATTTACTAGTTATTTTTCAATAATTTCCCTTTCAATGTAAGCAAGTTTCATTTAAAAGGGATATTTTGCCTCACTACTGTGAAGGGAACACGGTATTCTCAGGAGTGAAGAGGTGGTAGGCATAAACAAACACCAACAAAACCAAACATTATTTCTAATTCTGTCCAGGTCTACCTAAAGACCTGTTTGTTTAAGATCTACTTAGAGGTCTCTTTGTTAAAGAGCAGTGTTAGCAGGCATCAGGCCCTGCCAAAGACTTTCTCCTGATCTATATGCCAAAGTCTGCAAGAGAACTGAACATGGGAGAATTTCCTTACTAGGTACTGCCCCTTTCTTAGCTCTCCACGCCGCACCTCGAGTCTGGCCCCAGACCATCCACCACACACTTGCAACTTTGCTCCATAACATTAAGGAACTCCATCTGGGAGTGTGGAGGAAAACAACCTCCGGAAAACGTCTGGGTTGTATCAAAACACTTTGAAGCTGCTTCTCACGGGTTGTTCCCGCCTAAGATGGTGTAGGAAGCAGAACTCTGAAAGATGCTCCCGGCTTTATCAGCCTTGTGTAAATAAATACCGGCCTCTTTGGTATGAACAGGACGGTGGACCATCAGGGAACACACAGCAGCTGGTGGTCCTTAAGGCTGTGGGATTCCTGGCAAACAGAAGGCGCTCAAACACTGTTGAATGAACAGGCCTTACAACCATTATCATGAGAGAAAAGAGATGAGAGCAAATGAAACCAGGGTTGTTTCTTTCCTGTCCTCGACATTTTCACTTACTGCAGATCACGTTAGCATGAGAATACAGGCAGCTGTAAGGGGAGTCACCAGTGGCCTGTCTGTAAGGGACATGCTGGAGCTGGTGGGGAGGAGCTATCCCCTTCTGGTGTCTTGGGATGGGAGATGGGCCCGGCAGAAGTAACTGGTCCCGGTGGGCTGGACCATTTCTTCTCTCCCCTTAGGCTGAGATGGCTGCATGTGGAAAGAGCATGGTGGGTTGACGGACGCAGCTCACTTTTCTTTGCCGTTCATGATGGAGAAGCTACTGAAAGTCAGTGTGAAAGCTGTGGTGTCTACATGCCAGGTCTTGGAGGAGGCCCCACCCCACCCAGGGTACAGGATTCATCTACAACCCTGCCCACTGTTCAGGGAGGTGCCATTCCTGTGTTGACCTGTACTGTTTCCAGCAGAACGCAATCTAGGGATGGTGGTTCCTTCTGGATGGAGTGGCAATAACCTAGGAATCTGAGCTCACAGATGCTTTTAAAGGACTTCTAAGCTTCACATGTTCATTTTGGGCTTCTCAATGTGGTGCAGTGGTAAAGAATCCACTTGCCAATGTAGGAGGTGCAAGAGATGTGGGTTTGATCCCTGGGTGGGGAAGAGTCCCTGGAGTAGGAAGTGGAAACCCACTCCAGTATTCCTGTCTGGAAAATTCCATGGACAGCAGAGCCTGGTGGGTTACAGTCCACGGGGTCGCAAAGAACTGGACATGACCAAGCACACAAACACACGCCATGCTCGTTTTGATGAGAATCTCAACAAAATTAACCTGACATATTCTAGACCTCCAAGATGACTGATAACCAAGCCCTATCATGTAATTTTCGTTCCTGACTTAATGTTCACAAGCACAAAAGTGCCCGTGACACTACCAGAGTTGTTGTGAGCCAATGAGAAAAGAATAAAATGAATTTGACGTGTAAATAACACATCTCTGATGAGCAAAGCAAAAATAACATCCTGCTCTATTGTTCCAAAGGAGTTTTCTCAGCAGGTCAAATAAAGAAAGTCAAAGTGTTAGTTGCAGTCGTGTCTGACTCTCTGCAACCCGAAGCCCATCAGGCTCCTCTGTCCATGGGATTCTCCAGGCAAGAATACTAGAATGGGTAGCCTATCTCTTCTCCAGGGGATCTTCCCAACTCAGGGACTGAACCTGCGTCTCCCCCATTGCAGGTAGATTCTTTACCATTTGAGGCACCAGGGAAGTGCCAAATAAAGAAAAGTCGTGGGAAACTGAGTCACAACATGACGAGCACAGGCATGACAGAGGAAAGGCAGGAGCAGCCAGCATTATGGTCACCAGGCACTGCTGCTTTTAGATTTGTTGATTTTGTAGATTTGTTGAGGCTCATTGGTAAATTATATTTGGCTTTATAAGTTATGTAAGTATATACTGAGCTTGGTGTTTGTACCCAAGTAGCATTTTAATAAAGTGATTTAAGTGTAATTCAATAACATATCTACCACATTAGCAGACAATGTTACTCATGAACATAGATGCAAAAACCGTACACAAACTACTAGTTTAAAAAACCACAAAATATGTAGCATATAAGAAAAAAATCTAGATTTCTCTAATTGGATTTATCCTAGTCACTACTAGTTCATTCTGATTAGACTCTTTAGTAAGCCTGGTTTTCTATTGATCGATATGATATCACACTGACAAATTAAGGCAGAAATGCCACACGGATCATCTCAGTAAATGACAAAAGCACATTCCAAAATTTCAAAACACAATTTAAGATAATGAATCATAGAACACAAACAACAGGAGCAACAACAAAAAAAAAGCCAATAAAACCACAGAGCAAACCGGAAATGGAAATGACCTTAACCTGGTCGAGGGCATCTACCTAATAAGCCCGCAGCAACTTCACACTGAAAGGTGAAAACTTGAAAGCGTCTCCTTTATGATCAGATACAAGGCAAGGATTGAACCCCACAGTCACCCCCCTGTCCCACGTGGAAGTGGTGGCCTTAGACAGCACAGCAAGACGGAAAAAGGAAGAAATAAATTCATCACCATCTGGAGAGGCCAGGATTGCCTAAATCCCTAACCCAAACAAGCCATAGATAAAGTATTGGAGTTAAGTGAGTTTAGCAAGGCTGAGAGATAAGAAATCAACATAAAAAGTCACCTGCAGTTCTATTCACCAGCATATATAAATTAGGAAAATTATATTTAAAAAACTAAATATATGCAATAGTTCCAAAATATTCTAATACCTAGGAATGATTTTAAGCCAAATATTTGCAAGAAATTTATGGAGAAAATAAAGACTTTAGTGGAAGACATTTTTTTAGAAAAGTAAATAAACTCGCAACTATGCCATGTATTAGAAAGTTCAATGTGCTTGTGTCGCTTCAGTCGTGTCTGACTCTTTGTGACCCCGTGGACTGTAGCCCGCCAGGCTCCTCTGTCCATGGGATTCTCCAGGCAAGAATACTGAAGTGGACTGCCATGCCCTCCTCCAGGGCATCTTCCTGACCCAGAGATAGAACCCACGCCTCCTGTGTCTCCTGCTTTGCAGGCAGGTTTTTTTTTTAATTGCTAGCGCCACTGGGAAAGTTCAATAGCTGAAGTTTATAAATTCTCTCACAATGGTGTGTAAATTCAGTGCAACTCCCATTAATCTCCCAAATGTGTTTTTAAAAGAACACACAAACACGGTACCCACGGTAGCCAAGAACAACATGAACATCTAGTAAAATAGATATAATAATGCCTATTGTTAACGGTTATGCTGCCATACCGATTATAAAGCTACGGTAATTAAGAACGTGCGGTTCCATCACACTGACAGACAAAAGACCTGTAGGACACACAGCAGGGAGTCAGAAACCAAACCTACACATACACAAAAGTTGATAAATGGCAGAGGCAGTCATAGAGATCAGGGAGGAAAGGGAGGTTTGTTTTTTTTTTCACTAAATAACCTGGTACAATGATTATTCCTATGGAAAATAATTGTAAGTCTTCTTCACATTCTACACTCAAATCAATTTTAAGTGGATTAAAGACCTGTTTTGAAAGATGAAATGACAAAAACTGTTACAAGATACAAGATAGGAGGGTATGATCTCAGGGTAGGAAACACTTCTTTAAAAAGACATAAAAAATGCGAACCATAAATGAATAAATAAACTTGATTTCACTTAAGTTAATATCTTTTCCTATTAAAAATATCAAAATGAAACTGAAAAGACAAGCTATAAAATGCAAGGAAATATTGACAATAATAAAATGGGCAAATAATTACGATTTGGAATATATAAGGGCAAGCATGCACAGGGACCTACATTCGATATCCTGTGATAAACCAAAATGTAAGATAATCTGAAAAAGAATATACATATGTGTAACTGAATCACTTGCCGTACAGAAGAAATTAACACAACATTGTAAATCAACCATACTTCAATAAAAAAGAAATGCACCAGATTTCTGTATATTAGTTTTGTTTAAAAAAAGACTGTACAAATAAATTGTACATAATAATATCGATAGAAAGGGACACACTACTCAAAAGAAAAACAAGGCATAAATAAGCATTTTTACAGAAGATGTAATATGAATAATTATGCCTGTGAAAAAGTTCAACCTCATTAGTAATCAATTATATGCAAATTAAAATCCACCGAAACTTTGACACATTTGTACAAGGAAATGAGTGACATGTACTTAACACTGAAAATATTTTAAACTAACTAGAAAAGGACCTGCTTATAAATGGACAGGAGACTGAATAAACTCCTTGGGACCTATTTGTACAATGGACGACAACAGCGTTGAAAAATGTTCTATTAAAGCTACACCTATCACAAATACCCACAAATATCACAAACAGTGTTGAGTGCAGAAAGCGAGGAACAAGAGCACTTATAAGATTTCAGTAACAGTTAAGGGCTTCCCTGGTGGCTCAGTCAGTAAGAGAATCTGTCTGCCAATGCAGGAGACACTGGTTTGATCCCTGGGTCAGGAATATACCCTGGAGAAGGGAATGGCAACCCAATCTAGTATTCTTGCATGAGAAATTCCACGGACAGAGGAGCCTGGCAGGCCACAGTCCATGGGGTCACGAAGAGTTGGACATGACTGAGCACACATGTACATTTCATATATATTTTTTTGTTTTTACAATGCATTTCATTAAGATATAAATATGCATCTGAAACACAAAATAGTTAAAGGTAGAAAACTAAAACAAAAGTGTTATCCCTACCCACTGCAACCGGGAAGGGAACACTCAAGGTTTTCTTTGTTTAACCCTCTACAAAGGCTTTCTGAGAGGACGTCATATGGGGTGATGATCCGTTTCTTATGGGAGGGACATTTTATTCCAGGTGGGTCTCATTGCTTGCTCTGGGGCCCTGGCAGCTCATTTATGGAAGCTGCAGAGATTTCAGATGAAAATATCACAGTTAGGTCAATGTTTCATTTCCTTTAAGGAGCGAGGCGGGAGAAAGATAAGGGTGTTAGATTAATTACGCCAGAGGCTGTATCAGGAGACAGACAGCTTCTTGATACTGCATAAATGGTTCACATGGGTGGCCTTGAATACAAATGCCATCACTCACGGTAATAATAACACTTTGCACTTCTGGGCATTTAGGAGATTTTCAAAGACTTTTCACAGACATGAACCCATTTGTTCTCAAGATAACTCCTTCTGGTTTTTCAGCTGAGATGCTGAGTCCAGATGTATAGTTTGGTGCATAGGAGGAAGCAGCCCCCCAGGTTTCCATTCTGATACCATCATGAATACATGGTCTCGGACAAATATCTTACGTTTTCTGAACTTCAACTTTCTTACAGCTAAATGGAGATACAGTGAACAAAAAAGGCCATCTATGTGCAATGCCTGTCTTGCAGACTGGGGCCTTGGCAGCCCTAAATAGATGGAATACTGGAGTGGGCAGCCATTCCCTTCTCCAGGAGAAGACCCAGGGATTGAACCAGGGTCTCCTGCATTGCAGGCAATTCTTCACTGTCTGAGCCACCAGGGAAGCCCTTGCTTTACATTATCAGCTATTATGTCCCAAACTGAGCAGCCTTGCAATTACAACTTGCTGTCTGCATGGCTGTCTTTTTAGTAGACATTTTTTGTTCATAGATCTGATTAGAGAAAATCCCCCCAAAATTATTAACACTGAATAGAAGATCTAGCAATGTGGGCGATGACTCCTCACCCAGGGTTAGAAGAAAAAGAAAACACAATACTTTTGAAACATCCTGATCTAAACTTTGAACTGAACTGATTGACCAAGGTAACCTGCAGGGCAGGCAGCATCTGCCTGGACGTGCCCACGGGCCTGACCAAGGACCACTGCCTTCGGGAAGTGACAATTATTTGACCAGGAATGTTCTGGGTGGCGATTTTATATGCAACACACTCCTTTGCTACCGGCCTGGTGATTAAAAACATAATCTCATAGATTCTTTGCTTCTTCATGACGTGAGAATGGTGTTCACGAGGCTTCAGAGTTTATTAAAGAGGCCAGGCAGTCCCCATCCTGCCTGCTGGCATCTGAGCCCACGATGATCAAATTTGGCTGCATGTGAGAAGCTCCTGGGAGCTTTAACACAGTGCTTAGTGGTGCCCGAGCCGTATCTGGTCTAAATACACCAGAATCCCTGGGCATGGAGCCCAGCCACTGGTCTTTATAAATGTCAATGTGTAGCTCAGAACCACTAGCTCAAGCAAACACCGACCGCCATACCCTTTGTTTTCACTACATGTGTAGTGAGCTGTTGAACTCTTGGCGAATAAAATTCTAGGGTTGTTGGAAGGAAGGATGTACAGACTCTGAACTGGGAAATCACAAAAACACTGACACATTTCCTCACAACACAGGAGGCGAAAGGCAGGTCTACCGGCCCGCTGCCCGACAGGCTGCCTTGTTATGACACTGAGTCACTGCTCAGATGCACGTCAACAGAGCCGTGGGGTGACGGCCGAGGCACAGAACAGCGAGGCGTGCTGCAGCGACGTTCTGTTATGCTCCATCAGCCAGACACGCGAGTTTACTTTTCCACTGACTGATGAATTTACACTTTTATTATTCTGTGTTTTTTGACAGAAAGATTGTGGAGTCAGTTAATCTCATAAGGCAGTAACACAGGAAATTTAAAAGACAGAATTCATTAAGCAAGTCCACTGTGAACCTTGTCCTGGGGTGATCAGATCCATAGGAAATATTTAATAGAAAGCAGTGATTTCAGAGCACATTTCAATGACTCAGATTCCATTAAACATTCTGAAATTCCATTAAATGTTCACATTTTCAGTGAACTTAAAAAAATATGAGCTTGTATGGCCATGGAGAAAATTAGTTTAATTAAATAAATATGTGTATATGCAATTAAAATTCTTTTTAATCTGGAAACTTCCTGGAATTTCACTGAGTTCAAGCTTCAACTTCATATCAGGGGTAACTATAACTCATCTGGAGGCTGAAAAGGTTAAGATTTAAGGGAGGTGTGTCACAAGTGATGGCCTAAGACAGAAGGCCAGCTGCAGTAGGTGAAAATAAGGAAAAATAGGAGAAATGCACCTTGGGTTTATGCTTCTATCAGTAAAGGTTGTGCCTGATTCTTTACGACCCCATGAACTGGGAAGGCCCTGGTGGGTTCCCTGGTGCCTCAGATGGTAAAGAGTCTGCCTGGAGTGTGGGAGAGTCTGCCTGCAGTGGGTCCCATCCCTGGGTCCGGAAGATCCCTTGGAGAAGGAAATGGTGACCCACTCCAGTATTCTTGCCTGGAAAATCCCATGGATGGAGGAGCCTGGTGGGCTACTTGGGGTAGGCAGACAATTCATGGGGCTTTGAAGAGTCAGACACGACTGAATGACTTCATTCTCTCACTCTCAGAAAAGGGAGTTGACTTTCACCTTGGGTAAACAATATGCCTTAATTACCAAAAATAAAAAAATAAGACCTAATCCAAAGAAATCATAAACAAAAACCAAAAGACAACCCACAGACTGGGGAGAAAATATTTGCAAATGATGCAACCCGTAAGAACTTAATTTCCAAATACACAAACAGTTCATACAACCCAATAACAAAAAACCAAATAATCAAATCAAGAAATAAGTTTAGACATTTCTCCAAAGAAGACATACAGATGGGTGAGAGGCACATGAAAAGATGATCAACGTGGCTAATTTATCAGAGAAATGCAAATCAAAATTGTTATGAGGTACCATCTCACAGTCAGAATGGCCATCATCAAAAAGTCTACAAATAATAAATGCTAGAGAAGATGTGGGGAAAAGGAAATCTTCCTACCCTGTTGGTGGGACTGTAGATTGGGGAAGCCACTGTGGAATACAGTCTGGAGGTTTCCTAAGAAACTAAAAATAGAGTTACCATGTGACCCAACAATTCTACTCCTGGGCATATATCCAGAAAAGGTGAAAACTATAATTCAAAAAGATACATGCAGCCCTATTTTCACAGCAGCACTACTCACAACAGCCAAGACCTGGACGCAACCTAAGTGTCCATTGACAGATGAGTGGATAAAGAAGACGTGGTACCTATATACAGTGGAATATTACTCAGCTATAAAAAGAAAGAATGGAATAATGCCATTTGCAGCAACATGGATGCAACAAGAGATTATCATACTAAATGAAGCAAATCAGAAAGATCATTTGATATCACTTATATGTGGGATCTAAAATATGACACAAATGAACTTATTTATGAAATAGACTCAGACGCAGAAAACAAACTTACGGTTCCCAAAGGGGAAAAGGGTGAGGGAGAGATAAATTAGGACTTTGGGATTAACACATACGCACTACCATATGGTAAACAGATAAACAAGGACCCACTGTATAGCACAGGGAGCTGTATTCAATGAAAGAAAGAAAAGTGAAAGTGAAGTCGTTCAGTCGTGTCCTACTCTTTGCGACCCCATGGACTGTAGCCTACCAGGCTTCTCCATCCATGGAATTCTCCAGGCAAGAATACTGGAGTGGGTTACCATTTCCTTCTTCAGAGGATCTTCCTGACCCAGGGATTGAACCCAGGTCTCCCAAATTGCAGGCAGACGCTTTACCATCTGAGCCACCAGGGAAGCCCTATCCTATGGTAAACCATCATGGAGAAGAATATGAAAGTGCGGCTTCCCAGGTGACGCGAGTGGAAAAGAACCTGCCTGCTAATGCAGGAGACCTAAGAGATGCTGGCTTGATCCCTGGCTCAGGAAGATCCCCTGGAGTAGGAAACGGCAACCCAAACCAGTATTATTGCCTGGGAAATCTCATGGACAGAGGAGCCTGGCTACAGTCCATGGGGTCACAAAGAGTCGGGCATGACTGAGTGCATACACACATACAAACACACACACACGTGTTATATACCATACATACACTGTACAGCAGAAACTAACACACTGGTATAAATCAGCTACACTTTAATTAAAAAAATGCTTTAATGGATCACGTCCTTCATTTAGCCTCTGAATACTCACTGCGTGTTTACGAACTGTCACGTCTGTATTTCAGGGCTGGGCACACATTAGGGAACAGGAGAAGGCTCTCATTCTTAAGGGCTCACGGTGGACTGGGTCCTGACACACGGCTGCTGAACGTGGGAGGCAGCGGTGCAGGGGACGGGGAGTGAGCGGAGGGTCTCCAGCCCAGCCGTGGCTGTGGCTGCGGATCTGGGGAGGCTTCCTGAGGGCAGGAGGTGGCGTTAGCGGGGCACACGAGGTGGGGTAGGGCCTTTGTCCTGGATGCTGGGGACTCAGGTGCAGAGGGGAGAGGCTCTGGGACGGCCGGGCAGTCGCAGAGCCTTCATCAGGGCAGATGCTCAGCCTGGGGGTGGGGGGACCAGCGTCGGGGGCGGCAGGGTTATGGGGTCAGGGTCGGGCTTCCCCTACCAGTGATGCAGCCGGGGGCAGGATCGACACGGGAGGCGACACAGCCCCTCCGTTCCGGAAGGTTCTGGAGCAGGGCAGACTTGGGCTGGGAGGCCACACCAGCGGCTCTCACAGGGCCCAGTGGGCGGTGATGGTGGGAACACGAAGGACGGGATGGGGTCCAACAGTATCAGGAAAGCAGGAGGCGCAGGACCTGTTGCTGGATGGGTCAGGGCAGGGATGAGGGGGACCGTGGAATCTGGGATGCCAAATTTCTGACCTGGGCAGTGGAAGAGATGTGATCCCTTCACTGAGGGGCAGTTACTGCAAGAGGAGCACAGAAGGTCTGGGTCCAAGTTCTGAGTCTGGGTCAGTTCACGGCAGGCACGGCTCACGTGGGCAAGGACCACAGTGAGACCTGGGTCGGGGAGACGGCAAATTCAAGTATACCCTGGACTTGGCTTATCAACGTGAGTGACCTACACTCATTAAATCAGGCCCAGCTGAGGACGTGAAAACATAATTCCAGCTGTTACTGGCCATCAGAGCCATTATGGTAAAAATAAACCATTCAGACAAATGATGAGGTTTCCAAATTGAAGAACAAATAGGAAAATCGATTCACAAATTTGCTAATTGTCCTTTATAAGTGGAAAGAACTGAACTGAAATGGATTTTAGCCATGATATACACAAAATAAACACAGTGTAAAGTACATAGAACTGAGTCTGTTTTTTTTTTTTTTTTTTTTTAACTGACTCATGGATTAATTGTGCTCACTCGCATCTTTGTTCTGTCATAAGGAGATGCCTGCATCCCCTAGGTGTCAGACGAGTGAAACAAAACCTCATGGATTGTGGGAATAACTATGTCATAGGGCAGAAAGAAGACACTGGTATCAAGACAAGTTCTTTAGAAAAGTGAAGTATTGTCACTTTTCAGAATTTATAGTTGATTTCAATAATCAATAAGGGCTGACATGATGTTATAAAGGAGGAGTCCTGGAAACTCTGTTTTGAAGACAAGGTGGGAAGAATCAATTATTTGCACACAGTTGACAGAGATGTTGCTAAATTGTCTCCAAACATCTTAGAGGCGTCTTGTTTCACGCAAGCTGTTTTCTGCCTGGCGCCCTGCCCTCTCTGTGTTGTTCACCAACCCAGACGCAGCACCCAGAGGACCAGTGAGGACACGCGGCACGGAGGCCCGATGTCCCCTCTGACACTGAACGGAAGGACGACGCCTGCGCCTGGCGGGACGAGAAGGGGGTGCTTCTGTCGTCCGACGCGACTGGGGAGACCCACCGGGTCCCACCCGTTGGCCAGGACGCTCAGGCCGGCCTGTCCTTCCTGACCTTGTTTTCAATAGTGAAATTCACTGCTTTGTATTGAGATCTTTCATAGCATCACAACCTATTAGGAGTTTCCCAGGTGGCTCCACAGTAAAAAGCCTGCCTGCCAATGCAGGGGATGTGGGTTCAATCCCTGGTCAGGAAGACCCCCTGGAAGTAACAACCCACTCCAGTATTCTTGCCTGGAGTATTCCATGGACAGAGGAGCCTGGCGGGCTACGTTCCAGCGGGTCGCAAAGAGTCGGACATGATTTATGGACTAAACAACAACAACAACAACATAGCATAACAACGATTTTAAGAAAAAAAATAGGACTCAAAAATCCAGAATTCCTTCCAAGTGTTGCTCACGGTCTGAACTACTCAGGTAATGAGGCAACAAACTTGTTAAATCTTAAATTGTTTTAGTTTGTAACATAAAGCTTTTCTAGTTTCCATGAATCCTGGACCACGCGCCTGTACTCCTGACATTTAGTTTTACTTTCCCTTCTGGATCCCATTCATTTACCAGGTATTTGGTGACAACCCGACTCTGCTCGGTTGCAGCCGTGGGCCGGGGAAAATCAAAGTGAGATGAAAAACACTCTGTCCTTGAACAGCTTATGTTTGGTCTGGGAAATAAAGTTACTCAAAAGTGAAACAGATGAACAATGAAAGGAGGAGGCTGATTAACTGCTACGCTAAGTGGGGCTGACAATATCACAGTGGTTTAGAGAAAGAAAAAGTCATGGTTATTCCATGGAGATGGGAAGATGGAACCATTACCTTGATATGTTCCAATTGTGAAACATTTTAGGAATTATGATAAAGAGGTGTTCCTTCCACCCAAGTGGGAGATGTCCACAAAATAGCCTATAAAAGCCCATTACGGACACTAAAGAGAATTCTTAGCAGCACAAATACTGTAGATCACTCCCAAGGCCACTGAAAAAGAATCTCCAAATGTCCAGAGCCGGATCTGCGCATAATGGGGACTGATGGGTTTGCCCGTGGCTGCAACTGCAACCATACCCTCCAGCCTCACATCCTAATGTTTAAAAAGGTTATTTTAATTTATAACTGCCTTGTTACATTATCTGAGGAATCTATCACTAAATGCACTCTTTCTTAATGCAGAACTCTGGTCCTGCTTCTAAATTCTATTTGATAGATCATCCTGAACTTCTCTAACCTAATATTCCCAAGGCTGATGTGGGCACCCTTCGAAATGAGATTCTTCATAAAAAATAATACACTGCTTCCATCACAATTGCATTAGGGAAGCTGTGATGAGGAAGAGAACATGGTTTATCTCCACAGACCTAAATGCACAACTAGGTCAGGCCGGTTTTCAAACCCAAATCCACCTTCTTCTTAACTGCTCTGGCTTACAAGTAAATTCTGGGCAATCTCTTCTGAGGGTTTGCAGCTGAGCCCCGGAGAAATGGCGTGTGCACAGTGCTTGGAAACCAGAGGGGCGGGGGGCACCATCGTCCTGAGGGCCAGCTTATCCTCACTTATGCCCGCAAAGAGCGCCACACTGGACTTCTCCTGGGCTGGAACACACGTCTACTGAATGGAATTCCTAAGCCTTGCATTTGACATTCTCTTTTCAATTTTTAATGAATATGTAATGAGGCTTATCCTACGAACTTTTGGAAGTGGGTAAAATGCCCATTGCCTGGTCAGGTTCAAACATTTATCCTTCGCCATATACATGTCCAACAGGGTATTTTTAGTCATAATCTTATTTAATAGACGGTGTATTTCCCATGTTCCTGTACAGTCTACCTACTATTTTTGATGGCTGTATAATTGCTCTTCCTGTCAATGGACCATACCCCACCAAACTGCTCTTCTATTGATACTGATTTTCCAGCCTTTAAAGCTATCATTATACGTAACAGCATTATGAATGCCTGTTTGTGATGCAGCTTTTGGCGTCTCTTTAAAGGGGCTTTGTGTTCAGCTGGTAAAGAATCTGCCTGCAATGTGGGAGACCCGGGTTCAATCTCTGGGTTGGGAAGACCCCCTGGAGAAGGGAAAGGCTACCCACTCTAGATTCTGGCCTGGAGAATTTCATGGGCTGTATAGTCCACAGGGTCACAAAGAGTTGGACACGACTGAGCCACTTTCACTTTCATTTTATTTGCTAAAGGGCAGGAATGTCTTTATGACTCTACTACAATATTTTCATATTGTTTGGGAATGAATTTTCTCTTATGAGCGCCCCCCCTTCATACAGCATGATGAAAGTTAAAAAGAAATCTGCACCGAATGATAATTCACTAATATGAAATGTAGTATTTCCTGCCTTATCAGTAAACAAGGATGTCACAAAACCATCAATGATTTCCAGCCTCCAAACGTAAACTTCTGAGCCGGGAGGGTGCCCAACAGGGAGAAGAACAAAGCCTGGGATTTGCAGGTGTCAGCTGTCGCCGCTCCCGAAGATGACCGAGGAACGAAGGATGCAGTGAAATCAAGCAGCAGGATGCTGGCCCCAGACAGGTGAGGTGGAATGAAGAAACGATTTCACTGAGCCCAGACTCTTGGAACTTCCCGCATTTAGAAGAGTGCTGCTGCTGCGTCGCTTCAGTCGTGTCCGACTCTGTGCGACCCCATAGACGGCAGCCCACCAGGCTCCCCCGTCCCTGGGATTCTCCAGGCAAGGACACTGGAGTGGGTTGCCATTTCCTTCTCCAATGCATGAAAGTGAAAAATGTAAGTGAAGTCGCTCATGTCCGACTCTTTGAGACCCCATGGACTGTAGCCCACCAGACTCCTCCGTCCATGGGATTCTCCAGGCAAGAATACTGGAGTAGGGTGCCATTGCCTTCTCCATAGAAGAGCGCTACATTCCTTAATTTGAGATATCAGGTTTTCCCTAATTAACAATAATCTTTGATATCCTGACTGCCTCTCCCCTCTTTATTACAGACTTCTATTTACCCTGCCTCTCCACGCCCCCTCCTCGGAGGCGTTCTATCCGGGCTACTGGAGACGCAGCCTCCCAGGCCTGAATAAGCAGAACTCTCAACTTTCAGGTTGCGTGTTTTTTTTTCAGTAGGCACTAATTACACTGCTCTCCTCACTTTCTCTATAATCCTACGGCAACAAAGTTGCCTTTATGTTTTCTTTTTGTTTTAATTTTTAATTGGAGGATAACTGCTTTAAATATGGTGTTGGTTTCCCCCATAGATCAACATGAAGCAGCCACAGGCACACGTATGTCCCCTCCCTCTTGGACCCAGCTCCCACCCCACCCCACCCTGACCCCTCTAGGCTGTCCCAGAGCACCGGTTTGAGCTCCCTGCGTCACACAGCGAATTCCCACTTCTCTCTGTTTTACATACGGTCGTGTATGTTTCCATGCCACTTTCTCCATTTTTCCTCCCCCTCCCTCCCACGCTGGGTCCACAAGTCTGTTCTCTCCGTTGCCCTGCGAACAGGTTCATCAGTACCATCTTGATACAACCATGGTGGAGAACAGCATGCAGAGTCCGTACAAACGAGGAATTGAACTGCCATATGACCGAGCAATCCCACTGCTGGGGTATACCATATACCACACCTTTGTGTTCAGAAATCCCATGCGTTCAGGGACCCTGCCGGTCAAAGGGAAAAGCCATGGAGCCACTTTCTAACCATCTCTTTCATCGACGGTGACCACTGGGGAGCTCTGCTTACGCGCCATCCATTCGGGTTAATTGCCGGAAACAGCTTATTTACTTGAGTGCAAGTGACTATTAAAGTGACGGAGTCCCTCAGAGCCGTGAAGTGATAACATATTGCGTTAAATCTGAAGGGTACCCTTGGTGGAGCTGGTAAATCACTCACTAAACTGGCTCCATCCATTATCTGAGGACACGTCAGGTGATTTCCCTCCCCGTGAATTAATTTCTTGGCTACTGTCATGGACTTCAATGCCCATGATGAATGTTTTTACAATGAATACCAAATTAACCCAAACTGATTAGAGGCTTTTATAAGTTATTAATGGGATGTCACTCTGGCCTGGTCCTCTCCACATCTACGACAGTTTCATTAAGTAATCTCCACTTGCTGGAAAGATCAGTCTTTCTCCCCTCGTGGGACTTGTCAAACGCTCCCTGCCTCCTTGGTTCCCAGAGCAGTGATGCCCTTGGGGGCTGTGACCTGGGGATGATGCCCTTGGGGGCTGTGACCTGGGGATGATGCCCCTGGGGGCTGTGACCTGGGGATGATGCCCCTGGGGGCTGTGACCTGGGGATGATGCCCTTCGGGGCTGTGACCTGAGGATGATGCCCTTGGCGGCTATGACCTGGGGAGGGAGCTGCCCTTTTTCGCTCAGTTTCTGGGTACGGTTAGGGTAGGGAACAGTCAACCAGCTGGAGGTCCCAGGGCGGGGGCTCTGTTTTACCAAAGGGAGGAGGAGGCAGGAAGTCTCACCCGCTTTTTAGCGTTCAAGTTTTTTTTTTTAATTCCCCCGCCCTGCTTTACTGAGACGTAATTGACACATGGACTGTCCAAGTCTCAGGTGTGCAGCGTGTGGATCTGACACACCTCTCTACTGCAAAACAATCTCCACCATAGCGTTGTGGGCACCTCCACGTCCATCTAGTCACTTAGCCTTTCCCAAGTCAGACAGACAAATGGCGTGTGACCTCACTTGTGGGATCTGAAATCTGAACTTATGGAAACTGAGAGCAGAAAGGTGGCCACCAGGGGCTGGAGGGTCGGGCGGGGGGAGATGACGGTCAAAAGGAACAAGCTTCCAGGTAGAGGATGAGCACGCTGGGGAACCACTGCCTGGGGTTCCTGTAAGGAATGTATCCTCTCTGTCTCTCCAGGGATCACCCTGGTGGGGCATCAGGGCAGGGGAACCGTCCCTGGGAATGGTCTTCTCTAAAGACACAGACATCTGAAAACCTAGGTGGAGTCAAAGGCCGAGGGAGGTGATGGCGTGTCTTGTGAACAGCAGCCCTTCCCCGAGAAGAGTCGGAGGAGTGTCGGGGAGGAGACAGCCTTAGCCACGCAACGGGACT
The DNA here is from genome assembly GCF_019923935.1 of Bubalus bubalis. Classification (NCBI taxonomy): domain Eukaryota; kingdom Metazoa; phylum Chordata; class Mammalia; order Artiodactyla; family Bovidae; genus Bubalus; species Bubalus bubalis. The sequence continues at coordinate 116,203,423 of NC_059164.1, read as the reverse complement.
CTCGGTTATAGCCAGCATCTCTCTAGTCTATCAAATGCAGCCTCACTCACCTTCCCGCACAGACCAGACCCTCAGCTGATGGTATTCTTATTTTTTTCCCATTCTCTACATTTTGGTTAAGCCAAGTAATAATCCTAATAACCACAGCAACAGGAAAGCCGTCACTCAATGAACACTTTCCACACGAGGTTCCACGCCACGTGCTTTAAACGGATTAACTTAACCCACATGGTGACCCCTACAAGATACACACTGTTGTCCCCACTTTACAGATAAGGAAAACTGAGGCTTTGAGAGGTTAAGCATTTTAATCCAGATCGTGGCTTTAAAGTGTCAGAAGCAAGGTCTGAACGAGACCCTGTGACGCCAGTGTTTTTATTATGACTGGTCCTTGATAACCAGAATAAACTGAAGAAAACTTTCTGAGGTCTAAGATGAGGACCTTCAGATTCTGAGATGGATGAGGTGGTTGTGACGCTAGATCAGGGCTTCCAGGTTCCAATCGGGGTTGGGTCCTGGGCTCCCTGCCCGCACTGCCCACAGTCTGAGCTCACAGCCGCAGGGTGAGCCCCTGCCACTGGCCCTTCTGTCTGCACCTGGCCGCCACCCTGAGAGCTGAGGGTCCCCCCGAGGCGGCCAAGCTCTCTGCAGGTGCCCACCCCTGCGAGGGGCGCTCCACTCCTCAGTCTGGTCTTCATTCATCTCCATTCATCTCTCTGCCCTTCATTCCACGTGACCACATGCTTACCAGAACAATCTCTTCTTCGAGCCTCTTCTGTTGAATTACTGACATTTTGGTAGCATGAATTTTTACAATGTTAATGAATTGTTTTAAAAAAACCCACTTTCTTTAAACTGAAAACTCGAATGATCCAGCGTGAGTGCAAATGCCTTCAGCTCAGATTTTCCTGAACCCTTCACTAACTCTCAGAAACGTGTCAAGATGCTGTCCTGCGGGAGGAGGCATGAGCCAGCGCCAATGAATGGGAGAGGTAAGACCCTTGCTTTTCCTTTCTTTTTTGGGGCTGTTGACATTTTAGAAAGAAAAATAACCTCTGTTGATAAAGCAGTGTTGTTAAGTAGGTAGGAAAACAGCACTGAGACAGAAGGGCTCCTAAGAAGTGGATTTTTTTAAAGGCTTAGTTTCCTTAGAAGGGACTTCAGACTCACAGCTGTTACACCGCTAACAGGCGCAGTCATGACTGAGGTGGAGGGCGGCCCAGGGCTCTGCAAAGGGGTCCTCACGAGGTAACCAGGACAACACGGGTGCACACGTGTCCACAAAGGAAGGCTGCGGGGAGTCGGGGAGGGAAGCCCGATGGACGTGCGGGGCTGGAGGGGCTCAACACTGGCAGCAGGTGACGGCGTTCACCCCAGGAGGAGGCCCGGACCTCAGGGTCCCAGCAGGGCCCGTGCTGAGAGCTGAACCAGACAGCAGGTGATGGCGTTCACCCCAGAAGGAGGCCTGGACCTCAGGGTCCCAGAAGGGCCCGTGCTGCGAGCTGAACCTGACAGCAGGTGACGGCGTTCACCCCAGGAGGAGGCCCGGACTTCAGGGTCTCAGCAGGGCCTGTGCTGAGAGCTGAACCGGTCTGATGAGTGCCACACCCAGAGAGCAGGGAGAGACCCGAGGGGCAATGGGCCCGTTGGGAGGGCTTTGTTCCAGGGGAATCATTTTATCCAGACTGGAGGGTCCAAGAGGCCCGGGCAGTTACTCATCTCCTGTAGCTCCTGCTGGGGCCAGGACACCAAGTCTGGGTGGAGTGGTCGGAAACGGGGTGCTCTGTGCTCAGTTGCTCAGTTGTGTCCGACTCTTTGTGACCCCATGGTCTGTAGCCTGGCAGGCTCCTCTGTCCGTGGGATTCTCCAGCAAGAATACCGGACAGGGTTGCCATATCCTCCTCCAGGGGATTTTCACAACCCAGATCGAACCCATGTCTCCTGCATCTCCTGCATTGCAGGCGGATTCTTTACCTCTGAGCCACCAGGGAAGCACCAAAACTAGCTAGTAAAAGCATGAGTCGCTCGGTCGTGTCCAACTCTGTGACCCCATGGACCATAATCACTGTTGTGAGGACCACAGCCTCACGCCCTGGGAGGTGATGGCTAAGTCGACACCCTCTGCTGAGTGGGGACGCGGAGCCGTGAGCACGCCTTAGTTTCCTGCCGCTGGGGTATCACATCCCAGCCCCGGCTGCTCCCCAAGGACAGCGCTAGCCCCTCCGACCCAGGTCCCCTCACCACCCCTCTGCCTGCTCTTCACTGCACAGTTCTGAAGACGGACGCAGCATCCCTTTCAAAGCTGTGCACCTGTCCCCATCACGGGAGCAGGCCACGCAAAGAGACACCCAGCTCTTGGTCTTTGATCCACAGAGTGGACCTGCACAGACCCCGGCCCCAAATCACTGATGTGGTCTGCTGCCCTGCAGTCAGTTACAGAAGTTTCCATGTCGCTTGGTTCTGAAAGAAAACACTGCTATGCAGCAAACCCACCAAGTTCCCTGCGCTCTCGAGCCAGCCCACTGCGGGGCCCTCAGAGGCCTGAACCCCGAGTGTGCCATCAGCCGTAAGCGCAAAGCAGGCCACTGCGGTTGCCCTTGGCGTCTGTGTGATTTTGTTAGACGTTTCTTGCAGAGATGACATACAGGGAAATGAAAGGATAATTTAATAATATTCTAGATCAGCAGAGACAAAACCTCACATAAACAGACGAACATGCAGGGAGGGGTGGGCAGGACGTCATGAAATGATCAAAGAAAATGGAAAGTCTTCATTAGGCAGACATTCATCTGCTAGAGGATAAATGGGGAAAGATACAGTTTGGAGAGAGATTCTGATATAGTTTATGTTTCAGTGTAAATCACTACATAGACTGACTGAAAAAGACGGAGGAGGGACTTCCCTGGTAGTCCAGTGGTTAAGAATCTGCCTTGCAATGCAGGGGACTCAGGTTCGATCCCTGGTCAGGGAACCATGATCCCACGTACCATGGAGCAACAGAGCTTGCATGCCACCGCTCTGGGCTTCCGCTACTAGAGAATTGCGCGCTGCACTAAAAGATCCCTTGTGCTGCAATAAGACTCGATGCAGCCAGATAAACAAGGAAATAAACATGCATGTTACAATTTTATTTATTTTTTAATTGAAGGATAATGGCTTTACAGAATTTTGTTGTTTTCTGTCAAACCTAAACAAACATTTAAAAAAGAAGAATGGGAGGAAGAGGAAGCCGGGAGGCAGCTGTTCAGCGTTGAGCGTCTTTTCCCACTTAATCCCGCTTAACCCAGCCAAATCCATTTTCCCATCTCGAGGCTTTCGGCAGATAATGCCGAGTTCTGGGAACCACCCAGTTACCCCTCAGGAAGAACACAGACCACAGGCCGGCACTGCTTCAGCAGCGACTTTCTGGCAGAATGGACGCCTCCCCGAGGTCAAGTTTCTCCCTGTCCTCTCTCAGCGCAGGGGCCGGTCAGGCTGTGCTCACCTCCTATGATGCGATCAGAAGGTCAAATGAAATTTACCCTAAAGGCAAGAACCAGTAATTGAAGGCCATGTGGAGGCGCGGGAGAAGATGCCTTTCAGCCCCTCCTGGTGGCCCGGGTCACTCTCCTGTGGTTCAGGGGGTCCCCAGCCCAGAGGCATCGTGGGGATCTGGCCACACGGGGAGGAGGCGGTGCCCGGAAGGGCCTTGCTGAACTTTAACTGCAGCTGTGTTCTCTGCTCCCAGAGGAGAAGTACTCATTTCACTCTGACTCATTATAATTAGAGTCGATTTCCTTTGGGGAGCAATATTTACTTTTAAAAATAAAACAGCAATGAGAGATCTGTGAGTGTTTGCAAGGCCTGCTTGTGGGTTTCGAAATGTCTTTGCCAAGAGCACCCACTGGGAGCACCTGGCCCCGGGGGTCAGGCTTTCCCAGCTGAGCACAGCCAAGAGGGCATTGGGTCCCGTAAACATTCATGAACTGGTGCCTTTCAGGGAAAGGCTGCTGACTCCTGCTCCAACATATAGGATGTTTTCTCAGCGCAGAGACGTATTGCCTTCTAGACTCAGTACAAGAAAAACAGCAAAGTTAAAAAAGTTTAAAGTCTCAGATTCCAGGAGCACACGAGTAGTCCTGGTACTAAGGCCAAGTAGCAGCAACCGTACTTGACTGAACCTTCATTTCCCTGAAGCAGAAAGGAAGCTGAACTTCCTTCACTGTCAGTCATACCCTAAATATACATGAAGGTGTAGATGCATGGTGCTTCCCTGGTGGCTCAGTGGTAAAGAATCTGTTTGCAATGCAGGAGACCCGGGTTTGAGCCCTGTGTTGGGAAGATCCCCTAGAGGAGGAAATGGCAACTCACTCCACTATTCTTGCTTGGAGAATCCCATGGACAGAGAAGCCTGGTGGGCTACAGTCCATGGGGTCGAGAAAAGTCAGCCACGATAGAGTGACTACACTTGATTTTCTTTCACACATAGATACTAGCTATTTGCCTCCATCCAATTGTTTTATATGTAAGTAGTTGAGAACCACAAGAATATATCAGCTGATTATTCATCTGTCCATTCATGCATTCACTTTTGACCTCAACAGTTATTTCCCACGTGCTAGGCATGGAGCTAGATGCTCAGAATCCACAGATGGAAAGCACTCAGGGCTTAGACCAAGGGCCACCCCCCGGGGAGAGATGTGTGGGCAGGAACTCGTGTGTGAAAGGAGTTTGTGTGGTGATACTGGGGTGCCCAGAGGGGGCCTGGCCACGTGGGCAGAGGGCCAGAGCAGCTTTCTCAAAGAAGCGGACCCTAGTTCTGCCGCTGGTTACTCTTTAGGAGGTGAAGGTAATAACGTCCATAATCACCTAACCCAGCCCTGACCACGGTGCAACCTGGCCTGAGTCTTAAGCACTTCAGTCTTCTACAACCTCCTATGGAACTGTGGTTTTTTTCCCTTGCGCAAGCATCAGTGGCTTTGAGCAAAGACGACTCTTCTCTCCTGGCTGTGACTGCTTGGTGGATGGGCGTCATTCTGCGAGTCAGCTCGTGGCTCCCTCCTGCCCTCTTGTCACTGGTTTAGATCCATTAAATGTGCCTTTTGAAACCTCCGCTCAGTGTGTGTGCAGCACAGGGAACACTCGGGCAGCAGCTAACACAGCCGGGTGGCCTACACCCTCCTGCTTCTTCAAATCAATTCGAGGCAATGGAATTAACACACAACTGAGAAAAAATAATTGTACTGTTGGGGAAAGTAAGAAAATTTTAATTCCTAAGACAGTAGGCAGCCTGTTCAACAGAATCTCACCCCAAGGTTTTTAACATGGTCATTTTCTGCGCTATTTTAGGAAGAGTTTTAAAAAGGCAGCTTTATTAATTGGCTCAAAGATGTAGAAGAAAATGGTCCGCTGCCATGCCACCTGATCTTCAGGCTGCAGGCGCTTTCCGGAAGGAGTGATGCGACCTTGTCACCGGGACTGACGAGTATCACCTGGTTTTAGACAGAAGCAACACTAGGGATGAACCCGAGTGCTCACCTCACCCAGATCTTTCACGTAGGAGCTGGGCTGGCCAAAGGCAGCCTGGCATCTAGTTCGTGAACTCCCAGGGTTAGAACCCACATCTTTTAGCTACTTGTTCAGACCCCTTTTTGCTACACTGTCTTGGCCATTGGGTATCTCGAAACGTCTTAGTTTTGCCAATTTGAGTGGGAATCCGTGGAGCTTTCTGGCATAAAGCGGAGATGGCCCCAACAGTTCTGGGCGTTCTGCAGATGCTGCATGCTGGGAGCCCAGGTCCACAACAACTGCAAATCTACTTTTCTCATGAAACCCTCCCAAGGAAAGAACCAGAGTCCTACGAGCAGAACCAAAGAGCATTTCGTGACTCCACCATTCTGACCATTCCCATCGGCTGTCCTCTGATGAGGTCCATCTCAGATTCACGGTTAAGTCCACAGTCAACACGCGCGGCCCAGTCGGGGACTGCTTTAAGGAAAGCAGGTACCAGAACCAAGGCATATGCTCTTCCAATTTCAACAGAGTTCTCTAGCAAAAGAGATGGCCATTTACATATGCAGATGTCCTGGTGTACTTTTCCAAAACATAATTCACACAGACACAGATTCTGAGCCTAGTGAGATACATTCGGTCTGTAAAACATTAACTTCATCAACGCAGACACTTGGTCACTGAAAGCAACGTGCTTACCAGCTGCTGACCCTTGGGGCCCCATCCCGCATACTGAAGTTTTGCGTTGCTGACTTCCGGTGGATCCAGGCTCTGAGGGTCCCTGAAAGAAAAAAGCAAAGAAAAAGGTGGGAAATAAGAAGGTAAGATGATGTAATATTATCTTCTACCTGTAGCTCACTCATGTTTCCTCCACCACATCATTTTCAGAGCTTGTGTCATTCAATTAAAACATCTCATTCAGCCTCCACTAGGTTTCTTCAGATATATATATATATATATATATATATATATATATATATATCTTACATGAAACTGAAATAGGCTGGTCATTGCTTACCTTCCATAGTAAATACTCATCAAGAGAGAACATGCAGAGAGGTGTGTAGACCAATTTGTAAAATATCCCTAATAGTCAAAATTAAAAACGGAAGTGCGCAGCTCTGCAGGGATAACTCCCCACAACTTCCATCTCCATCTTTGGCTTTCCCCTGAGCTGGCTCATTCTGACCTTCCCAAACAGCAGCCTCAGGACAGAGTCCACCCTTTAGTTTGTGCTGATACACAAGAAGGGTGGGGTGGGGGAAGAAAGAAGTGGCGAAGAAGGGAGGGAGGAAGAGAGGGACAGAGACCTGAGGAGAGAACGGGGGCAAGCACAGGAGGAGGATTTTTTTTTTTCTTTTAAGCATCACATTTTTCATTCTTAATTTATTAATATGCAAAATGCCACACTTAAAAAAAAATTCTATGTATTTAAACAAAGGTCCTAGTGAATAAGTCACAGTAATAAAAGGAAAAAACCTAACACTTTTATAAATATTAACTATTTCAGTGTATGTTGTAGCTACCACTGTGTACTCATGTAGGAAAGACTGGAGTTCGACTTTCTTTCAGACATGTCTGCCGCACATGCCAGGGTCTGCAGGGGAGCACCTGTCACTGGAATATAGTGCTTTTTGTGCAGAAGGCACAGCTGTGAAGGTGCCCATTTGTCTAGAGAGACCAGGGTTGAGTGGTCTTAGGAAAAGACAGATGCTGGGTTTTAGGAGCTGCCTGAACCAAGGTGAAGTAAGAAGGGAAGGGAGGTGAGTGAGATGGGCAAGAATGTGCTGATTCAGAGCTTCAATCAGTAGAAAATTCTAAAGTATTAATAAATGCTCAACAGCACTATAAGGACGAAACAGAGTACACTGCAGACTAAACAGTGTTAAGGGAGACAGGATAGTCTGTAAAGCCCCCGGGTTCAGGCATTGCGGAGACGGGTCTGGAGAAACCGCGGAAGCCTGAAGGTGGATGCTGAGGAGTAAGCAAGACTGCCAAGGACAACAGTGGTCGCCGGAAGGCGGACACCCAGGCAGGAGGGCCTCTTCAGTCCAGCTTCCAGATGACTTGTGACCAACTCTACCTCTGTACGCGTTAACATTTCAAAGCATTTTCATAAACCTAAGTGTTTTCCTCTCTAACATGCTGTAGGGAAAGGCTTTCTAAGGCTGACTCAAAACCCAGCAGTGATCAAAGTGAGGTAAATTTACATAACAGCACCTGTTCTGCATGACAAAAACCACAAACAAAAGATAACTGGCAAACTGGGAGAAAATATTCATAACAAATGAATGGCTAATATCACTATTATATAAAGAACTCTAAACTATCAAGGTTATAAAAGAACAAACAAAAAGAAACACAAGAAAAAACATGAAAAGATAGTTCACAAAAATACAGAAAAATGTATTAAAAAGGACTCAAATGCATTCAAAATTAGAGAAATATAAACTGAAACTACACTGATATCATTTCTCACCTACACACACACACACACATACAGATAGATCCAAAATCCAGATATGTGTGTATCTACTGGTTGGTACACATAGCTACATGCCCTTGCTCTATTCATGGAGACGCTTAGACCCAGTGACACCCAGGAGAAAACGAGCCCACCCTGTACCCTCATCCTGGTCTCTGAGCACCATCTTCCAATTAAAAAAGAATAGGGCTCCCAGGAGGAGAAACCACAAACAGGCTAGAACAGCAAAAATGCAGGATGAGTCTGGAACATCTCATGGACCAGAAAGTAAGGAAAGACTCAAAAAAGATAGAGCTTGCTAACAGAAGGCAGAAGCTAAAGCTCACATGGCCAAAGTAGAATAATCTGAGCAACAGAATCATGAACAATAATATTGACTTGACCCAGAGAATAAATATTCATGAGCCTTACTAATATAAAGAATCAAATACATAACTACGTGGGGGAGGGGAGAGCAGCTCTTCCTCATAACAGAATTCCAATCAATAAATGCAGAAGAAGGAAAGAGCATCCCCCTTGGGGGAACAGCAGAGCGATGACTGCTGCAGACAAGATCCATGACGGATGCTCAAGTTAGCAGGGAAAGTCTGAAGAGAAATGATTTGCATAGTCTCCAAGTATCTCCTGCAAGATACGTATCACCCCAAAGGAGAAGATAGCAACTTCCCAAGGAGAAACCTGGCAGACAGCAACTTAACCAAAAGATCAAGGTCAGCATCACCAGAAGTAAAACATGTCAACATCAGGACCGCCCACCAAGATGCACTGAGAAAAACAAAACATCATATATATGGTATTGTCAACTGGCGAAAGTGAAAATCGCTCTGTCATGTCCGACTCAGGCCAGAATACTGGAGTGGGTAGCCCTTCCCTTCTCCACGGGATCTTCCCAACCCAGGGATCGAACCCAGGTCTCCTGCATTGCAGGTGGATTCTCTAGCAGCTGAGCCACCAAGGAAGCCCAAGAATACTGGAGTGGTAGCCCATCCCCTCGCCAGCGGATCTTCCCAACCCAGGGATCGAACCCAGGTCTCCTGCATTGCAGGTGGATTCTCTAGCAGCTGAGCCACCAAGGAAGCCCAAGAATACTGGAGTGGTAGCCCATCCCCTCGCCAGCGGATCTTCCCAACCCAGGAATCGAACCAGGGTCTCCTGTCTTGCAGGCCGATTCTTTACCAGCTGAGCTATCAGGGAAGCTCATTGCTGGCAAAACCCATTATCAATTTCCAGGGAATAAACATAGAATCTGGGTAAAAAAAGAAATCTAACCTTTTTCCCCCCTTGTGCTTCATGTAATCCCACTTGCTCACAGGGGACCAGGTGCAGGGCCTCGCCCCTGGCCCTTCAGACCACCAGAGTTTCTGGTGTGAAATTGCTGCTCCGGCACCCCATCTCAGGGGCGTGTGCAGAGACGCGGCACACGTCTCTGTGATTCAAGATGGCGGCACCCGTAGGCCGTGCGCAAAGGCGCGGAGTCGGGCACTGCGATCCGGAGCGAGAGCCCCGCCCCTCCTGGAGCCCCGCCCCTCCTGGAGCCCCGCCCCTCGAGCCCCGCCCCCTGCCCCTGACCACACTTGATAAAGCAGACCTGCCAGAAGAGCATGTGTTCTGAAGGCCGACCTCCCACCTCAGCGTCCTTCCAGTCCTTACACCAGAGGACAAAGCTCCCCTCTGCTGCTGAGCTCAGACCCTTCTCCTTCTACTGGCTCCACACACGGCAGGAGGGCCGCTGTTGGGAACCAACTGGGGTGGGTCGGTAAGAGCATCTTTGCTAAGAATGCATAGCCTCTCTCCAATCATGAATAAACTTCAGACCAACCCGGATGGAGGCGCTCAGCCAAACAGCTGACCGATGATCTTCAAAAGTGACCTTTCTTCCCACAAAAGGGAAGGGAAGACGGAGGACATGCCACAGCCTGGAGGGGGCTGAGGGGAATTACTACCTGCAAGAACATGGGATTCTGATACAGGGAAAAAAACATTGACGGAAAAGCTGGTCAAGGGCAAATGAGGTCTGCCATTGAGTGAATAACATTGTACCAGCGTTAATATTCTGTTCCTGATAATAACACCATAGGTATGGAACACTGATACATTAACAGCAGGAGAAGGGGAGTGAGGCATAGAGGAGAACTCTGTACTATTTTTGCAACTTTCGTTCATCTAAAATTACTTCAAAATAAAAAGCTAAAACTATTCTGAAGAATCTTAGTAGCTTATAGCTCGTGGGTTATAAAAATTATTATAGTACGTAATGAAAAGTTGGAGAATTTCCCCAACCCTGACATACTGTGATACTGATTCAATAATTGAAAAACCATGACTTCTGTATCTAACACAGCATCAGCACTCAATACACACATTTGAATAAACAAACAAGATGGATGGACTACAGATGGATGGATGGCACTAAGGGAAATAACTTTAGCAGGTTTAAAGGTCTAATGAATTCACCTGTCCTGGGTTTATAGAATTTTTGAAGCACAGACGACAGGGTAGGAGATCAGAAAGAAGTAGCCTTGCTTATTACTGAAAATTAGTTTGTTCGATTATGATACCCTAGGATATCATAGAATACGTCTAGGATCCTCACAATAGCTGATGAACTTCTCTCCGATCTAACAACTGTAAATTCCTGTAAAAATTTCCATAAGTGCTGCCCGGAAATCATACCTCCAGTAGATAAATGTCTCAGAAGGCTGGGTGAGCGCCAGGCCAATGCGCCCGTCCACGCACACTTGTCCAGCCTCATTACCTCCGCTCCCCTGTGCTCAGGAGACCCTTTCTCCTTCTCTAGAGACAACAGACAAGTGTCCACAGCCTGGAGGCAGCAAAGTTATAGGAAGAACCTCAGGCTAGCGGTCAGAAGTCTAGCGCCCAGGTTCCAGCTTCCTGATGCACACATCATGTGTCTGGGCTGATCACACGTGACCACAGATCCCGTGATTCAACAGGATAGGATATTGTATATACTGATGGCAGGCAACACAGCACTTGAAAGTGGAAGTGTTTCTTGCTCGGTCGTGTCTGATTCTCTGTGACCCCATGGACTGTAGCCCGCCAGGCTCCTCTGTCCGTGGAATCCTCCAGGCAAGAATACTGGAGTGGGTTGCCATTGCCTTCTCCAGGGGATCTTCCCAACCCAGACATTGAACCTGCATCTCCTGCATTGCAGGCAAATTCTTTACCACTGAGCCACCAGGGAAGCCCATTATCTAGTACATACTTGATAAATGCCCATTTACTCACTGGTAAACTGGTGAATCCCCTGGAGTAGGAAATGGCAATCCACTCTGGTATTCTTGCCTGGAAAATTCCATGGGCAGAGGAGCCTGGAGGGCTACAGTCCATGCGGTTGCAAAGAATTGGACACAACTAAGAACTGAGTGCACAGAGACACACACACACATGCACACACACACAAACTGGTAAATATTCAAGTCAACTATGCACCACAAATTCTATGTAATTTTAACAAAAGGTCCAATCACTTATCAGCTGTAAGGACAAATTTACAGAACTCAGCAACCCAACACATGATCTATATTCCTGTATTAGACTGGAGCTTGGTACAGAAAAGTTAGCTCTCAACCATACCCTCCCCATCTATTTCTGTAAAATAAACCTGTATTTTTGCATCTGCACGTGATTGTGTCAGATTCTTTTGCTTTCACGTTAAAAGTGCATCTCTTCCAGCCACCCCCTTCCCCTCCTCCTGACACACCCAGACTCCTGGAACCAGCAGAGAAAAGCACGGAGCCAACCAGAGTCTCTCCCCTCACTGGGACTAACCCACCTGTCGCTGTCCTTACAACTAGGGCTTGGGTGCTTGCCACCCTCTCGACACCAACTCCAATCTTTCCTCTCTCTTCACGTCCCCTTTTATCTGCTGCCCCCTTCCTCCTCTGCTCTGAGCAGAGGCCCACCTGTGGGGCAGACGGGAAGGGGACTGGTTCTGGTCACCTTCCAGGAGGAACCTGCTGCTTCTGAAGGAAACGGCAGCCCACTCCAGTATTCTTACCTAAGAAATCCCATGGACAGAGGAGCCTGGAGGGCTACAGTCCATGGGGTCGCAGAGAGTCAGACATGACTGAGCACACACGCACACACACACACACACACACACACACATGAAGTTGATTTACAGTGCTGTGTTAACATCTGCTATACAGCAAAGATTAAGGTACACAAATAAATACATTTTTCCATATTCTTCCCCATTATGGTTTATTACAGGATGCTGAACATAGTTCCCTGGGCTGCACAAGAAGACCTGTTTACTCATTCGTTATGTGATAGCTTGCATCTGTTAATTCCAAACTCCCAATGCATCCCCCCCAGCCCCTTCCCTCTGGCAATCACAGGTCTGTTCTCTACATCTCTGATAATCTGTTTGGCAGGTAAGTCCATTTGTGTCATATTTTGGATTTCACACAGAAGAGACATGTATGGTATTATTCTTTTTCTGTCTGACTCACTTCACTTAGTATGATAGTATAATCTCCAGGTCCATCCATGTTGCTGCAAATGCCATTATTTCAGTCCTTTTATGGCCGAGTACTATTCCACTGTATATGTACATACACCACACATTGTGCTTTCTCCTTCCTCTGTTGATGCACACTTAGCTTACTGCCATGTCGTAGCTGCTGTACGTAGTGCTGCTATGAACATAGAGGTTAATGTATCTTTTTGAATTAGGGTACTTTCCCATCTACATACGAGACAAGCCTACCAAAGGAACAAAGAAAACACCATTTCATTCATTTATGGTTCACCCCTTGTCTTTCTTCAGAACCTCAAGAAGCAGATCACATGCAGGGGTCATTTTCTGACCTTCCACCCTTTCTCAACCTAGTGGAGTGTGGCTTCCATCCCACTGTGGAGCTGGGCTGCTCCTAAGGTCTCCCATCACGACTGAGTTGCCAAACTCTCCTTCTGTGGGCTCTTCTTCTGCCTCCTCCTCGAAACGGAGTGTCCTGGGCTCCACTGGCCCACCTGCTCCTCCCACTGCACTCCCACCCTGGTGATCTCCTTATGGTCATTTTTGTTGTTGTTCAGCTGTTCAGTCGTGTCCAACTCTCTGCGACCCCATGGACTGCAGCATGCCAGGCTTCCCTGTCCATCACCAACTCCCCAAGCTTGCTCAAACTCATGGACATTGAGTCGGTGATTCCATCCAACCATCTCATCCTCTGTTTTTCCTTTCTCCTCTTGCCCTCAATCTTTCCCAGCATCGGGGTCTTTTCTAATGAGTTGGATCTTCGCATCAGGTAGCCAAAGTAGTGGAGCTTCAGCATCTGTCCTTCCAATGAATATTTGGGGTTGATTTTTGTTTAGAATTGACTGGTTTGACCTCCTTCCTGTCCAAGGGACTCTCAAGAGTCCTCTCCAACACCACAGTTCGAAAACATCTATTCTTTGGTGCTTAGCTTTCTTTATAGTCCAACTCTCATGTCTGTACATGAATACTGAGGAAAAACCATAGCTTTGACTAGATGGACCTTTGTCAGCAAAGTAATGTCTCTGCTTTTTAATATGTTGTCTAGGTTTGTCATAGCTTTTCTTCGAAGGAGCAAGTGTCTTTTAATTTCATGGCTGCCGTCACATCCCCAGTGATTTTGGAGCCCAAGAAAAATGGTCTCTCACTGTTTCCATTGTTTCCCCACCTATGTGCCATGATCTTCAGTTTTTGAACGTTGAGTTTTGAGCCAGGCTTTTTCACTCTCCTCTTTCACTTTCATCAAGAGGCTCCTTAGTTCCTCTTTGCTTTCTGCCGTAAGGGTGGTGTCATCTGCATATCTGAGGTTATTGATATTTCTCCCAGCAGTCTTGATTCCAGCTTGTGCTTCATCCAGCCTGGTATTCTGCATGATGTACTCCGCATAGAAGTTAAATAAGCAGGGTGACAATATACAGCCTTGACATACTCCTTTCCCTATTTGAAACAACCAGTCCATTGTTTCACATCTGGTTCTAACTGTTGCTTCTTGAGCTACATACAGATTTCTCAGTAGGCAGGTAAGGTGGTCTGGTATTCCCATCTCTGGAAGAATTTCCCAGTTTGCTGTGGTCCACACAATCAAAGGCTTTAGTGTAGTCAATGAAGCAGAAGTAGATGTTTTTCTGGAATTCTCTTGCTTTTTCTGTGATCCAACTGATGCTGGCAATTTGATTTCCGGTTCCTCTACCTTTTCTAAATCCATCTTGAACATCTGGAAGTTCTCGGTTCACATACTTTTGAAACCTAACTTGGAGGATTTTCAGCATGACCTTGATAGAGTGTGAGGTGAGTGCAATTGTGCGGTAGTTTGAACATTCACAGTCATGGTCAATCTCAATTCCTACTCTGAAGAGCACCAAGATCACATCCCAGCCCAGGTCTCCCTGATACCTCAGATGGCATACAGGGCATCTCCACTGGGCCATCCCCTAGTCCTCAGCACTGACACGAGTGAACTGAGCCCTTTCTGCCTCTGCCTGGTCATGCAAGCTGGGAACCTGCTGCAGGCATCTTAGAGGTCAAGCAGCCAAAGCTATGAGTTGTGGGTCAAATTCTGTCCCCCCAGAGGAGATGCTGAGTCCTGACCTTATTTTTAAATAGGCTCCTGGCTGACATCATCAGATTAAAATAAGGTCATTCTGGAAAAGGAGAGAGGCTGATGGAAATCTAGTGGCTGGAGTCTTCATAAGAAGATGTGATGCACAGAACAGACACAGAGGGAGAAGGGCACATGACGATGGAGGCAGGGATCGGAGCGAGGTGCCCACAAGCCAAGGCGTGCCAGGGCCCGAGTGCATCCTCCAGAGGCCGGAGGAGGCAAGAAAGGGTCCCCCCCGAGAAGTGTCAGAGGGAGTGCGATCTCGCTGACACCCCGATTTCAGACCACTGACTTTCAGCACCGGGAGAGAATAAATTTCCATTGCTTTAAGCCACTCGGTTTGTGGTAACTTGTTACTGCAGCCCCAAGAAACTTCATTTCTCAGAGCAACTGAAGCCCTGAGTAGTAAGTGATTTGCTCAAGGACACATAGCTGATTAACTTTTGTTTGAAGATTAATCTCCTGCTTTGGTCAAAGGGAAAAAAAAAGTCTCAAATTGACGGAAGAACAAAGCAGGAAGCCGCTCAGAGAGGAGACCAGGGAAGCTTTGTCTGCTGACTTCTCGCTGTGCTTTCATATGGCTTCACGTGGAGGAGGCTTCTCCATCACAGAGGCCCAGATGCCAGCTCCACACGGCTCCTCCAGCTGCGGGGACCACTTGCAGATCTCTCTGCCTTGAGCCCAAGACTGGTTCCCTGTCATCAAATGATTTTCCATCATGGGCTAGGTTAGTCTCAAGGGTGAGTGTGTGTGTGTATGTGTGAGAGAGAGAGAGAGAGAGTGAGAGATACACACAGAGAGAGAATAAGAAAGAAAATGCAGGAAGCTATGGATTTATTTGGGGATTGGTTGGTGCCTTCTACCCTTTTGCTATCTTCCTTTCTATTTACTATTTATTTTAAAGAATCCATGGTAAGCTCTGTGATGAATCATCTCCAGGATAGAGATGAATTGGTTAAAAAATGATTAAGGAAGAATAAAATTATCTGGACTTCCTATATCTCAAAATAATCATGCCATCCGTTCTTATTTTGCTTATTTGAGCAATAAACAAAATGGGGCATAAATCATGTTGAATTTTGAAAAGTAAATTAATGTAGCCAAGTTTACTCATTTATCTTCCAGTGCGAGTTTAGGGGATTGAAAAGCTTCCCAACAAAAATGGCATTTGGCAAAGAAAAGCAAAAAAACTGCTTATTTGGTTCCTAAACTTTTACGGTGAAAGACATCAAAAAATAGCATTATCAGTGTGGAATGAAGTATGTACTTTGCATGGTGGGTAATATAAAAATAAAAGATACAGTCCTAGTCGTAGCATAGGGTCTGACACATTGTAGATGTCTATGTATACTGACTAAATAATGAACAAATGGATGGGTGGATGGATGAAAAAATAGGCTCTAGTCTAGGGTTTGTGATGTCTTAAGCCAATTCAGAGCTTAAAGATTTGTGTTATCATTTTTATGTACATCTTAAGTTACACAATTTAATCCTTTAGGGCAGGCATCCTTCTAGGCACAAGCCCTTCCTGAATGGCCAGCACTTGAGTACATGTCTTACCATTCATTTTAAGATGCTTCTATATCTATGATCTACGGGAAGTTCCTTTCCTTGTGAAAGATCTGGACATTGAAGTTTCCAGGCAGAGAAGCTCTACTCACTGAGAGAGTGACTAGCGGAGGCTTGTTCTGAAATGTTTGTAACATTGCCACCCACCCCATCTACAGGGACACTCTGATGTGTGAGTGTGCACTCAGTCACTCAGTCGTGTCTGACTCTCTATGACCCCATGGACTGTAGCCCCCCAGGCTCCTCTGTCCATGGGGATTCTCCAGGCAGGAATACTGGAGTGGGTAGCCATTCCCTTCTCCAGGGGATCTTCCCAGCCCAGGGATCGAACCCGAGTCTCCATGTCTCCTGTATTGGCAGGCAGGTTCTTTACCACTGAGCGATCTCAGAAGTCCCATACTCTAATATAAATGATGACAAACACAAGTATTAAATAAAACCACACAGGAAGATTAGTTTTAAATACAAGGAGAGGAGAGGGAGGAGGAAGGGGAGGAGGAGCCCTCCCTCACTGCGGCTGCTCCAGGCATCAAGCCTCACCGGCAAAGCCTAGGTTCAAGGTGACCTCTGCTCTGCTCATGACCTGGTGTCAAGCCTTCACGCTCTTACTGCCTCCCCAGGATGCACTCCCAGTATCAGAATTCCCATGCTTCCCCCTGGAAAGGGTGGACAGTCTCAGAGGGGATGACAGCAGGCAGCAAACCCGAGCTCCCCGCTGCCCCTCTGGAGGGAGGGGGCGGCATCTGCACGGGGAGGGAGCCCACCCCTGTCCTTTTCCCCACCACACCCAGGGGCCAGTGTGGGCTGTGTGAGCCAAACTGAAGGGGCCCAGCCTGGTCAGGGTGCAGTCCACGTGCCTCTCAGCCTGGCCCCCACGCCCTCCAGAAGGTCTGATGCTCAGAGAAGGCCCAGGCACGCCCCACAGTGCCACGCGGGGCTGCCACTCTGCAGGGCCTGTGGGACCTGACCTTTCCATGCTCTTCTCCCCACATCACCACGTGCCTCTCCTTGCTCCCGCTCCTCCAGGCCCTGGTCTCTAGGAGCACATGTCGTGTACTCGCGGGTGTCGTGTACTCGCGGGTGTCGTGTACTCGCGGGTGTCGTGCACTTGCGGGTGAAATCACAGCGGCAGCAATGGCCTTCTGAGTAGGAGGGAACGTGCCTTCGGATCAGACACGGGTGAAATGCCAAGAGCCCCACGCCCAAGCTGGGTCGCCTTCGGGTGAGACGCTCAACCTTTCTGAGCTCTTCCACTTTCTTCTCTGTGAGATGGGGTCGTTCCTCAGGGGACTAAGGCAAGGTGTAGGTGAGCAGACCCAGCAATGGTCCCGGAAACCAGGGCAGAGGTGTTACCGCTGTGACGTTTCTGCTGATGACAGTGGAGGAGCTGGGGGCGGGGGAGGAGGCACGATTCACTCGTTCAGGGCTTTTCCAAAGTAAGACGGTCCCTGCGGCCTAAGGCTCTCGGACTCTCAGGCACCTTCCGTTCAGGGGATGCTCTGCAGGTGGGATGGCAGTGTGGACGCCCTCTGTGTTCACAGCGAGTGTGCCAGTCTGGGCGTCTGAGTGAACTCCTCATTTAGAATAAACACATTTGTTTACCTTCTCGGAGGTTCCACCTTACACCATGCAGCAGTAAAAACAAGTTTTTGACAGCATGGTGTTGGCATGAAAACAGACATGTGGATCAATGGAACAAAACAGAGAGTCCAGAAATAAACCAACACACCTATGGTCAATTAACCTTTGACAAAGGAGGCAAGAATATACAGGGGACAAAAGACAGTCTCTTCAGCAAGTGGGGTGAGGCTGGACAGCCACACGTAAGTCAATGAACTTAGAACACCAAACACAAAAATAAATCCAAAATGGCCTGAAGACTTAAATAGAAGACACGATACCATAAAACGCCTACAAGAGAACAAAGGTAAAACTCTGACAGAAATTGTACCGGTGTTTTTGTAGGTCAGTAAACAGCTTTCCCTGGTGGCTAAGCTGGTAAAGAATCCGCCTGCAATGCATGAGACCTGGGTTCAACCCCTGGGTTGGGAAGATCCCTCTGGAGAATGGAATGGAACCCACTCTACTATTCTGGCCTGGAGAATTTCATAGACTGTATAGTCCATGCGGTCACAAAGAGTCAGACACAACTGAGCAACTTTCACTTTCATTTCTCCCAAGACAAGAGAAATAAGAGCAAAAATAAATAAATGGGACCTAACCAAACTTACAAACTTTTACACAGCAAAGGAAACCATTAACAAAACAAAAAGACAACACACAGACTGGGAGAAAATATTTGCAAATGATGTGACCAACAAGAGCTTAGTATCCAAAATACACAAACAATTCAACAACAGAAAAACAACCCAACAACAGAAAAACCACCCAATCAAAAAATGGACAGAAGACTAAAAGGACATTTCTCCAAAGCAGACCTACAGAAGGCCAAAAGGCACATGACAACATGCTCATCATTGCTATCTATTCAGTTCAGTTCAGTCGCTCAGTCGTGTCCGACTCTTTGCGACCCCATGAATCGCAGCACGCCAGGCCTCCCTGTCCATCACCATCTCCTGGAGTTCACTCAGACTCACGTCCATCGAGTCAGTGATGCCATCCAGCCATCTCATCCTCTGTCATCCCCTTCTCCTCCTGACCCTAATCCCTCCCAGCATCAGAGTCTTTTCCAATGAGTCAACTCTTCACATGAGGTGGCCAAAGTATTGGAGTTTCAGCTTTAGCATCAATCCTTCCAAAGAACACCCAGGGCTGATCTCCTTTAGGATGGACTGGTTGGATCTCCTTGCAGTCCAAGGGACTCTTAAGAGTCTTCTCCAACACCACAGTTCAAAAGCATCAATTCTTCGGCACTCAGCTTTCTTCACAGTCCAACTCTTGCATCCATACATGACCACAGGAAAAACCATAGCCTTGACTAAACGGACCTTTGTTGGCAAAGTAATGTCTCTGCTATTTATTAGAGAGATGCAAATCGAAGCTACAATGAGGTGCCACCTCATGCCTGTCTGCATGACAATCATTAAAGAGTCTACAAATAATAACTGCTGGAGAGGATGTGGAGGAAAGGGAGCCCACTTGCACTGTTGGTGGGACTGTAAGTTGGTGCAGCCACTATGGAAAACAGTATGGAGATTCCTTCAAACACTAGAGTTGCCATTTGGTCCAGAAAAACTCCAACTTGAAAAGATACACACATCTGTATGTTAATAGCTGCACGACTCACAACAGCCAAGACACAGAAGCAACCTAAATGTCCATCAACAGACGAATGGATAACGATGTGGTCCATACACACAGTGGAGTATTATTCAGCCACAAAAAGAATGAAATCACGCCATTTGCAGTTAGGTGGATGGACCCGGGGATTATCATACTAAGCGGAGGAAGTCAGAAAAAGACAAATCCCGCACGGCAGCACTTATATGCGAAATCTAACGTGTGACCTAAACGAACGTACCTACCAAACAGAAACAGACTCACAGACACAGGAGACAGACTAGCGGCCACCAGGGGTGGGGTGGGAGGGGGTGGGGAAGCGCCGGGAGTTTGGGGTCAGCAGATGGAAACTATTCACGCAGAGTGGATAAACAAAAAGGTCTTGCTGTATAGCACAGGGAACTATATTCAGCATCATACAATAAACCATAATGGAAAAGAACATGGAAAAGAATATATATGTATAACTGAATCACTTTGCTGTACAGCAGAAATTAACACAACACTGTAAATCAGCTACATTTCAATAAAATTGAAAAAAAACAAGTGTTTGATCATTTCAAGCGCTCTTTTGTTCCTGCTTCTAGTAAAATTCCAGGACAGAACAAAAGAATAGAAGAAGGATGCCATAGAACGAATGCTTACAGGAAGCCAGTGATTCCTTCTTGGCTTGCGTCTGGAGTGAAATGAGCTCCCAGCCGTGGAGACTGGGGAGAACGGGAGTTTTGAGGAGACAAGCCCTTTGAGGAAGTGCATGGAATGAGCAGCCAGCTCGGAAGGGTGCTCTGGACCCCTCCCCCTCAGAGGGTTTGCACCTCCTCCCCGTCCCTTCCTGCCACTTCTCACCCTCTCTGCCTGCTCACAGGCATCGGTTCTGAGTCTGGGGAAATGCGCGATTATGGGCTCAGAGAACACATTGCTCAAAACCCTTTTATCTCAGGTGTGGTTTCAGTGAACACAAATGGTGTAAAAGACAGGTACTCCAAACCTGGAAACTCCAGAGCTATTTGAGAGCTTTCTTCTGTGATTTAGAAGCAAGGTTGGCACTTGTACAAATAGCTGATGAACGAACATCGGTCACACACAGGGCAGCAAGGTAGCGAGTGATGGAGACACAGGGGGACCTTGTCACCACTGCCTCAGTGTCTCTGGGTGGGTACGGGAGCAGGGTGGTCCACATCCCTTTATCAGCTGGCAGCATTTGAGGATGACACACACGTCATGAGTGGAATTTCTCTCAAGAGCATGCAGTACTGGCATAAGATGGTATTCATTAATAACAAGGTCCCTTCAAATTTCTGGCATCAAACAATTGCTGAAACATTAGCTAGACTGAAAAACTGCCAACGTGTCAAGAGAATAAACAATCGGATGAGCAGATTAGAGTGTTAAAAGTTGGGGACTCTGGAAGTTACCGCTTCATTATGAATTCTCACGAACCACAGTGTCCCAAACACTTTGTTATCACTAGGAAGTATCATCATAGATATGGCGGGAAGGTCGTCTTTTCCTGTTCCTACACTTAAGACATTTGCTTCTACTATTTCTTAAAGGCTTTCCAAAAAATTTATATTTTTCTATTCAAGCATCTCTTCCAAGAAGAGATGGGATATTCAGTAGAAATGTTAGACAGTTTGGAGATTTGCTGGGAGAAGTCATACTATTTAAATATGGACTGTACATATCTGGATGGGAGGCTATGCATCTTACTTATTAAGGAAATTCTAATACTTCTTACATCGAAGTCTGCAGAAAGCTGGGATAAGGAAGGCTACCTTTCACACAATGAGAGCAGGGCTGTTACATAATACACTCTGCCCACGGTCTTCAAGTAAGTCCAGATCTGAATTTCAGGACAGATTGTGTGGATGGAGTTTAAAAATGCGTATCTGATATATACTTATATATTTAAAATATAAACCATAGAGAGAAAACCCAGCAAATCTTTTCAGCCTGCGTGGCAAATGAGGTTTCCCCAACATGGCCACAGCAGTATTCCTGGTCCCAAACGCTTTTTCAAAAATCTAGGTGCTTTCCATCCAAAGATGGAGTTTATATCCTTGAAGCTGGGTGGGGCTTTCAGTGGCATCAGAGTCAAATGCAGCAGAAGTGAGATTCCTGGAGCTGAGTCACCGGAATTAACAACCCCGGAAGGTTGGGTGACCAAGGCGTCTCCACGGAGCCCCGAGGACCTGCCCACACACACGTCCTACATGCGTGTAGGGGCACGGCCCTCCGCTCCATGTGCGTGGTCATCAACGGACCAGGCTCCTTCTGAACAAGAGCTGGGTATGTTATCTTAAGACACTGATGAGGCCCTTCACAGAATTATTTTAAGCCAATTTAACTGTATATTTGGGCTTCCCTTGTGGCTCAGCTGGTAATGAATCTGCCTGCAATGCGGGAGACCTGGGTTTGATCCCTGGGTTGGGAAGATCCCCTGGAGAAGGGAAAGGTTACCCACTCTAGTATTCTGGCCTGGAGAATTCCATGGACTATACAGTCGCAAAGAGTAGCAGAGTTGGACACAACTGAGTGACTTTCACTTTCACTTTCAACTGTGTGCAGGCTTCCCAGGTGGCACTCGTGGTAAGGCACCCGCCTGCCAGTGCAGGAGACCTAAGAGACCTGGGTTCAATCCCCGGGCTGGGAAGATCCCCCGCAGGAGGGCATGGCTACCCACTCCAGCATGCTTGCCTGGAGAATCCCATGGTCAGAGGAGTCTGGCTACAGTCTATAGGGTCGCAAAGAGTCAGACACACTGAAGCGACTGAGGGCACACACAACTGTGTACACTGATAATAAAAAAGCACAACCAGAGAAGCCAGACATCATTAAATCTCAACAGCGCAGGTGGGCAATGAAAACCAGCAAGTTAGAAAGCAGAGCACCAGCAAATGCTACAGAGGGAAAACAATCTTTGGAACAGAAACGACTCAGATTCTCTAGCTAATTAAGGGCCCAGGAAGACGGCAAGTGCCCGTTACCCTGAGTCTCCCTCCCCAGCAACCCCGAGCTCGACAGAATCGCCAGCCCATGTGTTTGAAGCCGGAGAGAGGTCTCTTCTCGTTCTGAGAGCCCACTGCTGATCTGAGGACTCATCTCCTCTTCTGTTGATCACAGATTCACCCCTCAATCTGCTCTGCCATCCTCCTCATGTTGGAAGGCATAACTCAGACATCTTAATTAATCTGGGGGCTTCTTTTTAGAGCCATGCCTGAAATAATCTTATTATTCCAAGGCGTGTTTTGCATGAGGGGGGGCTCTGGGTGGAGGTTTCAACTCTCAGACAGTCGTCCAGCCCCCCTGGAGCTTCAGGGCAGAACAAAGTCAGAGGAAGCCTTTACGGGTGATCCTGGTCCAAGACCATGGTCCAGGGTCTGGGCCGGGCCAGCCCCTCCGTCCCTCCCGGTGCCCTTGGGCTGCCCATCCAGAGACTGCAAAGGCCAAGTCCAGAGGCATGCTGAGGGCGATTCCCGGCACTGAGCTATTGGAGCGAAGACCCAGCCCTCCTAGAAACGGATCCAGCAGCCTGTCCATAGACAGGCCGCCTGGGCGGCTCCCAATACAATGAGGGCCCTGCGGGCAGCCTGGGTTCTTCCTGCCTGCTAGGCCCAGGCCTGGGCTCTGTGCTCTGTGGTTAATAGCCAGCAGGGCTCTGGGATGTGTTTAGCCATGGCAGGGAGAATTCCACGGACAGAGGACCCTGGCAGGCTACAGTCCACGGGGTCGCAAAGAGTTGGACACGACTGAGCGACTGATACATACCGGGTGGCATGAGACGTGACGTGTGGACAAAGAGTGAGCTTCACCGGGGGGAAAGTGGGCGAGATTCTCATGTGCGGTGGATACAGGGGCTTAAAGACGGTGCTTATTTATTTTTAGAATTTCACTGAAGTGTAATTGATTCACAGTCTGTGTAAGTTTCCGGTGTACAGCAGAGGGATTCGGTTACACACATACACATATATACCCTTCTTTAAGTTATCTCCCATTAGACGCTGTTACAAGGCACTGAGTGGAGTTCCCTGTGCTATGCAGTAGGATCTTATTGTTTATTTTATATGCAGCAGTGTGCATGTTAATCCCAAACTCCTAATTTATCCCTCCTCTGGTTTTTTTTTAATCGCTCCCCTTTGGTAATTATAAGTTTGTTTTCTATGTCTGTGGGTCTGTTTCTGTTTTGTAAGTAATCTCATCTGTATCATTAAAAATTATATTTAGCTAACTCCTATATGTGCTTGTACATTTCTCAGCTGGGCCTCTAAGTTATCCGCGTGTCTTTTCTCTGTATCTCATCCTTCCTTCCCACTTTTCATATCTTTTTGTCTCTGTTGCATCCTCAGGAAAATGTCTTCACCATTGTCTTTAAACCTTTCTACTGAGTTTTCATTTCTACTGTCTTTTTCATTTCTAAGAGTCTGGTGCTTTGAGATTGAAAAACGGTATGCGTTGTTCTGTTTTGTCTCCTGAGGGTAACAAGTCATCTGAGGATTTAAGAAGAGGCTTTGGTCCTAATGCTGGCTTCTCCTCTTGTGATCACTGTTTTCTTCACAGTGCCGCTACCGTTTGCTTTGGTTTCTGTCTGTCAGACGGGAAGACGTCTGCGGTCAGATGGTGGTTCTCCCCGAGGCCCCTACATTGAGGAAGCTGGGACCGAGGAGCTGATGGGGAGTCCTGCAGAGCCCGGGAGGGCCTGCCTGGTCCCCCTGGGCCCTCCTGCTGACTCCTTCTGGACCCGGCTCTGCCAGCATCTCTTGGGAAGGATCCTTCGGTCCCCAGCCTGGTGGGTGAGGCGTGGCTGCCACGTGTCAGGGATGATGAAAGAGCAGGAAGTCTCTCCACACCCTGCAAGCGTCCCTTTGTCCCTGTTCAGACTGCACCCTGTCCTGATGTTCCTCCATCCAAGGGCTTCTGCTCACCCTCACCAGGAAACATACCTCCGGACTTCAGGGGAGTCAGCAAGGGGAAGCTGGGGTTCTGACAGCTACTTAATTTTCAAACCATCCTTGTTTTTTCTCCCATAGCTCCTCTCACTGACCTTCCAAAAGCATCCTGAGGGCCCAGGCCTAAGCCTTCGTCTCATCAGAGGTGATATTCTAAAGGGTTGACTCAGCAGAGAGCAGACCACAGCCAACCAGGAGCCATCCCACGCGGGCTAGTCTGAGCGCTGTCCATGCCTGGGGTGCTGAGGACCGCCCTGGGGGTGGGGAGGGGTTAGGAGAAACCAGCTCAGTTCCTGGGCTGCGACTCAGCCGTCTTATGCTTGAGCATCATGATTTTCCCGTCTTCCTTTGGTTTACAACTTGCCCAGTTCTGCTGTTTTCTCTTCGCTCCTGTGGGTGACGTGCTCAGCTCTATTTTCTGTTGTGTCGATGGGGGCTTGAGAACACTTGAACACAGAGAAAGCTGGGGAGAACAGAGGTCAAGATGCAGACAGGAGAAACTGGTGCGGCAGGAACCGGGTGTATCCTGCCCTGCCAGGGACTAGCTGTGCCAGCGCACCTGCCATGCCTGGGTGTGAATGCGTAAGAGTGGCTAATAGCAGCCTCCACATCACAGGTATTCTCCAGGCATTCAGTGAGGGGTACACGTGAAGCTCTAGGAAGACTATCTGACCTAGAAAGTACTGCATCAGGGCGGGCCTTTTGTTGCTGTTGTTAGAACTGAATAGAATATCTGGGGTCAAGAAATAACTATTTGAAAACACGGCTCTTTAAATAAGGTTCAACGCTTTGGTAGAAAAGAAGAGAAACATATTGAGGATGACCTGGACGAGTCTTCACAGCAGGCTTCCTAACCATCTCCCCTGTGCAGCCTGCGGGCCACTTCTGAGGACCTGTAGGAAGCGGGCCGAGTTCACGGGTTTCCCGAGCAGGACCTGTGGGGATAATACTCTCTGCAGATCTATTCTTGCATCTCTGGCTGATTTCATCCAGTGAGGAATCCTTGAAGTTGGATGGAAAAGAATCTTTTGCCGTTTCTTTGTGGAAATATTTCACGTAGCGTGCTGCTGTTAGAGATGACTACATCAGGAAAAATGGCTTCTATTTTCAAAGAAGTCTTTCCTCAGATCTGGGTCTCAGGACAAATTGCATAACTTAAAATTATTTTCAGATTGTGTGTGCATGCGTGCTAAGTCGGTTCAGTCGTGTCGGACTTTTTACGACCCTGTGGACTGTAGCCCGCCAGGCTCCTGTCCCTGGGATTCTCCAGGCAGGAATACTGGAGTGGGTTGCCATCTCTTCCTCCGGGGATCTTCCTGACCCAGGGATCAAACCCACGTCTCCTGCATCTCCTGCAATTGGGAGGCGGGCTCTTTACCACTAGTGCCCCTTTACTTGGGGGGAAAAAAAAAGCAATGGATTTAAATTAGTAATTTTTTTTTTAAATAAGCATTCTCCCTCTCTTCTTCCTCCTCCTCCACACACACACAGATCATTTTTCTCCATGGACTGGGAAAACATTCTTTATCCAAGACTGAATTCTCTGCTTTGTGGCAAAAAAATATTTCTTCTATTCTAATGCCACTTAGTGTCTGGGATTAATTTGGTAACAAACCAGCAATAGACAATTTGACAAAACTAAAGTCAGGGTTTTGATCCATGTCAAGATAATAAGGGCTCTTGGGAACACAAGATAATAAGATCACTTTCACAGAGGACCTTTCTCTCCATGAGTTTAAAAATCATGCCCCCAGGAGCAGTAGATGAACAAAGGCCAAGCAGCTTGGGCTAATGTCGGGCTGCTGATAGGGTGTGCGCCTTGTCTGCAGGAGTTGAAAGCAGCAGAGGGCACCCCATCTGTGAAAATAAACATTCCCATGACTGGAGCTGCATAGTTCATTGCCTACAAAACCCAGGGATCTGAAGGTGAAAGTCAAACCAAGACCAACCACAATACCACCATCATCAACAGTGAGACATGTGCTTAGCCACTGCCACTGAAGGCTAAGAGCCAATTTTCTTAAAGGGTACATATTTCTTTACATTTTTAACTGACTTTGATTATATGAATTGTTACAGCCACATTTTTACACATATTTCAACATCCTAAGAATCTGTACATAACCGAGAAAAGTGGTCTATTTTTTTTTAATGAGAAACCCAACAGGTCAGCTGGCCAGGCTCATGTGAGTGAATCACTTAAGCTCAGCTGACATCAGAGGTGCCCGGGGAGCCAGACAGACTGAGGGATGAGCCCTGGGGTTCAGGCGGGGACACGGCCTCTGCCGGTTGAGGACAGCTCTCCTCTGCCAGTGTGGAGATGCTGCCCATTTCTTCCGCTCCAGGCTTCTCTGATCTGCCTGCTGACCTTCATGCTCACGTGGTCTTTCTTCAAAAGGGTTCCATACAGCAGGTTGGATTTCTACTCCCTACAAAGCAAGCATGCCTGAGCTCCCTCCCAAGGCCAGCAGGTGGTCCAGCCACATAATTTCAGATGACTATCTGGACTGTGCTCACCGGGACCCTGGCAATCAGCACCGTCAGATTTCCTCAGCTCTCACAAGGCAAGCTTCCCCCTTCTCTCGGGGTTTCTGGAGGAGCTGGGGGACGGGGCTGGCATTTTGAGGTTCATGTTTGCTTAATGCAAGGAAGAAGGGATTTTATTTTATTTTTGTAATAACTTTAATTGGAGGCTAATTCCTTTACAATATTGTGGTGGCTTCTGGCACACATTCGCATGAGTTAGCCATGGGTGTACATGTGTTTCCCATCCTGACCCTCCCTCCCGGAAGAAGGGATTTTAATGCCAAACCAAGAAAACACGGCGACGTCTTTCCAAAGCCGTATGAGGCTCTGACCCAGTCTTTGGAACATCTGGAGCAGTTGCCTTTAGTTCCATTTTAGGAACGAGGAGACAAAGGGCTGAGGTTACACAGGAGAAGCCCAGCTCTGGGACCTTCAGCCCAGGTGTGTGAGGTCACTTCCACTGAGGCGCACGCTCGCCACTTTCTGGCAGGACAGAAACTCTCAGGGGTATCTTTTTGCCCAGAAGACGACCACTGCACTGCTTCCAAGCCCCGGAGCCCCTCCTGCAGGTGGCAGCGCTGTCCTGGGAGCCCACAGAGGGGACCGTGTACAAGGGCCTGGTGCGGGGCTCGCCTGCAGCCGTGGTTCCTGGCAGGTGGCCCGAGGCTGCTACACATAGGGCTGTGGGGTCTCCTCCCGCCTGGCCTCTCAGCAATTCTGTGCCTAAAACGCGATGCTCTGTGGTTTTATTTTGGTAGGGATGCCTTATTTGCTTCAGATACCTGTTTGTCAAGTCAAAACAGAAGGACAGCATCAGAGTCACTGTTACTCTCTGATATCAAACAGAACGCAAACCGTAGCTCGAGGCCGTGTAGGCACCCAGGCTGAGTAGAGGTACCAATTAAATCTACCTCCAATGACCAGTAACGCCGGTCACCAGGCCATCCCCCAACCTCTCACCTTATCAACACCACCCCTACTATGCGCTGCAGACGGCCCTCAGCCTGAGGAGGACGAGTTACTTCTGTAAGACGGAGGGTGTGGCACCCAGTTCAGAGGTTGCCTAGCAGCTCTTGTTGGACTGAAGTGCAGAGCAGAGCGATGTCGCTGGGACCCGGAAGTGCCGACAGGAATCCTGGCCAACCACAAGCTATACTTGGAGCTGCTGCTGCTAAGTCGCTTCGGTTGTGTCAGACTCTGTGCAATCCCATAGATGGCAGCCCACCAGGCTCCACCGTTCCTGGGATTCTCCAGACAAGAACACTGGAGTGGGTTGCCATTTCCTTCTCCAATGCATGAAAGTGAAAAGTGAAAGTGAGCTGGGAGCAAGTTACTCCAACTGCAAGCCTCAGGGTGCTCATCTCTGAAGTGGGCTGTGATTTACACCCCATCATTGTTATGACTACAAAATACGTCATGATATGTTCAAGTCCCAATATCAGACGCTTAATAAGTTACTCACTAAATGTCTATAAACGCAGTTAAAGGTTCACTCATTCATTTATAAATGAAATAAAGCGACATGGGAGCAGAAAGGAATATGCTAGAGATTGCACGGTATGGTTTAAAGACACACATTAACTGTGGTTATGTGCGATCTTTCCTCGTGGCTCAGACGGTAAAGCGTCTGCCTATAATGCGGGTAGACCCAGGTTCAATCCCTGGGGCAGGAAGATTCCCTGTATAAGGAAGTGGCAACCCACTCCAGTGCTCTTGCCTGGAACACCCCATGGACAGAGGAGCCTGGCGGGCTACAGTCCATGGGGTCCCGAAGAGTCACACACGACTGAGCAACTTCAGTTAACCTTACAAACGGTGGTGCTGGAGAAGACTCTTCAGAGTCCCTTGGACTGCAAAGAGATCCAACCAGTCCATCCTAAAGGAAATTGGTCCTGAATATTCATTGGAAGGACTGATGCTGAAGCTGAAGCTCCAATACTTTGGCCACCTGCTGCGAAGAACTGACGCATTGGAAAAGGCCCTGATGCTGGAAAAGACTGAAGGCAGGAGGAGAAGGGGACAACAGAGGATGAGATGGTTGGATGGCATCATGGACCCAGTGGACATGAGTTTGAGCAAACTCTGGGAGATAGTGAAGAACAGGGAAGCCTACCGTGCTCAGGTCCGTGGGGTTGCAAAGAGTCAGATACGACTTAGCAACTGAACAACAGCCACCAAATAGAGGAACAAGGAGAGGATTTCATTCCAGGGACCAAGGGGACAAAAACAGAAAGTGGCATGAAGGCGACTCCTGCGTGGAGCGAGAGAGGGCCTGGGAAGGGGCCTTTGGATGAGGTGGTGCGTAGCTGAGTGGACAGAGCCCGGGAGCCGGACGGCGTTCAGATGTGCTGAGGTCAGCAGAGGGAACTGGAGGGAGAGAAGCAGAGGACAGACCCTGAGGGCTAACCTGTGGACATAGGGAGGGGCCAGACCAGGGGCCGGCAGTGCCCTCGGGGGCCATGCTCACGGGTGTCAGTGGAGGCCTGCCCTGAGCTTCAGTCCTGGCTCAGGAATCCTAGCTCCGATAGCACCGATGATGACACGCGAGCCTCAGGTCAGCCCTGAGGTTTAGATCTTGCTCTCTCCTTGGCCTCGACGTTGGGCTGGCTGTGAAGGGGGCTGCAGAGGAAGCCGTGCTTGTTAGTGCTGCCCTGGAAGCCCCTCTAAATAAACACTTAGAAGGCTGATAGAAACGTGTGTGAGGGCCGTCATGCAATGAATCAAAGACATGCAGAGAGATGGTAAGACCCCGATGTTCTGTTCATACTTGGGCTCCGACTGTCCACAGCTCTGCGTTCACGGAGCAGGCGGACGTGACAGGCCCTGGGCCCCGGTGCTCACCCTGAAGTGTGGGAACGTCCATTGTCTTGCTGGATGGAGGAGACAGAGCTCCAGGGGATGCTGCTAACTTCCAGCCCAGACAGGCAGAAGCCTGAGCGGCTTCTTCATCTGGGAGCCTCAGCCCCAACAGGGCATCAACCTCGCCGCTGAGTGTCCAGTGGCCTGGCAGGCAGAGCAGTGGGCCAAGCTAAGTCCTGGGAGGGGAAAGCCTCACATGAGCAAAGAGTTGTGTCATCTCCACGGAAGGCTGTGCTATTCAGGTCTGGGAACCAGAGCTTCTTGATGAGGAAACGCCACAGCTTTCGTTCTTTTATCCTTTGCCAGCAGCTCCAGAAATACGTATTGGTCCATACACAGTCTGGCTGAGCCGGACTGTGCAAAGTCATCGCCTCCTGGGAGGGCTAAGCAGCCTGCTGTCTCCTTCACACTGCTGCAGTCAAAAATACAGCAAGAGAGTAGACAGGAATGCCTGAGAAGGCCCATGATCCCCTTTGCTGGCCCAGCCGGGAACCCCAAGGTCAGAGGCATCCTTAAGGATGCTGGGTGCTGGGCGTGCAGCTCCGCTCTTCCTCTCAGCCAGGAAGCAGCAGGTGACCCCAGGGCAGGGCTGTGCTCCTGGACCTGGTCCTTCCTCCAGGACAGGTGACTCTCAAAAAGAAAACCCCTCCTCCTAGATCTGTCTAGAAACGAGCGATGATGCTCGGGGCGGAGCCCTCTTAACCGCTCATGACGCTTGTGCCGGGGCGCCCGTGAACAGCCTCTTCAGGAAGTTTCCACCCTCCCTGCCCCTGACTTTCCCCGAGGACTTGTCATTACACAGCACTGCAGAGGGGACGATCGTGGGGAGCAGCCTGCGAGGTCCCCGAGTGCCTGCATTCCGGCAGGAGAGGAGGCCTGACACTCTGTCCCGGGCAGGAACCCGAGCAGAGAAGTCAGCTGGCCTCTCTCGGGCACCAGGTGGAGGGTAGGGGGGTTGAAACCCCCGGCCTGACGGGTGCGGGGGCGCGTCTAAACAGTGCAGCCATGTTGGATAACGACCTGGCAGTCTCTCGCCTACTGAAACATTCGTTTACTGCACGACCCAGTGATTCTACCTCTAGCTATTTACCCAAGAGAAATGGAAACATGTGCCTATAGAAAATTCTGTATGCAAACGCTCAGTTTTATTCATAACAGCCTCAAGCTGGAAACCACTCAAATGTCACATGCAAAACGCATATGCAAATGACTGTCTCTCCACTCACTGGGCCACTTCTCAGCAATAAAAGGGATGACCTACACGCATCGGCAGCAACGCGGGGGAAACTCAAAAGCAATTATGCTGACGAAGAATCCCGTCACCCAGGATTATGTAAGTGTGACTCGATCCACAAGGAAGTCTAGAAAAGGCAAAGCTAGAGGGGTGGACGCCAGGGCAACCACGGGGGCTGGAGGACAGGCGCATGGGCTATTTCGGGGAGACAGAAATCTTCCCTGTCTCGGTCGGGGAGGTGCTTCTGTGATTGCAGCCATCAGTCAAAACTTAAGGAAAATTTCTCACTGGGTTTTACGATGAGCAAGTTATGCTGCAGTGACTGGTATCTGCTTGTCTCTCCAGGCTCTGGATGACCACCTGTGCTGCTGTCCTTGAGGCCTGCTTTTCTGGACGAGGCTACTACCCTGGGTGTTTAACCTCTGCCAATGTCAGCAGCGTAAGTAAGACAGGGAGCGTTGAGTCCAGCCCCCCGTGGGGACAGCCTGAAGCGCAGAGAAGGTGGCGTGAAGACAAAGCAGAGGAGACGATGCAGCAGGTGGCTCATGTGGCCTGCCCGCTGTGCATCCTGGGCTAGAACAGACTGGCTCGTGCGGGCGCAGCAGAGTGGAGTGGACACCCTGCTGCAAACACCAGGGGTTGGCCTCCAGGAGATTCTTCGGGAAGAGGTCTGTGGGCAGGAGCAGTGCTGACCTCAGGGACACAGACAGGTGGCTGGCTCTCAGGTCCGGCGGAAAGCATTCCCATGCTCACCTCTAACTCTGCGTGACTGAGAACGCAGCCTGTGACTCTTCAGAAGGGACAGAGTGGCAGAGCTCGGTCAGTCTGTTCAGTCAGTTCAGTCGCTCAGTCACGTCCGACTTTGCGGTCCCACGGACTGCAGCATGCCAGGCCTCCCTGTCCATCACCAGCTCCCGGAGTTTACTCAAACCCATGTCCATTGAATCGGTAATGCCATCCAACCATCTCATCGTCTGTCGTCCCCTTCTCCTCCAGTCCCCAATCCCTTCCAGCATCAGGGTCTTCTCCAGTGAGTCCGTTCTTCGCACCAGGTAGCCAAAGTATTGGAGTTTCGGCTTCAACATCAGTCCTTTCAATGAACATTCAGGACTGATGTCCTTTAGGATGGACTGGTTGGCTCTCCTTGCAGTCCAAGGGACTCAAGAGTCTTCTCCAACCCCACAGCTCAAAAGCATCAGTTCTTCGGCTCCAGAATGCATCCACGGGAACAGCGACTCCAGGCTGACACACCAGGTGGCGCTCACGTCAAGCTGCAGCCCAGACGCAGGCTCCATCTCGTCGCCCTGCTGCGGATGTTAGTGCTACACGCCTTTACTGCATGTCATTAACTAAATCTCCAAGGACACTGTCAGCCGGAGACCTGCCTGTATCTCTCTGCTGAGAGGACAAGGAAATTCACGTTTGTCGCTTCTTTCCAGAAACAGAAACAGAAGTTTCTCAGCTTCAAAGAGAATCCTGGGGTCACGTGGTGCTGACAGCTAGTGAAGGACCAGCTGACACCAGATACTTGAGCTAGAAACTGAGTCACTTAAGAATGCTCTCTTGAGGTCCCATCCTCCGAGACTCTGGTCTGAGTGATTTGGGGGTGGGGCCCAGACCTGCTTCTCCTTATACTCGACAATTTCATTTAATTCATGAATTCCCTCCACCTGTTTCAGTCAGCATCGATGCATCCCCTCCCACGCTGGGAAGAGTTCAAGGACGGGAACAGGCAAGCTTAGGTTCCCCAAGGCGCCTGAGGAAATGCCACATCCCCCATCTTTTCACCTCATTTCCAAACGGGTTTGCTTGTTTGAAAGTCTTTAGACATGGAGGGCGGTTTTTTAAGGGCAGAAAAGGACTTAAAGGAAAGGATTGGTTGAAACAGGCCCCCTTTGACTATGGCTGACGCTTTGTCTCCCGACAGCTCAGACCTGCAGGGGCAGCCTCTCTGGCGGTTATTCTTGGGCATCCCTCTTCTCACACCCAGGCCACAGATACCCGGGACACGGCCAAGCCCCTCCCAGCAAACCCTGCTCTCTGACACGTAAGAATTCAGGAGAGAAACGGGTTGGGCAGTAAATGCACATTAAAACATTTCTAAACACGCTGTCCAGAAAAAATTATATATTGACAACAAAAGAGCAATTTAAAGCAAGGATACATTTCAGCCTGAAATGGGAAGCAATCTGACTCCAGGAGCTCGGGAAGGCTGGAGGCAGTTTTAGAGGAGAGGGTTGTGATGTCAGGGCTTGAAGGATCGGAAGGATTTGGACACAGACGCACGGTCAGTGGCACCTACGTTTCTGGCGTGCTGTGGGGATGGGGTAAAGGATAGAGTGAGCGAAGACGGGACCACCTTCTGTCTGTGTGCAGTGACAGCGTATCACTGGGTGCTTCAGGGAAGACTGCGTCCTGCACCTGGAAGGCACCACGTGCATCTTTCTCCCAGCCCACCCCCCTCACTGCGGGGGACTCATGGATCACAGCATCCTCCCCCAAAGAGCACAGGCACAGCTTTAAACTCAGAGCTCCAGGAAGCCATTAGAATTGATCAGAGCTGGCACAGAGTATGAAATTTACTTTCTGTCCAGAGGCAGGGAAATTGTGGGGAGAGTGATTAATTAGATTTGGCTGCATAATGGGAGGCCTTGGTTCCCCCACGAAGGAAGCCTGTAGGACTTTCTGCACACCAAAACAGGCACTTACTCGCACCATTTCAATATCCTACAGAACTCCATAACCTTTCCATGAACCCCATGAGTCAGGCATTTTATTTCCATTATATAGACAGAGTAATAGTGCCCAGAGAAGCAAAGTAACTCTTCCATGATTACACAGGTAAAGAGGCTGACGGGGGATTTATTCCCACATCGATTTGATTCTAAAGCTCATTCTTTTGATAGTGCTTGCTAACTGCTTGTAATTCAGGGGGAAAAGGGAGAGAAGCAGGGAGACCTCGCGGGGAGGGAGCAGGAGAAGCAGCTTAACTAAGATCCAGCCCCGCAGGCCTCGGAGCTGTCCGCAGTGCTGACACGCTGGGCCCGCCAGTAACGGTAGGATCCTGCCCTTTCCGAGAGAGTGTTTAGTCTCTAAGTCGTGTCTGACTCTTCCATGACCCCATGGACTGTAATCTACCAAGCTCCTCTGTCCATGGGATATACCAGGCAAGAATACTGGAATGGGTAGCCATTTCCTTCTCCAGGGGATCTTCCTGACCCAGGGATCGAACTTGCATCTCCTGCATTGGCAGGCAGATGCTTTACCACGGGGCCACCTGGGAAGTCTTGCAGGCCTTGCTAGAGGCATGTAGAATGCCACTCTAAGGACTCTCTTTCTCTTATATTTCAGCCTCATGTTGGCCCTTCCTAAAGATATACAGACAGTCCTGTTCACGCAACTCCTGGCAGCTCTGCAGAGTGAATGTGTCCAGCGGCAGCGTCCTGGAGAAGGAAGTGTTGGGCGACTGACACGGCTGGGGATTCTCACCGCCGCCCTCACAAACTCGCTGCCTTCAATCTCCTCACGCATCAGGCTCAACTCACAACAGGCACAGGCGCCCGAAGGTTTAATCTGAGGGGCATGGAACATAAACTCTTGAAACCCGTCTTCACGTTCTGAGCGGAGGCCAGACGCCCACCATCACAGTCGGGTGGTTTCTCCACTGAGCCCTCCCTCACTGCAGGCCTGCCCTGCTCCCCGCCAGGCTCCCTAACTGACTCCAAGCCCTACTCACCCCTTCCCTGCCCTCCGCTCTACACACACGCACAAAACTAACCTAAGCCTGCCGTCTGCACCGTGTCTCTCTTAGGCTTGGTGTTCAGCGTGTTCTTCCTGTAAAGATCCATGGCACTCAGCTGGGAATTAGGTCTTCCACACCCCAGGCTCACCCCAGACCCACCCAATCCCGTCTTTCCCCATGCAGAGTCCCAGGAGAACAGCCCTGCTCCGGCCTGGCCTGGCAGCCCACTCATTCCAGGAAGACGCTGGCTCACTGGAAAGTCAAGCTCGTTTAATGATTCACCCGACCTGGAGTATCTCCTCTCAGTCTCCATCTATTAAACCAAACAAAATAAAACTTACTCGACTATAAGGCTCTGCTCAAGCCAGACTTCCTTTTTGAGATTCTTTATGGCATCTCTTCTTTTGTGTTCATTGTTTAAAATACCCATTTGAGGCATTTAATTTTATATTGTTATCCATCCTAAAGGAAATCAGTACTGAATATTCATTGGAAGGACTGATGCTGAAGCTGAAACTCCAATACTTTGACCACCTGATGCAAAAAACTGACTCATTGGAAAAGACCCTAACGCTGGAAAAGATTGAAGGTGGAAGAAGAAGGGGACGACAGAGGATGAGATGGTTGGAGGGCATCACCAACTCAATGGACATGAGTCTGAGTAAACGCCAGGAGTTGGTGATAGACAGGGAGGCCTGGTGTGCTGCAGTCCATGGGGTCGCAAAGAGTCAGACATGACTGAGCAACTGAACTGAACTCAACTGATATGTCTGAGTCCTTCCTTTTCAAGAAGATTTTGAACTCCTTAAGGATAGGAACCATGCTTTGTTGCTCAATATAGCACTTCACTGTTGACTTATCTTTTCTGCTTCCACTGGAAGCAAAACAAGAAAGCCTTAGAAATTAATTGCAGCAAGTCATGTTGAGATGAGATTAAAAAAAGAACTTATTGAGCACTGAGAATTGTAGATCATTGAGGCTACAGACATTACTTTTAAGAGAGAAATTAAAATCACATGGGCATTTTTATCACCTGAGTGTCATGGAACAGGTCTTAGCTTTGAAAAATTTTTAAAGGGAATTTTATTATGGTAGGGGTTATATCATTCCTCTCCTTGTAACAGAAAGGATTTGAACTGGCTAGAAATTACAGTCTGATAAAATTTAATTATGAGACTACAAATACATATTGGGGACACATTACAATATGCAGAAATAGCATTCGCAGGCAGTCTCTCGGAGCACAATTCCCTGCAGCGCACACGTATTCCCCTCAATTCTTAGCGGTGCCTACGAAGCGCGCACTGTCGTCAACATCCTTGTGAGAGTGTGGACGTGAAGCTCCGTAGAAGTACAGCAGCTCTCGAGGTCACACAGCCAAGAGTCAGCTGCCAACTGGGACTCGTCTTCAGGTCCACGTGACCCCAGGGCTTCAGTCTGCAACTCCCGCGTCATGAGGTCTGGCAAGGCGCTGGGCACTGTGGTGTGTTCTCAACCTAGGTATCTATTTTCTAAATAAAGAGAATGCTCTTCTATGTCCCAGCCTGTAAAGTTAGAGAGTAACCCTGGGCAGAAGGAATCTCTACGTCTCAGTTCATCATTTTCACAGATGCGACTTCATAAGTCAACCAGAATTCCAAAGGAATACAATTTTGTACGGTTTGTTTGGTAAAGGTAAATAAGCAAGGTTAGGGCGACAATATCTACAGAAGGCCACCTAACGTGTACACGAGGATAGCTTCTCATACGTCTCAGTTTCTGTCGTATTACTGCTCTGTTTGCCAAACTCCAAAATGCCAATGCTATCTAATTACGGGGTATGCCCAATTTTCCTTAAAATTGATGTCTGTTATGGAAGGGTGAGTTTCTCCAGCCCATATGATTTCCAGAATGATCCTAATAGATATGAAAAACTGCAAATTACATAGAAATATAATTTTTTACAGAAAAGCACTCAAGTCAAAGGGAAAACTAACCCAAGAAAAAACTCATGTCAGGAAAACTCCAAGAAACAGCAAATCTACCAAAAACTGCTACGAAAACACGCGATGGACCCTTAACAGAGAACATTTAGCTGGCTCGCATTTCTATCAGTCTCTGTCATCAAGTGTTGCTTTACTTTGCTGCAGTTCCGATATAAACACTTAGTAAAACACTCTATGTTAAAAATTAACTAGCTTTAATTCTGGCTTACTAAACAAATCTGTGTAGAAGACACATGTCCTTTGAGGACACAACTTTTGAAAATTTAGTATGTGAAAGTCAAACAGCCCTACCATGAGGCTCCAGATCTTTGAACAGACGAAAATTCAGCTGGCTCGGGGTTCTCATTATGACTCGAGCCACGGCATGTGCCCTGGGGTCTACCCCAGGCTCCAGCTGCGGAGGTCAGAGCTGGAGATGGAGGGGGTTAAACAGGGGTCAGGGAGGCCTCCTTCTCCCTCGTGAGAGAGACAGAAGAGAGGGTTCACCCACCCCAGATTATTCCATCACTGGCAAAAAGGAAGGAAGCCAGAGTTTAGAGGGCGCTGAAAAATTAATTCAGTTCATCTCTGTGATTGTTCAGAAAGCCTGAAGCCAAGGGAGAAAATCTAAGTTATAAATGCCAAGTAATCCCATCCTGCAGATCGAATGGCCTCGGGCTGGAAGTGAGGGACTGCAGGGAGAGAGGGATGAGAGGAGAGGTGATAAAAAGGGAGAAAAAGATACACATCTGTGTCTCCAGAAATATCAAGAGGAGCTCTCATATGTTCTGCCCTATGAGTAAATGCTAATTTAAATGTTTTCATATAGACGTTTCTATTTAAAGAGACAACTGTGCTTTCCTCACCACCCCAAGCCCACCTACAGGGCTGCGCTCTTGCCCAGCCACCAGGCAGGGCCCTGGTACAACTGACTGAGCTCAACAAGCCTCTCTCAGACACTGAAGCTGCATAAGCTCAAGGTCTAAAGGCTTACCCAGTTTGGAAATCCACTGTCTCATTAATACAAAGAAGACTTTGATGATACTCGAAACTCATTCATTTATTGTTCATAAATGACCAGTCAATCCTAAAGGAAATCAACCCTGAATATTCACTGGAAGGACTGATGCTGAAGCCGAAGCTCCAATACTTTGGCCACCTGATGGGAAGAACTGATTGATTGGAAAATACACTGATGCTAGGAAAGATTGAAGGCAGGAAGAGAAGGGGACGACGGCGGGTGAGATGGTTGGATGGCATCACCGACTCGACAGACATGAGTTTGCGCAAGCTCCGGGAGATGGTAAAGGACAGGGAAGTCTGGTGTCCTGCAGTCCATGGGGTCACAAAGAGGCAAAGAGTGGGACACGACTTAGTGACTAAACAACAACAAAATGATCTTATGATAAAGAGGAGGAGTTGGGTGGTCAAACAGTGAACGCCATTTTCGGAGATGCTTCAGTTTACGTGAAGATGAGATGAATCATAGACGTCCTCACCCACCAGAGGCTGTTTCCCTTAAGTGCAGCAAGCATTCTGTTACATCTTTCAATCCTACGAAAGCCCTTATGTAACTGAGCAGGGCCCTATGGGGCCTTCCTGGAGGAGAACCCTCCCTAACCCACGTTCTCCACCTGCCTCTTGTCTGTAGAAAAACTGTAGCCTACCTAGGTTTCCCTCAAGTTCCCAAGAGGAAATTTAATCAGAGAACTGAGAAGATGCAAAAAGAAAGGAAAAAAGCCAAACATGGCAACATAATAATAGTTTAGCCATTAACCAAAGTCAAGGACCTTTAGCTCCTCCTCCAGGGCTACCGATGGTATTCTGAGCCACATCCTCTGGGCTGTCTTGCAGATAATGATGCCCCCACCAGCTGGGAGAAGTTAACTGTAAGCTGCACACAAGCGTGGAGACCCGAGACCAGTTGGAACCAAAAGGACACGTTGACGCTTACTTACCTCACCACCAGTCAGTCAGAAGGCTGTCCATGAGCTGGTCGCATAACCCATGACCCCCCTCCCTCACCCTGTCTTTAGAAACCTTTTCTTGGCGCCTTCAGGGAATCTGGGCCTTTTAAGCACCAGCTGTCTGAACTCCTTGCTTGGCGCCTGCAATCAATGTGCACTTTCCTTCACCACAACCTGGTGTCAGTAGATCGGCTTTACTGCACTCGGGCAAGCAAGTCCACGTTTGGTTCAGTAACACTTAGGAAAGCAATACATCAGAACCGTTAAAAGTCTGATTTTACAGCTGCAGTGTAACACCCAAGGGGACTGTTTGAGGCGGACAGTGAGCCCAGGCTGTGTTGGAGTCCAGGTCTCCTGGACACCAGCCATGAGAAGGCAGGACGGAGGAGAAGGACGATTTCCTCGCAAGAGCGACGTGCTACGGTGAACACGCATGAGACTCAACCAACACGCGAAGGCAGTGTTGATTACCTCGACTGTTTAAAAACACGGAAAGCAGCTCACTCTGCTGACACCCGCTACGGGGGATTATCACCCTCATCCTGAGCACTGAAACCAAGCCTTCAGCACAGACCACCTTGCCCTCAGGTTTTCAGTCCGTTTGGCAAACTCATGCCAGGAGACCATATTTCTCCTAAATGCTAACTGATGCAATAAAATGTGTACACCATGTGTCAAGCACAAAATGCTTTTAGGGTTTGGAGTTTTACAAATTTATCCTTCATCTAGGATAAATTCTATTGCTCCCAGAAGGGATAGATAAATCTCAAGGCATAATTATACCCCTGCTGGCCGTGACCTTTGAAGGTGCATATCTGCTTGAAAAATAATAGAATACTCCCTCCTCTGTGAAAGACATTTGAGTTTTTATCTGAACTATGCTTTAAATAAAACATGCCCATGGATACTTTATTTTCACGACAGGGGGTCATCTTTAGTTTCTTGGGGCTTGAGTTTTCTAACAGTCTAACAGAAGCGATTAATCACATTTTGCCACATATTTACACGCATCCTTCATTTATCTGAAGTCCAAAATGAAGTTATTTTCTCCATGCTTGTCTTCCAAGGATATGCCCATATTCTACCCAACTTAGTTGTGAAACATCCATTCTGTGATCAATGCTCTCCTACAGAACAATATTTTTTTAATTAACTCCTGCTGTTTGTCTGCATTTGCTTAGGAAAATTCGGATGCCTCCCCCTAAGTCATCCCGGGAAACCACACAATATTGCCAGCAGCACAACCCAATGTCTTTGAACATTTCCTGAGCACCTCACCTTGTCAAAAAAAAAGTGAGAGAAACTGTGGAAGGCAGAGATGAGGACCAGAAGGAGGGCGGCGTGGGGGTGTGGGGAGGGGGACTGTAGTGGGTGGAGGAGGGGAGGGAGGAGGGGGAGGAGCGGGGAGAAAGAAAAAACAGAAACGGAAGCAAGGAAATGCCATCCTTGCCTCACTCTCCTTGTTCTGCAACTGGTCTTCCATGCCCCAATTCAACAAATGGCTTCATCCAACTTTAACCTCGAGTCAACACCTCTGGATTCCAAAGATGAGCCCCTGACAACACACTCCGCTGTGTATACCCAGAGCTGAAAACTCTGCCAAATCACGCTCTCACGTCTTTTCCCTCCCACTCACACTTCTGGGTCCCAAGTCTTCCCGTTTTGAGAAACAAGATGCGCTCAGGGTGCTGCCCTTTTCACTGTGTATATAAACCGGGAATCCTCCTGGGAGTCAGAAGGTGAATCGCCATGCCCTGGGGGGACTGCAGGCGATTACAAATCACAGGGCTGGGGGCTGGTGATCGGGGGCCGGGGCAGCACCTTACCCTGCAGGACCTGGAACCTGGGCACCAGAGCAGGAGGTGGCGCAGCTGCTCTGGGAACGGGGCTTCACTAACGGGCGAGGAGCTGGACTCACTGACACCCCCACCCCCACCCCGGGGCCTGGGGGCACCCCAGAGGTTCCCACAGCATCAGGACACTTCACTGTCAAAAGCTAAGGTACCGTATTTCCTGCCCTAGGAATTAAGCAACTAGTCAGCGCTCCACCCCACTCTGTTCTGCAGATTTCTCATTAGAAGAAAATGAAAGAACCATCTTACCCATGAGGGATTTTGCTCAGGACATAATATCCAGTATAGGAGTGTTGATATATCTGAAACAGACACACAAAAAAACAAGAAACAAAAAAAACAAGCATTGAGATCATGGTTGTGATTATATTTTTCAAATCACTGTGAATCCTAATAAGCCTGGACCAAAAAGCATGTAGTCAGGAGACCAGGCAGCCAAGTCTTTTATTTACTCAGGAAGTAAATTTGCATATCATGTCAGTCTTATTTCCACCATTTGCATGTGGTTTACTGGGTAGCCAGAGGCTTGGTGTCATTTCCAGGACTACCTGGTTTGAGATTAAATCAGGGCAGAGATTTCCAGCTCAACTAATGTAGCACAGAACTAACGTGGACGTGCTCATCAGAGGCTTCCTGAAAGCCAGCTGGACCAGAGATGGGGAGACCCAGGCCCGGCGGGAGGTCCCTGAAATCTCCGGCAGAGTCCACTCTGTACCCTCGGTGAGCTCTAATACCAGAGCCAGCCAAGACGGGCTTACCTGGGCAAACTCCTGTCCCCTGGACAACTTGATGTGCATGTTTTAGTTTCAGAGAGTGGCCAATAAATTAAGAGCTCATTGCAAGGGGAGCGTGGCATTTCCAAACTCCTGTAACCCTCAGGGTCTCAGATGTCCCTCTTCAATTCTTGAGCCAGGAGATTACGCCCCAACCCATAAATGCAGTGACTAGAATGCAAGGGTCACCCCCAAAGAAGGGAGAACGTGGCCTCTGTCCTCTCTAGCTTTCTGGAGAGAGACCCTCTGGGGGTGTGGAATGTGATGTGTTGGTTACCCTGCAAGGATGAAGTGAGAACCGTATTTCACTTCCCTTGCTCTGGAAACTTCTGAGGGTTGGTGCCCTGTGTGGGCCAGCGCTCGCTGACTAGCATTTTAAAACCAGCTTTCTAAAGATAACGGGTGAGGGACATGCAGCCAAGGAAGACAGAGCTACCGTAGGGCGTGTGCAATATGGACACGCTTGGTGCTGATGACGGACGTGAGCCTGCAAAGGAAAACGGGGGAGGGTCTGCTAACACCCCCGACTCCACGCCTAGTCTGGGCCCCCGCATTAACCTCGAGGGGATCACAGTTATTTGGCGAAAAAAGGACCCAGATAAAAAAATAAAAAACAGTGCTTAATTTCTAAAGAAATTTCGCTTCCAGTGACCCCAGGACTCCTGCACTAGACCCCCAGGCCCTGGGATGGTGTGCTCAAGGGCAGGAGATGGTCATCCAGCTGGGGGTCTAGTTGAAACTCTGGTCCAGGTGTGAAGAAACAGCTTTGGAGGAGCAAAATCGTGACGAACACCACGCACTCCCGTAGCAATCTGAGCAGGACTCCTCCCACCTCCCCGCCCCAGGACTGAGCTGCGGTTCTGAAGTGCTGCAGCGCTGCTCCCCCAGGAGAAGAAGGCAAGGCCGGGGTCCCAGCCCCTGTGTCCTGAGCAGACTGACGCTCAGAGAGCCCCTTGGAGGTCCGGGAGCTTTGACAGAGGGTGCCTCTGGGAACAGAGACGGGAGCGGAAGCTGGGTGGCCCTGTTTCTCTATGGCCACAGCGTCTGCGCTGGGCTGTTCCGTCTCTCCAATGGTGCCCTTTCACGCTACGTGGCTCACCCCAGTTTCACGGTGACTCCAGGCGGCACCTCTGTTTGCTGAGATGGGAAAGTGAGGCCCTGCAAGGGCCGTGGAGGATGGAACAGTGATGGAGGCATGAGGAGAGGAGGAGGGCTGGGTCCTAACTCAGTGACCCCAACGGGGTCAGAAATGATGGCCCGATGCTTCTGCACAGGCTGTAAACGGTACTGAGGCCTCCCAGCTCCTTCTCGGGGCGTTTGCTCTGCAGGATGATGGCTGTCAGATTGTGAAGACACTCGAGTGACTGTAAGGGGACGAGCCAAGGTTCTCCCCCATGAGATGACCACGAGCCAGCAAGGCACAGGGAAGCTTGGAAATTGATTCTTCACCCCCCAGTCAGGCCTGCAGATGACACGGCCCTGACTAACAACCTCACAAGAGAATGTGAGCTGGGGCCACTCAGATCTAAGATGGTCCTGAGTTACTGACCCACAGTAACCATGAGACAGGAAGTATTGGTTGTCTTAAGCCACTAAGTTTCGGATAGCTTCTCACACAGCAGTTGGTAAATAATACATCTAGTTTAAATCCAGATGATAAAGATTAACTATTAAATCAGAAGTGGACAGACTTTTGAGTTTCTGGATTCCCTCCCTATAACCTTTCAGCAACTTCTAAAACAAATAGACAAATTACCTATCAAAGAGTCCGTACCGAAGAGGTGAGGGGTGGGGGGCATTATGGACCAAAGCATTTGGAAAAAGCCTTTGAGGTTCCCGTAGAGAACAGTCCAGAGCACAGGGGATGAGGTGGTCGTGACGCTGCTGGGAGAGTGGGGAGCATTTCTGGAGCACGTTCTACGCACTGGCACTATGCCAGCTCCTCAGCATCGGTGAGTGCGCTCAATCTGCATGGGCTAGGTATTATTATCCTATCTTTTGGATAGGAAGACTGAATCAAACCCGTAATACTTGAGATCTGTTTCTCTCCAAGCACATACTGGAAATTGCCTGAACAAAGGGTACAGCTCTTAATTCTCAAGTTACAAGTCCAAGTTGGTTGTTGTCAACTGAAAAATCCAGGATACCAAGAGCTGTAATACATATGCAAAGTAATGACACGCACTGTCTTGCTTGGTCGAAGCCCTATTTATTTGGCCCATCTGGAAATAGTGATTTCAGTTCATTCTCTGGATATGACGTTCCCAAACCCCTAGACTTACATCTTTACACCTCTTTAAATATGCCTGCAAATGACCCTGAAATTCAACTCTGTGGATATCTTCTGAGTGGGACCAAAGAGAAAAAGGAAGACAAAACTAAAATAACCTAATAAGGATAATAGAATAAAACGATGAGAGAGCTATCCATTTACAATTCTGCCTCTGTTCTGTCAGGCAGGAAGAAAAAAAAACAAGCCTATAGGGATGGGAAATGTAACAGAATATCTAGAAAATGAAACCACTAATTAGAAAGATTCAAACAAGATGAAAGAGAGTCAAGAAGTAGAGACAGATAAAACCTGAGGTGCTGGAGTACCTATGTGCCAAGTACGTACGTAAAAGAAGCATTCCAGGGTAAACCGTGGATGCAGATGAAGAGCCTTCAGCATGAAACTGCAATTATGACTCAAAAGCTACTCTTAAAAAACGGGGAAGTAGGAGGAAGATGAAGTGATTTTCTCAACGCTCCAAGATGAAACAATCAAATACCATTCTCCTCTGCAAAATGTTCCCTCAACCTGGAGCCAAAAGAACCACAAAGAAGACTTTGAAAGAGGACAAATTTCAAGTGTTTTCATTTGCACAATGCCTTATCTTGAAAGACATTAAAAAA
The DNA here is from genome assembly GCF_019923935.1 of Bubalus bubalis. Lineage (NCBI taxonomy): Eukaryota > Metazoa > Chordata > Mammalia > Artiodactyla > Bovidae > Bubalus > Bubalus bubalis. Next base: position 116,159,278 of record NC_059164.1, on the reverse strand, counting down.
AAAAGTTACATCTCCCTGAAAGAATTTGAGATAAAAGCCTTCTGTGTGTGTGTGTGTGTGTGTGTGTGTGTGTGTGTATGTGGATTCTCTCTCTTGAATTTATGCATCTTTCTTTAAAACAGACTCTAAATACTTCTGATCATAGAAAAAAGTACAAAGAGCTGGAAGTTAGTAAGACTGCATTGTTATTTTTTTGTGAGTGAACTTTTAAAAATTCACGAATATAAGGTTTCTTCCCATACCATCAAATTTCTCTTGGAAAGTAAATGCATGAAAATCTGTTACCCAAAATACCATTCACAAGATGGAAAAGCAATTTCATCATACTGTTTCTTTTTTTTTTTAATGTATCATACAATATAGCTGACATAGGCATTCAATAATTTGGAAAAATAACCCAATTTTGTCTTGGGCTAGGTTCATATTTGGCCTGCATCTGATATCTGAGGGCTTCCCTGGTGGCTCAGCTGGTAAAGAATTCACCTACAATGTGGGAGACACAGGTTCGATGCCTGGGTTGGGGAGATCCCCCGGAGAAGGGGAGAACGACCCACTCCAGTATTCTGGCCTGGAGAATCCCATGGACTGTATAGTCCATGAGGTCGTAAAGAGCTGGACATGACTGAGTGACTCTCACTTTCACTTTAATATTTGTGAAGCATCACTCTGTGCACAGCCTGCTTTCTTATCCTCTCCCACATCACTCTCTGAGAGACACCGACTTTGACTTCCCTCTGGTCTTTCCCACTGCAGCCTCACCAGGTGCACTGAGATGGGCTCACTTTATGCCCTCTTCCTCTATTAAGTCTCCCACTCTTGTAGTCTTAAACCATGGTTACCTGAATATTAATTTCATGGACCTGTTTCCTCAACGGTAGGCCAGTGTATCAGACTCCCCCACTGACTGCTTTCTCTACCTTAGGTTCACAGGCACCCCAGACTCAATATTCTCCGAAAGAAACTCTTCAACAACCCTTAAAACCTAGTTTTCCTTTTGTATTTCCTATCCTGGTTGGTGGCTCCCTCATCCCCTCAGTAAACTGAGCTGAAAACCGAGTTTTTCTTAACTCCATTCTTTGTCTCCTTCCTCCTCTGGCTCAATTCAATATATCCCCAAATGGTGCTGAAATACTTTCTCAAGTCCTTCTCAAATCCATCACCCAACCATCATCCCTAATGCAAGTGCCCTGCCTCAGACCCCTGTCCATCCTGCCTCTCCTACAGGAGAAGCTACCGTGTTCTTCTCTAAGACTAACTTCTGAGACCTTGACCCCATTCCCTTCTGCTTCCTGTTGAACTTGATTATCAACTCTTCTACCACAAATTACCCCGCCTTATATTTTTCATCAGGCTTCCCAGGTGGCTCTAATGGTAAAGAACCCGCCTGCCAATGCAGGAAATGCAAGAGACATGGGTTCGATCCCTGGGTTGGGAAGATCCCCTGCAGGAGGGTATGGCAACCCACTCCAGTATTCTTGCCTGGAGAATCCCAAGGACAGAGGAGCCTGGTGGGTACAGTCCACAGGCTTGCAGAGAGTTGGTCACAACTGAGTGCACGTGCGCACACACACACACACACACACAGAGCACATATTTTTCATCACTCCCTCTCCATGGTTTTGTCTCTCTGATCTGTTGAATTAAAATCTCCCACATGAAAAAAATCCTTGGCCATTTCCCTCCTCCCCCAAATTCCTTCTCTTTAACTAGCACGGTACTTTACAAGGGAAGTCTGCACTGCATCACTTTCCACCACTGCATCATCCTCCCGACGTTCTCAAAGTGCCACTTCTGCGTGTCTGTCCCGCTGCCGTGCACAACAGCATCTAATTTTCCAGCCTGCTGGCTCACTCTGCAGTGCATGACAAAGGCCACAGGAATCCTTCTCCCCTCTTCGTTCCCAGACAGGTCACTGGCCTCGGTCTCCTCCCTCCCTGTCCTTTCTGCTCTGCAGACCCCTTGAACGGATGCAGGCACCAACCTGCTACCCACGCAAGTTCCCCTCATTGGTCTGCACTCTTGGTCTGGAAGGACATTGCTTCCTTATGTGACGTCTTCCTGAGTTCATATCTTCATGCTTGATCTACTTGCTGACTTCTAAGCTCATATTTTGGCTTATGTTGGGCCTTTCAGCATGTTTTTGCTCCAAACTGTCATACCACATTCAATATTTTGAAAACCAAATAAATTCTTCTCCTCCAAAAATTCTCTCTCTTTTTTTTCTTTGGCTGCACTGTGCAGCATGTGGATCTTAGTTCCCCCTCCAGGGATCGAACCTGAGCCTCCTGCACTGGAAGTGTGGAGTCTTAGCCACTGGACTGCCAGGGAAGTCCCCTAGAGAATTCCCTTTTATGTTCTTGCATGCATCTAGTTTCTCGGTACAAGCATCTTGGAATCAGCTCCAACCACTCCTATTCCTTCCTCCTTTCCTACTGTCCAGGTACAACTGGTTTTCAAATTTCACTGGACTGTGACTTTGGAATGAACCTTAAATTCACAGCACAATTTCCACCCTCAGTAACACTGCCCTAGTTTGATGCCTGAGTTATCACAATGACCTTCCAGGTGACCTTCCAGCCTCTGGCCAGAACTCCCCTCCTCCCCAAGGCCTGGAGAAGTCCTTTTTCACACACAGGGGTTGGGAGCTGTGTGTGGCTGTGCTGGTTTGGAATAGTTTGGGAGTAGGATGCAGGCACTCCTGTGTATCCACTATAATTACAACTCAGTTTTATACTAAGACATATGTTCAATTCCCAGCCTGCACATCATTTGATGGGTGAACTCAGACAAATTACTTGACCTCTGAGCCTGAGAAGTAAGAGCTGTGAGTATTTGCATAGGAAATATAAGCCATGAGAAAGGAATCAAGAATGCTCATGTTTAAATTAAGACCTATATAGTCTAGCTACTAGCACTGTACCAAATCCACAAAATTCTCTTTTTGTCCACTCTTTTGGGCTGTAAAAAAACAGGAATTCCACAGAGAGAATGGCAAGGTTGGAGCTGACCTCTTCCAAGGGTGGGAGAGACAGGAAAACAACTGAGATTGTTGCCCTCTGGACTGGCTGCTGGTCAGCACCACCTCTCCATTCAGACTGAAGGCAGGAGAAGAAGGGGATGACAGAGGATGAGATGGCTGGATGGCATCACCGACTCAGTGGACATGAATTTGAGCAAACTCCGGGTGACATGAAGGACAGGGAAGCCTGGTGTGCTGCAGTCCATGGGGTCACAAAGAGTTGGATATGACTTAGTGACTGAAAAACAAGTGTTCCAATAATGAGGTGGATGGTCCCTTGACGGGGTGAGCTCCCCAGCACTGATGGGATTCAGGCAGAGGCTGGAGAGCTGCTGTGAGGGACGCCCTGGAATGGGTGTGTGCATTCTTAGGCAGATGGCTCCAGTGGACATGACTCCCCTTTCTTGTCTGATCCTACATTCTATTCATTTATGGGCTTCGCTACTAGCTCAGCTGGTAAAGAATCTGCCTGCAATGCAGGAGACTCATGTTAGATCCCTGGGTTGGGAAGATCCCCTGGAGGAGGAAATGGCAACTCACTCCAGTATTCCTGCCTGGAGAATCCCACAGACAGAGGAGCCTGGTGGGCTACAGTCCACTGTGTCAAAAAGAGTTGGACACGACGGAGGGACGAATATTTTCACTTTTCCTTCTATTTATCGAGGAAATTAAACATATCAGAGGGTACAGATGAGCTCGGAGTAAGATTCTCCCAAGCTAGAACCAAGGACACCACGGATGGAATGATACACGGCTAAAGACATAAGATATAGGACTGTGAAGTGAACGGATGCTAAAGGTGCCAGGGAAGATTAACACAGGAAAAAGTCAGACTGGGTGGGGAAAAAACATGAGATGTGGAAACCAGACGGTAAAAAAAAGAAAAAGGAAAACTATCCATACAAGATGCATGCTGATGAGTGAAAAAAATAGAAATCTGAAGGGAAAAGATAAAAACTCTAAAAAGAGTAGCTGGCAAAGTTAAGATTTCTTGGTTTTAAAATTGGAGAAAATAAGCATTTATCCAGAAGCTCTATCTCCTCACAGTTTTGAAGGTTCTGTTACCAAAAGAGAAGGAATTTCATTGGCTTCCAGCAGCAATACCAGTTCCCCTGAGAATTAACACACAGCCAGCCCCAGGAGAAAACAAGCATCCTGCCTCACAAGCCCAGGCCAACGTTCCCTGGGCCATGACGGATCCTCGCACACTGTTCATGATCCTTCTGTGACGTTCTATAGATGTTCCCTCAAAACCTTTTTGAGAGCAGCTTTATGGAGGAGTAATTGACACATCAAATACTGCACATAGGTAACTTCCCTGGTCGTTCAGTGGTTAAGAATCCTCCTTGGAGCGCAGGGGACTGGGGTTTGATCCCTGGTCGGGGAACTAAGATCACACACGCCTTCCAGCAACTAAGCCCAAGCACCATAACTACTGATCGCAAGCACCACAACTACTGAGCCCAAGCACCACAACTACTGAGCGCAAGAACAACTACTGAGCCCATGCCACGACTAGAGAGTCTGTGTCCTGCAATGAAACGATCCCACATGATGCAGCTGAGACCCGATGAAGCCACATGAATTAATTAATTTTAAAAGTTACAAAAAAGGCGCTGCACGTATGTGATTTGTTCGAGTTGATGAGTCTAGACACTTGTGACAATCAGGGCCTAGGCACCAGACACACCCAGCACCTTCCACGGCTGCCTTGTGTCCCTGACAACCTTTCAGGAAAGCAGCAAAGACCAGATAATTAAGCCTGAAGCCCTGGTGCCCCCTCGGTCAGTGGGGAGAAGTGAGGCGAGGAAACCTATCCTCTGTTTTTTCAAAACCACGTTACGAGTCTCCACACTCACGTGGTGTGTTCCTAAGACTCGGTCCTCACACGTTCTGCTGAGCAACCTGCCCTCCTGGTTGTGGATGCCCTCCGTCCACATGGCTAGACCAGGGTCAGGGTCAACCTCACACAGCAGCTGCCATTCCTCCAGGAAGCCTCAACACCCGCTCTGAGGATGGCTAATGACCCAAAGGGGGCTTCAGGGTCTGCCAAAGGCTCCCCGAATAGTCCATCCAGATCCTTCTCTGAGTAATGAGAACAAGCGAGCGCATCTCTAATATCTGATGAGATAAGAGCTAACCAGTTCGTAGGGTCTTACTGGGAAGAAATGAATATCCTGCCCGGAAACCCTTTCACTTAGTGGAGAAACGGGCCCAGTGGAGGGTTCTCGGTCTTTTGAGGAGTGAGATCCATGGATGGAAATGCTCTAGAGAAGATGCCCAGGTCAGCAGGAGTCTGGACAGAAAGCCGGGTGAGAGACACCCAGGTCAGGTGGTCTGCCCAGAAGAGAGAAGCCCGAGGGCAGCCAGAGGGCTGATTCTTGGTTTCAAACAGCCCCGGGAGTAAGTGCCAACAGGCCTGTTCTCATTTCCTCCCTGCGGGAGGACAGTGTTGACAAGTTCACGTGACATGGAACTCATCTTAGCCCAATGATGCTGACTGCTGGTGACAAAAGCTAGACTGGCAAGGCTTCCAGGCCCCTGGCAGTAACAGTGTGGATGCAGAGTGTGCAGGGGCGTGCAGAACGCCATGGCGACACTGAGCCCGGGGACTCTACATCCTCCCCTGTTCATAGAGCCCCTCGGGTCCCAGGGGGGACTGCACCCCTGCGCTCCCCACCTCTGTCCTGTCTCGTGCCTATGTTTAACCATGCAGGCGCTGAAGCCTGGATCTGGGCGCTCAAGCCTCAGGGTGTCACATCTGATAAGCCGCTGACGGTGACTCCATTGGTGATGTCCCCCTGCACACAGAGTCCACACTGCTTCCTCTCCTAGATTCTGGAGAAATCCCATCTCGTGACAGAGTTGGTCTCTGCTCTACTGTTAATCTCCTGTTTCATTCCTGTCTTTTATTGGGCTCTACCCCCAATGACTCAGCATCGTGCCAGAACATCTGGCCTGGTCTCTGTGAATCTCAAGTCCTGATGTAGAGGTTGATGATGACGAAAAGGTTCCTGAAGAGCCCAGTCCTCCCAGAGAAGCTGCTCCTTCTGCCAAGCACAAGGTCATGGTCACCTCTGGGGTCTAGCGACTGCACTTGGTATACATCTCCTCATACTCGGCTGACTTATTTGATTTTGTCTCATGAAGAATTTGGCAACCCATTCCAGTACTCTTGCCTGGAAAATCCCATGGACGGAGAAGCCTGGTAGGCTGCAGTCTATGGGGCTGCACAGAGTCAGACACAATGGAAGCGACTTAGCAGCAGCAGCAGCAGCAGCAGCATGAAGAATTGATGCTTTTGAACTGTGGTGTTGGAGAAGACTCTTGAGAGTCCCTTGGACTGCAAGGAGATCCAACCAGTCCATCCTAAAGGGAGATCAGTCCTGGGTGTTCATTGGAAGGACTGATGCTGAAGCTGAAACTCCAATATTTTGGCCACCTGATGCAAAGAGCTGACTCACTGGAAAAGACCCTGATGCTGGGAAAGATTGAAGGCAGGAGGAGAAGGGGACGACAGAGGATGAGATGGTTCGATGGCATCACTGACTCAATGGACATGAGTTTGGGTAAAGTCTGGGAGGTGGTGATGGACAAGGAGGCCTGGCATCTTTGGTCCATGGGGTTGAAAAGAGTCGGACACAACTGAACATCTGATCTGATCCACTGACTGATCATGAAGTCAAACTTCATGCTATATTGATTTAAAAGGAAACATTTTCTAGAGGGCCTCCACTAACTAGAAATAGATTGAAATATTTAGTAAAAGAAAGAAAAAGATGCTTAGGTGCTCTGATGTAAGATAAATATTAGGAAATGACTTTGCATAAACAAAATGTCCGTTGTCCTCCGGGTTGCGTATGCTGTTTCCGTGTAACCATCGGCAAAAGTAACACAGAGCAGACAGCTGCAACCACAAAAGCAATGAAAAGACCTCAGTATTCAGTACTTGTATCTCAACTCCTTTCCTCCAGGAATCACTGTTTTTCCACCAGACTTTCTAAATTTAAGAGAGTATGCTCAGTCATGCAGGCGTGTCCAACCCTTTTGCAACCCTATGGACTGTACCCCACCATGTTCCTCTGTCCGTTGGATTCTGGAGGCAAGAATACTGGAGTGGGTTGCCATTTCCTTCTCCAGGGAATGTTTCCCTCCCAGGCGTAGAACTTGGGTCTCCTGCATTGCAGGCCCATTCTTTACCTCTGAGCCATCAGGGAAGTCCATAAAATTCAAGAGAGTAGATTTCCTCTCGAACCTGTAGCCTCTCCAAACATCTAGTTCTGCTCTTGGTGTTACATCCAGCCCCAAGAACCTCTAATGCATTGTTTTTTGACCAACCCCATTCATCAAACTTCTTAACAGAGAATGTCTCATCCTCTGGGTCCTTCACCCACAAAGCTCTCCAGAGATCAGTGACTCTGAGAACATCTGAGCCTGAAAACAACAGGATTAAAGCTGAGGATGCCTCTAAATAAAGCTCTTAAGTTTCCGAGATGAACAGCACAACTTTCAGCTGTGATTCGGGTCACGTTCCCAAATACCCAAAGCAGGAACACCTCTGACATCCAGGAATAGCTGAGTAATTTTCTTCTAGTCATTTCCTGTGTCTCCACTCAGACACTGCAATTCAAGGAGCGTGTCCATGTGTCTTAGGGTCATCTTCTGGAGACAAATGATATGTCGTAGGGTGCGGGGAAGACATTCGAAGGAAGCGGTTTGCGAGGCTTTCCCTCCTTCCTAACTGATCTTCAAGGACACACGCCCACGTGCCCTGACCTCTCCCCGGCTCCATCACTGCCTGTCCTCAGTGTGGCGGCCACTAAGAGATGACGCCCTACGTCCCCACTCTTCCAGGCTGCCGACTTCTCCTCCGCCCTCTCTGTGCTGCCGACTCTTTCCTGACCTCACTTGAGGACACGGCGTTTTCTTTTCCCTTGCTCGCCTTTGTGTCTCTTCTCGCCTGCATACACTGCCTGTAGGATCAGCCTCGTGGAGATGCAAGGTAAAAATAAATAAAACCTCCTGACATCGTGGATGTCTTCAGAATTTATAAACCGTTTTCTATATCCTTTACGTGACCCTCACAACACCTGCTCCCATGACTGGGCTAAGTTTCTCTTTGATTATTCTTTCAAATAAAGAGACAGAGGCTCAGAGACACAAACGGGTCGGTCCAAGGTCACATAATGTCAAAGAAACAGACGTGGGAAGTCAGGGTCTTTTTTCCCACATGGCTTCACGTTGTTGCCACTGTAACATGCTGGTCAGAAAGCTTCTCCCACCCTAAGCCACCTCTTCTTTAGCAGCCAGAAAGGATACTGATAGATCCACACTCAAGAGAGCAATATTAAGAAGAAAAGAACTAAGAAGGTCTATGCCAGAGTCACAACTAGCTCCCACCCTGCGCAAGACCGGCTGTCAGCCAACGCCATCAAGGCTTTGGGGAACCGCACAGAACCCCAGTGGTCCTGGGGACACAGCAGGACGTGGAGAGGAAGGAGGTCACCGAGGGGGTCACCGGGGGGAAGGTTGCTCACTTTCAGCTACACAGGCTGAGCTTCTTCTGCACCACTTCCTTGTACAGCAGCTCACCAGCTTCTCTGCCGCCTCTCTGAATGTATCTCAGGACCCTGAACCTTGGTTCCTCGTGGCAGCGAACAGTGAGTGCAGGAGACTCACTTCAAGGACAGGGCAGGGAGATGGAGCATAAATGTCTGGTTCTCTCCTCCGGGGAAGGGCGGATGGAGGGCTCACTTGGAGCTTTATCAGCACAACGTAAGGACCAGCAGCGGCCTGTCCCGGCTTTATGAGAGGGTGCACCCGGGGCCCGGCTGTGTCCGCCCCTCCAGGCCTCTGCCGAAGGGCAGGGCTGAGAAGTCCAGGCGGTCCCTCCTCTCCCTTCGCGGCTTTAACTAGTTAAGTGGCTATAGCGTGTGTCACGTGATGCTAAATGGATGATTGATGTTCGGCAGGTCCGTCTCCCCTGACCCACGCTCACGTGACGTTTCCGGTCCTCTGCTTTCCGTCTCCTGCTCACCATCACCCCATGGCTACTCTGCCCCGCTGATCCGAGTCTAAGGCGACCACTCATCACCTGTCGTCCCAGTGCCTCCTGACTCGCTACCCTGCAGCAGGAACCCTCCGCGCTCACACGCGGGAGGGAGGTCTGGACCCGGGGCCGTTTCTCTCACTCTCTTCCTCCTAGTCCCTCTGAACCTGATCCAAGCCCCCCCGCCCCCCAACTCCGTCAGGATCTGTCTAACACGTTGCCGTCTGCCCAGCGCATCCTGACACAGCCCTTCCCTCACCTCCACTTGCACTCCAGCGGTTCCCTTCGCCTCTCGAGTCTGCCTGCTCAGGCTCTCTGACAAGGCGTCAAAAACCGCCCCTCCCCACGCTCGGAAGTCGGCCTCAGTCCGCTGCGGCCGGATGAGAAGTAAGGGCTGTGGCTTCCCCGGAGGTGGGCACAGAGCCGCAGCTCCGTGAAGACAGGACCAGGGCACAGCGGTCCACGGGGAGGCTTAGCGCCGCCGGAACTGAGCGCCGGAGGACGAATCGCCGGGTCCTGGGGGTGCTCCTCCCAGTCACACGCGATCGAGGCTTCTCTACGCCTGACAGCCGCGCTCCCACCTCCGAAATCCAGCATGCTGCATCCAAGGCGGACTCAGCTTCACGCCGACAGCTCTGAACCCACAGGGTCCCTTGAAACAAAGCCTTTGTAGGTAAGAAAGTCGGTAAACCAGGCCGCTGGTGACCGGAGGAGATTCTGGAATCCAGTGGGTAGAAATGGGCTGAGCGCCCTCTCGCCCTGCGGCCCCAGCCGACGTGCCATCTGCACTGGCATGCTTCGTGCGGTACTTCCTACCCCCCGAAGCTTGGCTCCAGTACGGTCTGCTCTCTCATTTTCATGACCATCTTTGAAGGTTTCATTCTCACTCACATTACTGTTTCCCATGCACATCTTACTAGGCTCTGTGGGAGGTTGCCTCTGTGCCTCCCCCCGACCCTCCCACTCCACTTCTGAGATGGCTGGTATTTCTGTTTCTTGAGACCCTCCCCTCAGCCATTCTCAGCCTCTCCTTTGCTTATTCTCAGAGGCCTTTGCTTTCATTTTTCAGTTGCAAAGGAGACAGTCAACGCCTCAGACACACAGGCAGCCCCTGGCCACGTGGACACTGAGGGTAGGAAGAGGGGGGATTCTGGCAGAGGCTGCATATCCTGCTCTCACTCCAGCTTGTTTTCCGTTCCCTTGGCTGCCTCTTTCTGGAAGATTCATCCTGGGTGAGCAATAGGCTGGGGCTTGCATCACAGCCCTGGGAGTGCCTCCAGAGAACCCAGCGGGTTGGGTTCAGCTGGACACCACACACACATACACACACATTCACACACACACCAGGGGTACTCGGGCACCACCACGGTCCTCCCCATGCTTCCAGATAACAAGGTCTGGAAGATCATCCTCCTCACCAGCCTCTCTGATGTCTTCTCGATCCAGAATTACCAAACATCATGCCACTGTGACCATATAATTTGCCACCCAAATGGGCACAGAGAAAGTGGAGTGATCGGTAATCACGTTGGAGAGACAGGCACAGACTGCTTGTCTGGAACCGTCTGTTCAAGACAAACCAGGATACATGGTTTCCCTCGTTACTGTTGCCTCATGAGCAATCCTACTGACGGGAGAACGAGAAATTACATCCTCAGTTTAACCAGGGGAAGGTGTGAGAAATCCACCGAGGACCTGGGAAGGAGTCTGAAAGCAGACAGGGGAGGGGGAGGGGGAATGTGTTGAGCATGTCTCCAAGAAGGACTCACGAAGCAACCAGGCTGCTGAGGCACCATCTGTGCGCCTCAGCTCCCACAGCACACGGCGCCTGCCTCTTCCCCAGCCTCGGGGTGACATCACATGCCACAGTCAGACGGTGCTGTTTGTTGGCAGGTGCTGCGTGTCCAGCTTAAGGGCAGTGGAGAGGGTGCTGGGGCTGAGCAGGGCCATGACTCGTAGGTTCAGTGAACAGAGGGCAGGAGGAGAAAACTGGAGGCCAAGAGGCTGGAAAGACCGTTTTCCACCAAGTCAGAAGAGGTAGAATAAAGGCTTACAAAGCACATACTGAAACAAATGTTGAACAAGCCCTGTAATCATTGGTTTTATATATGTGTGGCTACGTGAACTTCTAATGGCCTAGGAATGTCTCAATAATCCCACGAACATATTAGGGACCCATTCTCAGTCTCCCAAATCAGGCCATAGTTACTAGGGTATAGCTTCCCAGATTAGGGGGTAAAGTAGATGCAAACAACAAAAAATTCAGTATCCTGAACTCAATTGTACACAAATTTGTATCCTTGAGACAAAAAGAACTCTTGAAAATGATGGGGTGGCGCTTCAATTTTCAGATCCAAGAACAGATTTTATTATCATCTATGAATGTCACGAGAATTCTCAGTTTTAAAAGATTTCAAAATGTAGGGCATCCTTAAAGAAAAGTACAGGTGATTCTAAAACGACATTTATTTGATTTTTTTTAAATTTTATTTTATTTTTAAACTTTACATAATTGTATTAGTTTTGCCAAATATCAAAATGAATCTGCCACAGGTATACATGTGTTCCCCACCCTGAACCCTCCTCCCTAAATGACATTTATTTGATTTAATGTGAGTTTATTTGTCACGGTGGATGGGAGGAATCCACTGGAATGAGACGGGAACGTATTGTCTGCAGGCAAGGACAAAACCGTGTCCATGAAGGCAGGGACCTCGGTGCACGGGGATGGAGAAGGGTGTTCTCTCTGGCTGCTGACGGGCCAAGGGTGATAGGTTGCCAAAGATTCTGTGGGCAGCGTCGAAAGGAGAAAAACTCCTTGAGGACAAAGGCAGCCTTGAGGCTGTCCTGGTAATTCAGAGGGAAAAGCTGCCGGCCGCATGCGTCATCGTGACGGTTCCTGCCTGCTTGGCAGTTCTGCGTCTACTGAAATTCTGTGCTCTTTGCAAGACGGCTCTAAATATATCTCCTGGTTTGACAATCCTGAAGACACATGAGGAATCCCAGGATCCTGTGCCTTCGATACAAGTCTTAAAGCGGGGCTAGGAGCAAAGGCAGAGGCATGTTAATGCACGGCACTCAGATGCCACATGGAGTCGATGGGGCTGACGTCGAAAACTCCTCAGTCGACACTGACTGTGCATTTGCCATATGTTCAGGGTCCTCTAATGAGCAGTTATGGAAGAATCATTCCTTGTTTGGACTGGGCTGCTGAGTTCTGCAGAGCTGTTCCCTGAGCTAAAAATACTGGAGCTAATTAGCTCGCTCCGCTCCTCGGGACTCTCCAGATGGCAACTCGAGGCTGCTCTCAGAGCTCGCTGCCGTGGCAGAACATCTCACAGTGTGGTCCATGGACCACATACATGCATCAGAATCATCCAGCGTGTCTGCCAAAGATGCAGATTCCTGGGTCTGGGTCCACCCGGTAGCATGATCGAGTGTGTGGGGCTTCGCATCTGCCTCTTGACAAAACCACCCAGACATGTTAACAAGCGTTCCCTAGGCGAGCACGCTGACATTTGAGAACCTCTGTTCCAAGGTGCCTGGTTTGCAAACCTGGCTCCACTCAGAGTTACCAGGGACCTTTTAAAGCTCAAGTCCCACCACCAGAGAGCCCGATTTGCTACATGGCTGTCTGGTGATTGTAATGTAGGAGCAGGCACACACGACCAGGACCTCTAAGCACACCCCTGGGTGTCACCGAACACCCACACATCTACAAACAAACACAGCAAGAGAGGACTGAGCCCTGGAGCACGTGGGCTCCCTGCTGTCAACTTCATCGCTGAAGGTTCTCAGAGCTTGTTCATGAGTCTCCAGCACAGTGCTGCAAACTGATCACTTCCTCGTCGACCAAAAATCCAGATGTTCCCTCCAGCCAGTACAGCCAGTTTCCGTGGGCGTGTTCACATACCCCTGGTGGCAGGTGAGCTATGAGCAAACATTCTTTCCCTGACCCCAGCTCTCAGTGTCATGCATACTCAGAGGGTAGAAGCAGCACCTCTGACTTGGATTTCATTGAAGTTACTGCACAGGACAAAGTGGCGATAGGTGCTGGTGTTGGGTGTTGGGTGATAGGCTGAGGTGGTGGGTGATGTGTTTGGACCATGAACATGAACTCAAATGCCTCGGGGATGAGAAAGACTGGGGACAATCCAGGCCAGGGACAGCCTCTCAGCTGTCACTCATGCCTGTACAAACACACATGCTCTAGCCTGGGTCTCTTCCTCTATGAAGTGGAGATGACATCAGTACTCACATGATTAAAGTTGAAGTCAGAGAGCATATCTGAGGCATTTTTAGGGACGGGGCCGTGCTGGCTTCTCAGGACATGAGGTCACCATGGAGACCACCCCCACTGGGATGTCTGGAGGCAGGGCTGCAGCCTTGCCTTTCAGGGATGGCGTGGCTCTGAGCGTGTCATAAACTCTGGGTTTTGGTTTTCATGTTGGCAAAATACAGTGCTTCTGAGAGCCAAGCTAGTTTGACGGCAAGAGCTCCCTCTGTACCGTGATTTTGAAATCCTAAAGGAATCAGTGGTGTCATAGCATAAAAGGGAGAAGGGTGCATGAGAAAGGAACACCAGGAGTTGACAGGAAGGATGCAGGACTCAGGTCCCTGCAAAGAGGCCAGTCTCCCTGGGGTCTCGGTCTGAATATCTGCCTTCAGCCCCATAATGAAGTCTTTCTTCATTTCTTAGAATCTCTGCTGAGCGCCCTCAGGGATGGGAAAGGGCACCCGGCCCTGGGAAAGCCCACTGGGTTTGTTTTCTGTTCCAAACACAAAACACAAAGTGTTGGGTCCTCGGCACAAGTCCCCAGGCTGGGTCAGAGGGCACTTCATGTCGTGGGATAAGTCAGTGAGTCTTCCTCCAAACCAGGCCAAACACGTTCCATCGGAGACACATAACACACACGCGGTGCTGCGCGTGGTGGTGTGACAGCGGCGGGCACTTGGAGACGCTTCTGAGGACCATTCCACGACCTCCAACTTGGAGTTGGTTTTTTCTTGGATAAAAGGTATAGACTTTGCACTCGATGAAATAATATTCTTCGGAAGGTAAAATTCGGGAATCTATGTGTTTGCTTCCTTCTAACGAAATGCAATCTTTAATTGTGTCTGTTCCAGAGTGTTCTCTGTTGCCATGGTTACCACAAGGTGGCCGATTACTACTGCTCAGGTTGGTGGAGTCGGACTTTTCTCTGAACTCATTTTCTTCTCCTGCTTGTATTTACTCTGTTTACTTAACGGAACCCAGTTCTGGATCAAAGAACCGTCTTACATTTGGAGGGAGTGGCTCTCTGGTGCCCACGGTGAGGGTCACTCATGCCCAAGGTCACAAACCAGATTTTGTCCACCCCCATCATGCTGTCTCCTCCCTTCCAAACCCTCAACTCTGCATGTTAGCCTTTTCAGAGTCCATGTAAGGACGCTGGACCCCATCCTTCAGTTCAAAAATAAAGGGAGACTTTGGGACTGTCCTAAACTCAGTTTGAGACAGTCAGGAGCTGTTTACACCAGGCGGTATTCACTTTCATAAAGATACTCAGAGTGTAAGTCAGTTGTTTGGGAGGCAGACCTCCCAGTCTCACGCCAGACCTGCCCACTCAGAGTGTCTCTGGGCAGAGCCAAGGATCAACTTCTCCATTGGCCATCTGGGACATTTTTGATGCTACTAAACATTTACAGCCACAGGCTGCTGGGAGGCCAAGTCCAGCGGACTACCCAGAGGGTTTGTTCAGAGATACTTGGTAGAAACCCAAGGCCTCCAGACAGAGCTACTCCTGCAATGGGCCAGCTGGTTGACCTGGTACATGGGCAAGGCTCCCCAGAGCTCAGGGTCAGCTTGGCTTGTCAACCTGGGACGCAGGCTAGGCTCCCCAGAGCTCCGGGTCAGCTGGTCGACCTGGTACATGGGCAAGGCTCCCCAGAGCTCAGGGTCAGCTTGCAGTGTGACTGGCCCTGAGAGAGCCACACCCAGGGTCTCTGGGTGGGGTCGTCCCTAAAGCAACCCTGGGGGCTGGCAGCCTACTCCTCTCCTTATGAATCTCCTTGGGGAGTAGGTTCTCTTAGAACTGGAGGGGGTACACTATGCTTAGGTGAATTAAGCCAGACACAGGAGGATGGGCAGTGAGTGACTCTTTTATACGAAGTACTTACAACAGGCAGATTCATGGAGACTGAGAGCAGGACAGACGCTACCAGGTCCTGGAGAATGGGGATGGAGGGGTTACTATTTAATGGGAAGGGTAGGGGTGGTGGGGAAGCAACACTGTCAGTGTGCTTAATGTCACTGAATTGTTTACTTACGGACGGTTAAAATGATATCTATTCACCACAATCACAAAAACCTGGAGAGAGAAAATGGATATTAAGAAATCTGAAAAATCATTGTGTAATCAACAATAGTCACTGACAAAGAAACACATTTCTTCAATCAATCAACTATTATTGATTACACAATGCAATCCTTAATGAATCATGAATCTAAGAAAAAAAAGGTATGTTATCACTTTCAGGAGTATTTATAGGTAGCATAATTTCTTAGGCTCTGAAGTTCTGTTTTTTTTACGGTTATCCAGTGCACATTTATTGGACATTCACAGAATATGTGTAACTGCTAAAATCGTGGTGCTAGGACGGTCATCAAGGATTATCTGCCCTCTCTTCTTATTTTATAGGTGAGGAAGCTAGTCTCTGTTCCAGAAATCTACTAATGGGTCAGCGACTGGCTGTCCTGATGATGCCAAGGCAGTGTGCCTCGCCCCTCCCCCCGCAAACCCTCCTTACGGGAAGCCGAAAGGCCCTGAGGACATGCACACCGGGCAGTCTCCCATCCGCCATCCCGGGGACCTCCAGCTGAGGGTGCCACCAGAGACAGGTCCCACTGCGCGAGCCTCGCACCCACAGGCAGCACCTGTGCTTGTCCGGGTGACCTCCAGACAGCCCACCAGGAGAGTCAATTCTTATCCCCACTTTACAGACAAGGAACCTGGTCCTCAGCGGTCTGGCCTGCACATGGAGATGGGGCCTGGCTGACGACAATGTGGGACACTCGTCACCCAGCCTGTGATTTCCGGCCAGGGACACGCCCCCAGTAACAGCCGCACAGAAATGACTTAGGGCCCTCGAGGTCCTCTCCCTCTCTGCTCCCCCGGCTTTGTGAGCGAATAAAAGTGCTCGAGGCTGTTAATGCTGATACCTCAGGACGCTTCAATTAAATGAAACATTAACATTTTACGTGCGCTCCCTGGAGAATTTAACTGGAAGTGTCTACCGATTGCTCTGCTGCTGACATTAATTTAAGTATACACAGTAAAGGAACCCCCAAATAGTCCAGAATGACATGTGTTTCAAGGGAACATAGGGCAACTTTGTCAGAGAAAAGAAAACAGAGCTATAAAACCCAATAAACCATTCCAAACAAGGCACAGCGATCTGTCTAGAGAGCAAGTGTGCTTCACTCCCACCCAGGCTCTGCCTGGAGAGAAGCCCCATCAACACCAGCTGGAGGAGAACGCGCACAGACTCCACACCCTTCAACGCCACAGGCTGCTCATTATTAGATTATGAAGACTCAGTCTCCAACTCTTTCCATAATTAAGCCCTCTCAAAAAATATGAACGTTAGAAACGGAACACAACCAGTTAAAGAAACTGAACAGCACAAGCCAAACCTGTGTCACTGCATTTACTTGCGGGAAGAAAGAGGGGAGCATCCGTGAGGACAGTAAAGACCAGGAGGCCACACAGAGGCGCTGGACCAGCAGATGGGAGCGATGCCAGGAGAGCAGTACGGAGGGCCTAAGAAACGAGACAAAGAGCGACCATATGGCCAGCAATCCCACTCCTGGGCGCGTCCCGGGAGAAAACCATAATTCCAAAGGGTACACATGCCTCAGTGCTCACTGTGCACTATTTACAACAGCCAGGACATGGAAGCAGCTCAAATGTCCACCAACGGAGGAGTGGATGTAGAAGGTGTGGTGCGTATACACAGTGGAATATTACTCAGCCATAAAAAGGCAGGAGACTGTCAGTTGCAGAGACAGAGCTGGACCCAGAGACAGTCATACAGAATGAAGTAAATAAGAAAAACAAATATTGTATATTAACACGTATCAGTTCAGTTCAGTTGCTCAGTGTGTCTGACTCTTTGCGACCCCCTATGGACTGCATATATGTGAGATCTAAAAAATGGTATAGATGGTCTTTTTGCAAAGCAGAAATAGAGACACAGATGTAGAGAACAAACATGTGACACCAAGGGGGGAGGGGTGGGAAGGATGAAATGGGAGATTGGGATTGACTTATAGACCCTACTGTGCGGAAAACAGATAACAATGAGAACCTACTGTTAGCACAGAGGACTCGACTCAATGCTCTGCAGTGACCTAAACAGCAAGGAAATCCAAAAGAGAGGGGACATGCACCTATATACCTGTGGTTGGTTCACTTTGCTGCACAGCAGAAACTAACACGACACTGAGAAGCAACTATACTCCAAGTAAAACTAATTTTTTAAAAAGGAAGAGCGAAGGGAGAAGAAGAGGAAAGCAGTGAAGATGGAGATGTGGGGGCTGGGCGGAGGATGCAGAAGTGGGGGATGGACAGGGTGTGATGGGGAGGGAGGCAGAAAAGGTGTCTGCAGCTGGGGAATGGCTTGGGAGAATTCACAGTAAAAAGAAGACTGTGAAAATAACAGTAATGTTTTGCCACCAAGTCCACTATCCTATCACTTCATGGCAAATAGATGGGGAAACAGTGGACACAGTGGCTGACTTTACTCTTTTGGGCTCCCAAATCACTGCAGATGGTGATTGCAGCCATGAAATTAAAAGATGCTTACTCCTTGGAAGGAAAGTTATGACCAACCTAGACAGCATATTAAAAAGCAGAGACATTACTTTGCTAACAAAGGTCCATCTAGTCAAGGCTATGGTTTTTCCAGTGGTCATGCACGGATGTGAGAGTTGGACTATAAGGAAAGCTGAGAGCTGAAGAATTGATGTTTTTGAACTGCGGTGTTGAGAAGACTCTTGAGAGTCCCTTGGATTGCAAGGAGATTCAACCAGTCCATCCTAAAGGAGATCAGTCCTGGTGTTCATTGAAAGGACTGATGTTGAAGCTGAAACTCCAATCACTTGGCCACCTGATGCAAAGAGCTGACTCATTGGAAAAGACCCTGATGCTGGGAAAGATTGAGGGCAAGAGGAGAAGGAGACAACAAAGGATGAGATGGTTGGATGGCATCACCAACTCAATAGACATGAGTTTGGGTGGACTCCGGGAGTTGGTGATGGACAGGGAGGCCTGGTGTGCTGCAGTCCATGGGGTTGCAAAGAGTTGGACACAACTGAGCAACTGAACTGAACTGAAGCACTGTGCTTGGGGCTGGATACGGGGGTGACTGGCCCTGCTCCTTTTGCTCTGTCAATGGATATCCTGCAGCCTCAGCCTGCATCTGACGTTCTAGATTAAGGCAGAAAGTTTGGGGGAGGGCCTGCCCAGTCTTCACACTTTTAGGAATAAGCTTTTATGATCAATTAGAAGCTCCCAAATTAGGGAGGAAGAGCATACAGCAATGAGTCAGGAATATAAGGTTCTAGACACTTCTATCATGCTTAGCCCTTTGACCTTAAATAAGCCTCTGGTCATCAGAGCCACTTGTCTCACCCACCAAATATAGTTAACAACTACAATCCTGTCCTTGTCCAGCTTCAAGCTTGTCAGAGAAGAGATGTGTGTGTGAGAAGAAGCATCATTTATCTGAGCTAACACATGTCTTCGATCAGGAAGATTCCACCTTATCTAACCACGGTGCAGGTAGAACCGTTCATTGTGACGATATTTACAGGACACATGTGAGTCAGAGGTCAAGAAGTAACAGATAGTTTTGGCCCACAGCCATCATTAGCCCTCTGCACAGTTAACTGCCTGAGACTAGCTATAATGTGATAATGAATACAAATTCAGCTCAGGCAAGTGACCAACCAGGCTGCGTCACTGTACATAAGTTAAACCGGCAGCCAGCTCAGGTGTAAAACACGATTCAGGTTCAGAGTTTGAAAGGACTGAAGAAAAGATGATTCAGCATCAGGTTCTTACAAGGTTGAGAGGCTGGAAGTTGGAAAGGACAATCCAATGCAAAAAGCTCAGCATCGTACACACTGCTGGGGTCTAAACTAAGAATGGAAATGTCAGATGGTGAGTCAGAGTGAACCCTGGGAACAATTTTCCAGAGAAGAGTTGCAAATGGAAGCACACACATCACACAACATCACATACATGCAAATGATATAAAAATAGAAACTGGAATAGATTTTACCTGGGTTTCAACATAAAACTTGATGTAACGCTAACACAAGCTCTTAATATCAAAGATCAAATGTTGCCTCTAGAAGCAATATGTCATTGCAGAACTCGGAGAAGAGACTTTCAGTTAAATAGGAGACATTTGCTGCAACAAACGACAGATGCATTGCCAGACGTTGGCACCTCCACATGGCAGGGGTTTGACCCTCGGCCCAACTTCCCCAGCGCTCCTCCATGAGGCTGTCCTTTCTGCAGACTCGCATATCAGTGGTCATCTTATCACCTGAGTTCTTATTCATTTCCTCCTCCTCATCTGAAATGCCTTCCCATCTAAACTGCTGGACTGGATAAATTCTCCTCTTTGTCAAGACTCAGTTTTGAGTTTGTTAGGCGAAGCCCTTTGGAATCACACCAACCTACAGTGCTTTAGACTCAGTTTTGAGTTTGTTAGGCGAAGCCCTTTGGAATCACACCAACCTACAGTGCTTTCTATTGCCTCTGGAGCAAGCCATTCATATTGGCAAGTCTTCATCTCACATGCATTTAATTCATAGAAATCTCCTCAGTCAGATCACGTGCCAAGGAAAGCTAGGACAGTGCCTGCTCTCTCTTCCTGGGTGAAAAGATTGACCATTGGTTCATGAGTCAATCCCCTGCAACTCACACTCCACCCACAGCACGGCCAGGGCTCAGTAGATAACTATCTATCAAGCAAAGGGATACAGGAGTGAACACATGGCCTTGTGTTCTGTGTGTCTGTATCTGATGGGGGAAGACAAAGGTCAAGATAAATGCTTTCGTTTTCCAAAGAGAATGCAGAAAGCTGTAATACTTTCTTGGAATAATGCCAAAGTGAAAAGGAACCCATGGCTCTATTGAAAGTAAAGATTGATTCCAGAGTGGGAATATGTAAATTCCAACAATTTCCATGAAGGTCTTATGAGATGGACCATTAAGGTCAAGTTGGAACTACTTGGGAAGACAGTAAGACCAGTAAGGCCCTGGGCACATGGTTTAGGAAGCTGAGGAGGTTTGTTCTATGCTGACTTTGAATTGATCACTGCGCCGTGTTGAAGTGTGTGTGAGCATGTGTGTGAATGTGTAGTGAGTGATATAGAAACACTAGAAGGCTTACCAAAGGCACTTGAGAACACAGGAGAACACATCCTATCGGAAGGACAGGACAGAAAACAGAGACACTTGTACAAGCAAACAGATCCCCAACTTTAGATCCAACCCAGCGTGGCTACAAAGTGAATCTCTCAGTGAACAGACTTGTCCGCCTGCATCCCAGACATGATGCCTCTCTTGAGGAAATGCTCTGTGCAAACGTGTGAGAGACACCAAGTCACAAGGGAGTGGGGGTGGTTACAGAGATGGTTCAGAGATTCAACCATTCAAGATGGTTCAGAGATTCAAGATTCAAGATCCTGCAGTGTGGTAGCTAAAGTGGACAGAGAACACCTCCCATTAAACACAGACATAGATACACATCATGGAACTTTCTGAAAATACATAAAGCTTGAAATGAGGGAAATTTCTAGATGCCAGAAATGGAGACAAAATGTGTGGGGAGAACACAGAATTACAGCTTGGGTCTGGGCAGCTGATGGGGGTCTCAGGTATGAATCCAGGCTTAGGGTCGGGGTCTGAGGTTTTAATGCGCCCATGGGGACAGGACGCCGTGGGCCTTGATGTGGTCATGTGCTGAAACTGCTGCTGTTGTACTTCAGTCGCTAAGTTATGTCCCGCTCTCTGCGGCCCCAGGGAGTGCAGCACAGCAGGCTTCTCTGTCCTTCACTATCTCCTGGAGTTTGCACAAACTCATGTCCATTGAGTCAGTGATGCCATCCAACCATCTCATCCTCTGTCCTCCTGCCCTCAATCTTTCCCAACATTAGGGTTTTTTCCAGTGAGTCAGTTCTTTGCATCAGGTGGCCAAACTACTGAAGCTTCAGCTTCAGCATCAGTCCTTCCAATGAATATTCAGTGTTGATTTTCTTTAGGATTTACTGGTTTGACCTGTCCAAGGGACTCTCAGGAGTCTTCTCCAGCACCACAGTTTGAAAGCATCAGTTCTTTGGCACTCAGCCTTCCTTATGGTCCAACTCTCCCATCTGTACATAACTACTGGAAAAACCATAGCTTTGACTATATGGACCTTTGCTGGCAAAGTGATGTTGCTGCTTTTTAATATGACGTCTGGGTTGGTCATAGCTTTTCTTCCAAGGACCAAGCATCTTTTAATTTTGTGGACTGATATTGTGGACCCCTAAATTGTGGACCCCTTAATAAAGCTGAAACTGTGGACCTCCTTAATAAAGCCACTACCCACACATCGATTAACTGTCTTTGAAAATGGGACTAGAAAGTTCTATCCATCAGCCTTGAAGAGGGAAATATAGTTTTCTGTCAAGTAAGGGCTCTGAGTGGGGTGGGGTGGGGGGTTTGAATTGAGGGTTTCCCTTGATAATTTGAAGCCATGAGTCATTGCCCTGAGCATGAACGGAGTCTATATTTGTGCCATCTGGTGGTCAGGGAGTCTCCAGGGAGAAATGAACATAAACACAGTCCAAGGAAGTTAAAAGTCCTGTAGCACCAGCAACACTTTACAGGGTCCCTTTGACAATGAAGGCCACATAGTCATCACTCTCACTGAAGAAGAGCTCCGGATGAAAAATTACAAATCATAGAAACAAACCATCCTGAAGGGGAGACGAGTAAATGAAAGAATCTGCACTCTCCACCTAAAAAGTTATGAAAGCAGCAGCAGTATTTCTAGGTATTACAAAACAAACATCCACTGAAATAAAAAAATTTAATGGGCCCATTATGCAACAGATTAAACATAACTGAAGTGAAATTAATGGCTGGAATGTAGCTTAAAACAAAGTGTGCACATATAGCACAGAGAGATAATGAGTCAGGAATAAACACTAAAAGACACATAAAATAAGAAGGGCCCATACACACAGAACACTCTAGAAAGAAAGAAAAGAACACAAGAGAGGTATTTTCTATGAATACGGTGAGGCTTTGTTCCGACTTAAAAACATGGTTCCTTAAAGCAAATAAGTACAACCAGTCAGGAGCAGAATAAATAAAAATAAATCACCACATACATAAATCACAGTGAAAATACAAGAAGCCCATTCAAGCAATCAGAGAAAAAAATTTCCTATGGAAGAGCACCCATTGGATTGCGCCCAGAATTACTCCCAGCAACAGAGAAGCTGAAAGAAAATGGATTATGGTTTTTAAAAAATGGAAGAAAAAAGACCTTAAGATTTTAGCTGAACTATTATCCAGGTGATGGCCAGACAAACAGCCAAGGTAGTTTATCACCGAGGTGCCACGTGAGGAGCCTGAACCCGGAAGAAGGAGATGACACTCTCCCTGGCAAGCAAAAAATGGGCTAAATACACAGGTCAAGCCAAGGAGGCTGTGGAAATAGTCACTGATGATTACTCTGGCCCCTGGAGGAGGGTTAAGTGAGGTGCGGAGAGTATGAAATAGCAATAAGGAGAAGGGTGACAAGGTGATGGGAGAGAAGCAGAAAAGAACGCTGTAAATCCTAAAAAATGCAATAAAGGGGAACAAAGAAAAGGCATGATAACTAGAAATACTTTTTTTTTTTTTGGCTCCAAAATCACTGCAGATGATGACTGCAGCCATGAAATTAAAAGATGCTTCCTCCTTGGAAGAAAAGTTATGTCCAACCTAAACAGCTTATTAAAAAGCAGAGACATTATTTTGCCAACAAAGGTCCGTCTAGTCAAGGCTATGGCTTTTCCAGTGGTGGTCTACAGATGTGAGAGCTGGACCATCAAGAAGGCTGGGCGCCAAAGGACTGGTGCTTCTGAACTGTGGTGTGGAGAAGACTCTTGAGAGTCCCTTGGACTGCAAGGAGATCCAACCAGTCCAGCCTAAAGGAGATCAGTCCTGACTATTCATTGGAAGGACTGAGGCTGAAGCTGAAGCTCCAATACTTTGGCCACCTGATGTGAAGAACTGACTCACTGGAAAAGACCCTGATGCTGGGAAAGATTGAAGGCAGGAGGAGAAGGGGACGACAGAGGATGAGATGGTTGGATGGCATCACCGACTCGATGGACATGAGTTTGAGTAAACTCTGGGAGTTGGTGATGGACAGGGAGGTCTGGCATGCTGCAGTCCATGGGGCCACAAAGAGTCACATACAACTCAGTGACTGAACTAGAAAAAACAAAACACCATTTTTGGAATGATAACGTTTATCAGTTGTCAGAGTAATTGTGGCTTCTCCGATGGCTCAGCAGGTAAGAGTATGCCTGCAATGCAGGAGACACAGGAGATGCGGGTTCAATCCCAGGGTCACGAAGATCCCTTGGAGAAGGAAATGGCAATCCACTCCAGTATTCTTGCCTGGAAAACTCCTCGGACAGAGGAGCCTGGCAGGCTACAGTCCATGGGGTGGCAAAGAGTTGGACAAGACTGAGCACACACACACAGTAACTGAGCTGGTGAACAATTTTAGAACCCTATGTCAATAGTCAGAAATTCTCCATTGTTATGAAACTGCATCATGCAGGAGACCTAGTCTCAAGTGTATTCCTAAAATGCATTTCAAGCAGAGTTCATTCTGTGTGCAGTAAATTAGGAGTCTATTACAGAAAGCTAAGGGAAAAACAAGCATATGTTTGGAAGCTAAATAATGTATGAATGAAAAATTATAACATAAAATATGAAATATTTAGAATGGAATGGCATAAAACACTCCATATCAAGAATTGTGGATGCCCCTAAAGTAACAGAGGAAAATGTACACCTCAGTTCAGTTCAGTCGCTCAGTCGTGTCCGACTCTTTGTGACCCCATGAACCGCACGCAGCACGCCAGGCCTCCCTGTCCATCACCAACTTCCAGAGTCCACCCAAACTCATGTCCATTGAATCAGTGATGCCATCCAACCATCTCATCCTCTGTCGTCCCCTTCTCCTCCTGCCCTCAATCTTTCCCAGCATCAGGGTCTTTTCAAATGAGTCAGCTCTTCACATCAGGTGGCCAAAGTATTGGCATTTCAGCTTCAATATCAGTCCTACCAATGAACACCCAGGACTGATCTCCTTTAGGATGGACTGGTTGGATCTCCTTGCAGTCCAAGGGACTCTCAAGAGTCTTCTCCAACACCACAGTTCAAAAGCATCAATTCTTCGGCGCTCACCTCTCTTTATGGTCCAACTCTCACATCCATACATGACCACTGGAAAAACCATAGCTTTGACTAGACCGACCTTTGTTGGCCATTACTGCAGTATAAACTACCAGGACGTGACTCCCAGAAATAGCTTAATGAATATTGATGAAACAACTGACTATTCATTTAAGAGAAATATGTTAGATCCTTTCTCCACAATACAAATAAAGATAACAACACATTACAAAAAGATTATAGACATAAAATGCATACCTTTTAGCAGGATACACTGGAATTTTTACTTTATACATAAAATGTTAAACCGAAGAATAACACATTCAGAAGAAGTACAAATCATGTGTACAGTTCAATGGGCTGTTGCAGTGAACCATGAAAATCAAGAACTGGAATTTTACCAGACACGACACAGTCCCCTGAGTAACTCTCTAGCACTTACATTCTTACCCTGAGGTCACCACTCCCCTGCTGCCACTTAATCTCTATAGAGTAGTCTCAGTGGCTTTTTTTAAACCTTGTATAAGTGGAATCATTATGGTATTACCCTTCTGTGCCTGTTTTTTGGTTCTGCTGGGCCTCTGTTGCTGTGCGGGCTTTCTCTGTTTGCAGACGCGGGGGCTCCTCCCTGGTTGCGGTGGGCACCTCTCTGTGGTGCTTCTCCTGCCGTGGAGCATGGGCTCCCGGGTGCACGGGCTTCAGCAGCTGCCCTGCAGCATGTGGGATCTTTCGGGACCAGGGACAACACCCGGGTCCCCTGCACAGGCAGGTGGAGTTTTAACCACTAGAGCACCAGGGAAGCCCAGTCCTTGGCTTTTATTCCTTAACATTATTTTTATGAGGAAAAATAAAAGCAGAACAGAGCATCCAGAGCTCTGGAAGAGATGGGAGATGGGGAAACAGTGGAAACAGTGTCAGACTTTATTTTTTGGGGCTCCAAAATCACTGCAGATGGTGACTGCAGCCATGAAAGTAAAAGATGCTTACTCCTTGGAAGGAAAGTTATGATCAACCTAGACAGCATACTCAAAAGCAGAGACATTACTTTGCCAACAGAGGTCTGTCTAGTCAAGGCTATGGTTTTGCCAGTGGTCATGTATGGATGTGAGAGTTGGACTGTGAAGAAAGCTGAGTGCCGAAGAATTGATGTTTTTGAACTGTGGTGTTGGAGAAGACTCTTGAGCATCCCTTGGACTGCAAGGAGATCCAACCAGTCCATTCTGAAGGAGATCAGCCCTGGGATTTCTTTGAAAGGAATGATGCTAAAGCTGAAACTCCAGTACTTTGGCCACCTCATGCTAAGAGTTGACTCATTGGAAAAGACTCTGATGCTGGGAGGGATTGGGGGCAGGAGGAGAAGGGGACGACAGAGGACGGGGTGGCTGGATGGCATCACTGACTCGATGGACGTGAGTCTGAGTGAACTCCGGGAGTTGGTGATGCACAGGGAGGCCTGGCGTGCTGCGATTCATGGGGTCGCAAAGAGTTGGACACGACTGAGTGACTGAACTGAACTGACCCATGTGTGCGTGCCATTCCAGAAAGAGGGCAAAAAGACAAGGGACAGAAGAAACATGGGAAGAGGTAAGGGCTGACTGAAAGACATCTAAGGACAGATCCACACAGTTCACAGAAGCCCAAACGGGTCAAGTACAAACGCAGTTACATCTGTGTACAGCATATGCAGACTGCTCAAAGTCAGATGTAAAGATAAAATCCTAAACGCACCCCGAGAACAAAGAAACATACATACAACCAAGGCAAGGAACTTCATAGACACAGTGCAAGCCTGAAGATGCTGAGATGCTGTATTTAAGCACTAAAAAGAAACAAACAACTTCAACCTCTTTATGCAGAAAAAAAATGTTCTTAAAAAACAAAAGCGAAATTAAGATTTCTTTAGATAAACAAAAGCTGAGCAAACATTGCCTGAAGAGCAGCATCATGATATTAAAAGAAGTTATTTAGGCAGAAAGAAATGATGCCAGGGCAAGTCTGTATCTATTGGGGAGACTAAAGGATTAATGAAGAGGTGGGAAAATCTAAAGCTGTTTTCCTATTTTACTCATTTTAAGACTAGTAGATATCCTAAATGAAAAATGATAATGCATTGGTGAGGTTTATGACAAGTAGAAAGACAAAGTGTGAGAAAATATCACAGAAATGTGCAATGAAAATGGAAGAATACTGCTTTAAGGCTTTCCCACTTTATGTACAGTGCGAAATATCATTTGAGGATAAGCTGTAATAAGTGAAAGATGTTAATTGTAAACCCTAGGGCAACCATGAAAAAGCAAAGGGAAAAGCTTTAGTTTATAATCCAATACTGGAGATAAAGTGGAATAAAAAAAAAAAAAAAAAAAAAACAGCCTAAGTAGCTAATAGAGGACAGGAAAGACTGAAGCAAAAACCAGGCAGGATACATTAAAGCAAAAATCAAATAATAAGATGACAGATTTAAACCAAATCATGTTGATAATTACATTAAATGTAAAGGTCTAAAAGTGAAAACAAAAATGTTAGTCGTTCAGTCGTGTCCGACTCTTTGGGACCCCATGGCCTATAGCCCACCAGGCTCCTTTATCCGTAAAATTCTCCAGGCAAGAATACTGGAGTGGGTTGCAGGGCCTAAATGTATTTTCTCAAAACAGACACCCTGATGCTGGGAAAGACTGAAGGCAAGAGGAGAAGGAGGTGACAGGATGAGATGGTTGGATGGCATCACCGACTCAGGTGACATGAGTTTGCGCGAGCTCCGGGAGATAGTGAAAGTCAGGAAATCGGGCATGCTATAGTCCATGGGGTCTCAAAGGGTCTGACACAACCTAGTGACTGAAGAATAACAAATACGTGCTTTAGGTCTGCAGGTAATGCAGTGTCCGTTGCAACTACTTATGCAGTACAAAAACTTAGACAATATGGAAACAAATGCCCATGTCTGTTTTCCAATAAAACTTTATTTACAAAAACAGACAATGGTATTTTGTCTAAACATTCTGCTTAAAAGGTGGAGAATGTTAAACTGAAAACAAAGGAAAAAAGAGCAAAAAAGCAAGACCTAACTATATGTTGTCTACAAGAAACACATTTTAAATGTAAAGATATAGAAAAGTTAAATGGAAAAGAATGGGAAAAATCAGATCATGCAAATACTAATTGAAAGAAAGCTGTACTAGCTGTGTTAATATATTAATATCAAACAAAAGAGACTGTAGAACAAGGAATATTAACAAAGATAAGGGAATACTACCAGGGATGTTTCATAAAGATGAACGGATCGGTACATCAAGAAGACACAAAAGTCCTAAAGGTGTATGTATCCTAGTAAGAAGGCATCAATATTTATTAAGCAAAACCTGACAGACTTGAAAAGAGAATTAGACAAACCTAACAAATACAGTTTTTCCAGTAGTCATGTGTAGATGTGAGAGTTGGACCATAAAGAAGGCTGAGCGCCGAAGAATTGATGCCTTCGAATTGTGGTGCTGGAGAAGACTCTTAAGAGTTCCCTGGATAGCAAAGAGATCAAACCAGTCCATCCTAAAGGAAATTAACCCTGAATATTCACTGGAGGTACTGATGCTCCAATACTGTGGCCGCCTGATGCAAAGAGCATTGCATCATTGGAAAAGACCCTGATGCTGGGAAAGATTGAGGGCAGGAGGCGAAGGGGGCGACAGAGGAAGGAATGGTTGGTTGGCATCACTGAGATAGTGATCTAGGGGCATCACTAGTAAAGATAGTGAAGGACAGGAAAGCCTGGTGTGCTGCAGTCCATGGGGCTGCAAAGAGCTGGACACACTCAGTGACTGCTGGAGATCTCAATACAGTTGGAGATGTCAATCCTCCTCACTTAGTATTTAGCTGAAAAGGTAGGCTGTATTCATCAGAAATGAACAGAAGCCCTGAACCATGATACCAACTAACTGAACGTAACTGGCATATTTTAAACAGGCCATAAGTCACCAACACCATCAGATCACATCTTCTTCAAGAGCCCAGGAGGGTGCCACCCAGACAGACCACTCTGATGAATCTGCACGTTTTGGATGTGGGTGTCTATCAGTATTGCTGTCTGTACTTTTCTGCACCCTGGAGATATTTCATGTTTAAACAACAAACCAGATGTTTGATTACCTTAAAAAAGTATAAGTTTTCAAAACAGAGAGACCTGGGTCTGTGACTCAGTTTCCCAAAGACCAGCTGAGCACCTGGATGTCACACTGACTTTCTCTTATTGACCTTGCTTCCATCATCTCGAAAAGGAGATAACTGGTAAGGGCTGCCATGGAGGCTTCTTGGAGATTAAATCGGATCATGTTCATAATGTTTTAACACAGTGCCTGGCACATATGAAGCACAGCAAAGCACTAATTATCATTAATTTATGGAGCTATCTTTGGAACAGGATAAGCAAATCAACCAAAAGGGAGTATGATTCTAAAAGTTCACATTTTCCCCAAAGAGCTGGCAGATTGGAGGGAGCTGCAGGTGGCAGGACAGCTTTAGCTGGGTCAAGAGCTCCTGCACGACACAGCTGGGCAAAGAAAACCGTTGACCTGCAGAGAAGAGGAGGGCAGAGACGCTGTCACAGCGAGGGGCGGCAGGGAGCGTATCTGAGGCCAGGGGCCGTCCTCTGACTCGGGAAGGATGTGCTCGGAGGCAGGACACCCTGGGATCCAGCACAGTCCCTGCTCCAGGGCGGAGGGTGGCTGGAAAGGATGGTAAGGCTCCTGCCGCAGCTCTGTGCCAGCCTTTACTTACCATGGAGCCGCCCCTTCCCCCCCCGCCCATGCCTACCTCCCACTGGCCCTCCCTCCTTTCTTTCCTCCTTCCCTCTTTCTTCTGGAAATAGATTTACTTTACTTTTTACATAAGATACAGGTTCACGGCTAAACAGTGGAAAACACAGATATTTCCCATGCACATTCTGGCCCCAGCCCGGGTACTGTTCACCCTCCATCGAGACCCCTACCCAGGTACTGCTCACCCTCCATGCAGACCCCCGCCCAGGTGCCCCTCACCCTCCATTAAGACCCCCACCCAGGTACCGCTCACCCTCCATTGAGACCCCCACCCAGGTACCCCTCATCCTCCATTGAGACCCCCCCACCCACGTACCGCTCACTCTCCACTGAGACCCCCACCCACGTACCACTCACCCTTCATGGAGACCCCCACCCAGGTTCCCCTCACCCTCCATGGAGACCCCCACCCAGGTACCCCTCACCCTCCATGGAGACCCCCACCCACATACCGCTAACCCTCCATGGAGACCCCCACCCAGGTTCCCCTCACCCTCCATGCAGACCCCCACCCAGGTACCCCTCACCCTTCATGGAGACCCCCACCCAGGTTTCCCTCACCCTCCATGGAGACCCCCACCCAGGTACCCCTCACCCTCCATGGAGACCCCCACCAGCATTCGCACATACATTTGTTACAGCTGATGAACCTACACTGCTGCTGCTGCTAAGTCGCTTCAGTCGTGTCCGACTCTGTGCGACCCCAGAGACGGCAGCCCACCAGGCTCCCCCGTCCCTGGGATTCTCCAGGCAAGAACACTGGAGTGGGTTGCCATTTCCTTCTCCAATGCATGAAAGTGAAAAGGGAAAGGGAAGTCGCTCAGTCATGTCCGACTCCTAGCGACCCCATGGATTGCAGCCCACCAGGCTCCTCCATCCATGGGATTTTCCAGGCAAGAGTACTGGAGTGGGGTGCCATTGCCTTCTCCTACACTGACACGTGCTAATCTCCCAGAGCCCATAGTGTATATTAGGATCCCCATGTACATTCTATGGATTTAGATTCATAATGACACGTATCCATCACTGTCATATCACAGAGAGTACTTTCAGTGCCTGGAACCCTCTGTGCTCTGCCTGTTCATCCCTCACTCACCCTGCCCCTGGTAACCACTGGCCTTTTTATTGTCTCCGTTATTTCGCCTTTTTCAGAATGTCAGACAATTGGAATCATACAGCACGTGGACTTTTCAGATTAGCTCCTTTCACTTGGTAATAGTATGCACCTAAGCTTCCTCTGTGTCTTCGCACGGCTTAATATAGCTCATTTCTTTCTAAGGTTCAGTAACATCCCATTGTCTGGATGTACCCACATTCTATTCACATACAAAATGAGGATAACATCAACCTTGTCAACTGCATGTGGGTATTTTCTGCAACTCAAAGAGGAAACTAATATGACGGTACTTTGTAACTTCAAGCAGTAGGATGGTCCTGCGACAGACCTAGCATTTGTACACACCGTGGGGTCTTCCTGCCCCCGGTTTTATAGCACGGAGCGTGCAAAGAGCTGAGTTCTCCACCAGGCATTGCTGTGCTCTTTCCCTGATTTGCAGGTTTGCGTCATCAGCAAGACATCAGCAGCAAAATGAACACAGGCACGTTCCTGGTGGTTGCCATCACCCCTAGAATAAAGTGCAGCTACAGCCAGCTCAAACCAGTCCATCCTAAAGGAAATCAACCCTGGATACTCATTGGAAGGACTGAAGCTGAAGCTCAAGCTCCAGTACTCTGGCCACCTGATGTGAAGAGCCGACTCACTGGAAAAGACCCTGATGCTGGGAAAAGACTGAGGGCAGGGGGAGAAGGGGATGACAGAGGACGAGATGGTTAGATAGCATCACCGACTTGATGCACGTGAGTGTGAGCAAACTCCGGGAGATGGTGGAGGACAAGGAAGCCTGGCGTGCCGCAGTCCATGGGGTCACAAAGACTCGGACACGACTGAGTGATGGAATGAAACAACAATGGCCAGCTCTGCCACGGCTGCAGGGTCTCCTCTGAAAGGGACCAGTTCACAGAACATCGACACCACCGGGTCCTCTATTCCAGGGTCCACGGTGACACTAAGTTCCCAGGCGGTGGGTTCACGGTGAAGGGCCTAAAGACTGATCCATCAGATGGCGCTTTATACAATTAAGATGAACGGTGACACCCAGCACTAGAAAAATAGAGACTCTGTGGAACTCTCCAAGCATCCTGTCCCTTCAAGACGCGCAGGGATGGTGCCAGTCTATTCTCGGTTACAGCACGGAGTCAAGTTCCAGAACATAAAAAAGGAAGCCTCGCATCTGATGTGATGTCGGCTTCCTCCCCTGAATGACAAAGAGGGATTTGGCAAGGCTTTACGCGAATTGTGTTCTACTGTTTCCAAGGGGTAACGGCAGCCCTTGTCTGTCAGAGTTGCTGTAATCTATTTATAATGCTGTTAATTTCATGCACCAGTGTTCTGCTGTTGGAATCAGTGACACCGAAAATGCACTAACTCGGGCAGCCTGTTGGAAACTGAGCGATCGTCTGCAGGCCTTGTCACCGTGTCCAGGATCTGAAGAGGGTGTGAATAAATATTAATAACACCGGCTGAAAAACGTTCGCTCTGTGTAGCTTACATCTAGAAGTATGACACTCAGTTGTTCCAATCAGCACATTTCTTTATCTCCTAAAGTGGTTTTTACCTTATGAAGTGTTGACTAAACTGTGTTTCCCGGTATAAAATTCGAGACTTGAAATTTAAGCATACTTGCGAAATTGTCTAGTAATAGATAATGTTCACCTGTAATTTGGTCCTGGGCTTCCCACGTGATGCTAGTGGTAAAGAATTCACCTACCAATGCAGGAGACATGGCTTCGATACCCGAGTCAGGAAGATCCCCTGGAGGAGGGCATGGCAATCCACTCCAGTATTCTTGCCTGGAGAAGCCCCATGGACAAAGGAGCCTGGTCGGCTACAGTCCATGGGGTCACAAAGAGTAGGACACGACTGAAGCGACTTACCAGCTGATTTTGGTAAAGAAACATCTCGCTGTTTTAGTATAATTCTAAAAAGAAGATAATTCCCAACTCTGATGTTTTTTCCTCCATGTGGGCTATGGGTTGAATTGTGTCTGCACCCCCCACCCCCCAAAAAAAGATGTGCTGCAGCCCTGGCCCCCAGGACCCCAGAACGTGACTTTATTTGGAGACAAGGACTTAACAGAAGTAATCAAGCTAAATGGAGATCATTAAAGTGGGCCCTAAAACCATCTGACTGGCGTCCCTGTGGAAGAGGGTATTTGGGCCAGAGATCTGGGACACAGGAGAGCATCATGTGAGGAGGAAGGCGGAGGTGAGGGTGATGCTTCTAGAAGCCAGAGCGCACCGAAGACGGCAGGCCACCAGAATCAGGAAGAGGCCCGGGACAGCTTGTCTCCCACGCCCCCCACCCCTGCCCTCGTGGGCACCAGCCCTGCCAACACCATAACCTTGGACCTTCCTTGGCCCTCCAGCCTCCAGAGGTGCGGGGCCATCCGCTCCTGGGCTTGGATGCCCAGGCCGTCACAGCGGGCCCCGGGTGAGCCCTGGCACACAGACCCCCTGCTCAGATGGCAGCGGGCCCCGGGTGAGCCGTGGGCCGGGGCAGCTCCATTCTGCATGCCGCCTCCTCTCTCACTGCTCTCATCACACAGGTGCTCAGCACCTCCCTTGGACCCTGCCGTCCTGCTGGGGCAGCACCTCTGTCTCAGAGTACTCTTGGCTGTCTCTTCGCTACTTAAAAATTTTTTTGGGGGGCCCCACCACTTGGCATGTGGGATCTTAGTTCCCTGACCTGGGATCAAACCTGCACCCCCTGCTTTGAAAGAGTGGAGTCTTAACCACTGGACTGCCAGGGAAGTCCCTTCTCTACTTTTAGAACTTAATAGTAGTGCAGAGGATCATTGCCTTCTAGAGACAGTAGCCAACTATTAGCTCAGAACATCATGAACATTTCATTCATAGCTTTTTCCTACCTCATAGTTTTAGTTATCCTAAAATAAAACAGACGGACCAATAGAAATAACTTCTCATGCTTTCAAA
The DNA here is from genome assembly GCF_019923935.1 of Bubalus bubalis. Classification (NCBI taxonomy): domain Eukaryota; kingdom Metazoa; phylum Chordata; class Mammalia; order Artiodactyla; family Bovidae; genus Bubalus; species Bubalus bubalis. The sequence continues at coordinate 116,125,849 of NC_059164.1, read as the reverse complement.
AGTCCATAGAAATGGATTTTATCTTAAATAAAGCTGGAAGCTATTATTTTCCTTAATGACAACAACCTCAGATATGCAGCTGATACCACTCTAATGGCAGAAAGTGAAGAACTAAAGAGCCTCTTGATGAGGGTGAAAGAGAAGAATGAAAAAGCTGGCTTGAAACTCAACATTCAAAAAGATAATGGCATCTGGTCCCATCATTTCACAGCAAATAAAGGGGAAAAAGTGGAAACAGTTACAAACTTTATTTTCTTGGGCTCCAAAATCACTGCAGATGGTGACTGCAACCATGAAATTAAAAGATGTTTGCCCCTTGGAAGAAAAGCTATGACAAACCTAGATAGCATATTAAAAAGCAGAGACATCACTTTGCCAACAAAGGTTCACATAGTCAAAGCGATGGTTTTCCAGTAGTCATGTATGGATGTGAGAGTTGGACCATAAAGAAGACTTGACACCAAAGAATTGCTGCTTTCAAACTGGTGCTGGAAAAGACTCTTGAGAGTCCCTTGGACTGCAAGGAGATCTAACCAGTTAATCGTAAAGGAAATCAGTCCTGAATATTCATTGGAAGGACTGATGCTGAAGCTGAAGCTCCAATACTTTGGCCACCTGATGCGAAGAGCCGACTCATTAGAAAAGACCCTGATACTGGGAAAGACAGAGGGCAGGAGGAGAAGGGGTGACAGAGGACGAGATGGCTGGATGACATCATCATCTCAGTGACATGAGTTTGCGCAAACTCCAGGAGATAGCGAAGGCCAGGGAAGCCTGGTGTGCTGCAGTCCATGGGGCTGCACAGTCGGACACAACTGAGAGACTGAACAACAACTTTGAGTTATCCTGAAATAAAACAGATGGGCCAACAGAAATAACTTCTCGTGCTTTCAAAAATCCAGGGAAATGGATGCTATTATTTTTCTAAAGTCATACTGGCCTCATTTACCTAATTGTGAAGGCTCACCTGTAGACACCATTAGGCTGTTTTACAAAATAGCTAATTCCTAAGTACGGATGCTATTTCTTCAATGTTGTGGCCTTTGTCTCCTCAACTCTTACTTCGAGGACCACCTTAATAGCCCCTTTCCTTCTAGAAGTTTCTGGCATACCAATGTACATCATGCCAGGCTTTCTCTCGCTTTCCTTAACCCCTTTACACACACCACGGACATCCTTCAAGACTTTCTCAGGAGCTTGCACATTGCAACAGTCGTTAGCCCTGATGCAGCCAGACCCTGCAGGGGTCCATGCCGCTGGCTAGAATGCAAATTCTCTGCAGACAGGATTACCTGCCCCCTCCCCACCCCCGGCTCAGCACTCAGTAAGCTGGAGGTGCTCAAGGTGGTCCTCACCGACAGCATGAAGGAAAAACGGAACTGTTTCACTCCAGTGGTTTTTCTAATTTGGGTCAAATTCCATGACTAAAATGAATACCTGATCCGGGGAAAAGTAAGTCCTGCCTCATTCTGAATGGGAGATAGGGTTTTTATGTATCAAGAAAAGTGCTCCAAAGTGCAAACTCCACTCGGACGTCAGAACACATTAAGCGTAATAAGGTAAAAAAAAGTGCAGAGCAGCCTCCTTTGCAAATAACCACCATTCTCCTCTTTGCTGTCTCTCCTTCCCCTTTGCTGAGGGAACTGAGAGAAGAGCTTTTTTATTTAGCGAATGAGCAGTATTGTTTCCCAGCTCCCCTGCACCATTATGGAAAGTGCCACCTAGCAGACATTTTCGAAAACACACTGTAACGGTGGAAAAAAGGTATCTTTAGCTGGCGCCATAACTACCGTGGTTCACTTTCGTGAAAACCATGTATAAATGATAACCCTAGAATGGGTGTCTTTAATAAATCATCTAGTTCACTCTCCTTGCAGGCGAATTAGGGTGGGAAGGCGGCAGGAATTTCTCAAATGAGAAAGCAGCTGTGCTGAGGGGTGGGGAGGCACCTGGTTTGGGGGTTCAGCACCCTGTCCTACAGCACAGTTGGGTTCCAGAATGCCAGGAAGGAAGTAGGAGAGAAGAAAGGCAAGTGGCGTGTAGGCAATGGAAGGAAGGGGACAGGCAGAACAGGCTGGGAGGGGAGAGGCAGTGGGGGAGCTGGTGGAGCTAGGGCCAGGGATAGCGTGCGGCGCCCCGCACGTGCTCTCCCCCGTGCTGCTACAACACGCCGAGTCCCACAGCCGCTTCAAAATTCACCAACACTAAGCAAAGAACATCCATGCCCGAGGAATCAAGTTATACCACTGCTGCTGCTGCTGCTGCTGCTGCTGCTAAGTCACTTCAGTCGCGTCCGACTCTGTGGGACCCCAGAGACGATAGCCTACCAGGCTCCCCCGTTCCTGGGATTCTCCAGGCAAGAACACTGGAGTGGGTTGCCATTTCCTTCTCCAAATTATACCACTGGGGGGCTGAAGACACAGAGCTCAACAAAGCACACACGCTGCTCCCTCAGAAGGGCGTCCTGCCTCAGACCTGGGTCTGGAGCCCAGTCTGGGAAACCCACAGAGGGCTGGGTCTCTTATTCATGCTGGCTTCCGGGCTTGGGGGAAAGACCTGAAGTCCAGGCAGGGTCTTGGTCTGCTCGACGTGAGACGTGGAATCCCATCTGAAACCCAAAGGGCCATCTCACCTGACTTCCTTAGTCTGAAACATACCAGCGGTGGTATCCTGTATGTTCAGTATCGTGGTCGGCGCTGTGGGGTGAGGGCAGAGGGGGCAGCCAGGACAATACGTCCTATTCCTCTCTGATACTTCAAGTTGGGGGTCACAGGAGCATCTTAAGGAAGTCAGACAAATGGGAATCACGACACGTCAAAGAATCACAGGCAGCAGACCCTGTAGGGATTCAGTGTCACAAACAGCATTGGCCTGAGATGACCCAGTGTGAGAAGAACGATCGTTGCTACCCAAGGGCAACTTCTCACCAACTTCTTTTCACCTATCGATTCATTCAGTATTTACTTCACTTGCACAGTGGGGCAGGAGGCCAAGGATGCAATGATGAATAAGATATACTGCCTACTTTCAATCCTGAATCTAGCAAGGGATACAGATAGACACATGTACAGAGGAACCCATCATGTGGTTCTAGAAACAGCATTAGCAGGTGGGCGTATTACAGAGGGCTTCCCTGGTGGCTCAGACTGTGAAGAGCTCAGTTCAGTTCAGTTCAGTTCAGTTGCTCAGTCGTGCCCAACTCTTTGTGACCCCCATGAACTGCAGCACACCAGGCCTCCCTGTCCATCACCAACTTCTGGAGTCCACCCAAATCCATGCCCATTGAGTTGGTGATGCCATCCAACCATCTCATCCTCTGTTGTCCCCTTCTCCTCCTGCCCTCAATCTTTCTCAGCATCAGGGTCTTTTCAAATGAGTCAGCTCTTCGCATCAGGTGGCCAAAGTATTGGAGTTTCAGCTTCAGCATCAGTCTTTCCAATGAACACCAAGGACTGATCTCCTTTAGGATGGACTGGTTGGATCTCCTTGCAGTCCAAGGGACTCACAAGAGTCTTCTCCAACACCACAGTTCAAAAGCATCCATTCTTCGGCACTCAGCTTTCTTTATAGTCTAACTCTCACGTCTATACATGACCACTGGAAAAACCATAGCCTTGATTAGACGAACCTTTGTTGACAAAGTAACATCTCTGCTTTTTAATATGCTGTCTAGCTTGGTCATAACTTTCCTTCCAAGGAGTAAGCGTCTTTTAATTTCATGGCTGCAATCACCATCTGCAGTGATTTTGGAGCCCAGAAAAATAAAGTTAGCCACTGTTTCCCATCTACTTGCCATGAAGTGATGGGACCGGATGCCATGATCTTAGTTTTCTGAATGTTGAGCTTTAAGCCACCTTTTTCACTCTCCTCTTTCACTTTCATCAAGAGGCTCTTTAGTTCTTCTTCACTTTCTGCCATAAGGGTGGTGTCATCTGCATATCTGAGGTTACTGATATTTCTCCTGGTGAAGAATTTGCTCGCAATGCAGGAGACCTGAGTTTGACCCCTGGGTTGGGAACAACCCTTGGAGAAGGGAATGGCAATCCACTCCAGTATTCTTGCCTGGAGAATCCCGTGGACAGAGGAGCCTGGTGGGCTACAGTCCATGGGATCACAAAGAGTCGGACACGACTGAAGTGACTGACACTTTCATTATGTTACAGAAGGTCGAGGTTTGAGGCAGTGCTTTTATAGCATGAAAATTTCCATCCGTAATCCCCCGAGCTATCTTTACTGATGCATGGTTTTCCACCCAAAAGGACCCCCTAGACCAGGGAACCTGAGGGAGCAAATATGTATATTTGCTCCAGAGTCCTGGAATCACCCTTTGGTTAAAATAAGAAACAGAATCTGCTGCCTTTGAAAGATTGAGGGTCCATCATCACCCCTGCGTTTTCCCCAGGTGCCTGACCAAGGAGCACGTGTTCTTGCTGAGAGTGCCTTGGTTCTCCTGCCTACATGGAGGCAGCTTTAGGACCGCAGATCATACCTCCCTTACATTAGGATGCTGCTAGCTCCTAACAGCTCTCAGTGCAACCCTCGCACAGGATACAGCAGTGAACACGGCCGCCTAACCCATTAGCCTAATCACTGCATGGGGGACTGCAGTCCATGATTAAAGGGCAGTGGGGGGGTTGCTTTTCCTCTGCATTCTGAGGCCCCAGCCTCCCTGGACCTAGAACAGAGCTGCACACGCTGAGGGCACCTGGGTTCTGGTTGCCTGACTCCATATTTTATTTTCCACGTACACACACCCCAGTGGCCACCTGTGTCCCCAAAGTGATGTGGGATTTTTCTTTAATGTTCATGCCCTAAGACTCTGAACAAATAGCTTGCTAGAGCTAATGATCACCTGTCCAACAGCTAAAAGAGATCAATTTGTAATGCTAACAGCCCAGTGAATGAGCACAATCTAATTTTTAAAGTAAAACCTCATATATTTGAGTTTTCAAGAATTCATAGAAAAGAAAATACATGCTGTGATCTCAGGAAGGTAGCTGTCACGCACCAAGAATTATTCATAAGGCAAAGTGCATCATTATTCAATCAAGATTTGTGCTGTTCTACCAAGGAAACCAGAGTCTAGCCAGACGGGAGCTGCTCACAGCTTATGCTCACAGCGCATGTGCCACACTCACACCTGATGTGAACACAGCCCTGGGCAGAGGGGTGGGGACTAACCTGCAGAGTCTCTAAACCTGTCACGTGCCCCCAAAACCATCACCCTGCAGACAGAGTATCACACAATTAACCCAGAGGACTGGAGAAGCTGCTTCTGCATTGCTTCCCCCGTGGCTCTTTTCCAGTCTCACCTCTTCCCAAGCCGCATCCCCCAGACCCTGCAGAGCATCTGTAGGTGAGAGGGACCCCTTTCCTCTAGTATTTTAGCACCTGCTCTGCCGATCAGCACCCAGTCCAAAGGCACTGACCAGGCACCTTCCAGCCCCGGAGAGTGAATGGTTTCCTGTCCTCTTTTGCTCATTTCGTGAAGCTGGGTTTAGGGTGGTTTATGGGATAAAGATCCGCTGGGGAGGCAGTAGTTATTAATGGACCATTTCTTCCCGTAGGATGTAAGACTCACGGGAGCAGGGGCTCAGCCTGTTTTGTTCATTGCTGTATTTATTCCCAGTGTCTAAAAACTGCCTGGGACATATCCCGGGCTTAATAAAGGGAATAAGGGAATAGGTGCTGAGGAGGATTAGAAGTAAATCAAGTGGGTTAACAAATTATTTTGCACTGTGTTACTTCTGGTAATGGTGTAAATGGTTTTTTTTTTTTTCCCTGCTTCTTCTTCCATTCTCTTCCTGCTCACCAAGTCACAGCAACGGTGTTTTCAGCAGAATGGGTGCACAGGTTTCTGGGGTCTCTACCCCACTTCTGCTGCACCCCAGTTGTGTGGTGAGGAGCATGGACTGGGCCGTCTGCCCCAGGAAGGCTGCTGACTGGGGCTCCCCTCATCCAGAAAGTGGTGAAATAACGCAGATCCTGTTCTCAGGTCGGCGGGTCAGTCTGCAGGTGGGGCTGCAGGAACACAGAGCCAGGCCCCTCAGGAGACATCAGGCCACCTCGGCTAGAACTCCAGCCTCCCCTGGTACAGAGGTGCCACTATCTGCAATCTTGTCAGGACCTTCCTGGACCAGCAAAAAGCACAGACGTGGGCGTCAGGGCACTGTGGTTTCTTCTGAGTCCTCCAGGCTCGCTCTGAGACTCTGAACACAGGGCGCTGGTCTCCTCTTCCCAGAACTGAGAATTCCATCTTCAGGCTCACACCTTCTGGTTTTGTTCATCGCAGGACAGTCTTTTCTCCCCCAAAGAAACTCAGCCAACCAGGGCCTGCAGCTGGTGATGGATTCGACAGCTGTGATCGCCTCCGCTGGATGGGGCTGAGGCTGTTTATATTTAGAGAGTGGAAATGCCGTTGAAACAGCAAAGCCCTTAATCTCCGCAGTTTCGCTCCCGGCATGCAGCAGGGCGGACAGTGTGGCTTGCCCACTGCCTGTTAGCGTTCCCTCCGATCGATCCCCATCTCCTTCCAGACTTCTCATTTTCACCAACTCTCTTCCCAAAGAAGGGCCCCTGAGAAAGGACGACACTAAGTTGTCCTCTGATCTTTATCATTATCACTATCATAATTATCCTGGACACGGGCACCACTGTGATGAGCAGCTGTCACCATCGCCCTTGTTGATGCTGTCTTTGTCACCATCATCACCACCACGACCACCATCATCACCGTCACCACCACCATCATCATCACCACTATGATCATCACTATCATCATTACCACCATCACCATCACCACCATCATCACCACCACCATGACCATCATCACCACCATCACCACCACCACCATCATCATCACCACTATGATCATCACTATCATCATCACCACCACCGTCACCATCACCACCATCATTACCATCATCACCACTATGATCATCACTATCATCATTACCACCACCATCACCATCACCACCATCATTACCATCATCACCACCATCACCACGACCATCATCACCACCACTGCCACAGCCATCATCAGCTGCCATCACTATGGTGATACCCATGATCCCACTATAAGTCTCAACCTTCATCTGCAGCAATAGCTCCTTTCCTGCAAGTTAAGAACGCATCCTGAGCATCCATGATGGTGAATAAGAGGCAGAATTGAAGCCACCTTTCAGGCTCTGCTCCTGGCCCCTGCTCTCCTTCCACACTGGTCTTTCAGGCAAAGGTATCTTTGTACCTCTGAGCTATCACCTCAATGCCAACAAATGCCAAGATGCTCAGTGAAAGGCACAACTAACTACATTTCAGCTCTGCTTCCCCGTCTAAGCTCATATCCTCCCTGGGGTATCCCAGGGCCAGCATGTTCCATGCGAAACTCTCTTGCATCACCAAGGCCACCCCTGTTTTCTAACAGGTGACACAGGTTACGATTATCTTCCTCCTTGTGGGGGCTGTCATGATGGCCCAGGACATGGCAATGGTCAATAAACACTTATTAATAGAATGGATTTTTTTTTTTTTGGTTTGAGTAGAAAAAAGATTGTGTCTGACTCATTAGTAAAATAAAGGCAGATTTGCTAAACTTGGCTTTTCCATTTCACATGAAAACAGATTATGGAATATACTCTTTTTATTTACCATAAATGTGAATGCTGTGATACTGATAGGTTCTAAAAAGACACTAGAAAATGGTATTCAAGCTTGCATGGGATGTAAAAACACAGATGGAGAAAGCTTTAGATGAAGACAAGGATGTAATTTTTGATCCATAAAAATAGAACCAAATCAGGAATTCTCAGGCTCACACTTTTGGGAACCTGTTTATTGCAGGTCCATTTGTTACATGCTGAATTTGCAACATCTTTACCCCATGTGCCTCCTCAGAAGAGGAACTGTGGGAGGACAATATGGACCATTTTGCTAGACAAGCGACCACCCCAGGCACCACTGCAGGACTATCTGCATTGCTTTGCGTCTTACCTGGATAAGCCCATGGTTACTGAGAGCTGAAAAGGCTGTATTGTACCCAACTGTGGGGGAGGGGGAGCTGAAGGAAACATGACCCTCCTCGATTCTGTCTCCCTCCTCTGCACACCCCTCCCACCCATGGTCACAAAACCAAAAACCTCAGTTTATATAAGAGGATGAGATGATTAGTTAGGAAGAGGCTTACCTCCAGAATGAAAACCCACTTATTTGCTCACTAATTTACTCAACTATTGCAATCATTAATCTGGGTATTTTACAGGGTGAACTAGGATGCCTAAGCTGTTAAGAGTCTGGACACTTGTTCAGCAAAGGAAAGGCTAAGGATGTATGAAGTGAAGTGAAGTCGCTCAGTCGTGTCCTACTCTTTGCGACCCTGTGGACTGTAGTCTGCCAGGCTCCTCTGTCCATGGGATTCTCCAGGCAAGAATACTGGAGTGGGTTACCATTTCCTTCTCCAGAGGATCTTCCCGACTCAGGGATCGAACACGGGTCTCCCACATTAGAGGCAGATGCTTTAACCTCTGAGCCACCAGGGAAGCCCCAAGGATGTATGAAAGGTGCCTTTAAATACTTGAAGGTCATCAAGTGACAGTGGAGAAGAAATTGTATTTAGTGTTGCTCTGAAGCTGGAGTGTCTAAGGGTAGCAACTATCTGTTGCTATGCACTTAATTACAGTTACGTAAAGTCATAAACAGGCTTCCCCTGCTGGCTCAGACGGTTAAGAGTCTGCCTGCAATGTGGGAGACCTGGCTTCGATCCCTGAGTCAGGAAGATCCTTTGAAGATGGAAAAGGCAACCCACTCCACTATTCTTGCCTGGAGAATTCCATGGACAGAGGAGCCTGCTGGGCTGCAGTCCATGGGGTCACAAAGAGTTGGACACGACCGAGTGACTAACACAAAGTCATAAATGCAGCCCCTCTGTCACACCAGCCACATTTCATGGTTTCCATGGCCATGTGTGGGCAGTGGCTACCACAGTGGAGAGGGCAGATATAGAGCATTTCCATCACTGGGGATGGTCCTGATGTGTCCAAGGTGGAACAAGTTCCAGCAGATGGGAACTTCTCCAGAGTAGATTTAAATCAGTCTATAGAAGAATTCGGGATTCCCAGGTGGCGCTAGTGGTGAAGAACTTGCCTGCCAATGCAGGAGATGTAAGAGATGTGGGTTCAATCCCTGGGTTGGGAAGATCCTCTGGAGAAGGAAATGGCAACCCAGTCCAGTACTCTTGCTTCAACAGAGTACTGGACATGAGAATACCATGGACAGAGGAGCCTGGCAGGCTACAGTCCATGGGGTTGCAGAGTTGGACACGACTGAAGTCACTTAGCGCATATGCACAGAAGAACTCTCCCCAAACCAGACCTGTCCAGTCTGGGGCGAGGAGGTCTACAAGGAAGAACTAAGCCATGAGAGCCCAGACAGAAGTTTCCAGAAAAGTTACAGTGACTGTGGACTGTGACCACAGCAGGACCGTGACCCAACAACACCCCTTCAGCCTCAAACCCTAGGATGCTGTGAACCATGAATTATATTCCAATCAGCACAAGAAGAACTACACATTCATGTTGAGGAAAGTAAAGGAAGGGAGAGGATGAAGGCACCTGTATAGCAGGCATCAGTTGATAATCATAAATCCAAGCAGAGGAAATCTAGGAACTAATCAGATTTCTTCAGTGAAATTCCAAACAAGAAAAGCTGATCTTGTCACCCCAGCCAACTCCACCAGTCGATGAAAATAAAATAGACGAAATAAAAATAACCAATACCCCCAGGAACAAGCACACTCAGGTGACAGATAAAGATTTGAGTAAATGAATACATATGGGCAGAGGTTTGCACTGGATCCAGCTTCTGTTTTCCTTTGATAAATGGCTTTGTGAGAACAGACTAATCCATTACAGTTTAACAAGCCTGTTTCTCCTTAATGGAGAAGATGTTCGTCCACGAAGCTTCCAGGTAACTGAGCGTCTGTCAGGTCTACAGGACTATAAATAAGGGGTGATTACTAGCTGTAGACACAGAGCAAAAGTCTGTGTGATTATTTTAATAATTACAATTTGATTTAATTTGTGAAACCACTTTTTAGGAATATGTGTATGTGCGTGTGTGTGCTCAGTCGTTCTGTCATGTCCGACTCTTCGTGACCCCATGATTGTAGTCCGCCAGGCTCCTCTGTCAAAGGAATTCTCCAGGCAAGAATACTGGAGTGGGTGCCATTTCCTTCTCCAGGGGATTTTTCCCACCCAGGGACTGAGCCTGGGTCTCCTGCATTGCAGGCAGATTCTTTACCATCTGAGACACTAGAGAAACCCTTTTAGGAATGTATGTATTACTAATTCCGTGAGGCCCATGGATATTTTTGTTTTAACAGAAATGCTAGCTGTTTCATTTAGTTGAAGATCATTAAAAATCTGTGAGTCTAATGTAGACACTCAGGAGTAGCCTGTTGGGATGAGGTCCTAGAATAAGTCACAAGCTAATAAAAAGGCAAGAAAAGTCTCAGTAATGAAAAACCCAGGGTGAGAATTATTCTCACTGTTAACAGTGAGGAAAAAAGTTAATTTGTGGGCAGTGGCGATCTCAGGTGTCTATTACATGTTAAAGTAACATCGCCTACCCCCTCGGAAGAATCATGAACCAGTCTCCGTCCTGTGATTAGGGGTGAAAATATCCACAGGAACTCCACTGCCAGCAGCTTTTGGAGAAGAGCCATTTATTTTATTTTCTTCATTTTATGGAAGAACAATTGACTTATAATGTCGCTAATTTTTGGTGTCCAGCAAAGTTACTCAGTTATACACACACACACACACACTCACATTCTTTTACATATTCTTTTTCCATTATGGTTTGTCACAGAATACTGAATACAGTTCGCTGTGCTGTACCCAGGGCCTCGCGGTTTATCCATCCAACGTATCATGGTGTGCATCTGCTGAGCCCAACGCCCAGCCTGTCCCTCCTCCTCCCTGCCCTCTTGGCAACCGTGAGTCTGTTCTCTGTGCCTGTGAGTCTGTTTTGTAAACACGCTCATTTGTGTTGCAATGTAGAGTCCACATAGAGGGGACATCGTATGGTGTCCGTTTTCAGAGGAGAGCCATTTTAACCAGGGAAAGACGCCTCCCTCCCTCCTCGAGGGACCCTTCTGGGCACGCCAGCAACCAGGGTCGGGTGAAGACAGGCAGCATCCACAAGCCCGACGAGGCCGCCCAGCTCCTCCACCGCTGTTTACGCAGAAGCAGGAGCTGGGAGGGCGCTGGCCGCGAGCGTCCCTGGCCCGAGATCTGCCGGCCGCTGCTCCGCCCTACCATCTGGGGGACCAGACGGGAGGAAACGACCGACCAGGCCTTGTCCCCACACACCACGGCCAGCAGGACTGCCCGGGGCGGCAGCTGTGGGCCCTCAAGGCCTGATGCGGTCTGCCTGCGATCCTGTCTCCTTGGACCTTGCTCTGGGCTCCGCCCAGGTCCTCGCGTGGGGACTGAAACAGATCAGTTTCTGCCCGTGCAATCAGTCCACCTCTGTCAGCTCCACAGAGCAGCGGGAGAGGTGATGGAACAGAAAAGACAAGCCGGGGCAGGAAGACGGCTCCCGCCCCACTGCACTATGCCGAGCCCCCGGCCGCGGGGCCAGGCGACTCCAGGCCTCTCCCGCGAGGTGGGGAATGGTCGGGACGCTCTTAGAATGGTCCATTTCGGCTCTGTGACCCCATGGGGCCTTTCTGGCTGAGGGGGTGGGATGCTGGGGAGAGAGACATAAAATCCAGCCCCCGCCCCCACGGCCGAGCATCACCGCCCACAGGTAGGCTGTTCTGCACCAAGCAGGGTGGTGATCAGAGCCCAGCTGGGTGACGTACCAGACAGCCCGCGGGGCACGTGGGCGGGGGAGTGGAAGGGAGCAGGAGCCAGTGGGGGTCCTGACCCGGGAGGAGGGAGAGGAACAGGGTCCAGGTGAGCAGAGCCACTCAGGCAATTCAGTTCAGTTCAGGCACGGAGCGGCCACACAGCCCACTGGCCAGATGAGACCCCAGAGCCCATGGTCTGGGACTTGCAGGGAGAGGCCGCCTGCCCATGCCCATCAGGAACATCTCACTCTGAGCATCTGCTCCTGGGGTTCCCTTTGGGAATGCCTCTTCCCCCTCTCATTCCTTCACCCGACAACTTGGGTCAGACCCCTGCTTCAGCCCCCTGTGCTTAGCACAGCTTCCCCTAGAAAACCACCCCCCTCAAAGGACAGTCCCCCACCCAACCCCTTGGAATCCTTGCCCAGAGACAAAGTCATGACTCTGCTCAGCTTTGTCTTATCTGCTCTGTGGAATTCTCTTCTCACCCTCATCGAAATTTCCACAGGAAGACACCCCACCCCGTGCAGAGAGTACGGCCTAGAAAGGCTTGTTGGATTTTCAGCATCAAAGTGAAGGACAAGGTAGGTACCACATCTTTCACAGCTGAACTTGGAGTCATGTGTCTCACCAAACAGCAAATAAGTTCTTTCAGCTAATACACTGCACACTTCCAGACGGTGGTGTTGTTCTGTTGCTAAGTCATGTCCGACTCTTTGCAACCCCATGGACTGCAGCATGCCAGGCTTCTCTGTCAGTAAATCTCCTGGAGTTTGTGCAAACTCATGTCCATTGAGTCAGTGATGCCATCCAACCACTTCATCCTCCTGCCCTCAATCCTTCTCAGCATCAGGGTCTTTTCCTGAGTCAGTTCTTCACATCAGGTGGCCAAAGAATTGGAGCTTCAGCCTCAGCATCAGTCCTTCCAGTGAATATTCAGAGTTGATTTCCTTTAGGATGAACTGGTTAGATCTCCTTGCTGTCCAAGGGTCTCTCAAGAGTTTTCTCCAGCATCACAGTTCAAAAGCATCAGTTCTTCAGTGCTTAGCCTTCTTTATGGTCCAACTCTCACATCTGAACATGACTACCGGAAAAACCGGTAGCTTTGACTAGACAGTGAAGGTAATAATATTCCAAAGAAGCCTCAGATATTCTCCATATTTGGACATCGAAACATACTCTCTGCTTTAAAGCTGCTCTGGAAAGGTTAAATGCTGTTTATTGCCATTTGTATGACATTCTAGAAAAGGTCAAATCATTGGGACAGAAGACAGATCCGTGGTTGCCAGAGGCCAGGGTGGAGAAGGGCCAGACAGCAAAGGGGCTTCGAGAGGAGGTTTTCCGGGGGTGGAGCAGTTGAGCACCCTGATCTACAAGGGTGGTTACACCGGCTTCAAAACACAGGGAGCTGTACACCCCCAGCAGCTACAAACATCAAAAATGAGAAAGAAGGACCTTCCCTGATGGTGCAGTGGATAAGAGTCCACCTGCCAATGCAGGGGACATGGGTTTGATCCCTGGTCTGGGAAGATCCCACATCCCATGGGACAACTAAGCCCATGTGCCACAGCCGCTGAGCCTGTGCTCGAGAGCCTGGGAGCTGCAGCTACTGAGCCCAAGAACCTCAGAGCCCAGGCTCTTCCCGTAGGAGAAGCCACCACAACTCGAAGCGTGCAGGCCACAATGAAGGGCAGCCCGCGCTCGCCGCAGCTGGAGAAAGCCCTCACAAAGCGATGAAGGCTCAGCACGGACAAAATAAACAAATCAACAAAAAATGTTTTAAATTAGAAAGAAAAACCAATTTTTCCATCATGTTCCATGTAAACTGAAATCCAGGAGATACTGCAGGTGGGCTGAGAAGCATCCAGACCAGAGTCCTCCCAAGGCAGCGGTTCTGCGTGCGTTCTGAGTTGAATAATTACAGAGTCAGCTGTGAAGGGTTCTTGAATATTTCTGACATTAAAAGCCGCCTGAGCATGAGAGGCTTTAGAAGATATTTCAGCAGAACAGGTCTGGTACACACATGGCTTAACAAAAGTGCATTTGCTTCAGGAAGCTGGAATCGGGGGGGCTGATGTTGGTTAGTGCCATGACTGGCTTCCTTGGTGGCGTGGTTTGCCTCACGCATTCGCAGCCCAGGAGGCCTGAGTGATCACAAGCTTCAGTGTGGGGGCCGAGAGGGGCTCTTCCTTTTGTGAACTGAGTCACAGTGAGGGATTCATATGGGACAGCCAGGCTGCAAGGCTCCCTGTGAGGGTCTTCAAGTCCAGTGAGGGTTAGACCGGTCAGCCAGCGTGTGACTGGAGAAGTGTAAAGTGCTGTGGACCCTGCGGTCTGTGCAAGGCTCACTAACACCCTCTTGCACACCCTTCCTAAGGGAGGAATCAGGGGGGCGTGGAGGAGCTCTGGGGTGATGGGGAGTGGTTTTGCTGGCAGGGACAGCGAAGGCCAAAGGCAAGACGGAGGTCCGGTCACTAAGGTGCTGAAACAGGTCTGGGTGTCACAGGTGGAGATGTGTCCAACCAAAAAGGACCCCTTCCTGAAGGCGCCACCGAGGCTGTGAGCAGGAAGTGAGAGGGGGACCCAAAGGCTGTAAAGTGGAGGCTGGGATAAGCTGACTGGTACCTAGGGCAGCCTGCAGGACAGGTTAAAGCTGCGTGCAGCAGGAGGGAGGCCTGAGACAAGACGCCCTTTGGGAGGGGACCTCAGTTCTTAGGACGCAAATGAAGATTCGCCGCAGGGAGCAGCAGTGGAGGAAGACTGCAGTGGACATGCCTGGTGGGGGGGAGAGGAGATGCAAGGTCTGCACCTGCGGCCCTGGACCTAGGCGCTGGGGGTGCTCGGCCCAATCCACTGACATGCAGGACACAGAAAGTGAAGCCAGTTTGGGGGTGCAGTTAATGAAATCAGTTTGCACACGCTGGGTCTGAGGTCCCCAGGAGGCAGCAGGACATACGATCCTGAGACCAGGTGAGGACCTGGGGCAGACGTGACTGGGAGGCACTGCTGTGTAGAGCAGCATGTCTCAAACTCCAACAGCACACATACGGGTCACGTCCGTGTCTCCTGAAAGTGCAGGTTCCCGGTCATGAAGGTGTGAGCAGGGGCCCGAGATCCAGGATCTCTAACAAGCTTCCTGGTGATACTTCTGCGGCTAGTCTGCGGATCACATTTTGGGGGGTGCCGACAGCCTGCACAGCAATTGTGGTTTCAGACAAAGCTGCCCAGGGTGAGGACGGTGCCTGAGCAGGAAGAGGAGAATCAGCTAGGTCTGTGCCCTGGACGCGCCCTAACTGGGCAGGCCTGGAGAAGCACCCAAGGAGGCCTCGGGAATTCAGGACCAGGAGAGTCCACAGAGGAGAGAGCCGTGAGTAACCTCTGGGTCAGCTAAGAGGGTCAGCCAGGGAGGCCAGAGGAGGGTGGCCTTTGGGGCTGAACGTCTAGGTCCCCAACAAGCTCATATACCAAAACCCCAACCCCCAATGTGATTGCATTTACAGATGGGCCTTTTAGGATGCAATTAAGGTTAAATGGGGTCACAGGGGAGGCCCCTGATTTGATAAGACTGGTGTGCTCATGAGAAAAGGCACCAGTGAGTTTGCACACGCACATACCCAAGAAAGGTCTGCAGCAAGATGGTGGCAGCCTGCAAACAGGAAAGAGAGCCCGCGTCAGAAATCACATCTGCCAGGACCTTGGCCTTCCAGCCTCTAAAACTGAGATTAACCTTTGTCGTTTGAGCCATTCAGTCTGCAGTTTTTGGTCCTACCAGCCTGAGCTGATTAGCACGGATGTGGGCCCTACGAAGTGGGTGCTGCCGTAACCAGTCCCTAAAAATGTGGAAGCAGCTTTGGAACTTGGCGACAGAGTGAGACTGGAGAGTTCTCAGGTGTCTGCCAGGAACAGGCTGCATTGCAGGGAGACCGGTGGTGGAAATGTGGACGGGAAGGCCATTCTGACGAGGTCTTAGATGCTATTGGAAACGAGAAGAAAAGCAACTCTTGTTATAAAGCGGCAACTAATTTTGATTGCATTGTGTTCCAGTCTTTGGTGGAAGATGGAGCTTGTGAGCCATGAAATTGGAAACGCAGCTGACGAGGCTGAATGTTGACGTGGCAGCCCGGGTCCTCCTGGTGCCCCTAGTGAAATGTGAAAGGCGCGAGATGAACCGAGGAAGGCAAGGTCGAGAAAAAAGGAAGCGGAACCGAAAGGCTTGGAAAATTCCCAGCCTGTCCCCACCATGAAAAGTGAGAAGGTTCGTTCTCGCCCCCAGGTTTCTGAAGACCCACTGATAAGGGGCTGGTGTGGGTGGGGACCACCAGTGCGATCAGCCACTTGTTAGCAAAAACTCAGGGCTGGGGCCACCTCTCCAGTGTGCATGGCCGGAACGCCCCGCCGAGGGTTTCGGGGGTAGGACCTCCCCT
Organism: Bubalus bubalis; assembly: GCF_019923935.1. NCBI lineage: Eukaryota > Metazoa > Chordata > Mammalia > Artiodactyla > Bovidae > Bubalus > Bubalus bubalis. The sequence goes on along the minus strand of NC_059164.1, from coordinate 116,109,580 downwards.
TGCCGAGAGCCATGAGGGTGACGCTGATGCCCCACCAGGCCCAGGAGGCAGTACATGGACCCGGATAAGATGATCCTCAAGCCCTAAGACACAAAGGAGCTTTCTCTGCTAGGTTCTGGGCACCCCTGGAGCCTGTGACCCCTTTCTTCTCTCTGCCTTCTCTCACTCGGAATAGGAGTGTCTATCCCATGTCTGTCCTAGTCCTACTGTGGTATTTTGGAAACACACAACCTGTCTGGTTTCACGAGTTCACAGCTGGGGAGGAATTCAGCCTCGGGTGAATCATGCTTGGAGTCTCACCACATCTGATGGAGATGATGTTGACAAGCGCCTCTGGACCGAGATTTACAGCTGATGATGAGATGAGTTAAGACTCTGGGGGCTCTGTGGACTGGACGAATGTATTTTGAACTTGAGAAGAATATGAATTTGGGGAAACCAGGGGTTCAATGCCACGGAATAAGCTGTGGCCCCTCAAAATTCATAGGTTGAAGTCCTAATCCAATGTGACTCTTTATTAAGGCAGTACCGATACTTCGAATTTGAGAAACTTAGCATCTGATAATGGGGCTCATCCCTGGGAAATTTCCTCTCGCCTAAGGGTCTTGTTCCAGGACACAGAGGGAGTTTGTCCTCCTTACCCAGGGTGCCCCAGGGGGCCTTAGTGGTAAAGCACCCGCTTGCCAACGCAGGAGACATAAGAATCGCAGGCTCAGGTTCCATTCCTGGGTCAGGAAGATCCCCTGGAGGAGAGAACGGCAACCCATTCCAGTATTCTTGCCTGGAGAATCCCAGGGACAGAGGGGCCTGGCGGGCTATAGTCCATGGGGTCACAAAGAGTCAGACACGACTGAAGTGACTTAGGACTCACGCATGCATCCGGGTCATGCTGCTGACTCGCTCTCGTTGCTGTGTCTGCCTCTCTCTGCTCCTGCCACTGTGCACACAGGGACACTGTGATTCAGAGCATCTCCCAGGCTGTAGCCCTCCTAACCCTTCATGGGCGATCACTCACAATCCTCTTTCCCTTGGGGGTTCCAAGGGGACGTGCATTTAAATACTTGTGTATGGGCTGGCTCCAGGACCTGTCTCCTCCCTTCCTGTTGGGTCCTCTGGCTGGACCCACACGCCTCATTCCCTGGGGCTCGCTGGTGGTAGTCACTCTCGAGGTTGCCGAAGCTGTTGGTTAATTCAGGCCAAGGGCAATCCAGTAAAAATGAAAGTTGTGACATGATGCAGATTAGACTGCTGGTTGCTTTCACTAATCCTTTCTTATTGCCTCATCCAAGGACTTATATAATCAGAGCTAAGTATCTACCAAATCTACTCATGGATTTCAGTCTCGTTACATTTTCTCATTCCCATGTTATAAGCAAAGGTTTTCCTTCTTTGGATGATTAATAAACTTTGGTAGCTTGTGGAGGCAAAAAAAAAAAAAAAAATAAGAGAACCTTTCAAAGCTCTGGATGCGTAGGTCAGGTGGAGAGCTAGATTACAGAGAGATACTGGCTAGGTCATGTTCCTTCTGCCTAACAGGATGACTCTCTCCAGTGTGTAATTGCCTAATTATACAGCAGATTGCAGTTCTGATGCAAGAACAACACTGCACACTCCCCGTCTCTTCTCACCTTTAGTGAAAATTATTCACCCCTTCACACGCAGGTACACACAAGCACACATGATGCACACATGGCAAATCCCGCAAACATCAACACTTTTTGCCTGTTAACTTGTCACCGCCATACGGTGGAGCCAAGGCACTGAAAATGCCCACGGCAGCACCCAGTTAGGGTCATTCAAGCAATGCCTTTTCACGCGGTTCATGGTTTCTCGAGGCAAGAACACTGGTGTGGTTTGCCATTCCCTCCTCCAGTGGACCACGCTGTGTCATTGGAAAAGACCCTGATGCTGGGAAAGATTGAGGGCAGGAGGAGAAGGGGGCGACAGAGGATGAGATGGTTGGGTAGCATCACCAGCTCAAGGGACATGAGTTTGAGCAAACCCCGGGAGGTGGTGGAGGACAGGGGAGCCTGGCGTGCTGCAGTTCATGGGTCGTAAAGAATCCGGCATGACTTAGCGAGAACAACAACAACAACACAAAAGCAACACACTGTTTCTGCTCGTTAATTTCTACAGATTCAAAACCCGCCGTTACTGACTTGGCTGGGAGCCCCCTCACGGCAGGTATATCAGTAACACCCGCCAAGTCCAGGCGTTGGTGTTCACTACCACACCACAGAGTGAGCCTGAAGACTCCCTGATGTGCTTTTGGGATTTCTGTGACAATACCATTCAGGAGTAAGCGACATGCTAAGATGGGAAAAGTCTATAGAAAATTAAAACCTACTGTTTAGTAAAACTCCAAATTCCCAGGGTACTTGCTGTATCATCCACAGAGCCCATCACGGAGTTTTTCCAACCATACAGCCTACTCATTGCAGAAAACACGAAGGGAGAAGTGGAACCCAATAAACGCTTGAAAATGACATTCAAGAAAGTCTATTATTATAAAAATAATAAGTTTAGTTGCCCAGAAGAAAAGCAAGAGCACGTCCTAACCTGCTTCTAGAAATGGGCTGTCTGATTCTGCCGCTGAGCAAAAATTTCCAATGGCATGTGCTATTGGAAATACTACCAACAGTACCTTCATACCATTCTGTTAAATCATTTTCTCTGATGGCAGCTGGAGCCGAAAACCACAATTGGAATTGGTCCTAACTTATAACAAGGATGAATTCCTTCAGTTTTTAGTAACATAAAAACGCTGTAACCACCAAGGAGAGATAATGAGTCTCTGAGTCCTAGCTGTCGCTGGGAAGGCCCAGTGGCTCGGTCCACAGTAATCTCTGCATACAATTGCTGTCCATTTTAATCAGCTCCGAGTCTCTGCATACAGTTGCTGTTACGCAGCTCACCCACAGTGATGGGCTATTAAGCTGGAACTGAAGAACAGCTCTTTACCAAGAATTTGAGGCCTTTTCCCCCTCCGTGCATCACAATGACGGCCGCTCACAATAAGAGCAATTAAGTGTTCCCGGTTTCACCCCGCCCCGTGCAAACCCGCTCTTCTCATTTACATTCCTTCATTTCTTTTATTACTAATGACACAACTTTGCTGGTTAATTGAGATGACTCAGAGACCCTCCTCCAGCGCGTGGTCTTTGGTGACCTCTGGATGAGGTCACCGCCACCGGAAGTGAGGCGGCCCCCTCCCAATGCCCTCTCCTGCAGATAGATGCTCAGCATCCTCTGGCACCACCGAACCCTGGCCCGTGTCCAGCTTTTCAAACCCTCCCCGGGTCCTCGGAGACACTGGTCCTTTGACTGGTGGGCTCTTCCTGAAGCTGTCCCTCCCCGCTCCTGCCCTAACTGACGCCAGAGACTGACAGATCACAGCACCCTCTCTTCCGTGGAGCGTCTCTTCATCTCTTCATTTCACCCTAACCTTCCTGGTTACCAGAGGGCTGGAAGATGCAGGAGAAAAGTCCTTCCCCTCGACCAGTAAATCCACCCTCCTGTCCCAGGTCACACCCCCACCCTCCAGCACGTCTTTGCCACACTGGTAGCGCCCTGAGCCCCGCACCTGTCTTCTCTTTCTTCCACTGGCTTAGCCATTCTGAGACACCACCTGCAGCGTCTCACATGCGCTTTCTGATGTCCACACTGCATCCATCCGCTGCCTTTGCCCCCACTTCCTCCCCTCCAGATTTCTGATCAAACACTCCTCCACTTTCTACCTGTGGCGCCTCTGGGCTTCACTTCCCGCCGTGAACAGGTGAGCGTCCACAGTCCCTCACCATAATCACTCCTTTGAAAACAGCCTTAACTCCCAATTTCACTCACCTGCCGAATTCCAGCCGCAGAGGGAGCTGGACCGAGTGCCCCAGGGAGAGGCACCACCTGGAGGCCCGCTTTCCCCCCACCCTCATCCGCATAAGCCCTGCAGCCTGCCCACCCCCAGCCCCTCGAGGGCAAGAGGCCAGCGGGCCCTTCTGCTCTCTTTCAACGCCCTGCTCCTCTGCCATCACGCTCGAGCATTATTGGGAAAAAGAAAAGGATGCGTCAAGAGACACTCAACGGCCCCGCTGCCTCTTCGCCTACAGACAAGCTTCTTCCTTCACCTGGAGGAGGTGTCCCTTCCCTGTGGGCAGAAAGTCCCCGAGACAGTGGGAGAGGGCGGACTGGCTTCAAAGGCCCTGAGGTCAGAGGGGGCGGCGGACAGAGACAGGGCTGCCAATAGCACGTGGAGGAGTCGGGGGCCTCCCTGCAGAGCAGCAGGCCATAGTCTAAGGCGAAAGGCAGGGAGAGACCTACGTGATCTTGGTACACGTCTGCAGGTTATCTGGCTGGAGAAGGGCCAGAGAAGAAGCACAGAGACCAATCAATGCCTGTTCTTAATCGCAGGCATGCCAGGTCAAAGGGTTGGTCTGGGACACCATGGGTCAGAGGGCATGCCACAGGTCAGAGAGCACGCCACGGGTTAGAGAGCATGCGACGGGTCAGAGGGCATGCCAGAGGTCAGAGGTCACCGCATACAGGCTGTCACTTGTTACAGTCACTCAAGCTGTACACCCAGAGCTGCATGCGTGGCCTCATTAGACTTTCCTGCTGCCTACAGATACGCCCAGAAAGCCTCTTTTTGTAACACTCCATGATACAAATGAGTATTTCAAGCACCTACAGAAGCTATTCTTCAAAACACTAATCAGTCCTTTCGGCCCCACAGAGTGCCGCAGGTGAGTTCAACCCTGTTTCTCCCCTCTGGAGCATCACTGCTCTCTCTCTCTCACACACACAATCACCTCAACAATGTTTGCATTTTGTGGAGAAAAGGACCATTGTGAGGTCCACATTTTCCCGTGTCCAATTCTGAGCTTTTAAATCTAGCTCTGAAACCGGAATAGAAAGACAAAAAGGACAACAAAACAAAAAACCCGAGATTCTGTGCGTGTGCATTTCGAACCAGTTTTGTGTCAAGACAACACCACAATAACAATCCCCCGAAATGCTAAGCAGCTTTAACTTCAGAAACAAACAAAAGTCATTTAACTTCAAAAACAAACAAAACGCATCAACCACGACCGAACTTCTGGCACAGGAAGGGTCTACTCCCTCCAGAGACAGACAGCGGACCTGAGACATCGGCTCGGCCTGGAGCAGAGGCTCCTGAAAACTCTGACCAGCAGCTGGACATCCAGGGCTCCGTACAACCACACACAGCGCTTCACGAGCTCTGTGACAGCGCCCAGCACAGAAGTCATGGGACGGTTTCCAAGGACGCAGCAGAGGAAGAGCCCCAGACAACCCGGCCTTCAACAGACAAAGAGCAATACACCAGGATACTAACAAATCACGGTGAGCAGTTGCCCTTGTAAATTCTGCTGCTGGAGGGAAGGTGGTTGGAATTGAGACCCCGGGTTTAATCACAGAACAAAGGGGCTCCTGAGAACTGCTGGTGGGGGGTTGGTGCCCTTCCCGGGGTTCTGGGGCAGCGTCCACACTGGAGGCAATGAGTCCCACTGGGACCATCCCCACGGCTGCAGAAATGCCAGTGACCACAGCCCTGCTCCTCACAGTTGGATCTGTGGACAGCCGCAGATGGAGACAGATACCTCCCTGCAATGCTGACCTCAGCCTTCATGCATGGAAACGCGTAAGGGACTCATCTGGCAAGAACCCCTGGGACCAGCTGGCTCCCTGAGGAAGGCCCAGAAAAGGCTTGCAGACAATGCAGAAAGGTCTAGTTCAACAGCTGAACAGATAAGAATTCCTTTCCCTTAGTCACTACGGGGCAAAGATTTTATCAGTTCTTCTAATGAAGAAGGACGGGCTGGCGGGTCGATACCAGAAGCACACAGCAGTAATTACAGAGGTTGCAAACAGGAACGCATGCACTCAGAGTTACATTAACTGAGTTGCGGTCGGGCTGTTGAGTCAGTCCATAAGTTTGATTTCAATACTTTATAGCCAATCCCTTGTGAGTATAAAGTCTCGAGTTATTTGTTTTTAATTAATTTTAATTGGAGGCTAATTACTGTACAGTATTGTAGTGGTTTCCACCATACATCGACACGAATCAGCCACGGGTGTACATGTGTGCCTCATCCCGAACCCCCCTCCCACCTCCCTCCCCACCCCATCCCTCTGGGTCATCTCAGTGTACCGGCTTTGAGTGCCGTTTCTTGCATCAAACTTGGACTGGTCATCTATTTCACATATGGTAATGTACATGTTTCAATGCTTTTCTCTCAAATCATCCCACACTCGCCCTCTCCCACAGAGTCCAAAAGACTGTTCTTTGCATCTGTGTCTCTTTTGCTATCTCCCGTATAGGGTTGTTGTTACCATCTTTCTAAATTCCATATATATGTGTTAGTATACTGTACTGGTGTTTTTCTTTCTGACTTACTTTACTCTGTAAAATAGGCTCCAGTTTCATCCACCTCATTAGACTGATTCAAATGTATTGTTTTTAATGGCTGAGTAATACTCCATTGTGTGTATGTACCACAGCTTTCTTATCCATTTGTCTGCTGATGGACATCTAGGTTGCTTCCACGTCCTGGCTATTATAAACAGTGCTGAGATGAACACTGGGGTACCCGTGTCTCTTTCAATTCTGGTTTCCTCAGTGTATATGCCCGGCAGTGGGATTGCTGGATCATAAGGCAGTTCTATTTCCAGATTTTTAAGGAGTCTCCACACTGTTCTCCATAGTTGCTGTACTAGTTTGCATTCCTACCAACAGTGTAAGAGGGTTCCTTTTTCTCGACACCCTCTCCAGCATTTATTGTTTGTGGACTTTTTGATATGGCAGAAGCCAAAGAAATATTGTAAAGCAATTATCCTTCAATTAAAAATAAATTTAAAAAATTAACTCTCATAGACATAGGTATTGGAGATTCCAGAATTCTGCTGAGGTTCACCTTAAACCAGACAGGTTCAACCATATCTAAGCATGTTTGGCTGTTTTTCAGATTTCATGTGAATTATAAAGTTCATGGTCCCTTAGATGGCAAAATGGGCTGCATAAACTTACCACAAGGGCAGGAAAAGGGTAGCAATTTATTAGGTCTGAAAATGGCTTCAAATACCTGCAAGAAGCTCAGCATGAAACCACCTTATCTCAGGTCTGAGCAGGATGCCTGTCGGGGGAGGGGGTGGGAATCAAGAATCTCGGGGCTGAGCACCCCTCTCCCCACCACTGAGGACGAAAGATGCTAGAAGCCAAGGGACCAGACATTCTTGTATCACCAGCATCTCCCGTCGTCCGCCTTTGGGAAAAGCAGAGAGAGTAGGTCTGCGACTTGGCTCAAAGCTTTAAGTGCTAGACACCTAAAAAGGGCAAGGAAACTGCCACTTTCTGCCTCTGTAGGAAGCAAAGGTGCCCGAGGCCGATCAAGACACACGTGGACCTCCAGACCTTCTGTGCCGCAGAGCACAGGCAGGGCTGGCCGGGGATGCTGGGAGATGCAAAACTGGACAAAGTGGGTGAGGGGATGGGAGGGAGGCAGTGGGAGTGTGGGATTAGCAGGTGTAAACTATGATAGACAGGATGGATAAACAAGGCCCTACTTCATACAGGAACTATGCTCAGTAACCTGTGATAAACCATAATGGAGAAGAATAGAAAAAAGAATATACACATATATACACACACACATATATGTGCGTGCTTATTTGCTCAGTCATGTCTGACTCTTGCAATGCTATGGACTGTAGCCTGCCAGGTTCTTCTGTCCGTGGGATTTTCCAGGGAAGAATACTGGAGTGGGTTGTCATTTCCTATATATATATATATCTCACACACATATATATATATATATATCTCACATATATATATAATATATATATCATATTTATATATCTCACCTAAATATATATATATCTCAGCTAAAGACTTCGCTGTGCAGCAGAAATTAACACAAGATTATAAATCAACTCTAGTTTAATAAAATAAATTTTTAAAAAATGTGACAGGGATGACACCTGGGTCTGGATGGAAGCACGCTGCCTCCACAAACCAGCATCCGTGTTTAGAATAACAAAGGATTCGAGTAACTTCCCCAACTAAGTGGCATCATCTTTAACTGCTAATACACAATCCTTCGAAGACAGAAGGAACATAACAGTAGTTTCTGTACACTCTGCTTTTCTAGCACAAAACTTTAAAAAGCTCTTTAAGATGTATACCAGTATAGCAAGAGACATATATCCACGTTTAATGGCCTAATAATTTCCCGCTGTATTCTAATTTTATTGCTAAATTTGAGATTCCAGAAGTAGTTAGTACTAAAAAAAAAAAGAGTAAGCTTTCACTTGGGTGCCCAAGAGAATGGCAGCAATACTGTACTTCCCTGGATTTACGTAGTATCTTTATTCCACCAATCTTGAAAGTATCATAATAAAAACAAAAAATCATAGCAAGAAGTTATATAGATAGAACCCATGATGTTCGAGATCTGGATTAGGCATCTTCTTATATCATGAACTTAAACTACATAGTAACCCAGACAGCTCAGTGATCCTCCATGTGGGTTTCACAGCATCCCTAAGTCAGTAATGGACAGGACAGCAACTCCACTTCTCCAGGTCTGGGCCACCTGAGGTCATCACAAGGTCGCTTGCAGAGGACCGGTGAGAACTCATTTTCCTGCCCCAACACAGCCCTCTATAGAGGCTATCATCACAGCTCTTGGGCCATCTGATTGGGAAGCCACATAAGGAAGGAAGGAACTCATTATATTCCTTCAGCAGATGTGTTCTGTGCATAAGAGAAGTGGGGTTCAGTCCCTGGGTGGGGAAGATCCCCTGGAGGAGGGCATGGCAACCCACTTCACTATTCTTGCCTGAAGAATCCCATGGACAGAGGAGCCTGGAGGGCTACAGTCCGTGGGGTCACACAGAGACAGACACGACTGAGTGACTAAGCACAGCACAGCATCTCCTTTAAACACTGCAGCCAGAACTTCCACAAATATTCACTGGCTCTTTTAGAAAATAATTGCTAAGAAAGAATATTTTCCAGATAAAATTTCTCTTTCCTCTTTGAAAGTCACAAAATGTATTAATATTTTTAAATGATCTAAGATATCAAGGTTTAAAAATTTTCCCCTCCTCCCCTAAGAGTTTTAGAAACTTTTCACATTTGCCAAATATACTTCAATATGAAGGAACATGGTTGCTCTAATTAGATAACTTTAAGGGAATTTACTCCTCTTAGTATAGTTTAGTTACTATAGTTAAATAGCTTTCAAATTAAAATAAAAAATTACTATCCCCCAATGTCTAGCTTAGTTTCAAGAGAACCCTTTAGAAGTGATACACTGAGAAATGTTATGAAGTTCTACAAGTAAAACAAAGAAAATAACAGAAATACTGGCTCTTTGTGGGCAGGGTGGTCTTTTGAGCAGAAGTGAGAGGGTGTAAACAAAGGTCCGTCTAGTCAAGGCTATGGTTTTTCCTGTGGTCATGGATGGATGCGAGAGCTGGACTGTGAAGAAGGCTGAGCGCCGAAGAATTGATGCTTTTGAACTGTGGTGTTGGAGAAGACTCTTGAGAGTCCCTTGGACTGCAAGGAGATCCAACCAGTCCATTCTGAAGGAGATCAGCCCTGGGATTTCTTTGGAAGGAATGATGCTAAAGCTGAAACTCCAGTACTTTGGCCACCTCATGCGAAGAGTTGACTCATTGGAAAAGACTCTGATGCTGGGAGGGATTGGGGGCAGGAGGAGAAGGGGACGACAGAGGATGAGATTGCTGGATGGCATCACTGACTCGATGGACGTGAGTCTGAGTGAATTCCGGGAGTTGGTGATGGACAGGGAGGCCTGGCGTGCTGTGGTTCATGGGGTTGCAGGGAGTTGGACACGACTGAATCAAACTGAACTGAGAGCGTGTAAGTAAACATATTTTGCAAACTGCAGGACTGGTACACACAAATAAAAACATAATATTGTTTATTACTTTTCAATTCTAGAGACATTTATGGATCTATAGGTATCTAAGGCCTGGAAAAATCAGAAAACTGGGCTTGGGTTTATTTCTCAAATCTAATTGCTAACTTTATATTTTTTTAAAAGGGTAATTTTGAAACCATTTAAAAAGCGTATGGTTGACACAGTTAAAAATTAGCTAATTTGTGGATGCTCAAGGCTGTTAGTTAAGCTATAAGTTTAATAATATTAAAAGAGTTTAGTAGGAAAAAAGATACGCTAATTAGCAAGATCCCTCCATTTCCAGAATAAATGTGGAATGTTACTAAAATGTTTCACAAATGAGGGTCTTTTTTTTTCATGACATAATTTTTTTTTCCTTTTTGTGTATTTAATTCAAGGACTTAAAAAAAGTCACTTTGAATCTCGCTCCAGAGCTAAGGAGTTCAGAGAGAAGATAATGGCACAAACATATCTGTTCAGCACCAAAAATACACATGTGGTTCTGGGCCACATCCCAAGGGGATGGACAGGACATAAAGGGCCTCCTGCTCTATGAAGAGCTGACGACATTAAAAACAGGCAAATGAAACCAGCTGACGACAAACAACTGGGAACTGACGTGACGCTGCGACTAGTCTGAATGACCGGGAGGAAGAAATACACAGTTCAGGCAGGTTGCTTGGACAGTCACATGTTCAGTAACGGCTCAGCACTTAGAAACCATCAAGGGATACTTCTTTGATTCAGGTTAAAAATATCCAGTTCTACAGATTTTTTAAAATACAGCACACATTTTTGATACTTTGATCATTTTTACAGTTGAAAATATAGCTAAATCAGTACAATTTTTTTTTTTTTACATTTTCTCTCAATTGAGAAATCAAACTGAATACACGTCTACTCCAAAGGCCAACGGATGCTGTGCAGGGAGAAAGCATTAGCTCAAGGTGTCTATTTACAGCCTGTGTTCTACATGAGGGAGACTCGGGTTTAGCAAAATATTCTCTCCCAAAATGGCATCAGCTGCAATGTGATCCGCAGGCACTGATCCCGAGGAGCACTGGGAGGAAGGAGGGGGATGGTGGAGAACTCCATGATGGACAGAACCACAGGGTCCCAGGCACTCCCAGTGAGCAGGTAGGAGAATCTCCTCTAAAAGATTCTGAAGAACAAATACAAACTTTGTTTCGAAGTTTTGAGGAGCGGGACGCTCATTACCAAACACTGCAACTCTTCCCACTATTGAGCTCCTCCTATCATTAAAAGACTGTCGAGTAAGATGACCTGAAACCTTTCTTTTGATGCTTTTCTCACTTGGGCGTTGGTTTTGTCTCCTTGGAGCAACTCAGCGTTCATTTCCCCATTCCTACAAAAGTCCTTCAAATATCTACTGGGATTCTTCTCTTATTCAAGGGTGAAGGTTACATTTTTGGCAGCTTCCAAGGGTGGTGAAAGGGGCTGGAATACTGTAAGCCGTGACCATCCCGCTCAGAGGTGTGTAGGGTTGGGTGTAGGATGCGTGGAGTCCCAAAGCTAGTACATCAAGTTCACTGACTTCCCTAATCAAATAGATAGATGACCAATTGTTCCAAAGGATTCAGATGGAGAAAATGAAAACTTTTACATAATGGACATTTTCAAAACGAGTAAATTGAAAACTGAAGATGGAGAATTTAAAAAGATCCACTTTTGGAGGAATAAATCTCCAATTGAAGTTTTAATTGAGACTGAAATCCAGTTGTCAAGAAATAAAAAACCAGCTGTCAAGTTACTTTGAAAAGAAATTCTACAATGTCTAGAATCGGAGTTGCTTCTCCATGCAAACCCCAGCTTCCTCGCTGGTGTGTAACTCAGCAAGCTTGCCCGGCTCGTGCCGGGGGAAGATTCTCTCAAACTCACCAAGGAGCTACTCAGACATGAATGATGATGCAAGTACCATTACATCTCACAGAAGCTTCACGAAACTCCAATTAGAATAGTCTCAAAAGAGCTAGAAAGCAGCAGAATTCTACATTTTATCTGCCAGAGAAAAAAGTTTCACTGATGCATATTTCTAAAGCTGCTAATCTCTTGGAAGCCAAACATCTGTTTCACTTAAATACATTGTACCCTCTCGCTCATTTTAAAGAGCCAAAATGAATTCTAATATATTAGTACATTAAAAAGAAGAGAGACCCAGTTTTAGAGTGCTACCAAAGACCAGGATGAGATTTCATAAAAAATTCTAGTGAAATTTTATGGGAGATTGATATAGGAAGTGCTAGAAACAAGGGTTTATACAAAGAAAGTGACAATTCAAGTCTTTTCTAGAATACTGTGATGCCAGGAGATAATTAACACTTGATTTTAATTTAGGGAGAATCTGGAGGTCATTTTTTGTTCTTAGGATAAAATGTATGGCGTGATTGACAAAATGGCAAGAAAAATAATTTACAAAAGGGTAAAATAAATCTATAAAAGGACAATTTTTTGTTACCAAGGAAATCCTATGAAATAGGCCTTTAAAGGAGTGTTTTTTTTTTCCTCTGCTAAAAAGATTTTCATACCTTTCCTCTCTCCTAGGTGGCAGTGTGGCATAAAAGGAGACTATCCCAGAATCCATTAACTATTACAGGATTCAAAGATCAGTAAGAATAGAGATTCAAGGGAAGATACTTAATACGGTATCAAAATAAAGAAACACATTTCTATAAACAGGAAAGATGAGTACTCACTGGTTCCACGTTATATGAAAAAAGAGCGTACTCTCTATCTGGAGATATTTCATATCTGATGGCTCTTAATGATTCCTAAAAGAAAAAAAACAACAACAAAGTTTTAAAACATATACATATAACTCAAACCCTTGCACTGAGACTGTGCCTGATGGTACCATCTTCAAAATTTATCAATAAAATTCCTTTGCAGCAAACTTGCTAAAGTCTGTTACACATGGCTATGTCCTTTTTTTTGTCTAATGGGATAATGTTCAGTTACATCATGTTCTGTTACACCTTATTTGTTGTTTTTCAAATTTCAAAAAAACATATTGTATCTATTGAGACAAGTTGATGTAAATAAACATAAAACAATTCTTTTCCCACAAGATTCCCAACCTCTCTGTATCTTTAAACATGGGCTTCCCTAGTAGCTCAGACGCTAAAGTTCACGCCTGAAATGCAGGAGACCCAGGTTGGGCTCCCCTGGAAAAGGTCATGGCAACCCACTCCAGTATCTTTGCCTGGAGAATCCCATGGACAGAGGGGCCTGGCGGACTACAGTCTATGGGGTCGCAAAGAGTCGGACACCACCGAGCAACTGACACACATCTTAAATGTACATTCCTTTGCTCATTGTTATACTTAGAAGCTTATATTAAGCAGATTTGTTCCTAAAATAGAATCGCATTCCACACCTGATCTGGCAACCTGCCTTTGCACCTCCATGGACACTGAGTCACAAGTCAGTGGATAGAGGACTCATGTTTTCTTTCAAATTTCTTCACAGCACACAGGTGATTTTACATAAGTGAAATAATCAAAATGCTGTGTTTCCCTTCAACTTGTGTGTCTTCTCTGAAGCACTCACACTGCCGTACAGACCCTCACACCCAGTAAGAGAGCCCAATATTGTCAGCTTGGCCTGCACCACTCTACACATGATGCTATGACCACATGCAGACGTTAGATGTTTCAGTTCAGGTCAGTCGCTCAGTTGTGGCTGACTCTTTGCGACCCCATGAACCACAGCACGCCAGGCCTCCCTGTCCATCACCAACTCCCAGAGCTCACTCAAACCCATGTCCATTGAGTCGGTGATGTCATCCAGCCATCTCATCCTCTGTCGTCCCCTTCTCCTGCTTTCAATTTTTACCAACATCAGGGTCTTTTCAAATGAGTCAGCTCTTCTCATCAGGTGGCCAAATACTGGAGTTTCAGCTTCAGCATCAGTCCTTCCAATGAACACCCAGGACTGATCTCCTTTAGGATGGACTGGTTGGACGTCCTTGCAGTCCAAGGGACTCTTAAGAGTCTTCTCCAACACCACAATTCAAAAGCATCAATTCTTTGGCACTCAGCTTTCTTTATAATCGAACTCTCACATCCATACATGACTACTGGAAAAACCATACCCTTGCCTAGATGGACATTTGTTGACAAAGTAATGTCTCTGCTTTTTAATATGCTGTCTAGGTTGGTCATAACTTTCCTTCCAAGGAGTAAGCATCTTTTAATTTCATGGTTGCAATCACCATCTGCAGTGATTTTGGAGCCCCCCAAAATAAAGTCTGACACTGTTTCCCCATCTATTTGCCATGAAGTGATGGGACTGGATGCAATGATCTTAGTTTTGTGAATGCTGAGCTTTAAGCCAACTTTTTCACTCTCCTCTTTCACTTTCATCAAGAGGCTCTTTAGTTCTTCTTCACTTTCTGCCATAAGGGTGGTGTCATCTGCATATCTGAGGTTATTGATATTTCTCCCGGCAATCTTGATTCCAGCTTGTGCTTCATCGGGCCCAGCGTTTCTCATGATGTACTCTGCATATAAGTTAAATAAGCAGGGTGACAATATACAGCCTTGACATACTCCTTTTCCTATTTGGAACCAGTGTATTGTTCCATGTCCAGTTCTGACTGTTGCTTCCTTACCCGCATACAGGTTTCTCAAGAGGCAGGTCAGGTGGTCTAAAAATCACGTCACCCTGAACAATTTTCATCTCTGTTTTCTCATGCAACAATAAAGGAAGGAAATGACTATAAAGCAATTGGTTTCACCTGAATTAGTGATCTGTACTGTGACCAAGACTCTCAGGAACCTACTCCTGTATATCCCCTAGGAACAGTGTTTGTGGAGATTTTCTGAAACATAGCTGCCATGAGTAATAGGAATCTGCTGTAAGTACCCTTAGTAAGGACTGAGTGAGTGAGGATAAATCCACACAGTAGAACAGCATGCAAGATTTTAGTCAGTCCGGCCACTCATTTGTGTTAGACTCTCCAACCATCTCATCCTCTGTCATCCCCTTTGCCTCCTGCCTTCAATCTTTCCCAGCATCAGGGTCTTTTCCAATGAGTCAGTTCTTCACATCAGGTGGCCAAAGTATTGCAGTTTCAGCTTCAACATCAGTCCTTCCAATGAACACCCAGGACTGATCTCCTTTAGGATGGACTGGTTGGATCTCCTTGCAGTCCAAGGGACTCTCAAGAGTCTTCTCCAACACCACGGTTCAAAAGCATCAGTTCTTCGGTGCTCAGCTTTCTTTATGGTCCAACTCTCACATATGTACATGACCACTGGAAACACCGTAACTTTGACTGTACTACGTATGTTGACTAAAATATTTTATCAAATGTTCAGCATTAATTGTTTCAAAGTTCTAATTAGGATTCTGTTAAAGTTTTATATCAATTTTAAGAGAATTAACTTTTTAAACTGTATTCTCGCCTAAGATTACATTGCTGTTGTTACTGTTCAGTTGTCCAGTCATGTCTGACTCTTTGCAACCCCATGGACTGCAGCACGCCAGGCTTCCCTGTCCCTCACCATCTCCTGGAACTTACTCAAACTCATGTCCATGGAAAGCATATGAAAGATGAGATCAACCATCTCATCCTCTGTCAACCCCTTCTCCTCCTGCCTTCAATCTTTCCCAGCATCCTGATCTTTTCTAATGAGTCAGCTCTTCGCATCAGGTGGCCAAAGTATTCTAGCTTCAGTTTCAGCATCAGTCCTTCCAATGAAAATTCAGAGTTGATTTCCTTTAGGATGGACTGGTTTGATCTCCTTGCAGCCCAATGGACTTTCAAGCATCTTCTTCAATACCATAGTTCGAAAGCATCAATACTTTGGCATTCAGCCTTCTTTATGGTCCAAATCTAAATCCCTACATGACTACTGGAAAAACCACAGCTTTGAGTACAGATGTTTGTCAGCAAAGTAATGTCTCTGCTTTTTAGTACTTGTAAGATTACATTGTATCTTTTTTTCAAATTTTCAACAAGATTTTATAGTTTGCTTTACTCTAACTCTTAGTACTTTCCTTAGATTTATCCTAGGTCTTTGTACCGTTTGTGTGCTATAAATGGAATATTTTCTCCATTTCTATTTCTAGATATTCATGTTAAGGAATAGAGAAGGTATGATTTGTTTATGTATTAAAGCTATATTAATAAATTTTCTTATTAATTACAGTAGTTTTTAAAAAACTGTTTGAAACATGTAAAATATCATGTATGAAACGAGTTGCCAGTCCAGGTTCGATGCACGATACTGGAGGCTTGGGGCTAGTGCACTGGGATGACCCAGAGGGATGGTATGGGGAGGGAGGAGGGAGGAGGGTTCAGGATGGGGAACACATGTATACCTGTGGTGGATTCATTTTGATATTTGGCAAGACTAATACAATTTTGTAAAGTTTAAAAATTAAAAAAAAAAACTGTCTTTTAGGTTTTCTTAAGTAGAATTATATTATCAGAAAAGAGATATATTTTCCTGTACTCAGCATGTAGTTTGCTTGTATACTGCATTTCCCACCATTCAAGAACATACTAAATATTAATGGTGATGTTGAGTATTCCTTCCTGACTATAATTGAAATGGTTTTATTGTTTGCCATTTAGAATGATTTTCTTTGCTCATTGGTCCATGATAAATAGTCTTTATGCTATTTAAGCTGTTTTTACTGTTATCTTACCTGGAATTTTTGTCAGGAGTGGTTGATAAATTTATCAGATGCCTTTCAGCATCTCCTGGCAAATTATAGGTATTTTCCTGTTATTGTGAGGCTGCAGCGAGCTTTGTTGCGTTGTTATTGTGTGGCTGCAGCGAGCTTTGTTGTGTTATTATTGTGTGGCTGCAGCGAGCTTTGTTGTGTTGTTGTTGTGTGGCTGCAGCGAGCTTTGTTGTGTTGTTGTTGTGAGGCTGCAGCGAGCTTTGTTGTGTTGTTGTTGTGTGGCTGCAGCGAGCTTTGTTGTGTTGTTGTTGTGTGGCTGCAGCGAGCTTTGTTGTGTTGTTGTTGTGAGGCTGCAGTGAGCTTTGCTGGTTGGTTTCCTGACACCTGAATACTGTTGCCATGACCACACCTTACGGTTCAGAGAGCACTATTATTCGCATACATGCCTGAACTCTACTTGCCGATATTTTATCTATAATTTTTGCATTTACGCTCGCTAGTGAGATCAGTGTGTAGTTTACACTTTTCATTATTTGGGGCTATTTAGTTATCAATGACAGAATGTTTTAACAACACTATTCTAACTTTAAAAAATACTGGGTCTATAAAGATGATGTGTATATGTATATCTATATATGTAATATACATATATATATGTGTATATATATATGGGGGGCATGTTTCTGGTGAGATGCGCATCAAAACGGTTCTGCCTGTTTTCTTGTACTAGATACACAGGTGTGTGATTATGAGTGCAGAGAAGGAGAGGGGGCCATGAGGGAGAGAAAGAAATAAAATGTAGGATGCTCCAAATTACCAAGTAATAGAAGGGAAATGAAGAGCAGAAAGCATCAATATATCACAGGCTCTTTTGTGAAAACAATCTCCTCATAAAAGAAAAAAAGAATACACACGTAAAATGCACAAGATTAGCAATGATGACACAAAAGCCAAACAGTGACCAGGTTAAGTGAGCTCCACGAGGACGCTGCCGGACACGACCGAGGGCCTGAGCACACAGACGGAGGGCACGGTGGACTCCGCGGAAGCCCGCGCCAAGCGACACATGGAGGACTGTGACTGCGCCCTCCCTAGGCAGCGAGGAAGAAGGGAACTCCCGGGCCAGGCGGTACGGCCTGTACCTGGGCCCCTCCTTCCCCCGGAAACCACTTTATCTGGGATCACACAGCCCCGGGTGCTGCCCCCAGCGCTGCCTGTGACAGCCAGAGAAGACCCGAAAGCACAGTCGCTAGAGAACAGGCTGCGAGGACGATGAAGCTCGATCGCCAAGAAACGTCTCCCGGTGGCTTCCCAAGCCGACTTCCCTCTAACCCTGGAAACGGACCGTTCTGTGCACTTATTGCATCATCGATTTTTGCATTATGCTAAGCTGATGCACTATTTTGCATCTGTAGTCTTTATTTTAGTCAATACGAGGTGGCCTCCAGGAGCAATCCTGTGACATGCCACGGGGGACCACAGGTATGAAAATGCATCTGAAGCTGGGCCCCCTTCTCAGTCTCGAGGTGATGGATCCCTGTGGGTGCAGACGCTGTGGCTGCATCCCTTACACAATTTAAAAATAACTTTGTTTGGAATTAGGCAAAGCTGAGTTCAGCTCTTGGGAGTCCCAGTTAACAGCTATGTTACTCTGAAAAAATTATTTTAACCTTCATAAACTTCAGCCTTCTTATTGATAAATAGTAAATGTTCCCATTGATAAGATTCCTAAGGATTTCAGTTAAATAAGATAATATATATATATATACCATGTTTTACTTCTTGTCGTGCTGTGAGCACTCAATCATACGTTGATTTATCCTGTGTAAACCTTGCACATCCTCTTCCTCAGAGTTTCCCTGGCCGTCCGCCCACCTGGGCTGACGTCTCCTGACCGAGATCTCCGACTTCCCTGAGATGGCCCACTCTTCCACCAACAAGGCTCAAATCCCCCGGACGACCCAGACCTCTGCTTCAGCTCTCAGCTGCCTGCACACACAGCGTCTCCAAGTCTTCCCGGTTCTCCCTCCACAACATGACATAAACCCATCCCATCTCTGCTTTTCTCCCTCCATTCAGGGTGTCGTTTCTCTTCATCTGGACCTGAAGCAGCCCCTGGGGGCTCCTGACCTAGAGTCTTTCTCCTCTCCAAATACCCTTTTATACTGGAGTCTAGACTTTCCTAAAACACACAGTTGTCCTTGAAAATCCCATCCGTTCCAATCTCCCACAGAGTAAAGAGGACCCACAAAGTACCACACATGTGACTTACTCTTTTCCAGGACTTTTAAGCCACAGCCTCCCAGGCCCCTCCTGGACAAGCTCACCAGGTCACGACTTCTCCTCATGGTCTGTCCAGAACCCTCCTGACTCCATCTGTTCATGCCTTAAGGATGCCACTTCCCACTGGTCTGCAGACCACAGTTGCCTTCCAGGGGTGGCTGGAACGCTCCCTCTTCAAGACCTCATCTATTGTCAGGGCCAACACCCTTTCCTCCTTCCTTCCTTATTCCCGTCCCACATGGGACTACAACTTGGAACGTATTTCAATCAGATGCTGCCTTCTTTTATACCTGGGCTAAAAGCTTCCCAGAAGTAGATACTGTGTTTTATGAATCTGGTATCCCGCCACCCACCTCCTCATGCAGCTCAGGGTCTCACTCAGAGAAGACTCCTCCTTAAGGTCGAATGATGCCGTGCAGCGGTGAACGCAGAGCAGCATCAGCCCAGCCTCCCCTACAGAGGAACAGGTCTGGGGCAGAAACACGGAGCTGCGCCTGGATGTCTTCTCAGGTCTTTTAAAAACACAAGTATTGATATAACATATTCTACTCACCTACGTTAAAATTAAAAGCAGGAGAGGGAAGGATTGGGAGTTTGGGATATATACATACACACACACACACACACACACACACACACACACAAACATATACACACGCACATTCCATGGGGCTGCAGAGTTGGACACGACTGAGCACACAGAGGGACAGATGCACGTGTATATATATGAAAGTGAAAGTGTTAATTGCTCAGCTGTGTCTGACTTTGTGACCCCCACGGACTGTAGCCCACCAAGCTCCTCTGTTCATGGGATTTCCCAGGGAAGGGAGGGGGTTGCCATTCCTTTGTCTAGGGGATCTTCCTGACCTAGGGATTGAATCTGGGTCTCCTGCATTGTAGGCAGATTCTTTACCATCTGGGCCACCAGGGAAGCCTATATATATGTATATTTACATATATATATATATATATATATATATATAACTGAATCGCTTTGAGGTACAGCAGAAACTGGCAACATTGTAAATCAACTACATTTCAATAAAAAAAATTTAAATAGAAACAAAGAAAATAAACATTGGAAAATAGTTTAAAGAGTTAAATTATACAATTTATAAAGTTAAATATATACAATTATATGCAATTTAAAAGGTTAAAAACAGAATGAAAATGAGAATTAAAATAAGTAAAAAACACTTCTGTCTTTTGTTCTGTCTTGTCATATGAGAGGTAGACAAAGAAAGGGAAGGAAGAGAAGGAGAAAAAGTAAAAGAAACCATCAGGAATACAAAGGAAGGGGTCATCTGAGACCCCAGAGGAAAAAGGAAAAACACAGAAGGACAGAAAGGATGCGCTGAGCCACGCAGACACGGGAAGGAACACAGAATACACAGAGACGTGGACCACAGCCGTCTACAGCATTCCCGCAAAGGATGCTGACTTTTCAGGCCGCCCCTTTGTCTGTAGACTCAAAGTCTGGCACCCCGAGGCCGGTCTGGTCAGAAGCCAGGCCTTGTGGTCACTCTGAGGACGGGCCAGCTGCCCCGGCCCCACCAGCCAGATCTGCTATCTGTGAGAATAGTATGTCTTGCTGCTGCCAAATCTTACAATTTTTAAAGCAAAGCCAGAAATGTGGACACTGAGTTTGTACAAAGCTACTCTGTGGGCCAAACAAAACTTTTCCCTGGACACTGTTGGTGCCAGTGCTGACCGTCTGAATTACGGGCAAAACAAGGCTATTCCTCTGTCACAGCCCTGACTTGGGGCCCAGTTTAGTCATACTGCTGATGGCTAGACACTTAGTCAGCTTGGGGCAGAAATGCGTGCCGGGACGGCCGCCCACCACAGACTCGTCCTAGCTGGGGGTCTGGTGGCACGGGTGCAGGGAAGAACCTTCTGGATTTCCTCGGCCATTTCTCTCCTGGAGTCTGGAACGGCTCTAAGAACACTCGTAACTATGTCCCTCCCTGTGGGGAGTTAGAATTCATTCATTTTTAGAGAGTGAGATAAAAATTCAAATTCTACTGTCTCATGATGATATAAAATCAAAGAGAGAAAGAAATGAGAGAAACAAAAAGGCTTTTCATTTAAATGCTAATCCAGCAATTTAAATAAGTAATTAAAACAAGTAGATCAGTAATTAAACAAGTAAAGACATAAAAGTTGAGAAAGTCTGATATAAGCGTAACAACAGGATATTTTTTTCTATTTGCTTGTTTTTCTCTTCCAAGTGTTTCCAGGAACCATCTATAGCTCTTACATATTCATCAATGGAAGAAATCTAATGTCTTTGGAATGTGAGGTTGAATTTTTTAAAATCTGATTAAAATTACTGAGTGAATGGCATTGAAACAGCAATTATGGAAATCATCACACTGCAAAATAATGTACAAAATTTCACCACCCAATGAGACGAGCTACCGTCAGAACTCGGTGTTGACTTCCAGCCTTCTGAGGGCACAGATGATGCTGACAGGTGTTAACTGAAGTGTATTATATTGAATTCTTCCGTGTTTATTTAGTAAAACATCATAAACATTTTTGCATTATTTAATACTCTGTAGCCTTCATAACTATTATTTTAACAGCAACATCATGTTTAATTAATTAATCAATTAGGCTGCCTTGGGTCTTAGTTGGGTCTTTGCCACGGCATGAGGACTCTCTAGTCATGGTGTGTGGGTTCGGCAGTTGTGGCATGCCGGCTTAGTTTCTCCGACGTATGTGGGATCTTAGTTCCCCAGCCAGGGATTTGAGCCCACGTCCGCTGCATTGCAAGGTGGATTCTTAACCACTGGACCATCCAGGGAAGTCCCTTTAATTTACTCTTACTTACCAACTGAGCTACGAGGGAAGCCTATTTTTACTTACTTACTTATCTCATTTCTCAAGTGTCACGCCTTTTCACTATTGTAAGAAACGTTTTAGAAAATCTACTTAGGACAAATTCCCTGGAATGAGTCAGAAGACGTAAATATTTTTATTAACCTTGGACACATCGCTAAGTTGCTTCCCAAACATCTGGAACAGTGTAAAGAGTACACTGAATGACTGAACCCACCGTACCACTCCTGGCTTACCAATGGTATTGTAAGTGCAGAGAGCGTAAAAGGATGGGTACCACAGCTGACACAGTGGCTTATGCTGAACCAGCCTGCTGGATCCACAGCTCATGAAGTGGAGGTCAAGTCACGGTTGTCTGTGGACCCTCTTGGTTTCCTCACGGAAGAAAGGAAGGGTTTGAATGACACAATCTGCAAAGGCTATTTCTGCTTTAGATACTGAAATCTCAAGCAGAGGCCAACACTGCATCCGGTGGAGAATTTTTGCACTATTATGTTTCAGAAGAATTGGAGAGATGGGGGTGAGTTTCTGTAAGAATTTCAGCCCCTGTGAAATTTATGTTATTAAGCCCATTTTAAATGCACTTGTACTGGAGAAAGAGAATCAGTGGGATAACTGTGGCAATTTCTTGAAATAACACAGCAATGAAGTTTGCCCGTTGATTAACTGCTCCCTTCATGAACAATTTCTCTGTAGCACGCAGTGCTGTTTGAAAGTGCTTTTCCCGCAGTAGAATGTCTTTCAAAACTGGAGTCAGTGCTCTCAAACCTACTGCTCCTGCTTCATCAGTAAGTTGAGGGAACACACTAAACTCTTTGTTGTTATGTCAACCATGTTCACAGCATCTTCTGAGGAGTAGACTTCATCTCAAGAAACCACTCACTTTGTTCATCCATAAGAGCAACTCCTCATCCATTCAAATTTTATCATGAGATTGCAGCCATTTAGGTGCATTCTCAGGCTCCACTTCTAATTCTAGTTTTCCTGCTGTTCCGCATCTGCCATTACTTCCTCCACTGATGTCTTGAACCCCTCAGAGTTATCCATGAGGGTTAGACTCAACTTCTCCCTATCTCCTGTTAACATTGGTGCTTTGACCTCTTCCCATAAATCATGAATGTTTTTAACATCTAGAATGGTGAGTCCTTTCCAGAAGGTTTTCGATTGACTTTGCCCAGATCATCAGAGGAATCACTATCTATGGCAGCTATAGTCTAATGAAATATTTCCTTATGGGCTTAAAAATCAAAATTACTCTTAGATCCATGAGCTACAGAATGGTTGTGTTTGCAGGCACGAGAATGTTA
Organism: Bubalus bubalis; assembly: GCF_019923935.1. Taxonomy (NCBI): domain Eukaryota; kingdom Metazoa; phylum Chordata; class Mammalia; order Artiodactyla; family Bovidae; genus Bubalus; species Bubalus bubalis. Next base: position 116,086,554 of record NC_059164.1, on the reverse strand, counting down.
ATCTTGTACATCTCCATCGGAGCTTCTGGGGACCAGGTGCATTGTCAATGAGCAGTAATATTTTGAAAGGCATCTTCTTTTCTGAGCAGTAGGTCTCAACAGTGGGTTTAAAATATTCAGCAGACCATGTGGTAAACGGATGAGCCATCATCCAGGCTTTGTTGTTCTGTTTATAGAACACAGGGCAGAGTAGATTTAGCCCAATTCTTAAGGGCCCTAGGACTTTTGGAAAGGTAAATGAGTACTGGCTTCAAGTGAAAGTCATCAGTTGCATTAACCCTCAGTGAGAGTCAGCCTGTCCCTTGAAGCTCTGAAGCCACGTATTGACTTCTCTCTCGCTATGAAAGTCTTTGATGCTGTCTTCTTCCAACATAAGACTGTTTCATCTATCGGGCTGGCCAAAAAGTTCATCTGGTCCGTCTGCTGAGATTCTGGCCAACCCAATAAATTGAAGCTGTGTGGCTTACTGTCGCCACCTTCACTGATTATCTTACCTAGGTCTTCTGGATGACCCACAGCTCCTACATCAGCACTTGCTGGCTTCACCCTGCACTTGATGCTAGAGAGACGGTTTCCTTGTGCAGACTTCACGAAGCAGCCTCTGCCAGCTTCAGACTTTTCTCCTGCGGCTTCCTCACCTGTCTCAGGCTTCAGAGAACTGAAGAGTTAGGGCCTTGCCTGGATTAGACTTTGGCTTAAGGCAATGCGGTGGCTGTTCAGATCTTCTGTCCAGAACATTAAAACTTTCTCCACGACACCAATGAGGTTATTCTGCTTTATCATTCGTGTGGTCGCTGGAGGATCACTTTTCACCTCCTTCAACAACTCTTCCTTTGCGTTCACAACGTGGGTAAATGGCCAGAGGCTTAGCTTTCGGCCTGTTGTGGCTTTCGGGGACCTCCCTCACTACGCTTCACCACTTCTGACTTTTGATTTAAAGTGAGAGGCCTGGCTTGTGACTCTTCCTTTCACTCGAATACTTAGAGGACCTTGTAGGGCCATTAACTGGCCCAATTTCAATACTGTTGAGTCTCAGGGAACAGAGAGATTGAGCAGACAGAGTCAGGGGAATGGCTGGGAGTGGGGAGCAGTCAGAACACACACATTTTCAATTAAGTTTGATGTCTTATACGGGTGCTCCCCAGGGTGCCCCGCAAACAATTACAGTAGCAACATCAAAAATCACCGATCACAGTTCCCCATAACAAACAGAGTGAAAAGTCTGAGGCGTGGTGAGAACTGCCAGAATGCAACAGAGACACACAGCGGGCACATGCTGTTGGAAAAATGGCACCAGAAGACTTGTTTGACGTATGTGGCCACAAACCTTCAATTTGTGGAAAAAACACAGTATCTGCAAAACTCAGTAAAATGAGCACTGCGTGCACAGAATCCACATGAAAGCTGGCTTAGACTTTATTTTTAGAAATTGGGGGGAATGCACCCGCCTCATTTTGGGACACAGCCTAGACCCAAGTCCTACAGGGAAGGGGCTCAAAGCCAAGGATGCTAATCCTCCATCCACCACTGCTGACCTAGTCACCCTGGGTATCTCTAGAGCCGCCACTGGCTCATCCTGCTGGAGCCTTGATCCGCCGGGGCTCTCCCACAATCCTGAGCCGCGTTAACTGACGCTCACATCCCAGTCTGCCACGTCTGTCTTCTCATGTCGTCCAGAAAACGCTCCTGGGAGGCGGGAGAGGATGCACGGAGCTTGCACAGCTGCCTGAAGGCCTGCCGCTCCGAGCAGACAGCAACGCCAGCGTGGGGAGGAGCTGGGTCAGGAACCGCCCCATCCTCGCCGCACTGATGCTCCGGGGAACTGACGGCTCACTCCTGTTTTGTGACCTTTTACATTCATTCACACGATACACAGTCATGGACCACCTACTGTGTGCAGGTCACAGTGCCAAGCACCGTGGGAGAGACAAAACTAAACCAGGCCGGACCTGCCTCCCATGAGCTTTGCAGCTGAGCAGCGCAGGTCCCCGGCCCAGACAATGTGCTTGTGATTTCATTCCCATAGAAATCTAAAAGGAACGCCTCAAAAGTATTCAAAAAATCAGAAAGTGAACCAAGATTATTTTTAAAGATTTTTTTCAGATGTGGACTAATATTTTAAGTTTCTACTGATTTGTTACATTGTTTCTGCTTTCTGGTTTTTTGGGGGGGGGAGGGCTGCAAGGCATGCGGGATCTTAGCTGCCCAACCAGGGATCAAACCTGCACTCCCTGCATTGGAAGGCAAAGTCTTCACCACCAGGGAAGTCCCCTGGCCAAGATCTTATGGTAAATGTTTCCTAAATCAATTATCATGTCACACCAAATATGATACACTACCAAATAATAAGCATCTGAAAATACCCATCACAAAATAACATAAAACCCCAAAGAATGCAAGTAACAGTGCAAACCAGGATGGAGTTACCACAGGATGCTAAGTGTCTCCGTGTGCTCACAGCTTAAACTATTTGTGGAGTTCTGAAATATTTCATGATCTGACTTCTACCATTTGAAGGTGTGAGAAGGGACAAATGACCTCCTTTTTGTTAAAGGAAATTGTTTGGGGAGCAAGTGAGACCCCTCCAGGTAAGCCCAGCACAGCACAAACTCTCGTTTGCATAATCATCAATGATCTATAAAGCCCTTCTGCTGGATTGGCTAGTGTGAGTGGCATTCAGTCTCATTCCCTTCCATTGATCCATCCCGGGAAAGAGCCAGTCACAGAAGCCAAGGAGCCAGGACGATGCTCAAGGCCAGTGGGCTGGGGTACCCACCCTATGGGACCTTGCTTGTGAGGCTGGGGAAGGAGAATGAGGTTAGGGGTCAGACGGCAGGTTAATAGTCTAAACTCCTGACCCAGCCAGTCACTGCTTCATGTTCATGTCGCCACTAGTTCTGGGTCGTTTTAAGATAAACCTGAAGATTACAGGTAGCCTCACAGGTAGCACAGTTCTCTGTCTCCGCTTACCTTTATCACTGAAACAATCTCAAGCTTCTGAATTCCGAATAAGGAGAGACTGCTTGGTGAGCCATCATAGCAAAGGGAAGAGGGCAGATCAGACGAGAGCCACTGCCCTGTGTTCCTGCTCTCTGCAGCCCACGCACCCTCCAGGGAGCAGAGGGTCCCTTGACCCCAACCCCTCAGAGTGCTGTGCTTCCCTTTCTTCATGTTTGCTCATGAAAACACACAGGGCACACAGCCATCTCAAGGCTGGATCGCTTCATCGGCTTTAACTTGCAGATGGAGGCGCTGAAGAACAAGAAGTTTAACTGGCTCAAAAGAACTTAAATCCAGAGCTTCTATGTTCTAAATGATGATGCAGGCCGCCAGGGACATTTCCTCTTAAAGTCCATCTAGTCAAAGCTGTGGTTTTTCCAGTAGTCATGTATGGATGTGAGAGTTGGACTATAAAGAAAGCTGAGCACTGAAGAATTGATGCTTTTGAACTGTGGTGTTGGAGAAGACTCTTAAAAGAGTCCCTTGGACTGCAAGGAAATCCAACCAGTCCATCCTAAAGGAAATCAGTCCTGAATATTCATTGGAAGGACTGATGCTGAAGCTGAAACTCCAATACTTTGGCCACCTGATGCGAAGAACTGACTCATTGGAAAATACCCTGATGCTGGGAAAGACTGAAGGTGGGAGGAGAAGGGGCGACAGAGGATGAGATGGTTGGATGGCATCACGGACTCAACGGACATGAGTTTGAGTAAGTTCCGGGAGTTGGTGGTGGACAGGAAGGCCTGGGGTGCTGCAGTCCACGGGGTCACAAAGAGTCGGACAAGACTGAGCGACTGAACCGAACTGAATTTATCTGAGGTCTGTTTATAGGAGTCTTTACGTGCAGCTTTGAGCCAGGAATAAACTGGATTGATCATGAACAGTATTAATCAGAATGTATGTACACCTTTGGCGGTCAACAAATGTTTCTGATGTGAGTGGATAAATGACATATTAAGAAGAAATTTCATTATACAGGATACGCCTTCCGATTTTCAAGAAGAGTTCTTCCTTTTTTCTCTACCTAAGGTGTTTTCCAAAGTTGCTTTATTACTCGGCTAAAACAACTTCAGTTACAATACTCTATCTGTCACAGGTATTGATCTGAGAAAGAGAAGGCTGTTCCTAGTCTTACGCAGCTGTACTCATAGCACCTGCTGCCAGAAAACCGATGTCCTCACAGGAAGTGTGGGCGCTATCCTGACACTAACACGCACTTACCCTCAGCAACAGTCCCATTACTTTCTCCTCTCGATTATTAGAAAACCATTTCTGCAGCTCCTGTATGTTTAAGTGAGTTGAATCAGCTTTTCTAAGGGCAGTCATTCTATCACAGATGGTTTTTTTAACACAAAAAAATGCAGGCACATTCATTCTTTCTGGGTCAGGTCCTACTTTGCCAGAATACTATTGAATTCAATAAACCTGTCGTTTTGGGAATTATACCATCATACAGCTATTCCAGGCCTCCCTCACATCCGCAAACAGTCTCTGTAAAGGGCGGGATCCATTTCTTTCTAAACACCACTAAAATGCTTACTTTTAAAGAACAAGGTGTCGCTACACTGAAAAGAAATGAAGAGTGTTCAAAAGGCAAGCTTCGTGTTCTGGAGAAGGTGGGGCAGCATTTGTGTGGGTGGCGGGTGGGGTAGCACAGAGATGGAGTGGTCCTCTCATCCTTTCTTGTCTGGGATGGAGGCTCCAGGGACCAGCCTGAGTCCTCACCCAGGGTCCTCAAGCTCACTCCCTTACTGGGCTCAGGATCCTTAGCTGTAAATCCAGGCAGCTCTTCCCCCGCCCCCACCCCCACCTGCCACCGTGGGCTCTAATCCCCAGATCCCAGAATTCCTTGTGTTTCTCATTCACACCAGATGCTTCTTATGACCATTCTGACTGCAAATTCTTGGTCTGTGTCAAGTCTCTCTTTTAACAGACTTGCCTTAGTTTCTTCCCGTGACTTCCTTTCAGCATATTATACAAGAAAAGGATAGACTCCCTAAAGCTGAAGATTGATTCCTTCTAAAAATGAGCATGAACATATGTGAAAAAAAAAAAAAAAGAGTTGATGCTCTTTAAATTGATTTCTGGTACATAACTTCAGTCAATTCTTCAATAAGTACCATTAACTGTACAAGAGCTCCAAATCTTAATGCCATTATCTTTGGGAAAACAGGTATTCCCAATGATGAAGTACTGGCATTCATATCGACTCCGTCCTTGTTCCAAAGCATAAACATCACTTAATGTCATTATAGACTAAGTACTGTCAGTGCCTAAATTAATATTCCCTGTGCATGTGAGGATGCGATTTTTAAAAAATGAGATCGAGCAAGCCATCCTGAAGTATTCTCTGCATTACCCCCAATTGTTCTGTAAATGTGCAAAGCCTTAGGACTCGTCTTTCAATTATAAGTGATATGCAACACTTGTTTCCAACACCTGCAGAGAAACTTTCTGTACACTTGGAGAAACCATGCTTTCATCTTATTAAATTAGTGTGGTTTCAATTTCACATTATCTTTAGCTGCTCAGTCTGTAGTATTACAAATTTATTGCTTCTGCTTGGCTATACTAAAAGTTGAAACCTAAAGTCATTTTCTGCTTTACTGACTTGAAGGCGGGAAAACTGAAATTATCCTGGTCATTAAAGGGAGTACTTACAATTTTTTTGCCTTCTATTAACACCGTAGAAGTATTTGTTTCAACATTCCGCAGTATCACACTTCCTTTCTGCTCTCTGTAGATGAATTCTTTATCTACAAGAGAGGAGATAAAAAAGAAACATGAAACACCAAGGAACTCAGTAGCTCTTGATAGACATTTAGGTAAAATGAACTGACCAGCTCCAACAAAAATATATCCTGCGTTTCGTTGAAGGATCCATTAAATATGGTGAAATATATTCAGTTCCTTTCCATATAACCGCACATGAAGCTTCTCTCTGAAAAATATCTCCTTAAAAAGGGAACTGATGAACTGATTTGCAGGGCAGGGATAGAGACACATAGAGAACAGACTTTGGACCCAGTGGGGGAAGGAGCGGGTGGGATGAATCGAGAGGGCAGCACTGACATATATACGGCCATGTGTGAAACAGCCAGCCAGCGGGAAGCTGCTACACGGGCACAAGGAACTCAGCCTGGTGCTCTGTGGCTCCCCAGAGGAGTGGGATGGGATGGGGGGTGGGGGAGGCTCCGGAGGGAGGGGTCATGGGTGTACTCGCGGCTGATTTCATTGCTGTGTGGCAGAAGTCAACACAATATTGCAAGGCAATTATCCTCCAATTAAATATTAAAAAATAAAAAAACTAATAGAGCAATTCCACTGAATCTTACGCATGTGGAGCTGTGTGTGTGAGTGTATAGGCATGTGGGCATGAGTGTCTGTGTGTGTGTGCTGTGTATACATACTATAAATGAAAGGATGCAACCAGTCCATCCTAAAGGAAATTAGTCCTGAAGATTCACTGGAAGGACTGATGTTGAAGCTGAAACTCCAGTACTTTGGCCACCTCATGCAAAGAACTGACTCATTTGAAAAGACCCTGATGCTGGGAAAGATTGAGGGCACGAGGAAAAGGGGACGACAGAGGATGAGATGGTTGGATGGCATCACCAACTCGATGGACATGAGTTTGAGTAAACTCTGGGAGTTGGTGATGGACAGGGAGGCCTGGCGTGCTACAGTCCATGGGGTTGCAAAGAGTCAGACATGACTGAACTGAACTGAAAGTTTCTGAAAGGATAGTAGGTAGACAGGAGGCAAAGCGCACAATGGGAAGAAGAAATAATAATTGGGAGGTTGGGATTGATGTATGTGCACTCTATACATAACATTAAGATAACTAATAAGGACCTACTCCACTGCACACGGAACTCGACTCAATACTTCGTAATAACCTAAGCGGGAAAAGAACCGGAAAAAGAGTGGAGATATCTGTATGTGCATGACTGATTCACTTTTCTGCACACCTGACGCTAACAATACTCAAATAAAATTTTTTTAAAAAGAAATAATAACTACCTTTCTGAGTGCAGGGGCTGACACTGAGCCAGTATGAAGGTGAAGGCATTTCACACGGCAATTGGTTGATGAATGGGAAGCACTGTGTGGACAGGCCTGATTCCAGCGGGGTTATCATTTCTATGCCTTTAAAATTCTGCTCCACAGAATTACATTCTTTTCTTTTTTATTCCTTTATTCTATTTGCTCTGCCTTTAGTTTTCTCTTCTTCTTCTAGTCTGTTAAGATGGAAGCTTAGAATTTTGGTTTCATTTTCTTTCCTTTTAGTAAGACTATTAAAGCTAAAACTTCTCCTTCATGCATGGTATTACCTACATCTCACAAATTTTGGTATGCTGAATTATGTTATTATTCAGTTCAAATTACTTCTAATTTTCCCTGTAAAATCTGCTTGACCCAATGATTATTGACAAATATGTTAATTTCCAAATATGTAAAGTTATTCTGGTCTTATTTTTTACAGATTTTTAGTTTCAATTCACTGGATCAAAGAATATTCAGTACATGATTTTAGCCTTTTAAAGCTCATTAAGACATTTTTGTGGCCCCAGATGTGGTCTATCATGGTGAATGTACCGGATGCACATTTAATGAAATTATTATGACTGACTTTGGTCTGTAATCTCTTTGGGGGGTGCGTGTGTTTTCTACTTTTCTCCTTTACTTCTTGTTTCCCTCTTTCTTGTTTCCTGATTTTCACTTTATTGTTTGAATAATTTTTACAATTTTAATTTCCCTATTTTTAGCTGTATTTCTTTGCCTTTGTTTTTTTTTAGTGGTTGTCCTAGAGATTTTAATATGTACTCAACTTAGCAGCATCTACAAAGAGTTAACCATGTGCCACTTCTCATAAAAGACACGGTTGCAACCTTTCAGGTTTCAGGTCCATATACAGTCTCATCCTGTGGTAACTGTCATGTGTGTTACATCAATACTTTATACATTCCACAAGACAATGCTATAATTATTGTTTATAACAATATCATAGCGTATAAAGACATTAAGAAGAAAAAGCAAAAAAACAAAACAAAACACTGTCTTTCGCATTTATCCATTTACCATTACTGATGGTAATAATTTTATCAAAAATATGAGTTTCCATCAGATATCATTTTCCTACTTCTTAAAGAATTTTCTTTAGGATTTCTGATTATATGAATTGCTGGCAACCAATTCTTTTAACTTTGTCTAAAAGTCTTTTCCTTTAGCCTTCATTCTTGAAAAGTATTTCTTATAACACAGGTTTCTAGGTTATAGTTTTTTTTTTCCTTTTAGTGGAAGTTCTGTTCCCTGTCTTCTGGTCACCATGGTTTCTAATGAGAAGCCAACTATGCACTGAATTATTTCCCTGCATGTCATTTCTGGGCACGTTTGCTGCTTTCCAGGTTTACTTGCTGTCTGTGGTTTTCAGCGGTTTGATGACGATGCACTTTCGAGGGGGCCTGCTTCCTGTTTGTTTGATGTTTAATGAGCGTCTTGTATCTGCAAATTTATATCTTCACCAGATCTTTAGCTGCTTATTTTCCAGATAAACTTTCTACTCCTTTATCTGTCTCCTCTCCTTCTGGTATTCCAATTTCCCATATATTGGGCACCCTGATGTTATCTAACAGCCTTGGATGCTCTGATCATTAAAGAATTTTTTTTCTCTCTGTTTACCTTGAATCATTTCTATTGAAATCATTTTTATTGATCTATCATCAAAGTCACTTTGTCTTTTCTCTGTCACAATTATTGGACTATCAAATCCACACAGTGAATTTAAAAAATTTTAGAATCTGTGATCTTCTGTTTAGGAATGTCCATTCAGTTCTTTTTATTATTCCTATTTTTCTGCTGAGGCTTTCCTTTGGGATTTTCATTTATTAAAAACATGATCATGTTAACTCATTGAGGACAATTAAAGAATCTTATAAAATCCTTATCAGTTCCAAAATAAGGTTCATTTCATGATCAGATTCAATTACTTTTATGTTGAGATTGTCTTCCATTCTTTCTTGGTTCTTTGTATGTAAGGTAATTTTTTCATTATTTCCAGGACATCATGGATTAATTTCTGGACACTCTGGGTTTTGTTGTTGTTGTTCAGTCACTAAGTCGTGTCCAGCTCTTTGTGACCCCACAGACTGAAACACGCCAGGCCTCCCTATGCATCACCAACTCCAGGAGCTTACTCTTACTCATGTCCATTGAGTCAGTGATGCCATCCAACCATCTCATCCTCTGTGTCCCCTTCTCCTCCTGCCCTCAATCTTTCCCAGCATCGGGGTCTTATCCAATGAGTCAGCTCTTCGCATCAGGTGGACAAAGGATTGGAGTTTCAGCTTCATCAGCAGTCCTTCCAATGAATATTCGGGGTTGATTTCCTTTAGGAATGATTGGCTTGATCTTCTTGCAGTCCAAGGGACTCAAGACTTTTCTCCAGCACCATAGTTTGAAAGCATCAATTCTTTGGTGCTCAGCTTTCCTTAGAGTCCAACTTTTACTGGGTTTTGTTAATATTCTCCAGTGACTGCTATCTCCTTTGCTATAGCAGGTAATTTCTTTGCTAAACCTGGATGGTCAACTTTGTCTTTCTGGAGAGCAGCTCCACTCTCAGTTCAGATATTTTATCTTCAGTTGATCTGCTGGGCTTCTCTTCATGCATGTGTGGTTCACAGGTCAGATGGAGAAAATACTGTACCTATACTTTCAATTTCATTACTTCCAGTTCTATCTTATCTCATCCTTCTCCTTTTCTTAACTTTTAAGTTTGACATTGAGCTTGTTAATTTCAGCATTTCTTCTTTTCTAATATAATCACAACTGTGTTATCAGTTCAGTTCAGTTCAGTTCAGTTGCTCAGTCATGTACGACTCTTTGCAACCCCATGAAACGCAGCATGCCAGGCCTCCCTGTCCATCACCAACTCCTGGAGTTCACCCAGACTCAAGTCCATCAAGTCAGTGATGCCATCTAGCCATCTCATCCTCTGTCGTCCCCTTCTCCTCCTGCCCCCAATCCCTCCCAGCATCAGAGTCTTTTCCAATGAGTCAACTCTTCACATGAGGTGGCCAAAGTTAATATAAACATTCTTAATTATTTCTTTGAGTTTGTACGTTTTAATGAGTAGAATAGTATTTTCACTACTGCTTAGTATTATGCATTTTCAGTTTCTGTCACAATTTCTTCTCAACCTGTTATTGATAATTTTAATCTGCAAATGTATGAAAAACACTGTTTTTTACTACCAGTTGTCAGAAAAATCTGTATTATTAATTCTTTGAAATTTGTTGAGACTGGTTTACGGACTGATACATGGCCCATTTTTGGAAGAGTTTCTTGAGAGAACACATTATTCTCTAATTGTAAATGCAGAGTTATATATGTGGTCATAAATTAAGCATGTCCCTTGTCTCATTAAATTGACTTTCACTTAGCTAATTTTTTGTGTGCTCGGTCTTTCCTTGACTATTGAAATTTTCTAGTAGAATGATGTTTTGAGTAATTCTCTCCTGGAGATCTCCCAAAGAGTGTTTTATACAATTTTTGACTATTTTATTAAATTAATGCAAGTGTAGAAATTTCCTATCTTCCTGGAGACTTACAACTTTATTTTTTAACTGCATTTTTCTCTCCCTAACAATGCTTTTTAAAGATAACTTCTCTTTTGCATGATAGGATAGATGAAATAACAGTATGCACCTTCTATTGCTCACATGGAGTCAATGAGACGATACACGTAACACACACAATGTGTTTTATAAACAACGCCAGGCTCAAGGTAAGCCCTTGGTGTATGTCAGCTGTCAACAATATTTGAGAAAAGGATTTGGAGTCACCTTTATCTCCTTTATTAAAAAAATTTTCCCTGAAAGAACGGTTTACATTCCATTAATAAATGTTTTTATTGGAATTTTAAATTTTTATTATTTATCAGTAATTACCTTAAACGTAAATGGGTTGAATGCCCCAACCAAAAGACAATGACTGGCTGAATGGATACAAAAACAAGACCCCTACATATGTAGTCTACAAGAGACCCACCTCAAAACAGGGGACACATACAGACTGAAAGTGAAGGGCTGGAAAAAGATTTTCCATGCAAATAGGGACCAAAAGAAAGCAGGAGTAGCGATACTCATATCAGATAAAATAGACTTTAAAACAAAGGCTGTGAAAAGAGACAAAGAAGGTCACTACATAATGATCAAAGGATCAATCCAAGAAGAAGATATAACAATTATAAATATATATGCACCCAACACAGGAGCACCGCAGTATGTAAGACAAATGCTAACAAGTATGAAAGGAGAAATTAACAATAACACAATAATAGTGGGAGACTTTAATACCCCACTCACACCTATGGATAGATCAACTAAACAGAAAATTAACAAGGAAACACAAACTTTAAACGATACAATAGACCAGTTAGACCTAATTGATATCTATAGGACATTTCATCCCAAAACAATGAATTTCACCTTTTTCTCAAGCGCACATGGAACCTTCTCCAGGATAGATCACATCCTGGGCCATAAAGTTAGCCTTGGTAAATTCAAAAAAATAGAAATCATTCCAAGCATCTTTTCTGACCACATTGCAGTAAGATTAGATCTCAATTACAGGAGAAAAACTATTAAAAATTCCAACATATGGAGGCTGAACAACACGCTGCTGAATAACCAACAAATCACAGAAGAAATCAAAAAAGAAATCAAAATTTGCATAGAAACGGATGAAAATGAAAACACAACAACCCAAAACCTGTGGGACACGGTAAAAGCAGTCCTAAGGGGAAAATTCATAGCAATACCGGCACACCTCAAGAAACAAGAAAAAAGTCAAATAAGTAACCTAACTCTACACCTAAAGCAACTAGAAAAGGAAGAAATGAAGAACCCCAGGGTTAGTAGAAGGAAAGAAATCTTAAAACTTAGAGCAGAAATAAATGCAAAAGAAACAAAAGAGATCATAGCAAAAATCAACAAAACCAAAAGCTGGTTTTTTGAAAGGATAAATAAAATTGACAAACCATTAGCCAGACTCATCAAGAAACAAAGGGAGAAAAATCAAATCAATAAAATTAGAAATGAAAATGGAGAGATCACAACAGACAACATAGAAATACAAAGGATCATAACAGACTACTATCAACAATTATATGCCAATAAAATGGACAACGTGGAAGAAATGGACAAATTCTTAGAAAAGTACAACTTTCCAAAACTCGATCAGGAAGAAATAGAAAATCTTAACAGACCCATCACAAGCACGGAAATTGAAACTGTAATAAAAAATCTTCCAGCAAACAAAAGCCCAGGTCCAGACGGCTTCACAGCTGAATTCTACCAAAAATTTAGAGAAGAGCTAACACCTATCCTGCTCAAACTCTTCCAGAAAATTGCAGAGGAAGGTAAACTTCCAAACTCATTCTATGAGGCCACCATCACCCTAATACCAAAACTGACAAAGATGCCACAACAAGAGAAAACTACAGGCCAATATCACTGATGAACACAGATGCAAAAATCCTTAACAAAATTCTAGCAATCAGAATCCAACAACACATATTATTTTAAAAATTTTATACAATTTTAAAGGTTACATTCCATTTACAGTTACTATGAAGGATCAACTGTATTCCCGGTGTTGTACAATATTAATTGTATATTATCACCCTGCTTATTTAACTTATATGCAGAGTACATCATGAGAAACGCTGGGCTGGAAGAAGCACAAGCTGGAATCAAGATTGCCGGGAGAAATACCAATAACCTCAGATATGCAGATGACACCACCCTTATGGCAGAAAGTGAAGAGGAACTAAAAAGCCTCTTGAAAGTGAAAGTGGAGAGTGAAAAAGTTGGCTTAAAGCTCAACATTCAGAAAACGAAGATCATGGCATCTGGTGCCATCACTTCATGGGAAATAGTTGGGGAAACAGTGGAAACAGTGTCAGACTTTATTTTTCTGGGCTCCAAAATCACTATAGATGGTGACTGCAGCCATGAAATTAAAAGACGCTTACTCCTTGGAAGGAAAGTTATGACCAACCTAGATAGCATATTCAAAAGCAGAGACATTACTTTGCCAACAAAGGTCCGTCTAGTCAAGGCTATGGTTTTTCCAGTAGTCATCTTTGGATGTGAGAGTTGGACTGTGAAGAAGGCTGAGCACCAAAGAATTGATGCTTTTGAACTGTGGTGTTGGAGAAGACTCTTGAGAGTCCCTTGGACTGCAAGGAGATCCAACCAGTCCATTCTGAAGATCAGCCCTGGGGTTTCTTTGGAAGGAATGATGCCAAAGCTGAAACTCCAGAACTTTGGCCACCTCATGCGAAGAGTTGACTCATTGGAAAAGACTCTGATGCTGGGAGGGATTGGGGACAGGAGGAGAAGGGGACGACAGAGGAGGAGATGGCTGGATGGCATCACTGACTCGATGGACGTGAGTCTGAGTGAACTCCAGGAGTTGGTGATGCACAGGGAGGCCTGGCGTGCTGCGATTCATGGGGTTGCAAAGAGTCGTACACGACTGAGCGACTGAACTGAACTGAACAATATTAATAGATTCCTAAGCCCATCTTAAACCCAATAGCCCTTACTTCCCACCCCTAGGTCGCCGCTCCCCAGCCTGTGACTCCTGTTTGTCCCTCACCCCCAGTGCTCTGGGCTTCCCTGGTGGCTCAGATAATAAAGAATCCGCCGGCAATGCAGGAGACGTGGGTTCAATCCCTGGGTCAGGAAGATCCCCCAGGGAAGGAAATGGCAACACACTCCAGAGAATGCCTGGAGAATCCCATGGACAGAGGAGCCATGGGGTTGCAAAGAACTGGACATGACTGAGCAACAAACACTTTCGCTCTCCCAACTCTCTCCCCGTCTGCTGCTCACCCTGCCCCTCTCACGCGTCACTTCCGATGGTCCTGCCCAGGGCTGGGTGGCCATCACCCCCACCTGCACTGCTGCAGGGCCTCCAGTGGGCCCTCCATCCCATTTGGACCAGGTCACATTTGCTTTTCAAAACTTTTTCCCCTGGCTGCTTGGCCAACACTACTTTGGCCAAACTTCTTAGTCTGACACTCGAAGCCCTTCATATCCTGGCCTGGGTTTCTCTTCTCAAGTTTCCCACCATCCCCCATTAAGCATCCGAACAAGTCCTGCCTGCCACTCCTCTCTGAGGCTTCCTGCCGCCGCCTTGGCCGCAGTGCCCTTCGCCCGGCCCTGCCCCTTCAGGAAGTTTCTCGTGCCTCTGCCGGGCAGAAAGCCGTCCCTCTCTGCTGGCCCTCACCTCATTCATCCTGCTCTGTGCTCACCGCAGCAGACTGCTTATTTGCTACTAACACTCGTCTCTCCCACCAGAGTCATAATTCTCAAGGGCAGAGCCCACACCTATTCGATTTTTCTAATTCTTAGCATAATGACAGTTATGAAAGTAGGTGCTAAAAAATGTGTGATGCACTTAACAGATCCATCCCATCATGAGTCTGAGTCACCAGGCATCGAAATTGCTTGCGGAGGAACAGGCAGGACTCCTGGAACAAGAGGGAGCGCTCTGGGCCGAAGGAAAGATGGCTGCGGTATGTGGTCATTTTTTCGACTTACACCTTTTGTGCCTCTTTGTGAGATTCTGTTACAGCTATTTTATTCCCAGCTCTGTTACAGGAGGAGTTACATCTTACATCCAGGTACAAGGAGTTACATGTTACAGAAGGAATGCATCTGAATGCCTTGAGGATAGGGAGGGAAAACAAAAAGCCATGCTCAACAGGGATGCCAAGAAACACGCTGAGGTTCTTAGCAAAAGGCTTCCCAAAGAAAATCTCACACATGACCACCCACTGGCTAGTTACTTCTTCACATGCTAACTATCCAGTGCTTTGCACTTACAGTAAGTACATCAGTAATTTAGTTGTTCTGTGTGCTTTAGGAATTCTTCAAAGCTAAAAAAGTTAAAGAAATAAAGTTGCATTGGTAGCTAGCAGAAGATGGTTATTTTTTGTTTCCCCAAATTGTGATACAAAAATATATAGCAACGCAACAAATTATTTTATGTACTCTGCCAAAAATAAGATAAAATTCAGTCCTTCACTTTGAATATAATGCGTGTGTGTTAATTGCTCAGTCATGTCCGACTCTTTGTGACCCCACAAATTGTAGCCTGCTAGGTTCCTCTGTCCATGGGATTCTCCAGGCAAGAATGCTGGAGTGGGTTGCCATTCCCTTCTCCAGGGGATCTTCCTGACGCAGGGATTGAACCCTGGTTTCCTGCATCGCAAGCAGATTCTTTAGTGTTTGAGCTACAGTATAATACATAAGCTAATTTTATGTTTTGCTTACTTTTGCCTAACAATACTACCTTATTAGCAGTTTTTGAAAGTCTTACCCATGGTGAAAATGTCAAAAATGTATGGCATTTTACGGTGCACTAGATTTCTTAAAAACTGAGATAATTTAGTTGTCTTTGCCAAGTACAATTTGTACATGCTGATTGGATTTGAGGAGCATATTAATCCTGATTATATCAATATCACAAAGAAGCAATGCATAGAAATAGCTTTTAATTACGGAAACAAATAGTGTACATAATAAATGTAGTAGATTTGATTTTTCTCATGATTATCTTCTTTCAATTTTAAACAATACTGATAGAAACAATGTCCTTTCCATTTATTGCCTTTTATCTCAGATATAATTCATTTCTATTCACGTATATTCAAATTATACACAGCATGTTGTTGCGCTAAGTCGTTTCAGTCATGTGCGACTCTATGACCCCACAGACTGTAGCCTGCCAGGCTCCTCTGTCCACGATATTCTCCAGGCAAGAATACTGGACTGGGTTGCCTTGCCCTCCTTCAGGGGAATCTTTCTGACCCAGGGATCAAACCCAAGTCTCTTATGTCTCTTGCATTGGTAGGCGGGTTCTTTACCACCTGTGCCAACTGGGAAGCCCCTGGAAACCAAGGAAGTTGTCAGGGAAGCTATCAAATTCTGTTAGGACCATGACAAATGGCTCAGAAACCAACTTGAAAAGGCTCTGTTTGGGAAATTAAATAAATAGTCTTGTTCAGGCTTCAGAGACAAAGAAGAACAGCCCTCTGACCTTGCTTCTAACCTGCCTGGACGTGGCTGCCCTGACTCTGAGTGACTGTGAGTGACTGCCTGCTGCGAGTACAAGACTTGCAAGCCCACAGATAAGGTGGAGGCTGAATCTTGAGATGCTTGAGCCCCTGGAGGGGACCTGGCCAACCGAGTCCCAGGCTTAACAGGCCGAGTTTTACACAACAAACAGCAGTAACGTGAACCCAGGGCAGCGATCTGTTCACAGGTGGATGATGATGTGAGTTTGCATCCTGGGATTGATTATAAGCAGGAACCATGAGTTCCAATCTCTGAAATCTCATACGAGGCGCAGACGCGCTGCCTGGGACCTTTTCCTAATTGGGACTCCAGATGTGCTGTGGCATGGGACTTCCCAGGTCTGTTTAAACCCGGATGTTGGTCAAAACCCAATTTGGTGATGTGTCCTCTGCTCTTTCTATTTCTCTTTCCTTCCAATTGAGAGGGTAACAGGCAGGAAGGCCAGGGGTCTCCAAACAGAGGAAATAGCCTGCAAGTGTCAGACATTTTTATCTCTCTTAAGCGGCAGGAGGAAACAAACTAGCGATATTTTTTTCTTCTCTGCTGCTGCTGCTAAGTCACTTCGGTCGTGTCCGACTCTGTGCGACCCCAGAGACGGAGGCCCATCAGGCTCCCCCGTCCCTGGGATTCTCCAGGCAAGAACACTGGAGAGGGTTACCATTTCGTTCTCCAATGCATAAAAGTGGAAAGTGAAAGTGCAGTCGTGTCCGACTCTTAGCGACCCCATGGACTGCACTCCACCAGGCTCTTCCGCCCATGGGATTTTCTTCTCTATACACATTTAAAAAGACGTTTCTCTTAAAACACAGTGTTGCCATAATGACACCTGGTTTCACCTGAAGTTAAGTATTCTCAAACCTTGAGTTAACCAATGCCGTTTTCTTATGGAAATGTTTATTTTAAGCTATGCTAATGTACTACGCATTTACCCCAAACTCTGTCTTCCAGTTGGTTCCGCCTCTTGGCTCAGAACCTACTTGACAAACCAGTATGTTATACTCAGATATTGTTATTCTAATCTATGTAAACGAAACTATTTGTATGGTGGTCTGCCCTTCTTCAAGATTCAAGTTAATCATTTTATGGCCCAGGATGAACCATTTGGTGCCAAGATTATCCCAAAATGTATCTTATGGGTGAGGGGCCTGGTGCCATTCTGAGTTTTAAGACATTCCTTTCTTTTATTAACAGACTGCTAGTGACTATATAACATCCAGCTGAAGACTAGCAGGGGGGTTCTCTTTGTGCCCCCTTCTGATGCCTATGTCAGATGCTTTCTCTATCTCCTTTCAGTTCAGTTCAGTCACTCAGTCGTGTCCAACACTTTGCGACCCCATGAATCGCAGCATGCCAGGCCGCCCTGTCCATCACCAACTCCCAGAGTTCACTCAGACTCACGTCCATCGAGTCTGTGATGCCATCCAGCCATCTCATCCTCTGTCGTCCCCTTCTCCTCCTGCCCCCAATCCCTCCCAGCATCAGGGTCTTTTCCAATGAGTCAACTCTTCGCATGAGGTGGCCAAAGTACTGGAGTTTCAGCTTCAGCATCATTCCCTCCAAAGAAATCCCAGGGCTGATCTCCTTCAGAATGGACTGGTTGGATCTCCTTGCAGTCCAAGTGTCTTCTCCAACACCAAAGTTCAAAAGCAGCACTTTGGCGCTCAGCTTTCTTCACAGTCCAACTCTCATATCCATATATGACCACTGAAAAAACCATAGCCTTGACTAGACAGACCTTTGTTGGCAAAGTAATGTCTCTGCTTTTGAATATGCTATCTAGGTTGGTCATAACTTTTCTTCCAAGGAGTAAGCATCTTTTAATTTCATGGCTGCAGTCACCATCTGCAGTGATCTCCTTTATACTTTAATAAAACTTTATTACACAAAAGCTCTGAGCGATCAAGCCTCATCTCTGGGCCGGGATTAAATTCTTCTCATCCAGGGGCCAAGAATCCCGGTGTCTTTGCATGAGTCAACAACAACCTTTCACGATGTTAATGTATTGAAAGTAAACTAGATAATTCTCTAATAAGTATCTGTACTATCTATTTGTATAAAACAAACTGCTTATTTTGTTAACAAATCCTTTGAACCTAAGACAAAAGTGAAAACTTTCGGCAAAACGGGCTCCCATCAGCTAAGAGCGTACTGCACCAGACTGAAGCTCATTAACTCTGCATACATGCATGAACTTAGAATGATATTTCAAAAAGAAACAGCTAATGCAAGTGGTCATCATTAGAAGATGCTTATAAATCAACAGACTATTGAAAAACTGGTAAAGAAAAAAGAAAGCATCGAGAAAATTTCCCTTCTTTCTTATAGCAGCTGTATCGTTGGGCAACCGAATTATAGATTAGGGGAAGTTTCATGCTGTGGAAGTATTCCAGCTATTAGGTGGAAAAGGCTGATGCAACTGGACTGTCAGCATCGTGCAGCTCCTAATGAGCTAAGGTAGCGCTCAGCTGGGGCTGCTACCACAGGAGAGCAACCAGCAGCAACTAACTGCCTCGTCGAGGAAGAATACAGCACTGAGTGCTGCCAAACCAAAACCAAAACCAAGCAGGCTACTCTAATCAAAACAGTGATCCCCAAGGATCCATGGTACAGCCCAGGCAACGCTGCCCAACAGTCTGCAATAACTTAATGGGGAAAGACTTTGAAGAAGCACAGCTATATGTGGAACCCTAACCCTAAAAAAAAAACAGCAAAGTATATGCTTCAGTCACGTCTGACTCTCGGCTCTGCCGGGAGCCACCACGGGAGATCCCACCCATGACAAAGGTCATGTGGAAGAAACCTGACAGGCAACGGCAGATCAGGCCTCCAGGGACCCCCTGAATCTGCTCAAGCATCTACCCCAAAACCAGAATCTGTCTGTCTTACTATTTTGTGTCTTTCACCAACTCTTCTGACAATAACAGGGGGCTATACCCGACCACCTTTCTCTAGAAAAAATCAACTTAGGGCTTTAGTTAATGGGCATGATAGGAGTATTTCAATTCAGACCCCTCTGTTGGCATTCTAGCTTGCCTGACAGGTTTATCCATACTCTTGCAATTAACACACATGATTGTTCACGACTCCCCAACCTTGAAAGGCACAGGAAGCCTAAACAATCTAAAAGTCCTAATGAGCATAGAGTCCTTTAAGGGATGAAAAATTATTAGAATACAGAGTACTGGTAAAGGGCTTCATTATTGGGCCAATACTTGCTGCGAGGTTCCCATATCCCTTATCCATTGTGCACCTGGGAGTGCATTGGTTAACATACTTGGAATGTAAGAAAAACAAGTAGCAGCCTTGGAATTAACCACATCAGACCTTTGAGCTAATTGGCTCTTTCTTTGTTGTGACCCACTGCACCTTTGCTCTGTGAGAATGTAACTCTGTTTAGTACTTTCTGAGGCTGGGAGAAATCAAGAAGAAACACTTTAAGGGAAAACAAGTTTTCTGGCTGATCAGCCTTTATCAAAAAAGGGTCATAAAATGTCCACAGGCCTCCAAGGCCAGAAGATATTGTACACAATATTGTTTGTGGGAAAGGTATGCAGAAAAAATCCTGGTTTTGATAAAGACAAAACAGATGTAATGTTTGGGCTGACTCTGTATGACTTTGCATCTTTCATTTCCCTCTATGTACAAGTCAAGGTATAAAAGTTCCTTTTGATAATAAAGGTATGGGCCTCGCTCACCGAAGCTTGGTCTCTCTGTGTCGTTCTTTTTTTCCTTTTCCTTCCTTTTCTCTCTGTTCTTCTTTCAGGATGACTCCTTGGAACACAGGAGCTTTATTGGCTTTCTGTGTTTATCAAGGAAGATCAAGTCCTGCTCTCCGCTTTGCTATCCTTATCGCCTAGGCCATCATCCTGAGGGTACCCCTGGATCCTGCTGGGGCTGGACCCCAGTACAACTCTTTGTGACTCCATGACTCCATGGACTGTAGCCCGCCAGGGTTCTCTGTCCATGGAATTCTCCAAGTGAGACTACTGGAGTGGGCAGTCATTCGCTTCTCCAGGGGATGTTCCCAACCCAGGGATTGAACCCATGTCTCCTGCATTGTGGGCAGGTTCTTTATCACTGAGCCACCAGGGGCCAGATGACTTAGGGTTAGGGCATTGTGAAAGTGAAAGTCGCTCAGTTGTGTCCAACTCTGCAACCCCATAGGCTGTATAGTCTGTGGAATTCTCCAGGCCAGAATACCAGAGTGGGTAGCCTTTCCCGTCTCCAGGGGATCTTCCCAACTCAGGGATCGAACCCAGGTCTCCTGCATTGCAGGCGGATTTTTTACCAACTGAGCCACAAGGGAAGCCCAAGAATACTGGAGTGGGTGGCCTATCCCTTCTCCAGCGGATCTTCCTGACCCAGGAATCGACCCGGGGTCTCCTGCATTGCAGGCAGATTCTTGAGGGCATTGTAGGCAAATTCTTTACAGTCTGAGCCACCAGGGAAGCCCCTGGTGGCTCAGACAGTAAAGAATCTGCCTCTATTATCCTAACCCTAACTCTAACCCTAGGTCATCTGTCCAGAAGCTCTGGGGGAGGGCTGCTGTTTAACTTGTGCGTTTAGGTCTGAAGTAGCCAAAGGGCTCTAAAAAATTGAAAAAAAAAATTTTTTTTTGAATTCTGGGTTTTCTTTTTTCTGGTTTATATCACAAAAATGTCACAGGGAGGCAATGTGGGCTCAAAATTGTCTTTTAAGAGAGCGAGCGTTTCTAAATCTACTCCTTAAATGCCAACAGCAGTCACCGTCCCCACCAGCAAGTACACAACCCAGACAGCACGATGCTGAGGCTCTGGGACTTGACCCTGCGGTCTGGGGCAGGCCCAGCTTCATCCACAGCACGAAGTGAGGTGTAGACTCGAGAGTCGCTGGCTGGATACCCGTTCCCTCTGGCTCAAGGGCTCACACAGCCCTCCTGATTCAAACCTGCAGCTCCCCGTCTCTGGCAGGACAGCCTGGCCGCTTCCTGCAGGATCCTGAGAATAAACCAGGACTGCAGGCCATGCTTCCCTTCCCCCTTTCAAGAATGAACCCGGGATCTGTGTTCTTTACACTGGAGGGTATTAGGAGGCATTTGCTTTGGAAAATCTAAAACCTTGGAAACAAAGAACTGGGTTGTCTGGGGGAGGAGATGGGGAAGTGAATGGATGCAGAACAGTGGGTGATTAAATTCTGTGGACTTCAAATTATGATGAAATGACACCGCAAGACCCGCTTTTACAGCTTGGGTAATTACATCGACAAGTACCTTCCAACAAATAATGGTCTCAACTTGGAAATTACTTGGAAAGGATCTACATTTCAAAGATGACATGAGTGGCTTTAAATTTCACTTAGTTTTCATCAGAGGATCTGAGATTGCCCAATTTTGTCTTTGATTAATGGATGGCCCAGATAGCTTCTAAAAATCTTTTAAATTTCCATTCCTCTTACGGGGAACAATTTGTATGTGTCTCCACAGCATCATGTTTAGACTTTTAAACAGCTTATTATATGGAAATCTTACCAAAAAGCAAAAAGCACTTCTTTCTGTATTTAATGCTGTCAAATATCTTCCAGCAAATTCATCTCAGTACTGTGATGGGCTACATACTTTTTTTTTTTTTTTTTAACCCTTCTCTTCAGATCTCATTGGTTCTCACCTTAATTTGTGAGCTAAATAAAGTCTTTGACAGATGTTTATTTTATATTAACATAAAATCATGAGCCTTATGATTTTTACCTTTAAAATACTCTTCTTCAATAAAGTTCTTTATTTGCAAGATATGGACAACATTTCACAGATAGGCTATGAAAAGAAAATCACTGAAATACTTGAAACATAATTTTGGCTATCAACTTGTTTAGAAATAAGCCAAC
This sequence comes from Bubalus bubalis, assembly GCF_019923935.1. NCBI lineage: Eukaryota > Metazoa > Chordata > Mammalia > Artiodactyla > Bovidae > Bubalus > Bubalus bubalis. Next base: position 116,064,541 of record NC_059164.1, on the reverse strand, counting down.
TTACAGATTAAATATGACTATTTTTTAGAATATTAAATTGTACCAAAATAAGATATCTTCAAAAGTCCTGAACCATTAACGGATTATGACATTCAGTGGTCGGTGAAACATGCTGCTTATGTCATTCCAACGCCATGGCTTAGTAGTAAATCAGCGATTACTTGTGAAAAGCGCGGTATTATTCACAGTTTTCTGGGCCATCTATCACTTTAGTCGCAATGGTGAGAGCTGAATCAATGTTGAATTGTCTGCATACTTTCATCAACAGAGATTTGATGACAATAGCTATTTTCCAGTACAAGTATAGAAGACATTTGTTGAATAACCTAATTGTCAGCAGACTTTATGTTAAGGAAGAAGACTATTGCAGAAAGTAAACTCAGGTTCACCCTAAATGACTATTATGGAACAAATCAGCAAATAAAAGTACCTACAGGTTGAACTGAAATGACCACCTTTCCAGGCATCCATGAGAAAAATCACCTTCTACTGACAAAGACTAAAGAATGGCTGAAACACAGAAATTTGAGTGTCTTTCTTCAAAAAAAAAAATCTGATGAAAATGCCAAGGGCAGCAGACAGACTGTTGGGAAAAGCTTGGAATAGGAGCCTGGAAATCTGGCTTCTATTTCAGGCTCTGCCACAGACTGGTATGCCATAAATACAGAGTGAAAGTCGTGAAGCAGTGTCCTTGAGGAAATACAGCATGCTGTACTCTCCTCTCCTTTTTCACACCTGCCAGCAGGAAGGCTTTTACAATGGCTGGAGCTACAGCAGCCATTCTGGACCTTCTGTGATCCTGGAAATGGAATATAAGACCAAAACAGGCAGAACACAGATCGTCCCTCTTGACTTTGATGTGAGAGAAAGGCGAATTTAACAGACAAATAAATTTCTATCTTGTTTAAACCAGCACTGTTTTCATTTTCCTGTTGCTCTGAGATGAATCTAATCGTGATAAAGCCCATATCCAATTTCCGGGTTTAGGGACAGAAGACTGGTCCTAGCCCCACATCTGTGTTCTCCTGAGTCAGGCTACTTTATCCCCCAATCTTTCATTTTCAATATTAAAATGCCTTATTCTTCAGAAAGGGCAGCTGCTAATAAAAATTGAGATTTGTCATATGAAGATATTTTGAAAGTAAGAAAAAAATGAAAGAATAACTCGAATAAATATAAGATGCTATTTCCACCTGCAACAGTCATATCTTTGAGAAGGAGAAAGGGTTGTCTTCCTACTTAACATTTGCAACGTTATTTTATTTGTAAAGAAATGTTATGAATGACATTCCAGGAGAACTGGGGGTAGAATCCTATTTTAAGAAGCTTGTCTCTGCATAACTCTTGTCCTTCTGATTTTGAGCAAAAAAATAAAAAATAAAAATATAAGGTGCAGGCAGGGATACCTATACAGAATGAAGAAAATCGTTTCAGACTCTGTCTGTTCACTGGGGTGGAAAAGCAAGGTAACAAATGATTAGCGGTTCTTTCAGTCTCACGGGGAGAGGAGGCAGGTACCTTTGAAGGAATCACTCACTCTGTCTGACCTGCTCATTTGCGACTGTCAAGCCTCAAAATGCCTGATTACACAGTGGGCACCAGTGGGCTGTTTCTTTCAGGCAGACGTGGCGTGTGTGACAGATCCGATCTCTCAGTGGCAGGTCTCTCTCCAGGCTGAGTGGTCGCCTGGGTCTGTCTGCCCAGGTAGACTGGGAAGCCTAATTAGATGCTCGAGGGGCTGTTGTGTTGAGGAGGTTTAGCCCAGATGCCCAGGTTTTCTTCTAAGAGCGTGCGAGCTTGCATGCTGAGTCGCTTCAGTCATGTCCGACTCTCTGCGACTCTATGGACTATAGCCTGCGAGGCTCCTCTGTCCATGGGATTCTCCGGGCAAGAACACTGGAGTGGGTTGCCATGCCCTCCTTCAAGGAAGGAGTCTTCCCCATCCAAGGATCAAATCCAGGTCTCCTGTGGCTACTGCATTGTAGGCAGATTCTTTACCACTGAGCCACCGGAGAAGCCTCCTTCTCCAAGAAAGGGGCCTCCCAAGAATCCCAAATGACATCATTGTTATAAATGCACCTCTTTCTTCTGACACTGCTCTGACCAAAGACCCTCTCCCTTCCAGCTCTGAACTGCAGAGACTTTGCTGGGATGGTTAGAGAAGATTCAGCCAGTTGGAGCCAGAACCAGTCCATCTGAAAGCTGGGGGTGCCTAGGTTATGCCCCTGAGCTCCATCGGTACAGCAGCTGGGGCAGACCAGTCATTAACGTGCCCTGGTGATTACCAGCAAGGAAGTCCCTGCATTCATCGCAGGGAAGTGAGAACACATCTCTGACAGCAGATAGTTAACCTGAAGTGCTGGAAAACTCCCACCTTTACTAGCAATTAACTGTGCAACCTTACACAGATTATCGGACTTTTTGTGCTTCAACAGTCTCATCTGAGGGACATCCCTGGAGGCCCAACATCTAAGACTCCAAGTTTCCAATGCAGGGGCCAGGGTCGACCTCTGGTCAGGGAACTAGAATCCACATGCCACAGCTAAAGATGCTGCCTGTTGCAACCAAGACTCAGCCCAGCCAAATACGGAAATATTAAAAAAAGATGAACACGGGTATGAATACCATCTTTCTTACACGACATTAGGGTAATGTCCACGTTTAACTATTAAATACTACCGAGTTCTACTAACAGTACTGCACTGTGTGCTAAGTCGCTCAGTCCTGTCTGACTCTTTGCAACCCCATGGACTGTATTCTGCCAGGCTCCTCTGTCCATGGAATTTTTCAGGCAAGAATACTGGAGTGGGTTGCCATTTTTCTCCTGCAGGGGATCTTCCTGACCCAGGGATCGAACCTGTGTCTCTTGCGCGTCCTGCATTGGCAGGGAGGCTCTTTACTGTCAGCGCCGCCTGACTGCAAACAACCAACATCTGTGTAGTCCAGTGAACATTCCTAGGACTTCATAGGAATGCTTTACATGTGGGACCTGATGTAACTCTAACCTGAAAGTTAAGGACTGCTATAGCCCTTCTATTTCACTTATCCCCAGTATGACTGTGCGCTTTTTCATCTAAACCAGGACCCTTGAAAGTGCAAGGTGGGTGGTAGTTTAACAATCATATCAGGCCAAGTGACATAGCCTGGTATATGAGCACTGGCTTATCTCAACTTCAGCAGAGTTAAGGTGTTCATGAATTAATAAGCTTAGTGTTGGCAGAAACAAAACTTCATACTTAACAAGTTTTTAAAAATAACAATCCTGACTTAATTTAAGGGATAAAAGCTCCACTCTAGCGCATCTGAAATAAGAAGATAACTAAACTTGAATCATCAGGATTGTAAATCCAATGATTCTATTCCATGGATGCCGCCAATAAAGATGACAATTTAAGAGGCAGCCAGTCAACTTGCTCAAAAGATTGATTGCACTATAATTTAACAAACAGAAAAAGTCTCAACTAATCTTTAGGTTGAGGTATCATAGCCATCCACAAAATCAATGAATAGTGTTTCAAGTCTTCTGCGGTGAAAAACATCGTGTTTATGAGTGGCAAAGTAGCATTTGTTTTAAAGGTATGCATCTCAGTCACAGACAATGCAGCAAGCTTTGGTCAGTAATGAGTCCTGTCCTCTGAGCTGATGGGCACTTTCAGCTCAGTTTATAGCTATGGGTAGAGCAGACATGGGGTCGCAGAGTCGGACAAGACTTAGTGACCGAACAACAGGAGCAGACAAAGGTCATCGATGCAATCTCATTGATTAGAGCTGCCTTTCTGAAGAGCAGAAGTGAATGAAGTGAAGTGAAAGTCTCAGTCGTGTCTGACTCTTTGCGACCCCATGGACTATAAAGTCCATGGAATTCTCCAGGCCAGAACACTGGAGTGGGTAGCCTTTCCCTTCTCCAGGGGATCTTCCCAACCCAGGGATCGAACCCAGGTCTCCTGCATTGCAGGTGGATTCTTTACCCTCCGAGCCACCAGGGAAGCCTCTGAAGAGCAGAGGTGCAGGGTAAATGATATTGAAAATTGTGACTTGCAGTAGAGTATCTGTTTACTCTGTTAGGGAATGGATTTTTTAAAGTTCTACCACTTTCCCCTTTTCCTGTTTCGTTTGTTCGCGTTTGCTTTCAGCAATGCAGTTACGATTTACACGTGTGCACTATCAAGTATTAAACAGGTGTGGAGCAGCGATCGGCTAGGTGTGACTAAGTGGGCAAAGCTTTCTTCCCCTACTCTCAACATGACAATATCATAAAGTAAAATTTCCTCCCCTAAACAATATTTTAAAAAATTTCTATTGGAGCATATTTGCTTTACAACGTTACGTTACTTTCTGCTGTGCAGCAAAGTGAATCAGCTATACGTATACATATATCCCCTCTTTTTTGGATTTCCTTCCCATTTAGGTCACCACAGAGCACTGAGTAGAGTTCCCTGGGCTGTAGAGTTAGGTTCTCATCAGTCATCTATTTTATGTGTAGTATCGATAGCATATATGTGTCAATCCTAGTCTCCCAACTCATCCCACCCCCCTTCCCTCTTGGTAGCTATACATTTGTTCTCTACATCTGTGTCTCTATTTCTGTTTTGCAAACAAGATCATCTGTACCATTTTTCTAGGTTCCACATATATGCATTAACATACAATATTTGCTTATACCCTATTTATTCTATGTAATGAAATACTGCCAACTAGATCGACATTAGTAACTTTCATGTGATTTGCACACATACACACACACCTATCCAACTAGCGCCAAAGCATCTGATTTTACGAACGGTGGCTAGCCTTCCAAACCCCGTCGTGGGTTTACTTCCTCTATTTGGTTCATTCACCGAGTCCTTCCAAGGCGCACCATGTCCCAGACCCTTCGCAAGTGCTAGTCTCTGACTGTGTGCTCAGCCCTCCCCGCAGCAGCTGGGTTGAACATGTGATTCCAACTCAGAACATCAAATAGTTATTGACTATGGGCGAGCTTCCTTGAATTAAACGTTGCCAAAAACAGACAGTGACCTTAGTCCCCACTTTCTCTACTACTCTCAGTTCATGTTAATCCTTCCACAATGCCTATATCTTTCTCCTCTGAGGGGAGAAACCAGGTTATATTATGTTTTGATGTATTCTTGCATAGCCAATGCATAGTGGATATTTCAAAAGGAAAACAAAAAAATATATTGTGATACAGAAAAGACTGAAAGCATGTAGAAAGAAAGTGAAAGTGAAGTCATTCAGTCATGTCCGGCTCTTTGTGACCCTGTGGACTGTAGCCCACCAGGCTCTGCCATCCATGGGATTCTCCAGGCAAGAATACTGGAGTGGGTTGCTATTTCCTTCTCTAGGAGATCTTCCCAACCCAGGGATCGAACCCAGCTCTCCTGCATCACAGGCAGACACTTTACCCTTTGAGCCACCAGGGAAGCCTGAAAGCGTGTAAGTGGAACTTAAAATTAGGTGACAATTTGGTGCTCTGGAACAACCAAACACATTTTGTCATAATACAAAAATCACCAAAGTGCTAAAATGAACTACACCACAGAGCCATCTGGGCCCCATGTCCTTTAGAAATGCCACCGATTATTGCTCAAATTGGAGAGTCAATTCTGCAAATCTGATGATTTGATTTCTGCTTGGGTTTCTATTTTATTTTCCATTTACTCAAACCATTGACAAATATTTCCATTTTACTTTTGAATTTCATGTGTGCTATATTTCTTATAATAGTCTGGGTTGTAATCATCACCCCATGTGCTACAACAAAGTATAGCATCTTGTCAAGCGAATAAATAACTGCTCTTCCCCAAAGAGATTAGCCCGGTTACTTCTCTGGCTTATAGGAATCATACTGTTCATGACATATCCGTTTAATGACTGTAAGCCGTATTTTCCTGAATCAGTGTATGTGGTCCATTTCTCCTAGGAGACCATAAACACCTTCCCTGGCCCTTTAATTCATTGTTTTCCTTTTGATACCATTTTCTCACTGCTTCTCAGGTTGATAAACAGAGTCTGATCTCAAGTCTTTTGGATTCTGAGCATCACGGATGTTCTCATGTTTCTGTCTGAACCAACCACCACCAGAGCTCTGTGTAGGCGTTCAAGAAGCACTTCTGGAAAAGTCTTATGAAGAAACATTAAGTAAAACTGGTGCCACAACAGATTTCACTGGAGAATCACCTGACCTGAGAAAGAGTCAGAGAAAGGAAAATGGAAAAGCTAGTAGGTTTAATGTGTGTCACGGGCCAACTTTGGTAAAATCCCCTGAGCACCAGGGATGGTGTGGGGACATCTGCATTGGTGAACTTTAGAGCCAGAGGAGACACTGGCACTATGTTCGCACATTTATCTTGTTTGAGGAATAGGCCCTGGCTCTCCTGCTACTATCGTACACCATCTCGTCTCTGGGTGTCCTAGTGTGGTCTGATGGTTGTGCAATGTAAGGAGGGAGGGCAGGACAGAAACTTCCGCCACATCCCCAGGGCATTCCTGGGGATAGCAGCTAACCTCTTGAAGTGCCACACAAGATTTCCCAAATGTAAATTTTATGCCAGATCATTCTTAAAAGACTTTCTAAATTAGGTCATCTCTCCAGCCACTTCTGCATGATGTAGTCATAGTCCACCAACCAGAAGCAATTCTATTTGAAGAAAGAGAAGTGTGTATGATTTGCTGTTTCATACCTATATTTTTTTCTTTAGGTTTAATTGCCTGGGTGGGTGCTATCAAAATGGCATTAACACAGCCCTGTCTCCTTAGGTCATCCACTATTTTCAGTGATTTCTGGAAATATTAAGAATTCCTGAGACACACATGGTGATATCTTAAAACTCCAAACACAGAATTACCACTCGTTCTGGCAGTTTCACTTCAGGACACGCCCACAGACGTGAAAGGAGAGGCTCACACGTCACGTGTACACTTGTGTTCACAGCAGCAAGGCCAATACACTCACAGCAGCCAAAAGGCAGAAGCAACCCAGGTGTCTATTGACAGATGAATAGATTAACAAAATGGGAGACGCATACGCACACTCAATGGAAACTTATTCAGCCTTAAAAAGGATGCAAATTCTGCCATATGCTACAACATGGATGAAACTGGAGGACACAGTGCCAAGTAAAATAAACAAGGTGCAAAGGGACAAATACTACACAAACCCACTTATATGAAGACCTAAAACAGTTACAGTCATAGACGCAGAAAGTAGGGTGGTGGGTTCGGGGGTCAGGGAGGGAGGGAGGGGAGTGGGTTCAATGGGGACACAGTTGGGAAGATGAACAAGTCCTGGAGTCTATGGAGATGATGGTTGCACAACAATGTGAATGTACGGAACGCTTCTCTACTGTACACTGAAAAACGGGGAAAATTATCTATTTTATAACAATTGGAAAAAGAGAATCCCTGGGACAGAAAACTGGGTTTGATGTAGAGTATCGGAAAAAGAAAGAGGGGCTGAAAAAGTGTATAGCTGTGTATTTCATCTCTTCTTCCTTTCAGTCCCAAGGCTATGGCTTTGGAAAGCAAGGGTTCTGAAGCAAAAAATCAGCATGAAGTTACGTGAGCTGATTTAAGACAGATCTGTGGGTCAGGCAAGTATCTATCTGACCCACATACCAGCTCCCTGAAGCTCGCTGCTCTGAGGTCATACACCTCATACACCATCATACACCTCATACACCATCATATACCATCATAACACTGTCATACACCGTCATACACCATCTCGTCTGGCGTGCGGGTGGCAGAGACTCAGCGCAGTCACTGGTTCTTGGATGACCCCGAGGCACAGACAGAAAGGAAACTGTCAGGACCAAACAGGATGGTGGGGTAAGAGGCCGTGGAGCTCACCTCCCACCACAAACACATCAAAAAACAACTACAGGTGGAACAGCTCTTACGGCAAACGAGCTGGAGACTGGTGGGAGGAGCCCTTACAACCAAGACTGTAAGAAGACCCACCCAGAATTGCGGAGGAGGCAAGAGAGGCTTTCAGACTGGGACCTGCGGCCCTGGGAGAGGACGCGGAGGAAAGGGGAACTTTTATGGGTGGGGAGATCTGTCCTGGGGAGTGAGTGGTTTGAGCCCCAGACTGGGTGCCCAATCCTGGGATCCTCTGCGGGGGAGACCAGCCCCCAGGCGGGTCGGCGGGTCACTGGGAGGAAGAGAAGGGAGGTGGGAAGCCTGGACTCTGCCCGCGGAGAGCGTGCATGTGCTGGCCCAGCACAGGGTGGAGAGGGGCTGCCTCAGTGGGTGCTGGGCTTCCTGCAAACACCTGGCTGTGCACCCGCGCCTCGAGCTCACTCAACCCCACAGCTTGGTGCGGACACTGGGAGGCAGCTACTGCCAGGGGCTGACTCAACCGTGGGGCGCCAAGGCGACTGCGCATCAGTCAGTAACAAAGAGCGGAAGTGTGGATTAAAGTTCAGCAGCATGGAAGAGAAGGCACGAAAATCATTCTATTTACATCAGACGTGGGGCTAGAGGACACTTCAAGGAACTCTGGCGTTAGATGGATATAGGACCTTCAGGCTGAAGAGAAAGAGAAAATGATAAACGATCACTTCTTCGTGCTCAGTTCTAGGGGGGTTAACACGTTCGAGAGCTGGAAGGATGCTCTCAGGATACTTCTCTTAAAACCTAGCGTATTTCTGTGCTGGCTATTTACGTAGAGTGACCCATACTGCAGAGCAGACAGTGTTTTTCCCTGTTCCTACAGGTTGCAAATTCATCGCCCGTTCTATGTCTCACACAGCCGCCAATGTATGTCTCCTCATGGAAAATCTAATGACCGATGTCTCAGTCGATGACCGTTTTTGTCCTCACGAAGTTCATCCATCAAGAGATGAGTCTGTGTTCAATCAACAGTAGGAAAACCGCCGGGCGTTCAGCGTGAGTCATTTGTTCGCAGTGAGAAGCTGTCATTGCCAAAGACAATGACCTCAGCTCGCGGTCCCCGGTACACTGGGCTCTCAGACCCCGACCCCCGTACACGAGGACCTCAGCTCCCCGCCCCCCCCCAGCTCCCCACCCCCCTCAGCTCCCCGCCCCCCGTACCTGGGGCCCTTAGCTCCCCGCCCCCCATACACGATTTCTGTTCTGTAATACAACAGCAGAGCTCTTGTTTGTTAGACAGGCTGACTGGGGGCTCAAGGTCTGAGAGTGACCATCTCCTATAGAAAGACTCATCATCTCCATCATCTTCTCCAGAAAGACGTTCCTCCTCCACCAACGGGAATAACTCATGGCAGCGTAAACGAGAGGAGGGTTAAAATGTCTTTTAGCTTATAATTCTCTTTTCTTCACCTGAAAGCAAGGAGCTTTAGCATTAAAAGCTTTAAGTGATGTGGCATCATGCTTCACAAATGTGAAGAAAAAATCACTATTAGAATTATACCCTTCCATGATTCTGTCGTGAAAAATAGCACTGATATAACATCTTTAGGGTACATTATGTAACAGGACACTTTGGATACCAGGAATACAGAGAAAAACAAAGTCATTCCTGTGATAGGATTATCTGTAAGCCAATATAGATACCATAACGCTATTATGAAGATCTGTCTCACAGACATAAAGCTTTTTCCTTTAACTGATCAATCAAAGTGAAAACACAATTACAGCTTAAAGTATACACAATTTAGAGAAAAATGTATAATGTTTATGAATTGGGTACCATAATTTTAGATTAAAAAATAACAAGTTTCTGTCAATGACCTCAATGACTTGTATCATTAATCACTGGATGAATTTTGTGTAAGTAGATTCCAGTTCTATGAAGAATTGCGGGACTGACTATGTGACAGTTAAGTCAAGCATTCATCTAGCATACATCTAGGGGATTGTGTTGCGTTAATAATTTAAATGTTTTAGCAAACTGTATTAGGATCATTTACAGCATGAGGAAAATCGCATTACCAATGAATATTTGAATAAATCATTCAATAAATTCATTCAAAAATGTAAAAACTATTAAAACAACACTACTGTAGGATCCAAATAGATTCTCTGTAAAATGTTAGGAAAATGGAATATTCAGGTAGCCTACAATTCTGTTACATCAGGATACAATATACTTTTATAAGATACTCCAGACGTTTGCTAGTCTGTTCTAGGATTTTGCTAAATTTTAGATTTTTGACAATATAATGACTTGTTTTCTGCTTAGTCTTTTAGCTCCTCTCTCATTTGCTCATACATTTTTACAGATTATTTACAACGATTCTGTAATTTCCCTGACAAGTTGGTTGATGTAGGTTAGGAAAGGCATATTTGACTGCTGAAGAAAGCATCAGCAATGCAAATCAGACATTCCTTTAGCTGCTCTGAATTCTCAAATGCGTGGTTTGGCCTTTCTACTCAGCCTCCAGGACCAGAAAGAGATGTATTCAAACTGGCTTTGAACCTGACCATATGGATGATACCGAATAAGTTAATTAGTGTCTCTGAATGGGCGGTAACAGGATTCCCTACTTCACTGGGCCATTACAACAGTTCTTATGTGCTCTGCAGACAAGTTCATTACCAAGTTTGTGATTCGCAAACATTTTTTCTCATGCTATAGGCTGCCTTTCACTTTCTTGATGGCATACTTTAGAGCACAAAAGCTCTCAATTTTGATTAAATTCAATCTATTTTTTTCTTTTCTTGATCATACTTCAGCACTGTATTTAAGAATCCTTTGTCAAATCCAATGTCATGAAGACTTACTCCTCCGTTTTCTCCCAAGTTAATCGTTTTAACACTTACATTCAGGTCTTTGATCCATTTTGATATAGTATTTGTATATGGTGTGAGGTAAGGGTTCAAGGCCATTCTAGTGTATATGGTAGTCTAGTTGTCTCAGAATCATGTTAAAAAGAAACTTCCACTCATTTTCACACTGCTTTACCATATTTTAAGCATTTTCACAGATGTGACATTTTGTAATTTTACTCTGTAACACAGAAAATTAATACAATCACCTACCTCTAAGGTTGACAGGCTCAGAAAGTATAATGACTGCCTTTCCTCCCAAGCCTTCATCCAGCCTACACTTACCGGAGTTCTTTGAAATCAGGTGGGGCTCTGTGCCTGATTTCCATCACATCTGAGGCAGAAGTGACATACATGACCTTTTTTCACCTGGCTTGGCCTTCTTTTACCTGGTCACCCAACTACACTAAATTTCTCAGCCTCTGTGGCTGTTCGATGGGGGTCATGTGACTGACTCCCAACCAAAGGGAAATGCAGGTAGGAGGGATGTGTACCTCTTGCAGGCCCAGCCCCTAAAAACCTCCTGTAAGAAACTCTCCATTCTAGGGACCTCCCTGGTGGTCCAGTGGTTACAAATCTGCCTTGCAGTGCAGGGGGTGCGGGTTTGATCCCTGGTCGGGGAACTAAGACCCCACATGCTGCAACTTCACCCTTGTGCTGCAGCTACTGAGCCTCCATGCTCTGGGGCCCGATGTCACAGCTATGAGACCATGTGCTCCACAGTGAAAGATGCCACGTGATGCCAAGTTACAGAGCATCCGGGGGAGGAATCTGAGCTCTTACAGACTCTGCAGCCACTAAGAAAGGACCCTCAGTCCCTGAAAGATCACATGGAGTAACCCACAGGCCAAACCAATCCAGAGTCCCTGCACTGTGAGAAAGAAAAACCCATCAAAGTGCTCAGAGATGAGGGATTCAGGTGCAAGACAACAAGACAGAGCAGGACTCCTGCAAGACAAGGGAGTCACACAGTGGGTGCTCATGGAGGAATGTCCCGGGCTGGGAGGCAAGAGCTGGAGTTGGTTCTCACAGAGCTGAGTCCTGGGACGGGGGGAACAGACAGATGGACACTGATCACACAGAGCAGCAGCCCAGACAGCCTGACTGTCCTTTCCTTACAAAACTAACAGATAATAGATAAGCACAGGACACTCTCTCTTCAGATGTGTAATCTGAGGCTAAGTTGAGTCGGGGTATGTGTGTGTGTGTGTGAGTATAGAGGGAGATAACTCTCCAGTATTTGAAGAGCTGTCAAAAATTAGATTGATTCTGAGTTTCCTCAAAAGCAATAATTAGACCTAAGGATAGATAATTCTAGGGATAAATTTTAGATTAATACTATGAGGAACTATCTACCAGTCACTGCTGGCTTCCTTGGTAGGAGCACTCAACCACACTGAATGGGTGCGTTCAGACTCAGCTTGATGGATCGCAGGCCAGAGCTTGTAGAGAGATTTCTTTATTCTGTTTACCACTGATGACATGAAGTTAAACCCCTTCCAGTCCTGCTTCTGCATGCTGTCCCCACACTTGGTTGACTGATGTCCGCAGCACAGTCCTGGTTCAGAATGTACAAAGATGCTAAACATATGCTCATAAATTCCTTTCAGATCTGACTTAAGAATCACTTTCTCCATGAACCCCTGGAAGACTGACAGTTCTCTGTATGTGCCACCTTCACTTCGAGTTTAAAATGTATTTTTCTTCTGAACCTCTTCATCTGATTATACGGTCTAAATATATTCCGGGTATACAGAAGTTCATTTTTTAAAAAACTTCCCTGTTATTCCATAAATACCAAGGGCCTTTAATAACCCAACCCAAAGTGTTTTTTCTTATGAAGGGCATACAGTTGGTACTTAATATACTGAATGGTCATCCAATAAAAAAATGCCTTGGGAAATTAGCTATTTTGTACACCAGAAAGTCGATTTCTGTATCTGCTACAGACTTTGGCAAACTCAAAGTGGTCTAGGCCTACAAAAGTATGGCATAAAATTTCCAGGCCGTCAGAGCAACTTTCAAGGGATACTGTCCTCATCTCTGTGAACCAGTTACTACTAGAAAGGGAAAATGTATCAGTACACAGTAATTCTCTTCCTAACTGAAAGTATAGAAAGAAATGCTTGATAATCCTTCTCCATATTAAGCCCATGACTGCATCAAGCAGTGTTCGGGTCAGAGGAACTTAGTTCTTTTATCCTAAATATGGATCTTAATTTCAAGAGAGAAAAGAAAAAGATTTTTCTCTTTCAGGTATTATGGTTTATCATGTTATATGCTTTTAGCATTCTATACAGAGAAGAATGAAAGAAAAATTGCTTTTAAGGATGTTATTTGGAAGAATATAGCTAAATACTGAGTGTCACATTAAATAAGAAAACAAGCCCACGTGTGCTTTATTATTCAAAGGATAGTCTCTCTCAGAGCATGAGTCATTACAGCACCGAAGAGTAAACGTGTAAATGTGATTCTTTTTCAGATAATTGTACCGTTTAAGATATATTCTTAAACACTAAAAATGTCAGAAATATAGGTTTCAATCTATTCAATTCTCACTCCCACAGAAACACACTGCTCCTAGTAGCATAGAAAACTGCTAATATTTTAGTCTGTCCTGAAAACTCTCGAAAGCATTGATGGGGAACAAAGCATCCTTTTGAGTATCATCCAATATTACATGTATCAACTATGAGAATCAGGTCGTTTTCAACACAAAGAAGAAAAGGATTACATACAAAATCCGTTAGAAGGAGGAGCCACTTCCAGAATGGGAAATTAAGGACCTTTTGAAAATCTGCTCCTTTATTATAAAAGCAATGAGATTGCAAAAGCAATTTTCCAAAAGTTTGGCAATTAACCAGTAGTTTCCAACACTCTGAGATCCATTTATTCAAGAAAAAAAATGGCTGAATTTTGGTCAGAATACTGAGTTTTGTAGCCTTTTAACTTGCTCTATTCTCTTGATGAAAGTAAAAGAGGAGAGTGAAAAAGCTGGCTTAAAGCTCAACATTCAGAAAACGAAGATCGTGGCATCTGGTCCCATCACTTCACGGGAAATAGATGGGGGAACAGTGGAAACAGTGTCAGACTTTATTTTTTTGGGCTCCAAAATCACTGCAGATGGTGATTGCAGCCATGAAATTAAAAGATGCTTACTCCTTGGAAGGAAAGTTATGAGCAACCTAGACAGCATGTTAAAAAGCAGAGACATTACTTTGCCAACAAAGGTCTGTTTAGTCAAGGCTATGGTTTTTCCACTGGTCATGTGGAACCAACCAGTCCATACTAAAGGAGATCAGTCCTGGGTGTTCTTTGGAAGGACTGATGCTGAAGCTGAAACTCCAATTTTGTGGCCACCTTATGCGAAGAGTTGATCCATTGGAAAAGACTCTGATGCTGGGAGGGATTGGAGGCAGGAGAAAGGGATGACAGAGGATGAGATGGCTGGATGGCATCACCGACTCGATGGACATGAGTTTGGGTAAACTCCAGAAGTTGGTGATGGGAGGCCTAGTGTGTTGTGATTCATGGGGTCGCAAAGAGTCAGACATGACTGAGCGACTGAACTGAACTGATTCTCATATTCCTCTCCCCATCTACATGGTAGTCTTGAAAACCAGCACCTTCATAATCAGAGTTGCCACTAAAAAAATCAGCTTAAAAACTGCTGGAGGGGGAAGAACAGCTTTATAAAACCCTCCAAAAGCCCCATTCCCAGAAGACGGTCATTATTTCATCTGTCTGGCTGTTTCTTAGAAACCTGCCCTTGTAGTGTTTGCTTTTATTTGATCTCACTTAGCTTGCTCACAGCAAAAGTTTTTTCCCTTGGGGCATTTGTCAGAAACAATCAGTCACAACTGTTTAACACAGTAGCTGCCTGAGGTGATGATGCTAGCTGGAGTAATGAGAAGCTGACCAAAAAACCTAGAAGGAAAAGCTAGGGAATGAGATGCCCAGGAGTGCCTTGAAACACTCTAACACACGGTTGGGAATCTAGAAGGCTGCTTTTATGTGCAGGACTATATGCATGCCTGGGAAATATCTAAGGATGCCCTAAGCCCTCACCTCTGGCTGACCTTGAGACTGTGAGAAAGCAGGATTAAAGACTGTGACACGGCTGTAAATTGTCTGACTGAGGACTGAACGTGTGTCCTAAGCCCCGCCACACACACAGATGTGTTAGTAAAAACTGGGAGATTTGTTGTTCAAGGTATTTACGGAAATCTCTGTCCAATCATTACCTGAACACTAAGCTAATGTAGCAGAGACTTTAGTAGCCACGCATGAAAAGAAAGCAGACTCCAGTGTATTAGTTCAGGAAAGTCATTAAATACAGGAACATCATAGATGACAAGAAATATCAATCAATAAGACCTGGGAAGAGGGGTAATTTGATTTCCAGAGTTGCCACACTATATTATCTAAAATGTCTATTATTTAACAACAAAAAAAAAATCATGAGACAAAGAAATAGGAAAATATGGCCCCTACACAGGGAAAAACAGCAGTTAATAAAAACTGTATTTGAGGAAGATTGGGCATTAGAGACACTAAAAAAAAAAAATTAAAAGTAAACTGCTGAATTAGCCATTATAAATATGTTCAATGAACCGAAGGAAATCATGTCTGAAGAACTATAGAAAAAAATGAGAACTATGCGTCTCATCAAATAGGCAATATAAATAGACAGAAATTATCTAAAATGAATCAAATAGAGACTCTGGAGTCGAAAAGTACAAATAACTGAAATAGGAACATTCACTAGAAGGATGTAAAATAATATTTCATCTGACAGAATAAAGAAACAGTGAACTTGATGATAATTGAGATTACTTAGTCTGGGGAACAAAAAAGAAAAAAGAATGTAGAAAAATCAACGTTTCAGAAACTTGTGGGATATCATTAAGTGCTTCAATATACACAAAATGGGAGCCTACAAGGAGATGTTGAAAGAGAAAGAGCAGAAATAATATTTGAAGAAACAATGGCAAAAAACGGAGAGAAGAAAACCCTTTTCAGCTCATTCTATGAGGCCACCAATACCTTGAAACAACAACAAAAAGAGACATCGCAGGAAAATTACAGACCAATATCTCTGATGGACACAGATGTGAAACCCTCAACAGATACTCGCCAGCCAAATCTAGCAACCTAAAGAGAAGTACACACTGTGAGAAAGCGGAATTCACTCCCAAGATACAAGGCTGGTTCAACATAGGAAATCGATGTGATGCAGCACATGAGTAGAAAGACCAAAAACTGTGTGATCACTGCAAGACGTACAGAAACAGTATCTGACAAAACCCATCACCCTTACATCATAGAAACACAGAGCACACCAGGAACAAAAGGGAGCTTCCTCAGCCTCACAAAGAGCACCTCTGAAACACCTACGATAGGATCACAAGGATTGGTGAAGGGTTAGCAGCTCAGGAGCAAGACAGGGACGGCCACTCTGACTCCTTCCGTTTAACGCTGTACTGGAGGTGCTCGCCAGGGCAACGGGACAAGAAAAGGAATAAAAGTAAGCCAGGTTGGAGAAGAGGAGAGGTGTGTCTAACGGTGCCCAACAATGACCAAAATCCACGGATCTATATACTTTACAAAAGACCAGTTCCAACAAATATCTTGTACAGCAACGCTCACAGCAGCATTATTCACAATAGCCAAGCAGCGGAAACCGCCAACTCTCCCATCACCCGGGAATGGATACACAAAGGCGATATACACAGAATGGGATAACACTCAACCATAAAAGGAATGAAGCTCTGACACAAGCCACAACATGGATGAGTCTTGAAAATATTATACGAAGTTGCATAAGCCAGACACGGAAGGACAAATACTGTTCAATTCCATAAGGCGCCTAAAATAGCCCAAGAACAGAGAGTGGGAAGGAGATGGCCGGAGGCTGGGGGAGGGGAACAGGGGGTTAGCATTCTAATGGGGACAGAGTTTCCGTTTGGGATGGTAAATAAGAAGTGACGTCTGCACAAGACTTTGAATATATGTAATACCACTGAACTGTACATCAAAAACAGGTAAACTGGTAAACTTATGTGTATCTTGTTGTTGTTTAGTCACTAAGTCATATCCGACACTAGCAACCCCATGAACTGCAGCCTCTGTCCATGGGATTTTCCAGAGGAGAACACTGGAGTGGGCTGCCACTTCCTTCTCCAGAGGATCTTCCCGACCCAGGGATCGAAGTCAGGTCTCCTACATTGGCAGGTGGATTCTTTCCACTGAACCATCTGGGAAGCCCCTTTGTATATCTTACCACAATACGAAAGTATCTAATAAAATATCATCTTCAACAACAAACTTTTAAAAGTGCAAAAACATTGGGGATAAATGTCAAAATAAGAGTTTTTAAAAAATGAAAATTAGAGGGAAGGCTAATGACAGACCAACTGTACATGAACACTATACTCAGATGATGGGTAAAGTAGCTTCTCACTGGGGTGCAGCTTAGCAGTTCTGAAACTTCTACACATACATGCCGGGGTTGAAAAAGTCAAGCAGTGGGTGGTAGATGGTGGAAGTCAAATTTTTACTGTGAATAAGGGAAATGACAGAGAAGCAGCAAGGGGTAACTAGAACATTCCACGCAGAGACCTCAATATGAACTCAGGTTAGCTTAATACAGATACAGATGGAGATGGCAGATGCATACACAGGAGAGACAAGGTATGTAGACGGATAGACAGACATGGATAGAAAGACAGGCTAGATACAGACAGACATGATGGATAGGATAGATAGACGGACAGGCATAGACAGCCAGGGTAGACATTAATAGACAGACATGATAGACAGACCGGATGGATAGACATGACAGACAGATAAACAGACATGTGGATACACACAGGTTAGTATACACACATATATCTCCTCATATTGTCAGACGCCCTGGTACCAACGATCATGATCTTGTTTCTAACACCATTATTCAATGAAAGGAACCAGGCCTCCTTGGAGAAATTACTAATTCTAGGGCTGGGGAGGGAAAATACAAGTCTGGAACATCTTGTAATATCAGACAGTAAGAAAGAAAGAAAAAAAGGAAGGAAGGAAGAAAGGAAAGGATAAAATCCACAATAATGAAATGGCACATGAGTCGAATTGAAAGGGTACCCAATGGACAAAGCTGGAACTATTTGAGAAAAAAAAAAGGCAGTGTTGAACAATAACATAAAATATAAAACAAATCTGTGAGTTGATATTAATATAGACAAGTGATTCAATAAGTAAATAAATGGCAGAGAATAGACAAATCTGTCATGCAGAAGAATTACAAAGAATTGATACAGATACTCTGCTCTCAGTTGGGTAGGACACGGCCTTCCACTCCTATGAACAGTTGCCTCCTTCCAAAACCTACAGTATGAAAAGAGGGGAAAAAGAAACACTTCCCAGATGCCCGGCAAACACTGCCCCAGTCAGATGATCAAGGGTACCACTGACGGTCATCAGTCATGCTGACAACACGCACTCTTGACATGACGTGGTCAGAACAGCATTTTTACTTCTGTCTTCTTCTGCTCAAAACCCTGTAACCCAGCCATGATGAAAAATCCAGAAACACTGCCATTTAAGAACACACTACAAGAGACTTGACAAATATTCCTCCAAGTACCTAACTCTGACATTTAGACTTTTCAGATGCTATAATCCAGAATATGGTGAAAAGAATACACTCCTGGTAGAAAAAAATCCTCCAGCTCTAATCCAGCAAAGACAAAGTGGAACAGTTTCTCTGAGTTCAGTTCACCAAATAGTCACGGTTCTTAATTCCCCAAACCAAAAGTCTCGTTCAATATGGTGATTTTGCATAGTTCCAGATACACATGTCCATGCCCCAGATAATGCATGATGGAGAATTTAAAACCACAAACTAGTTTCAAAAACTCATCTGATTTTAATCAACTTCCACAGCAAAAGAAGAAATTGATATTGTATATTTTCCATCTACTGCTTTGTCTTTCTAACCAAAAAGCTGCCTACATTTCTATAAGATAAACTTGGATATTTTTAGCAAAGAAAGCCTATTTTTAGAGGCAGTATTTAATTTTCATTCTCAGAAATATGGTAGTGAGGTTTTGGGTTGTAATGATCTGTTAGATAGGAAAGAAGGATGAGACAAGAGTAATATTTCACAAAAATTAGGTCCCATACATTGATCCTTTGACTTATCTATTCCTGGACTCATATCTCATCCAAATCACACCTAACCACGTTTTAGGAAATAATTACTGGGGCTCTTGGCTTTGGCATAAAGCAGTGCGATTGCTCAAATGATCAACTGTCACATCGCTAATATTATAAACGACAGGCTGCTAAATTTATACTCAAGGTAACGCTGTATATTAATAGGAGAATTAATAGGTCAGTGATCAAAAAATCATACACCCAGTTAACAAGCCAGATAGCATCTGTCTTCATGCTTATTTGCTACACGTGTGCAATGCATGCGTCTGCGGCACGACGATAAATCTCTTTAAATGCCAGCCTAACAATCCATTCTCTGGCTAGACTAAAAATAGCGCCAGTACTGTGACTGCCATGTGTGTCCTCAGCCACTGGGGGGCACTGCTTCATAAAATGCTTTAAACACTGTTTGGTTTTTAGAATTCTGATTAAAAAGAACAGTATAGTGAGAATGAAGGCATGTCTGAATTCTTCAATGCTGGTAAGCTGCAACAATTCAGAACAGAACAATTAATATTCTACTGTTCATGATATTTATCTGTGTTCATCTGGATCACTGGGTTTTAATCCCAGTCCACCTGTAATTTGCTTTTCTGGTGGCTCAGACGGTAAAGAGTCTGCCTGCAGTGTGGGAAACCTGGGTTCTATCCCTGGGTTGGGAAGATCCCCTGGAGAAGGAAATGGCAACCCACTCCAGTATTCTTGCCTGGAGAATCCCATGGACTGAGGAGTCTGGTGGGCTACAGCCCATGGGGTCACAAAGAGTCGGACGCAACTGAGTGACCTCATTTCACTTCACTTCCACCTGTAAACTCAGCAAGTCTCAAAAATCTGCAAGCCTGTTTTCTTAGCCCCAAATCAGACGTCTGTGGAAACCTTTCATAACACATTTGGAATGTTTTCACAAAACACCTGATTCTGATCTTTAAATGTTGCTGCTGTGAGTCTCATGGGGTCCTCTATCGAGAATTTTTGAAATGCTCCTCTATCGAGAATTTTTTTTGCTGGATTTGACCAATTTAGCTGAAGTTGAACAGTCACATCATCTTTGGTAACAGCCAAGGCTGTGTGTTCACTGAGTACACTCAGGTGAGTGGTCTGCAAAAGGGGCAGGACTCTACCGTTCTTCCCCGCTCCCCTTCCCCCACCACGGCCTCCTCCTTTTACGTGTAGAAAAACTGTAGTCGAACAGTAAGTTTAGACAGAGAAATGAGAAAATGCAAATGCAAAGGAAAGAGTCAAACAAGACCAAATAATAGCAGTCTAGTCAGTAAGCATGGGGTCGCTAAGAGTTGGGCACGACTGAGCGACTCTGAGCGACTTCACTTTCACTTTTCACTTTCATGCATTGGAGAAGGAAATGACAACCCACTCCAGTGTTCTTGCCTGGAGAATCCCAGGGACAGAGGAGCCTAGTGGGCTGCTGTCTATGGGGTTGCACAGAGTTGGACACAACTGAAGTGACTTAGCAGCAGCAGCAGTCAGTAAGCAAAGCCAAGGACCTTCAGTTCCTCCTCAAGAGCTGCAGATAATATTCTGAGACAACTCCTGTGAGCTACTGAAACCCCCACGAGGTGGGGGAAGTTAAGTATTGATACGTGATGAACGGGCTTCCCAAGTGGCGCTAGTGGTAAAGAACCGCCTGTCAACGCAGGAGACGTAAGAGATGCGGGCTTGATCCCTGGGTCGGGGAGATCCCCTGGAGGAGGAAATGGCAACCCACTCCAGTATGCTTGCTGGAGACTCCCACAGACAGAGCTATAGTCCACAGGGTCACCAAGACTCGGATACTACTGAAGCAACACAGCATGTGCGTGTTGACGGGACCGTAGGCATGACATAAGCTGCCACAATTCCAAGAACCGGCCTTAAGGAAATGGGAAACAAACTGACCTGGAACTGAAGATCAACTGTCCTTAAAACAATCGAGATGATGATGGTCAGACCACTGATGACCGATTTCAAGATGACCGTCAGAGTTGCTTGTGCTTTTTCTACACGGGGCCCCCTCCTAGCCTCTAAAAGCGGTTGGTCACTGACTGTCAAGGGGTCGGGGGAGTCGGCCTTTGGACAGGTATCTTCTCCTTCCCCTCCAGCTGCTAGCAGCCAAAGTAAAGCCAACTTCTTCCACCAACCTGGTCTCTTTACTCTTGAGTGGTGAGCAGCCAGACCCCACCTTTGGTTACAGTTTCAGCTTGTCGCAAACAATCACCTGAGGAAAGGATTATTATGGGTACATTTAATAGATGAAGAAACAGATGATGAAAAAGCTGGGGTATTGAGTATGGACCCAGGGGTCTCCTGACTTCCGAGCAGGAACTCGCTCTATCTTCCTGTGGCGCGTGTTTCCTCATCATCACAGGTCCTGAAGGTGCTCGGTGAGCGTCTGCTGAATAAACACATATATGCTTCCCTGGTGGCTCAGACTGTAAAGAATCCGCCGGCAACGCAGGAGACACAGGA
Source organism: Bubalus bubalis (assembly GCF_019923935.1). Lineage (NCBI taxonomy): Eukaryota > Metazoa > Chordata > Mammalia > Artiodactyla > Bovidae > Bubalus > Bubalus bubalis. The sequence goes on along the minus strand of NC_059164.1, from coordinate 116,043,112 downwards.
GATGGAGGTTCGATCCCTGGGTCAGGAAGATCCCCTGGAGGAGGAAATGGCAACCCAGCCCAGAATTTTCTGCCTGGAGGATCTCATGGACAGAGGAGCCTGGCGGGCTATAGTCCACAGAGTCTCAGACGCAACTCACCACGCACGCGTGTAAGGGAAACACACGAAGGATACACGTGGAACCTGCCTGCTTGGCTGAGGCAACGTTGCAATAAGAAAGATACTTCTAGCTCACCAACGGATTCTCAGTCTTCCCTGTTGGAGGAGAAATAGAGGAAGCAAGAATAAATGACATTCCCAGGGGGTCTGGAGTCACACCGAGGTAGGATGAGCCATGGTAACAGCCCTTCTGCGGCCGACCAAGCAGAAACCTCAAAAGACAGGTTCTGGTTTCCTGTTGTGAGCCCTGAAGCCTCAGAGATGCTCACAACTGAAAAGACTCTAATGAAAACGTTACACAACCTGTGCCTTGGCGTGCCCATTGGTGTTTTTTTTCCCCTCTCCTGCTGCAAAGGCGGAGTCCTCAACTGTGGTCCTGACGCCATGGTTCCCAAGCTCAGTCGGCCTTGAGCACCGCCAACTGCTCCCAGAATGACACCCCAGGTCCTGAGCGCCCCGGGTAGGGCCTTCCATGCTCAGAGCACACCCTGTGTGCAAGAGTGAAGCCCTGCCCTTTCCCCACTCAGGGCCTCGCTGAGTCACGCAGGGGGTGACCTGGACACAGCTCCTCCTCCCTCAGCCCAAGCCTTTGTCTGGAGCATCCTTCTCTTCTCTCTGCCTACTTTCCCCCATCTCTCACTTAAGCTCCAGTCCCAGTGCAAAATCATCCCAAATCTTCTGTAGTCCAAAGGTCCTCCGAGCCCCTTTCCCGAGTCACTGTCTCCGGCACTGGGCCTGCACTGGGGTCACGCCTGCGCTCACACCAGGGCACACTCAGGGTCCAGAATACCCCAGAGAGACGACCGTGCCCTTACGTTGGACATCAGGCACAGAACCTTTTACAAGGGAGCTCGGCCTATTTAAGTATCTCTGAGTTTATTGTTAGTTTGTCTTCTTAAGTAACATCACCTTCAGAATGAATCCCACAGCCCTTGCTGCTGGGGGACGGTGGGTGTGGTTACAATGAGATTTGTGGGAAGTGTCCCTGGAGGACACCCCTGTGGCATATGGCATGAGGGCAGACCGGCATTTGCATTCTATTTTGCTTAGTTTTTGGTCTGTTTTTACTATTTCGTATGTTTCAAGCTTGGAGAGTTAAAAAGGGTCAGGATGCTACAGGTATGTGGTTTTCCATCGTTGGAAGAAAGACCCCAAGGGGCACAGGCTGGGAAGAGGCCGGCTCCATCTCTGGACTCCCATCCAGCTTCTTCCACTGCGGGCAGAAGTGTTCCTTTTCCCAAACCTTGTTTACGGGGTGGGGCAGGGGGCAGAAAGCGGTGTTCCCACGAAGGCTGTTACAGCTTAGGAAAACCCTGAGTGAGAAGAGGGTGCGTCTACAGCTGGGTTACCCTCGCCTGCGATTCTGGGGCGATGAGGCAGTTACCACCCACACGACGGGTGTCCTCGGGGGCTCTCGAGTCCAGCTTGTGCTCCTGGGGAAGCTCCTGACGGGTGTCTTTACCTCCAGATTCCTGCCCTTCCAGCACCATCCTACTTCAGGGCGCTCACCAGTCAGCAGGGCTTGCCCTCAGCAGAATCTCCCGAGGATGGTCTTTCTGGGAGTCACAAGACAGAATTCAGTCTCCTGACCTGACACTCAATATAATACACCTGGGTCCCCAAGTCAACTCAGACAGTTTATCTCCCTCGATTCCGATTCCTCTTTACAGAAAAATGGTGCCAGGTGAGATTCTGTTTGAAGGCAAAATTTATATAACAAAAGTCAGCAATGTAACCATTTTAAAGTCTACAATTCAGTGCTTTGGGGGCATATTCACGCAGCTGTTCAGCTGTCACCGCTGTCTAAACCCAGAACATTTTCGTCCTGTTGGTGAGAAGCCTTGTCTGCGCCTAAGCCACTGAAGACTGTGCTTCTGCTGAATGCCTGCTGTCCCTCTGGAGTCTGGGATTTGGGGCCATGCTGGGCACCTGACCCAGGTCTCGTGTGACCAGCCTGGACAAAGCCCGGGGCATCGAGTCTCTAAAGGGGTTGCTCAGTTCAGCCAATTCAGTCCCTCAGTCGTGTCCGACTCCTTGCGACCCCATGGACTGCAGCGCTCCAGGCCTCCCTATCCATCACCAGCTCCCGGAGTTTATGCAAACTCACGTCCATTGAGTTGGTGATGCCATCCAACCATCTCATCCTCTGTCATCCCCTTCTCCTCCTGCCCTCAATCTTTCCCAGCATCAGGGTCTTTTCAAATGAGTCAACTCTTCACATCAGGTGGCCAAAGGATTAGAGTTTCCGCTTCAGCATCAGTCCTTCCAATGAACACCCAGGACTGATTTCCTTTAGGATGGACTGGTTGGATCTCCTTGCAGTCCAAGGGACTCATGAGAGTCTTCTCCAACACCACAGTTCAAAAGTATCAGTGCTTTGGCGCTCAGCTTTTTTTATAGACCAACTCTCACATCCATACACGACTACTGGAAAAACCATAGCTTTGACTAGACAGACCTCTGTTGGCAAAGTAATGTCTCTGCTTTTTAATATGCTGTATAGGTTGGACATTTCTTCCAAGGAGCAAGCGTCTTTTAATTTCATGGCTATAGTCACCATCTGCAGTGATTTTGGAGCCCAGAAAAATAAAGTCTGACACTGTTTCCACTGTTTCCCCATCTATTTGCCATGAAGTGATGGAACCAGATGCCATGATGTTAGTTTTCTGAATGTTGAGTTTTAAGCCAACTTTTTCACTCTCCTCTTTCACTTTCATCAAGAGGCCCTTTAGTTCTTCTGGGACGTGATATTTCACCCATGTTGCCACAGTCTGTTTTGGGGGAATTAAACGTTCCCTGAGTGACCCCACTGGGTGAGGACTCTCAGAAGCTGGGGTCCCCTGCACTTGGCCGCACCTGCCTTTCCCCTCTGGTGACTTTGCTTTGCATCCTGTTGATGTCATAGCTGTAACTTTTAACTCTCGGCTCAGTCCTAGGAGCCCTCCTGGAGGATCACCAAACCCTAGGGTGATCTTGGGTCCTCAGATACGCATATTAATACATTTGCAGATGGAAAGCTATGGTATATGAGACATCTTTCAAAATAGGTGAGGGATTCACCCAGGATCCACTTTGCTTCCTCTACTACAGTGATCTCAGTCTTATCTGGGATTCAGTATGTCCAGTTAAAAATACTCCCCTCCCATGATGGGTGGTGAAGGGATGGACTGGGAGTTTGGGATTAAGAGATGCAAACTGTTAATATGGAGAAACAATAAGGTCCTACTGTGCAGCACAGGGAACTATATTCAGTATCCTGTGATAAACTGTAATGGAAAAGAAAATGAAAAAGAATATACATATATGCATAACTGAATCACTGTTGTACAGCAGAAATTAATACAACATTATAAATCAACTATACTTCAATAAAATAAAATAAAAAAAATACTCCCCTCCTGCACGTCCATGCAAGAAGACACGGCAGTCACACCGCCAAGTTCAGGACAGAAGGCCACTGCGAATTTTGTAAAGTGCTTTGTTTTTGGTGTCTAGTCGCTAAGTCGTGTCCAACTCTTTCATGACCCTATGCACTGTGGCCCACCAGGCTCCTCCGTCCGTGGGATTCTCCAAGCAAGAATACTGGAGTGGGTAGCCATTTCCTTCTCCAAGAGATCTTTCCAACCCAGGGATCGAACACGGGTCTCCTGCTTGGCAGACAGATTCTTTACCACTGAGCCACTGGGGAAGCCCTATAAAGTGGTTACCTTCCTACAGACTTAACCACCTGCTTTTCTTTTTTAAAGCCTCTAAAGATATCAGCCACATGTCACAGAAATAGTGGTCCTCAAAGTGGGTGAGCAGGGGTGACTCTGCCCCCCAGAGGCAGGTCTGGAGGCATTTTTGGCCTCTATGCTGCAGGTGGGGAGCTGCTGGCGTCCGGTGGATGGAAGCCAGGCGTGCAGTGGAATACCCTACAGCACGAGGGACGGCCCCACCCCGAGAATCACCTGGCACCAAGGCTGAGACGCCCCGCTCCGAAAGAAGCTGGGACTCTTGAAGACACAGGGACACAGCCACACATCATCCATCTCTGGAGTCCTACTGTGTGAGGGCAAGGAGTCAGCGGGTTAGGCCACTCAGTTGGGATTCTTTCACCTTCGGCCTAAACCAGTGATTCACTCTCCTTAATTCTTTCTGAGTTCTCAGCTCCTCCTGACCTGGAAAATTTTCAGGGGGCTCTGTTCTGACGTTGTATCTCATGGAGTCACTCGTCAGTTCTGAGGTTTTCTGCAACTCTGTGTAGAGACACTGACACTATTCTCTGCCAGCTTCCGTTTCACGTCTTTCTCTGACCTCAGGATGCACCTTCTGTTTCTCTTGTTACCATGAGAGACACAATGCACCCTTGCCCCATTGCCCTGCTTAGCAGGAAGACCATATGACCTCAAGGGACCGGCTCACTGGTTGGCCAGGTGACCTCAAGGGGCAGGCTGGCTGGTTGGCCGGATGACCTCAAGGGGTGGGCCGGCTGGTTGACCATGTGACCTCAAGGGGCGGGCCGGCTGGTTGGCCGTGTGACCTCAAGGGGCAGGCTGGCTGGTTGGCAGGGTAACCTCAAAGGACAGGCTCGCTGGTTGACCATGTGACCTCAAGGGGTGACCAGCTGGTTTCCAGTGTAAAATAAGACAGGGGTGTGTCCAGTGGTCAGGGGTGATCTAAGGAGATAAGTCATGAAAGGAAAAAAGCCCCCATAAGCCTAATCCCAGGAGATGTAAATTGCTGACAGTTTGTTTTACTCACTTCCAGATTTCTCCCTCTTAAGTATTTGTAGGAAATGTAGAGGCTTTTTGAGAAAAATGGACATACTTTATGTTTTTTTTTCTTCCTTTTTTTGGTTCAATGCCATATTGCACATGTCTCTCTGTGGGTGATGATCTTATATAGACAGTTCTCCTTCCCTTCCTGTTCTGAGGATGGAACTCCTGACCTGTCCTTCCTGGCTCAACCCTGGGTTACAAAGTCCCTCAGCAGATCCAGCTCAGACTAGGAGATCTGCCACCTGGACAGGGCATCCTAGAGTTCTTAGCTGTTTAATCTGTAAAAGGAGAGGCCGGGCTTCAAGGGCACGAAGGAGGGTTCTTCTACAGGACCCCAGGCTTTGAGCTCCGAGAAAGATCCCGAGGGAGGGACCTAGCTTCCCCTTCACCCCGGGTGCCTAGAACAGTGCCTGACACACAGTAGGTCCTCATCACACTGTTGGTTGAGTGAACGAATGCCCGAATGCACCCGAATGCGGCTTCCCTGAAGATGGGGGACACGTTTTCTTTCCAAGTCATTCAGGCTGAGCAATAGAAACAGATGCCACATTCTTCAGCCCTTATCATGGAGGAGCGAGCTACACAGGACTTGGAAGAAGTATCTGGGGCAGGTTTCTCGTCTTTGATGTGACGTGGAGGCAGACTCCTAATCTCCTCCCAGCTGGCCCCCCGAGTTCCTCCTGACCAGCAGCACTGCCTGCCTGCTGATGACGGCTCAGGTCTAGGGGACCCTCCCCGCTTCCTGTGGGAGAGGCCCCCTCTTCCTGTGGGAAAGGCCCCACTACAAAGAGTATAACCGAGTCCAAGCTCCCTGCCTGCTGTGGACACAAGGGAGCCTGACTCTCCTCCTTGTCTCTCCACATGCGAGTCTCCGTCTCAGTGCTCGGGGAACATTTCCCAGTAGAAATGCTGGAAATGATGGGATAAATGGATGATACCTGGTAATAGGATATTCTCATCTAGTAAAAACCTTAAATCTCTGGGCTCCCAGATGCCCCTTTTGGGTCAGGTTAATTATATTAAGTGAATCCTCAAAGCTTTAATGTTCATAACATCTTCATGCTGCTTTTCAGAAATTAATTCATTCCTTCTAGACAGGAAATTTGCAGGCTCAGGCTCTGAGAAAAAGGATTATATTTAATGCATTTAAGAGGTCCGCTTACATCTGTATTTCTCCTGAAATAAGCTGTTTGCCAGTGTTTGTTCTAGAGAGAGAAAAAAAAAATCTTAAAATACAGTATGGCCACGTCATTAAAAATTAAGATATACACTATTTGTGAAATCCTCAAATCTTAAGAGATTCTTTCTTATGAAAATGCAAGACTCTGCTCCGTGAACTGGCTCTTACAAGCACGTGCTGTGCCTTGGGTATTCCCTGTTGTTGAGTTATGGTGGAGGAGGTGGGGGAGATGTGCTTGACTCGGCAGGAATTTACTTAATGGTCATTAACCAGGGCCCACAGACGTCAGCCCCGGTGACCGCTTGCTGAACGCACTGCCTGCCCTGTCCTCAGTGACCTGCTCTCCCCTCCCGCTCCCAGCGCCCAGGTACACACCCAGCACCACCCCTGTCAGACTCCGAGCTTATTAAGGCTTATTAAGGAGGCAGGGGGCGGCCACCCTCCTGTCCCCGTGTACCCTGTGAAGGATTCTGAATGCAGAAAGTGATTTATAAAAGCATACACATTCTCCGTCCTTTTCCTAGCCTACCCCTACACTCTGCCCTCTGACCCAGGCAGTGAAACAGGGCTGATGTCACCCCCAGCGGCCACCGCGGTCCCTCCGCTCAAGGACCAGGCTGCAGAGAGGCCTCCGTGGCCTGACCCCTCCCATACTTTACCCCTCAGCTCCCACCAGTCCAGACAGTGTTCTCAGATCAGCTCTCCACACGAATATCTCTTTTCATATCCCTTTCGTTCCTGCAATATTAACAAAATTCCCTCCTCTCAGCTATATGCTACTAAGCATTTTTACTTGACAAAGTCCTAGTAGTGTTCAAATGTTCCTTGGGTTCAAGTGCCATGGTAAGAAGTTTCTGTGTTCTATGTCCTTTCTATGGACTTCACTCTGTTCTGTGTCTTGGGAAGCAATTGTGGTTCCTTATGTCACTTAACTATTTCTCTCAATGTTCCCTGATCTGCCTGAGAGCAGGACTTGTCATTGTTTGTTTAGCTGCCAAGTCATGTCTGATTCTTTTGCAACCCCCTGGACTGTAGCCCACCAGGCTCCCCTGTCCATGAGATTCTCCAGGCAAGAATGCTGCAGTGGGGTACTATTTTCTCCTCCAGGGGATCTTTTCGCCCTAGGGATCAAACCCGCATCTCCTGCATTGCAGGTGGATTCTTTATCATCTGAGCCACCAGGATTAGCTCGTTATTTTTCTCCATACCACGAATGAATGAATGAAGTGAAATCAACTGATCTGGAGGAAGCAGAATGATGGGAAAACCCTGGACTAGGAACCACAAGGCCTGAGTATACACTGGGGGCATCGTCCAGCCTCCACGGCCTGACTCCTCACACTGATGGTAGCAGGAGTCTGTCGGATGGAGCTCCTTGTCTCAGGGCGCACTCTGCGGCTTCTTGGAGACACCAGCAGCTCCGTGTCAGAGGGGACCTGAGGATGCCAGGCGGTGTCTGAGGACTCACCGTGTCTCTCCCTGGCACAGAAAACAACTCCTTGCTTAGACACTTAGTAATCACTGTATGACCCACGTGCAATTCCAGAAACGGGACTTTTTGCCCCGAATTTGCTTAAAAATTAAAAATCATTACAATAGTTCAAGAAAGGCAATTTAGTGTAAGTGAACTACTCCAGGCATTTTTATTTCTTAAAACTAGTAAGATTGTACATCATCAAGTAGCGTTTTCATTTACGTAAGATGACTGCCATCAGACTGTAACTATCTTCATCTCTTTAGTAGTGTTAGTCGCTCAGTCGTGTCCGACTCTTCGTGACCCCGTGGACTGTAGCCCACTAGACTCCTCTGTCCATGGGATTCTCCAGGCAAGAATACTGGGGTGGGTAGCCATTCCCTCCTCCAGGGGATTTTCCTGACACAGATCAAACCCGAGTCTCCTATGTCTCCTGCCTTGACAGGCAGGTTCTTTACCACTAGCTCCACCTGAGAGGCCCAAAATGATGCTCACTGAACTGTAATTCATTTTAAGTCTCACCTTCCCTGGTGGCTCAGATGGTAAAGAATCTGCCTACAGTGCAGGAGACCTGAGTTTGATCCCTGGGTTGGGAAGATGCTCCGTGGAGGAGGGCATGGCAACCCACTCCAGTTTTCTTGCCTGGGAAATCCCATGGACAGAGGAGCCTGGTAGGTTACAGTCCATGGGGTCGCAAAGAGTTGGACGTGACTGAGCAACTAACAATAACAAAGTGTCACGGGTACCAAGACACCATGAAAGCGTGAGAAATTCCTGAAACTGAGCCTCAAAAACATCTGGTTCTACTCCAGATGTCGGCTCTGTGGTAAAGAATCCACTTTCCAATGACAGGGGTTTGATCCCCAGGTTGGGAACATCCCCTGGAGAAGGGAATGGCAATCCACTCCAGCATTCTTGCCTGGAGTATTCCACGGACAGAGGAGCCTAGTGGGCGACAGTCCGTGGGGTCACAGAGTGGGACACAACTGAGTGACTGGGCACACACTTACACACTACCTCAGATGTGGCCCCGGGCTCAACAGCCCTGGGGGTTGCTGTTCTCAGATAGGGTTGCTGTTCTTAGATGGGACGGCTTCTCTGTAAGATCCCACATTAAACTGCACTGATTGTTCCCACGAAGCCCGGCCATAAAAGAAACACTGTTCCAGGTGACCTACAAATTGGGGTTACTGGGCCTTGGTGAGCAAACAGACAGGAAGCTGCGTGGATTCTAACCAGCTGCTGGAAGGCTGTTTTCTGACCCTAGGCCATTTCTTATGGGACAGTCTGCACCGAGTGTCGCTCCTATGAGGGTTTCAGAGCTGGTCTTCTGACAAAGCCTCCGATGTAGAAGGAAAGGGGGCGGTGAGAACAAGATCCCCGTCGTGCTTGGAGGACCAGCTCCCTGTGGCGAGGCGTAGGGTCCACATCGAAGGTTTTGGAAAGAGATGAACCTGTGGTCATCTCCTTTGCTGTGACAACTGGCTGCACAACTGAAAGATGATTGATTAACCTCTCTGAGGCCCAGTTTCCTCATATGTAAAATGGAGACACCAGCAGCCACAAAGAGTTGCTGTGGACATCACGGGAGCTGAGGCACACGTGACGCCTGGGCAGCGTCTGCCAGACTGGCACCGGGTGGAGGAGGGACAAGCCCGAGAGTGAGGGCAGAGGTGGAGGCCAGGAGGAGGCCCCCTCCGGATGCCTCGCTCCGCAGAGCACATTCCTTGGAAATTCCTACAAAATCATCTCATCTTTCCCGTTATTTCCCTCTTTGTGGTCATCGCTGGGCTCTTACATTGCCACCTGAGGTTTGCACTGACCTCCTCCCAATCTTTTCTGGAACAAAACCCTGTGAATTCATTTATTTCACTCTACGCGTTCATTTAACTAACACTTCCTGGGCACCACATGAGGTGCAGGGGAGATACAGCCCTGATAATCAAGCAAATAAAAATAACCGATGCTTCATTAGTTAACATTTACACCGTGTCTTATGTTCTACACACAAGGGACAAACCACACCTGCTGCCTCTTTATGACCCCGAGTCATCTAACTAACCAGAGCTCCAGGCATCGGGCAGACACTTCATAACATTGATAAAGTGAATGGCGATGCTTTAAGCATGCTGCTTTTTTTTTTCTAATGGGGTATAGTTGTTATAACACCGTGTCAGTTTCTGCTGTACAGAAAAGTGAATCAGCTATACCAATACATACATCAGCCACGTATCCTCTTTTTCGGATTTCTTTTCCATTTAGGTCACCACAGAGCACTGAATAGAGCTCCCTGTGCTGTAGAGCGGGTTCTCCTCAGTCACCTATTTCATACAAACTCTCAGTAGTGTGTGTATGTCAACCGCAGTCCCCTAATCCATCCCACGCCTCCGCGGTATCCATACGTTTGTTCTCTAAGTCTGTGTCTCTATTTCTACTCTGCAGATAAGTTCGTCTAAGCCATTTTCTTTCTAGATTCCACCTATATGCATTAATATACAATATTTGCTTTCCATGGCTACCTACTCCAGTATTCTTGCCTGGAGAATCCCATGGACTGAGGAGCCTGGTGGGCTACGGGTGCAAATAGTCGGACAGGACTGAAGCAACTTAGCACACACATATGTATGCCAGTCTCTAGGTCCATCCACGTCTCTGCAAACGGCAGTTTGGTTCCACTGTATGGCTGAGTAACAGCCAAGGATGCTGCCTTACCTGTTCACATTGCTTTATGATCCCTGGAGACTTAGTCTCTGTTGGGTGCTATGATGGAGTCCTTGAGCTAGTACAGTTGGGAATAAATCACTTCCAGAGATTAAGTTACTACCCGGAAGGAAAGCTGTGAAAAGACACAGATTAGCAGAAGATCTGCTAAGACCGTGAACAAGCAGAGAAAGGAAGCTTGCCATATTTTGCTTGGAAGCCCCAAGTTGCAACCCCCTTGCCTACGACTGGGGCATTCCACAGTACCTGGAATAAATATCCAACGGTCAGCGGTGTTACTTTAAAACTCAAGTGCTCATATAAAAATTAGAGAATGACCTTGCTCCCTGGTCCTATTCATTTTCCCTGATCATCAAGTAGACGAGGCAGCTGGAGGGGAAGGGGGAAAGCAGAGGAGTCCTTGTTCTTTCTCTAAACTCTGTCGAGCACTAATTCAAAGGAGGGAGGAGTCAAAGATGCTGGGTGAATCTGAAGCTCTAACAGCAGAGGAAGATGACGCGAAGAGTAAAGGAGACCCTGGGTTGGCTTGAGAGTCAAGCTGAAATGGAAAGTTCCTTTTAGCCTTTAATACATTGCATCCTCTCTTAGGCACTTAAGGACTTATTCTAGCCCTGTCCATGCGGTTCGGGCATCAGGAAGAAAGGCTTTTATTAGCTTACAGAAGAGCTCAGAGAGGCATTGATGTGGTCATTGTTTCTCATGTCCATTAGCTGATGAATGAGCAGACTCTAATTTGCAATCCATTTGTTTGTTTAACCTGACTTATTTGGGGCTCTTAACGCCAAATTAAGTTTTAAAAACCCAATAATTTGGTTTAAGGATGAACACCAACCTAGGCATTTTGTGTTTAGTTAAAACCTATTTTCCTGTGAGGAGTCACGGAGAAGAAAGTTGGAAAAGAAAACATCCCATGAAAGGCTGGTAAAAAAAAAAAAATTACATTATGTTGACATTTATCCCCCAGATTTCACGAAAAAGGTGCCTTCTCACAAGCTGGCCACAGCATCTCCTCTGCATGTTGCTTGTATTTACTCACAGGAAGGTTGCCTGGGTCTCATTTCTGAGGCAATTTGAACAAGGTACCAAATGGCTAAAATGACTACTAAGATGCACTTCTGATCTCCAGCTATCGCTCTACAATCCACGTGACCAGAGGGGAGACTGGGACAGCGAATGGCAGGGTCTGTATACATTTGCCCTTTAAAAATTCCTGATGTGGGACCTATCAACCCCCAAATAGACAGCCTGGACTCACTGCACATTTACCAGTAAACTGCCAGATTAAAAACAAAACTCTGGAACTTGTGGGGGGTTCAGGATGGGGAACACGTGTATACCTGTGGCGGATTCATGTTGATGTATGGCAAAACCAATACAATACTGTAAAGTAATTAACCTCCAATTAAAATAAAGAAATTTATATTAAAACAAAACAAAACAAAACTCTGTCCTAAAAATAATCATCCAGCAACACTATTCTTGTGAGGTTTACCTGTTTGTTTTGTAGGCATTTGCCTGTGCAGATCACAGCTATCTTAAGGCAAGTATCTGGTGCCAAGAGGTGCTTGAGCTGAGGCTGAGAAGCCAACAGAGAAAACAAGTCCAACGGCAAAAGGAAGCAAATTACCTGGTGGAGGAAGCAGAGCTCACAGGCTGCCTGGCCGCCCCGTGGAGCCTGGGGCGGGGTGTGTGGACTGCTGACCACCCCCACCTTACCTGATACCTGGCACTTCTGCTGTGACCCTCAGGCTCACACGAGACCAGCAGTGAGAGGTGAGGGTGTTGGAGCTTAGGGAACACACTGGAGCTTCACAGACATGTCCAGACTTGCACTGTCCATAAGGATTCAGCCTCACAGTGACTCAATTAATGCCCTCGCATTTAACGAACACCCTTTCCACTGAATTCGGGGCATGTTCTCAGAAGGCATTTTCAGTGTTAAGTCAGACAGAACCCTTAAAAAGACCAGCTCTGTCACGCGTACGCTGTGTGGCCCAGGACAAGTGACTGGACCTCTCTGATCCCAGGAAGCTTTACCTGCCACCCTGGCGTTATTAGGAAGCATTCTGCTACTGCGTCATTTCTGAGGTTTGTTCTACTTCCCTCATATATTTGGAGGGGGTGAAAGCCCCATCCAAGGACCTCATCTGGGAAAAACTAACAAAGCTAAGTTGCTTGGCTGTTCCTTGCTTTGCAAAGGGCAGGGGTCCTAGAAATGTGTCTTTTCTTTGGAAAAACTCCTTAGTTTGACTTTCTAGCTGTTGTTGAGAAAGGCTGCCTGGCACCCGAGGCGGGACCTCGGAAAGGAGGGGTGCCTAGCAGGCCAAAGTCTTCTGCATAATGACCCTGAGTAAACCAGTTGTTTGTTATTTCCTCTGGGAGAGGGGACTGTGCAGGAGCCCAGGATGCTCAGAGAACTAAAGGGCCTGAACACAGAAGAGACGCCTATGACCCAAGAGACGGCCCCGCGGGGAGCGATGGTCTGAACACAGAAGAGACGCCATGACCCAAGAAACGGCCCCGCCGGGAGCAATGGGGGTCAGTCTGAGAATAAGCCAGAAAACAAAGCACTGCAAAGGCCCCCAGACTGCTCATAGGACCTGAGTTCACATACATGCTTCTGGGTGACTCCACGCAGCTGAAAGACTTCCCGTGGAGCTGGTGACACCCCATGGCCCCTCATGGGGTGGCTTTGAGTGACTCGTGGAAACGGAACATATTAAGGACTTAGCACATTTTGCATGTAATTAATAAATGACAAGGACAGAAATTATGTCGTCATTGTTGTTCAGTCGCTAAGTCAAGCCTGACTCTCTGCAACCCCATGGACTGCAGCGTGCCCTTCCCTGCCCTTCACCATTTCCTGGAATTTGCTCAGACTCATGTCTATTAAGTCGGTGATGTCATTCAACCGTCTCATCCTCTGTCACCCCCTTCTCCCCCTGCCCTCAATCTTTCCCAGCAACATAAGCGAGGTGAACAAATCTAGAATCAGGAGCTTCTTTACCATCTATTAGATTCTCCCTATTAAAGCAGGAAAATAGAAACACCTACGTCATTATCATCATACACATACATGTGATTTCTTTCAATGGCAAGAGTTACCACAGATAAAGAACCTGGTTATCATTCCATCAACCAGAAGTTCATTTACCCAGAGTCCTGGGCCATGAATGCTTGACTTGCCCAACCGCTGAGTCATCATTCAGTCAAGTCATATTCACAGAAACTCTGTCACATGCCAGACGCTCTGCTCCATGAGGGAAACAGGACAAGCACAGCAACACACTCACAGCCCCAAGAAGTGTGCTTTCCAGGGTGAGGCAGCGCTTGCGCTGAGTCGCTCAGTCGTGCCCGACTCTTTGCGACCCCGTGGACTGCGGCCCGCCAGGCTGCTCTGTCCTTGGGGACTCTCCAGAAAAGGATACTGGAGTGGGCTGCCATGCCCTCTTCCAGCAGAATCTTCCCGACCCAGGACTCGAGCCCAAGGTAAGGCAGAGATGGAAGCAAACAGCTGAATGCAAATTAGATGCACCGTGGGCCCAGGGTTGAAGGGCCACTGGAGAGTACACTCAGTCATGGACCAGATCAACTGATTCACTCCACTGGAGAGTACACTCAGTCATGGACCAGATCAACTGATTCATTTTATATTAATTAAGAAGGAGATCAATGTTTGAAAAGATGTCAGTGATAATTAATTAGCCTCTAGTAGACTGATGAGGGTAAGGACTTGGGATAATTTAATTGAGACAATAAATGATAACGTCAGTGCTGGTATGAGGGTCACTGCATTTCAAGGATGTAGAATTGCTAATTAATAGAACTTTCCGGTTTGCTTTAAAAAGACCTTTCTAGACTCAGAGGAATATCACCCCTGGGTTCAACAGCTGCAGTAAAGTGGGGCTTACGGAACTTCACAGGCCGCTTAATTTGCATGAAAGTAAAATGAAACAAGGCTGGTTAGTCCCGGTGTGTGGGCCGTGGGGCTGAAAGTACCCTCGACATCCCACTACCAGCAGACCACCTGCCCTGCACCCTGGGCTGGTTTACAGGCGGGCCTTCAGCGGCGACACACGGTGCCTCAGGGCACGCCCTGAGTGATGGGGGCGGGGGGAGATGTTCAGGAGAAGCCCCCTAGTCAGGCCTGGAGCCCTGGAACAGCCACAGAACATTCTGAAAACTGTCTTTCCACCTCACTGAGGATGCAACATAACATGTAACTCTCACTTGAGATCTCTTTTCTCAAGACAAAAACGTGCATGCCCATGTGTGTGTGTGTGTGTGTGTGTGTGTGTGTGCACGCGTGTGCGTGTGTGTTTTCATATATCCAAATAAAGCCTGTCTCTCTGTGATGCAAAGAAACAAAGTTGAAATAGGATTTCACTCTTTGCTTCTGCCAAGGGTCTTCATTCAATTCAACGAAACAGAGGCTGGATCTAAATTTCCCAGGGAAGAGGCACTTGCCAACTGAAAAGTGAGGAAAAGATTCAGAAGGCGCCTCTCTCTGCTGGGAGCGTGTTGGCCTGCCTAAGCCTGAAGAGATGCAACTCCTCAAAGCAGGAATTACTACCAGCAGAAGGGCCCCCCTCAGACAGAGGACCAAAAGCAATAAGCATGATGTCCACATAGCATTCAGGGCCTCCAAAGGGAGGAACCAGGCCTGTTTCCCTCTCTGCCCCAATCACTCCTTTAGCTGCTAGTGAAGCAGGTCCAGCCTTGCAGAGTGGGGACCCCAAGACTGGGGACCCCAAGACGATAATCCAGGTGATGCTCGGATGGAACTTTGAGTTCAGCAAAGAGGAACTCCTTCTCCTTGGGAAAAGCCAGAGAGAATTTATTTTGGATCAAGCCATAAAGAGTGAATAAGGATTTCTGAAGCACAGAAGTATTGAATAAAAGCACTTTCATATGCACAGAGACAGAGAAAAACAGAGAAAAAAACTAAGTTACTGAATGTAGCTGTTGTTCTCATTTATTGCTATTATTGCTTCTACTGCCCTGGGCACTGACTGCTACGGCCTTTGGAATGCTTCCTGCAGGTGTTCATAACTCCAAAGGACGGTAGGCAGATAATCATTTTAGCTCTCACACTGGAAGTGTGGGCGTTGCATTAAGAAGGCAGGATGATGCAGACAGGGGGCTGCTGAAAGCACCTCGATCTGAGGATACATCCGGGAGCACTGGTGGGAACAAGCTTCACTGCGCTGAGACAGTCTGTGGCATAGCTGGCCTCATGCCAGACAACTGGGTTTCTCTTCCCCTGAGCAAGGGGAGATCTCGAAAACTGTTCAATAATTGGGGCTTTACCCAAACGTGTACTCTAATCGTATTTCATCTGTTTCTCATGGGCTTTAATCAGGCACAGTGATGCTCTTCGACGTGCATTCTATGTAATGACTTCAAATGATAACTATATACTTCTCTCCACCAGTACTGAGCCATGAAAGAACATTTCACTTTTGAGACCTGACCTCTCTGGGCATTCCTCTGCAGTGACTGCTGGCTGACGGGTACAGGTGGCACCAAACAATCCTTAGGGGAACTTTTTGACTCTGCAATTCTAAAGACTTAATAGTTTCCATTGAAAAATGTAGCTTTTGAAAAGCAGCGGAAATACCCAAACCTTTATAAACTGGAATCCCTCCTTCATCCCCCCCACCCCCTGAGCTTTAGAAAAAGAAATCCATCTGGTCTTTCAGAATAACAATAGAGAAGAGGAGAAAGTAAATATGGAAATCAGGCTGCTTTGAGCTTTGTGAACTATCTCAATTTTATCTTCTAAAACATATACTTTCCCAGGATCAACCAGCCAGCTGATATTTCCCGACACTCAAAGGAAGTAATTTTCTCCAATTTTACAGTCTCTCTCGTATTGCATCTGAGAGACAGGGCGGGCTCGTCCCTCACGGCGCCTGGATGAATGGAAACGAGAAGCAACAAACAGCGGAGGGGCTCCGGAGCCAGCGGCCACCTCGGGCTTTCGCCACGTCCCACTCAAGTCCAGAGAGCGGGCGGACTGGGAGGCCAGGCCTTGCCTGGAGCTTGCAGACAAGCCGATCCAACCCCGGCAGCAGCTTCTGCCAACCAGCCCCGGGCCTGGCTGCGTCCTGAAGACGCTGGGCAGGGAGAGCGGGTCCCCTGACGGGTGCGGGTGCCTCGGCTTGCTCAGGCCACAGGCTGCAGGCTCGTCAGCCGGCTGCCAAGGTTCAGCCCAGGCCGCCTTCCTAAGAGGGAATCTGCAACAGCAAATATGCTTCCTGAGAAGGTGTGTCATCCAGGAGTCCCTCGGGGTGCTGTGGCTTCAGGCTACCTGTGCAGAGCGGCCGACCCCACGAATACAGAGGGAGACTGTTTTCCTGTTGCTGGCAAGTGTGATGAACAGAAAGAAAAAGCCGTCTGCATCACCGACTCGATGGACATGAATTTGAGCAAACTCTGGGAAACAGTGAGGGCAGAGGAGCCTGGTGTGCTACAGTCCACGGGGTTGCAAAGGGTCGGACACGACTTAATGACTGGATAGCAGCAGCAAATACAAATATCACCCCCTGTTTTGGGAATCAGCCTTCCCCCCATTACAGTCTGAAACAGGGCTAGTAACCTCAGATGTCCAGATGACACGACCCTATGGCAGAAAGCGGAGAGGAACTAAAGAGCCTCTTGATGAAAGTGAAAGAGGAGAGTGAAAAAGTTGGCTTAAAACTCAACATTCAGAAAACAAGATTGTGGCATCCAGTCCCATCACTTCATGGCAAACAGATGGGGAAACAACGGAAACAGTGAGAGACTTTATTTTTTTTGGCAGGGGGGCTTCAAAATCACTGCAGATGGTGACTTCAGCCATGAAATTAAAAGACCCTTGCTCCTTGGAAGAAAGCTATGACAAACCTAGGTATATTAAAAAGCAGAGACATTACTTTACCAACAAAGGTCTGTCTAGTCAAAGCTATGGTTTTTCCAGTAGTCATGTATGGATGTGAGAGTTGGACTATAAAGAAAGCTGAGTGCCGAAGAATCGATGCTTTTGAACTGCGGTGTTGGAGAAGACTCTTGAGAGTCCCTTGAAGTGCAAGGAGATCCAACCAGTCCATCCTAAAGGAAATCAGTCCTGAATATTCATTGGAAGGACTGATGCTGAAGCTGAAACTCTGATACTTTGGCCACCTGATGTGAAGAACTGACTCATTGGAAAAGACCCTGATGCTGGGAAAGATTGAAGGCAGGAGGAGAAGGGGATGACAGAGGATGAGATGGTTGGATGGCATCACCGACTCAATGGACATGAGTTTGAGCAAGCTCCAAGAGTTGGTGATGGACAGGGAGGCCTGGTGTGCTGCAGTCCATGGGGTTGCAAAGAGTCTGACACGACTGAGTGACTGAACTGAACTGAACTGATCTGCCACATAAAGCAGTCTGATGAAGGGCAACAAAATCCAACCCATTTTATGAGAGACTTGCAGGAAATGTACTCCTGGGGCAAGTGTGGGTATGCGGCTGCCGAGGGACCGTTTCTCACTGCTGTGCCCTCCACCTGCCATCGCAAAGTCGGCTGAGCACCAGCTCTCCGGCACCCTCTTCTCCCAGGTCTTCTCTGGTGCCGCCTCCTCGGGCAGGAGCGTGAGCAGCTCCCATGTGATGCGCACTTCCCATGTCTCCAAGTGGCTCCCACTCCTTACGGAGCTTCACGCCCTGTTCTCAGCACTTAAAGCACATTCCACAGAGTTCTCGCTCATCAGCTTCTGCTCTGCACTCCTCATCTAACCACAGGAGCTGACTCCAGCTAGGCAGAGACCGCGCTCGCTAACCAAGGCCCACCTCAAGGCATCCCGTGCCTATTTTCCCACCCCCACGTCTGCACAGCAGAACATCTTATTCATGCACAGCTCACCATGGCTTTTGACATCTGTCGTTCTGTCTCCACTCACAGCTGAAACTTCCACTTTCTGTAGACTGACTGAATTAAGTCACCTTATATTCACTGGAAGGACTGATGCTGAAGCTGAAACTCCAGTATTTTGGTCACCTGATTCGAAGAGGTGACTCATTGGAAAAGACCTTGATGCTGGGAAAGATTGAAGGCGGGAGGAGAAGGGGTCGACAGAGGATGAGATGGTTGGATAGCATCCCGGACCCGATGGACATGAGTTTGAGCAAGCTCCGGGAGTTGGTGATGGACAAGGAGGCCTGGTGTGCTGCAGTCCATGGGGTCGCAGAGTCAGACACAACTGAGCGACTGAACTGAACTGATGTACTGAGAGCCTATTGAGACATTAACACGATCATGGAAATAGACATTTATTTACATTGAAATATGTTTACGACAATGTGTTATAAACTTTCCCCCATGTAATGAACATGGTCAGCACTGTCCCACCAATTATATCTGAGAGGATAAATATGGAAATGTAATTTTATTACAGGGGATTTATTTTTATCCTTTAAAATAGCATTCTCTGTTTTCTACTTTAGTATAATAAGTATGTAATTCAAGTATAATAAAAATTTTGATACAACACACACCTAAGCTTTCACGGTGCATTTTCACTACTCTCTACCCTTCAGTTTCAACAGATCACACTCGACCCCTCTGTTTCTCTGAATGGAACCCTTTCTCACTGGCCACCATCCTCTCCCAAGAGCCTGCATCACCTGGTCCGATGTTGTCCCGCTCTGGGCTCCTGGATGGTCTTCCCTGTGGCTGCACAGTGTTGATGGGGTATCCCAGGTAGGGTTCTGCCCCGGGGCCTCTGTGGCTGCGGCTCCACGTGGGACATATGGGACCCTCTCCCCCAGAGAGCTTATTCGAAGGGTTCGCACAGTCAGATGTCTGCTTAAACCAACTTCATCAGAAAGAACTTCCAACCATTCCACGTAAAGTGGCAGATCCATAAGTTTTCTTATCTTTAAAAATCAGTTGTTTAAGTCGCAAACAGGAAAATGTTCCAGAAGGGCCAGCAGATGGCCACAGACTGGGTACTTTACTAAAGACTCCAGACACCGAAAGGTAGAAACAAAAGCAGTGCACCTAGCCATGTAGTGATTCCCGCCTTGAACCAGAGCCCTGGCCTGAGGGGCCACTGAGGAGCATGGCGCCTGGTCCGCCTTGAACCAGAGCTCTGGGGCCACTGAGGAGCATGGTGCCTGGTCCGCCTTGAACCACAGCCCTGGCCTGAGAGGCCACTGAGGAGCATGGCGCCTGGTCCTGCCTGCTGCCACGCCTGTCTCCAGTCCTGCATCCTTTACATGAACTGAGACAAAAAGGCCAATGTCAGCCAGGAGTGTCTGAGGATAAGACGGACACTGCGTATCCTGAAGGCAGAGCTGGCAGAAGTTCTTGATGGATTAGATATGAAGTACAAGAAAAAGAGTGGAGACAACGATGACTCCAAGTCTTTCAGCCTGTTCTGCCAGAAGAACAAATTTCTCATCAACTGATTTGGGAGTGGCTGTGGATGGGACTTCCCAGGTGGCGCTAGGAGTAAAGAAGCTGGCTGCCAATGTAGGAGACATAAGAGATGGGGGTTCCATCCCTGGGTTGGGAAGATCCCCTGGAGGAGGAAATGGCAACCCACTCCAGTATTCTTACCTGGAGACAGACAGAGGAGCCTGGTGGGCTACAGTCCATGGGGCTGCACAGAGTCGGACAGGACTGAAGCAACTTAGCACGTGGATGGTGCGGCTGCTTTTTGTTTGGTGAGGAGGGGGTGAACTCATATTTGGTGATATTAAAGTTAGGGTTGTATGTCTGTGAGACATCTGAGAACTTCAGGGGAAAGGTCTGGTCTGGAGAATAAGTTAGGGGTCATCAGTAGGCGGAGAATATTTTAAGTCATGAGACTAGACGAAAACTCGGAGGGGGTGAGTATAGACACCAAAAGAGAAGGGGAAGACTGAGACCCAGGCCCACCAACATCAGAAGTCAGAAACAGCAGCTCAGGAGGTAGAGACTAAACCAAGAGAACGTGATGACATGGAGGTCAAGTGAGAAAGCTGGTGCAGGCGGAGGGAGGGGTGGATTGTGTCAAATGCTGCTGATGGGCAGACTGAGCAGAGGTCTGGGATGCGATGGTGGAATTTAGCAACCTGGAGGTTCCTGGTGACCTCGACAAGAGAAGGGTCAGGGAGTCCTACGGGTGAAAGCCTAACCTCGGTGGGCTTAGCAAGAGCTGGAGAAGTACCTGGAGACGATACAGGGGCACCCATTTCCAGCTACGAAAAGGAACAAGAAATTGGGCAGTGCCTGGCAGGGAAGGTGGAGCCCAGCTGAGCCTTCCGCGTGTTTTTGGAGACCCAAGCAGCAGCATATCTGCTTGATGATGTGAATAATCTAACACAGAGATGAAACACTGACATTGAGACAAGAAAGGAGATATGTGCTGCAGTTATTCCTCAAGTAAGTGAGGCACATTCACCCCTAACTTCTGGAGGCTGAGCACAGACAGGTCACACTGCGGTTTCAGGCTGGGGGAGGCGCAGAGTGCATGGCAGGTGCAGACGCTGGCGGGTAAGGAGATGAGATGGTGGGAGTATTCTTTTTCTTTCTCCTGGTAGGTTTGGATGGGAACTAGAATGGGAAGAAGGTTTGGAGGGGTAAGGAAAGAGAAGAAGGTCTGAAACAATTTATCATCTGGGAGCTGGAAAGAATGAGTAGACAAGGACAGCCCAGGAAGATGGATCCATGGAGGTAAACAGACTTAAGCGTCTGAAGTAACCTAAGAGCGCATCACAGAGGCCACCTCATATCACAGCATCCCAGCACAGCACAGTAAGAAGTACAAACGGCTGAGAAGTCCAATGTGGTCACTTACAGAAGACAGAAGAGTTTATTCAACTAAGCAAATGTGTGAGACCACACCCTGGGTAATTTCAGGAAGCACAGGCCTCTTCCTTTACAGGTGGGAGTTTGAGTGAACTCAGATGTTGCCAGCTATACTGTTCTATACATCTCAATGGGCTGCTGCTGCTAAGTCGCTTCCGTTGTGTCCGACTCTGTGCGACCCCATAGACGGAAGCCCACCAGGCTCCCCCGTCCCTGGGATTCTCCAGGCAAGAACACTGGAGTGGGTTGCCATTTCCTTCTCCAATGCATGAAAGTGCAAAGTGAAAGTGAAGTCGCTCAATCGTGTCCGACTCTTTGCGACCCCATGGACTGCAGCCCACCAGGCTCCGCCAACCATGGGATTTTCCAGGCGAGGGTACTGCAGTGGGGTGCCATTGCCTTCTCTGTGTAGACACTCAATAAACACTAATTAAATGAATTAATGTTCTGATCATTTCTAAAGCTCATCTCAGCTCCACGACAATCAACAATCCTATAAAATGTAGGATTCTTTCCCTGGGTTTTCACATTTAGACTTGTAAGGTTAAAAAATGAAAGCATTCTTTATGGCATTTGTAAAACTCACAGTGTAAGGCATAGTTAGTCACCGCAAAGTCACTTAATTCACCTTAAGCTACTGCATCTTCAAGGAGCAGGAAGAAAGGGACTGATCAGGAAGAGGAATCAGTGAAAGGAGGAGGGGGCAGCTAGAAAATAGGGTTGGGGGAGGAAACAGTTATGTTCCCTTGGATTTCTCATGGTGCCTGGTCTCTGGGGAGACCTGACCACTTGGTTACCCCACAACAAAACTTCACACTGTGTCTACAATTACAAAGAAAGACTCCTCTTACAAAAGCTCCTGGACATAAAAGCCATGTTTCTTTGAACCACAGGTCATCTTATGAGTAGATTTAACCTGCTGGGCACTTTCTGCTGGGCACAAGGCCACTTCCTGACTGCTTGTATGAACTCCCAACTTTGCGGATAGAATGAAATTCTGGCCACATCTGGTCACATCTCAGGACCAGCTCCATGCCTCTGCAGCATAAATTAGTTCATGAAAGACCAATGCCTTATAACAGCAACCACCGCGGGTTCCTATAGAAACTTGGGTGCCCTTGAGTCTCCAGATCTCTGCCTACACTTTTTACATTGTCTGCATAGGGAATGCTGAGGCAGACCGAGCTGGAGGCCGTGGACACTCTATTCTAAAGGCTTACCTATATTATTTGAGCACTCATGGGGTCTTTGCAGGCCCCACTCCGACTGCCTCTGAACCCTGTACCTTTGAGACTGAATGTAAGCACCATCTTTGAAACTCCTTCTTGGGAAGAACGAGGAAATCACATCCTTCCTGCACATTGTGTCACGACTGCCATTGGTCGCTCTGTTTGTCTCCAGAATGATGCTGTGCTCAAGACAGTCATCATCTTTTATTCCCAAGATCTGGCCCAGAGCATGCGATCAGCGCTCAACCCTTCCTCTGCAATGGGTATACACAAACAGGAGGCCGATGCCAAGTCCCCTCAGCACCAAAGGTAGAAGTATTTCCTCCAACAACAAAGACCTTGGCTCTATCAATAATTTGGATTTCCGTGTGTGCCTCCCACTGGTATTCACAGCACACTGCTCTCATTTCTTCCCAACTGCCTCTTATAAAATACATTCCCTCTGAGATTCAGCCACTCCTTTCATTTTTAAATAAGCAAATCTAAGAACCAGAAATTAATACGGAAGCCGCAGTGAAGGACAAAGGAGAAGCTACTGCCCAGTGGGAGACGGAAGGCAAAGAGTCACCGCTGGTTGCTTTTCGACAGTTTGTGAAATGTAAATGGCATTTCAGAGGAGCTTGACAGCGAGATAATATGACACAGTGTCATTCAACAAAGTATCGGTGGAAAGAGCACAAAATGGGGAGGAAGTTAGGAGACAGGCTTCCAGCTTCAGCTATGTCACTAACTGGCTCTATGACCTCAGAGAGGTCACTCAACTTCTCTCGGCCTCAGTTACCATAAAAGCCAGGCTGTGAACTAGACCTCTAGTATTCCACTACAAAGGTTCTCTGCCCCAAGGATCAGTTTTCAAGTGCATCCCATGGAGGCTAAGACGAAATGAAAACAGTATCTGTGGAGATAACTGGAGAGGTTCTAGGACCAGACTGTGCAAGAGGGATGCAGAGAAGCCTGCAGAGGATGGGGGAGCAGTCACTTACATCTTTTTTCCCCAGGACGGCAGTCTAGAATTATTTCAGACCCAACTAAGGGAAATAGACTATTTTGAACCAACAAATGTATTGTAAACAAACTGCCTTTCACCTCCAGGTCTATACTGCTTTGTGTTTAAAAAAAAAAAAAATCCCCCAAACAAGAAAACAAGATTTCATCTAGACTAAAACTCGAGAGGAAGATTAAGTTATCCACATGTGGGCACTGGACTCCACTGTTCCCTTCACTAGGCAGCATTCTAGAAGAATCCTTTCAGTTTCTTTTGGTGCCTGGACCTAGCCGGGAGTGAAAGCAAGAGGAGCACAAAAGGGAATAAAGAAATGCAGAGGAGAAGGGAGGAAGGCTCAGCTGTGTCTCTCCCTGTCCTGTTGCTTAGCAACATCTCAGCTCTGGGTCTGAGAAGCACGGATTCACGGAGACGACACTGAAGACCCATTTCTCATGAAGGAGCAGCCTGATTTGACCAGATACACATTTTCTTAGAATGATGATGAGATGACGACCAGGGCAAGAGCTCTGTGGATCCACTTCTACAGCCAGAGAGAGACGGTGAAAGGCAGATGACAGAACCCAAGCTCTCAAAGAGGGGCAGAGAGTACGAGCGTGAGTCCCCAGATGCACTCAGGACTCACCACTTATCCACTTAGCCTCGGGGTCGTGGATTTTGAAATCTTCACTGAAGAGGTCTTCCACAGTCACCTTCTTCTTTTGAGACAGACTGTTATCTTCCGCTAGAAAAGAGCAAGGCGCAGAGACAAAAAATTTTATTCCTTGGTTAAAAAAGAGAGGACCATAAAACATTCTGATTGCCACCCCGAAATAGTATACAGGGTTAAACATAATTTCTATACATAGTGCTGAACAAAAGCCAGGCATGCTTTTTGCTTTTATCAATACCAGGTGGCTCAGTGGTAAAAAAAAAATCCGCCTGCCAATGCGGGAGACGCCAGTTTGATCCCCAGAAGGAAATGGCAACCCACTCCGGTATTCTTGCCTGAGAAATCCCACAGACAGAGGAGCCTGGTGGGTGGGCTACAGACCACGGGGTCACAAAAGAATCAGACGTGTCTGCGGGACTAAACAATCACAACAAAGCTATCAAAAGCTATGGTAAGGGGACTCAGTACAGTAAAATGGCATCACTATGCCCTCTCAACCTGTAAAACACAAATAACCGTATTTCTTAGACATGAAGGTAAATAACTGTTGAAAAACTGACTGATGAGCAATAAGCTGGAAATAGTTAAAAAAAAAAGAAGGGATCACAACTGTATTATGTAATCAGTCATTCATTAAGCATTCATAATGGCAACAGCAAACACCACGCTGGGTGCCTGAAATCCAAAAACAAGTAGCACGTTCCTTAGGTATTTATTCCCCATATGCCTCGTTCCTGGCTGCCTTCAGGTTGGGGATTAGTCCTCCAGATAAGGACATACCCCAAATTCTGTGTGCAAACTACCAGATTCTGACCTCCCCACCTCTCCTGGATCAGCAGGCTTGGGAGTAAGCACCCGGAATAAGACTTGACCATCCATCCAAAGAGGAGGTATTCAGGTAATGACACCGGCTGGGAGACTTTAGGAACCTGGCAGCTTTTATCCTACTTCCTAAGGCTGAAGTTTCTGGGGATTTAGATCTGCCTCAGAGAGGTTCTCTCATTACAGGCACAAAAATTCATTCATCTACTTTGACAAGACAATAGGCTGTCCACCTTCTGACCTGTGAGTCTGAGCAGATTAAAGCCGGGCAGGAACAGAGAGGCAAACGCAGGGAACAGAAGGTGTGGAAGTGGCGGGGGCAGGAGATGGGATGACCAGGAGGCTGGGACTGACACAGCCATACTACCGTGCACAGACCGCGAGTGGGAAGCTGCGTGTTAAGCAAGGAGCTTGGCTTGGGGAGGCCATCTCTCTGCAGATACAGAGGGGTGGGCTGGGGGAGGTGGGCGGGAGGCTCAGGAGCGAGGGGCCGTGTGCACACTTACAGCTGAGTCACGCTGCTGAACAGCAGAAACTAACGGCACATTGTAAAGCAAGTATACCTCTCCCCCCGAAACCCCCACTGGACAGGACATCAAACCACCCTTGCTGCTGTTATACTAACAAGACATTCTTTATCTTAACTTTGATGTCCATCATTTACGTAGAATGTTTATTTACGACCCTGCTCTGTGAAATAAAAGATGCCTCCTTTGCTGCCCTTTTCCTGGAGATTCAGGCCCTCATTTCTTCTGGTTTTGTGCTGGGCTGCTGCGTGGGGTTATCATGACTGTTAATTAGGGTGTGTAGGTCTGTGCATCCTGCGTGAGGTGGTTTCAGCTCACCGCGTTTTCACACGGGGATGTTTGGTTGTTATGTCTGTTTCTCTCCAGCTCTGGCTGTTGAGCCAGCCTTCACTTCTTGGGATGTCATAGTGCTTGCCCTCAACAGTACCCTTTGCCTCTTTCAGCTTTCTGTTTCAAAGTCTGTGGCAGGTTGCGGAAACAAAAGTTTTATATTACAGAATGAAAAATGATAATCTCTGAATGAAATCCTCAAAGGTTCTAGGATTCTAGCATATAGACTTTGTTACATCTCCTATGGTTTCTTTTTTGTGGCCTCCCTGGGCATGAAAGATTACTGAAATTCTCAGAAACGTTGCACACTGCCTTGTATCTTGCATATCAAATAGGATTAGTGCACGTAAAAGTCTTTTGAAATGTACAGGATGATGACGCTTGAGGTGGCCTTCCTGCTAGACCTGATGGTATGTGGAGCTCTCCTAGGTGCTAATCAAAGCATGTTAAAACCAATCCTAGTTCTTCCCTCTAGGACTTTCTTATCTGCCTCTGAAGCAGTCTCGAAAAAAGATACACTGCTTCAAGCACAATGCATTTCAGTATAGAAAACAGACAATAAATGAAAAATTTAAAGATTACTAGACATCGATCTAATAAAGTTATACCGTGAACTAGTAATTAAGAAGTATATTTGCAACTAGTTGATAAATAAGTCCTGGAGCTCTCATGCACATTTAGTGATTAGAGACAACAAAACTGTACTATAAACATCAAACTTGGTAAGAGACTAGATCTTAATTTTTCCTACTCTAAAAAAGAACATAATCATGTCGCCTTACAGAGGGTGTTAGCTAATCCTACAAAGGCAATCATATTGCCACATATAAATGCATCAAATCAACAAGTTGTACACCTTAAACCTCTGTGTTAGTCACTCAGTCGTGTCCGACTCTTTTCGACCCCGTGGACTGTAGCCTGAAAGGCTCCTCTGTCCACAGGATTCTCCAGGCAAGAATACTGGAGCGGGCTGCCACGCCCTCCTCCTGCGGATCTTCCCGACCCAGGGATCGAGCCCGCCTCTTTCACGTCTCCTGCACTGGCAGGCGTGTTCTTTACCCCTAGTGCCACCTGGGAAGCCCTAAACTTACACAGTGTCAAATATATTTCAATTAAGATACAATAAATAGAGCAAGAACAAGAGTAAATATGTCAGACACTCAAATACATGGTCAGAAAATAACTAATCATATTAAAGCTTAAATTTTATCTAAGTAAACACTTCTATGCAGGGATGGTTCTAGCTCCACATTTTGGTATCCATAGGAAGCCCAACAAGAATGGAAGACTGCCATTTAAACAAACTCTGGGTCAAATGTGAAAAGCCGATCTATTCACTTTCTGAGAAATTTTTCTTTTCACAAACGACTGTTCTATTCATCAAAAGAAAAAGTTGATTTTTTTTTTTTTTTTTTGCCACACTGCATGGCATGCAGAACTTCCCTGACCAGGCATCGAACTCATGCCCCCTGCATTGGAAGCGTGGAGGCTTAACCACTGGACCACCAAAAATGTGTTTTATTTTTAAAAAACTACTACTTCCTTGGGTTTTTTTTTTTAATACTTTAAAATCTTCTATGACTTAAGGAGGGAGAGCCTCCAGTGGCAGCATCACTGCTGCTGCTGCTAAGTCGCTTCAGTCGTGTCCGACTCTGCGACCCCACAGACGGCAGCCCACCCGGCTCCTCCATCCCTGGGATTCTCCAGGCACGAGTACTGGAGTGGGGCGCCATCGCCTTCTCCGGTGGCAGCATTACTGCACGCTATTACTGTACTATTACTGTATACTACAGCATTACTATAGAAAGTGCTCCATTCAAGCCAGGACAGGTGCTTCTGTCAATAGTCAGCCCTCCCTCCTCAAGACACTCTCCACTGGCCCCTCCGGAGCCTGACGGCTTGTTCACATGGTCAGGCGCTGTCTAAGCTACTGACTTACAGCCTGATGCATTCCAAAATCCTTTGAGGTGGGGACAAGCACAAGGGAGTGCCATGTTCAGAAGTCAGGCTGAGCCCCAACGAATCACAAACGAAAGACCTTGTAAGCGACTCTGACTCTCAGAATCGCACAGAGAAATGGAGCCAGCGTGGAGAGAATGGCCCCACTGCGAGGGTGACAGGGCTGAGGGCGCCGCACCTGGTGTGCAGGAGGCTGCAGAGCAAAAAGCAGGGGGAACTGAGAAAAGACCCTGCCAGCCAAGATAACATAACGGAGGAACATTCAAGCTGGGAGGACTGCAAGGCCGTGAAGCCATTGATGCCTGCAGTGTTTTCTGCAGGCTGAGAGGGTTGGCCTTGGTGCAGTAGAAAGTGTGCGCTGAAAATGTCCAGCGAGGAAGGTATAGTCTCCCATATTTGATATTCTGAAATTCCATTAGAAAAATGTCCAGTTGTGGCTTTTCTTTAAATATCCTGCTCACCAGTCAGTACTCTTTACAGTCTAAGACCTGCCTTTCTCTGCATCAGGAATGTTATCAGTAACTGTCCAATTCAATGCTGCTTCTCCGTCATTCCAGACCCCACTGGACCTCATCAGGAACCTCTAGGTCTCCTGCATTTTTATGTCTGTGGGAGGATTTGCATTATTTCTTCAGCTCAATTTTTATCTCCTGTGTGTCAAGCTCTTTCATTTTGCTGTTTTAAATTTCTAAATAATTAATTTTAATTCCTAAGATTCCTAATTAGCTTTATCAAGATCATCTGCTCTTAGGTTACAAGCTCTTTTATCAAATTGATAATTTTGAAAACAACTTTTCAGTCATTTTCTGCTGTGCCTAATAGATTTCTATTTCTTCGGAGTCAAGGTCTCACGTGTGTTAAGCTGGTGTCCTGCTTTGAGGGGCTGGTTTCTTTGGGCCCTTGTGACAAGTCTAAACGTTTTGCTGCGTTTGGAGGACTCTGATGGTTATTACCTCTCAATCCTGCAAGGAGGAGGAAGGAAAGCCGTTTTATGGAAAGTGGAAATGAGCTCCTGAGAGGTTAAGTGGCTTCTCTAAAGGTGTGCAGGAGGACAGTAAAGCCAGCACTAACCATATTTGCAGGAGAATTTAAATACTGACATTATTCACAGAATCTGGCTTGCTCATAACATATTCCAGAGCCAGGAAGCTAATAAAATCACAAAACACAGGTAACGTTTATGATGATCCTGACAGAACACTGCTCTCCAGGTGAAAATGTTTTCTGTAATAAAGAAAAAATTGGGAAAAACTTTTCAAGGCATACATTTCCTTATCTGGAAAAAACTTGGCCATCAAATCAGATCCCAATGAATGCACCCTACAATGACTAGCACACAGCAAGTGGTCACTCCGCTATGAACAGTATGGGTGATGTCAAGCACCACGTGCTTTCAAAACCCGAGAGGAAAAGGACAGTGGTGGGCATGTCAGATGTACATCCACAGGGAGACAGACCCCAGCCTGAGACGCAGAGCAAAACCACTGTAATGCTCAGAATCAGTCACTGGGAAACTCGTGTGTTATGTCCACAGAAGTTGATAATCTGTGTGCGTTTCCATACAGACACCTACGGAAGAACACGTGGAAATCAATTTTTTATTTTTCAGCGTTTGCACTGTTAAGTCACAAGTTCCAATGACAGAGTTTGCTGAGAAGCAAGTCGCTGCAGCCTTTTCCATTAATAAGCATCCTAACACAGCTGTGCAGAAAAGGAAACAGCTCAGTGAACACAGAGGGAACACGTCCCTTCACTGTGCCTGCATGTCAGTGCTAAATGAGCGCTCTGTGCCAGATACGGTTACAGGTTGGGTCCAATAATTCCAATTAGATTTCTTTTCTCTTCTCTTCTAATAGAAAAAGTGCAATAAATAATGATGTCTGCTGTACATACTACTCATATTTCTTCAGTAGATTCTTGTCCTAATGAAAGAATAAATTTAGTTATGCTTCACTATCAACGGCTTAGGAACAATGACATTTAAACCAGGTAACATATCAACCACCTCAGATATGCAGATGATGCCATTCTAACGGCAGAAGGTGAAGAGGAACTAAAGAGCCTCTTGATGAGGTTGCAAGAGTAGAGTGAAAAAAACTGGCTTGAAACTCAACATTCATAAAACTAAGATCATGGCATTCAGTCCCATCACTTCTTGGCAAACAGAAGGGGTGAAGTGAAAGCAGTGATAAATTGTATTTTCTTGGGCTCCAAAATCACGAGAACAGTGACTGCAGCCATTAAATTAAAAGACGCTTGCTCCTTGGAAGAAAAGCTATGACAAATCCAGACAGTGTAGTCAAAAGCAGAGACATCACTTTGCTGACAAAGGTGCACACAGTCAAAGCTTTGGTTTTTTTCAGCAGAGTTGGCCCATAACAAAGGCTGAGCGCTGAAGAACTGAGGCTTTTGAATTGTGCTGGAGAAGACTCTTGAGAGTCCCTTGGACTGCAAGGAGATCAAACCAATCAGTCCTAAGGGAAATCAGTCCTGAATATTCATTGGAAGGACTGATGCTGAAGCTAAAGCTCCAATACTTTGACTACCTGATGCGAAGAGCCGACTTATTGGAAAAGACCCTGATGCTGGGAAAGACTGAAGGCAGGAGGAGAAGGGGAGGACAGAGGAGGAGATGGTTGGATGGCATCACCGACTCGATGGACATGAGTTTGAACAAACTCCAGGAGACAGTGGAGGAGAGGGAAGCCTGGTGTGCCGCTGTTCACGGGGTCGCAAAGAGTCGGACACGAGTGAGCAACTAAACAACAGCAACAACGCTATGATCTAAGTTTAGAAGATTTTCATTATTCCTCTCTAAAATTCCATCACCATTAGCAGTCACTCCCCATGTCCACCCACTTCTTCCCAATCCTAAGCAATGAAAAATTTGTTTTCTGTATCTATACATTTGGTTAGTATGAGTAATTCATATGGAATCATACAATATCTTATCTTTTTTTATTGGTAATTTCATTTTCAAGTTTCTTCCATGTGATAATATGTAATAACATGTACCAGCACTTTATTCCTTTTTATGAGTGAATAATGTTTCAAACCTAATAGTGTTGAGCATCTTTTCATGTGCTTATTGGCTATTTCTGTATTTCCTTTGGAGAATTATCTCCCCTTATCCAGACTGTAAAACATGCGGAAGTTGAGAAATTCACTTCACTAGATGTGGCTTAACATACTTTTGCCAATATGACAGCAAGATCAGAATCTCAGGGTGTTCAGTCACATAAAAATCTCATTGAAGAGCCTAACTGTGTAACTCATAATCATCTCAGCCATCTCAGCAGAAGCCAAACACAGAGATGGGAGTATCTTGCTAACCCCTATGGGGGGGGGTCTCTGGTCTAATGGAATGAATGCCCATGACACACATAGGAAACCCACAGGTTCTTAAGAATTGTATATCTGCAGAAGCTCTGCCAGCTTGGACTGAAAAGGACAGAGAGACTATGAAATAAAAGAAGGCTGGCAGACCTCCAGCCTCCTCAGAGAAGAAATACGCTGATAAACCTACTCAGCTACAAACTCATGCTGCCTTTCATGAAGAAGAAACATGCCCCCAGAGGACAGAGTTACAATCTGCAGACCATTATTCCCAGGACTTTAAACACACAGGAGTATGCCCAAGTGAATTTAGAAGTGCTTTGGAACTGGTAACCCCTTTTTTCCTTCAAATTTCTCCTTTTTGGAACAGAAATACTTATAACTGTTACCCTATGCCTGTCTCACCATCACTTTCAGGAGAAGACACCACTTATTTCTTTAGTTCCACAGGTTCACAATAGTGATGAATTCTGCCCCGGGATAGAGTATACCCAGAGTCTTACTCATAACTCATTGATGATGGTATTTGGGACTGCTGAGTTGATGAAATTTTGGACTTTGAATTGATTCTGGAATAGTATGAAACTTCTGGGGTCTCAGAATGTAGTGGATATACTTTGTATGTGGGATGGATGTAAATCTTTGAAGGCCAGAGGTTAGATTGTGTAGGCAAAATAATACACAGCAAAGATGTCCATGTTGCTCAGTCATGTCTGACTTTTTGTGACCCCATGGACTGCAGCAGAGCAACCAACTCCCAGAGTTAGGTCAAACCCATATCCATTGAGTTGGTGATGCCATCCCACCATCTCATCCTCTGTCGTCCCCTTCTCCTGCCCTCAATCTTTCCCAGCATCAGGGTCTTTCCAATGAGTCAGTTCTTCGCATCAGATGTCCATATGTACTGGTGTTATGGACTGAACCGACTCCTCTCTCTCCAATTCACATGTGGAAGCCTGAATCTGCATGTGACTGTATCTGGCGACAGAGCCTTGAAGGAGGCAGTAAAATAAGATTGTAAACGTGAGGCTCTGGTCCAGTAGCACTGGTCTCCTTGTAAGGAGACAGGACAAGAGACAGAGCGCTCTCTCTCTCCCCCTGCAAATTCAAGCAGAGAAAAAGCAATGTGAGACCCAGTGACCAGGTCCATCTGCAGCCAGGAGGAGAGGCCACACTAGAAACCAACCCTGCTGGCCCTTCACCTGGGGCTTAAAGACTCAAGAACCGTGAGAAAATACATTTCTGTTGTTTGAACCCACTCTGTGGCTTCATTAGGTCAGCCCAGGCAAGTAATACAACTAGCATTTTCAAAATTTCAATTTCCAAAGTTTTGCTGCTAGTGCCTAAGAAATACAATTAATATTTGAATATAGACCTCGTATTCCATGTTCTTTCTACAACTACCCCTAAATGTATTAGCATTATCTACACAATTTTTTCATTTTGTCTGCAATGAAGATAGTTTTACTTTTTAATTTCAAATAGAAACAATCCATTAGGATTGCTAAGAAAACGGGTCTGTTTACTAAAGTCAAGGTCCAGATAAGAATAAACTAGCTGCGGCTATCGGAGAGTCTATTTGATCTGAATGCCTCTAGACAAGCTGCTTAGTGACAAAGTACTACAATTTCTCTCTCTCTGGCTTTGTCTGCATTGTCAAATTTTAAAGAGAAAATTTCATGTCTAAGCAAAACATTGTCAATGTTTTAAATAAATTATCCATTTAAAAATTTACTTATCTATT
The DNA here is from genome assembly GCF_019923935.1 of Bubalus bubalis. NCBI lineage: Eukaryota > Metazoa > Chordata > Mammalia > Artiodactyla > Bovidae > Bubalus > Bubalus bubalis. The sequence continues at coordinate 116,010,397 of NC_059164.1, read as the reverse complement.
TATTTGGAGTAACTTATCTTTTTAATTTTTCACAGATTTTTAGGTGATTATCCATAGACTTTTGGAGAAGGAAATGGCAACCCACTCCAGTATTCTTGCCTGGAGAATCCCAGGGACAGAGGAGCCTGGTGGGCTTCTGTCTACGGGGTCACACAGAGTCGGACACGACTGATGCGACTTGGCGGCAGCAGCAGCATCCATAGACTTTGTAGTAAATGGTAAAGCTGCAACCCATTCTTGATACTTAGATGAATTCATTGTTTTCAATACAGAAGCAAAATGCTTTTGCTTTTGTTTTAAAGATCTGTGTTCTTTTTTGTAAGGACAGTTGATTTACAGGGTTGTGTTAGAATTTTCCATTTTAAAATCAACCGTTTGGTGGGAGATTTTATTAAGTGGGACAGTGCACACGTCACCAATGAGAGCTGGGAGAAAGAGCTGGAGGGACCATGCAGGATGGAGCAGAAGACCATGTGGGCACTAACTTCTCTCTCTTGTCTGGTGAGAAGCCAGGAGACTCCACTGAAGATCAGCAGAACAAGAAATGCATTTGCAAAGACATTTTCATAGGAACTTATGAAAGAGATCTCTAGAGCAGCGGTCCCCAACCTTTTTGGCCTCAGGGGTGGGTTTCATGGAAGGCAATTATTCCACACAAGGGGGAGGGCAGGGTGCGGGAGGATGGTTTAGGGATGATTCACATCCAGCATGTTTGCTGTGCACTTTATTTCTAAGCTAATGCTGCCGCTGATGTGACAGGAGGTACCGGCCCATGGCCTGGACGTTGGGCACCCCTGTCTAGAGGAACTAAAAATAACCTGATAGTTTCTCCAACCCAGAGTGGAGAAAAGGAAGCAGGAGGAAATGTGAGTTAAATGTTCTACTTGGATGGGAGGCAATCTGTGAATATTGATATATGAACATAATATTACAATGACAGAAATAAACACTGGAAGAATTAAAATCAGAAATGGTCCAGAGTAATGATACTGAGGGACTGGTTGGAGCACGGATAGTATGGGAAAAGTATTATTTTTATTTTAATTGTGACTGTTAATACCTTTTTCACTGTTTGTTTTCCTCTTTATTCATATTATTTGGGCAATAAACATTAATAAAGTTATATTCTGATCATAAAAATAAACTCATGTCCAAATTAACTGCCTGAATGAGCGTGTGTCTTCATGACGTGCCAACGCCAAGTCAGCTAATTTGGTTTCCCGGAAGCATAGGGGTCTCTGTGAACAAGGAGTGCGGCTCGCAGCAGAGAGACGGTGGGCAGGGCAACGCTTCACCAGTGAGGCAAGAGCCGGCATGTCCAGTGCAACGTCCAGCCCGAAACATCGGTGTAGCAACAGCAAACACCCGAACACGTTTACGGGTGATTTAGTTTCGGGAACCTCATCTTCTGCCACACAAAATGACTGTTTCTTAATTTGAAATTTATTGACTTTATTGATTGACCTGTATTTATTTTAATTTGGTTCTTGCTCTTAAGTTTATATGAATTGTTAAGTAGAGTCTGTATGTGTTTAATGAATGTTTTTCTTGGGTTCCAAAATCACTGCAGACGGTGACTGCAGCCATGAAGTTAAAAGACGCTTGGTCCTTGGAAGGAAAGCTATGACAAACCTAGACAGCATGTCTAAAAGCAGAGACATCACTTTGTCAGCAACTGTGTGCACAGTCAAAAGTATGTTTTTTCCAGTCATCATGTATGGATGCGAGAGCTGGACGATAAAGAAGGCTGAGCACTGTGGAGCTGGAGAAGACTCCTGAGAGTCCCTTGGACAGCAAGACCAAACCAGTCAATCCTAAAGGAAATCAACCCTGAATATTCATTGGAAAGACTGATGCTAAGGCTGAAGCTCCAGTACTTTGGCCACTTGATGTGAAGAGCCAACTCACTAGAAAAGACCCCGATGCTGGGAAAGATTGAGGGCAGGAGGAGAAGGGGATGGCAGAGGATGAGATGGTTGGATGGTATCACTGACTCAATGGACACGAGTTTGAGAAAACTCCAGGAGATAGTGAAGGACAGGAAAGTCTGGCATGCTGCAATCCATGGGGTCGCAAAGAGTAGGACACGACTGAACAGCAAAAATAATAAAAAGAAATATGTCCGTGTGGGAGGCAGACACTGTCTTTTCCTCTCCAATTTTTAAAAAGGCAAGTGTATACCTTAATGTGAATGAATTTCAGTTCCTTTCCTGGTGGTCGAGATGATAAAGAATCACATTTTGAAGCTGAGAGGAGTCCCCCAGGGAGGGGAGAGGAGCCAGTGTGGGTGCTCAGTGGGAGAGGCCAGGGAAGCAGAGGTGGGCCTCATGGTGAGGCTGTCACTGGGGCCACGGTTTCTGAAGTGTCCAGTACCTCTCTCTAGTTCTGCGGGCTCCGGGATCCACTTACATGCCTGCCTTCAAGATGTGGCCACCATAAAATCACAGAAGGCATTTAGTGATATTTCCCTTTGTTATCAGTTGCTCCCAAAATCCACGTGAAATTTACCAACAGGCTCTCCTCTAAGCCAAGCAGTAGACTCCAGAGAAAACCAGAGTGCCAGGATAAGACACACTCCTTTTCAGGGCTTACAGGCAACTGTGCCTTTAAAGTAGAATGCATAATGTAGCAACACTTTGAAAAGTGCCCCTTTATGGATAAATATGTAGGCACACCTGCCTTAACTTAGAGTCTTCATGCAAGTATGAATAATAAGCATCTACCGTCATCCTTGCGATAAATGGCTCTTTAATGTAAGGATTCAATAAATAAGCAAGATTCACCTAACAATCCTTCTAGAACTAATGATGAAAAGTCAGAGGAGAGACTGTTAAGATTCTCCTAGGGACCCACTTCTCAAGACTTTGGAAGCTTGCAACTAACTGTAAGGTTAGTAGCAGTATAAATTAATTCTTTCTTTCATGAGAATCTGTCAGAACTCCCTCTTTTCAGATTTGTTTCAATTTAAAGAATGGTGCAAACTCACCGTTCAAGTTCAAGGAATGCAGACCTCATTCCTCAAGTATTTCATAAATCGAGGAGTCTCATTACTTATTGTGGCAGGCACTAGGCTGCCTCCCCAAGAGCCACAGCCCTCTGTCAATTCAGCAGAGGTGAATTTCCATGAAATACATGCTCTCTCAACCCTTACAGCTAAGGGTGTTCATCTAATATCGTTATATGAACAAACTGCCTCCTGGCTAGTTTTGGAAAAAGACAGAAATACATTAGGCAGGTTCCAATTTTCCCTTCCTTTCTGTGAGGGTATGAGATGAGATGCATGGTGCCACTGCAGCTACTTTGTCAACATGAAGACAATAGCAGCAGAGAAACATGGTCTTTGAGCCACTGAATCATCCTGGGATGGCTAGGTCTGGACTTCTTGTTTGGGAAAACATGATAAACACCTACCATTTGAATTACAGTATTTTAGTTAGGTATTTTGTTCTGTATGGATAAAAGTACTCTAATGGATACCTACTAACATCTGAGCTTGGATAATTGCTCAAGATGATTCTAAGGTGGTTAATGGACTGACTAGATTCATGAGCTTCCCGAAATGTATCCACATTTTTATGAGCCTCTTCCACTTCCAATGGCAAGACCAACTGTTGTTCAGTGTCTAAGTCATGTCAGACTCTTGTGACCCCATGGACTGCAGCACTCCAGGCTTCCCTGTTCATCACTATCTCCCTGAGTGTGCTCAAACTCATGTCCAAAGAGTCAGTGATGCCATCCAACCATCTCATCCTCTGTTGCTCCCTTCTCCTGCTCTCAATCTTTCCCAGCATCAGGGGAAATGATAAAATCATCTGTGGGTTTATTACAATAAAAGCAGTTAGGACATATAAGTTGCTCCAGATTGTAGGAGCCATTAGAGTACAATCTGGAAGTCAGTCCCTCAGACCCTCCTAACACCCATCACACCCTGCCAGTGCTCCCAGGCCAGACATCTGCTGTCCAGCAAACACGCCAGGCTCATTATGGTTCACGGTGACCTTCCTTCTTGGATTTCCTCCCATTAACACAGGTATGTCTTTCAAAGTCTTCATCCTCCAAAATATCTTCCACCCATGCTTCCTGTCCTCAGCGATTTCTCCCATATTCTGGATTGTCATAACAGATACTATCTGTACCACCCATTTATAGCACTCGGTCTTCCTTAGCACTGACACATTAACTGTAATCAGAAACAGCAGCAAGAAGAGGAGCAAAAATAGAGACACACTCTTTACTCAGTGCATCAGCTGGCTGGTGGGTGTGCACAGAATCTACAGACACAACCACAGATGCCCTAGTGCAAATGAAGAACACCAGAGACCTATAAAGTACCCCGCATGTCCCACGACAGGACACCTGGTCATAGTCATTGATAATAGATGGATGATGGCAGGCCTGGGACGTGGGGGTGAGTTTAACGTAGGAAGGAGAACAGAGAGAAAATGCCTATAAAAAATGGGCAGGAAACAGTATTTCTACAAGAAAAACCCCAAGAGGAAATAGTAAGGCAGATATCACTTGTTATGAAATGAACAAAAGTTATTAAATTACTGGTATTGTGCAATTTCCATAGGGATGATATGAGACCTCATGAAGAGAGAATCCATCATCAGTTGAAAACTGGGTACAAACAGGACTTAAAATATAACATTAAAACACATGTATGGCAAAACCGATACAATATTGTAAAGGAATTAGCCTCCAATTAAAATAAATAAATTTAAATTAAAAAAAAAAGTAGTATCAATGAGGAAAAAAAATAAAACACATGGACACACTAAACAAAAGAACCAGGTATAAAAAATACACATTACACAATTATATGAATAATGTAAATGTAAAATATACGACATTATGCAAAATTATTTTATGATGTTAGAAATTAGGCTACCTTTGGGGAGATGAATGGTGAGAATGGACATGGGGTAGCTTTGGGGATACTGGCTGCATTCCGGTATTTTTGGATTTGGGTGCAGGCTATGTAGTCTGTTCAGTTTGAAAATTCATTAAACATTAGAATATTATATGCAAATACATAATGTTTTTAAAACGTCTGTCCCAGAATTTTAAAAAGATAGGCTTGAAACACTGGGTTACTACTTCACGCCAATTAGAAGGACCAATCAGAAAATCTGAGACGCTGACAACACCAAACGCTGGTGAGCATGTGGAGCACCGGGAACTCTCATTCACTGCTGGTGGGGATCACCGTGCTGCACGTCCTCGGGAAGACGGCTTGGTGGTTTCCCACAGGACTACACACACTCATCAGACAGTCCAGTGATCATGCTCCTTGGTAACCACCAAAGGAACTAAAAATTTACATCCCACCCAGAACCTTCACGCAAATGTTCACAGCAGCTTTATTCATAACCATCAACACTTGGAAGCAATCAAGATGTTTTTCAGTGGGTAAATGAATCGAGAAACTTAGGTACAGCCAGACAGTGGGATATTATTTAGTGCTGAAAAAGAAATAAGGCTTCCCCGCTGGCACAGTGGTAAAGAATCTGTCAGCCAATGCAGGAGAACAGGCTTGATCCCTAGTCCAGGAAGATCCCCTGGAGAAGGAAATGGCAACCCACTCCAATATTGTTGCCTGGAAAAACTCATGGACAGAGGCACCTGGCGGACTACTGCCCATGGGGACGGGGGTCTCAAGAGAGTAGGACACAACTTAGCAACTGAAAAACAGCAACAAGAAAAGAAATAAACTATCAAACAATGACAGTTCCTCCAGGAAGGAACCTTAAGTGTACACTGCTAAGTGAAAAGACGCCGATCTGAAAAGGGTACATACTGTATGATCCAACTAGATGACATTCTGGAAAAGACAAAACTACGGGGATGGTATCTTCTGTAGTTTTGGAAGGAACCTACTTGTCAATGCAGGAGACGTAAGAGATGTGGGTTCAATCCTTGGGTGGGAAGATGCCCTGGAGGAGGAAATGGCAACCCACTCCAGTATTATTGTCTGGAGAATCCCATGGACAAACGAGCCTGGCAGGCTACAGTACACAGGGTTGCAAAGAGTCAGACATGACTGAAGTGACTTAGCACGCACACAGGGAAACAGTAACAACGACAAAAGTAAGTGGTTTCCAGGCATTATAGGGGAAGGGAGAATGAACAGACAGGGCACAGAGGACTTTCAGGGCAGTGAAACTGCCCCATATGATACAGTAAAGGCCGATGCATGTAATTATACATTTGTCCAAGGCCACAGACCGTGCACACTGAGGTGAACCTCACCGTCAACCATGGACTTTGAGTGACGACGACGTGTCAACACAGGTTCATAAACCGTCAGAGGCACCACCTGGGGAGGGATGTTCGTGATGGGCACACCATGCATGTCTGGGCATGCAGAGGCTATCCCCTGGGTAACTCTACCTTCCTCCCAACGTTGCTGGAACCTAAAACTGCTTTTAAAAAGCCAAGTCTATTAAAATAATCCGTGGAAATTTTGTTACAGAACTTAGACAACTAGCAGTAGCAATTATTAAGTGGAAGGATTCTCTTATTTGTAATTTTAACATACAATTTCCCATATAAACCCATCTCCTCTTATTTTGACTGTGGTGCAATTTCAGAATGCTTGATGGTTTCTGACTTGGATGCCCTTACATTCTCTTATAGCAGAATCTAATTTATGAGCTGTATGCCAATTTGCTAGATTTCTCTCCCTCTCAATAAAGCCTATTGGGTCCAATTGAACAATTTTTAAAAAAGATAAGCTGAGAGCTAGCAATGCAGTTATAGACATTAGATATAAATCAGATAGTTACGAAATTTCCATTCTGTAAAAATCATCTCTACATTTTGTTCCCACCCAAAAGATTAATGAGTCTTATATTCTGATAACCTCTGCTTAGCCTTAAAAGTTTACCTGCAATAAGACTTCCAAATACCCAAGGCTTTTCATTTTTTATATCACCTAAAGTATCCTAATGTTTTCCGTCACAAACCACTGTCCATCTTCTCTACAGAGAAAATCCATAAAAGTCAAATGTCAGGGATATTTTAATGCAAATATGATCCTGGTGGGTTTTTAAGCTCCTACAACCATAATTGTGGTACTAAAGATTATCAGAGTCCTTTTCATCAGAATTCCAGGAATTATAGCTGCAAAAAAAAAAAAAGGCATATGCTGTGTGTGACCTATCACAGACATATATTTAATATCTGAAAATAAAAAAGGTAACTTTGAGTCTATTATTCCAAAGAGAAATTAAGAAAAGAGCAGAGACTAGCAAGGGAGAAATGAATGGCAGACTGAAAAGGACACATTCTCATCCGGTTAATCCCTTGGGAACTCAGATTGCCTTAAACACTTTTAATTTGAGTTTTAAAACATAAATTGTGCATAACTGGTGATAATTAGGCTGCAGTACAGAACAAAGGTACTTCTCTCGCTCAGAAGTAAGGTATCGCCACAAGGTCCTTTGAGAGCCTGAGGCACCAAAGGCGCACTCCATCACGACTCTTCCCAAGGATACTTCCCAAGTAGGAAAGGGACCCACACATACTCAGAAATGTTTTCGCCAAAAGACTGAATCCAAGGAGTTTGGAATGGATTTGAGGGTTAAGTAGAAAGTGGATACTGCACTCTGAGTTTCAACAACCAAAAGACAAGACTGAAAAGAGGTAGCACTTGAAAAGATAATGGTTTAAATACATGATATGAGTTTCAAGTCAGTCTAGGAAGCAGCAGCAAGTCTGGAAGGGGTGCACTCAAGACTGTGCATATAAGTCCAGGGCGTTATCACTCCTAGGAGTCTCTACTCTTCAAACCTAAACTTCCTCCCTCATAGGGGGAAAGCCACTCCTGCTGTGGCTTGTGGAGACACCAGTAAGATACGGGGTGGGGTGTGGGCACTTTGGGGACCGTGGACAAGGTGATGGCCATGCTGTGTGCTAGGTCAAAGATTCAGTAATTCACAACACTACAGGCCTTTAACCAAAAATGAAAGTGAAAGTTTCTCACTTGTATCTGACTCTTTGTGACCCCATGGACTAGAGCCCACCAGGCTCCTCTGTCCATGAAATTCTCCAGGCAAGAATACTGGAGCGTGTAGCCATTCCCTTCTCCAGGGGATCTTCCTGATCCAGGGATTGAACTCGAGTCTCCTGCAATGCAGGCAGATGCTTCACCATCTGAGCTACTGGGGAAGCCCCCAAGCCTCACCTGTAACTTCTATTTTATTTTTGCCTAATGATTATTCAGTCACTCAGGCACGTCCAACTCTTTCTGACCCCATGGACTGCAGCACATCAGGCTTCCCTGTCCTTCACCATCTCCTGGAGCTTGCTCAAACTCATGTCCATCGAGTTGGTAATGCCACCTAGCTATCTTGTTCTCTGTCATCCCCTTCTCCTCCTGCCTTCAATCTTTCCCAACATCAGGGTTTTTTCCAATGAGTTAGTTCTTTACATCAGGTGGCCAAAGTATTGGCGCTTCAGCATCAGTCCTTCCAATGAATATTGAGGGTTGATTTTCTTTAGGATTGATTGGTTTGATCTCTTTGCAGTCCAAGGGACTCTCAAGAGTCTTCTCCAATACCACAGTTTAAAAGCATCAAATCTTTGGTGCTCAGCCTTCTTCATGGTCCAACTCTCACATCCCTACATGACTACAGTTAAAACCATAGCTTTGATTATATGGATCTTTGTTAGCAAAGTAATGTCTCTGCTTTTTAATATGCTATCTAGGTTTGTCATAGCTTTTCTTCAAAGGAACAAGCATCTTTTAATTTCATGGTTGCAGTCACTGTCCGCAGTTATTTTGGAGCCCAAGAAAATAGAGTCTCTCACTGTTTCCATTGTTTCCCCATCTATTTACCATGAAGTACTGGGACCAGGTGTCATGATCTGAGTTTTCTGAATGTTGAGTTTTAAGCCAGCTTTTTCACTCTCTTCTTTCACCTTCTTTAAGAAGCTCTTTAGTTCTTTGCTTTCTGCCATAAGGGTGGTGTCATCTGCATATCTGAGGTTATTGATATTTCTCCTGGCAGTCTTGATTCCAGCTTGTGCTTCATCCAGCCTGGCATTTCAGATGATGTACTCTGCATGTAAGTTAAATAAGCAGGGTGACAATAAACAGCCTTGGTGTACTCCTTTCCCAATTTGGGACCAGTGTGTTGTTCCATGTCTGGCTCTAACTGTTGCCCCTTGACCTGCATCCAGGCCTCGTAGGAGGCAGGTCAGGTGGTCTGGTATGCCCATCTCCGTCATGGTGGGAAATTCTCCGTGTGCACTTTCTGTCTTTCTCGGTGGATCTGCGCTGTCGTGGGGAATATGCGCATCTTCTCTGCCCACAGCGCAGCAGCACTTAGCTCGATGCCGTCAGCCCCTCACAGGGATCCTTCATGTTTGATCAATGGAGAGGCACTATTAGTCAATGTGATGGTCTGCAATAGGTGATTTTGAGAAGGCTCTGAATGATGTGACATCCTCGTGTCTGGCGGAATGTTGGTGCTGTAACAAAAGCCACCGCTGCATCCAGGGAGAGTGATGCAGAAGCCAGTGACGGGAGGCACTCGCTATCGAACCAGCCCCTCCGAGCATCCTAAACCCAGGACACACAGCCCTCCAGCAGCACAGCCCGGAGCCGGAAACACTACCCATGAAAGTCCAACAGGACCAAAGGGTGAGGCGGGCTCAGCCACCTGAGCCACTTTATTTTAACAGACGGATAAAAGAAATCCCACTCAAAGCCTTTCCTGGAACTCAGGGATTCACTAGAGCCTCCCCCTCGTTGTGGTTGCCCCTGGCAACTGGCCATCAGCATTCAAACAGAGAACAGTATGGCGTGTTCTGTGCTCTCTTATTTACTGCAGAAGAGATGCTGCTGTGATGGTTCCAGCTGCACGAGAACTGAATGTAAAAAGCTTTCAGGATTAGCAGCTGCATTTGAAAGAAGAGAGACTGAGGCATGGCTCCTTGTACAGCTGCGAAGACCCAGGGACGGCTCTCTGCCTGATGCTGAGTGGGGCATCTGGAAGGGAACGTCCGGGGACTGACTTCATGTCCCGGCCATGAAATTGTTCAGTCTCAGACATTTCCCACCCAGCCTGGTTGCCCTGGACCGCAGGTGTGCGGGGAGCCTCCAGCAGCCCTCTCACCTCCCTTCGAAGTGATGGATGCATGAGCCCTCGGATCCTGGGTGACAGGAATGCTCATGCACCTTGGGGAGCGGGGGGAATGGGAGTAACTGCAAACCACCCAAACCATTGCTGTTCCCTAACTCCCAAAGTGAGCGATGGACAATCAGACCTTCAGACCTTCAATGGTCGTTGTATACACTACACTTGTGCTCAAAGAAAAGCAAAGGTAGGAACACATGCTTCACAATTTCTGAAGGAGATCTCATTTCCTTTTTATTAATTAAAAATTGTTGCAAAAGTCCCCAACTTTTATGAATTAATTTTTAATTAATATAAAATATCAGCAAAATTATAAAATAGAAGAGTATATGTCTTTACCAATTCCCTTCCCCAATCCCTCTCAAATCTACTCGTTCAGACTTCAACAGCTGAATGGATGTTTTCCTGTTCAGTCAGATGCTCTGTTTTGAATCGTGAGTCCAAGTGATCCAGGAACTCTGATCTGATCATAAACCTCACTCACAGAGCAAGCGACTCTTTTCACAGCTGCCACTGAAACCTCTTCACCGTTGGGCAAGTGTTGTTGAAACTTCAGTATATAAACGGCCAGAATGAACCACTTTTAAAACAACTTTCCCACCACTGTTTAAACTAATACCCTAATTGAGATAAAATTCACATATCATGAACTTTACCTTTTTAATGTATTCAGTTCAGTAATTTTTTAATGAGTTAAAGAACTGTGCACTCATCACCACTACTGAATTCCAGAGTATCTGCATCACCTCCAAAAGAAATCTCATTATGATGCATGGATGTAGGTTCATCAGTTGTATCAAATGCCCCACTATGGGAGGGGATGTAGATAATGGGTGACCCGTGCATGTGCTAGGGCAGGACATATATGGGGAATCTCTGTACCATAGCTTCAATTTTGCTGTGAATTTAAAACTGCTCTAGAAATATAATGTCTATAAAAGAAGCAATCTCATACCTATTAGCAGAGTCAGCAGACCCTTCCTACTCTCCCCATTTCCGGTAAACACTAATCTACTTTTTATCTCTATGGATCTGCCTGTTGTGGAATCACACAATATGTGGCCCTTTATGTCTAACTAATTATGAGTGAGTCTGTGGCTCAGAGGTTAAAGCGTCTGCCTGCAATGCAGGAGACCTGGGTTCGATCCCTGGGTCGGGAAGATCCCCTGGAGAAGGAAATGGCAACCAACTCCAGTATTCTTGCCTGGAGAATCCCATGGATGGAGGAGCCTGGTGGGCTACAGTCCATGGGGTCTCAAAGAGTTGGACACAACTGAGCGACTTAACTGTATTAACTGTTAACTATGTCTAACTACTTTCACTTGTGCTCAAGTTTTAGCTATGCTGTAAGATGCATATGTGTTTAATTTTTTTAGCTGAATAATACTCCACTATATGGATATACCACACTGCTTATCTCTTCACCTGGTGAGGGACATTTGGGTCACTTTTGGCTATTAGGAATGTCTCTATGGACATCTGTCCCTGGACAAGGAAGTGGCAACCCACTCCAGTATTGTTGCCTGGAAAATCCCATGGACAGAGAAGCCTGGTGGAATACAATCCATGGGGTCCCAAAGAGTCGGACAAAGCAACTTTCACCACTTCACCTTGTTCAAAGAGGCTACACAATTTTACATTCCTACTAGTACTGTATGAGGTTCTAGTTTTTCCACATCCTCACCAATATTTGCTATTTTCCATTAAAATATATACATTATCTTGGATTTGAATTGAAGGGTATTATGCTAAGAAAGGCAATGCCAAAGAATGCTCAAACTACCACACAATTGCACTCATCTCACATAGTAAAGTAATGCTCAAAATTCTCCAAGCCAGGCTTGAGCAATATGTGAACTGTGAACTTCCTGATGTTCAAGCTGGTTTTAGAAAAGGCAGAGGAACCAGAGATCAAATTGCCAACATCTGCTGGATCATGGAAAAAGCAAGAGAGTTCCAGAAAAACATCTATTTCTGCTTTATTGACTATGCCAAAGCCTTTGACTGTGTGGATCACAATAAACTGTGGAAAATTCTTCAAGAGATGGGAATACCAGACCACCTGATCTGCCTCTTGAGAAATCTGTATGCAGGTCAGGAAGCAACAGTTAGAACTGGACATGGAACAACAGACTGGTTCCAAATAGGAAAAGGAGTACATCAAGGCTGGATATTGTCACCCTGCTTATTTAACTTATATGCAGAGTACATCATGAGAAACACTGGGCTGCAAGAAGCACAAGCTGGAATGAAGATTGCTGGGAGAAATATCAATAAGCTCAGATATGCAGATGACCCCACCCTTATGGCAGAAAGTGAAGAGGAACTCAAAAGCCTCTTGATGAAAGTGAAAGAGGAGAGTGAAAAAGTTGGCTTCAAGCTCAACATTCAGAAAACGAAGATCATGGCATCCAGTCCCATCACTTCATGGCAAATAGATGGGGAAACAGTGGAAACAGTATCAGACTTTATTTTTTTGGGCTCCAAAATCAGTGCAGATGGTGACTGCAGCCATGAAATTAAAAGACGCTTACTCCTTGGAAGGAAAGTTATGACCAACCTAGATAGCATATTCAAAAGCAGAGACATTACTTTGCCAACAAAGGTCCGTCTAGTCGCCTTGACTATGGCTTTCCCAGTGGTCATGTATGGATGGTGAGAGTTGGACTATGAAGAAAGCTGTGCACTAAAGAATTGATGCTTTTGAACTGTGGTGTTGGAGAAGACTCTTGAGAGACCCTTGGACTGCAAGGAGATCCAACCAGTCCATCCTAAAGGAAATCAACCCTGAATGTTCATCAGAAGGACTGAAGCTGAAGCTCCAATACTTCGGCCACCTGATGCGAAGAGCCGACTCATCAGAAAAGACCCTGATGCTGGGAAAGATTGAGGGCAGGAAGAAAAGGGGACGACAGAGGATGAGATGGTTGGATGGCATCACCGACTCAATGGACATGAGTTTGAGCAAGCTCTGGGAGATGGTGAACAACAGGGAAGCCTGGAGAGCTTCAGTCCATGGGGTCACAAAGAGTCAGACATGACCGAGTGACTGAATAACAACAAAGATAGTATCATAGTACTTTTACTGTAGTTTTAGGGTAAATTTTAATATAGATATAAGTGCTTTAACTATTCTTTTTCAAGACTGTTTTGGCTGGTATGAGAGCCTTGCATTTTCCTATGAAGTTTAGAATTGGCCTGTCAGTTTTTGGAAAAAAAAAAAAAAAAAAGCCAGTTGGGATTCTGACATGGAGCATGTTGAATCTATGGATGATTCTGGGAAGTACTGCATGTTAACAATAGTAGATCCTCTAATCCATGAACATGGGATATCTTTCCATTTGTGAAGATCTTTAGTTCCTTTCAATGACATTTCATGGTTTTTCAGTGCACAAGTCTTACATTTTTATTATTAAATTGATTCCTTCCCTTTGAAAGTAATGTAAGTGGAATCATTTCTAAATTTCATTTTGAATTGCTTATTACTAGTGTATAGGAATATAAATAATTTTTGTACAATTTTGCATCTTCCAATGTGGCTGAACTCATTTATTAGTTATGTTTTTGTGTGTTTGTGGACTGTAAGATTTTCTATACACCAGTTCATGCCATCTATGAATAGAGATAGTTTTACTTCTTTCTAACCTGGATGTCTTTTCTTCCTCTTGTCAAGGATAACCTGATATTTAGCAGGATCACTGCTAACCATTTCAGTGTGAAGTATAATGTTAGCTGTAGGTTTTTTATAGATGCTCTTTTTCAGGTTAGGAAAGTTTCTTTCTACTCTTCATTTGTTCAGTGTTTATATAGAGAGGGGATTTTGAATTTTGTCAAATGCTTATTCTGTGCCTATTGAGATGATTATGTTGTGTTTTTTTTTTTCTCTTTATTTTATAAATCTGAGTGTACTACGCTGATTTTTCATATGCTAAACCAAATTTTATTTCCTGGGATAAATCCCATTTGGTCATGGTATATAATCCTTTTTTGGTTTGGTAATTTGGTTCAATTTGTTAGTATTTTGTTATGATTTCTGCATCTACGTTCATAAGAGATATTGGTCTGTAGCTTTCTTGTGGTATCTTTATTGAGTCCTGATTTCATGGTATTTGTTGTTGTTCAGTTGCTCAGTTGTGTCTGACTCTTTGTGACCCCATGGACTGCAGCATACCAGGCTTCCCTGTCCTTGACAATCTCTTAGAGCTTGCTCAAACTTAGTCAGTAAGGAAACAGCAACTCACTCCAGTATTCTTGCCTGGAAAATCTCATGGATAGAGGAGCTTGGCGTGATATGGGGTTACAAAAAGTTGGACATGACTGAGTGACTAAAGAATAAGAGCAACAATAAATTAGAGTTAAACATACCTGAAAATTTGCCTGCAATTTTTGTACCTGTCAAAAAATGCATTTTTTCCATCATAAAGTCTAATACCTGTATAATCTATTTATTGAGGACTGGAACATCTTTTTGTCCACACAAGTTGACATTGAATAAAACAGAGGAGAATGGATAGTCACACACAGTTTATATATGGCAATAATGTTTTCCTATCATGACCCCGTACGTTTAGCTTACGGGCAAAGGCTTTCTTCTTGTCCTAATCTCTCCACTCTCCTGCTACTAAGTTCTCACCTCTCCACGGAAGCCCAACTTCACACATGACTTTCTCCATGAACTTTCTCATGAAGCGTTTTATCTCTTTCTTCTCACCTTCTATACAACTTATATTTGAAACTTGCAATAATCCATGCCTATATATGTTTTTTTTTTTCTGTAGACTTTTGCTGACAATTTTTGTGAGTTTTTCTTCCCTGAGAGATTTCTGTTTCATGCTTCCTTTATTTCATCAGTAGTATCTAATAATTAGTTTATCCTTAGCTCACACTTAGTATACGTTGTTTTAATAACTTTAATTCATCCCTGATAGAATACCCAAGAATACCATGAGACATATCAAATCATTATATTTATAAGGGCAAAGTCTTTGTTTAAGCTGATCAAATATAAATAAATATTTGTGAATTTTAATACATGCCAAGAATTTACCCTACTCAGGAATTATCTAAACAAATTCATAGCATGTACAATGGATCTTTGTCATTGAATGCATATAACATCATTTTACCATATGGCGCAATGAGAATTAGAATCGAGGGAACATAAATTACAGTTACTTAGAAAAAAATCGCCAAGTAAAATCATGCCCTCTCTCCGTTACAGCAACTTGCTTTTCCAGGAATAAACATAAGTACCTGGTGTCAGCAGTATCACCGAGGTGACGATCAAGGAGCAGATGACCAGGATGACAAGGAGCGCGATGGCTATTCCTTTCCAGTTTCTTTGTGGAGGGTTACTCCCCACGAGCTCCTGAAACGACAGCACAAAAGCGAAAATCTGTGAGTCAAATAAGGAACGAAAATAATCCAAGTAACCACGCTTGAGTCAAATCAAGATCTCGGTGTAGGCTTCCATGGTGGCTTGGTGGTAAAGAATCTGCCTGCGAAGGCAGGAGACGCAAGGGACGTGGGTTGGATCCCTGCTCTGGGAAGATCCCACATGCCTCGGAGCAACTAAGCCCCTGCAACACAGCTACTGAGCCTGTGCTCCAGGGCCCGGGAGCCACGACCACTGAGCCCACGCGCCGCGACTCCTGCAGTCTCACCCCTAGAGAGTCCATCCTCTGCACTAGGGCGGCCGCTGCGGAGGAACACGTGTACTGAAACTGGGGAGCGGTCCTCACTCTCGGCACCTAGAGAAAGGCCCGCGCAGCAAGGAGGACGCGACACGGGAAATAAATGAAGAGCTCTAGGGCACTCCCATCCAGGAAGCGGCCATCAATGCCTTTCTCTTCCTTCTGCCTCAGGGTCCAGAGGACCCAGGCTTCTTCCCTCATCTTATGGCAAAGCTTTATCTCAAGAAGAATGTGACATTATGTTATGTTTACAGCCTTTTCTGTAACTTAACGCTTCACCACCCAATACACTTGGGTCCACATTACCTGGTGACTATGGAGTTTCTCATTGCAGTCAACCTATTAAATGCCATCAAATCAAACCCAGGTATGATAAAATTTCCAGCCTCAACCTCTCTCATCTTTCTCTTCATTGACACCCACACTGTGAACTTCTATTTCAGCTGTGAAACTCAAACATTTATTTAGCACATACTAAGTGCCAATATATGTGTATGTGCCAATGTCCAAATTGCCAAATTCAGACTTAAATTGAAGAAAGTAGGGAAAACCACTAGACCATTCAGGTATGACCTAAATCAAATCCCTTATGATTATACAGCGGAAGTGAGAAATAGATTTAAGGGACTAGATCTGATAGATAGAGTGCCTGATGAACTATGGACAGAGGTTCCTGACATTGTACAGGAGACAGGGATCAAGACCATCCCCATAGAAAAGAAATGAAAAAAAGAAAAATGGCTTCCTGAGGAGGCCTTACAAATAGCTATGAAAAGAAGAGAAGCGAAAAGCAAAGGAGAAAAGGAAAGATATAAGCATCTGAATGCAGAGTTCCAAAGAACAGCAAGAAGAGATAAGAAAGCCTCCCTCAGGGATCAATGCAAAGAAGTAGAGGAAAACAACAGAATGGGAAAGACTAGAGATCTCTTCAAGAAAATTAGAGATACCAAGGGAACATTTCATGCAAAGATGGGCTCGATAAAGGACAGAAATGGTACGGACCTAACAGAAGCAGAAGATATTAAGAAGAGGTGGCAAGAATACACAGAAGAACTGTACAAAAAAGATCTTCACGACCCAGATAATCCTGATGGTGTGATCACTCACACTCACCTGAGCCAGACATCCTGGAATGTGAACTCAAGTGGGCCTTAGGAAGGATCACTATGAACAAAGGTAGTGGAGGTGATGGAATTCCAGTTGAGCTATTTCAACTCCTGAAAGATGATGCCGTGAAAGTGCTGCACTCAATATGCCAGCACATTTGGAAAACTCAGCAGTGGCCACAGGACTGGAAAACGTCAGTTTTCATTCCAATCCCTAAGAAAGGCAATGCCAAAGAATGCTCAACTACTGCACAACTGCACTCATCTCACACGCTAGTAAAGTAATGCTCAAAATTCTCCAAGCCAGGCTTCAGCAACACGTGAACCGTGAACTTCTAGATGTTCAAGCTGGATTTAGAAAAGGCAAAGGAACCAGAGATCAAATTGCCAGCATCTGCTGGATCATCAAAAAAGCAAGAGAGTTCCAGAAAAACATCTATTTCTGCTTTATTGACTATGCCAAAGCCTTTGACTGTGTGGATCACAATAAACTGTGGAAAATTCTTCAAGAGATGGGAATAGCAGACCACCTGACCTACCTCTTGAGAAACTTATATGCAGGTCAGGAAGCAACAGTTAGAACTGGACATGGAACAACAGACTGGTTCCAAATAGGAAAAGGAGTACATCAAGGCTGGATATTGTCACCCTGCTTATTTAACTTATATGCAGAGTACATCATGAGAAACACTGGGCTGGAAGAAGCACAAGCTGGAATGAAGATTGCTGGGAGAAATATCAATAAGCTCAGATATGCAGATGACACCACCCTTATGGCAGAAAGTGAAGAGGAACTAAAAAGCCTCTTGATGAAGGTGAAAGAGGAGAGTGAAAAAGTTGGGTTCAAGCTCAACATTCAGAAAACGAAGATCATGGCATCTGGTCCCATCACGTCATGGGAAATAGATGGGAAAACAGTGGAAACACTGTCAGACTTTATATTTTTTGGGCTCCAAAATCAGTGCAGATGGTGACTGCAGCCATAAATTGAAAGATGCTTACTCCTTGGAAGGAAAGTTATGACCAACCTAGATAGCATATTCAAAAGCAGAGATATTACTTTGCCAACAAAGGTCCGTCTAGTCAAGGCTATGTTTTTTCCAGTAGTCATGTATGGATGTTAGAGTTGGACTATAAAGAAAATTGAGCACTGACGAATTGATGCTTTTGAACTGTGATGTTGGAGAAGACTTTTGAGAGTCCCTTGGACTGCAAGGAGATCCAACCAGTCCATCCTAAAGGAGATCAGTCCTGGGTGTTCATTGGAAGGACTGATGTTGAAGCTGAAACTCCAATCCTTTGGCCACCTGATGCGAAGAGCTGACTCATTTGAAAAGACCCTGATGCTGGGAAAGATTGAGGGCAGGAGGATAAGGGGATGAAAGAAGATGAGATGGTTGGATGGCATCACCGCCTCGATGGACATGGGTTTGGGTGGATTCTGGGAGTTGGTGATGGACAGGGAGGCCTGGCGTGCTGCGGTTCATGGGTTTGCAAAGAGTTGGACACGACTGAGCGACTGAACCGAACTGAACTGAATGAAAAAAAGATATACTGAGTCAATCTCCTTTCCTACTGGATAGAGTTTTCTATGTGAGGAAATCACTGGCCAATGACAAGAAGTGATCAGATCTCACCAATTGAGTAGCTTTTCATTTCACCTGAGTTAACAGAGGAAATAAGCGTATATCTTGTAGTAGTACATTCCTTACACTATCAAATGTGTATGATCTCTCACAGACCCAAAGTGGACATTTCTCAAATACTGTTCAGATTAAATTCAGAGTCAACATCCAAAACTAGAACAATTCCATACTCAAGATCAATCTTTCTCAAGACAGAGAATAATTAAATTAGTGGTATTGTCTTCATCAGCTCAAACAATGGATATCTTTTAAATCTTGTTTATAATAAAAATAATCTCAGATTTGAAATTTTGTTTTATTTAGAAGTTTATATAAAAAAAAAAACAACTAAAATAGTGTACAGAGACTTAAAAAAAAACAACTAAGACTTTTAGTTTGCATCAATTTTTTTTTGCATCAACTTCTTGAGTGGCCAGGAGCATAACTAATTTACTTGCAAAAATGCAATTGAATGAATTGTAGTGATGTTCAGTAGTAGAAGAGTGATGTCCAGTAGACCTTTCCCTGGCTCAAGCACACTCACAGTATGGTGTCCAAGTCTGGGCTGAATATCGTTAGAGATAATGATGGACAGAGTACGCCATAAAGAGGACCAAAGACAGATGCTGCAAAACGTCATATGAAGCAAGGCTAAGAGAAGAGTTCAGCGTCAAAAATCAAATACTTAGAGTCTCTGTCTATTTGAAGTATCACATGCAAGAGAGAGAAGACTTCTGCAGAGCTCCAGAAGGCAGAGTTGTAATCAAAAGGGAATTTCACCCAGACAAAATTATGTCAAACAAACAAACAAACTTAACTTCAGAATTTCTAACCATTTGCATTGCTTCATGACAGAACAGGCTATTTCACCAGAAAGTGAGGAGGGTGGATGAAGAGCTCACAGGATGCAGGAGGGCCAGCCCAGGAAGGAAGGTGGAGAAGAGAGATCTTGAAAACTTCGAACACGGGGTACCTTCAATGGACACACAGGGCATGGGAAAGAAAGATGCTGAGATGGCTCGGCAGTGGGAAAATGAAAGACGGTCAGGACAGTTCAGAAAAAGGACAAAGGCTTTGCTCCTTCATGCTCACTGGGCTAAGAAAAGATTTTGCAGAGAAAACCAATTCCGTATATATTATTAGATGGAAGAATGCACAATAATATAACCAAACAGGTGTTGATAGCAGAGTCTACTTAAGTGAAGTGATTCTGGATCATTGATGCCATTTCTTAAGTACAGATGCATCACACTTTCAGGCAACACTCTTACATTTAAAAAGCAGTGTCATTTCACCCTCAGAAAAGCAGACCATCCTTCAGTTCAGTTCAGTTCAGTTCAGTCACTCAGTCATGTCCGACTCTTTGCAACCCCATGAATCGCAGCACACCAGGCCTCCCTGTCCATCACCAACTCCCGGAGTTCACTCAAATGTCCATCGAGTTGGTGATGCCATCCAGCCATCTCATCCTCTGTCGTCCTCTTTTCCTCCTCCCCCCAATCCCTCCCAGCATCAGAGTCTTTTCCAATGAGTCAAATTGGAAAAGTTGGCCACCTCGCACAAGGTGGTCCAAGTACTTGAGCATCAGCTTTAGCATCATTCCCTCCAGGCTGATCTCCTTCAGAATGGACTGGTTGGATCTCCTTGCAGTCCAAGGGACTCTTATGAGTCTTCTCCAACATCACAGTTCAAAAGCATCAATTCTTCGGCGCTCAACTTTCTTCACAGTCCAACCCTCACATCCATTCATGACCACTGGAAAAACCATAGCTTTGACTGGACGGAACTTTGTTGGCAAAGTAACGTCTCTGCTTTTCAATATGTTATCTAGGTTGGTCATAACTTTTCTTCCAAGGAGTAAGTGTCTTTTAATTTCATGGCTGCAGTCACCATCTGCAGTGATTTTGGAGCCCCAAAAAATAAAGTCAGACACTGTTTCCCCATCTATTTCCCATGAAGACTGTCCTTACTAAATTCCAAATTTTATTGTCAAAAGTAACTTTTTAAACTACACAAACAATATCGCTACAATAACCATAGGGAACAAAGAGGAAAAACACATGAACAACTTGCTAGCCCAAAAGAACGAAAGTTTCCATTTTTCCGTCTTCCTCTCCAGTACTGATGTATGTGCATATTTAACTCTTACACGGATACTTAATAATAACCAGAACATAGATCTTGTTTTTGAGTTAGAATGCAGATTAACAGTGAACATCCAACCTGAGCATCTGATTTGGCATCCCAAATTCAGACTTCCTCATCTTAACTTGTAGGAAGTGAATTATCAAAAATTTGAGGAAAATTGTTCCTGTTTCTCAAGAAGGGCAACTTTCCCCTGCTATGTTGAGCTTCAGCAGTGCATTTCTCAACATCATTGCATAATTTTTGCCTAGAATGATGAAAATGAGGCTGTTATGTATTCCCTGTTCTGCTTGGTACCACATGCATACCTTGGAGATTCAATAAAATTTAATTTACAATTAAACACTGGCCTGAGAAGGTGAACAAATCTCCCATCCATCCATCCATCCAAGGCTTACTCTGCCAAGCCCTGTTCTGTGAACCTGTTATGCATTGTTAGCCACCCAAGTCCAACAGCCTTCATTTTTTTCCATATTCCTTCCTTGTATATTAGTGTAGGGACAGGGAACAAACAATAAACAGAGGAACACACCAAGAAAGCTGCCTCCCCTCTGTCTTCACCTGCAGACGTGGAGGAAAGGCCATATGAGAACAGAGAGAAGGCAGCTGTCTGCAACCCAAGGAGACGGCCCTCACCAGAGCCAGCAGCTGGCACCCTGACCCTGGACTTCCGGTCCCTGGAACTGTGAGAGAGAAATCTGTGTTTAAGCCACCTGGTCTGTGGCGGTGTTATAGCTGCTCCAGACAGAGTCAGACACAGGCTGACACCTGAGGGCAAGCAATTCAGGGAGAGGAAGAGGCAAGTGTGCGCTCTGGAGTGGAGGGCGGCAGAGAGACAGCGGCTGGGGGGGCCACGGAGATGTGAGTGGGGTGACCACGCTGAGCAAGGAGGGTGGGCGTGGGCAGCCAGGAAAGCAGGGTCTGGATGCCACAGCACAGGTTTTGGCTTTTCCTCTAAGGGCAAGGAATGTGAGCACCGCAGGGCGTGACCCAGACTCCCACAAGAAGACCCCCAGCGGAGCTGCTACACAGAGGGCAAAGAACAAGGAAACAAGGAGGTGTGATGGGACCCACTAGGAGGGGTGATGGAGGTTTGTGCCAGGCAGCAGTGGCGGAGGTTGTGAGAAGGGATTAACCCTGGGCACGTGATAGAAAACACCAGTCAACAGTGCTATTCGGAGCAGAGGATACGCAAGGGGGACACATTTATATGCCCCTCCTACACTTGGAGCCCTCTCTGAGGAGCCTGGCTTCTGTGCTCAAGCGATGTGCCTCACTACAAAGACAGCCCCCTCTTCTTCCCTCCACCTCTGAGCTAAGCCTCCCACTCTCTGCTCACAACTTACTGCTCCTGGAGCCACCTCCTGCCCTGTCCCCATCCCCACCCCACCCACACCCTCTGCAGCTTTGCACACATGGTTGATTTCCGTTTCCTGACATTCCTCTCCAGCCTCATTTCAACAGGCAAATCCCTTCGCATTCTTAAGTTGTCAGCTAAAATATCATCTCTGACATTTCAGGAAGCTTTGCCTGGTTTCACTGGCAGAGTCCATTATTCTTTTCAATTGGACACAAATGCAACGCTTTGTAAATGCTCTTCTGTAACATTACCGCACTACTAAATGGTGCATTCCATGCCTGTGTCATCTGCAGGCTGCCAGCCACTTAAGGAAGTTATCCTGATGTTCACAGTCACGATGCCTGGTACAGAGCCTAGGACACCACAGCACCCGGGGACTGCGGGTGGAATGGATGAGTGAATCTACAGATGCCTTTATGAGAAGGAACTTTGTTATTTGCCTGCACATCTGTCAGAGACGCAACTGTTGACTGATGCAGAAAGTAAAGCATTAATATAAGTCTGAGTGCATGAACTATGCCATAAATAGCAATTGGCCCTAAAAGACTAATGCAAACTGACATCTAAGGCTGCCAATTCCCTTGTACCTAGTGACGTAACTATTGGTCATACTTATTTTTAGCTTAGACAGAAAGAAAACAAAGAACTAAAACCAAACTAAACCCTTTCCTGGGTCATTTGGTTGTTTTAAATATAAAATTCATCTTTCCAGAGTGCTATTATCTTAGCACTCTGGATAATCAGAGCTTGATATTTTCTTTGCCAAGGTCACACCATTAGTTACAGACCCCACAATGTCCTGTGAACTGATTCAGAAAAAGCTCCGTTGGAAGCTGACTCCCCTGCAGGGACCACCTGTGCACTTGCAGCAGGTCTGCTAGAGAGGCCCTCTCCTCTGTCTGCGAAAATCTGACATCTCTTTATTTTACTTATTTTGACCGTGCTGAGCAGCATGTGGAATCTTAGAGACCTGACCAGGGATTGAAGCTGCGCCCTCTGCTTTGGGACGGCAGAGTCTTAAACCACTGGATGGCCAGGGAAGTCCCAATCTGCAGCGTCTTATCTCATCCTGAGCTCCACGTACCTTCATCACACCTCACGCCTTCTGATGAGGAGTAGAGAATCAAATGAAAACTCAGGGGTGATTATTTAAAAAAGAGACACTGAGACTGCAAAAGCGGAGAAAAGAAAGGAACGCTGGGGATGAGGAATCTAGAGGATAAATGCACACGTGTCTGAAAGCCTGTTACTGTTTACAGACACTACAGAAATCTGAATCACCATTGTGTTACTATTGACTTGATCCAAACAATCTCTGGGCAACACGTGACATGTGATACTGGGAAACTCAAAAGCTCACAAAACTTCCTGTCCTGGATGAAGAAGGTAAAGGGTGCAGAGACCACATTTCCTTCATCCGCTCTCTTCACACCGGAAGCTCCAATGAGGGGAAATGAGCACTTTAACTTCTGTTGGGTCCCCGGAGTAGGGCGGTGTAGGTTGCAGCTGAGAGATTCCACCACAGTGATGCAGCAATAACCACCTCACCTCAGGTACTGCGTGCGCTGTGGCTAAAGGGACACAGGGACGGCCAGCAGGAGACTGGAAGGACTTCCCTGGTGGCCCAGAGCTTAAGACTTCACCTTCCCGTGCAGGGGCCATGGGTTCAGTCCCTGGTCAGGGACTGAGATCCCACATGCCTGCCAGCCAGAAAACCAAAACATGAAACAGAAGCAATCCTGTAACAAAACTCAATAAAGACTTTAGAAATGGAAAGAAAGAAAAAAAGGTCCATATTAAAAAAATATTTAAAAAACAAGAGATGAGGCTGGAGGCTGACTTCTGCAGGACACTAGGGCTTGTCCTAAAGAAGCTCCCTATCCCAGGAGACGAGAGAACAGGAGATGCAAGTGCAGGAGCGACGGGGGTGGTGGGAGGAGGGCAGGGTCCACAGCGACTGCCGGGGTCCAGGCCTCGCCGGCTGCGACGGGGACAGCTGGCCGTTGCACGTTTTATTTCCCTTTGCTGAAGGCAGAGAGGTCAACCAGATGGCCCTCTCACCAGGGAAGCAGGAGGTGAATTCAATTATTTTTCTCAGAATAATCCATCTTTGAGCTAATCAATCTCGTCTTCTATCATCAAGCAGCTTTCAGAAGAAAACTAAGTCTAGGAGACTGGTTCTGGCTCTCAAAATGGAAATCAAAACTGGGATATCACTAGATCCAGGTTTAGGTCACTGATAGTTTCAATGCCCCCAGAGGATAGATGTGAATGGGCAGCCCCATGGAGACCGGGCATCCTTCACAAGGGGAACTCTCCACTCCCTGGAACACCCTCTCCCGTGACAGCTCGCGTGAGTCCTCTGAGTACTCTGGGTGTTCTTGCTAGTTGTGAGTGTGAGGGAGCAGTGAGTGCTGTGGCCACGAGACACTGATTAACGCTGAGGCCACTAGTGACTCTCAACTGACTACAGGGCTGGAGGGGGCTGGCGGCCATTCCTGAAAGACAGAAACATCCAATGATGTGTGAGCAGCGGGCAGGGCTCGTGTTGGTGGGCGGAGTCTCACCCTTCCAAAGGCTTCTGCTGACCTCACTAAGTTGAGGTTACATTTGGTTGACGGGCCCTTCTTCCTAGGACTGATGGTTCCTCATGAATCGTCATCGTCTTAGTGACAGAGAAGAGCAGTCATGCCCCGGCTATCGGACCCACACTCAGGTGGCCCCCTTCCCCTGGACGCTATCTCTTCACCGTCTTCCTCTGGACTCACAGACACCCCAATCCTTCAGTTGTTCTGCGTCCTCCACCACGTTCTTTGCCAGCCTTACTGACTGAGCTGGGATCCACTCTCCTTTCCTCCTATGAACCTGCAAATTCTGAAGTGGACTATTTGACTTAACGTGACTTTAACATAACATCGCTGTCTGAGGGCACAGCCCTTTAAAATCAAATCCGCCACTATTAGCAGCCGTCATCCTCTGCCTGGGCTTCCCTGGTGGCTCAGTCAGTAAAGAATCCACCTGCAACGCGGGAGACCTGGGTTTGATCCCTGGGCTGGGAAGATCCCCTGGAGGAGGGCATGGCAACCCACTCCAGTATTCTTGCCTGAGAATCCCATGGACAGAGGACCCTGGAGAGCTACAGTCTGTGGGGTCGCAAAGAGTCAGACGCAACTGAGCGACGAAGCGTGCATGCACACGGCTGCACCTGCTATGTGCAGCTCAGCAGCACCGTTTGCAGAGCAAGCCCCTGTCCTCTAAGTTCTCCCAGACCAAGAAGAAGAAACAGGCAAAATATTGACTCTAATTATCTGTCTTTAAAAATTTCTTCTTCATTATTTTTACCCACAAATTCAACAACAGAGCTGAAATAATTTTATGCTCTTTAGTTTAACTGACAGTGTCTGACAGCTTCTTTATGAAATTAATTCAAAACGTTAAGTTATTCCTGTTGCAGTGAAAAGGAAAAAAAAAGAGGACTGAGTTTTTCTTTTTCTGTTCTCTGAGAACAAAGACAAAGAAAACAGTGAGCAGGCCTGAACATCCCTAGTTTTTAAAGCCTCGTGGACCATAGCCCACCAGGCTCCTCTGTCCATGGGATTCTCCAGGCAAGAATACTGGAGTGGGTTGCCATTCCCTTCTCCAGAGGATCTTCCCAACCTAGGGATCAAACCCAGGTCTATTGCATTGCAGGAGGCTTCTTTGCCATCTGAGCCACCAGGGAAGTCCTTTTTTTTTTTTTTAACTTTAATTGCTCCTAATTCTGCATGTCTGTAACTAAATCTGCTTTCCTGGCCCCCAACTCTGCAGGAGCTACAATTCACATTTTTCCTTTAACTCTATGCTAAATACATCCTCTATCTGGTGTTTACCCTGACGACACGCTTCCCCTTGTGGTTACACACGAGAAAGAAGGTCGCAGAGCCACCAAACTAGCAGACTCTAAGACGGGGATACTGATGCCAGTGTATGACTGTCTTTGAAACAAGGCAAGAGGAAGAAATCAAGGTCCTACCACCTTTGTTCCTCATCACCGACTCCTGACTAGGAGCCCTTGCCGTATACAAGCCCCTAGGTTCCTCATGGGGTGGGGGCACAGTTCTTGAGACATAAGCCCACTGAGTTCCCCTCTCAGCCGCTGAGAGTAAAAGCCACCTTTCTATTTCCTCCAAACTCTCTCTCCGTTTTTTTCATTCGGCTTCGGTGGGCAGAGAAGGACGAGATTTTGGCTGGCAACTTTCCAAATGTCACAGCTTAGTCTGACTTGGACCTGTTTTGATAGACTGTTTTAAAGGCATCATGTTGCTCCATAAATCACAAAAGTAAGTGCACTATGATCTGATCAAGGTCAGAAGAAATTTCGCAATATATCATGCCCAAGAGAAACCTCTTTCAGTAAAAAATATGGCTATGAAATTAAGTTGCAGAATTTAAAATTGAGCATTTGTATCTCACATTGCTGTGTATGATAATGATGTCTTAAAAGCATCTTTAGATAATGTCTGCCTTTGCCCTGACTCACTGAAACCCACAGGCAATTTTGAGACAAGTTTCCTACACTGGGCAGCCTTTAAGCAAACTCAACACCTCACATTCTGATGTCAAAAATTCCTGCAGGCCGTCATTCACTTTTAAATAACAAACAAGTCTCAAAGACAAGAATCACCAGCAGTTTAATGACAGAGATTAAAATAATTTAGCTTAATTTTTCAAAAGGGCTTGCCCCCCATACAGTCTTCTATCAAGGTACATGGACTCCTTTTGAGAAATTATCCCAACTGCCCTCCTCCCCCACCCATGGTGCTCCCTCAACCACTCTGTACCCCCCGCCATGCCCCGCCCCAGCCTCAAGTGACTGGCCCAACCTGGGTCAGAATTCTGCTGCAGGATTTTAGGGATGGACTTAAAGTACTGCAACAGGGAAGAATCTCTGCATTCTCTTACAAGTTCATCACTAAAAGGATGTTGCCTATAAGCTTGCTGCTGCTGCTGAGTCACTTCAGTCGTGTCCGACTCTGTGAGACCCCATAGACGGCAGCCCACCAGGCTCCCCTGTCCCTGGGATTCTCCAGGCAAGGACACTGGAGTGGGTTGCCATTTCCTTCTCCAATACATGAAAGTGAAAAGTGAAAGTGAAGTTGCTCAGTTGTGTCCAACCCTCAGCGACCCCATGGACTGTAGCCTACCAGGCTCCTCCGTCCATGGGATTATCCAGGCAAGAGTACTGGAGTGGGGTGCCATTGCCTTCTCCGGCCTATAAGCTTAAATTCTACATAATGGCCCATCTCTGGGAACCTTGCCTTGCAGGTAATGAGCAAGATGCTCAAATACCTCTGTTTAGCTCACAGGAAACACCCTTACCAGCCCACCTGTGGATGACCACAGAAAGGAAGAGATTAACACATCCCCTCAGGAGGCTGACCAGAACCAGGAAATGTCTGACTTTACTCCCTCCCCTTTCAGTGTAGAAGAATCCTGAATTCTGTCTCAGGCATGGTGGTTCTTTGGAACACTAGTTCCCCATCTTCTTGATCAACTGGTTTTCCAAATAAAGTTGGAATCCGCCTGCCATGCAGGAGACCCCGGTTCGATTCCTGGGTAGGGAAAATCCGATGGAGAAGGGATAGGCCACCCACTCCAGTATTCTTGGGTTCCCCTTACGACTCAGCTGGTAAAGAATCTGCCTGCAATGCGGGAGACCTGGGTTCGATCCCTGGGTTGGGAAGATCCCCTGGAGAAGGGAAAGGCTACCCACTCCCATATTCTGGCCTGGAGAATTCCATGGACTGTATAGTCCATGGGGTTGCAAAGAGTCAGACATGACTGAGCGACTTTCACTTTCACGCCTTTCCCCAGCAACTGGCTTCCCAAATTACTGACCTCTCCTGCGGCAAGCACTATGAGCTTGGACTCTGTAACAATATTCCAATTTATTCTTGCCTTTGTCATGAAACACAAGAACGGAGGAGGCATGGGGGTGGCGAGTGCCTACTCCCATTTGGCATATGGACTCTGAAGGAAACAGAAGCAGGCTGGCAGAACACGAGGAATGCATTAGACCAAGACAAAGAGACAAGGAACCAAGAGAGAGAGTAGTCCCTACTGGTTTTCAATTTCTTGACCTAATTTTTCTCCTGAGGCCTGAATAAATTTTTCCCTTAGACTTATCAGTACACTCCTATTTCTCCATGAAATATTTTATTTCCTATTTTACTTATGTAGCCTGAGCTGATTCCTGAAACTTGGGGACAAAGAAGCTGACACGTGTCACGTAGAGACACCCGGCCCAGCAGCCCACCATCCCGTCGGCACTGCGTTTTCAGAAAATATTCTGTGCTCGTGACCCGAGTCACAGCTCGTCTGTGTGGAGCATCTTATGGCCAAACCCACACTTGAAAATGAGGTGAAAATTTGAACTACATGCTTGATGTATAATATCAAAACATCAAATTTGCTAATTGGATGTGTAACTTTCTTTGAAAAGACCAGCTCTTCCATAAGTATGCATAGTTATTTTTTCCAGGGAAATGCTGAGTGAAATTCAGCAATTACCTTCACAGATCCCCAAGAACCCACACTTGTTATTATCAGTGCTGGAGTGTGCCCTCTCCGAGACAGGAGGTGAGTAATTCAAGTTGAAGCAAATGCAGCCAAGACAGCTGGCACGGCAGTGATCCTGAGTGTCTTGGGAGGGTGGGCTTTCCCAGGTATTCACTATCCTGTTGTTGTGAAGAGCCAACTCATTGGAAAGGACGCTCATGCTGGGAAAGGCTGAAGACAAGAGAAGCAGGGGGCAAGAGAGGATGAGATAGTTAGATATTATCATTGGCTCAATGGACATGAACTTGGGCACACTCCAGGAGACAGTGGAGGTCAGGGAAGCCTAGCGTGCTGCAGTCCATGGGGCTGCAAAGAGTAGCACACAGTTTAAAGACTGAACACCAACGACTGGCTTAGAACGGCTCTTTCCAGTAGCTCCATGTGTAACAGCTCTTTTTATAATCAAGAGTGGTCTATAAATTACAGATGCATAAAACAAACTTATGGTTACCAAGGGTAAGAGGAGGGAGGGATAAATTGGCAGACTGGGATTGATACACACATCCTCCTCTACATAAAACAGGTAACTAATAAGGACCCAATGTATAGAACAGGGAACTCTATCCACCCAATACTTTGTAGGATTGGGGAAAACACCTAAAAAAGAGTAGATATTTGTCTGTGCAAAACTGATTCACTTGGCTGTTCACCTGAAAACTAGCACAACATTATAAATCAACTGTACTTCACTTAAGAAAAAGAGAATGATCTATGCCAACACTGTCATGTAATTCAGTCTAACAGAAAGGCATACAGCATCAGAGAAGTTATCAACCACAGGAATACAACTGATAAACCATGTAATTCCATCTGCCCCCTTCATCATCTTTGCAGTGAAACTAACGTGTCTATGGGTCTGTGTGTTTGGGATGAGGACACCTCTGGGGTGGGGGAGATGATTATTTTGCCAACCACGGGGTGTACTCCATGTAATGAAATGTTATACCAAGCTTCTACTACACGCAGTGTCCTAAGGAAGATCACAAATAGAGCTGGGAGTGAAATGGAAAAGACACCAAGGAATATACACTGAATAATTTCATCCCCTCGTGGCTCAGCACTGAATAATCTGCCTGCCACTGAGGGAGATGCAGGTTTGGTCTCTGGGTCGGGGGACCCCCTGGAGTAGGAAATGGCAACCCACTCCAGTATTCTTGCCTGGGAAATCCATGGACAGAGGAGCCTGGTGGGCTACAGTCTGTGGGGTCGCAAAGAGTCAGACACGACTGAGTATTGTTCACTCTCTCAGTCCTGCCCAACTCTCTGCGACCCCATGGACTACAGCAAGCCAGGCTTCCCTGTCCTTCACCATCTCCTGGAGCTTGCTCAAACTCACATCTACTGAGTCGGTGATGCCATCGAACCATCTTGTCCTCTGTTGTCTCCTTCTCCTGCCATCAGTCTTTCCCAGCATCAGGGTCTTTTCTAATGAGTCAGTTCTTCACATCAGGTGGCCAAAGTACTGGAGCTTCAGCTTCAGCATCAGTCCTTCCAATGAATATTTAGGATTGACTTCCTTTAGGATTGACTGGTTTGATCTCCCTGCAGTCCAAGGGACTCTCAAGAGTCTTCTCCAGCAACACAGTTCAAAAGCATCAATGGGATTGCAAAGAGTCAGACACAACTTAGCAACTCCATAACAAAAACAGTTCAATATTGGGCAAAACTGCACCCCAAGCATAGCGTGCACACTAGAGTCTACAAGGACAACCAAGAAAGGAATTTCCATAAAACTGAGGATGCTGGATAATTCAGCGGCGAGAGCGGAGTCACAGTTGGAGAGGGGAAGATGAAAGGCAGCAGTTTTGGGAGGCCTGGCAGGACTCTCTTCTGACCCAGGTGGAGGTTATAGGGCTGTTTCAGGGGACACTTGTCTGTCCACCTATATGCTTCACGTTACCCAGTTTTACTTTACACTATTTCACAGTGCAACGGTGAGCTGTGCACAGAGCGCAACAGCCTTGGCACTGGCCGCGTGAAGTAAGGAGATACTTCCCGGAGCTCACACCTGGTAGGAAGGGACATCAGGCCAAGGAAATGACCCTGGGGACACAGACGATGGACAGAAAGCCAAGGGCTACGAGGGGCCTAATGATGGGAGGCAGGGCCAGGCGGCGGGCAAGGGCTCTCCGAGGAAGAGACATTTGAGAGCTGAAGGATGTGCAGGGAGGAGCCAGGTGGGCACCTGGGAAGGTTCCCACGCGGGGAAGGCTCAGCGCAGAGTGTGGGCCTGTGCTCCTTGTGGCTCAGCTGCCAGCCGCGCGGCATCCAGGACGAAGCTGAAGGGAAGGTGAGGACAAATTGTGGCCTGCTTTGCAGACGCCACCGTGTATTTTGGGTTGGATGCAAAATGCAACGAGAAGTCAGAGAAGGATTCTATAAGCCACTTGTGATAACTTCTGGGGTTCCCTGGTGGAAAAGAATCCGCCTGCAATGCGGGAGACCTGAGTTCGATCCCTGGGTGGGGAAGATCCCTTGGAGAAAGGAAAGGCTACCCACTCCAGTATTCTGGCCTGGAGAATTCCATGGACTGTATAGAAGAAGTAGAAGAATAATTTAGAAGAATAATAGAACTATAGAAGAATAACTTCTGGAAGAAGGTAGGCATTAATTACTTACTCGATTTATTGACATCAGAAATAGTACACCAAGAAGGACCAGGCCTGGTTACTTCCATGGTACCTTAAAACATATCAAATACCAGGCCAAGCTGGAAACCAATACCCCCAAAAGGGAAATACCCACATAACAACTATTACATTATTGAGAGAAAATAAACCACACAAATGCGACCGTGGGACCTCTCGTTACAGGGCTCCAGTCTATTGTCTAAATGTATTTTCTTTCTACTATTTATTCACCATGAACACCACTGCCATAAATTTTCTTTTATGGACCATGGACCATTTACTATAAGTAGAAGGTAGCAACGCATTACAGGATCAGCAGGGCGTGCATCTCAGGATGGTAAGAACAGCTTTCTAATCCTTGTATTTTTCACATTCGGGAGGACAACAAACGACTTTTAAGATGGCCAGAACATGTTTTAAATAACATCTAGTGACTGACACACGTCCATCAATACCCATCACATCAGCCTGTTGCAGGCACTCCCCTATTTCTGCTCAGCCGGCTCATTTCCTTACACTTCGATCTCAGTGAGTCCTTCATAAACAACACAACAAAGGCAATAAGTGGCCAATAACTGCCCAAGGAACCTGAGTGGACCAAAGCAGAGAGCACTGCTCTGTGTGGTCCTAGGTCACGGAGCTGGAGACGGGGCTCAGAACAGAAATCCCCAGCAGTGAAGTTAGTGGAGCAGGGGCTGCCCTCCACAGTCCACGGGAGGGAGTCCAGGATCCCTCAGGGGGTGGCGGGACCCCTCCTCTTCCCGCCTCTGCTCCTCCCACAAGGCCCCCCACCACCTCCCTCACACAGTCAAGGCCCCCTGAATCCAGCATGGATTGAGTGATTGATTTTTTTTGTTTCTCCAAAAAAATTTAACAGTTTATTCAAACGGAAAGGACATTGAAAGTTCTTCAAATACTTCTACATAAAAAGTGTATCATCTATTGACACATACTTTAGTAGATGTGACTCTTTTTTTCCACTCAGATGCTTATTTTGTCCAAACTTTGAACTTGTTGTTTTGAACTGGGGTAAAGCCCATTAGCAATGCTGTGGTGGTTTCAGGCGAACAGCGACGGGACTCAGCCACACACACATGCATCCACGTCCCCCCAGGGGCCTCCCTGGGGGCTCAGACGGTAAAGGATGCACCTGCAACGTGGGAGACCTGGGTTCAATCCCCGGGTCAGGAGGATCCCCTGGAGGAGGGCATGGCAACCCACTCCAGGATTCTTGCCTGGAGAATCATCCACGGACAGAGGAGCCTGGCGGGCTGCAGTCCATGTGGTTGCCGAGTCCGATTGAACTGAGGGACTGAGCACAAAACTCACCCAGGCCCCCCTCCCACCCAGCCTGCCACACAACACTGAGCCGCGTGCCATGCGCTGTACAGTAGGCCCTTGAAAATGGCCAGAAGACCTGACCGGACAGTTCTCCAAACAGGACATTCAGAAGGCCAACAGCCATATGAAAAGATGTTCAACATTGCTAGTTATTAGAGAAACGCAAATCAAAATACGAGATATCACATCAGTCAGAATGGCTAACATCAAAAAAATCCACAAACAACAAATGATGACGAGGGCATGGAGAGAAGGGAACCCTCCTACACTCTTGGTGGGAATGTAAATTGGTAGAGCCACTCTGGCCAACGGTAAGGGAATTCCTTGAAAGACTAAAAACAGAGCTACCATAGGACCCTGCAACCCCACTCCTGGGCCTATATCCAGAGGAAAACATGCTACAGAAGGATATACGCACTCCCCCGTTCACAGCAGTGCTGTTCACAATAGTCAGGACGTGGAAACAGCCTCTGGCCATTGACAGAGGAATGGATAGACAAGGTGTATGGCATCCCTCATATGTGGAATCTAAAAAGAAATTAAGCAAATAAACTTACTTACAAAACAGAAAGAGACTCACAGACTTAGACAGTAAACGTATGTTTACCAGGGGGGAAGGGACAGTTAGGGACTTTGGGAAGGCCAGGTACACACTGCTATATTTAGAATGATTTTCCTTTCTATAATTGAAGTATAGCTGACGTACAATATTCTGTTAGTTTCAGACGTACAGCAGAGTGATTCAGTTATACACACACATATAGCCCTGCTTTTTCAGTCTTTTTCCCTCATGCTGCTGCTTAGTCACTCAGTCATGCCTGACTCTTTGCAAGCCAATGGACTGCAGCCCGCCAGGCCCCTCTGTCTGTGGGGATTCGCCAGGCAAGAATACTGGAGTGGCTTGCCATTCCCTCCTCCAGGGGATCTTCCCGACCCAGGGATCGAACCCAGGTGGAGTCTTTACCATCTGAGCCACCAGGGAAGCCAGAGAATACTGGAGTGGGTAGCCTATCCCTTCACCAGGGTATCTTCCCAACCCAGGAATGGAACCTGGGTCTCCTGCATTGCAGGTGGATTCTTTACTAGCTGAGCTACCAGGGAAACTCTTTTCCCCCTCATAGGTTATTGCAAAATATTGAGCATAGATCCCTGTGCTGTACAGTAGGACCTTGTTGGTTACCTAGTAGCATGTATTCAGTAGTCCTGAATATTCATTGGAAGGACTGACACTGAAGCTGAAGCTCCAATACTTTAGCCACCTGATGTGAAGAACTGACTCATAGGAAAAGACCCCGATCCTGGGAAAGATTGAAGGCGGGAGGAGAAGGGGATGACAGAGGATGAGATGGTTGGCTGGCATCACTGACTCAATGGACATGAGTTTGAGCAAGCTCTGGGAGTTGGTGATGGACGGGAAAGCCTGGTGTGCTGCGGTCCATGGGGTTGCAAAGAGTTGAACACGACTGAGCGACTGAACTGAATAGAACTGAGTGTGAATCTGTTAATCCCAAACTCCTAATTTATCCCTCCCGCCTTCCCCTTTGGTAACCATAAATTTGTTTTCTTGTCTATGGGTCTCTTTCTGTTTTGTAAGTAAGTCTATTTGCACTGAACCCAGGATTTCAGTGGCATTCTCTGCCTCTGGCACAGCCATGAGCACAAAAGCAACCAACAAAAAGATTCAGAGTCCAAGAAGCACAGTTCAGATGTGCTGGAGAGAAGCAGACACCCAGAGGGGATCCACTGGGCTCGCAGAGCAGATGAAGCGCCGTGATTAGAAAACAGGAATCGTCTCAGTAACACTCACCCCAGCACAGGGAGCAGCTCAAGCAAAAGGTCAAGAAGAAATACAAAGCAAAACACTTAAAATGCACTGAAGAGAAAAACAGAAGAAAACCTCAGACCCTGGGAGGGGGAGAAGCACCTGGCGACACAGATGGAAGAACCAGCTGGAAGGGGCCAGCCTGGATCCCTGGGTGGGGCAAACGGGAGACGCATCCAGCGACCCGTGGATGCCCCTGCCTCTGGGTGCAAAATCATGCCTCTGCAAGAGTAACACAGAGGGAGACCCAGGTTATGGTGGTTGTTTCTGTTTGCTGGTTTTTTGTTTGTTTGCTTTTAATGAATAGGAAAAGTTAAAATTTTACATCACCTCCTGCTCCTTCTGCCACATCTGTAACTCAGCTTGCCCCTTGCAAGAAGGTCTGGATCATGTAGGTCACACAGTCTCAGAAAGTGAGGACTTACAATACTAGGAACTGGAGCTTATCTCACTCACCCTTGTCCTGCTCTTTGCAATCGCCCAGCCCCTGGAAACCTGCTTAATCATGCCTGTCCAGGTAAAGGTCAGGCATCCCCTCCCCATCTTGACCACTGTTCCCTGCATGGCCGCAAAACCCCTTAGTTTAAACCAGCCTATTGGCAGCTAGTGTTACCTATAAGGTCTATGAAAACCCTTTGTTCGGGCTTAGAGCTCACAGTGGTGATGTCTCTGGCACCCCTGGCGTAAGAAACGTGAGTTCTCCAGCCCTCTGAGTGTGGCGCTTGGTTTCTCAATGACTGCTTTCTGCAACATTTCAGCAGCTGTTTACATGCTGCATTCCCAAATAATTTCTACCTGAAAATATTAAAACAAATTCTACACTTGAAGTGACAAAATTTTAGAAACCTCAAGCTACACGCATCAAGAACAACCCAGGTGAGCTTATAATTTAAACCAAATTCACATTGTTCATTTTTACTTTAATTTGATCAATCCATTTCAAGTCATTTTTTTATGAATCAATTTTTTTTTAAAGACTGCGCTTAAACGTTAAGGATACCATTATTGTTGTTATAGGTAAAACTGGTTTTTTCAAAAATAACCACAATTTCTGACATATTCAGGAGACCCACAAGGCCTGGGTTTAACCATGACATATACAACGTGAAAGGAAAGCCAGAAATATTTGTTTTACTTTGGATGTTATGTAACAGATGAAGAGACCTTTCGGGGAGCTTACAGGGAAACAAACAGTGAATGTTTTGCTGGAAAATTGGATCCACAAGGAAATGTCAAGATAATTAGTCTACTTATCTGAAGAAAAACTGGCCCAGGCCAGAACTTAATTAGTCTCCAAATATAGCCACCCAAAGATGTTTGGACAAAAGAAATAATAATGATTTAGTCTGGAGGACAGAAACAAGTTGACATGACGAGAAAGACTATTTGAAGCAACTGGGTGTGTTTCTCAAAGTGCTGCTGCAGAACTGCTTAGCGGCCCTGGACTGATGTCAATACACAGATTCCTGGGCCCTCTGAACCCTCTTGAACCGGAAGTTTCTGGGGGTTGGAGCAGAGAGCAGTTGTTTTACTATCTACACAGGTTATGTTTATAATGACAAAGGTATGAGAACCAGTATTCACAAGAGCTTCACATCATATGAATTGGTTTAGCAAGGTAAACTGGTTTAGCAAGTTTCCCCAAAACTGATCTAAGAATTCCTCAAAATTGGTTCAGGCTGCTGTCAGGAGACAGGGAGCAGATTTTTAACCGCTCAGCTCAGGGTCTCCAGTCCCACTGGAGGCAAGGCTACTTCATCTCCAATGTGCTTTATTCTTCTTGCCTTCCAAAGGAAGAGTTCAAGCGCCCTTTGGTCCCTTCCCAACTTCATTCTGCCCCCTTCTGCACCCTGCTCCGTGTCTTGGGAGGCTGCCCTCCAGCCCTGCAAGCTTCATCCCTGCCCATCTTTGCTCATGGCTTCAGATTCATTAACAGATTAAAAAAGAATGAAATAAGGCCACTTGCACCAATACGGATGGACCTGGAGATCATTATACTAAATGAAGTCAGATAAAGACAAATTTTTCCATGTGAAATAATTATGTGAAATCATTTATTACAAATCCTTTATATGTGCTGCTGCTGCTGCTGCGTCGCTTCAGTCGTGTCCAACTCTGTGCGACCCCACAGACGACAGCCCACCAGGCTCCCCCGTCCCTGGGATTCTCCAGGCAAGAACACTGGAGTGGGTTGCCATTTCCTTCTCCAATGCATGAAAGTGAAAAGTCAAAGTGAAGTTGCTCAGTCGTGTCCGACCCTCAGCGACCCCATGGACTGCGGCCTTCCAGGCTCCTCCGTCCATGGGATTTTCCAGGCAAAAGAGTACCGGAGTGGGTTTCCATTGCCTTTTCCCTTTATATGTGAAATCTTTTTAAAAATGATAAAAATGAACTTATTTATGAAATAGAAGTAGACTCACAGACATAGAAAAGAAACATATGACCAAAGGTGGAAGGGGAAGAGGCATAAATCAGGAGTTTGAGATGAATGTATACGTACCACTATACGTAAAACAGATAACCAACAAAGGCGTACAGGGAACTATACTCGACATTTGGTGATAACCTATCATGGAAAAGAATCTGAAAAGGAGTATGTATATAACTGAACCACTCTGCTGTACACCTGAAACTAACATAGCACTGTAAATCAACTATACTTACACAGAAACAAAACCAAATCGGCCAGGGGCTACCTGTCTGATCTCTCCCTGCTACACCCAGGTTGCCTGGCAGGTGTAGTCCTCTAGTGATTACATCCCATGGGGGCCCACCCTTTGCCTCTCAGGCTTAGTTGAGGGTAGGTAGCAGTTTCAGGGGCTGCTCTTCCCTAGAGCTCACCTCTCTGATTGCTCCCTTAACGCAGCCCATGCCTCTGCAGAGCCCTGAACCAGTGAGCTATTCGAGATTTCCTGAGTGACCCTGAACACCCTAGAAGTTGACCCCACCCACAGCGAGAGGAGGCGGTGTTTCTTTCTTGCTGCACTCAGCGAGCTCTCAGCCTCATCCTGGACTGAGTGGCCTCTTTTCCATTAAATGTGAACTTCCTCCAGGGAATGCTGGCCACAGTCCCCCATCCAGTGTTTTCTATACATCCTAAGTGAATATCTGCCTTCCAGATGGATTAGCCAGCTTCCCTGATTGGCTATTCCCTCCTTTGAGTGATCGGGGCAATAGGAACTACTTTATGGAGAGCACCTGTCTATTCTCACCTGTTTCTGTCCAGGGAAGGGTGGGGAGGCCAAGGGTGTGGGCTGGATGAGTCCTGCTTTCCAGCCCGGACAGAGATCAGGTCACGGTCGCCCTGGGCCCAGCCTGCACCTGCAGGGCACAGGGCTGAGGGGGCTGGAGGCAGCCCTGGACCCCACTGGGCAGGCTCTGGGAGACATGGAGGGTCCTGCCCTCGGGGGCTGTGTGTCTTCACCTCTCACGTGGTCACTGTTGCATGAGGCACGTGTGTCTTCTCCTCTACTGAGCACTCCTGGAATCAGCCCCTTGGGGACAGGGCCTCATCAGGACCCGTCATCGCAGGATACAGGCCTAGTGACGGTGATGTTCAACACAGAAAACTTATTTCCTGGATAGGAAAGACTTAACTCCACTTGGGAAAGAAGCATTCAAATGACCCTGGTGGGCCTTGGAAATGCAGACACGGCTGGACTCGGATCCGCCTCTGCTAGCTGAGTGACTGTCTCAGTTGGCTAAGGTTGCTGTAACAAAGCAGCACAGGCTGGGTGGCTTACACAACAGAAATGCATTCCCCATGGCTGGAAGCTGAAGTCCCGTATCAGGTGCCACCCGGCCGGGTTCTGGTCAAGGCCCCCTTCCTCCTGTCCGCAGGCAGGCATCTTCTCGCTGTGTTCTCACATGGCCAGAAGGGAGCTGGCCAGCACCCTGGCCTCTTCCTGCAAGTCACTAACTCCCCGCCAAAGGCCCTTTCTCCAGATGCTGTCACTTGGGGTTAGATTTCAACATCCCCAGACAGCCCGCTCCTAACAGGGAGCATGCATGGAGCTGGTGTTCAGCATGATCAGTGGTAGGTTGGGGCCGACACACACCTTGGGACATTGAAGTGTGGGTGACTGCAACGTGTCCAGGAAGAGGCCTAGGGTGAAGCAGACCCCGAGAGCAGCACCTGTTACCACGTGAACGCAACACTAACACCCCCTCGTGTGGCAACCTTGTGGAAGAGACAGTGACCATTCAGCCGGCGTTTCCACAGCCCTGGAGCCTCCTAGCTGACCTGCAGCACCAAGCTGGCCCCGGCCAGAGTGCTGTCTGTTCCCGAGAAACACATCAAGTCTGAGGTCCGCAGCCGAGCCTGGCCTGCAGGAGAGGGGTGCAGCTCGCTGTCCTGAGCCTGACCACCACCCCGGGAAAAGAAACTTGTAGCATCCAAGCAGCTAGGAAGGAAGACGGAAGCCAGTGTCTGCTGATGGATGGTGGCTGAAGGTGCCTCCGCTCCGGAGCTGTCAGAAAGGGCGGCCTGTGCTCCAGAAGCCAGAGAGACAGCACTGTGCTGGACTCCCTGCTGTGCTGGGGCGGGGAGGGGCACAGTGACATGCCAGGTCAGCTGTCACAACCCACATCCCAGCTGAACTGCCGAAAGCAGGCCCTGCTGCGGTAAGACTGGAGGAAGGCTCACACACACCTTCTCCAAAGGGCAGGAGCCTTGCTACACGGATGTCGATGCCCCTGTGCTCCCAGGGGCTGAGGGCTAGCTGCCTAGACAAATGATACTTATGATAATACAGGTTAAGAACCCCAAGCTCAAGACAGGTTAAGGAACTTGCCCAAGGTCACACAGAGGTCGAGCAGCAGAATAGGACCCGAGGTCAGGTCCTCAATCTCAAGCTTTTCCAAAACTACTTCATGAATACAAAACAATACCAAATGCACTTATCCCTAAATTTAAGGACATTAATATAAAGACATTTAATGAACATATGTGACTCTACACACTCCATTTAGGGGAAGGAGGTGGGAAAAAAAAAACAGCAAGTGAAAATGGATTATAACATAAAATTGCCTACAACATTAAATAGTAATGATCTTGAATGATCTTTTTATGTGCACATTTATTTTCAACAAAATAATATCTGATTAAAATAGAGTGTTGGACTATGAATAAGGAGTGTTACTAGCGGAAGTGGTAATTTTGGGGTCAGAAAATGTCACATGTTATTTTCTTCACAAACATATTCAGCTCCTCGTGTAGCAAACAAATGATTCTCTTAGAGTTTTGTGTTCAATGATCTATTCATATAAACTTTTTTTTTGAGTATTTAATGGCTCTATTTAAAAAAACTTAATAACCCACTGGCTGATATTTTCCCAAGAGTCACTTCTCAGTGGTTTTACGGGTCATTTCAGCACTTCCTCATGATGACCACGAAGCCAGAGCAGCGAGTCCTCATCGTATGACACTTGCTTTGTCTGCAGTGATGGCTGTCAGGGGCCCCACGCTGCAGAAGCCTTCCAACCACATGTCCTGACCTTCCTTCTCCAGGAGACCTTCCTGACTCAGGGATCGAACCCATATCTCCTGCACTGCAGGCGGGTTCTTTACCACTGGGCCACCAGGGAAGCCCCAAAATACTTACACACACGTGTCCACAACTGTGGTGTTGGAGAAGATCTTGAGAGGCCCTTGGACCACAAACAGATCCAACCAGTCCCTCCTAAAGGAAACCAACCCTGAATATTCACTGGAAGGACTGATGCTGAAGCTGAAACTCCAATACTTTGGCCACCTGATGCAAAGAACTGACTCATTGGAAAAGACCCTGATGCTGGGAAAGATTGAAGGCAGGAGGAGAAGGGGGTGACAGAGGATGAGATGGTTGGATGGCATCACCAACTCAAGGGACACCAATTTGAGCAAACTCCTGGAGATAGTGGAGGACAGAGGAGCCGGGCGTGCTGCAGTCCTTGGGGTCACAAAGAGTTAGACAAGATTTAGCAACTGAACAACAACCCCATCAGTGGGAAAATGGGTGATTGTTTTCTTCCCATAAAAAGGACACTGAAAACAGAAGACCATTAAGCAAACTCCATAAAGTCTCTATGGCCTCGGGCTAAGACATCATTCACCACATTTCTTCTACACTGCTATTTCCTCGATATAACTCTTATTTTTAATTTTTTTCTATCAGTGCAGGTAGTTTTGTGAAACGGGAATCTTTCATCAGCAGCTTTGAATAACCTGACTAATTCGGTTCCCGGATTTTGGAAGAGAAAATAAACCCACATGCAGCAGTTCTTTGCATTCTTGACTTTAAATAATATAACCAAAACCCTCAGCTGGGTTGCAAAATGCCACTAATTTAAAAGACTGATTAAGGTCGAGGGGTGCTTTCACAATTTTCCATTTCATGAATCATTACTCAGATGCACTTCGCCAATAAAACTGTTCTCTGACAACACAGTTCTGTTGCGGTCGTTTTCCCTGTAGTCTCTATTCAGGTATTCAGAGATACCTACATGCTGTACCGATACAGAATGACAGGCGACGAAGACCTCCCCTCAACCAGTCAGTAGGCAGGACCCTCTTCTCCACCTGCCCTCATCCTCGGTCTACAAGTCCATGGGATTCTCCAGGCAAGAATACTGGAGTGGGTAGCCATTTCCTTCTCCAGGGGATCTTCCCAACCCAGGGATCCAGGGGGTCGAACCTGGGTCTCCTGCAGTGCAAGCAGATTCTTCACCATCTGAGCCACCAGGGAAGCCACTACAGAGGCGTGAGCAATCACTAAGAGAGCTTCTGACAGCTCAAGGTCACGTCACGAGGCTGACCCCAGTCCACACTGACATGGACATTGTAAGGGCCATACCCTACAGTCCACTTTGCTCCTTTCTCTCCCTGCTCTTCGCCCCAGAAGCCTGATCTCGAGGGCCAGCCTGGACCTGGTTCCCTTGTGCTCTGGGTTTTACTTGGGTCTGGCCAGTGGGAAGCTCTGTTGGGAGATCAGAATGTCAGGAGGAGAGGTCAGGGTATTTATGGGCACAGTTCGTGCCCAGCGGGCAGCCTTCTTGTGGGCCCACCAACTTGCCGGGGTCCAGCAGCTACTCACTGGGCCAAAGGGTGACTGTGTCCTCCCACCCTTCCAGCCCCAGAATGTTTCACCATCTTCCGCTGCTTTCTCCTAGTCCTGCCTGCTGCTGTCTAACTTGTCACTTCGTTTATCTCTTCACATGGGCCATCTGATCATGCCCTCTATTTCCTGGAGCTGTGACTCACACAACTAGTTACTTCAAATCATTAAATAAATGTTTCCTGAGTGCCTACTATACACCCTGGGCACTGGGGCCACTGTAATTGACAAGATACACACCAGCGCTGTAATTAAATGGTTGGTTTCATTTCCTCTCTAATGGTTTGTTTGATTGAACCAAATGCATTGGCCCAAAGCTTTGGGCACCGTTTGAATGTGCTGGTTGACAGCGCAT
Organism: Bubalus bubalis; assembly: GCF_019923935.1. NCBI lineage: Eukaryota > Metazoa > Chordata > Mammalia > Artiodactyla > Bovidae > Bubalus > Bubalus bubalis. Next base: position 115,968,484 of record NC_059164.1, on the reverse strand, counting down.
ACAGAACAAAGTCTTTAGACAACTTGATGAGTAGATAATTCAGTTCAATTCCCTCTTTTTACAAAGGTAGAAACTGACATTCAAAGACAGGAAATGATGTGTGAAGCTAAGAGAGATACACAGCCCAGAGTGTCATCAGCTGCATGAGCTGTGAGGTTCTGTTCCTGCAGAGAACTGGTTCCCAGGCTGCAATTCTTCGAGTCCTGCTGAAAATCAGATCTTGTTATGTCCAGCTTCCCAAGTGGCTCAGTAGTAAAGAATTTGCCTGCAATGCAGGAGATCCATGTGGGATCTCTGGGTGCGGACGATCCTCTAGAGAAGGAAACGACAACCCACTCCATTATTCTTGCCTAGGAAAATCAAAGGACAGAGGAGCCTGGTGGGCTAAAGTCCATGGGGTCACAAAGAGTCGAACGTGACTTAGAAATAACAAAAATGTCCACTTACAGACATGGAAACTGAGGGTGAGAGATGTCAGGTAAGGTGCCTGACATTACATGCTAAGTAACTGGGAGAGTCATTCTTCAAACACTGGGTGGTCGTTTCAGATGTCCTGAACTTTTACACAAACTGCTTCAGAATTCTGAGGCTCTATCTATACTTGCACAAAACGTGTGCATTTTTCACAGACTGTGGTTGCCTTTCTGCTTCTGGTTCTAACGACTTCCAAGAGAAGAAAAGGAAAGGAATACAAGCCCAGAGCAGCACCAGGGGTGTGGGGGGGTTGGGGAGACCACCAGCAGTACCTGCTCCACCTGAGACCCTACGTGCAACTCTGGAAGCGGCAAGAACAATTCTCAGCTAGGACTCGGTTTTACCCCAGGCCACCTACTGAGCTGCCAAGAGATGCGTGAAAAATGCAAACACATCAGAATGAAGCTGGGAGCTATATATTTTTTTAAAAAGTGAATCAAGCGTGAATGTAAGTCCTAGAAGGGTAACTATGTGTAAATAAAGGACATGAACTGTCTGAAATATAAATCTCAACCTTTCATTTAATACCAGCATATAGTCATTCTCACATGAATGGTGAGCAGGCATTTTGCAAAGGTTAACCTTCCAATCTATCGATCTAGACGAGCCCAACATCCCTTCAAGGAAACACTGACGAGGCACTGCATCTCATTTTTTTTTAATACTATCAGGACAAAAGTCTCTGGCTGGAAGCCATAAGCTTTTCTGAAGATTATTTTTTAATTTGTTGAAACTTCTATTCTCACGTTCCATTCCAGTAGTCACTGTTGCTTAATCGCTCAGTCATGTCTGACTCTACGATCCCATGGACTAGAGCCCCCAGGCTCCTCTGTTTGTGGGATTCTCCAGGCAAGAATACTGGAGCGCGTTGCTGTTTCCTCCTCCAGGGGATCTTCCCGACCCAGGGATCGAACCCGCATTTCCTGTGTCTACTACATTCCAGCGTCGCTGTTACAACTATGCTAAAGCCTGATGAATGTTCGTTGTTGCCTCCAACTACTGATGTAATTTTCATTAACTTACAACAACATGCCTAAAACACAGCAGACATGCCGACCTCAAGGAGCTGAATTCAGAGGCTCCGCCATGGTGTACCTCCCTGGTCAGAGGTGTTTGGACATCCTTGGCTTCAAACATAAGACACTCACTTTTCTAGTGCTTGCTTGTTAATACACTGATAGAAAGCTGTGTGTCTTACTGATTCTCAAGCTCACATTCCTATGGGAGCTGTCTCTCAGTTATAAAGGCAATTAAAAATCACAGAAAAAATAATCTTTAATATAAAATTTCCCAAGAGAGGGAGGTAGAAGTGCTATAAGCAGGTGGTAACGCATGAGAAGCAAGCAGCAGGGACAGGTGTGGTTTCCTTATGAAGTCACGGTCGTTTCTTAAATGGTATTGACAGCTTCGAGATAAAACTGTTTCAGGCCTGCCTGGCACCATCTCTCCCAGCTTTCCCTCTTGGTACCATTTATTATTTCGTCAGGTAGTGCTCTTTAATCCTTTCCATGCTCCTTTCACAAAATCTACTTTCTAAAAGGATCCAAGAAACCCATTCATTGAATTCATAAATGGGTTAAACATTTATTAAGCACCTGTTGTAAACAGGCTCCAATGCTAGCTGATTTAGGAGACAAGAAGATGAATAAAACACAGTCTTTGTCAACCTAAATTTACAATCCAGCAAAAAGAACTCAGCAAACAACAGCAACAGCAGTGGAAGTCCTCCAAACGCTCGATGTTACCGCAGGCGAGCAGGGGCTGCCTGTTCTGACCTGGATCTCCACGGGTGGCGCGGCTGGGAAGCCTTCGTGCAAACAGTGGGAATTTGGGCAGGGAGCTGGGAGGCAAGCAGATTTCTGCAGACTTTGCCATGGCATCCTAGCGAGGCAGACCGTCACTGCTGCTGGCAAAGGCGCGCCCTGTTCACAACAGAGCGCATGTTCTGGAATGACTGCGATGGTGGCCGTAATTGGCGACCAAACAGGCTTCATGAACAAGGCTTCTGGTCATGGGGACTCCTGAAATCAGGAGTCTAAGGACGGGGGCTGATACTATTCCATCAGTGTGCTGTTAACAGCCCCCAGGCAGAGGGTGAGGACTGAAGGACAAAGGCAGAGGTAGCTTTCGTGCTGGCTGGAAGAGCTCGGGTGAGAGGTGATGAGGGTTCTACCCCCAGGTTGGAAAGATCCCCTGGAGAAGGGAATGGCTGCCCACTCCAGTAGCCTTACCTGGAGAATTCCATGGACAGAACAGCCTGGCAGGCTACAGTCCATGGGGTCGCAAAGAGTCAGACACAGCTGAACATCTAACACTTTCACTTTCAAAGAGTTTATAAAGATGATTAGGTAGAGGAAGGCTTTGATTGATTCAAACTACATATCTTATAAAGAAAAGTTACCATTTTATTTTTAATCAAAGAAAAAGTTTCCTTCTTGTTTTTAATCAAATTATACCACATAACCAGCCAAGGAAAGGCTTTCCTTGCCTGGGAAAGGAAACTCAAAAAAGGTTGAAAATCCTTTCTTTCTGATAGAAGAGTTCTTTCTTCTGTTTTTTTTTCAGGTGTAGCTGAATTCTGTTAGTCTGAATAGTACCATTCCCGAGTGAAGTAGATATTAGCCCGAATTACTGACTTAAAAGACAGAAGCCAGTATTAATCATGGCAAATCAAATGGCGAAGTTTCAAAACAGCTCTCTGGCCAGTCGTGAGATGCCGTACCACCACGGAGTCTGAAGAGCTCACGTCTCAAAATCATTCTGCTCTCAATGAAAATGATGGACACGATGGCTTAAACATCTAGGCACTTTACAAATTGCATGCTTCATTGTTCTCACTGGTATCTTCTTAAGAAATTCTATACTACAGTAATACTGAAAGAACACGTCTGCTGAGCATTGTGTGATGTTTAGATCATTACTTTTTCATGAGAAAGCAGGTTATTTTTATTTGGTTCACTAGCATACATTATTGGTGGGGGAAAAAGAAAACTTGCTTTCTACTCGTTTTGATTTTCACTTAATTTTCAATTATTTTAAATAATTGGTTATTGAATTTCTCAAGCAGTTGCAAGGAAAGCATTTGACTCACATAACCTTATTCATACTGCTGAAGTCCAATGATAAACAATGAAAAAATACTAAACAGAGAAGGGATTGCTTTCTGAAGCCCTTATTTATAAAACCCATGTGTATTTAACACAAAATGAATGCCCAGAACTAGAACTACTTGAAATGCGGCTTCAGGTGAATGGATTAAAATCATATCCTTTACTTTTTCTATAGAAAATCAAAATGGATTATGAATAAAGGGTGGAGATGGTGAACAAAAATTACCATAAACCACTGACTATTAGCTACCTCACCGTCTTTGAATTTCAACCTCGCGACTCACCACATATTTCCTTACCATCAAAAAGAGTCCTGCAATATGCAACAGGCTCCATAGAAACATATCTGTGATCTCTGAATACCTGAATAAAAATGAGGAGGTACAGAAACATTAGATACACTGTTTAGGGAAATGCACTCCCCGAGGAGAAGACGGTGCGGCTAGGTTTACTCAAACCACGAAGAGGCTGGAGGGGAATATACCCATAGCTCGGGTGGCTGGATGAGGGGTGGGTAGCTGTTTTATTTACACCAAAGGCCAGTCTAGAGCAGTGTTTCTCAAACTCATATTTTCATGAGGGATATTAATATTCACAAGGAACATCTGTATTAATATTAACGAGGAATATTAATATTCGGGAGTCTGGGTGGGGTCAGAGAGTCTGAATTTAGACTCTCGGGTGATACTGATGTTTCTCAGACTCCAGCTGGAATGTTCTAAAGCAGCGACCAGAAACTCAGATTGGGAAGGTGTTTGTCCTGAGGATTTGTGAGACCCTGGACCAAGTGACATAGGGTTTTAGGGCAAGCACATCAGGACCACCGAGTGGGCTGCCCCTGTGAGCGTGTGGGATGCTTCCTCGGCTCGGACAAGCACCTTGGGCAGGGCAGAAACCAGGAGAGCTTCAGGGAAAGCTGCAAGTGGGGAAGTCAGGTCATCCTGAGTAGGCGGCACTGAGCAAACGCAACTCAGAGATGCAGAGCTTCACAGATGTCTTATGTGAAAACTGCCTGGAGCTGCTGGAAGCTGAGAGAGAAGGATGTACCGAGGTAACTGAAAATCCACAATGGGGGACTGAATTGTGTCCCCTGGACCCATGTTGAAGCCCTAGCCCCCCGGGTGACTGACTTCAAAGATACGGACTTTAGGGGTGTTAGTACATGTCCATCTTCATGACATTTCTGCTGAACATCGAGTGTTCTCTTTATAAAGGTTATCTAGAAGCGGCTTCACAAAAGGTAGAGGACCGTTCAAGGATCTATCCAGTCCTAGAAGTGTCTGACTTGATAGGAATTTTCCCCAGGGTTGAGGCAGGAGACTTTCTCAGGTCAAAAGTACTTCAGGCAATTCTTGTAGATACATATTTCTTAAATCCTAAGAGCTAACTATAAAAGCTCATATTTTCTAAGGGAATCAAATGTGCACTTATTTCTTAATAAAAAGAACTGTGACGGTGGGCTTTCACTGTTTAAACAATGTTTGTGAATACTTTCTAGGCTAGCAACTGAATCAGGCTCTAAGGAAAAACACCAAAATTAATTTTTCTTAAGGAAAGCAACAAAATATCTCACACTAAGGGACTTTAATGCTTATTAGCAGTAAAAATAAAAAATCCAAAGCAGTGATAATGCAGAATCCATTCTGCTGTTAAATCCGTTGATTAAAGACCCTTAAGTGAAAAGCAACATTTGGTTGTTTAATTACAGCCAGAACTGCCTCTTAAACCTCTCTCTCCAGAGATCAACATACTAGGAAGACATAATATTAATATCTTGCAATATTGATTAACCAAAGATAAGTACCATCAAACAAATGTTCACAGAACAAAAAGAACTTAAGATTGTGTATGCTTCAGTGATGGAGGGAAAGCCTTTATATCCAATGAAATACTGAATCTGAAACATTGTAATCCAAATAGACATTTAAGCACCCCACTCCAGTACTCTTGCCTGGAAAATCCCATGGACACAGGAGCCTGGTAGGCTGCAATCCATGGAGTTGCTAAGAGTCAGACACGACTGAGCGACTTCACTTTGACTTTTCACTTTCATGCATTGGAGAAGGAAATGGCAACCCACTCCAGTGTTCTTGCCTGGAGAATCCCAGGGACGGGGGAGCCTGGTGGGCTGCCGTCTATGGGGTCACACAGAGTTGGACATGACTGAAGCGACTTAGCAGCAGCAGCTGTTTATTAGCAGAGTTAGAGGAAAATTCTGTAAATCTCATTATTGCTTTCTCCAGAATCCACTAGTCTTATCTGTCAGGAAGTGCACACATCTCAACTCAACCCTCCAAGCTGCAGCTTAAGCACATTTCCCCCCGAGCTGCCATCACTAAGACGTGGTGTAGGCAAATCTGAAATCGTGTGATCTTTGTTCACACATAACATTTCGGACAGTGCTTTATTATATTTTCTCTTTAAAGAGGCTCTCTCATCCTTATCAAGGGATGGATTTGCAGAGAGACAGGTCCTACTCATTAAATTCTAAGATTTTGAATTTATTTCACCTGAGTGATATAGCTTCCTGCCTTTGTTAGCATCACAAATGTGAACAGAGGATGAGGGTAGCTATGCTGAAATGTGATATTCTTACATGTTTTTCCTCTCTTCCCCAGCACAAGAAGAGCCTTTCATGATCAGTACCTTGGAGAGCAACATGCTTCCAACCCGGAGAAACAGTTTGTCGGGCACGAGTCAAGGTTATTAGAGGATTAGAAGAAAATATTAGAGAACCAGCTGGTGCCACAGGTCAAGAACCGAAACGTGGTACCATAGACCTTGGTTTCTAGATGTCATTTTAAAATAAAAGTAAGCTGCATTCTTTGGGGAAGTGGCTGATTGTAGGCACAGTGCAAGGGAAATACACGATGAGCCTGGATTATCTCAAATCACCTGAATAGAAATAAGTGCCCAAATGTCAAAAGTATGAGACACACCCAAGGAACACAGGGACCAAGATGAAAAAGCTCCCAGAGGCAAAGCTTGGACAATCTGAGCATCAACATAAACAACAACACTGAACTAGATTTGAATGAAAAGGATAAAATAAGCTGATATGAGTCCACATGGCGCTAGTTCTCTAAGGCTGCCATGACAAACGCCACAAACCGAGCGACCTGAATACCAGAAATTCACTTCCTCAGAGTTCCGGAGGCTGGAAGCCAAAGATCAAGGTGTCGGCGGGGTGGTTCCTTCTGAAGATTCTCTCCTTGGCTTATAGATGGCTGTCTTCACGTGGCTATCCCTCTATGCATATGTGTGTCCCAATCTCTTCTGATAGGTTGGATTAAGCACCCCAACATATGACCTCCAATGGCTTTCCTGGTGGCTCAGCAAAGAATCTGCCTGCAATGCAGGAGACCCGGGTTCGATCCCTGGGCTGGAAAGATCCCCTGGAGAAGCAAATGGCAACCCACTCCAGTATTCCCGCCTGCAGAATCCCATGGACAGAGGAGCCTGGCAGGCTATAGTCCATGGGGTCACAAAGAGTTGGACACGACTAAGTGACTAACCCATATGACATTATTTGAACTTAATCACCTCTTTAAAGAGCCTGTCTCCAAATACAGTCATATGCTGAGGTCCAGAGTTAGGACCCCAATCTATAAATCTGGGAGGCACAATTCCACCTGTAACAGTATTGATATAAATCAACGACTCAAGGTCAGGAAAAACAGAAAAGAAGTGGAAGCGGCCACGGATCACAGGACACTGGGGAGACATCACCTGGAACAGAGAGAGGGCACCAGTGGAAAAGCTGAAGCCCAAGGACAGTCTGGAGTTGGGTTAACAATTACCAATCTCACTTCTTCATTTTTGACTTAACGTGCATAGAAGAGTAAGCTGTTACCAATGTGGACAGCGGGGGATAGTATACAAGAACTCTCCATACCAGGTCTGCAAAGTTTCTGAAAACCTAAAATTATACCCAAATGAAAAAAAGAAATTATAATAAAAAAGATCAAACAAATCCAAGGCTGGCTCCAGCTCAGCGGTTCCTTCGACCGAATCACGGTTCAAGCACCCTTTCCAGGGTGGTTCAACACCCACGGGCACTCCCCAGTCCTTTCAAAAAAAAAAAGAAACCCAAACCACACAAACGGAGTACTAGGATTTGGCTCAAGGAAGCAAGAAACTGACCTCCTTTTCTAGCCTAAATGCAACAAAGCAGGTAGCTGGTGAAACTGCCTTCTAGCCCTCTTTACACTGAATACTATACCTTGCATTAAATGTACAGGAAAATCTTTCACTTAAAAAAAAATGTGCTGTGTCTCATTTTTATTGAAAGACGGAACAAAGAATATGACTTTCTTGACCCATCTTTTGTTAGAAGAGAAACACCGGTCAATGCTGCTACTATTTCTGCGGTCACTACTGGCCCTAAGAACAAGGACAATAACATCAAACACTTCTTGAGCACTCGCTATGTGTCAGGCTTATTTGAAGCACTTTAAATACATGTACACATTGGATCTTCATGACCTGTGAGCTGGGTACCACTAATATCCCCAGTTCACAGAAGGGAATCAGAGACAGAAGTTAGGTATCTTGTGCCAGGTTGCTCAGACACAGCGAGTAAGGTGCCCAGCCAGCAGCAGATGCAGACATTCCTTAAAGAGACCTGTCTTCAGCCTAGACAGTCACTGGTGCGCCTGTGATGCCTCGCAGGTACTCACGGCCCCGCTGGACATAGTTCAGAAGTAAAGACTCCACATCTTCTTCCACCTCAAAGCCATAAATGTCACGTTCGCAGGAAATTTCTCAATTTTTAAATCGAAGTTCAAAAAAAGAAAATCAACCATGAAGCACCAGAGCAAAACACCTCCCACGAGCCGCCTGACCATGGCCTCTAGTTAGAGAAGCTGTTCCAAGAAAATGTGGAGAGGGGAGAGTGACCACAAGTGAATACACTAAGCACAACCTGGAAAAGTCATGGTGAGGAAATGCTAACTGCAGGGATGGGGCATCAAGGTAAACACCATCAGTGATTACCAGTAGACACTTGGCCCGACATTGAAACGACACAAAATGATACAAAGACACATTTAATATGGGTCTTCTCCGTGAAACTTTTTTCAATCAGAGGCAGTCAAGACATAACGTGCATAAAATGATTCTCTAAAAAAAAAATGATAAGAAGACAACCAAATAAAAAGCAGTAGAAAAGAAGAGTCAGATGCCATTTGAAACAGAGAACCCTCGGGGGAATCTCAGAGGACCTTAAATTGGAAATTTAAATGTGGGGAGAAATTCCAGTTGGAGGAGAAACCGTAACAACCACAGGCCTGAGGTGGTGTCTGCTATACAGTCTATCATCTGCTTGGAGTGAGTAGAGAAAATTAATGGTACGTGTAATTCCAGATAAAGACCCGGGATTTGGGTTTCTCTCAAAGATGAAGGGCTGGGCTGGGAAGAGCTGGTTTGTACCAAGACCAGGAAAGGCACTGCCGGCTGGTGCTGTGAGCACATGGTCGTGACACCAAGGAGCACAGCATGGAGGCATTTGCTGCTGTTCAGTCGCTCAGCCGTGTCTGACTCTTTGCAACTCCATGGACTGCAGCGTGCCGGGCTTCCCTGTCCTTCACCATCTCCCAGAGCTTGCTCAAACTCATGTCCATGGAGTCGGTGATGCCATCCAACCATCTCGTCCTCTGTCATCCCCTTCTCCTCCTGCCCTCAATCTTTCCCAGCATCAGGGTCTTTCCTAATGAGTCTGCTCTTCCCTTCAGGTGGCCAAAGTACTGGACTGTCAGTTTCAGCATCAGTGCTTCCAATGAATATTCAGGGTTGATTTCCTTTAGAATTGACTGGTTGGATCTCCTTGCAGTTCAAGGGACTCTCAACAGTCTTCTCCAGCACCACAGTTCAAAAGCATCAATTCTTCAGTGTTCAGCCTTCTTTATGGTCCAACTCTCACATCCAGACATGACTACTGGAAAAACCATAGCTTTGACTAGATGGACCTTTGTCAGTAAAGTAATGTTTCTGCTTTTTAATACGCACGGAGGCAGTAATGTCTTTGCTTTCTAATATGCATGGAGGCATTATGTTTGCAAAGTTCCTTCTTTTTCCAAAGAACAGATTTGTTCTCATCAACACTGACATCCATCTTGCTCTTTCTCTGACTGCCCTGAGCTCAACAGAACCAACTTGTGAAAGAGCAGCAGGGGAAGACAGTCCCCTGACTGACCCACAGATCTGGGGTGGGACCTGAGAAATCACCGTTATAACAGATCCCAGGAGACGCTGATGGTGCTGGTCAGAAACCTACGCTGTGGAGACCAGGGGCCCAGAGGTCTAAGGCCGATCCATGACCCTCACGGAGCTGTCTGGTAGAACAGCTAGTGATCAATATCAAGCTAAAATGTGTGCGTGTCTCTGTGTGTGTCTGTATGAGTTTGTATCCACACATATGTCTCTCTGTGTGTGTGAGTCTGTGTGTGTGTGAGTTCGTCAGTGTCTGTGTGTGTCTGTGTGTCTGTCAACAGTCCACTCTTCTTCCTCCCCACAGGTTCAGGGGCAGCAGCCAGCTCTCAGAGTTGTGAAACTGAAACAGCTGAAGAAAAGACTGGCCCACAACCACGACAGAACTGGAAAGTGTGTTTAATAAAAGAAAATGTTTCTCTGCCTTTAAGACCTTGTGGAAATGACACTGTAGACGTACCTTTTCAAAATGTAAACATAAAGTATGACCGGTGAGCTTCTGGTTTCCTATTTCAGAAGTGGAGAACACTTAAGTCTAACCATGTGACACTCAGCCGGAATCTTCTCCAAGGACTTCCCTGTGCTCTGCATACTTCACAGCAGACGCTCTGATTTTCCCTCTAGTCAGCATTAATATAAGATTCACTGCACCTGTTTCTTAGAAAACTCAATGTACCAGTAGCCAAGTTAATTTCACATCATGTATCATATTGCAAATATGTCTTCCTTCTACATAGCAGTCTTCACCAAAGGCTTCCTTAATCTACTGAGTTCCTTTGCTCCAGGAATGTGAGTCCACTCACCCAGCATACATCTTCACATGACTTTCCAGAAGTTCTCCAGTAGGTAAAGGGAAAACATTTTCATTTTAGAAAGCAGCAAAGGTGAAGTGAGTCATGCAAAGCCTGGGTGTGGATCCCGGGGCCACTCTGTGTCCCCTGTGTCCTGCCTCCCGGAGCCTGTTCAGGCTCCCTGCTCCGTCCACTCTCAGCCTGCCCAGCTCGACTTAGACTTCACGTGGTTAAAACAAGCCTGTAAAACCCAAGGGGGACCACATCCGCCTCACATCGCCTGACCCCTTTCTCAGCTTAGAAAACGCTTCTGTGTTTTAAGAGATGAAAAACAAGGGGGAAAGGCATCTCCTAAAAGAGTAGCTTAAAGCTCAACATTCAGAAAACCAAGATCATGGCATCTGGTCCCATCACTTCATGGGAAGTGGAAACAGTGTCAGACTTTATTTTTCTGGGCTCCAAAATCAGTGCAGATGGTGACTGCAGCCATGAAATTAAAAGACGCTTACTCCTTGGAAGAAAAGTTATGACCAACCTAGATAGCATATTCAAAAGCAGAGATATTACTTTGCCAACAAAGGTCCATCTAGTCAAGGCTATGGTTTTTCCAGTAGTCATGTCTGGATGTGAGAGTTGGACTGTGAAGAAAGCTGAGTGCCGAAGAATTGATGATTTTGAACTGTGGTGTTGGAGAAGACTCTCGAAAGTCCCTTGGACTGCAAGGAGATCCAACCAGTCCATTCTGAAGGAGATCAGCCCTGGGATTTCTTTGGAAGGAATGATGCTAAAGCTGAAACCCCAGTACTTTGGCCACCTCATGCGAAGAGCTGACTCATTGGAAAAGACTCTGATGCTGGGAGGGATTGGGGGCAGGAGGAGAAGGGGATGACAGAGGATGAGATGGCTGGATGGCATCACCGACTCTATGCACATGAGTTTGGGTGAACTCCGAGAGTTGGTGATGGACAAGGAGGCTTGGTGTGCTGCAGTTCATGGGGTAGCAAAGAGTCAGACACGACTGAGTGACTGAACTGAACTGAAAAGAGTAGATACTACTTTTGTATTAACAAAGAAAACATCTTCATTTTCATTTGTAGTCAGAAGCCAAAAAAGCAAGCAAGAACCTGTCACATCTGTTTCACAAGTGTTATTTAAAACAGAAAATCCTGGGACTTCCCTGGTGGTTGGGTGGTTGGGAGTCTGCCTTCCAATGCAGGGGACACAGGTTTGATCCCTGGTCAGGGAACTGGGATCCTACATGCCATGGGGCAACGAAGCCCACACCTCAACTACTGAGCACCCTGCCCCCCACCGCAGGCTCTAGAGCCCGCACCCTGCAATGGAGAGCCCACGTGCACAACTAAGACCTCACACAGACAAATAAGTAAATATTAAGACAAAAATGAAAACCTTACCAAGCCAAGGAACCACGTTTCCAAAAGCAAGTTATGGGGGCTTCTCCTTAACACTGTCCACTTTTTCAGTGCAGCTTGGGTGAGACTGTGTATTTCAACGTGTATGTGACTTTGGGTGACCTACTGAGTTCTCCAATTCAGTCTCTGTGTCTATAAACTGGAGAACAATCGTTCCTACTGTATACAGTTGGTTCTGAAAATTAAATGAGAACCTGTCTCACACACACACACACACACACACACACACACGCACACACATGCACACACACACATATATAAATACAGCTGACCCCTGAAGAACACATGGGGGTTGGGGATGCCAACCCTCCCCCAGCCAAAAGTCCAAGTGCAACAGTAAGTCAGTTCTCCATATCCACACATTCAATCAAGTTTGGATCAGAAAGTACTCCTGTATGTATTTGGTGGAAAAAATTCACATAAGTGGACCCATGCAGTTCAAACTCCTGTTGTTCAACGGTCCACTTACAAATACATGCATGCATACACACACACATGTACACACACACACACACACACACACACATTTAAACACACAGACATAGTGCCTGGCACCTAAGTGCAAAATAAACATCTGCCGTTACTATTAAACTTATTTTTAAATATAATTTTAATGGATTTCCTTTTGAGTTTTTATTATCTAAAAACTCTACTGGTGCATAGTTTTACCCTACATAATATTATTATCTACTTGGGATAAATTTCTGGATGTGGAATTTCTGGGTCTGGAATTTCTGAGCCTTTTTAAGGCAGTCTCCTGTCTGGAACATGTCCATCCGATCTGCACCCCCACCGAGTGCTGAGAGAAGGTGCCTGTTTTACTTCTATTGCATCAGTACTCAAATTGGAAATCATCTGTTTTTAAAACATTTACTAACTTTATAAGCCCAATATCTCCTTTCCACCTCTATCTGAATTTCCTTGATTACCGGCGTACTAACACTTCGGACTAACCGTTCGCCACATTTTCTCTTTCGTCTGTTCATCTGTTTGTGTCCAGGCTCTATATATTTGGCTTTTGTAATTTTCTTCTTATTGATTTTTCTTCTTATGAGCAAGCCTGTGGCTCAAAGACATGATCCTTTTTCCTATTTGCTGTTAACATTTCCCACAGCCTTGCTCTTTCTTTTCTGATTTCCTATGTGGAACATGACAAAGTTCAAGCTTCTGCCTTTATGCAACAGGTATGGTCTTTGCCTTACAATTCCCTCCATTGATTTGAGCAGAGAGTCCCCAACTCAGTGTGCATGGCTTCTGGCCATCATTTATACGATATGATATGCGCCATTAATATCGCCCATGTTACATCTTTGATTTCCTGTCTTGTGAGCATCAGTTACTGCCTTCTGGAGGGGAAGAGTGGAACTACCATTGGAAGTGACTTTAATTCCAGTTTCTGTCTGGATCCAGTGAGAGAACCACTCATCAGTTCCCAGTCCAGTGAACTATGCTATGGATGAATGTTGTTATGACGACAAAGAAAACACAAGTTCATTTTATGAGGCTCTTACTTAAGGCACAGACAGTACAAGGTGCTTTCAGCTGTGTATCTGACGCAACGTTATAAACTCTGACAGCTGGCTATCAGGGTCCCTGTTTTAGACCTAGTAAAACTCCAGAACTCTGCGACTATGGGCAATCCCTAAACCCGCCGAACCGAAGAACCAGCGTTGTTATCTGAACAAGATTTACACGTCTCTAAAATTTCTGTTCTTTCCACGTCTGTCCTCTCAAGCTGCTCACTGAGCTTTGAGATAATCTGTTAGGCAGCAATGGGTGACACGCACAGTGGAGAACGTTTCCAGCATCTCATCAAATGGAGACTTTCAGTTTACAACTGTCTTTTCTGGAAAAACAGTACGTTTTAGATTTCAACTCATCAGCCAAGGACAATTAGGGATTAAATGCGAAGACCTCAAGGCCGGCTACTTTAATGAACCAAATGTACAGTTGCCTTGCGACAGTCTCACCGTATATGAATATGATGTGCCGTTGTTGTTCAGTCGCTAAGTCATGTCTGATACTTTGTGACCCCATGGACTGCAGCACGCCAGGCTTCCCTGTCCTCACCATCTCCTGGAGTTTGCTTAAACTCACATCCATTGAGTCAGCGATGGCATCCAACCATTTCATCCTCCGCCCAATACTAATTTTCAGTCTCATAATAATAGGGTTTTTTGAGGGGGAGGGGATTGGTGTTTGTTTCTGTATTTTAAGTGATAGGTTGGGAATTAGTTGTGCATTTCTTTAGCATTCCAGCTTAATCTGCCTCTTTGTCTGTGAATACTAACCAAGAATAGTCTTTACCAGGCTGCTTACATAAAAGCCCTCAGGGTGTTGGCAAGTAATGATTACTAAACATACATTAAGACTCTCAGAATATTAAAAAAGAGAATGCATGTACCCAGTCCATCCTAAAGGAGCTCAGTCCTGAATATTCATTGGAAGGACGGATGCTGAAGCTGAAACTCCAATACTTTGGCCACCTGATGCGAAGATTTGACTCATTTGAAAAGACCCTGATGCTGGGAAAGATTGAAGGCAGGAGGAGAAGGGGATGACAGAGGATGGGATGGTTGAATGGCATCACTGACTTGATGGACATGAGTGTGAATAAGTTCTAGAAGTTGGTAATGGACAGGGAAGCTCAGCGTGCTGCAGTCCATGAGGTCGCAAACAACTGAGTGACTGATCTGAACTGAATATAACTGAATCACTGCTGTACAGGAGCAATTAATGAAACACTGTAAAGATTTTTCTTTCTGGATGTGGCCATTTTTTTTAAAGTCTTTATTGAATTTGATGGGTATCCTGGTGGCTTACAATACTGCTTATGTTTTATGGGGTTTTTGGTTTTTTGGGCCACAAGGCATGTGGGATCCTAGCTCCCCAAAGAGGGATTAAACCCACAGCCCCTGCAATAGAAGGTGAAGTCTTAACCACGGAACCACCAGGGAAGTCCCAACACTATAAATCAACTGTACTTCAATTAAAAATATTGATAAATTAAGGCTCTCAGACTGTGCTGAGAGCTTTATCCCTTTGCCACCTTCCCTCACCTGGGGGGCTGTGTGCCCTCCCCTGAGCACACTGTCTCGAGTTCACAGGAACTCAGGGCTGGCAGTCACTCCCCTCTCTGAGTTGCTTCCTGACCTTTAAATTGAACATGTGTGCCAGATGACATGTAGGTCTAAAATCCTTTCCAGCGCCAACAGCCTACAAGTTGGTGAAACCTGCTTTCTGCAGACGCCTGCAATTAAGGCATCCTCATTCTTTGGAGGAGTTTGGTGAGGGGAGGAATTCTCCTAGTGATGCATTCTTGGAGGACTCACAGATAAGCCCACAAAGAGTGAAGGCCTTCAGAGAAGCCTCTTCCCTACTTTGATTTTCTAAAACAGAGTCTACAGGATGTAAACTGAATATTTATGGGGCCACACAGTTAAATCAATTAACACAAAGTAAAGCCCTGCTTTCTCCTACCACTTACCCAGCACTGGTCTCAATTTCCATGCACCGGGCCTACTGAGGCCCACAGCAAGCCCACTCGGTGGACTTGCCGACCCCCAGCTCTCCACCTCTGCTGCCCACATCCTCAAACACGCAGTCCCAGGCACGGGTTGCTAATCAGCTCGGGAGGGCATCTCCTTCCAGCAGAGTTCTGTCAATACGTAAGAGCCAAGAGTTCAGGGAGCACTTTGCCATGAAGAAATGCTCAGGAGGGTACAGGAGGAAATAAATGAAGCTGGAAGAAATGGGAGGAATCAAAATCGAACCTCATCTCTGGAGCATCACACCTCACAGCAAATGCATCTCGATCAAACCGAAGCCCTGAGCTCCTACCTGTGAAATCTGAGGAGCTTTACTTTTATGACTGTCCCTGCACCTTGGGGCTGAAATGCTCCCCTGCCCTGGAAGCGGGTTTGGCTGGACCGGTTCCCTGTCCCTGGCTGGCTCTGACCGGCTCTGACCGTTTGTTTTCAGCCCTCTTCTCTTTCAAAGTTCTTTCCCTACGGGATCTCATTCAGGCCCATGACTTCAGCAGTTGCAAGAATCATTGGCCCAGCACGCTCCAAATTCATTCCAAACACACTCCCAAAGCTTGAATTTGCTCTTCAGCATCTGTTCCAAGTGGCTGCCTTGCTTGTGCTTATTAACGCACTGCCTGGAGCCTTGCCCTCTTTCAAGACTCTTTCCCTCCACCTCCAGCAAGATGCCCAGCCATCAGAACTGTGCCTCGATACTTCTCTTCATCAACCGCCCTCACCTTGCCTCAGCTGTGGAGACCCAGGGAGACCCAGATGGCGTCTTCCCCAGTGAGGGCAGTGGGCTTTGATTCTTCCAGGGCAAGAACAGCAGGATCAGAAGTGCTCCCTGCACAGCCATGCCACTTGCTGGCCTCGTCTCCTGCCCATGACTTCCAGATAAATTTCAGCATCACTCTCAACTCCCTGCAAGCCCCCCGCCCTTGATGTCTTTTGCTGGCAAGACCCTACACTGCTGCTGTATACACACCCTACACTCTCCCAAGCTGGACACCTGGGCCCTGTCCAAACATGTCCATGCTTCTCTGTGTGTTTGGCCTTGGCATTCTCTCTTTCCTGAAGAAACTTTCTTCTATATTTTTTTTAATATTATAATGTGCATGCATACACATGTGTTCAGTCACTTTACTTGTGTCTGACTCTTTGCGACCCCACACACTGTAGCCCGCAGGCTCCTCAGTCCATGGGATTCTCCGGGCAAGAATACTGGAGTGGGTTGCCATGCCCTCCTCCAGGGGATCTTCCTGACCCAGAATTCAAACCTGTGTCTCCTATGTCTCCTGCATTGCAGGTGGATTCTTTAATCACTGAGCCACTGCAGAAGCCCCAATATTATGACATACATATATGCAATGTTACTAAATTATATCTAACATCCAAGGGTGCATTAAAATTCCATCTCTTCCATGAAGACCCCCACCCTCCACCTGGATAGAAGCTACATCCTTCTTTACATCATTGACAGCACTCACCCTGAAGTCTGGCAGAACAGAAGGCAGGCAGGACCCGGTGATGCCCACCCTCCACCCCCTGGGCCTCCAAGAGCGGCGGCCTGGCCCTCAGCACCTGTCACATGCCGCTGGGTTGTGTGTGTGTGCAAAGACAGACTCACGTCCTCATTTTCTATGACAGGATGAACACTGTTGTCTGCCCAGAGGAAGCCCTCCACTGAGACACTTGGAAGGATCACTGCAGTATTTCGACTGCAACAAAAGTATCAACAAGCCGACACCTGGCACTGAGTCTGAGCCGTTCTGAGCTCTGATACGTGAACAGTTTCATTTCATTTTTCTGACAACTCTGGGAAGTTAATACGGAAGGTCTGATTATTCCCATTTTACAGAAATGATAGTGGAGACTTGAAAAACTACTTGACAATCAGTAGAACTGTAACAAAATAAGGAGAGTGACAGAGAAATAACTGTGTGTCCCAGGTGACACAGCGGTAAAGAATTTGTCTGCTAATGCAGGAGATGCAAGAGGCATGGGTTCGATCCCTGGGTTGGGAAGATCCTCTGGAGTATGAAATGACAAGTTGTTCCAGGATTCTTGCCTGGGAAATCCCATGGACAGAGGAGAATGGGGGGCCACAGTCCATGGGGTTGAAGACAGTTAGGACTGAGCGACTAAGCACTCACACAGAAAAATAAATGAGGTGTCTCTCTCCACTTCTGTCCTACCACACAGTTGCATCTGAATAAGAACACTGTGTTTAAACTCAATCAGTGACACAAAGAAAGCACAATGGGCTTTGGTGCCTGAGAAGCAAACTTTCCTTAGGAGAGAGGCGTCTTCTTCCTATTCCTATAAAAAGAAAGGTGGTGATTCCATAGAGATTGCACGGCTGCTCTTGAATTTCCAGAATCGAAAGATTGATGGTCACTGGAGTCTTGTTCTCAGCCACCAACCACACGTCTGAAAGCAAGGCCACTGGCTGCGGTTTAAATATTTTGTTCACCGTTAATTCCTGAAGCTGCTACTGTTCTGTTAACAAAGCCCTCAATTCAGGGTTGTTGGGAGACAAGACCTCTCCAGGATCTGGCTGAAAACTTTCACTCTGTGGAAACTATACCTTCCCTTCTAAAGAGAGTGTTTTTAAGTTTCTTTCCCTAAGCAATCAAGTGTGCCATATAAAAATGACCTTCAGAGTCCCCACGTCTTACTGTTTTCAGAAAGGAAAACTTAGGAGACAGAAGTGACGAATGAACAAGGTCTTTAAGACGCAGCTCCCCCTTGAAAGAAAAAGTTAAGCCTCTGTGACACCCGAATTTGATGCCCCAGTAGACACGTGACACATGGATGCACTGAGTCACCTAACTCTCTGCCTACTGGGGGTGCGTCAGTCTGCAAAGCAGAAGCAGCATAACCAGAATTGGGAGAGAATGAGAAAAGCAAGCTGCCCATTTACTTGAGATGGAGAAAAAATTGTGATCATAGAATGGAAAAAGAAATACGATGGAGAGAGATACTTTCTCTGCAGGGTCATTTTGGCACCTGCATACGAGGGCGATTAGACGGGCCATGAAGGCACTTGGAGTGCAAATCAAAACCAGGAGGTGCCACCCTGCCATCAACACACAAAGGCACCTCCAGGAGCGGGCTGGCAGTGCGATGGTCTAGCGTGCCAGTTCCAGAGTCAGATCCACCGGGAACTGAATCTGGGCTCTGCTACTAATTAGTTCAAAGATCTTAGGCAAGCTGTTTAAATGACACGCATCTCAGTTTTAAAACTGAGATAATAATGATTACTTTATGGAGGAATTGGGAAGATTAGTAAGTTACACACAAAACGTGACTTGTGCCTTGCCTGGCAGGTCACAGGCACACAACGCCAGTCTTGATGTTGTTGTGCAGTTGCTCAGTCGTGTCCAACTCTTTGTGACCCCATGGACTGCAGCTTACCTTGCTCAAACTCATGTCCATTGAGTCGGTGATGCTATCCAGCCACCTTATCCTCTGTCATCTCCTTGTCCTCCTGCCCTTAATCTTTCCCAGCATTAAGGTCTTTTCAAGGTTTTTTCCAGATCAGAGTCTGGATACATGGTCCTTACCACTCTTACACCTTACACACATCCACAGAGATGCACCAGTTGTTACTAACAATGCTGCCGTGCCCAGAATTACCATCTGTTTCATAGCATCGCAACTGTTGGATATAAATCCAGAAATGTACATTCAGGGAAAGAGTAAGTTGAAATGAATACTGCTCACCCCCTCCAAATGTTCTATATCAAAAAACTGGCCCTAAAGCCCAAAGGCACCAAGAGCCGGAAACGTTTGGGGACCTGGCAGGAGAAAGAGGGCTGTTTATTAGAAAAGATGCCTTCACCGCCTTCCTCCCCCCATACAGCACAAAGAGGATGAACATATTGTACACCTGCCACCTAGCTTTTTCATCTGCATCTCAGGAGTGCTGGAAAGTAAACAAATATATTAGAACTCATCCCAAACCCAGCACCATAAACATTTCCATCGAATGTGAGCAGCCTCCCCATCAGAAGAGAATTAATCTTGGTATTAGCAGCCTGCGGCCGTGGCATATGATTCATTACAGGTCATCTGCTGATAATTTCTCCTATGGAAATCACATCACACACAACAGCGGTAATATTTTATCCAAGAATGCAGGTGCAGCTTCGTGACAAAGACATTCCTTTTTAGGGGGGAAAAAACCATTATTTTCCATCAGTTTGTGGATTCTAGAATTCTCTCTCCTTTTTCAATGAAGTTTATGAATGAGGAATTAAACCTGAAATGTGGTTTTCATTCCTTTCTCAGCAGCCTGCCCTCCCCATCACCATGTCCGTAAGAGAAAGGCTGTGCTTGCCAGCTGCACGTGTTGGGGACCGCTGTACCACTGCTCAGTTGATGCCCACTGCTAGACAGACACGGAAAAAAAAGAAGGAGCTTCATTTTGTTCTAAAATAACTAGATTCTGAAAGCAGGCCCCTATCTCCTGCACATGTCGTCGTTTATGATAACATCCCGCCTCTACCAACAACTGGAACCTGTGTCATGATGGCAAATCAAGGTGCTGTGTGCTCCAGGCTCTCTGTTAGACGTCAGTTATTCGTCACTACAGTCCGTCAAAGACTTTTTTTATCCTGCCTTTTTTTAATGCATTTTTATCTCTGCTCCAATATAAGCATCAGACAGCCTCCCTTTGTGCCCAGGCAGGTGCAAGCTGGTCAACTTTTCTTCCTGAAGTTAGAGGGAAAACAGGAACATTCACATTCCTTCTCTCTCTCTCTCTCTCCCTTGCAGAACCTCCCTGGAGCGTCTGGGACAAGGCTCTTCCACGGCCCTACCACAGTGGTTGCCACAGCAAGCTGGGGGCTAGACGGCAGCTTAACTTCATGGCTGCAGTCACTGTCTGCAGTGATTTTGGAACCCAAAGAAAGAAAATTTGTCTCTGTTTCCACTTTCCCCCCGATATTTGCCACGAAGTGATGGGGCCGAATGCCATGATCTTAGCTTTCTGAATGTTGGGATGGCTGAATCCCAACTCTGCCCTTGCTGGCCTGCCGCCTTGAGCACGTTACTGAGCCTCTCTCAGTTCCTCGCTTGTAGAGGTGGGGGTACTAGTAACTCCCACACAGAAGGTGTTCTGAGTATTAAGACTGTAATGCATGTGGACGGTTTAGCAGGGTGCCATGCATACAGTAAACCACTATACTTTTATTTGTGCTATTATTTCAGTGGCTGGAGAGTCAAATCAAGTCAATTTTCTAAAAATTCAGGGAAGTGTATCCTCATTTAAAGGTTATGAGACTTTTAAATAAGCAATCAGTGTACAACCTAAAGTTACTGGGTCCAAAAGGAGAAACAAAAATGTGTGTGGGCCAATTCCATGGCTTGCCCACAGCCAGCTTCCCACCCCTAGCCCCAGGGACAAAAATTATAAAAGGCTGGATGACAATTACCAGCAACTCTTTATTGAATAAACATTCCCCCTGACTAACCTATAAGAGATTTTATTGAATCATAAACAGTACTTAGTCCACATATCCATCTCAGTTTTCATTAAAATCTTCCAAGGCAAGGGTCATTATGCAAACTCTGCTTCCACCATAGGCTTTAAGCCCCAGCATGGATCATTTACTGACTATGCTAAAGCCTTTGACTGTGTGGATCACAACAAACAGTGGAAAATTCTTAAAGTGATGGGAATACCAGACCACCTGACCTGCATCCTGAGAAACCTGTATGCAGGTCAAGAAAAAACAGTTAAAACAAACACAGAATAGACTGGTTCAAAATTGGGAAAGGAGTATGCCAAGGCTGTATATTGTCACCCTGTTTATTTAAGTTCTATGCAGAATACATCATGCAAAATGCTATGCTGGATACATCAGAAATTGGAATCAAGATTGCTGGGAGAAATATCAACTTCAGATATACAGATGTTACCACTCTAGTAGCAGAAAGCAAAGAAGAACTAAAGTACCTCTTGATGGGGGTGGAAGAGGGGAGTGAAAAAGCTGGCTTAAAACTCAACATTCAGAAAGCTAAGATCATGGCATTTGGTCCCATCACTTCATGGCAAATATTGTGGAAAAAGTGGAAACAGAGACAAATTTTCTTTCTTTGGGTTCCAAAATCACTGCGGACAATGACTGCAGCCATGAAATTAAAAGACGCTTGATCCTTGGAAGGAAAGCTATGACAAACCTAGACAGTGTATTAAAAAGCAGAGACATCACTTTGCCAACAAAGGTATGTTTAGTTAAAGCTATGGTTTTTCCAGTGGTCACATACGGATGGGAGAGTGGGACCACAAAGAAGGCTGAGGGCTGAAGAACTGATGCTTTTGAATTATGGTGCTGGACAAGACTCTTGACAGCCCCTTGGACTACAAGGAGACCAAACCAGTCAATCTTAAAGGAAATCAACCCTGAACATTCATTGGAAGGACTGATACTGAAGCTGAAGCTCCAATACTTTGGCTACCTGATGTGAAGAGCCAACTCATTGGAAAAGACCATGATGCTGGGAAAGACTGATGGCAAGAGGAGAAGGGGACACAGATGGTTGGATGGCCTCACCGACTCAATGGACATGAGTTTGAGCAAACTCTGGGAGACAGTGAAAGACGGGGAACCTGGCGTGCTGCAGTCCATGGAGTCAAAAAGAGTCAGATACAACTTAGTGACTTAACAACAACGTGGATCATTCAGATTGCAATTTGTTTCCTGGTAAAGGTTCTCTCATTGGGACATTTAAAACTTTATATCAAGACTGAAAATGTCCCATCTAGATCCCTCAGCTGTTTAGTCTTTTGGCTCCTCAAGAGTCTAGACTGTTCTCCACTTTGTGTATTTCTAAACAAATCCAGTCTACATACTAGGAGACTATTCAAGATGACCCATATTTGAGAGAAGAAAAACATTTGCATTTTAAATGCAAATTGAAAGTATTTAAATGATTCTAACTTAGGGTTAGCACTTCAGATTTATTTTCTTCTGATGAAGAGTGCAAGGCAACACCTTCACCTCCTTTAAATAGCTCTGGACTCACAGCGGGCATGTCCTGAGGATTCAGACTCCGGCCCCAGGTCCCCCAAAGCAATGTCTGGGCCACAGGACTGCCGCCTTGCAACTTTGCAAACTCTCTGCAGTTACTTCTTCCTTCCATCCTCTAATTTTACACAATTATATCTCTGTGCCTCCTGGGATCTTCTCTAACCCAAATACAGTAACACATCAATTAACCAGAAAGCTCTGGGAATGAGGGTTGTGATTAATTTAATTTTCTAATTAACTGAGGACTAACAGGAAACACTAATTTCAACTCTCCATTGAAAGTTCCCTAGATATACTCATCCAATCTTTACCTTAGTGAAGTCAAACATGCAAAACCCATCCTGGATGACAGAGGACCCCTCCGCCTCCCTGGAGCCCTCACAGAAACGGAGTCTAGCCAGAGAGAAGTGAGGAAGGGGGTGAATCCACTCTCCACCCACACAAAATAGCTCACAGGAGCTGCTTTATTGTCACATGCTGCTTCTTAGAAGCGGAGTTAATAAAGGAAAGAAAAGTTAATCAATGGAGGCCTTTGCTCAGCTAAATTACTTACAGATATTACTTCTTAGATGGATATCTACTGAAAAAGTACCTTTATTGATACAGCACCTCGGGGGCTTTAACAAACAACCAGGCTTCCTTCCGTGGATACTGTAACAGAGAACAGATCTGACTCCATGCTGGATCTGTTATACTGCCTGTGCTGAGTCATGCCAGCTAGCACTTTTATAAAAGCGTGTTGCCTGCAGCCTGAAATGGGCTTCCCTGGTGGCTCAGACGGTAAAGAATCCGCCTGCAATGTGGGAGATCTGGGTTTGATCCCTGGGTCGGGAAGATCCCCTGGAGGAGGGCGTGGCAACCCACTCCAGTATTCTTGCCTGGAGAATCCCCATGGACAGAGGAGCCTGGCGGGCTGCAGTCCACAGGGTTGCAAAGAGTCAGACAGGACTGAGCAACTAAGCACAGCACGGCCTGAAATACACAGGATAGTCCATTCTCAGGACACTCACAGGTAAGAGTTCATTCATAAAGAGATAAAAAGTTGCAGAACAGAGAATAACACTTGTCTTGTTGGAGGTTTACAGGAACATGGTGAGCTGACGGAAGTGTGTAGGTATAAGATCAAAGGATTTTGACATCAAGAAGTTTACACCAACCAGCCACACCCCTTCCTTCACTGTACCTTTAAAAGTTGCGCTGAAAGCCTCTGGGGAGCTCTGGGGTCTGTGGGGCACAAGCCACAAGTCTTCTCGTATGGCCCTGCAATAAACTTTCTTGGCTCCAAACATCAGTCTGTTTAGCCCCACTGTGTGCTGGGCACAGGAACTTGCATTCGTAACAGTTAAGGAGGAACACTGTCACGGGGAGTTGCGGGGGACACTGCTGGGTCCTCGGGCCACTGAGACTGGTCACAGCAAGGTGACCGGTGTGCTTCACGCAGAGAACCCCTAAATCAAGTCACTGACCTGCCCTCAGCACACCCACCCTTCACCCTCACCATTTTGAAGGACTACCATCTTTGCTCGTAAATACTCCCTGGCCGAGGTGTGCAAGTGGGGTGGGCAGTGAGTACCTCTAGGCTGGCTCAGGGGCTGATGAGTCTGTCCAGGCGGGACAACCAGGAAAGTCTGAGGGAAAGGGAAGAATTTACAAAGCCCTCTTGACTGACTGACAGAGATTAATGGAGGCTGTGCTCTCAGAACGACTAATTCAGGAGAAATGGGCATTTAGAGGAGGCAGGTTTGAGATGCACTAAATTTGAGTCTGGGAAGACACACATCCAGGGAAGTGTCTGCAGATAATGAGAAATACTCAGTAGGGGTGCGGAAGAGACTGGACCAGGGCCATCATCCGGCAGGCGTGACTCTGAGGCTGTGCAGGCTGGAGGGCTCACGGTGGGGAAAGCGGGGTGGCAGGGGAGATGGATGGTGATCTCCTATGGATGTCACACTTTAACCCTATACCTTATTTTTCTTTATATCTCTACTTGATATTATACATTCACTCACTTATTATCTTCCCAGCATGGATCTAAACAACTAGAGTGAAAGTCACTCAGTCATGTCCAATTCTGTGACCCCATGAATCACAGCATGCCAGGCCTCCCTGTCCATCACCAACTCCCAGAGTTTATCCAAACTCATGTCCATCGAGTCGGTGATGCCATCCAGCCATCTCATTCCTCTGTCGTCCCCTTCTCCTCCTGCCCCCAATCCCTCCCAGCATCAGGGTCTTTTCCAATGGTAAACTTACATATTTGCAATAAAAGCCACTCTTATGAGGCTACTTATGTTACTGTCACTGTCTTGAAATTAGGTCAAATTGTATTAATTTAGCTTTTATAATAATCACTCATCCAGCTTCAAAGCTGAGATGTTTAATCCTTTCAGAGAAAATTCATTTGCTGCATATGAAAGTTACCATGAGAATTTTAATTAAATGGATTGTGTCTAAGAATGAACTTGCCAATTATATTTTGGGGAATGCCAGAATGCAACGAAAAGCAATATGTTATGTCCGATATCTTCAAGATATTATCCAGCTCAAAATTCTGAAAATAAATCCCCTGCGATTCTCTGAGTTTTCTAAATATATAGGCACTGAAATAAGTCATCATACAAATTCTATAAAACACATTATTGTCTGACACTAATTCCAGGACACAGAAGGCTAATTGCCCACTGCAAAGAGACAATGAAATAATCAAAGGGTACATTATGAAATTACTAGAACACTGATCTCTGCAGTGAAACAGAATTTAAGTAAAACATTCTAGAAATCATAAGCCAATCCTGGGTAGATGAAATCACCTCCGTTTTATTAAGTTCTAACCAACTGCTTTCACCCTGAAATGAAGCATCTAAATCTCAAGGCATGATCACTGTGGAATCACGTAGCATCCATTCAGCCTCCTCGTCTCATCCCTGAGTGAGCAGCCATCATGGCCCTGGACTTTCACAATCCTCCCTCTGCCTTCCCCCAGTTGCTCTGGAACTGCCAAAATCAGCAAAAATGCCCTCCCAAATAATCTACTGACATTTCTACATAAATCAGATGCCTTAGGTGAGGGTACCATGAACTCTGTGAGGCTGAGTACTCACTACGGGGACAACGATCCATCAACGTGAAGACAGTTTAGCAGTCAGTGCTGAGGACTGACCTGGGCTCCTGGGATGGCACTTGTGCGTTTGAGCAGGAAACCCGTCACCAAGAAATAAGAGGAAAGTCTTTAATAAATAGAAATCTGTACTAAATTATCCTGGTCTTAGGCTTCCCTGGTAGCTCAGGTGGTAAAGAATCTGCCTGCAATGCAGGAGACACGAGTCCAATCCCTTGGTCAGGAAGATCCTCTGCTTAAGGGAATGGCAACCCACTCCAGTATTCCTGCCTGGAGAATTCCACAGACAGAGGAGCCTGGTGGGCTACAGTCCATGGGACTGCAAAGAGTCAGACATGACTGAACGACCAACACACACACACACACACACACACACACACACATATCTAGGTCTTAATGATCTTGGTGGTGATTTAGTTGCTAAATGATGTCCGACTCCTGAGACCCCATGGACTATAGCCCGCCACGCTCCTCTGTCCGTGGGATTCTCCAGGCAAGAATACTGGAGTGGGTTGCCATTCCCTTCTCCAGGGGATCTTCCCAACCCAGGGATTGAACTGGGGTCTCCTGCACTGCAGGCCGATTCTTTACTGACTGAGACACCAGGGAAGAGTTAGTGAGGAGCTACGATCTTAATTCTGCTTAAACGGCACTGGATGCACTTTCTTCACTGGGAATCAACTTCCCAATGTTACAATGAGTCTTAAGTCCCCTTTCCCTCAGGAGCCTGCTTAACCTCACCCTCAGTCACCTCTTGGCAGGGAGACTCTCTCCAGGCCCGTGTTAGAGGCAGACCAGACTGCAGAGAAGGGAACTGGCTGCTGTGAGGGAAGGTGTTTTGTGTCTTTGAGCCTCCTGTTTCCCTTGTGAAAAGGGGACGATGGACTCTGCAGTTCCCAAGCCTGGACCATCATCTGAATCGAAAACCGAAACAGCCTGGGTCCCACCTCCCGGAGAAATAACTCTCCTGGGGGAGACCCAGACATGTTTAAGGGCTCTGAGAAATCTGAACGATCATCTGAATGAAATTATTCAATGAAACTGGTGAATCTGAAGATGCCACTGTCTTCACAGGCTCAGAAGAACTATCCTGAGAACATAAATATAGTAAGACAAGGTTTAGTGGGTAATAGAGCCATCCTTACAATTACGTGCTCAGTCGCTTAGTTGGGTCTGACTCTTTTGAGATTCCATGGACTGTAGCCTGCCAGGCTCCTCTGGCCATGGAATTCTCCTAGGCAAGAATTCTGGAGTGGGTTTCCATTTCCTCCTGCAGGGATCTTCCAGACCCAGAATTGAACCCATGTCTCTGTCTCCTGCATCCCGTGCATTGGATGCGAATTCCGCTGAGCCATAAGGGAAGCCCTTATTCCAATTCACTCATTTTCAGTGAATATATTTTGAGTGCCTGCTGCCTGCCCTGCCCTCTTCTAAGGTGCTGAGTACAGATCAGTCGATATAAACGGTTCCTGCCCTGATGAACGGAGAAGGCAATGACATCCCACTCCAGTACTCTTGCTTGGAAAATCCCATGGACAAAGGAGCCTGGTGGGCTGCAGTCCATGGGGTTGCTAAGAGTCGGACACGACTGAGCAACTTCACTCTCATTTTTCACTTTCCTGCATTGGAGAAGGAAATGGCAACCCACTCCAGTGTTCTTGCCTGGAGAATCCCAGGGACGGGGGAGCCTCGTGGGCTGACGTCTATGGGGTCACACAGAGTCGGACATGACTGAAGTGACTTAGCAGCAGCAGCCCTGATGAACGGAGAAGTCAATGGCACCCCACTCCAGTACTCTTGCCTGGAAAATCCCATGGATGGAGGAGCCTGGAAGGCTGCAGTCCATGGGGTGGCTAAGAGTGGGGCACGACTGAGTGTCTTCACTTTCACTTTCATGCACTGGAGAAGGAAATGGCAACCCACTCCAGTATTCTTGCCTGGAGAATCCCAGGGACGGGGGAGCCTGGTGGGCTGCCGTCTATGGGGTCGCACAGAGTCGGACGCGACTGAAGTGACTTAGCAGCAGCAGCAGCAGCCCTGATGAATCATTTCCGCTGGTGTCAGACGGTGAAGAGGGTAATGAACAAAACAGTGACAAAGACAGACAGGAACGGAGTCCTGCAGTAGACGACAGGTGGTTAGCCCTAGGCCCCTGACCGGAAGGTCCCAACGCAGAGGGCCGTCTCCCCAGCACTGCGGTGTGGGTGCTGGTGGGGAGTGGAGGAGTGAGCCTGAAGGATACATCTCCCCCTGCTGCCATGACGACAGGGGCCACAAAGGAGCTGCCCAGCACTTGTGACAAAGCAGAGGGGAGGAAGCGGGGACACGTCTGTGCTCCCAACAAGTGTCAGCCCTGAGTGCTGGGTTAACCCCACGTCTGCCCAAGATGCTGTTTCCACGGGCCTGGCCCCCTCAGACGACTTGCTGATCCCCCCCGGGGTTAGATGTCCAGGCTCTAGGAAGCCGTCACACCTTCTCTCAGGGCTCGGTTAAAAAGCATCCCTGGATGTTTGCGGCAATGTCCTCACCGTGGGGCCGCTGGGAGGACTTAGAATCCGGGCATCTCGACTCCCTTCCCCTCCAAGGCTCGCGGCTCCCCGAGGGCCGAGCTGTGTTCCTGAGGGCTGCCGGGAACCAATGGTCAGCGGACGGCCGTTAGCACTGGACCGTTCGTGCAAGACCGGAAGTGGGGTACGCAGAGGCCGTCTCAGCAGCGCTCAGCCTGGAGGCTCTCTTGAGGCCTGGAGGGCGGTGAGAGCAGTATAGGGCCTCTCCCCGGGACCGTAACTTGGGCCTGCGGGTGAGCTGGGAGCCCCGGGCCAGGCTTGTCCTGCAGGCTCCACTGTCCTCGCCATGGCCGGTGCCGGACCCCAGCCTTGAGGCAGGGGTGAACCTCTCCCCCACCTCTGCCTTTGTGGGTCACAAGGGAGCCTGAGGGTCGGCTGGGTCCTGGGCACCATGCTCCCTCAGTGATGATGGCGGGGCGGGTCTGGGTGCCTGATGCTGAGGACTCTGCCTGCTGAGATCTGCCTCTTGATCAGCACCAGGAGAGGATCCAGCCTGGATGCTAGATGAATGCTCCAGGGCTGGGTAACCAACCCCGTGGGAACCCCCTCCTCTTAGCCACGACCTGGACCTTGGAGGGTGAAAGCTGAGCTTTCAGACCTTACCCTTACTTGTCAGAACAGAGAATAATATTTGTTTTAGCGGAGACTTACAGGAACCTTTGCTACCTGACCGTGACCTGACCTCAAGGACAAAGGCTCTAACACCAAGAAGTTTGCAACGACTGACCATGCCCCTCCCTCACCTTTACTAGGAAAGGGCTTTGCTGAAAGCTTTGGGGAGTTCAGGGCTATATCTGGGCAGGAGCCACTGGTCTCGCTTCACGGCCCTGCAACCTTTCTCTGTTCCAACGTCTGAGTGTGAGGGTTATTGGACCTTACCTGGCCTGCGTGTGGCACCAACACACGCCCAGTCACCCCCAGACGTTCGCTGACATGAAGGGTGCCCTCTCCTGCCTCTCGATGAATGATTCGGCCGCTTTCAGAAGTTGCCCAGGCTTCAAAGACCAATAACGTCCTACTTCTAGAGCTAAGATGCTGCGCTTGAAGTTTTTCTAGGTTAATTTTCTCTTTTCTTCTCACACTTTCATCCTCTGACCATGGCCTCTCCCACATCCACATCCTGTCCTCCTGTCCCCTCAGTCTAACAAGGCCATTTCTCACCACCCTGGTTTCTGCATTCTGAATACTTGCTCACTCTGCCCAAATCCCCATTATTTTTTTTTAATTAAAAGTTAAAAACATTCTGGCTGTGCCACATGACACTTAGGATCTTAGTTCCCCGACCAGAGATGGAGCCCCTGCATTGGCAGTGCAGAGTCTTAACCCCTGGACTGCCAGGGAGTCCTCAAACCCCATTCTTGTCTCCTCTGTTTGGTCATCTGCCCCATCCTCTGCCCTGTAATTTCCAGGGCTGGCTCACAGGAAAGGAGCTGCTGCTTTCCTCTCGGGGGTGGTTTCAGTCCTGCCCCAGCTCCAGGAATGCTCCAATGAACAGCACATATTTCAACTTTGATTCTCCCCTGCTTTCTCTAATTAGGTGAGGTTTTTTTGCATCTCTTCTCCTAAATTAAGCTGCTGCTTATACATTAAGAGCATGTAGAGAGAAGGCAATGGCACCCCACTGCAGTACTCTTGCCTGGAAAATCCCATGGGCGGAGGAGCCTGGTAGGCTGCAGTCCATGGGGTCACTAAGAGTTGGACACGACTGAGTGACTTCATTTTCACTTTATACATTAAACAAAGCGACCTGGTGAAAATCTGGAGTCCTCTTTGTTTTAGAAAAGTTCCCTCCTACTTGACCTTGGCTGTCTTGGTAGGTTCACGTAACTCCCACATGCATCTATGCAAAGTCTAAAGCCTGAAGTAATGCCATTACTGCCATAACATCCAGTGAGGTGTGGATCTGGTGGCACCAATGGGCAAGTGTTTCCAGGAGAAGACAGACGACCGTGATGGGGAAGCACAGTAGACCGCAAACGTAACCTGTGACAGAAAAGCTTCCAGGCAATGTGGGGCTTCAGAAGCACAAGGGGATCGTGGATTGTTGCAATGAAAGAAATCTTATAAACACAGACTCTCAGAAAATCTACCATAGAGATTAGAAGGTGATAAGCGACCCTCCCTGCCACATCAGGGAAGACATGGCAGAGACACCAACAAGATCAATCAAGGTTTGTGAGTCGATCCAGTCCATCTCTTTAAAAATATCTCAGAAGGACACAGAGACTGAAAGAGACTAGTAACACTTTTCACAAATATACCCAGTAATTCTGCAAGAAGGGAAGAATGATTGTCATGAAGACCAGCCCACGATCATGGGGAAAAAAGAAATGTGATTCTGTAGTACTTCCTGCTTTCTGCCCGAAAGTATCCGGCGAGCTCATCAAAGCTGCTGGTGTTCACAGGTTGGGAGAGACCACCCTTCTGCCTGTGTAGCACCCCGACTCTCCCCACGCTGAGCCTCATTTATTGGGTAATTAAACACTACCCTTTTAGTCTTCTCCATGAATGATCCCTGACACCAGTTTCTGTGCAAGATTCTCTTACTGTTCTGAAGAATCCATCTGTACACAGGGTGCCACTGAGCGGGAATGAACCCCTATTGATGAATCACAGCTGAGCAGAGTCATAATTCTGGGCATGTCACAGCCTGTGCAGCAAGGATCTCACCATAACTTCACAGCAACCCAGGACATAATGCTTAGCATCTCCACTGACAGAGGAGGGAATTAGATGACTTTCTCAGCAATTGGGGGCAGAACTGACCTGGGGCCTGAGTCCCACCCTCATCAGCCTTGCCTCCCTCTCCCATGGAAGCTGGTAAACATGGACCGATGGATGGGGTGGAGGGGAAGCAGAATGATGCAAACCATGCCTCCTGTGTGGAGTGGGGTCTTCATGGTAGAAGGCATGGAGCTACATGATTGATGAAAAATGCCTCATCTAAAAAGTAACAACTTCATTTCTTGGAAATAAAACAATAATTTCATCTGATTCTCACTGCTGGTTTTCCCTAAAAATGGATGATAATTTGGAGCAAGAAAGTGGGTTGACATGATGTACAGTTGACCTTTGAACAACTTGAAGGGGTTAATCGTGTAATTTAGAGTCAAACCCTGGCATTTGTGCTTCCCCGGAATCCTTGAATTTAACCAATCATGGACTGTGCAGTCCTGTATGTAGTATTTACTACTGAAAAATATCTGTGTGTGAATGGACTCATGCAGTTCAAACCTGTGCTGTTCAGGGGGTCAACTGTACTGTGAGAAGGCATGTGCATATACAGTCCCCGCCCCTCGCCCAAATCCCCTCCAGCATTTGGGGTCTGCCCATGCTGAGACTCCTCTGCAAGTCTTTCCTGAATGCTTCCAGAACCCCGGGAACTGCTCCCCACAGAGGCACATGTCTGCCTTAGGTGCTATTTCTGTTAGGGAGCCTGAAGTTGTCCTCTGCTGTTGACGCTGTCAGGCCTCATTTTCTGACAGTTACAACCTTGCCAAACACCAGGGGATGCTACGACCGCCATCCTCAGACAGCACAGTCTCTGCCTTTACAAAGCTCTGCACTGGAGTCCTAGTAACACATACCGATGCCCATGTTCAGCTCTCTGGCCTCAACTATCAAATGAAGATAATCACACCACACACGGGACGATCCACGAGCAAAGACCCCAGCTGAACATCTTTGTAAAACAGCTGCTCAGCACTTGTGGGTTGAGAATGACTAAGCTCATTACTCGGGGATGTTGGGTGGTCCTAGGCCCTTGCCAAGGAGGTTTAAGAATCCTTTCATGACTCTAAGAGATTGGTATTATTTTAAATAATTCACTAACATTTTTTAAGCTGTTGAGTCATGAATCAGCTACAGACAAAACACTCCACTATATTTTTCATATAGTTATCAACAGTGCATGTAACTTCCATATATTAAAATGTTTTGCACGTAGGAATAATCAGCATGCCCTAGAAAGCAATCCACAGGAAACATTTTAGTACCAAATAATGTTGAAAAATAGACACAAAGATGTGAGTGTTTCTATTAATGGGAGGATCTAAAAGAAAACTGGGGAGTGCGGGGCTACAAAGGGAGGGGTGGGAAATTCGGGTGTTTTATGAGCCTATAAGGGCTTCCCAGATGGTGATAGTGGTGAAGAACCTACCTGCCAACGCAGGAAACAAGAGATGCAGGCTCGAGCCCTGTCGGGAAGATGCCCTGGAGGAGGGCACGGCAGCCCACTCCAGTACTCTTGCCTGGAGAATCCCATGGACAGAGGAGCCTGGCGGGCTATAGTCCATTGGGTTGCAGAGTCGGGCACGACCGGATCAACTTACCTCACACGCACAAATAAGCCTATAAGTATTCAGGTCAGAAAGGCAAGAGGACAGTTTGAAGACGCAACATAGGAACTCCAAGCATAGGCTCATTTACTTTTTCAACTTCAGCCTGAGAATGGATGAACAGTTTCCTGATTGTTCACTCAGGGCCTTGCCAGAGACAGTCACATGTTAATACCGGGTGTAGTCTGTGAATGACATTCCATTTTGTCACCTGGTTTGTTTTGATGTACTGAATCTGATGAGCTAGCAATTCTCCCGCTGATACTGGTTGGCGGGTTTGAGTTTTTCCAAGATGGAACAGTGAACTATATGCCATCCACCCATGTGGAAAAGAAGGGGATGATGAAAGCTACAGACTACTGGGTTTACTGTCTATGAATGAAAATATAAGGGCGCTTCCCCCACTGGTTCAGTGGTAAAGAATCCACCTGCAATGCGAGAGCTGCAGGAGATGTGGGTTTGATCCCTGGGTCCAGAAGGTCCCCTGGAGGAGGGCATGGCAACCCACTCCAGTATTCTTGCCTGGAGTATCCCATGGACAGAGGAGCCTGGTGGGCCGTAGTCCATGGGGTTGCAGAGTCGGACACGGCTGAAGCTACTGAGCATGCACACATGCAATGAATAAAGGAAAAAATACACAAAAGCACTTAACACTGAGTTGAGCTCATAGTAGGGCTTCCCAGATGGTGCTAGTGGTAAAGAAAGAGCCAGCCTGCCAATTCTGGAGCCGTTAAGTGACCTGGGTTCGATCCCTGGGTTAAGAAGATCCCCTAGAGGAGGGCACGGCAACCCACTGCAGTATTCTTTCCTGAAGAATCCCATGAACAATGGAGCCTGGCAGGCTTCAGTCCAGAAGGGTCAAAAACAGTCAGACAGGACTGAAGCAACTTAGCATGCGCACGCACACACACACACACACACACAGAGACACGAGCTTCTATTAAGAGTTTGTTAATTGTTGTTATTATTGCTGCTTTTATTCTTATTACTGCTACTGCTATTCTACTCATTGGAAAATTGAACAGGACAAACCCTTGAACTTGGGAGAATGACAAGTTCTACCAAAGCAGGCACGTCTGCTAGGATGCCTGGACAGTAATTACAGTTCTGATGGATCTTGACCATAACATCGCAGACAGTGACCCTCAATTCCAAAGTATGAAACTAGAAACACAGGCTGGCCGTCCTTGGCCCACGGACGCCCTGCTGCACAAACCAGACCCAGACCCAGAGCATCCCTGGCCGCAGCGCAGGCTTGGGGGAGAGCCACCTGTGAGCACGTCTGTGGCCCCGCATGCCTCACACCTGCACACGCTGCTGCTCGTTCAGCAAGATTAGCGTGAGCTCAGCCCCTCAGTCGTGCCCGACTCTTCACAGCCCTGTGGACTGTAGCCTGCCCCGCTCCTCTGTCCACGGGATTTCAGAGCATGACCAATTCTAAAGCAGAGCCCTTCATGGGACATAAAAACCGGGTCTGCTTGTAGTTTCACGGGGATGCGTACTGTCCTCCAGGTTCCCTTCCTGGCTCACCGCACAGCCACCCCGCCCTGGGCTGTAATCACATGACTTTAGGAAAGAGAAAGCCAACGCTCAGGCCCCAAGGACAACACGCCCATGGCGCCGACAGGGCCTCACCCTGAAGGAGGAGAGAAAGGAGTACCAAGGACCGCAGGCCGGTGGCTACCGGGCATTCACTGCAAACACAAATGCAGATGTACACACAGGCGGGGACACTCCCGAGCAGACCCACACGCAGAAAGACACGCAAATACACATGTGCACGCGTCTAATGAAACACACGCAGTACATAGACGGAACTTCAGAGCCCTGGTCCACTGCTTATTGCATTTTTTTATGTCATTCGCATTACTTAATCCGTTTTTTAATCTGTAAGTTGTGAAATCAATATAGGAGGCACCAACCAGCAACATCTCTTTAAAGAAGGGAGCATATTAAATATTAATAAACATCTAAGAATAAGTGTAAGGTTTGTTTGATAAAACTTTTGTATCATATATTTTGAGATACATACACATAAACCTATACACACACATCTACAGGTCCTCTGGCATACAGAGAAATATGTGTATGTATACATGTACACACACACACACACACACTCATACAAACCCACACACATGCATGCTGCTTATACAGAAACATATTTGTTGTCTGGGTTTACTGTCAAAATTTTGAGATACAACACCAACTGTTAGCTCCCTCCTGCTTTAAAACACCTATTCCTGCAAAGGGAGAAGAGGTGGGAGGAGAGACAGGCTGGGGACAGGGTGCCGGATGCCTCTGGGTGGTGTCTGAGACACAGCGTGGAAGCGTTGCCTTGTGAAAGTAACACGAAAACCCGGCAAGAAACGTCCACGCACCTGTGCCCAGGAGCACCTTGCACACATCATCCATGACACACCCACAGCGTCACTGCTCCTCTCCCAGGACCCCCTCGGGCAGACAGGTGTGGGAGAGGCTGGACACCGTGATGAGCAGGTGGAGACCACACTGCCGTCGACCCTGAATGGCGTGCGTTTTCTGGTCCCCTTTGCCCTCTCTGACCATCTCCGCCTCTGGAAGGTGCTGACCACAGCACCTTCCCCACCCTCCCACCTGGGGAGAAAGCAAAGATAAAACACACTCTCCTAGAAAACACATGGCCAGGTGTGCCCAGAAGTTAGAGATGCTGGCACCAGGCAGGGACTGACCCAGGGCGACAGCCCCAGGCCTGTGCCCTGTGCAGGACGCAACCTGAGAAGGCGCTACAGAAATAGCCCGCCACCCCCTGCCAAACGCCCCCTCTGACCACTGGGGATTTACAGCTCAGAAAAAGGAAATCCCAAACTGATGCTCCCTCTGCACCCCCAAAAGCAATGAAACACAGCCCTCACTCAAGAAGAGGGTGCTCTAGAGGAGAAGGTGATCTTACCAGGACCCAGCCTGACATTTTCCCCACAGTGGGCCATACCTGCTGGGCAGAGACATCACCTCCTCCCACCTGCCCCAACCCGTCTCCCTTTGAAGAATCATGAAGCCAGGGGAAAACGTGAAAAAACAGTGCAATGAACATCTGCATAGACTTCACGGAGACATCACAGTTGTTCACACACTATTGCATTGACCCTCTCCTGCTCTCTCTCTATACACATACATCTATCTGTATACATACATGTGTGGGTATATACATACACAGACTTTCCCTGCTAAACCATCT
Source organism: Bubalus bubalis (assembly GCF_019923935.1). Lineage (NCBI taxonomy): Eukaryota > Metazoa > Chordata > Mammalia > Artiodactyla > Bovidae > Bubalus > Bubalus bubalis. Next base: position 115,932,666 of record NC_059164.1, on the reverse strand, counting down.
GAAAGCCACCCATCTGAAAGCCACTTACAAACAACACCCACCAAGTACTTCAGCATGAATTTCCTAATAAGGGCATTCTCCTACACCATGACAACCAACACAAACACCTCTGAGTTATAACACCTAAAGTATCTCACAATAATACTGTGCCTTATTCAGAGTCCCTAGTTTTTCTAAAATGCCTTTTATATCTATTTCTTTTTATCAAGTAACAAATCATGGCGTGATGTTTTGCACTTGTTTTTTCTAGTTTATCTCTTTTAATTTAATACATCCATCCCCTCTACCTCGCCAATTTTTACTTTGTTTTGTTTTCCATGATGACATTGTTTTCTGTTTAGTTTAGTTTTGTTTTCATGGATCCAGGCTCGTTGTCATGGATCCAGGCTTGTTGTCTTCTAGAAAGTCCCACAATCTGGACTCATCTGATTATTTTCTCATGATTAGATTCACTTGAACATTCTTGGCAATAATATTACATAAGGAATGCTGTGGGCTGCTGACTGCACCATCCCAAGAAGCACATATTTAGTTCCAACGTTTTCATTACTGAGTTTGATCATTTGGTTAAGTGATGTTAATTAGAAAGGTGGTTTCATTTTTCCATTCTCCATTAATAAGAATCTATGGAATGACACTTTAAGACTTCATGGCTATCTTAGTCCCCAGACTGCCACTGAATGATTTTAGCATTCATTGACGATTTTTGCCTGGATCAACTATGGCATTGGGAATTACAAAATCATAATTTTCTAAGTTCATAATGCTTTCTGTATTTATTAGAGAATATTCATCTGAAGAAGTTTTTATCCTCTTTACACTTCTCACTTTTTTAAAGGTCAACTCTTAAGGAAAAATTTTAGGTCTAAACATTCACTGCTGCACCCCCTGGAGCTCTCTGTTCTGGGGGTCTGCATGACCTTTGACTGGGGCACTGCTTGGAGCCAGGCTGTCACGTCAACATGCTTTTCACTAGGGCCTTAAATTCATCTCTTATTTTTTGATGGTAGTTTGATAGTATATCTATTTTTACATAACTACTTCCCATTTCTTTACTTCTCCCTCAGAAATGATACATCAGCTTATTCTACTTTGCCGCTGTCACATGCTGAATAAAACGTATGGAGAGAAATGACTGGCAATAGGCAGAAAATGGTGTATAAAATCCTGCAGCTTTGAAAAATGCCTAACATTCACTCAAAAATACTTGAGTGGCATCATCATTTCGCTGGGTCCTGGGGAGGAAAAAGTAGAGAAGACAGAGTTTCTACCCTCAAAAATACCTCACCACGTCCCATTTCTGCTTTCCTGGTGGTTCAGGGGTAAAGAACTGGCCTGCCAATGAAGGAGACACAGATTCAGTCCCTGGGTTGGGCAGATCCCCAGGAGAAGGAAATAGCAACCCACTCTACTATTCTTGCCTGGGAAATCTCATGGACAGAGGAGCCTGGCAGGCTACAGTCCATGGGGTCACAAAGAATTGGATATGACTTAGGGATCAAACAATAATGATGCCCTATTTCTATACACTAATACAAAAGTTTATCCAAAATTATTAAAGAGCATTTCTATTATGTCCAGAAGACACGCCTCAAGATTCCAACCTGGAATTAAGATGAAGTACCCCCTTGTACAACAACCAACACGGGCTTGATCTCTGCACCCAGACTCTCACAGCTGCTCTGCCTCACCTAGAAATTCAGCGCAGGTGCCCAAGTGGCTCAGACGGTCAGGTCTACAGGTGACTCATTCAAATACATGTCCCAGAAGCTACACTAAATGGTGATTAAGAATGGACTGTTTGGCTTTAGTCTCAGTTCTGTCACTAACTGCTCAAATGAAACTCAACCACTCAGGGTCTCCAATCTTCAAATGCAACATGTGGGTAAGAAAACATGTCCCATAAGGTTGTTATGGAATTTTGAGTTAATACAATGAAAGTACTTATAACTTTCCTTAGCACATGATGGCCTTCCCTGGTGGCTCAGATGGTGAAGAATCCGCCTGCAATGCAGGAGACTCAGGTTTGATTCCTGGATCGGGGCGAGGCCCTGGAGAAGGGAATGGCAACCCACCCCGGTATCCTTGCCTGGAGAATCCCATGGACAGAGGAGCCTGGCGGGTTATAGTCCGTGGGGTCTCAGAGTCGGACACGACTGCGTGACTACCACGAGTGTATGATACATATTCAGTAACTATTAGTAGTTCCGAAGGTGATTATAATTATTCCTATTCATTTGATGTCTTTGTCTAAAAGAAGGTTTGCTATCAACAGATTAAGACTTCCAATACCATTGAGAAGTTCCCTCCCCCCTCCCCCCCACCGCCAGATGAGGAATACAATAGAAAATCCCTGACTTTCTCAAAAAGCAAACTGCAGGAAAACAATTACATCTGTGCCACACAGAGAGGAGAAAATCCTCCAGCTGGGCGCCAGATTACAACATCTTAATACCAGGGATTACAGCCTATTGTATGGGCTTGAGTTCTCTGCATTCATGAGGCCCAAGCTGCAAGCTATTAAGCAGAGAGATTAGCTTTATGGGCCAATGGGCGGCAGACCAGCTCCAGCACGAGCCAGGATGTTGGAAGCAGGTGGGACCACCGCGTGCAAGCCTGAAGCTACCTGTGCTGTCAGTCAACCCCGAGGACTCACGGTATGCAAACAGAGCCAACTGAAGTTTCTGCCACTGGATGCAGAAGTATTTCTTACAGCTTCACATATTCACGAGTGTTGCTACACTCAATTAAAGCAAAATTATGCAAAATTTTAAGTCTCGTAGTGTTTAGTGTTTATCCACTGAGAAGTAAACCCATCTCACTTTTAACCGCATGATGATTAATGAGAGATGATGTATATCTGAGTATTAGACATAGTTGTTAAAACCCAGGGGTGGTGAGACAGCATTTATGGACAGTCTGATATTTTATAGACTATTGCTGCCTTGTCCATTTAAAGCCTCGTCCATTTAATCACTTTCCACTAAAAATATTTTTTAAGTAGGGCCGAAGGACAGAACAACCATCAATGGCCTCAGCCCTTCCAGCTCAATTAAGCTTGGTCACACACTGGCATCAGTAATGACCACCATCTGCTCAAGTCCACGGCCCAGCAGCCCTCCCTGTGCATGGAAATCACCACGTGCCCAGCAAATTGCCTGATGCTGGCAGAGGCCCAAGAGCACCACGTGAGCAAAGAAGCTGCCTGACGTGAGCCTCCGGTGGAGTGCAAATGCACACGCTTCGGGAGACTGGGGGCCCAGCAGTTCTGGTCAGAAGGCACCGGGAAGGGGCAGGTCATACCTGGGACCCACCTGGCTCCTCCTTAAGCGGACAGGCAGGTGAGCATGCCTGTCCAGGTGTGGGAAGGTATTTGACTCTTCCTCACTTGAATGCAGCATCCATTTATCAAAAGGCAGGCATCTGTTTAAAAAGCTGATGGCAATCAGAAAAAATGTGGGCCTTGGGATGTGAGCTGAGTGATTCAGGGAACAGAAGGCTTTCCTGGGCAGCTCAGATGCCTGTGACAAACACACAGGCTGGCGGCTTAAACATCAGACATTACTTCTCACGACTCTGGAGGCTGGAAGTCTAAGGTCACGGTGCTGGGAGATGGGGTTCCAGGGAAAGCTCTCCTCCTGGTGTGCAGACAGTGCCCAGGGAGAGACCTCTCATCCATGGACACTAATCCCCTGCTGGGGCCCCACCCTCATGACCTCACCTGACCCCACCTCCAAATCATCACATGGGGATGAGGGCTTCAGCACAGGAATCTGGGGGGAGGTGGGGAGGACACTAACAAGAATCATAATAAAATGGAGTAAATAAAGCTCAATAGAGAGAAATGCACAGCCCATAAAGCCTTCCCTTTGGGTCTGCTCTCCCTGTGACTCGGAGCCCATCCCCCAGGGCTCTTCATAATATGCCCCCCCGATTTCACACCAGCCCCTGCTCAAACATCACCTCCAAGCAGCACTTCTCGGATGTCCATCTGACCCTGCACCCTCTTATTCCTGATACTCGTACTGTGCTTGAATTTTCTCTAAAGCCCCCTGCCCCCACCCTGCTACCTAAACACAGGTTTATTGTTCCCACGTCCATTCCCTTCCACACTCACTCAGGGCCAGGTCCCTGTCGGTCATGGCTGCGTCCACAGGGCCCTCAGAGTAGCTGGCGTGTAACAAGTACTTAATACACGCTAGTGGAGAGAACTATCTAAAACTGTCATGCCGGCCCCTCTCTCACAATATGAAGTGAGAAGACAAAAGACCAGTTTACCCTGTTTAGAACAGGGGACATGAAGCCCTTGCATGGTCTCCAAGTGGCGACACATTCGTGTGGCAACTGCCGTAAAAATGTTAATAAGGAACACCCACAATTTCTTAAAATGACCCCCAAACAGTAGCAGTGAGGACCAGCTACCACAAGGACGGCCAATACTCTAAAGCCAAGATAAGTACTTTACAAACCTCAGCTCACGAGGGCCCCGTGACACTATGAAGCAGTTACTATTATTCGCCTGATTTTATAAGCTTGAGACTAAAGAGGTCAAGCGACTTCTGCAAGGTCACGCAGCTAGTCATCACGGGGCCAGGGTTCCAGCTAGAGTCGCTCTGACTCCGAAACCTCTGGCTTCTTCGTGTGTCCTCATCGGGACTGCGACAGATTCGGCCACATTTCCGGACGCTCAGAGAATTTCCTGCAAGAAAATAAGCTGGTGTCCAGAGTTTCTGCTTATACGTCAATCAGTTAAAAATAGGCAATTACAGCTTTAAAAGGGAAGGAGATTCTCACACTCACTACAGCCTGGATGGACCTTGAAGACTTCATGAAATGACGAGTCACAAAAGGAGGAACGCTGACATCAACATATACGAGAGGCGTGGAGGATTCGGATTCACAGACACAAAGTAGCTGGTGAGACCAGGGGCAGGGGGCCAGGACAGGGAGTCAGCGTTTACTGAGGACAGTTTCCCTTTTGCAGGAAGAAGAGCTATGGACGTGGATGTTGGGGACGGCTGTGCGACAGTGAGGCTGTCCTTCACACCCCCAGAACTGTACCCTAAATCATGGTTATGATGGTATATTTCATGTTATGTACGTTTCATCACAGTAAACATTTTTTTTTTAATTGAGCGCATACAGAAATACGGTTCGAACATTTTCAATCTACCTCCTGATCCCCCATGGCTCTCAGTGAAGCACACACTCTGTCCCTTTACAATGACGAGCGGATGATGGAGGAGGACCGGCCTTGGTGAGGCACGTGGCGGCCAGCTGCCCGTCTTCATCCGACCCCTCGGAATGGCCTACACAGCGCGACCCTCCTCCTCTTTGTACGAAGACATGGGGACCTGTCTTAGTAACTGCCCATCAGACACAAGCAATCAAATCAAAGTGTCACTTTTATGTTTCCTGGAAGGCTGGCCGCGCTGCGGGAGAGGTGGTGTACAGACACAGGTCTTCTGCTTCCAGCTCTCAAGTTCCCTCCCTAAAGAAGACTCTTGTTAATTTCAGAAATCATATTAATGATCATTTCTTCTGCTCATCCTTGAAAGCCAGCACAGTGGAAGATGGAGGAGGAGGGAGAAAAGGAGAGAGGGAAGGGTTAGGGTGCAGGCAAAGGAGATGAACAGAAGCAGGTGAGACGCGACCGCGGCAAGCATCAGCCGACATGGCCTGGCCGATCTGGCGCGTCTGGCCCCGTCTGGGGCAGCAGGGGAGGGGATCTATCACCATGTGGGGAGCACTCCTATTAGGAACCCATCTCCAAAGGGTGCATGCCCACGGCGGTGGCCTCCGACTCACGTGTGCCTGAGCTCCACATCCACGGTCACCTAGCAACGCCTCACCTAAGGGGACTCGTGGGTGCTCTCAGCCCTCGCCTTCCTCCTGTAATTACTCCCTTTCTAGGCTCAGCCATCTCCTTTGGCTCTTCTGTGTAAATTAAATTTGGACCACTTCAACTAATGCATTAATAACAACGCCGTTTTCTTCCCAGGAAGTAATTTTTTAAAAAGCACCTTTGGACCTCCACGGCATCCTGGCTCCCTGCCCCAGTAGGTAGAATCCGCAGGGCTGGCACTGTGTCTGCCCCACCCCCCCACATCAGGAAAACGGGTTGGAAATTGAATGTGTGGGCACTGCCACGCACAGGTCAGCCCGCTATGTTCAGGGCCACTCCCTGGGGGAGCAGCCAGCGCTGGACAAGAGACAGGCACTGGCCTTCCCTTCTCAGAAGGCTGTTCTCTATAACGATCTCACCCGCAGTGAGACATCCCGAGGTTCCTTTCCAAGACACCCCAGGAAGTCGTCTCTAATGGGTCTCTGTTAGGCTTTCAGGCACGTCCATGGTGGTGGGGGTGTGGGGGTGGGGGGAGATGCCAGCTTTCAAAGTCAGGACACTTGAAATGATTTCTGCCCGAAGAATACGATCAAGCTGCATAAAAGCAAACAGGAGTCTCCCCGCCGGCTGACCCTGGGCCAGTCTCCAGTAAGACGCTTTCTTTCTCGTTCACCCACACGCTCCCCAACAGCTCTCCCTGCCTGGCACGTGGGTCCTCACTTGGGCTCAGGCGTCCATTACTCTGGGGTGTGCCCATCTTTCCCCCTCTACACCGTGCCCCACATGATGTCAAAGCCTGCTTCTGCGAGGAGCGTGATAAGCGCATCCACACCCCAAGCCAGCCATGAGGCACCCCAGCACCTCTGGCTCCTGGCGGGCCAAGTGCCTTCTCCCCAGACCACCAGGACACTCACAGGATGCAGTGGCCACCAGTGGGCTCTCAGCTGCTCCTGGGAAAGCTCTTGATTTGGAGGATTTGTTTTGGCTCCTTTGTTTTTCTGTCCCCTTGAAGTCAGGACCTGAGTTTGAGTAAATGGACATGACTCAACGGACTTGAGTTTGAGTAAACTCAGGGAATTGGTGATGGACAGGGAGGCCTGGCATGCTGCAGTCCATGGAGTCGCAAAGAGAGACGACTAAGCGACTGAACTAAAGTCAGGTGGCACAGGTGTCTGCCCAGGAGTACCCCTGGCAGACCACAGGTCCTTAAATCCCACTCACAGACCCCATTCTCAGGGACCCCCGGAGGGAATCTGCTTGGGGCCTCCTCTGACTCACAGGCCTGTCTACCCAGGACGCCGGGACCGCCCGCCGGCACCCCACCCTTCGGCCGAGGACTTGAACATCCGTCCCCACCTTCTCTTGGAAGCCCGAGCCCACCCCGGAGAACCGGCAGAAACACCGCTTCCGTCACAGGATGAGGTGACCCCTTTCCGTTTCGGCATTTCCTGTGAAGTTAAAAGAGGATTCCTTCTGGCAGATGGTTGAAACATCCCCTGAGTTGGAAGCAGACCTCTGGCTCCGACAAGCAGAGAATCTGAAAGTGCCCGGGGAGAACTGTGGCCCACTCAGGTGAGCTCATTCAAGCTGCTTCATTATTCAAGTTTGAAAGACGCTTCGGCCCTTAGCGGGAGAAGAAACGAGTCGTGCTGAAGTAATCAGATTTCTGCACTCAGTTTCTTAAAGAACCACTTCCAGTGGGCTGTGTTTACCGACATTAAGAATAGATGAAGCGCTGTCAGAAAAATTCGGCCAGTGCTCTATCTGGCTCTGAGGTGAGACTACTTGAAAGAACTGATGTCTAATATTTCCGCAAAGAAACAGACAAGTTCGGGGTCACATTCAAAAGTTTAAACGCTTCTTGCTGAGCTCTCTCCAATTTTAATTACTTGGCTAAAGTTGCTGTGCTAACATTTTTCAAGAGATGAGGGGCACAAGAACAGGAACTCGTACGAAGGCAGACAGACAAAGGGGCTGAACTCAGCAGAGGACTGTAACGTTCCACGCCAGAGCTGACCGCTGGCTCCTCCTTGGACAAAAGCTGACCCAGCCCGAGGCCCAGCAGAGCAGGCAATTATCTGCGTGGGGTGATCTGACAAGCATTGAGAGCACTTCGTCCTCCCCCCCGGCTCCCCATCCCGTCCAAAGAAAACAAAATCCCTCCCATTAGCCTGCCCCTGCGTCTAAAATTGCTGGCATGTGCCTCCAGGCAAGACCGACACTCAGACTGCAGATACCTGTTTCATTAGGGACACTCTGCCGGGCGGATGGACTGAATTATAGAAGCTGGGCACCAGGCTGCGTATCAGGCATTTTTCAGAAGAGTCAGACAGAGTGGAGGGTCCGTGAAAGGCAGAGGCACCCTGGGGGCTCAGGGCTGGGCTGAGAGCAGAGAGGCTGAGCTGCAAACCGGGGGAAGCAGGCCAGCATCAGTTCAGAGCTTGCCAGTGCCGCTGAGGCTGCTTCAAGGGATCGCTAGCACAAAATCGATGACAAGGGTCGACATGTATACACTGTTGATCCTGTGTATGAAATAGACGATTAATGAGATACTCAGTGCTCTGGGGTGACCCAACTGGGAAGGAAATCCCAAAGGGAGGGGACAGATGCAGCTGATGGCTGATTCTCTTTGCTGCACAGCAGAAACTAACACAACACTGTAAAGCAACTGTGTGTGTGTCCGTGTGTGTGTGTGTCTGTGTGCGTGTCCGTGTGTGTGTGTGTCTGTGTGTGTGTGTGTGTGTGAGAAAGACGCGCAGTCGTGTCCGACCCTTTGCGACCCCATGGACTACACAGTCCATGGAATTCTCTAGGCCAGAATACTGGAGTGGGTAGCCTTCCCCTTCTCCAGGGGATCTTCCCAACTCAGGGATCAAACCCAGGTCTCCCACATTGCAGGCAAATTCTTTACAATATACTCCAATAAAAATCTTTTAAAAATTAGCTACTAAAACAAAAAGAAAAAGCCTTACTCCACTGAAATAATGATTAATTTGTAGGCTTAGGTGTCTATTGATACCGTGTAGCTGCGGATCTTCCGTAAGGGGTGAGGGACCATCTGTACACCTGTCTGGCCACGTGTTCCCGTCCCCCTGCAGCCAGGGATCAGGAGAGCATCGCCTGGACGGCTTGTGAAAACATCGTCTGCAAAGCCCCACATCCTGAGTTTCCGATGCAGTAGATCTGGGACAGCACCTCTGAGAACTGGCTCTTTCAGCAGGTTTCCAAGTGACGCTGATGCTGCCGGTCCGGGGACCGCACTTTGAGAACCACGGGTCCAGCTGCTTGACACGAACTGAGACGCAGTCAGGCTGCCCTTCCTTCCTCCTGACCCCTGTGTTTCTCTGAACATACGAGGGAGTTGACTGACTTGATGTCTGTGGTTTGGGCAGGGAGATTATTTGAACTAATACCATGATCCAATAGCATTCCTAAATTTTTTCATGTACCACAATAAAAACTTTACTTGATAGCCTAATTACATACACACACAACTGGGGCTTCCCTGGTGGCTTAGTCAGTAAAGAGTCTGCCTGTGATGCAGGAGACTTGGGTTCAATCCTTGAGTTTGAAAGATCCCCTGGAGAAGGAAATGGCAACTCACTCCAGTATGCTTGCCTGGGAAATCCCATGGACAGAGGGACCTGGTTGTCTACAGTCCATGAGGTCAAAAGAGTGGGATACGACTGAGCAACTAAGCCTACCTACCTCCAACTGGAGTAAAGGCTTCCTCACACAATATTCACCCTTACTCCTGTTATATAAGCTGGTATTCTCTATTTTCTATTTTCCCCTCTTGTACTCAATTTCATTAAAATAAAATGCTGAACATGCTTCTCTTTAACTGGACTGCTAGCAATAATTTTGGAGGAAAGTCAAGAAAACAAAACTCTACCATAAAAATAAACGTGTCATTTTTAGATCCTAGGAGAAATGAGTATTTAAGAGGCACATAATCGTGCAACCCCAGTTGGTACTTATTTTTAAAAGTTCATGGCTTTTCAAACTGTTAGAAGCAATCCAATTAGAAATGTTGGGAATGAGAATGCAGAGATAATTTGTCAGAGTCACTTGAGAAAGCTTGACTAACAGACTTGAGATATGCAAGGAAGGATTTTCCAGCATGGTAAATTACACACTCCCATGTTACACTAACGACGAACACGGTATATTTCTCTTCTCATGCCGTGGCTCAGTGTTGCGGCAATAAAGCCTGCATGCTGGGGCGCTGGCTGGCGCTGGGGCCCTGAGACGTGCTGTGCACACCTGCAGTGGAGAGCCCAGGCCCCTGCCCACCGACGTCACTGCCTGTCACCAGGCAGTGACCCTGGGCACCACTGCTGGGCTCCGTGGCGTGATGCTGTGCATTCGTGCCTCTCAGTTAGTTCCATGGACCTTGGGAAACCTCATCCTTCAGGTGACATGTCCTCCCAGGAAAGGAAGAGTCCTCTCCAGGAACAGGACAACATTGATAACGTCCTCATATTACAGAAGCGTGTCTCAAAGGCAAAACAACAAAATCAGCAGGTTTTCCACGCACGCCCACACTCCTTCTTGTCCATTAATCTGACAATCTCATCAGACAACTCTTACTAAAGACAGTTTGGAGGCATTTTTTAAGGCTTTGCAGGGAATAACTTAATTATTAAAAGACTTGGCAAAACTGAGTATCTTGATGATTAGGAAGTAATATCTGCATTTAGCCCTTTCAACATTACTTTTTATCCTTTTAATTATTTCTAGTGGGTTCTACCCCATCCACTTCCTCAACCTCATACTCATGAAACTTGTTGACTTAAAAAGTCCTGATGAGGTCCTCACCCTAAGGCAAATGTCATATGATAATCGCTTACATGTAGAATCTAAAAAAATGATACAAATGAACTCGTATACAAAACAGAAGTAGAATGCAAAGAAAACAAACTTAGGTTCCCAGTGGGGAAGAGGGTGGGAGACGGATAACTTAGGAGACTGCCATCAACAGATACACAGCGCTAGATGTAGAACAGACAAGCAACCAGGCCCTCCTGTCCTGCACAGGGAACCACACTCTTTTGTCGTAACCCATAAGAGAAATGCTCAAACTACCACACAATTGCACTCATCTCACACGCTAGTAAAGTAATGCTCAAAATTCTCCAAGCCAGGCCTCAGCAATACGTGAACCGTGAACTTCCAGATGTTCAAGCTGGTTTTAGAAAAGGCAGAGGAACCAGAGACCAAATTGCCAACATCCGCTGGATCATCGAAAAAGCAAGAGAGTTCCAGAAAAATATCTATTTCTGCTTTATTGACTATGCCAAAGCCTTTGACTGTGTGGATCACAATAAACTGTGGAATATTCTGAAAGAGATGGGAATACCAGACCACCTGACCTGCCTCTTGAGAAACCTATATGCAGATCAGGAAACAACAGTTAGAACTGGACATGGAACAACAGACTGGTTCCAAATAGGAAAAGGAGTACGTCAAGGCTGTATATTGTCAGCCTGCTTATTTAACTTCTATGCAGACTACATCATGAGAAATGCTGGGCTGGAAGAAGCACAAGCTGGAATCAAGATTGTTGGGAGAAATATCAATAACCACAGATATGCAGACGACACCACCCTTATGGCAGAAAGTGAAGAGGAACTCAAAAGCCTCTTGATGAAAGTGAAAGAGGAGAGTGAAAAAGTTGGCTTAAAGCTCAACATTCAGAAAGTGAAGATCATGGCATCTGGTCCCATCACTTCATGGCAAATAACAACAGTATCAGACCTTATCTTTTGGGGCTCCAAAATCATTGCAGATGGTGACTGCAGCCATGAAATTAAAAGACACTTACTCCTTGGAAGGAAAGTTATGACCAACCTAGACAGCATATTCAAAATCAGAGACATTACTTTGCCAACAAAGGTCCATCTAGTCAAGGCTATGGTTTTTCCAGTGGTCATGTATGGATGTGAGAGTTGGACTGTGAAGAAAGCTGAGCACTGAAGAACTGATGCTTTTGAACTGTGGTGTTGGAGAAGACTCTTGAGAGTCCCTTGGACTGCAAGGAGATCCAACCAGTCCATTCTAAAGGTGATCCGTCCTGGGTGTTCTTTGGAAGGACTGATGCTAAAGCTGAAACTCCAGTACTTTGGCCACCTCATGTGAAGAGTTGACTCATTGGAAAAGACCCTGATGCTGGGAGGGATTGGGGGCAGGAGGAGAAGGGGACAACAGAGGATGAGATGGCTGGATGGCATCACTGACTCGATGGACATGAGTTTAAGTAAACTCCAGGAGTTGGTGATGGACAGGGAGGCCTGGCGTGCTGTAATTCATGGGGTCGCAACTCAATGGACGTGAGTTTGAGTGAACTCCAGGAGTCGGTGATGGACAGGAAAGCCTGGCGTGCTGTGATTCATGGGGTCGCAAATAGTCCGACACAACTGAGCAACTGAACTGAACTGATAAGAGAAAAGAATCTGAAAAACAAATATACGTGTATAACTGAATCACTTTGCTGTACCCGGAAACTATAATAAAATATTCTGAAGAGGTCATTCCCACGAAGACTGCAGCCCCCATCTTGGCCGTACATTAAAATCACCAGGGGGAGTAAGTGACCAATGACCAATCCTGCCCCAGGCCAAATGAGTGCCAATCTTTGCTGATGGGGACCGATGGGGCCCAACACCTGTGTTTTGGGGAGCTCTTCCCATGACTGTACCGTGCATGCAAAGTTGACAGCCATGGCTGTGTCTGGGATGTAACCCCCACCCCTGTTGTGAGAGATGCTAATGAAAAATCAAAGGCACAGAGTCAAGCTCCAGTTGCAGAAGCTGTTTCCCCCCAAGGAAGAGACGAGAGAGGTACACGTCCGGGGGCACAGAGTATCGTTTCCGGTATCCCCGCATCTTGTTCACCTGCACAGCTGGGTCACGAGCTGGCCTACAGCTCTTGCCCACCTTGCACTTTCCTATTCTCTTCCTACTTGGTGGTCCCCTCAATGGGGGATACACTCACGCCCCGAGCAGCATCACCGTTCTCCCGTCTCAGCCACGTGGCTCAGAGCCAGGCCCTGTTCAGCCCAGGAGCTGAGACAGGACAGCAGCCCCTGGAGCTAGAACTGGGCCGACAACACCTGTCGGGGGCCCAGGGCTGCAAGCTTCCCCGGAAGACAGAGCAAAGGCTCCCACTTCAAAAGGGGCAGCGAGATGAACAGTGGGGCTGGGCCAGCAATTAGGGGATCTGCGTCGTGAATTCCAGGTGAGTCAGAGACTCCCGAGTGTTAAGTGGGCCGAGCTCTGCTCGAGTTTGATCTGAACCTCACAGTTACACTCGCCCATCCCATCAGACCCAGTTACACACAAAGGGGATTCATCTCCCCAGAAAATACTGCACAGCAGAGGGGACCCTCGGGGTTCTGATTCTTAGCTTTCATCAAACGCACGTGGATCACACTTTGCCCTGTGAATTTTACATTCTCTGCTAAATCTATGATCGTCATTCTGTTCTTTAACATCAGTTCTGGCCCTGCAATGGAGAAGGAAAGGGCAACCCACTCCAGTATTCCTGCCTGGAGAATCCCATGGACAGAGGAGCCTGGTGGGCTACAGTTCCTGGGGTCACAAGAGTCAGACATGACTGACTGACTGCACCACCACCACGGGTCCTGCAAAGTTTATTTTTGTTTTGTTCCTGTTTTCCTTTTGGGGGGAGCCTTGCTTGGCAAAATACAATAATGTTCTGGCCTTGGCATGCCCTCTGACTCCCAGAGGCTGGACTAGATTCCACGGTGTCATGAATTCCTGGATTAACCCTTTTCATGAAAGAACAGTGAGTCATGCTGCTCTCTCTCAGGATGCCACTGTGCCGAGTAGACAGGAGGTTGCTTAGTCCAGGCGAAGCAGTTTGGGACGGTCAGCCCAGCAGGACTCACCGACAGACACCCCGTGTCTGTCCTTGGGAGTGGATGGTACAGGAAGCCCCCAAACACAGCCCCTGAGTGAGGATGCCTTGCTGGGGGAGAAACGCAATAGACAGAGGCCTGTCTGGTCACCTCCTCCGTCCTTTTAGAAGCAGGAATGACAGCTGATCTTCACCCTCAGTGGAAGAAGGGAGGGAGCCCATGCAGGGGTCTTCCAGCGCAGACTATCCCACCACACATTGCCTGGCGGGTGTTGAGCAGCTTTATGGAGTATAGACCACACATTTCAGATCTTGTTTCTCTTGTGCTGATAAATACATTGGGTAACAAGAAAAAATGAGTTGATGCTGGGCTGGCAGGTCAGCGTCTACACTGGGGCTGAAATACTGTTTCTCCACTTGGACATTAGTGCACTCTGCCCTTCACGTGAGTCTCTGCCTGTGTGTCCTGTCCTGAAGAGACTGTCAGAGAAATGGGGACATTTCTCTGTCCTAAATATGAGGATGTGAAAATGAAAAATGGAAAGAGGAGCCCGCCAAGCCCCTCTGTCTGTGGGATTCTCCAGACAAGAATACTGGAGTGGGTTGCCATTTCCTCCTCCAGGGGATCTGGAGTCTCCTGCACTGGCAGGTGGATTCTTTACCACTGGCACTGCCTGGGAAACTCATTGAAGAAGCAGTCATTCATATTTAATGTGAAAGGGAACGGAGGCTAGGAGATTTGCACCCAGACCCCACAGAAGTAACCAAAGGCCTGGCTCAACCCAGTTACCCAACACCAAATCTGCTACATGCCATTGCCTCTGCGACTCAAAGTGAAATGTCACAGGTGTCCAAGGGAGGTATGTGCCGCCTGTTATTCTTTCCTGCTGGGGAATCAGAAACGATTCCCTGGAGGTATTTGATGTGAGCCTTGAAGGACGGCAGAGTTTGACAAGGCACGACAGTCAGAGGAAATTATAAACTACAGGAACTCATTCAAAGAGAGCAGAAGGTAAGAGGGCAGGAACAAGGGGACACTGAAGGAATGGTAAGTGGCTCATCTGAGGCTGAAGCTCCAAGACTGTGGCCACCTGATGGGGAGAGATGACTTACTGGAACAGACCCTGATGCTGGAAAAGACTGCAGGCAAAAGGAGAGGATGGTGGCAGAGAATGAGATGGTTAGATACCATCATGGACTCGATGGATGTGAATTTCAACAAACTCTGGGAGATAGAGAAGGACAGCGAAGCCTGGCGTGCTGCAGCCCGTGGGGTCCCAAAGAGTCAGACATGACTTAAGCGACTGAACAACGACAGCAAACATGGTTCATTCAGCTGGAGGACAAGTCATGCAAAGGACAGCGTGGAAGTGAGACTGGGGATTTGGGTTTGAATCAGGTCATGGAGGGCTTCGAATGCCTTGTAAGTGAATCAACTCCGTCTTGGGAGTTTAGCACCTAATGGAATGAAATGGCCATAAAAACTCCATAAACTGGAAACCTGCGACTCCTCCTGAACCCTGAACATGTTTCCTAAGCAAACACCTTTCTTCTCCAACTAAACCACTTGCACAAGGCTAAACGGAGCCCAGAGAATCAGCCCAAAGTCATGCCTTAGCAGGGCTGAGTGCTGTGGCCTGCTGCTATGGCCTGAGGATAGGCTTTGCAAACTGGGTCACAGCATAGAACCACCTGGAGAGCTCAGAACACCCTTGAGGCCAAGGGCTCACCCCAGTGCAATGCAGAAGGAGGCAGGCCCAGACCTCAGCCTTCTGAAAGCTCCCTGGGGTCTCTAACATGCAGCCATGCTTGGCACGCTCATCTGAGGCCGTGGCATCAAACGTGACGTGCGCCCTGAGGACTCATAAACATCCAGCGCTGACCAGGGGACCGTCTGCCTTCCGAAGGGGCTCTAAATCCCGCTGCTGCCGCTGCCGGGCAGGCTCCCCTCAGAGCGGACCGACCTCCACGGCGGTGGCTCTGACCCCCGGGGCGGAGGAGTCAGTCCGCAGGCAGTAGCCTCTTCTTTTCATCTAATGCCAACCATCTCAGGGTTTCCTGACGCAGGACACACCCCCCACCTCGGGGCTCCTGCAAGGTGATGGGTGGCTTCCTCCTGAGCTGAGCCTCTGGGGCTGTCTGGAGGTCCCTCAGCCTACATCTCTCAAATTGCTCTGCCCAGGACCAGATATGATGTTAGCCCTTCCCACTGGGGCAAGGGAGAACTCTGTTGAGTCGGTCTCCGTGATTTAAAAAGGCCATCATTGGGATTTCCCTGGAGGTCCAGCGGTGAAGAATCCACCTGGCAATGCAGGGGACACAGGTTCAATCCCTGGTCTGGGAAGTAAGATCCCACGTGCCAGGTCCATGCTCTAGAGCCTGAGAGTGGCAACAACGGAAGCCCCGGAGCTCTAGACCCCCTGCCCTGCCGCAAGAGGAGCCACTGCAGCGAGAAACCCATGCACCGCACCTAGAGGAGCCCCCGTCTAACAACGGAGACCCAGCACAGCCGTAAATAAATAATTTAAAAATCAGTTCAGTTCACTCGCTCAGTCGTGTCTGACTCTTTGCCACCCCGTGGACTGCAGCATGCCAGGCCTCCCTGTCCATCACCAATTCCCAGAGTTTACTCACACTCATGTCCATTGAGTCGGTGATGCCATCCAACCATCTCATCCTCTGTTGTCCCCTTCTCCTCTGGCCTTCAATCTTTCCCTGTATCATGGTCCTTTCCAATGAGTCAGTTCTTTGCATCAGGTGGCCAAAGTATTGGAGTTTCAGCTCCAACATGAGTCCTTCCAGGGAACACTCAGGACTGATCTCCTTTAGGATGGACTAGTTGAATCTTCTTGCAGTCCAAGGGACTCTCAAGAGTCTTCTCACACACCACCACAGTTCAAAATTTTAAAAATAGTTTGTTAAAAAAAGAAAGGCCGTCATACCATTTCTATGACTCTGCCCTCATCCCCCCTGACGAGGACCGCTGTGGACCCAGTGGGTTCCCCACCAGGTGACACGCTGCCAGGGTTGAGCCCACACCCCAGAGGTGGGGCCGTGGCTGCAGAGGACCTCGCGTGGGGAACCCTGGAGACGAACTGGGATCCAGATCCAACACCGCAGGACGCGGCAAGTTACCTGACACCTCTGAGTTTTCTCATCTGTGAGGCAGGATTAATAGAGCATCTACTTCAGAGGGTATATGTGTGAATTAAGACGCCTCTGAGTTTTCTCATCTGTGAGGCAGGATTAATAGAGCATCTACTTCAGAGGGTATATGTGTGAATTAAGTGAGTCAACGCTATAAGCACCTGTCTAGGACCTGCCACAGAGCGGTCAGTTAATCATCAATAATAATAGCTTCTTAGGCAAATACTTAATAGTAATTAATAATTAAAAATACCTATTTACTGCCACGTCCGCCGCATTGTCTCAGATGGGGCCCACGTGCAGCATGAAGTCAGCTCAGAGTCCAGGCGTTGGGCTTTGCTCTGCCGGCAAACACGCTTGGGATCTCTCTGCTCAGGTGTTCTCCAAATTGCTTTCATTTTTTTAACTGACATGAAAGACTACATTTATTCCCGGGAGATTTTACCCTGCTGATTTGGATTTCCAGTCCACACCCACGTGATAATACAAACAAAGCAACAAGGTTTCATAACGTCCTCACAAACACGGGCAGGAAGAAACCTCAAAAGTCCTTTCGGCTCCCTCTGACTTTCAGGGTGAGTCAGTCTAGAAAGAGTGTGGACCAAATACACGTCCTGTGGGGTCTTGGAGTAGAGAAGGCAATGGCACCCCACTCCAGTACTCTTTGCCTGGAAAATCCCATGGACAGAGGAGCCTGGTAGGCTGCAGTCCATGGGGTCGCTGAGAGTTGGACAGGACTGAGTGACTTCACTTTCACTTTTCACTTTCATGCATTGGAGGAGGAAATGGCAACCCACTCCAGTGTTCTTGCCTGGAGAATCTCAGAGACGGGGGAGCCTGGTGGGCTGCCATCTATGGGGTTGCACAGAGTTGGACACGACTGAAGTGACTTAGCAGCAGCAGCAGCGGGTCTTGGAGCACAGGGCAGGGCAGGCGCTGTGACTCAGCAGGTTATCACTATTAAAAATAAATCTTGGAGCCTCAGTGGCAGCTTGCATGCCATCAGATAACTCTGGACAAGAGGCACAAAGGTCCTCCATCAGCCACCAGCTCATGGCGTCCAGCATCTCATACACAGATACTTGTCAAGCTCAATAAGAATTGCATGCACAAGAGAAGGGAGACCTAGCCCAGGCCATCAGGGATGGATTCTCGCTGGGAGAAGACAGTAACTGCACAGCTTCCTGTTATTTGTGGAGCCCATATCAACTCTCTACTTATTTATGCCATATAATTTAATTTTTCTGGCATACAGTCATAAATCACATGGGCTGGTCACTTGGAAAACAGCTCATTGTTATGCCTAGCGAACTTTAAACAAGGTAATCATTCTCTCTTGATTTCAGCTTCTCTTCACAAGGCTGAAGCAAGTGACATGTCATAAAGAGACTTCTGCTGCAAAGCACTGAATCCAGGCGTTTTCAGAGGAATCAACACCTGGTGTGCGGTATTTTATTCAGATCCATTTGGGGTTATTTTTCTGGTCTCAAGCGTCTCTGTCTTTGGCAAATCAAGTTACAGTGGTTCGGGGCAGCTGCTCGCTGCTGAAAATAGAGAGAGAGGGAAACCCTGAGCCTGCAAGAGGTGACCTGGAAAGAAACAAAGGGAGTCACTTAGGGTTTTGTGTCAAAGTCAGAGACTTGAGAGGTGAAGGGAGCGTGGACTCAGGGTCTGGACATGGCCTCATTTCCCCCAGGGAATCCCGTGACCGGGGGTCCCCTGAAGGCTCCCTATCTGGGTACCCAGATAATATTCCAAGAACAAGTGAAGTCAGCGTACTCCACTGTGCCACCTGCTAAACGGCAGCTCGCAGCAGATTCACGCCAGCTTCCCTGCTTAAGGAAATAGGAAAAAGAGATCACTACTGACACAGAAAAACGAGCCAGGAAGAGTCCAACGTCTAAACCTTCCAAGTCAGAGCCAAGCCACAGTCACGGGTAAAAACAATCCATCTTCTCCGTGCACAGCCCTTCTGCATCCAGCCATCGGGTCATTTCCACCTGCCCCCGGAAAACCCTCCTACCCTCTGCATCTCCCACAGCTGTCCTGACGTTCCCTGTTCAAGGCTGACATCTATTTCTCCAGGAAGGCTTCCTTCATTAATGGGAACGTTTAGCTCCCAGGGGTACTTTACTGCCTATTTTGGGGGTGGACTTATTTGTCAAGGTAGGCTTCCCTGATAGCTCAGTTGGTAAAGAATCCGCCTGCAATGCAGGAGACCCGGGTTCAATTCCTGGGTCAGGAAAATCCCCTGGAGAAGGAATAGGCTACCCACTCCACTATTCTTGGGCTTCCCTTTTGGTTCAGCTGGTAAAGAATCCACCTGCAATGCAGGAGACCTGGGTTCTATCCCTGGGTTGGAAAGATCCCCTGGAGAAGGGAAAGGCTACCCACTCCAGTATTCTGGCCTGGAGAATTCCATGGACTATATAGTCCATGGGGTCACAAAGAGTCAGACACGACTGAGCGACTTTCACTTAACACTTAAACTTAAAGATCTATTTGTCAAGGTGGGGATTCAGGCTCTGAAATCAGATTCCCCAGGATCAAGCCTGGGCTCTCCACTTACTAGTTATTATCTCTGGGTTGTGTGTGTGCGTGTTAAGTCGCTTCAGTCATGTCCAATTCTGTGCAACGCTATGGACTGTACCAGCTTCTCTGTCCATGGGATTCTCCAGGCAAGAATACTGGAGTGGGTTGCTGTGCCCTCCTCCAGGGGATCTTTCTGACCCGGGGATTGAACCCACGTCTCTTAAGTCTACCTGCACTGGCAGGTGGGCTCCTTACCACTAGCGCCACCCGGGAAGCCCATCTTTGGGTTCCCCTTCTGCAAAAGAGTTCCTAAAAAAATGTGCTCCCTAAATGGTGCCTGCCATCATCATGACCAACAACCAAAGCAGTAGAGTCTATACATGAAAAAATATGTTGGTGATTTTGGGAATGTGGGATGAAACCACACAGAAGGTAGAGACACCCTGGGTGACACATTCCTGCAGGAAAAGGCACCATTTGTTCTACGTCTGTCATCTGCCCTGGAGAAGGCAATGGCACTCCAGTACTCTTGCCTGGAAAATTCCATGGACGGAGGAGCCTGGTGGGCCACAGTCCATGGGGTCGCAAAGAGTCGGACATGACTGGGCGACTTCACTTTCTTTCTTTAGTCATCTCAGTCTATTGCAGTTATTTGGCATCATCTTTTGGAAACTTTCTTTGAATCTACCCCAGCCCACCTCTCAACAATGCCTCTGTTTACACCTCTGTATTAGTATCTCATGTAGCTATTTATTCACGAGTTCATTCCATTCCCTCAACAAACCCTGAGGAGGGCTTACTATCCAGGCCCTGTTCTAGGCACCTCGGGCAACAGAAAAGAACAAAATTTCCTCCTGCTCTCAGGAGTGTGTGGGTTAGCACAGGAGGTGGTGCACAGAGCTGTCAAACGGGTTAGAAGGCAAGAGAGCTCTGACGACCCCGGGGAGGACGGAGGCAGGGTGAGGAGCAGGGGGAGGAGGGGGAGGAGGAGGGGAGGACTCGTAGTGAGGACCTGCTCCCCACGGCTCCCCCTGCCACCCTCACAGGGCTGCGAGCTCTCGGGGCTCTGGCCTTTCTCTGCGTCTCCAGCACGGACTGCCAGTGCCAACGGCCTCAGCAAACAGGATGTGGTAACTGGATGAAACCCAGTCCAGGCTGACACTGTTTCCGTTGCACGCTGAGATGGGCCCTCCAGCCCCCAGCATCACGCCAGGGCTCCTCCTGGGAGGCACCTACCACCTCGTCTGCCCCCTCCCTGCCAGCCTGCCTTCCATGTCATCCGCGGTCCTCTGACCATGTCTACCAGGATGGATGGCACCCTTCCTGAATTCACTGGCCGCCAAAGTTCGTTCTGCTCAGCTCTGCACTCAGAAACATACGGCTTCCTGAACTGCAGGATCAATACATCACATGCCAACACACTTTAATCGTAACTTATGTGGAGACAAAGAAGAGAAAAAGGCCACCGCATTCTTCCCAGAGCCCCAGGTGACCCCCCGACACACCTGGTCCCCCTCCTGGGCCACCCCCTCCAGCCCCTGCCTTTGCCCCCTTCCATCTGCCTCTTGTCGTCTGTGTTTCTGGCTTTCCTTGTCAAGTGCCTCACATATTACACACATGTGCCACTATCACACACACACACACACACACACACACACACACACTGTTGGTTTACAAACTGAGACAATGAGAAAGATACACACATTGAACACACACTGAGAGAAGAAATTTACTTAAGGTTTATTTGATCAAGTCCCAAGAGCTATGTCAGATGTTCAGAATGCACGAGACCCCCGTGAGATGCTGACTCCCCAGGGTCTAGGTCCCTTCTTCTTCATCCCGGGGACCAGGCTGCCCGGCTCTCCGTGCTAGCCACTGGTACACCTCACATGGCGAAAAGAGTGGAGCCGACTTGCAAACGTGTACTGTTTGTGGCAAAGGAGGTAGGGGAAAGGATTGCATGGTCCAGGCTGACTGTCCCCAGAAGTCGAAGTCCATCGTCTACACCGAGCGCCCACCTGCGGGATGCCACCGTCACGCGAGGAATGAGGACAGTGCCTAAAGAAAGCATCCTTTCTAAAGCTGCCTTGGTGACCCTGAGCCCTCCGACCATTCTTTAAAAATGGAACGACTTCAAATCAGGTAATAAAAGTCCTGATCAGGTGGCAGTCCTTCTGCTATGAGTTGCCCTAAGCCTGAATGCATTACAGAGAAAAGAAGCTTATTTTCTGCCATTTTCAAGAGAAGATATAAAAAGGCAACATTTATTGACCTTACCGAAGGCTTTTGTGCAATTAACAGCAATTTGGCTCGAATAAAACTGCATGCAATTGACCTTACTTCATTAGTTTGAAGATTATTTTACAAATGGAGAGCAAAGAGCTGTGATTTAGCAGATGAACTACGGGAGCTGATTAAATGAATCTTACTTCAATTCTGACAAACCTGGACTCTTCTCTAAAGATAATGCATTAATGAAAGAAGCGCTGTACTTGTTTGGTATAAGATCAAAGGGAATTAACGTGCTTTTTGAATTTTAATTTTAGATGAACTTCTTTTTATATTAGCCTCATGCTTTAGGTATTAAGGTCAAGATATTCACTGTTCATTTAAAATACATCATATGAGGATGGTAAATGCAGGATGAGGATTTTTTTTTTCATTTTAGCAATGATTCTTCCATTAAATGACTGATTTGAAAGAAACTTTTGTACAGACTTTTACTTTTTTTTAACTCTTAAAATACAAGGTAATACCATCTATAGGGTAAAACCTGGGGCTTCATGAAATTTGCCTGCTAATGTAGCAAATATCAAATTTCAATAGAATTTTCTAATCATCTTCCAATTTTTTATCTTTTCTGCTTTTTTAAAAATTTTATTCCTTTTGTTCTTTATTTGATGCACTCTCAATCTTATAGGACCCCACGGTTCTTCAACCCCCACCCTACACCACCAAGTCTTCCTCCTGCCTCTTGTCTGTAGAAAGTGAAAGTCACTCGGTCACATCCGACTCTTTGCAACCCACTAGACTATATGGTCCATGGAACTCTCCAGGCCAGAATACTGGAGTGGGTAGCCTTTCCCTTCTCTAGGGGATCTTCCCAACCCAGGGATTGAACGCAGGTCTCCCACACTGCAGGTGGATTCTTTGCCAGCTGAGCCACAAGCCACAAGCTTTAGCCAAGGAATAAGTATAAACAGAGAAATGACGAAATGCAGAAGCAAAGGAAAGAGTCAAACAAGACCAAATAGTCGAGTCAGATAAGCAAAGTCAAGGACCTTTATTTCCTCCTCAAGGGCTATGATAATATTCTGAGCCGTGTCCTGTGAGCTGTTTTGTAGACACTTAAACCCCTCAAGTGGAAGAAGCTAACTGCATGATGACCCGACTGCAGCCACGACATAGGCTGCCACAATCCCAAAAACTGGATTCAAAGAAATGAAAAACAAATGGACCTGGAACTGAAGACTGACTGTATGTAAAACAACCAAGATGGTGCTGATCAGACCACCATCTGATGACCAACCACAAGATGACCGTCAGAGCCGAGTGTGCTGTTCTGCGTGTGGCCCTCCCTTGGCCTGCACACCCCGAAAGTCCCCCTTTAAAGCTCTTCCCACTGTCAGTCGGGAGTTGGCCTTTGAGCAGGAGTCCACCCACCCTCCAGCTGCAAGCCTCCGAAATAAAGCAGACTTTCCTTTCCACCAACCTTGCCTCTTAAGCACTGGCTTTTGAGCAACGAGCAGCCAGCTCCCACATTCAGTAACAAAATAATCTTTAGCAAGATGAGATACAGTACAGAGGCGTCTGCAGGAATACATGCATATCTGACTTAAGAGGAGGTTATTTATTTTAAAAACTGTAATTTATAAGATGATTGAATGCCCACAAAATTTAGTTCCATTAAACTTATTAGATTTAGCTAAAACAGTCAGACCACTGAAGAATTAGTCTGAAATGTTATCACTTTTAGAGTAACTAGAAAAGACTAAAGTTCTTTCACAAATCATCAATCAACAAGTAATGAAATATTTATTTGGTAAATATTCAGTTATGCACTGTGAGTATAAGGAATAAAAAATCCAAAATGTTCTCTTGCCATAATCAAAAATAAAATTATAAAACTGTATAAATAAAACATTGTTTTAAATGACTCAGAAATGCAAAGTCAATATAATATTAGCCTTACCTGTATTACCATTTTATCAATATAAACAAATAAAAATGAAAGAGAAAAACACAGAAAAGAAAAAGAAAAGGATAAAAAGATTTATATTAGCATCAATAACCCCAAATATACGTAGGACTCAATCTCATAAAAGTGTGTAAGACATCAACACAGAAAACTTGAAGATGATATTAAGAGTAACTAAAGATCTAAATTAAACAGAGGGGTATATCACATTTATGGTTTGGAAAATTTAATACTGTAAGTATGTAACTCCTCATCAATTTCATCTCTCAACCCACAATGCTGTGCATACCCACGTGCACATGACCGTGTGTGCAATCTGACAAGCTGATCTGAGAATTGTTATGAAAATGTAAAGGGCAGAGACTGGTAAGGACAAGCTAGTAAAGATCACCTTGATGTCTGAAGCAGGTAAACCATCCGTGCGTGGGCATGCATGCTAGGTCGCTCCAACTGTGTCTGACTCTTTGCAATCCTATGGACCACAGTCCGCCAGGCTTCTCTGTCCATGGGATTCTCCAGGCAAGAATACTGGAGTGGGGTGCCTTGCCCTCCTCCAGGGGAATCTTCCCAACCTGGGGATTGAACCTCTGTGTCCGGTATTGGCAGGTGGGCCCTTTACCACTAGCGCCACCTGGGAAGCCCCAAACCATCAGTAACAAGACTTATTTCAAGGTACAGTAACTCCGATAATGTGGTTTTGGTTTAAAAGGATAAATAAGTCAACCAGCAGAACAGATAAACTGTTCAGAAATTGAGCCACATGTCACCTAACTTTTAATAACAGTGTCATAGCTCGAGTGTGATGCAAAGACAGTGTTTTTACAAAATGGTGATGAAGTAATTCAATATCAACATGGAAATAATTAATAACGACCCCCCACACCTCACACCACATTAAAAAATACATTCTAGATCAATCACAGACTGAAGGTTCAAAGTAAAATAATAAAGCTTGTAGACAATAACAAAGGAAAACTCTTCATGTCCTTGAACAGGGCAAAAATGTCATTAGATGACAACAGAAGGAGAACATGAGACAGAAAGCAAAGGCTAACAAACGAGGCTTCACCAGAATTTTAAATCCTGTCTTTCAGGACATTATTGTGAAAACCCCTGTGTGAGAAGAAAAGCTGTAAGGAAAGAGGATGTCTGTCATAATCTGTCGGATGGTCTCATATCCAGAATATATAAATAGCTTTTCCAAATCAACAAGTGGGAGGGGAGTCAGGTAACCCAGTACAATAAAAAAGAGATCAAAATCCCTGACTAGGCACTTCAGGAAAGCTATCCAAAATGGATAGCAAGCACATGAGAAGGTGCTCAAGCTCATCAGCCGTCAGAGAAATGGAAATTAAAACAACAGGGAGACCCCATCATACACTCACCGGAATGTCAAAAAACAACCACGCCTGTACCCTAGCACAGCCTGGGCCATACTGAAAGCTAGCGAGGACAGACAGTGGCCTCTGCACTGCTGCTGGGCATATAAATTAGAACGACTGCTTTGGAAGTTTGTAGCAAAATCACTTGCAGTCCTCCATATGAACGCATGCATTCATGTCCTGAAATTACATGGGATGACCACTGTGCAGAAGAGTCAAGTCAGAAAACAACACACATGTCCAAAGACAGAAGAAGGAATAATATGGTGCTGCTTCAATCCCTGGTTCAGGAAGATCCCCCGGAGGAGGAAATGGCAGGCCACTGTATTCTCGCCTCGAGAATCCTATGGACAGAGGAGCCTGGCGGGCTACGGTCCATGGGGTCGCAAAGAGTTGGACATGACTTAGCAATTGTGGACATGTTCACACAATGAAATACTTTACAGAAATGCAAGAGAGAACTTCCGCTGTGTGCCAGAAGACCCTTTCAGACACGATTTTAAGCAAATTAAATGTGACACCAAAGAATACATGCTGCATGATTCCATTCATACAAAGCTCAAAAGCAAGCAAAGCACATGGACCTGAGAGATGTCAGAAGAGCATCTGCCTTTGGGAGGAGAGGAGACGCCTGGTGCACCAGTGACTTAGGAATATTCCACAGAGTCGATCTGTAAGGTGTGCTGGGAAGGGGCACCTTGGGATGGGGAAGGAACATTCGCCAACAGCCGCAGTGGTGCTGGGTGGAGGGCATCTGGATGGCGGAGGGGACAGCGCCCTGATCACACATCACAGGGCTGCGGTTACCAGTAACGGCGACACGCGCGTAAAACACCTACAAGTGCCTGTCACGGGACAGTCAAGCCTGTCAACCATCACCATCATCGTTATTTCCATGCCGGGACCCGTGGAAAGGAAAAGGCAGTGCCAGCTACGGATTGGCGCTTGCCGTCTACCCCCGACAAGGATAAGGACATGAAGTACTGCAGCCGCTGACCTTCAGACGCCCCTGAAAGGAGTCCAGGGTGGAGATCAGGAATGAGGTGGTCCGTGCTCCGGGAAAACTGGCGGAACAGGTCTTCAGACGGTTAGGGCTTTTCAGGAGGCTTTAGGAACCCAGTTCTTGCATCTTCTCATATCTAGAAAAGTTCTAGAATCATCAACAGTAACATCTGCTCCCTGTGACTAGCAGAAACCTTCTGCCAGAGTGTGCTCTTGACTGTATGTACCCAGCGCCCCGTTAAAGTCACGTCTATACTGACCTCCCCCCGGCCTTTGTGGAGCAGTTTCTCGGAGCTGTCTGAAGGGCTGTCTCCTGGGCTGCAGTCCTCACTTTGCCTCAAATAAACTGTAACTCACAATTCTCACGTTGTGTGTTTTTTTTTTTTTTTTTTTCCAGTAAACAGAAAGAACAACGTGGGAAGATGTTTTGATAGAAATGCAGACGTGACTGGATACGGAAGACGGTGGGGGTGTTGGCAGCCGGGATACGTAGGGGAGGAAATGACCACAGACACGGACCTGGCAGCTGATCTGCTCCTGCTTTACTGCCTTCAGGGAGCCAGGGTGGGTGCACACAGATACACCACCGGGACTCACTCGCTGCTTCTAAGCCCTGGGTCCCTCACCGTGCTGGACACGGGGCTAAAGCTCAATAAATACACGATGATGGGATAATCTCCACCCTCAGGGTCTTCAATGGGAAGTCCCCTTGGACACTGGCAGGAAGAACAGAACGGGAAAGAAAACTTGACACTGGAATTTATTTGCTGAAGTTTTTCTCTTTGGAACGGCCTTGCCACAGAAGTATATTATGCTTGCTGTGTGAACCCCAGAGACTTGTCTGTCATTTTCATATAAAACTAGCCGTCCTCCAGCTTAATTGTAACTGTGGGCTTCCTGCCCCCAAATCATTGTGAGGTCAGGGACGGCTTTTGCGTGCAGGTTTATTGTACTTGCAGCAGATAATCATCTCTTACTTGACCAGAGCTCAAATCTAATAGGTTAGATGTCTGGTATGCTTTTGTCTTTTACATTAAAGACCCTGTAATCAGGGTTCATTAAAATGCCTGTTCATTTGCCAGAAGAAACACAGGAAAAAATTTTAAATTCCTCCATCACTCAATTGTCACAGAGAATTCCCCAGTCAGATTCGAATAGTGGGCTACAATTCCCCTTGATGCAGGAGATAAACTCAGTGTGTTTAAGCCTCCAAATGTCCCAATGTTTCCCAGAGGGACATTATTCTGGCTCCTGATTCACTGGCACACCTACCGGAATGTAGGTGTATCTTTCTTTCTACACCAAGTAAAAAAATTCAGAATTGGCCCAAGCTCTGGTTGCAAAGTCACTTCCCTTGTGTCCGACTCTTTGCAACCCTATGGACAGTAGCCCATCAGGCTCTTCTGTCCATGGGATTCTCCAGGCAAGAATACTGGAGTGGGTTTCCATTTCCTTCTCCAGGGGATCTTCCTGACCCAGGAATCAAACACGTTTCTCTTAAGTCTCTCTCACTGGCAGGTGGGTTCTTCAAAGCACCACCTGTTAAGTGAAAGTTGCTCACGAAAGACTCTTTGAGACCCCATGCACTATACACAGTTTATGGAATTCTCCAGGCCTGCATACTGGAGTGGATAGCCTTTCTCTTCTCCAGGGGATCTTCAGAATATAAATGTAGTTCAACCAGAAAGAAAACAGAAACGTTATTAAAAGGTTCACCAAGTGTATACCATCGGGCAAATCCGCTCCTGTTTTCTTTCAGCAGGGCATCTCAAGGTGGATCAAGACCACCTGGGATGCTGTTAAAACACAGATCCTGGCTCAGTAGATTGGGGTGGCGGGAGGGGCTGAGACCCTGCAAGTCTGAGCACCCCCAATAACGCTGTTGCAAATGGGCCAGGGACCAGGGCAAGGGCACCCGTGCCAACACCTCTTTCCAGGCCTCATGTCGCTGATACATACTTGTAATTTATATTTTTCTAAGGAGCAATGAGTAGAGGAAGGAGGAGACAGTTTAGTCCTCTGGTTATCGAAACACAAACAGAAGCACTACAAGTAGTTAAATCCTTTGTCAGCCCATAAACATCCAAGTTTTTAAGGACAAATGAGGGTCGCTCACAGCAGCTTCTCTGGGAATGTTTATTTCTCCTCCACCTGAGGTCTGAGGGGTCAGACTGCAAGGGCAGCTCCCCGGGGCGGTGGGCAGTGCATCAGCCAGGGGGACGGGCAGGGAGCAGGCAGTGTGACAGCTGTCCCACAGGCCACGTGCCCAGGTGTCTGCCACTCACTGCCTGCGTCCAGCAGGTCTGGCCAGACAGGTGGGACCCAGGCGCCCTGCCAGGTCCCAGGTGAGCAGGGGTCCCCCAGCAACCTCTGTGCCTGAGATAACCACGCTCGGCAGTTGCAAAGACAGTGGGTGGGGGGCCTGTGGGAAAGCACACCCGATTCTGCAGTCTCGCTGGGTTCACATCCCAGTGCTTCCATGTAATGCCTGCGGGGGCCAAGTAGCCTCTTTCCTGAGCTTGCCATCCTTCCCGTGCCCTGTTACCGTGGTCACCCCACAGCCTGGCAGGGCACAGAGCACAGGCCCAGGGCTCCCCTGCCTGGACGCTGTTCCTGTCCAGGCTGTGGAGGGTGGGCAGGTGCCTCCAGGTGCAGGAGGGGTGGACCCGTGATCATCACCATCATTACTCCAATCCTCTGTTTTTCTGACGTGAGCAGAGCTCTGCTGATGCACATTCATATCCAGGTGCTGATCAACAGGGGGCTTCTCCCGGGCTCTGAGCTGGAGGCCAGGCCCCCAGAGGGGAGGGGCTGCAAATGACCCATTTCTCTGTGACAACACTTGCTAAAAGCCTTAATCCCCCTCTTAAGTGCAGGGCCGGTCCCCGAGAGCAGATTTCCCCCGTGAGGGCCCTGGCTGAGAGCTCAGAGACCTTGGAGATGCAGGTGAAGGAAGGGAGGCACGGTCCCACCCCCATGGGGTCTCGGCTACTGGATCCCACTGCCAACTATTCACAAACTGGCACTTGCCGTCTCCTTTTGAGCTGTGGTGCTGGAGAAGACTCTAGAGAGTCCCTTTGACTGCAAGGAGACCAAACCAGTCAATCCTAAAGGAAACCAACCCTGAATATTTGTTGGAAAGACTGATACTGAAGCTAAGGCTCTAATACTTGGGGCACCTGATGTGAAGAGCTTACTCATTGGAAAAGACCCTGATGCTGGGAAAGACTGAAGGCTTAAAAGGAGCAGGGGGTGGCAGAGGATGAGATGGTTGGATGGAATCACTGACTCAACGGACATGAGTCTGAGCAAGCTCCGGGAGATGGTGAAGGACAGGGAGGCCTGGCGTGCTGCAGTCCATGGGGGTCACGAAGAGTCAGACATGACTGAGCAACCGAACAGTAACAATCTGCCTCCGCAAAGACTAAGTCACAAGGACTAAGTCACAAGCTGTGGCAACCTCTCACCTTTGACATCTCCTGAAATGAGTTTAGGGTGGAGATCAGGAATGAGGCACCCTGTGCTCTGGGGAAAAAATGGGCAGAAAGGTCTTCAGATAGATACTTTCGGGAGATTTTATGCGCCAGAGTCTTACATCTCCTCACATCTAGAAAAGCACTGAAATCTTTAATGGAGACACTTGCTTTTTGTGATGAGTGGTAACCTTCAGCCGAAAGGAGTGCTTGGCTGCATACACCCCCTTCACCAAAGTCCATATACACTGACCTCCCCCTACCTCTCTGAGGCAGGTCTCTCAGAGCTGTCTGAGGTGCTGTCTCCCAGGCTACTGTCCTCATTGTGGCCCCAAATAAAAGTTGACTCACAATGCTCATGCTGTGTGTGAGCTAAGTCCCTTCAGTCCTGTCTGACTCTTTCTGACCCCATGGACTATAGGCCACCAGGCTCCTCTGTCCATGGGATTTCTCAGGCAAGAATACAGGAGTGGGCTGCTATGCCCTCCTCCAGGGGATCTTCCCGACCCAGGGATCAAACTCGTGTCTCTTATGTCTCCTGCATTGGCAGGCAGGTTCTTTACCACGAGCGCCACCTGGGAAGTCATGCACCTGTTTTTTCCAGTGGACACCACTCTCTGTAGCCCGATATGCACTGGGGTGCCCCTGCTTGGGCCTGGATCCCCCAAACTGAAGAGCAGTGACCCCCCGCAACTCTGAATGACTGGGGGAGCCTGCTCTGGATTCTCTAGGGCAAGTCACCAGGGTCTCCTCTGGAGCCTCACTTTTTTTTTTTAAACAAAGAGTTCTTTTCAGCATTCAAAAATTTTTTTATTATTTTCTTGATGGCACTACACAGCATGCGGGATCTTGGTTCTCCAACCAGGGATGGAACCCGCACCTCTTGCATTGGAAGCTTAGAATGCTAACCACTGGACTGCCAGGGAAGACCCTCCGCCTCACATTTCACTTACCTCCCCCCTCGCCGCCCACCAGGTCTGCGTGTCCCGGCACCCACAGCTCAGGGTTTTATTTCTGGTAAGTATTCAATATTTACTTGTCAAGTGGAACTCATCAGTCCCCTGACTCCAAGGACTGGCCCCCCCCCACACACAAAATCTATACAATGAGTCTTCAAACATTTTTTTAACCCTACTTCAGGATAAATGGCTGAAATTCTAGTTCTGACCTTTCTTATGCATATGCTTTTTTTTCAGCACTTGTGCTGTGAGAGGGGGACCCTTGGCAAAGGCCTCACAACTGTTACAGCCTTATAAGGCATCATTCGGCCGGGCACTCCGTACCCAACACAGCTCCAAGTCACACATGCTGAACACATTAGGAGAGGTTTATTACTGCCTAAAACCTGTATTTTTCCTAACAATCACCTGGAGACGATCCATAAACACAATTCCATGTTTAGAGCACTGACAACTCACAGCTTAGCGTACGAAGCCCTTATGAAGGCAGGTGCGTCCCCGAATCCAGCACTCGTGCGCTGAGCTGAAAACTTCAGCCTGTCTCTCCTTAACATCAAAAAGGGAGCAAACATTAAACCTAAGCCCTTATGAAGGCAGGTGTGTCCCCGAATCCAGCACTCGTGGGCTGAATGGAAAACTTCAGCCTGTCTCTCCTTAATATCAAAAAGGGAGCAAACATTAAACCTAAGCCCTTATGAAGGCAAGTGTGTCCCCGAATCGAGCACTCGTGCGCTGAGCTGAAAACTTCAGCCTGTCTCTCCTTAACATCAAAAAGGGAGGAAACATTAAACCTAAGCCCTTATGAAGGCAAGTGTGTCCCCGAATCGAGCACTCGTGCGCTGAGCTGAAAACTTCAGCCTGTCTCTCCTTAACATCAAAAAGGGAGCAAACATTAAACCTAAGCCCTTATGAAGGCAAGTGCGTCCCCGAATCAAGCACTCGTGGGCTGAACTGAAAACTTCAGCCTGTCTCTCCTTAACATCAAAAAGGGAGCAAACATAAAACCTTTGTGGCCGGGGTTTCATGACATGCTTTCCAGAAGCTTCCGCTGGTTGTTCATGGCTTCTGTTCTCCCATCCTCTGCCAACTTGGAGGGTAGCAGTACTCCTCAGGTGTGTACTCTTATGCTGACAACCTGATTGAAACAACTAACGCTCTTAACATCATCGAGACAGGCTGGGACCTGGGCCTGGGACCTTCTGCTGCAGAGCCTGCACCTGGACAAATGTCTCCTTGAGCAACTAAATACAAAGAAACTAAAAGGGACTAAAAATAAACACATGCATGCACAGCTGGGGCTAATTATGGACAATATGATACAGAAAGACCAAAAAACCCCACCGCAGCTTCCACATGACGCTGCACATAACATCACCAAAGGGGAGGACTCCCTCCAGCCCAGCCCATGAAGCGACTCCCACCCTCACGACCCTCCTTCAGTGAGCGAGCAGGGGAAGCTGTCACTTGCTCTCATTCCTTCCTGCTGCGGCAGGGGCCCCAGTAAAGCCTTGCTTGACTTTCTTGTCTGCTCTCTGAGCAACTTCTATTGATTAAGAAGGCCAAGAACCCTGGTCGGCAGCACCAAAACCTATCTTTCCCTGCTGCTGCGTCGCTTTAGTCGTGTCCGACTCTGCGCGACCCCATAGACGGAAGCCCACCAGGCTCCCCCGTCCCTGGGATTCTCCAGGCAAGAACACTGGAGTGGGTTGCCATTTCCTTCTCCAATGCATGAAAGTGAAAAGTCAAAGTGAAGTCGCTCAGTCGTGTCCAACTCTAGCGACCCCATGGACTGCAGCCTACCAGGCTCCTCCATCCATGGGATTCTCTAGGCAAAAGTACTGGAGTGGGGTGCCATTGCCTAGACAATGACATCTTCCTAAAACCCTGGAGAGTACTGCAGAGAACGGGTCACCTGTGTGGTCAGTAGCATCCCAAGAACTAGTGGCATCTGCTAACTTTATCATAATCCCTTTACCCGGGGCAACCATAGGGCCACCCAGTTCACTAGCGAAATAAACAAGAGAGGATTCCAAGAAATACCACTTAACTCCTAGAGAAGAAGGAAGAGAGATGGGCCAGGTCACAGGCAAAGGGGAATGCTTCCAGAAACTGCGATTGCAATCTTCAACAAATCATTAAGAATCTCTCTCCTCTTCAAGTCTCCATTCTGCAATTTTTAGAAGTATTGTCAGAAGTAGTCGTTTTGGAGAACATCCAATTATGGCAGACAATTCTGCATCGGAGAAGAACGGGCATAATGAAATGAAGGGGTCCTGGCACCAAAGTCTTCGTGAAAGGAAGGCTCTGAGCAAGCCTCTTTCATCTTCTCCATTCTGTGAGTCTAAAATGATTTTTCATTTGCTTTGGGTTTGTTTCAATGATACTATCCTTTAAATAATTGGCTATTTCACCACTTACATCCTGCTTTCATCGCAGAGGATGTACAGAGAAGATGAAAAATAAAATTAGAAACCTCAGGCCTAGGAAAGAGCTTTTCAGATTTAATTAAGACTTTCATTTCTTGAGGGATTTTGATTAAAACCTGCAGTGCTTTTTAAAAATAATATTTTAGTCCAATTATTTATACACACAGAACTGAACTATTGGGAGGTCTGCCACTTAAATAAGGAAAAGCTCTCAAGTTCAAGAGTAGCATGCCATGACTTTCTGATCACTTTAAAAAATTAATACGAACTTCCTTCACAATAGCGGCTCACAAAGGGAGATGACTGCATTATACCGCTCTGGGTGTGCTACATATCCTCCTGTTCAAAGAGCATCTGCCAGGAGAACGCAGAGGCATCGGAACATGTGGGCGAGAATTGAGACACCGCCTCCTCCCTGGGCTGTAATTACTGCATGGTTCTTCACACCCTGAAAAGGCAACACCCCCAAATACCACACAGCCATGAAATTAAAAGACGCTGCTCCCTGGAAGAAGCGCTATGACAAACCTAGACAGCTTATTAAAAGCAGAGACGTTACTTTGCCAACAAAGATCCATATAGTCAAAGCTGTGGTTTTTCCAGTGGTCATGTATGGATATGAGGGTTGGACCATAAAGAAAGCTGAGCGCCGAAGAACTAATGCTTTTGAACTGTGGTGTTGGAGAAGACTCTTGAGAGTCCCTTGGACTGCAAGGAGATCCAACTAGTCCAGCCTAAAGGAAATCAGTCCTGAATATTCACTGGAAGGACTGATGCTGAAGCTGAAACTCCAATACTTTGGTCACCTGATGTGAAGAACTGACTCATTAGAAAGACCCTGATGCTGGGAAAGATTGAAGGCAGGGGGAGAAGGGGACGACAGAGGATGAGATGGTTGGATGGCATCACTGACGCGATGGACATGAGTTTGAGCAAATTCTGGGAGTTGGCGATGGACAGGGAAGCCTGGCGTGCTGCAGTCCATGGGGTCACAAAGAGTCAGACATGACTGAGCGACTGAACTGAACTGAACTGATTTGAAGAGCCAACTCATTGGAAAAGACCCTGATGTCTGGAAAGACTGAAGGCAAAAGGAGAAAAGGATGGCAGAGGGTGAGAGGGTTAGATAGCATCACTGACTCGATTTTGGACGTGAGTTTGAGCAAACCCTGGGATACAGTGAAGGACAGGGACGTCTGATACTGTAGTCCATGGGGTTGCAGAGAGCCGGACACGATTTAGCAGCTGAACAACAACGAACAAGCGATGCTGAAGCTAAAAGGGGCCTCAGAGGCTATCAGAGCCCATCTGCCGCGGGGGCTTGGCCATCTGCGCAAATCGCCACGACCCGGCCAGGAGTTACTGGCTGGGGTGGTTCACCCACAAGTTGGCTCTCCTCTGCTGACAACTGAAGGATGAGCCAGTGGGGAAAAAGAAAAGGACTTAGTCATAAATACCCTATTCTCCTGCTAACAGGCTCTTCTCTATCAGGCTCATAATCTATAAACACCTGTTACCATTGTCAGTAAAAGACCCATTCTTCTCATGTTGTTCTCGGTTTGGCAACATTTGAAAGGGACAAAATAAAAATGGTAATTTATTTCCAGCAATGTTCCTGTAGAAGAGGAGATGGGCATATTTACATGTATACAGACAAAACACCAAAACACTAATTAAGTAAATTCAGTTTTCCCTTTAATCAGACTTCCAGGTAATTAGCCGTCAGTGAAGATAAATTACAGTTTATTCCATTTTTAGACCATGCTTTGGTCAAATAAAGATTATGCTTTAATGGCCAGATTTAGTTGCTAATTTTCCATGCCTATGAAAGGATTTTCAAATATTAGCAGTGGAATCTTTTAGTGTTCCAAAAACTAATTTCTGCCTAAAACATCACTCTTTAAACAAATAATTTTATCCAAGGCTAGGGATTATCTGTTGGATCTTTTTGATTTCACATATAACTGTTCAGATTTTTTTTAAACCCCAGATCAAGAGTTTATAGCATCTGTGAATATGTCCTCAACCCAAGTCAAGTCTGGAAGGATAACCTTAAATACATCTTCTGCGCTCTATGGTTTGAACAGGAGAAATAATTCAGGTCCACCGGGTTTGGTCAAAGGCAACAGTCTGACACAGACTACCACTGCAAGGGTTCCTGCTTTTTCAAGGATGCATATGGTGGTTTAGGTGGGCTGGGCTTCAGTGGAGGGTGCTTCCTGCATTCTCTCTCTCTATCAATCTCAAGAAGAGCTACAGGGAAGGAGAAATGAGTGGAAAACCTTTTACAGGAGGTGAAAGTTCAGAGATTACTGGATTTTCAGTTACTCTAAACCCAGAGTTAATATTGAACATGCTATTACTCAACTGTATCCCCAAGACATGAGTTGTTTTGCATTTAAGGAAATGACCATGAGGCCTAGTGGTACATTTAAAGCCGTCATAGTGACTTTCCCCGAAAACCTGAGCGTGAACTCAGCACTCCAAGTGGGGTGAGTCATGACACTCAGGACCCCTCGGGGCACAGGGGGTTCTGTCTGAGAAGAAAACCTGCAGAGTAGGTTTCACATACTTGAAAAGTCCTTTTTTTTGGTCTTCACTCAGTGCATAAAGATACAACTTCCTTTATCCTGGGAATCTTAATGAATGCCTGGGAAGGAGTGAAGTATTCTGTGCTTCCGAATAATCTCACCTTTGGGAAATTCAGAGGGGCTGGAAAGTAGAAAATGCCTGGAATTCCGATTCTAAAGGGGTGCTCTTTTCAAGGTACTGGACAGTGGGGAGGAAGGTTTTTATCTCTTTGGGGAGATGCCTTGCTCGCAGACAATGGAAGGCCAGCTCTGCCTGATCCTTGATCAAAATATCTCCATCAGAAATAAAAAGTACGTCTATTGTAAGGGCTTAATTTCCAGAATGGACAAATAGTTCATACAACTCAATATAAAAAAAAAAAAAACACATAAACAACTCCATCCAAAATGGGCAGGAAATCTAAATAAATCTGAAATCTCCAAAGAAGATATACAGATGGTCAACAGGCCCACGAAAAGAGGCTCAACATCACTAATTATTAGAGAAATGCAAATCAAAACCACAAGGAGGTATGACTTCACAGCAATCAAAAGGGCCTTCAGCAAAAATCCTACATATAATACATGCAGGAGAGGATGTGGAGAAAGGAAGCCTCCTGCACCGTGGGTGGGAGTGCAAGCTGGTGCAATCACAGCGACAACGTATGGAGGGGCCTCAGGAAACTAAAAATAGGGTCAGTATATGATCCGGCAGTCCCACTCCCGGGCCAATCCCCGGACAAAACTCTCATTCAGAAAGACACATGCACCCTACGTCCGCAGTAGCACCAGCTGCAATCACCAAGCCACGGAAGCGACCCGAGTGTCCATCAACAGGTGAGCGGACCAAGAAGCTGTGGTACACACACACAGCAAAGTGTCCCTCAGCCATAAAAGAGATTGAGGTGATGCCGTTTGCAGCCACGGATAGACCTAGAGATGATCATTGCAGCCATGGATGGACCTAGAGAAGATCACACTAAGTGACGTAAGCCACAGAGAGACAAACATCACATCATATCACTTATTTGTGGACTCTTAAAAAAAAAAAGATACAAATGAACTTATTTCCAAAACAGGAACAGACTCCCAGACACAGAAAACAATCTGATGGTTACCAAAGCGGGCAAAGGGGGCAGGAATAAATTAAGACCTTGGGATTAACAGATTCACACGACTACAAAACCGGCAACCAAAGAGGACCTCCTGTAGAGCACAGGGAAATACTTAATATCTTGTAATAACCTATAATGGAAAAGAATCAAAAAATATATACATAAATACATGTATTATACTGACTCAGTTTGTTGCACACTAGAAAGTAACACAACACGGTAAATCAACTATACCTCAACAGCAACAAAAGCTTTTTGAAAGAAGTATGTCTATTTTAACTCACGGAAATGGTGTCATCCAGATGGCACTTTGTGTACAAAGGAATGATGTCTAGAAAAGGGGGCAGTAGGTCGTCCTGGCAACCAGAGCATCCTTTCTCCCTGCACAGAGACTGCAGGAAGAGGATGCAGGGCAGGACACAGGACCCTTGACTGGGGAACCACGGCTGATGGACCCATTGATGGGCTTCCCTGGACGCACACTGCGGGGCCCACACGGCTCTGCAGGGACAGCCGGCGAAAGAAACACCTCCAGGGGAAAAAGAAGGAACAGCCCAGTCCGAGCAAGCGGGAAATGGTGACAATTCCCAGGACATGTCTGGGGGGATCCAGCCCTCTCAGGGCAAGTAAAGTGACATCATCCCAAAAGCACAACTTGCCCAGCCCTGCTTCACAAGATTTCTCATGTATGTTTCTCTGGGTGCCAAGTATTAAACACTTGAACCATAGCTTCTACTCAGTCCCTCCAGCAACCCTTTGGGGCTATTGTTCACCCTTACAAATGAGGACAAAGTGACTCTGGGGCGACAGTACTCAGCTAGCAGCCACTGGGGTGCAAAGGTGGGTGTGACCTCACTGCCCCTGCCTGACTCGCAAGCCCTTTATCCCTATCCCAGACTGGTCTAGCTGCCAGCAGGACTCACTGGAGATTGCGCTTTGCTACTCAGTTGTGTCCGACTCTTTTGCAACTCCATGGACTGTAGCCTGCCAGACTCCTCCGTTTATGGGATTTCACAGGCAAGAATACTGGAGTGGGTTGCCATGCCCTCTTCCAGGGGATCTTCCCGACCCAAGGATGGAACCCAGAGTCTGTCTGTGATGCAGGAGACCTGTGTTCCATCCCTGGGTCAGGAAGATACCCTGGAGGAGGAAAAAGCAATCCACTCCAGTATTCTTGCCTGGGGAATCCCATGAACAGAGGCGTCTGGAGGGCTACAGTCCAAGGGGTCGCAAGAGTGGGACATGACTTCGCGACTGAGCACACACACTGGAGACTGTTGCTGCTGTTAGCCACTCAGTCGTGTCTGACTCTTTGTGATCCCATGGACTGTAGCCTGGCAGGGTCCTCTGCCCATGGGATTCTCCAGGCAAGAATACTGGAGGCATTTCCCCGTTCCATGTGTTACTGAGAGAAAGCAGGTCAAAGGTGGGAGTTAGAACACTGACCTGGGGGTGGGGGGCTTGAGGAAGGAAACTGCGGGCGTGGGACCTGCAAGCGAGGTCACTCGACTGTGAATACCATGTCTTGGGGAAGAAGAGAAGATGCAATCAGGGCAAAGGAGCATCCTCCCACCGCCTTCCCTCAGTCCTGTCTCTTGTGAGGCTGAGTGACTTATTTATAACACCTTCTTCCCCTCGGGGGACAGGAGATAAAACCTCACACGTACCGCGGTGTGACTTCAGACGTGAGGCTGAGTTACAGAGCCGGCTGAGCGGTGCGTCGTCTCAAGATCAAGGTGCGATGGGCCGTCAGTCTCAGGGCTGAGGACGCAAGACGCCTGTGCTGGAGGCTCGCAGCCTTTGTTTGGCACTCAGCTCCGCTACTTATCGGCTCCGTGCCCTTGGGGAAGCTGCATGCTCTGTCTGATGTGACCAAGGGCACATCGGGGTACAGACCTAAGGAAGCGAGGACACGCGGCCTTGCACTCAGGCAGCGCAGGAGCCGCGGCTCTGTCCCTCTTTCCAGGGCAAACCTGAGTGATTGTAACAACTGTCCTTCCCTCTGCTTCATGCAAACACGCCTCAAGTCACTTTCGGGGTGCCCCACAAGGCAGCTGGGTCTCTGTGAGCAGCAAAGTGAGTCTGGAACACTCCAAGTAAACCCCCTCCAATATTGTCCATCCAATGCCCTCCACTGCCCCACTCCTAAACGGATTATTGGCTGTTCTACTAGAAAGCACACTGATCATTTCAATGCCCAGCTTACCTAAGACTCCCATAGAGATTGGTTTGCTATTTCCACACTATACGACTGAGCGTCTTCACTTGCACTTTTCACTTGCATGGAAAGGAAGGAAATGGCAACCCACTCCAGTGTTCTTTCCTGAAGAATCCCAGGGACAGGGGAGCCTGGTGGGCTGCCATCTGTGGGGTCACACAGAGTCGGACACGACTGAAGTGACTTAGCAGCAGCAGCAGCAACACCACTAAGGGCTTCCCAGGTGGTAAAGAATCCACCTGCCAGTGAAGGAGACTTATGAGACATGGGTTCAATCCCTGGAATCCCTGGGTTGTGAAGATCCCCTGGAGGAGGGCCTGGCAACCCACTCCAGTATTCTTGCCTGGAGAATGCCATGGACAGAGGAGCCTGGCGGGCTGCAGTCCATGGGGTCACAAAGAGTCGGATGTGCCTGAAACGACTCAGCACACGTGCACACACGCAGTATCACTAAAGCTTACTGCCCTCAACACTTAACAGCCATTCTGCTGTCAGCTGGGTCTCACGTGTGGAAGGAAAGAAGTGGTCTAATTCACTTATGTTTCCCTTAAATCAGCACGGCCACAGGTGGTTCTTGACTGAAAGGTCCAGAGGCCATCAGGTGTTTACATCAATTTCTGGATAAGAAACATCGACTGGCCTGTCAACTTGTGTGCCTCCAGGAAAACAGTCCTTAGAGTGATGAATCTTTCAGCAGCTCCCAAAGCCCCTCCCGCGAGGATATCCACCAAGGGTCAGGGTCCACTTCATCCCACTTCAGCGCAGACAAGAGAGAGCTTCAGGAAGACACTGTGATGGGGCTTTTGCAACCTGGCTACTCTGCCGATGGACAGAGCCTGGAGAACACACAGGGCAGATGGACGCCACTGACTCTATGTGCTCCCTCCTGGGTCCCCTGAACGTATGGAGGCCCCCCTTCTGCTAGTCCATCCGGCCCCAGCCCAGGCTCAAACCCTGGGGTATGCTCCCCTGCCCCCTCTCCCGCTGCATCACAGGGTTTGTGAAGTCATGGGCTCAGCTGCCTCCCTCTACACACCTCCTCTATACGCCATCACCCTTCAGGTGCCCTGGGGTTGCCAAACCCAACTGCCCAGCAAACTCGGTCAACCGATCACCGGGCCCTGCTGTTTGATGGACAGCCTCGCCTGTCTCCCCCTGAAGAATCTCCTGTAATGCCTTGTCTTCATCAGTTTGAATGACTAACTAACAATCAGCTATGGGTTTCTAGGTGATCAGAACTACCGAGGACTCAGAATCTGAGTTGATTCCAACTCCAAAGGACCCAAGCATCGCCTCCGGCTCAGACACCCCAGTGCAGGTCAGCGGGCCCTGTGTTTCCACCCAACACCCCGGCTCGTGAGTGCTGCGCCCTGCACTGAGATGCTGTCCATAGTTGGTTCTAAAGTTGTTGCCCTTTTTACTTCAAACACTGGTCTCGTATATCTATATTTTATGTTCAGTCGGTCGGTAGGGTCCAACTCTTTGGTGACCCCATGGACTGTAGGCCACCAGGCTCCTGTGTCCTTGGGATTTCCCAGGGAAGAATACTGGAGTGGGTTGTCATTTCCTCCACCAGGGGGTCTTCCTGACCTAGGGATGTCTCATAAGACCATATCTCTTATGTCTCTTGCATGGGCAGGTGGATTTTCTTTTCACTGAGCCACCTGGGAAGCCCATCTGTACTACAGGAGAAGGTAACTAACTGAGGAATAGCCAGTCACTCTAGCAAGACGTACGATGCCCGGAATATGAAAATTCATGCAATTACGTGTCTTCAAGGGGAAAAGTGAAACACACACACCTCAAGACTAAACATGAGGGACAAGAAAGGGAATGAGAAACGAGGCGTTTTGCTGTTTCAGAAGGATGATGCTGCTTCCAGGGAAGGAGGAAGAGCTCGCATCTTCTGTGGCAGAAGGGAAGAAGGCGAGAAGGGACTGCTCACCCTGGGTGAGCGGTCTCTTTCTGTTCAGCCCGCCGCTGGCTTTGTGAAATCAGATCTGTGAAAGAGACGGTGTGACAAAGGCATGTGCAAGTGTGGGTTTCATTTCGGCAAGCTGAAGGGGCGGAGGCTCAGAATGATCGTTTCCCTGAATCCTATAGCACCACCCCTCCTCCGTCTGGACCGCAGCCCCCACAAGTGAGGACGGAGCAGGGCAGCATCTCCTGAACCAGTGCGTGCGTCCTGCCCCAAAGGAGGAGCTGCACAGACACCTCCCACCTCGGACACCTTCACTGTGGAACCCCATCATTTAAAAACTGTGTGACCTATTTTATAAACGTGTTTTTGTGTTTTCCAAATACCAAAAGGAAGATGGAGCAATTTATTAGTATTAGATTGAATGGTATTTAAGTGTGATTTATTACTCATAACAAAATCACTGAAAAATCTGGTGTCTACACTAAGAACTGTTAACTCACTCGTTAGGCAATGTGATCTATAGGTTTATATAACAACAAAATGGAAAGAAGGAGAAATGTTAGAAGGAAAAGAGGCATCAAGGAAAGTGTTCTTTGAACTCGGCCACGAAGTGCAGAACCACCTCCTTGCAACAGAGATGGGCTTTGCAGTTGCATTTCAGGTCTGCTTAAGCATCACTTTTTCCAAGGGTGAAGTGGGTATAATAATAGGAGTGATGAAGATGAATCTTGCATTAATTGAGATAATACAGGTAGGAACTTTGAGAGCTAATTGGCATCTACCATGTGTGTGTGTGTATGTGTATGTGTGTGTGTGTTTAGTTGCTCAGCCTGCCAGGCTCCACTGTCCCCGAGATTCTCCAGGCAAGAACACTGGAGTGGGTTGCCATTTCCTTCTTCAGGGGATCTTCCTGACCCAGGGATCGAACCTGTATCTCCTGCACTGCAGGCAGATTCTTTACTGTCTGAGCCACCAGGAAAGCTCATGTGGTATATTCATGTCAGCTATTGCTGCTATGATCAATTCTACTCCATTCAACACCTTGAAAATTAAAGGAAACATTTTTAAAGCACAGGTTTAAACAAAGAGATCACATGACCCACGTTTTGGGTCTTCAGTTCGAATAAACGCAAGAAAATATAAAAGTCACTTTTAAAAACACAAGAAAATATAGAAGGAATTAAAGTCCGAGGCATAAATTATTCACCGTAGCCCATGAACTGGGGAACCTGGATGAAGGTCGAGAGAATTGAGGACATTTCTGCAAGTTGGCTCTGTGATGGCTCGTCAAAAGATGAGGAAAGGAGTAAACTAAAGAGACCCAACAGGCATTTGAGGGCCGAGCTGAGCGGGAAGTGATTCGGGGACTCCTGATCTAGTTCATTGTCACATGGCTCATTCATTACAATTGTTCACAGAATATAAACAGCATTCGTGACTACACAGTATCAACTGCTGTCCAATCAAAGCACTAAGCCTTCCCTGCAACTCTCTAAGACAGACTGATGAGTGACCACACGCTCTGTGGAATCTAAAGAAGTGACACAGACAAACTAGCAAAACAAAAATGGACTCATGGACATAGACAACAAATTCATGGTCACCAAAGGCCAAGTGGGGGAGACAAGTTAGGAGGCTGGGGTTAACAGACACACACTACTACATACAAAACAAACAGCAAGGACCTACTGCACACACGAGGAACTACACTCAGTATCTTACTATATAATAACTTATAACGGGAAAGAATCTGAAAAGGAACGTACTCGTGACACTGAACTGCTGTACCCCTGAAACCAATACAGCACTGTGAATCAATCAGACGTCAGGAAAAAATGAACTTAAAAAGAAATCTGTAGTTTGTCTTCTTAAAAGCACCAACTCTAGCATTTGATCTTTGTGTATCAATCCTGATCAGCTAAGATGGCTCTAAGCTAACTTGATGTTTGCTTATAATGGTCAACACACTGCTGGCCACCTGACAGCAAGGTAGTTGTAACAGGCACGTCCCCAGGAATCTAAACCATTCCTCCTCTGCAGAAAAGACTGGCTATATCTACTGTGACTTACTAGACGCACACTGGGCTTCCCAGGTGGCCCAGTGGTACAGAATCTGCCTGCCAGTGTAGGAGATGCGTGAGACATGGGTGCACCCCCCGGGTTGGGAAGACCCCCTGCAGGAGGAAATGGCAACCTGCTCCAGTATTCTTGCCTGGAGAATCCCAGGGACAGAGGAGCCTGGCAGGCTACAGTCCCTGGGGTCGCAAAGAGGAGTCAGACACGACTGCGTGACCAGCACACACAGAGAGATGCACACTTCCTAATCTACCGCGGTGAAAAACGCACACAAAGCATGGCGTGTCAAGGCAACCCCTCACTGGACAGGGGCTGGATTTTAGAGGACTATTTTAGATATTCTACTCATATTAATTGCTCGACAGATTACCGCTGAATTCAAAAGGACTGTTAGGCAGAACATGCCCACTGAGTGCAAGCAGCTTCCTGGGGAACGCGTGGGAAGCAAGGTCTTCCTATTCTGTGGGCTCTTTAAGAAAAGCCACTGAGTAAACCTCAGTTCCACCGAGAGAGCTGCAAAGCCCCCTCCTCCTGGACAGGCAGCCAGCCATCGGCTCTTCCCCAATCCTCGTCCCCACCAACCAAACGACTGTATTAAAAATAAACCCGCCTGAACCCCCTGCTCGCCTGTCCCGTGATCCTGTCTGTGCTTTTTCCTTTCCCAGTAAACTCCAAATGAGTAGCGTTTTCAATGCACAACACGTGCTGCTAACACCTCTTAAAGAAGAAAAAAGCAGCAGCACGCTGGATGAAATAGCATCTTCATGCACAGCCTAGACGAGTTTGCTACGCTGGCAGTGACCACTGAGGACCCACCCCACAGCCCAACAAGCAAGCGCTTTATTTAAAAGGAAACAAATAATCTGGCCCATTTGCATCCAGTCTGGGGCAAGTTTAGAAATCTGGGGTTGAAATAGCAATTCGGGAGGCTTAATAACCTCGGAGGGAGGGGAACTGGCACCAGGCCTTGCCTGGAGCAGGGTGGCCGGGCTCAGGAAGAGAGAGGAATGGATGGACGCCGGAGGAGGGCGGAGGGCTGTGCCGCTGTGGTGAAAGGGGCCGCGGTGTTTGCTTTCAGATCAGGTTCAGAAGAAGAAAGAAAAGAGGCAGTGAAAGAGAGGGCGAGGAGCAGCCTTAGGGAGCATGAAAGAGAGCATTGTGTCGGGCGTGGCGGCTCCCACAGATTCAATGGCGCGTCTGTCCCTTCGAGGGCGCGGACATGGGCAAGATGGGGATGCTGGAACCACGGCCCCGCTTGCTGAGGCTCAAGGGAGAAGCCACACCAGGAGCCCGAGCACTCACCCAAAAGGTGCTGTTGACCGGACATCAGCAGCCGCCCTGAGGGAGACACCCCAGGCCTCACAGCTTATCTCTTCCTCTTAACTCCTTTTCTCCTTTTGCTTTTTGGCTTGAATCGTTCGATACTGCACGGGTCGGCCGTATTCAGTCCTTTGGTGTATGTTCCAGATGTTAAATTTCTCAGAATCACGGCTTTTTGGAGTTCTTTTTTCCTGACCCCACAGACATCTGCCTTCATAAAAGGAAGCCTCTCAGGCCACAGCGTCTTTTGCATGTTCAGAAAAGGCCTTTCAGACAGACTCACAGACTTAGAAAATGAACTCATGGCTGCCGGGGAAGGTGGGGGAGGGACAGTTAGGGAGTTTGGGATGGACATGCACACACTGCTGTATTTAAAACAGATAACCATCAGGGGCTTACTGCACAGCACAGGGAACTCCACTCAATGTTGCGTGGCAGCCTGGATGGGAGCGGGTCTGGTGGAGAATGGATCATGTATATGTCTGGCTGAGTCCTTTCGCCCTTCATCTGAAACTCACGGTGTTGTTAACCAGCTATACCCCAATACAAGATAAGTTTTTTTAAACAGGCCTTTCAGGTTATATACCAGAGGGTTTTTGGGGACACCAAGGTTCTCGGAAACAGGCTTCTCAGGCCAGGTGGAGAGTCAGGTTTGGGATGACGGTTCCCTTGGAATAAAACCATGCTTCTAGAGCCCTTTAGAAAAAAACGTAAGCAACTTCTAACTTTGTCATCCACCTTTCTCTGTCACATCTTGGCGAACAATCTCATCTTCTGGAGGAAACGATCTGAATCCAGGCTAAAAATAAGCAAAATGCCATATGGAAAATATCTGCCGGAAGGCAAGACAAGTACACGCTTACTTAGAAACGTTGTCAAGGAGGAACCACCCT
Organism: Bubalus bubalis; assembly: GCF_019923935.1. Lineage (NCBI taxonomy): Eukaryota > Metazoa > Chordata > Mammalia > Artiodactyla > Bovidae > Bubalus > Bubalus bubalis. The sequence continues at coordinate 115,887,708 of NC_059164.1, read as the reverse complement.
GACGCCCCCACCACGGCCAGCCTGACACCCAGTACCCAGAAGAGAGAGGGCTGCGTTCAGAGAGGCACCATCTCAGGGGCACCAGGCAGGAGTCCCCAGCCAGCACATCGCTCCAGGGCCCCCAAAGAGCAGCCCCATGGCGGGCACTGCACATTCTGCTCCATCTGCCTCCTCCCTGGGCATGGCCCCGGCCCTGCTGAAATACAAGCACTGCTCGCAAGGCTGACTCTGTCCATCCTTTACCTCTGGAGGGTGGTTTCACTGAACTGCTTCCCCAGCACACGGTTTGATGAGACCTGCCTGGGAAAGAAATCTGGCTGGTCCTGGGTGTCTGCCTGGGTAGGAGGCACCAAGAGGGCGCCCTGAGCCCCATCAAGGCTCAGGAATGCTGAGTTCCTTCAGAATTGGACCCCAACCTATTTCATCATTAGCCACGGAGCCTGGCAGGGATGTATCTGCTGTGCAGACACCACCCTGCCAAGGATGCCAGATTTCAGACAACGTTTTCTGAGCGCTCAGATTCTGGGCATAGGCCGTTATCATTCAAGAAGTGCCACTTTCTTCCCTCTTCTTAGGGTACTGAAAATTACTAAGTGGTCTGACAGTAAAACTTCTGGACTTATTTTAACTCTGTGTGAGCAACTGGTGGCTCGGTGGTAAGGACCCGCGCCCCCAGTTCAGGAGCTGCAGAAGACACGAGTTTTGATCCCTGGGTTGGGAAGATCCCCTGGAAAGGGAAATGGCACCCCACTCCAGTATTCTTGCCTGGAGAATCGCATGGACAGAGGGGCCTGGCGGGCTGCAGTCCATGGGGTTGCAAAGAGTCGAACATGACTGAGCACACACATGTTATGTTCGCAGAAAGAATAGGAATTCTTTGGGAGAGGACTAAGGAAATGATGTGCAGACACGTGAAAACAACCTGAATGGACCAGGATCCCGTTTATGGGAGATGGGAGACCCGGCGACTGGGTGCCCAGGGACGTCACCTACAGTCCAGTCTTCCTCCTCTTCCCCAGCTCCGCAAGAGTTCACGCAGGTTCAACTTTGAAATGCGGAGAAGTGAAGAACCAGATATAGAGACTGACTTATCTTTTTATGCCTGGGATATTCTGAAATGACCTTTGAGGCTCTCTGACATTTAAACAGTGCTTCTTTTTTACCCCAGCTCCTCTGGCCCTGACTTCATAGTGAACACCATCAGGCGCCCCTGGGGAACTCCCAGCCCTCTGATGCCCTTTCCAGCTGGTGACCTGCCTGGTGGAGGAAGCTACAGAGCCGCCCTCAGCTCAGAGGGGCAGAGCACGTCTGGCCCTCCGTGGGGTGGTCCTGCTCACGGGTACCCACACTCCCAGCCTCCTACTGCTTTCTGCAGTCTCCAGCAGAGGTCCTCCCACCTCTTCTTCCATCCATCACAATCCCACACGGCTGTCAGATGCCTCGCGTCCCTGCCTGATCCCGCCCACAAGGTTTCGTCTTTTCCACCACGATCTTGGTTTGTTGGTGAGAGAGACTGAGCTAGAGGGTGGGCAAGGGAGCTGGCGATCTCATCCTCATCAGGAAAATGGTATGGGTCCACTGTGGGCTCTGCCCCAGACAGCCGACCGCTGAGATGGAGACCACGGGTCCCTCCAGCTGGGGACTCCGCATTTAGTTTGAATCACATTTTGGAACTAACTATACACTCTACCTCGGAGAAGGCAATGGCAACCCACTCCAGTACTCTTGCCTGGCAAATCCCATGGACGGAGGAGCCTGGTAGGCTGCAGTCCATGGGGTCGCTAGGAGTCAGACACGACTGAGCGACTTCACTTTCACTTTTCACTTTCACGCATTGGAGAAGGAAACGGCAACGCACTCCAGTGTTCTTGCCTGGAGGATCCCAGGGACGGGGGAGCCTGGTGGGCTGCCGTCTATGGGGTCGCACAGAGTCGGACGCGACTGAAGCGACTTAGCAGCAGCAGCAGCAGCATACACTCTACCTTGAACTGTACTCCAAAGCGTGGGGTAGGTGTTATGTTCAACAGCCCCTGGGGGTCCCCGGTGCCCAGATAAGCCTGTGTTTGGGGGGCAGTGTGGCTGAGCTTGAGAAGCCTGGAGGCTCAGCATCGCCACCAGGATGAGGAGCGGCATCCTCAGCCGCCTCCTGCCTCTGGGTGGCCCTGTCACCTGTCACCTTCCCCTCCCCGCTACTTGTCACTGAAGCAACACGGGCAAGAGCTTGTCAGGCAGACCTGGAGAGGCATCTGGTCCCGGCTGTGCTGCTCTGTCTTCTGAGCCCAGTCACTTCACTTCCTCCAGATGCAATTCCTACTCCTATCAGCTAAGGGGGCTGGGCTGTAGGTCGTTTCGAGTTCCCACACTACTGCAGGGAAGCCTGGCGTGCTGCGGTCCACGGGTCACAAGGAGTTAGACGCGACTTCGGGACTGAACAGCAACACGCTCCTGCAGGGTTTCCTAACGTTGTCTCTCTTTCATGTGGACACACAGTATGGGCCTTCTGTCTGAGCCATGTGAGAAAAGAAAAACCCGTGTGATGGGTTATCACATCCCGCAGAGTGCCTAACTAAAAGCCATCAACGCTGCGCACTGCGTACATTTTATTAACATATTGACTGGGACTTTGCCACAAATACCCGTACAACTGCAAATCAGAATACAGAACAGGGACACAGCTCCAGGAAGGCCGCACTCCTGAACAGCTGGCAACCTTTCAGTGTGGCCAAAGCACTGGGGCCGCTGCAGCCGCTGCCAGCCTGTGCTCGGGTCACAGTGTGTCGGGCACAGGCGTCCCCGACTCTTGGCGACCCCGTGGACGGCAGCCCGCCAGGCTCCTCTGTCCATGCAATTCTCCAGGCAAGAATACTGGAGTGGGTTGCCATGCCCTTCTCCAGGCAATCCTCTCAACCCAGGGATTGAACCAGGGTCTTTCAAGATTCTTTACTGTCTGAGCCACCAGGGAAGCCAATTCAGGAGCCTCTTGAATTGATTCTGTATTCTTAATCTACTACAATCACTGTCTATTAAACATGTGGAACTTTTCCCACAACGGGTATAGCTTGGATTCCTACTATCATGATTTACAGGATATATCTGCAAGTCCCATGGACACCAAGGAGATCAAACCAGTCAATCCTAGAGGAAATCAACCCTAAATATTCATTGGAAGCACTAATGCTGAAGCTGAAGCTCCAGTACTCTAGCCACCTGATGCGAAGAGCTGACTCACTGGAAAAGACCCTGACGCGGCAAAGACCAAGGGCAGGAGGAGAAGGGGGTAACAGAGGATGAGATGGTTGGATGACATCACCAAAGTGATGGACATGAGTTCGAGCAAACTCCGGGAGGTAGTGAAGGACTGGGAGGCCTGGCGTGCTGCAGTCCATGGGATCACAAAGAGTTAGACATGACTGAGCGACTGACTGACTCCACAGCCAGTCCGTGGGGTCTGGAGTCTGAACAACCACCGCCTCTGCATATTGTTTACAGATTAACAATGTGTGCTCTGCCCACAAATCACCTCAATGGTCATCTATACAACCCATAAGTGGCTTAGGTGGAAGGATAACTACTCACAACTCAGGTGAGTGGCGTGCGGACGTTTTTCTAAGAAATACTCCAAAATCACTGCAGATGGTGATTGCAGCCATGAAATTAAAAGACACTTACTCCTTGGAAGGAAAGTTATGGCCAACATAGACAGCATATTAAAAAGCAGAGACATTGCCAACAAAGGTCCATCTAGTCAAGGCTATGGTCTTTCCAGTGGTCATGTATGGATATGAGAGTTGGACTATAAAGAAAGCTGAGTGCAGAAGAATTGATGCTTTTGAACTGTGGTGTTGGAGAAGACTCTTGAGAGTCCCCTGGACTGCAAGGAGATCTAACCAGTCCATTCTGAAGGAGATCAGCCCTGGGATTTCTTTGCAAGGAATGATGCTAAAGCTGAAACTCCAGTACTTTGGCCACCTCATGCGAAGAGTTGACTCACTGGAAATAGACCCTGGTGCTGGGAAAGATTGAGAGTAGGAGGAAAAGGGGACGACAGAGGATAAGATGGTTGGATGGCATCACCGACTCAATAGACATGAGTTTGGGTAAACTCCGGGAGTTGGTGATGGACAGGGAGGCCTGGTGTGCTGCAGTCCATGGGGTCACAAAGAGTCGGACACGACTGAGCGACTGAACTGACTGACTCTCATTTGATACGCCGAGCCGACAGTGCAGGAGACAGGAGAAGCACGTGTCTTGCACCTGCGTCCACGGGAAACGCCTCAACATAAGTGTGATAATTCACACCTGTTGCTTCTTAGCCATGTGATGAAACTGGCCATGCAACCAGCCAGTGTGTAGAGTCTTCGTTCAGCTTCACTAATTTCCCTTGAGGAGGTTTTCATTCTTCCCTTATGCATCACAGATTCTTACATAATTTCTACATTTAAGTCTTGAAAAAAAAATGAAAAATCATCATTCAATCTCAAGAACAGGATTTCCTCTCATTGGAAACCTGAAGTAACAAACACACTTTGGAGCAGAAATAAGCTTAGAGTTGAATGTAAGGACTACATACAACGATAGCTGTGATTCTGCAGGGTGTCGCTGAGTTCCTACAGGCATTTGTTGAGCAGCTAACTAGACTATAGACATCTCAGCTTTTCCCTCAACCCGTGAGCATCCAAGCTGGGATTCAAGTCCTGCTCCGAATATATCATCTACAATCTTTCCATTGTGCACTTTGATGAGTTGGAGGTTTCAGATGACAGACACAAGGCTTCTGTTTGAAATCCAGGGGCCAGGATTAGTACCCATCCCCCAAAAAAGATTCCTACAAAAAGCTGCAGAAGCGGTAACTTCATAAACAGGGTCTTAATGTACAGCACAGAGAACTATATTCGGTATCCTATGATAAAATCATATGGAAAAGAATATTTTACAAAAGAACATACATATTTTCCTACAACTGAATCACTTTGCTGAACAGCAGAAATTAACACAATATGGTAAATCAACTATAATTTTAAAAGTCATTTAAAAAGCTGAAAATCATTGTCTTAAAAATAGAAGAGGTAATTTCACTCTCCACCAGACCTCAACATCAGTTCCTAAATCCTGTGTCCTCCAAATATTTTCTAAGTCAAAGGGGTAGAGAATGACCCATGGCTTCTGTCTGCATGAGCTTCCTCCTCTCTCCCTTGCTCCACAATGGGGACAAGTTTCTCAGGTTTACATGATGATAAAACATTCTTAACTGAGTAGTTTAACTCATGTGGCTTCATTTATTCCTCCTGCAGCAGGCACTGACTGGTTTACTTCTCTGAGACACCGCCCTGTGAGATGCTATGAAGTACAGAAGGGAGGCTCCCATCCCTCACATCACTTAGGGTCCAGTGGGAAGAACACGGAGCAGACACGTGGGGACAACAGACAAGGAGGTATGTGTGGGTGCAGGAAACCCATGAGGATGTAGGAACAATGCCTTCTGGATGGTCCCAAAGCGTCTTGTCCAGACATTTGTGAGCAAAAGATTGTGACCCATTCTGATGGACGGTTTCTTCTCCCCAGACACTGACCAGTAGCTCATTGGTTTTTATTTCAAGATACCAACCTATTTTCTTGATCAAACCATCTGCTTTGGGCTGAGGATTACAAAGTCAGACTTCCCTCCCTCCTTGAAAGTGCAAGGAGCAATTCCACCTTCGCTGGGTAGCAGTTATATGATGCAGTGTGTTCCGCCATTCCAGGCTCGAGGGAGAATCCAGGAAGGACAATGAAGGCGCATCAAAGACAACCTCTAACCCTCTTTCCTGGACTCACTGCTCCATGTTTCCATGAATCACGAGAAGGCCAGACTGGGCCAGAGGATGCTGTGGGGCATGGCTTATGTTGACAAATGTAAACTGAGACTTTCACACTTCGTAAGATCCTGTCTGCAAATGTTCTATCCAAGTTTATGAACCCAGAGACAGTAACAGTATGCATAAAAAAAGCAGCATAGGGTCAAGGCCTCTTCCTCCTTGGGAAAAATTACTTAGTTGTCCCCCATTTCGGAAATACCTATTTGGAAAGGAAGGAAAAACTCAAAAGAAAAATTAGATAAATACCATTTAACATCTAGAGACAAAAACAATAAAGATGGACATATCTTTCCAGCCTTTACTGTGTATGCTGTGTGTATGCTGCTGCTGCTGCTGCTAAGTCGCTTCAGTTGTGTCCGACTCTGTGCGACCCCATAGACGGCAGCCCACCAGACTCCCCCATCCCTGGGATTCTCCAGCTGTGTATGCATTGCGTTAATTCAGTAAAATAATAGGTGAGGCCACCTCCCTTTTCGGACAAAGTCAAGCTGGAGTTCGCCCCCTGGATCAAGGTCACACTGAGTGCCATGCCACCTGCTCCGTTTTTCACGGTCCCTTCTGGCTCAAAGCCCCTGCCGCCACAAGCCCATCGACCGTAGCCGGTTACTGCCTTCAAACATAAGACAGAACACTGCCCTTTTCCTTGACTTCCCCAAAATTATTCAACAAGGCCAACGGGGAGACAGCATGTTTCATCAAACGCTCAGGTCCTAGACAGGTTTATCCTGAAGACACAGACTTCTTCACATCAGTCAGCCGTTTGCTTAAAAGGTTTTGGCTCTCTCTGCCCACTGGGAATCTCCCCTGGATCATGTCTCTAGTTTCTTATCACTGTTGCTTCTCATATACTCAATAACTTCTTCTCTCCTCCAATCTTCGAACTAATACTTTTGGACGTTCTCAGAAACCCAACTTGCCTTACCTTATTGTCCAGAGAAATCTCACTCCCAAACCTGCCCAGCCCCCGGCCCAGCCTGCGTTTCCATTCTGCAGGGCTCCCCTTTAACAGCTCGGAGCCCTGCCCTGCCCCCTGTAAGCGGAAGGCAGCGACACAAGAATTGGGGCCATATTAAGAGTTATGCCACTGAACTCCCTTTTCCACTCATACTACAAACCTAACCCCAGCAGATGCAGGACAGTCGGCTTAATTTTTCATTTTATTTTCAGCCCATTACACACACACACACACAGACGCATGCACACACATGCGCACACAATTTGCACACTACCGTCTGTATTTTTTGTAGTATTTTCTTAATATAGAGGAAGTATTTCCATATATCCCTAAATACCTTTTTTTAGACATAATATGTCATGGTTGCCCAGGATATGCTACAGTCTATTTTAATCATGTTTAATTCTTAAACCTTTATGTAACCTCCACCATGGATGTTCACTTTGTTCAAACAAAGGTAAATGTTGCCCCTTCTACAGGTTCTTTATACATGTAAATAATGCTTTGATGAATACTCTTGCTTATGCATAAAAACTTGGTACACATGTGATTAATTCCAAAGCGTACATAACTAGAAACGGAATTACTGGTCAATGGAACCTTAATGTTGACAGCAACAATAAGAAGTCAACTCATGCATAGATAGGTTCTGGATTGGGCTTCCCTGCTGGTTCAGTTGATAAAGAATCCACCTGCAATGCAGAAGATGCAGATTCGATCCTTCGATCAGGAGGATCCCCTGGAGAAGGAAATGGTAACCCACTCCAGTGTTCTTGCCTGGGAAATCCCAAGGACAGAGGAGCCTGGCGGGCTACAGTCCATGGCATCGCCAAGAGTCGGACATGACTTAGTGACTGAGCACGCACGCAGGATCAATTTTTGGACTTCTTTTAAGGACACAGAGTCACCTAGCAAGGTCTACCTTTACCATTAGATAAAAACAGTTGAGATGAAGATTGAGAAAACATTCCCCAGTTCAGTAATATTTTACTCCAAGCTTAAGAAGACAGGTTGAAAATCATGTTAGCTAGTTATACAGAAATGAAACTACGGAGTCTCAGAAAACAAAGCTCAAGTCATGGCGTTCATCAAAGACCAAACTCTCATTCAGCATTTTTATGACTTACAAATTATGTGTGAAAAGACCAAGGGAAACAGCAAAGATACAATCTCCATTGTCATTATCAACGTAGTATCTGGATTTGAACACGGGCTATTTTGATAATACTCCGAATTACCTTAAGTGGTTTTCAAAGATTTCTCCCCTTTCCATTTGGACTTAATGCCAATCTGCATCTCAGGATGTGTCTACACTCAGGGGCCCCTCAAACATGGGTGAGGCCACATCATGCTCACAGTGAAGAGGGGATTCACTCTCACCTCTCACAGGTCCTGCTTCCCGGACTTCCCAACGATGCCCCACCTCACTCACCACCTGCCCAGAGAGAAGTCTGGCCTTTGTCTTTAGATCCTGGGATACAATCTCCAAGCCCTTGGAAGGTCCTGCCCCATAACAACGTCTTTGTTTACCTGGTGATCTTGGGCTGCCAGACGGTGTAGGCTAACACCATTCAGAGTGGGCATTTGGGCCATGTGGTATCAGCTTGAGCTCTGGAGGGGCTGGGAGGCCAAGGTCAGCACCTGGGTGGTCAACTGTGTCTACACGACCACGTTCCCAACAAGAGCTCTGACACCGAGGCTCAGGTGAGCCTCCTGGTTGGCAACGCTCCTTGTGTGTTGTTGCTGGGAGCAGCTGGCATTGCCCACGACCCCACACGGAGAGGGCGGCTGACAGCCCCGTGTCTAGAATTCTCCTGGACTTACGCACGCGTCTCTTTCTTTCACTGATTTTAATCTACATCCTCTTGCTGTAATAAAACACAACCATGAGTTTAAGGCTCTCTGAGTTCTGAAAGTCTTCCTGATGCCTTATGGAACCTCGAACCTGCAGCTGATGGCAGAAGGCAGGTGGTCTTGGGGACCCCTAAATGCTGCAGTCTGGAATCTGGTGTGTTGGTTCCTGCATCACCATGAGAGAGGAACAGGTGACAGCCCCTATCATGGGCACTGACACATCACACCTCCTTTCCACCTTGCATCCCACAGCTTGCCTTGAAATGACCCATTCTAGCGGGGGTGGTATGACGAAACATCCCTGGAAGGGGAATCAGAATACAAAGGTTTGGGAAAAGCTAGCACACACAAGAGGATCTCTGATAAGGTTTTTCTTTCCTTCCATCCTCCCTTTTAAACTAAGTGCTGTATGTATACTGTTGATATTATGTATAAAATAGATAACTCCTGAGAACCTACTGTATAGCACCGGGAATTCTACTCAGTGCTCTGTGGTGGCCTAAATGGGAAGGAAATTCAAACAAGAGGGGATATCTGTGTATGTCTGGCTGATTCAGGGCTTCCCTGGTGGCTCAAACGGTAAAGAATCTGCCTGCAATGCAGGAGACCTGGGTTTCATCCCTGGGTAGGGAAAACTGCCTGGAGAAGAGAATGGTGGCTATCCTCTCTAGTATTCTTGCCTGGAAAACCCACGGACAGAGGAGCCCGGTGGGCTACAGTCCATGGGGTCACAAAGAGTTGGAGACAACTGAGCAACTGACATTTCACATTTTATGTGGATTCACTTTGTTGCATGGCAGAAACTAACACATCATTGTAAAGCAACTATACTCAAAAACAATTTTAATCAAAAACAAAAGATCCCACATGCCACGCTGCACAGTCAGAAAAAAAAATTTTTTAATTAAAAAAAAAAGTAACAAAATAGAAACTATATACCAATTCAGTCAGTGCATATGTAGAATTCTCTCTGCAGATGAGGTATCAATATTATGCCTGTGATCAGAATAATTTAAATAAGTACATTATAGAATGACGAGCTGAAAGTCCTCCTTCTCACTAAAGTTAGTTCATACTTATTAAGTTATAAAAATGATTTGGGACTACATTATGGAAACAGTCTACTAAAATCTTATTTCTAATTACAAAGGATGATATTAAGGAATCTGAATCCAGTTACTTCCTCCTCCTGTCTCTGTTTGCCCCCAAGGGTAAGCATTTTTAAAAGCCTTGATAGAAATCATTACAGAATATAATCTAATTTTAATGACTGACCTTACTAATCAGAATTATGTAAAATTGGATGTTGAATAAAACAGCCAAATATCAAACTGACTGTTGTTTTGAATCTTACAGTCTTGAGCTAATGAGGAAGTTTTATTTTTCTAATTTTCACCATGATTTAAAGCATTCTTCATACCCCTGGTGCATCTTATAATAAAGAAAAACAATATGTTTCACCAACATTCTCTACTGCAAGCAACATACTAGCTAAAAAGATTAACCAGCTTTCCTATATTTGGGGCGTCCAATATCTTAAGAGCTGTCAGAGGAAAATCAATGCTCCGAACCTTCTAACTGTAGCATGGGAGCTCAGCTCTGAAAGTGCATAAAGCATTAATCTATATCGCTAGCTGCTCACGCTTCAAGCACGAGAATTACAGAAGAGGAGCTACTTGGCTGCACTGGCAAGGCCAGCCTAGAGGCTTTAAAATCAGGAACATTTTCCAGGAACTGGTAGAAAATAAATGTTTGTCTTTCACACTAAAGACTGCCTAGAAATCCAACGTCAAAGTGAAAATGAAAGTGTTAGTCACTCAGTCGTGTCCGACTCTGCGACCCCATGGACTATAACCCACCAGACTCCTCTGTTGAGGAAATTCTCTGGGCAAGAACACTGGAGTGGATTGCTATGCCCTCCTCCAGGGGATCTTCCGGGCCCAGGGATCAAACCTGAGCGAGTCTCCTGCATTACAGCAAAGATCAATGTCTAAAACAAAACAAAACAAAACACCTGAGAAATATGTGTATTTCATCACAGAATCAGACCCGTCATCTCTCTCCAAACGGGTTATACAGTATAAGATAGAATTTTTTCTCAAAGACACTACAAAATAAGGGAAAACAAATATGCCTGAAGCAGAGATATTAAAACAGCCCAAAGGGGTCATATGCAATCATCGTGTCGAGGCACCAGGCTCCCTTCTCTAAGAGGACAGGGGCTGGCTGCAGAAGCATCCATCCTGGGGTTTCACTGCAGGTACTTCCTCCTGCAGGGACACAGCAGCGTTTCTGGGATGCGTAGCCTGCCTCCAGCCCCTCCTGCAATTCTCCAGCGCCCGAGACCCAGACAAGCATCTCACTGCCAAGGCCAGAGTTTCCTGTTTACAACTATGGCACTGCCAACGTGCTGTCCGGGGCATTGAGGGCAACTTAAGTGGGAAAGTGCCAGACACACACTCTCAAAAATGTATTCGAGGTAAATAGATTACTCGTAGACCTTGATAATGGAAGACTTCATTTGGCCTCTCTTTGGAAGAAGCCGGAAACACCCAAATGCGTGCGCACACTCGAAACCTGGATCCACGGATAAACACCTTCACTGACTTAGTTCTCAGATTCCACTGGTCCTTGAGCTTCAGACTCTTAAGTGATGAGTGAGTGACAGTCTCTCAGTCGTGTCTGACTCTTAGAGACCCCATGGGCTGTAGCCTGCCAGGCTCCTCTGTCCATGGAATTCCCCAGGCAAGACTTAAGAGGCTTCTACCTAAAATCAGACATACATACAAAGACCCAAAGGCTTATCCACAGGACAGCAGCAACCTCACCATGGGAAATTTTGCTAGCTATGCAGACTCTCAGGACATGTGCCAAACCCACTGAATCAGAATCTGCACTGTGATGGAATCTCCAGGAGATCTGTTTGCACACGAGAGTCTGAGAGGTGAAGATGTAATGGAAACACAGAGCTGCCATATCACCCAGAGATCCCACTCCTGAGCAAACACCCAGAGAAAACTATAATTCAAAAAGATACATGCACCCCTATGTTTGTGGCAGCACTATTGACAAGAGCCAAGACATGGAAGCAAGCTAAATGACCAGCTATGGTCTAAATGACCACAGAGGAAGGGATAAAGAAGACACAGTACACAAATACAATGGGATATCACTCAGTCGTAAAAAAGAACAGAATAAATGCCATTTGCAGCAATATGGATGGACCTAAAGATCACTTTGGCCACCTCATGCGAAGAGTTGACTCATTGGAAAAGACTCTGATGCTGGGAGGGATTGGGGGCAGGAGGAGAAGGGGACGACAGAGGATGAGATGGCTGGATGGCATCACCGACTCGATGGACGTGAGTCTGAGTGAACTCCGGGAGTTGGTGATGGACAGGGAGGCCTGGCGTGCCGTGATTCATGGGGTCGCAAAGAGTCAGATACAACTGAGCGACTGAACTGAACTGAACTGAAAGATCATCACACTAAGCAAAGTAAGCCAGAAAGAGAAAGACAAATGTCATATGGCAAAACTTATATGTGGAATCTAAAAAAAAAAAAGAGAGAGATGAACTTATTTTCAAAACAGAAACCGATTCTACGGTTACCAAAAGAGAAAGAGGGGAGAAGGATAAATTGGGAGTTTGGGATTAACAGATACACACTGCTGCTGCTGCTAAGTCGATTCAGTCGTGTCCAACTCTGTGTGACCCCATAGACGGCAGCCCACCAGGCTCCCCCGCCCCTGGGATTTTCCAGGCAAGAGTACTGGAGTGGGTCGCCAGTGACAGATACACACTACGGTATGCAGAATAGATAAGCAACAAGGACTTACTGTATAGCACAGGGAATTCTACTCAGTCCTCGGTAACAGCCTGAAGGACAGCAGCACGCGCATGCGTAACTGAGTCACTGTGCTGTGCACCTGAAACTAACACGCTGTAAATGAACCATACCCCGATATAAAATAAAATTTAAGACATAATAATCAAATTTAAAAAGACACAATGAAGAACACCCTGGTGGCTCAGAAGGTCAAGAATCTGCCTATAACGTCAAGTTTGATCCCTGGGTCGGGAAGATCCCCTGCAGAAGGACAACCCACTGCAGTACTCTTGCCTGGGAAATCCCACGGACAGAGGAGCCTGGTGGGCTAGAGTCCCTGGGGTCGTAGCACAAAACGGAGACATTTTTGGTCTCTTCACGGGTTACTTTCTGTGATCCTTGGCCACAGAGCCCATCATAGGTGAAAACAGGAAGGGTATGGATGGTTTAGCCCACTTCCAGATCAGCATACGTGCAGGTATGGGTACTTAGTATATACACCATCATAAAGGGTCCTGGACTTTACTAGGCATGAGTATAGTGACCCTATTGACGGAAACGTGGAGAGTGTTTCTATGGACTCTGAGGACGTGGCTCTATTTTCAGTAGGCCGCTAATTTCACACTAGAACTCTATATTTAACCACCTCAGCTTAGTGAATGATCCCATCACGTGTGATACTCTGTCCCCTCTGAGATAACAGGTACAGAATGCTCTGGGTATGCGGCTGATCGGGAGGGCTGGAATGGCAAAATCGACAGGCATTCTCCCCCACAGACATCTTCTAAAGCTGGGTCCTCATCACCCACCAGCAACGCCCTCCTGCTCCATCCGGCATCAAATCCTCTTCCCTGCAGATCAGTGCAACCATCATGGATGAAGAGAGCACTCACGGGCCTCCTAATGAAAGGCCCGAGAGATTCATTTACAAAAGGGAGCTCTCTTCTCATCCCTGCGCTTTTGGTCAACCAGTTATCCATCTGCCTATTAGCCGCAGCTCAAGTGGGATTCCCTCAGGGCTTAGCAGAGGCCTTTTGTACCTCACCAGCAGGTAGGTCATGGAAAAACAGTGAATGTTCCACTCTTCTCAGAAGCCACACTGACAGTCCCTGTGTACTACGTACTGCCAACTGAAGTAATGACAGACGAACGCTCCCCCAAATCACAGCTCTGGCTGCCACCTCCAAACACCACTCGTGTACTCTTTGCACAGGCTCCAGAGAGCACGCTCATCTCTGGGATGAGAGTGCCTGGAAGGGGAGGAAACGACGCAGCTTCAGAGCACGCCCTCTAAGCACTGAAATGCGATGCGATGTGAGCTGGAAGAGATGAGCCAGCAACAACCACTGCGGCAGCGTGTTCAACCCAGAGGCATCTCCTGAGCTAAACACCCCACAGCTTCAGATGACGCCAGAGAAGGCCATCACAGGGACTTGTGGGTGCAGGAGAGAGCAAATTATACTGAAGCTAATGATTACTGGAGCTGGGAGGAGGCCCCAAACTGCTTATTGGGCCTCCAGCTCTGAGTGCTGACCCCTCCTCCGTAAGAGGAGTCTAAGGTCCATGCAGCAGTTGGTCTGTCTGAAGTCATACACGTGTCATGGTGGAACAGGGGCTAACAGTGCAGAAGACGGTGGGCTGGGTTCTTAGCAGAAGCATGTACTAGTTCGCCTCCCCACAGAGGGAGGGAAATATATACGTATATGTGTGTGTCTGTGCATGCTCAGTTGTTCAGTTATGTCCCACTCTTTTGAGACCTCATGGACTGTAGTCTGCCAGGTTCCTCTGTCCGTGGGATTTTCCAGGCAAAAATACTGCACTGGGTTCCATTTCCTCTTCCATGGGATTTTCCCGACCCAGGGATCGAACCCAAGTCTGTTGCAACCCCTGCATTGGCAGACAGATTCTTTACCACTGAACCAGCTGGGAAGTCCCATATATATGTATGCTGCTGCTAAGTCGCTTCAGTTGCGTCCGACTCTGTGTGACCCCATAGACGGCAGCCCACCAGGCTCGCCTGTCCCTGGGATTCTCCAGGCAAGAACACTGGAGTGGGTTGCCATTTCCTTCTCCAATGCATGAAATTGAAAAGTGAAAGTGAAGTCGCTCAGTTGTGTCAGACTCTTCGCAACCCCATGGACTGCAGCCCACCAGGCTCCTCCATCCATGGGATTTTCCAGGCAAGAGTACTGGAGTGGGGTGCCACTGCCTTCTCCATATATATGTATAGGTGTGTATATATATATAGAGAGAGAGAGAAACAGAGACAGAGAGACAGAAGGAATTTCCAGTAATGGGGAAACATGCACAATTTAACAGTGATGTGAGAGAGCAGAGGGTCCGGAATCACAAGATTCACTCTGGGTCCTCTGCTCCCCGCACACTACGAGCTTGTACCTGTCTCCACCATCGCTGAATATCCCCTCCTCTTTTCATTAGTCTCTGGTGTCTGGAGTAGACTCCTCTTGTCCATCAAGATTCAAACACCAGATGTCCTCTGACACCTCCCTGACGTCCCCACCCCAAGGAGGCGCGGCTCCCCTCTCTCTGCTCCCTGTACCAGAACGCGGACCCCTGTCTGGGAGGACTGTTTACCCGGCTCTCCCCGCCGCCAGCACGCAGGGCTGCCGGTGCCTTGCTGTCTAGTGACAGCGGTGTCTAGCACTGCGCTGGGCAGTGATACAACAGGCACTAGCCACACGCACCGATTTCCATCTTACATAGTTAGAATTAAAATGAAGATTTCTCAGTCACGGAAACCACGCTTTAAGAAACCTGCAACATGCACCAGTGGCTACCATATGGGACAAGGCAGGTACAGAACACTTCTAAGTTTCAGCAAACCATGCTCTTCTAGAAAATACTGTGTCTGGTGCACAGGAAAGATGTGCTGACATCAGGAATAAAACAAAAGTGAAAGTCGCTCAGTCATGTCCAACTCGTTGCGACCCCATGGACTATAGAGTCCATGGAATTCTCCAGGCCAGAATACTGGAGTGGATAGCCTTTCCCTTCTCCAGGGGATCTTCCCAACCCACGGATTGATCCCAGGTCTCCCACATTGCAAATGGATTCTTTACCAGCTCAGCCACAAAGGAGTAAATGCCAAAACTTTGATGGGCAAGATTTAAGCTAATTCAAAAACAAACCATTAGCATTCTAACATCCACGCTTGCCTAAAAGGTACCCACCTTACCTGCCTCCTGAGAAATCTGTATACAGGTCAAGAAGCAACAGTTAGAACTGGACATGGAACAACAGACTGGTTCCAAATCGGGAAAGAGGTATGCCAAGGCTGTATATTGTCACTCCGCTCATTTAACTTATATGCAGAGTACATCACACAAAATGCTGGGCTGGATAAAGCACAAACTGGAATCAAGACTGCCAAGAGAAATATCAATAACCTCAGATATACAGATGACACCACCCTTATGGCAGAAAGCAAAGGACAACTAAAGAGCCTCTTGATGAAAGTGAAAGAGGAGAGTGAAAAAGTTGGCTTAAAGCTCAACATTCAGAAAATGAAGATCATGGCATCCGGTCCCATCACTTCATGGCAAATAGAAGGGAAACAATGGAAACAGTAACAGACTTTATTTTCTTGGGCTCCAAAATCATTGCAGATGGTGACTGCAGCCATGAAATTAAAAGACACTTACTCCTTTTAAAAAAAAGATGTCATCAACCTAGACAGCATATTAAAAAGCAGTGACATTACTTTGCTGACAAAGGTCCGTGGCTCCTGCCACTAACGAGCAAATACACTCAGGAGTTACGGAAATGCTATTCCTCTGCAGGCTTGACTTTTTCTCACTCCAGGATGCATATTATGGTCACCAAGGCTCCTTTCATACTTCATGGTTTCCTGACACTAGACAGAAATCAATAGGATTCCCAAGGCCTCCCCTGCTGTTTTGACCACACCAGGCAGATCAGCAAAGAGAATTTTCAGGGCCACATGCATATCAGGTTAATTGTTTCCTATCTCTGTTCTCCCTGCATTCAACTTCATCAATTAAATCTATCTTGAAAAGCACTTCAGTGAACGGTCCCTAATTGAACAGGAGCCTCTGCCATTCTCTGCACTGCCCTCAGACTTACTGCTACTTTGGGACGTAGCATCATGAAGACTTGGGTACCAGTTCTCTGAGTGCCTTATACTGCCCTGTTCCTGCCTCTCATCACCTGACTTGGCTGCATCAGCCCTACGGCCTATCTCTCTGAGACCTCATGTTCTCTGAAAGCAACCTGGTCCCACAGATCGCTTTCTGACCTTGAGCATATGTACTACTCTGAGTGAGAGCAAAGGGACATGGAGACTGAGCAAACGGCCTTTTCACTTCAGTCTCTGATGACTGGCACTGGTGTCTCCTTGAGCTCATGGAGCTCATGAAGGCTGCTCCACTGAATACAAATAATAGCGCCTCTGTCAGAGAGGTCCCAGGAAACACTCAAACAGCAGTCCTGTTCCAAAAGCATTGGTGCTGGGCACTCCTCACAGCAGTGGGCATTCCTCACAGCAGCACCAAAGGTGGGACAACAACGTAACAGCCCAGGCAAATGAGATTTCTTGGGCAGATTATCACAAGGCTTATAATACCTGTGCCTTTTTCTTTGCTGTCCTGGAAAGCCAAATCACATAACCAGTGTGGGTGGTGGATCTGGAGTAGAAGAGTTGGTCACATGAGTCGCAAAGAGTTGGACACGACTGAGCTACTAAACTTCCACCATATGGAGTGGAAATTAGTACAAAAGTATATATTTCTTTGCCTTTTTCCATTTCCCCCACTAAATATGCCAGCAAATCTGGAAAACTCAGCAGTGGCCACAGGACTGGAAAACGTCAGTTTTCATTCCAATCCCAAAGAAAAGCAGTGCCAAAGAGTGCTCAAACTACCACACAATGGCACTCATCTCAAACTAGCGTGTTAGGGTTAGGGTTTCTCCAAGTCAGGCTTCAACAGTATGTGAACAATGAACTTCCAGATGTTCAAGCTGGTTTTAGAAAAGGCAGAGGAACCAGAGATCAAATTGCCAACATCCACTGGATCATGGAAAAAGCAAGAGCATTTCATAAAAGCATCTATTTCTGCTTTATTGACTATGCCAAAGCCTTTGACTGTGTGGATCACAATACACTGTGGAATATTCTTAAAGAGATGGGAATATCAGACCAACTGACCTGCCTCCTGAGAAATCTGTATGCAGGTCAAGAAGCAACAGTTAGAACTAGACATGGAACAACAGACTAGTTCCAAATTGGGAAAGGAGTACATCAAAGCTATATATTGTCACCCTGCTTATTTAACTTATAGGCAGAGTACATCATGAGAAACGCTGGGCTGGAGGAAGCACAAGCTGGAATCAAGATTGCCGGGAGAAATATCGATAACCTCAGATACACAGATGATACCACCCTTATAGCAGAAGGCAAAAAGGAACTAAAGAGCCTCTTGATGAAAATGAAAGAGGAGAGTGAAAAAGTTGGCTTAAAGCTCAACATTCAAAAGACAAAGATCATGGCATCCGGTCCCATCACTTCATGGCAAATAGATGGGGAAATAATGGAAATAGTGACAAACTTTATTTTGGGGGGCTCCAGAATCACTGCAGATGGTGATTGCAGACATGAAATTAAAAGACGCTTGCTCCTTGGAAGAAAAGCTATAACCAACCTAGAAAGCATATTAAAAAGCAGAGACATTACTTTGTCAACAAAGATCCATCTAGTCAAAGCTACAGTTTGTCCAGTAGTCATGTATGGATGTGAGAGTTGGTCTATAAAGAAAGCTGAGCGCAGAAGAATTGATGCTTTTGAACTGTAGTGTTGGAGAAGATTCTTGAGACTCCCTTGGACTGCAAGGAGATCCAACCAGTCCATCCTAAAGGAGATCAGTTCTGGGTGTTCATTGGAAGGACTGATGCTGAAGCTGAAATTCCAATACTTTGGCTACCTGATGAGAAGAACTGACTCATCTGAAAATACCCTGATGCTGGGAAAGATTGAAGGCGGGAAGAGAAGGGGACGACAGAGGATGAGATGGCTGGATGGCATCACCAACGTGATGGACATGAGTTTGAGTAAACTCTGGGAGTTGGTGATGGACAGGGAGGCCTGGTGTGCTGCAGTCCATGGGGTCACAAAGAGTTGGACACGACTGAGCTACTGAACTTCTACCATATGGAGTGGAAATTAGTACAGGCAATGAAGTTTCTAAGTTCTGAATTCCAGTCCCAACTTAGATAATTTTGCAACACCCTGAGAAAAGTTTTGTTATTTTTTTATCTTCACTTTTCTTCTAAGAAATATAGTCAACACCAGTACTCATATAAAAATAGAAGCTGACATAAATATCAGATGGTGGTACAGCAAAGTGTGTGTGTGTGTGTGTGTGTGTGTGCGCGCGCGCGCACCCTCATGTCTGACTCTTTGCGACCTCATGGACTGCAGTACACCAGGATTCCCTCTCTGTCCATGGAATTTCCCAGGCAAGTATACTGGAGAGGGTTGCCATTTTCTACTCCAGGGGATCTTCCTGATCCAGGGATCAAACCTCATCTCTTGCATCTCCTGCATTGGCAGGCAGATTCTTTAGCAGTGAGTCACCTGGGTATAGTAAAAGGAGACTTCAAAAATCAATTTCACCGAAGTCTTCATTTCCAATCTGTTGCTATTTTCAAATACGAAATATTTGATGAGGAAACATGTATTCCTCATCAATACATATGTTGCCCATGTAACACTGCCCAAAGAAGGACACCACTGGGGATAAAAGGGAATACCTTTAAAACTCAACCCAGGACACTGGCATAAACCAGGAGTGTCCTAAGCACACTGGGAGATATGGGCACCTTATGTACAAAGCACTTTTTTAAACCCATAAATGGTTTTTCACCCTCATAATGCGACTGATTCTTCTATTTTCTCATCATCCCGATATTCTGCCTTTAATTCTCTCAACATTGCCCAGAGGCCAAATTATTTTTTTCCAGAAGCAACTATCTTCATACAGACTCCAGTGATGACAGGTGGTAACCAGACCTCAAGCAAAATACTAAGACTGAAACAGAGACCTGGATCCAGGAACTTATTATTTCTCTAAAAACACTGTGAACTCCTTGAGAGCAGGAACTCTGGCACACGTGCTCTACATGCCCTTCCAGGACTCGCTGGATAATGTCTGCAGACCAAGGACCAGTCACCTCCCTGTCTTCACACCTTCTTCATGGGAAATCAGATTATTTTATTCACCGTCTGTCCCAGGAAAACGTATAAATCAGTGCTAAACCACTAGCTCTCCAGAGAAAAACAAGATAGGAAAACAAAGTGATATTATTTCTATGCAGCAACTACACAAATTATATGGTGCTGATTATAGCAAATGCTGTAGAGTATTTCTATACTTAGAGGCTAAAATTAACCATAGAATAGAATGCCAGAATTATGCATTCTTCATAAACAAGTCACACTGTGCACGCATGAGCCACTCTAGATCTGGACAAAGTCTGCTAGCATGACAAGAGGTGCCACTGGTATCCACGGCTATCAGGTGGAGTTTTGAGGCTTTTACATTCTGTTTCTAGGGTCAGAGGTTCAGTGTTTATCACAATTATATGTGCATTCTTGGTTCATCAAAATACAGATTATGAGCCCTGACAACTTTCCTCCAGGGATAAAAGAGTTGGACGCACCTGCATGAGCACACACACACACACACACACTGTCTCCCACGTATCGTGTGTTGTTGCCGTGTAGTCGCCAAGTTGTGTCCAGCTCTTTTGCAACCCCATGAACTGTAGCCCACCTGGCTCCTCCATCCATGGGATTTTCCAGGCAAGAATACTGGAGTGGGTTGCCATTTCGTTCTCCAAGGGGTCTTCCCAAACCAGGGATTGAACCTGCGTCTCCTGCATCTTCTACATTGGTAGGCATATGCTTTACCAGTAAGCCACCTGGGAAGCCCCCTCCCATGAATTACAAACCACCAGATATGACCACATCATGTTTCTGAACAGGGACCAGAGCCACACAAGGGTTACCTCACTGTGAACAGAACCCAAGTCTCGGATGCCCAGATTATCGCTGGTCCAGAGATGGTATTTTGATGAGCCAAACTGGACACAAATCAGTATCCTTCATTCCCTACAGCCCTTTCATGATAGATTTCTGCAGAGTTAATTGATCAATTTTTGCCAAACCTCAAGGATATGAGACAGCGAGGTTTTATTTTTTCCTTGGAACATGGAGGTAAGGTCATCCATATTTGAGAGAGATTTCACCAATAAAGCATAGATTTAGCAGCCTGTATGCATGAAAAACAACTTGAAATCCACTTTTTTCAATAAAAATGTCAGACCTAAGGTTCAATTAAAATGATGCATGCAACTAATTTGGCAGTTCCTGACAATAAAACCTCCAAACAGGTAAGATATTCAGGTAACAGAGGCACAATTTATATTTGTTATTTGAATCCATTAAAAACGTGCCCTTGGCCTAAACATTTAGAGGTGTGTGTATGACAGAAAATATAAGTGTCTTTCTTCTGATTATTAATAATATTTATTGAATTCCGCCAATCTCTCTACAGTTCTAAATACATCATGAAAACACCATCCAAATCTTTAATTTATAATGAAAATAAAGCAAACGGGACCAGCTGAGTCTCCTTCTGAATCATTAGAACAGATATCTAATTAAGAAATATTGCTCTGTTTCTTTGGGAATGGAGGTCCCATCACGGAAGAGAGACTCCAGCTGAACTCACGTCGATGTTAAAAGTGATTCTGAGGGCAACGAGCAGAGATCAGCTGCAACGGAGAATCACGAGAACCCAGTGTGCATCTGAAATGGAGCTGGAAAGCAGTCCTAGATGCTTAGGTGGGGCTGTGGAGGCTCAAGGCAATCCAAGTCAGGCATGAAGTTTTTTGTTGTCGTTGGGAAGAAGTCGGAAAAGGCTATTTGCTGGACAGACCATCAGTCCCTCCTAAGTGGGCGGGACACAGAACCAGGGGCCCAGTCTGAGCACGCCTCCACGAGCACCAGCCACGTGGCCTCAGGCATGTTTTCACTGAGTTTCCGTCTCCTCCTGTGTCAAATGGGGATGGTAGATCCCATCCCGAGAGCTTGGGAGGACCAACCCAACAGCTGCCCTTTGAGTGGGGAGAAGCCTGTCAAGATCCCGTGATGTCACTTAGCAGCACAGGGTCTGCATCTGTTAAGACTCAGAACACTCATAAAAGATCCTGATACCATCACCACCTGGGGGAACAAAGTGCTCTTGAACCGGAAAAGATTCACAAAGCTGATGTGAAGGAGGGGGGCCTGGGCAGCAATCACGACACGGGGGTGACTAAGACGGGAAAAAGGGGACAAACAAACTCTCCTGGCAGAGCCTGGAAGGGAAGACCGCACTCCAGGATAGCTGTGGTGGGGAAAAGACAAAGTCAAGCTTACTTCTGACCGGGACCAGCAAAAAAGCACAGGAGGGGCTTCCCTGGCGGTCCAATGGTTAAGAATCCACCTGCCAATGCAGGGGACATGGGTTCAACCCAGGAGGATTCCACATGCAGCAGGGCAACTAAGCCCACAGGCCAGAATGACTGAATCCATGCCCCTAGAGCCTGTGCTCCAAACAAGAGAAAAGCCCGCACAGCAGCAGAGACCCAGCACAGCCAAAAACAAAGAAATAAACAGCATAAAAATACGTTTTAAAAAACGAAAGGGAAAAGACAAATGGAAATACAGCCAGTATTGAGCTGAATGGGCAAAAATGAGAGAACAATTCATTAGCAAACACAATTTGGTGACTGCAGCCATGAAATTAAAAGACGCTTACTCCTTGGAAGGAAAGTTATGACCAACCTAGATAGCATATTCAAAAGCAGAGACATTACTTTGCCAACAAAAGTTCATCTAGTCAAGGCTATGGTTTTTCCAGTGGTCATGTATGGATGTGAGAGTTGGACTGTGAAGAAGGCTGAGCGCCGAAGAATTGATGCTTTTGAACTGTGGTGTTGGAGAAGACTCTTGAGAGTTCCTTGGACTGCAAGGAGATCCAACCAGTCCATTCTAAAGGAGGTCAGCCCTGGGATTTCTTTGGAAGGAATGATGCTAAAGCTGAAACTCTAGTACTTTGGCCACCTCATGCGAAGAGTTGACTCATTGGAAAAGACTCTGATGCTGGGAGGGATTGGGGGCAGGAGGAGAAGGGGACGACAGAGGATGAGATGGCTGGATGGCATCACTGACTCGATGGACGTGAGTCTGGGTGAACTCCAGGAGTTGGTGATGGACAGGGAGGCCTGGCATGCTGCAATTCATGGGGTCACAGAGTCGGACACGACTGAGCGACTGATCTGATCTGATCTGATCTGACAGCTCATTTACAATGTTACATTATTTTCAGGTGTATAACAGTCATTCAAAAATTTTAGGTTATACTCCATTTAAAGTTATTATAAAGTATTGACTGTATTACCCATTCTGTCCAATATATCCTCATAGCTTATTTGTTTTACACACAGTAGTTTGTAGCCTGAATTCTCTACCCCAGCTAGCCCCTCCCCACCTTTCTTTCTCCCCACTGGTAACTACTAGTCTGTTCTCTGTATCTGTGAGTCTGTTTCTGCTTTGCTATATTGATTCAAATGTTTTATTTTTATTTTTTTAGATTCACCATATTACTGGTAACATCTGGTATCTGTCTTTGTCTGTCTGATATTTCACAAGGCATAACAGCCACCAGGTCCATTCGTGTTCTTGCAAATGGTAAAATATCATTCTTTTTATGGCTGACTAGTATTCCATGAAAATAGAATATTTTCTCACACTATATACAAAAAGTAACTCAAAATGGATTAAAGACCTAAATGTAAGACCAAAAACCATAAAACTCTTAGGAAAAAAAACATAGGCAGAACACTCTTTGATATAAATGGCAGCAATAATTTTTTCCTAAGGCAAAGGAAAGAAAGGCAAAGACAAACAACTGTAACCTAATTAAACTGGAAAGCTTCTGCACAGCAAAGGAAACCATAAACAAAATGGAAAGATAACCTACCGAATGGCAGAAAATGTTTGCAAACGATATGACCGTGACAGGGGTTAGTGTTCAAAATATACAAACAGCTCATACAAGTCAATATCAAAAAACAAACAGCCCTATTGAAAATGGGCAGAAAACCTGAACTGACATTTTTTCCACAGAAGACATACAGATGGTCAACAGACGCATGAAAAGATGCTCAACACTGCTAGTCATCAGAGAAAGGCAACTCAAAACCAAAATGAGTTACCACTTCACATTATAATCAAAAACCCACAAATAAC
This sequence comes from Bubalus bubalis, assembly GCF_019923935.1. Lineage (NCBI taxonomy): Eukaryota > Metazoa > Chordata > Mammalia > Artiodactyla > Bovidae > Bubalus > Bubalus bubalis. The sequence goes on along the minus strand of NC_059164.1, from coordinate 115,863,884 downwards.
AATGCTGGAGAGGGTGTGGAGAAGAGAGAACCCTCATACACTGTCAGTGGGCATGCAAATGGATACAGCCACTCTGGAAAACTGTAGAGCGGCTCTCCAAAAACTAAAAACAGAACCACGGTACGATCCAGCAATTCTACTCTTAGGCATAAATCTGAAGAAGACAAAAACACCCATTTGGAAAGCTACTTGCACCCCTACGTTCATGGCAGTGCTATTTACAATAGCCAAGAAATGGGGTGCAACCTAAGTGTCCCTCAGCAGATGAATGGATAAAGAAGATGTGAAACATACACACGGTGGAATATCACTCAGCCATATAAAAGAACGGAATAATGCCATTTGCAGCAACATGGATGCATACACAGAGATAGATACACACACAGGAGCAAATGTAATTTTCATAAAGTATCTAAACATAGTTAAACCAGACAAGGACTGAGATGTTTAGGCTGGGAATAGTTTCCCAAGTCACCTGGGAAGTGGAAGGTAGCTGTGACTGGGAAATCAGCAGGAGTTATTAGAGTAAGCCTAACTTAATTAATTTCTAGGCCATCTCCAAACAGGAAAGAACACATCCTTTTTTCTCATGGAACCCCGCCTGCTTAACCCCGCATTCAAGACTCTGTCCTGAATGAAGAAATGCACGTGGTGCTTAGCTTTCCCTCCTGTCCCCATCCTCCTCTTAACTGTAAATGGAAAATATGAGGACACGTGTATATGCGATGAGCACTTGTTATCCTAGGGTTTTTGTGAACTTTTCACCTGTGGTTAATTATCTCACTTGTACTTCTCCATAGCCTTCATGGATGGCAAACTCATCAAACTTTTGCTACAACGAACTCAAGTTGGTTTAATCTATTTCAAACCTCAACCAGCTCAGACCCAAATACTACTCATTCATAGGTGGCAGCTAAAAAAGGAAATTCTAGAACGATTATGGAAAGACTACCAAAACTGAAGACAGCAGGCCTCACACGCTGATGTGGTTAGGCCCATGGAAACCGAGGCGGGGGCGAGCACTGAGACCTGTAAAAACGGCAGGCTCAGACACGCGAGGGAGAGCGCATGGTTACTCTTGGAGCGTTCCCGTCAAGAAAGACGATTCCATCCACTTACACGAGACGTGGCAAATGGGTCAATAAAATTTCACGGTTGGGGGACCAAAGGCAGCAAGTGCCAGAGAGGAGTCAGTTGCTGATGAAAATGGACGTGGACCTTCTGTTGTAGAGCTTGACGAAACCATCCTTCACCAAGATCAGCGCTTGTCCCAGACACGGGCCAAATGCCAAATGCCAGCTGGATCCCACACGCGTGCAGTTGGCCCACCAAACCCTGTCCTCGTGGAGCCCTCGTTTCTACAGGTTTTGTGCAGAAGCGCTTCCTCCCTTTCTTTCCTTTCAAAGACAAACTCTAGATATCTGGCTCGAGGCTAACACTGCCAGTTGAAAGAACTGTACATAAACTCCAAGAGGTCTTTAATGTTCGAGCCATCTTGGAAAAGTGGAGTCTTGGAAAGGAAGCAATATCCTTCGAGTTTATTGTCATGCTTACAATAACCCTCCACGCTTAAACTACTTTATACCCTTCTTCAGGAAGTGTATGGAATGGCGTTTTATTCAGCTTTGAATTTTCTTCATTATTCCATTTATTTTCCCTAAACAGGGCCAACGTGCCCATCCTTTTCTGCAAGCAGGCTGGCTTCCACAAAGAACTACGAACCAGAAGGTACGAGCACAGTAATACCATCGCAGTTTGTACGGTGTGAACTCTTACACACATTATCTGGTTTGATTTTTGCACGGCATTTGACAGCAGGTTAATAACTTCACAGAAATGTGACATAAATACATGCATCTGAAGTAAGCATATTTAGCTAATGTGAGTGTGTTGTATGTTTCAAACATCTTCTCCGTAGCCTTCACTAATGGCAAACTCATCCAACTTTTGCTATAAGAAATTCAAGTTCGCCTTATCTATTTCAAACCTTAACCAGCTCAGATCCAAATATTACTCATTTATAGGTAGCAGCTAAAAAGGAAATTTTATAACTGTTATGGAAATACTACAAAGGCCATAATGTTTATTGCCTAAGAAGATCCCTCTCAGTATTTGATACTGAATATTTCATAATAGTTACCCAATAAATGCTGCTGTCTTCCTGAGCACACCTGGAATTCGGAAGTCTGTTAGAGTCTAAGAAGTCTTCTGTTCTACCCTACATACTATGGTTTCCTGAATCTACTTGAATTTTCCTGCCACAGAAAACGGAAGGTAAAGGTTAGGGTTCACGTTGTTTGCAGTCTTCCACGTTGCCCAACGCAGCTGAGGAATGAATGAATAAGCATGACACAGAATGTCACACGTACAACGTTTTAGAACAAGTGAAGATTGTCTTCCTTCTGTTGCTGACCTTTCTGCTTCTACAGTTTATCGTTACCGTGCCAGAGACGCTGAGGCTGTGGGTTAGAAACGCAAAATATTATCCGATTGTGCTGCTTCTGCCCAAAGAAGAAGCGCTGAGGGGAAAACCAACTGTTGTGCTCTCTGCATCTCCAATGCTTTTTGCTCCGTAGACACAGCATCGTAGGCACAGCGTCATAACATCCTAGCATCTGGAGTCTACTTCAACCAAGTAGAAGGGAACGATGGACGGATGACAGGACAAACGTACATGCAGATACTCCCAGCTCCCACATCAGGGGCCGTAACTGCCAACAGAGAGAAGAGAACGTCTCTCTGGAATGATCGATGGCACTCAAGCCATCAGTTTTTTTTCTCTAACGTATATGCCCTTCCTGTGGCTGGAAACAATCGATGCTGGATTGTTACTTAACCAGTCCAAGACGAAGCAAAATAATATCTCCTGATGAACAAAGAGACAGACACATGTCTCCATCTCCAGGTGCAGGTATTACTTCTCTGCCAGTGGTTTCTGCTTTTGCTGCAATGGGCTTCAGCTGGGGCCACCTCGACCTGCTCAACAAAACCCAACCAAGCGATTTATCTTTCCAGTAAGTTTTATCAGCACACAAGAGCCGTCAGTGAGGAGAACCCTAGCTTTTTGGTCCAGGAGTCAGAGCTGTGTGTGCTGGCAGGGGTTTAAAAAGTACAGGAGAGCATGTGGTTGATATGATATGTATGTAACTGATTCAGGGCTTAATAATTCCCCCAAAATCTCTCTCATTATCCTTAAATTCACTACACCTCTTTACAGGATCATATAAGAAGACAACGGACATTTCCAAACGTGGAAAGAGTATGCAAAAGAAGGGTAAATATCGAGTCCTGCATTATTAAAAATCCCCTCGCACATTTCTAAATAAAATGATGTAACACACCACCTCTGTGAATATTTTCAAATCCAACAAATATGTGATTTGAGGCCAAAACTGAGGATCCTCCAGCAAAAGCAAAGTCGTAAAATTTTTTTCTGTGTGCTCATGAAATTCCAGACATCGGGTCAGCTCAGAAGCTCCTACAGAATTAAAAGGTATTCTAAGTGTCTTTCACAAAATTAAGATCTGAGTGAAAAAAACACACATAATTTAGTGTTTCCTTTCTTTTGTATTCATTTGAGGAGAACGTTTTCAGCAAGCCTCACAAAAGGCACAAGCCAGCATTGCGGTGACAGTGATCTTCATATTCTTTAGCGTTTTGCTTGAATTCAATTACTACCTTGTTACTTTAACTACAGCTTCCTCATTCAAGCAATGATAACACAATTACATAAATCTAAAATTTTCAACAGGGATATTACAGCATAGACAAAAACTAATAGAAAATTCTAATCATACATCTGTTCATTACAAAGACCACAATTCTTCAGGAAACCAAGCTCGGTAATCTTGTAAGAACTTAGTAACTTTAAAAGACAGAGTCTACTTTGCACGCAAAGCTGCATACCAGAGCTGCTAACATCTCCACATTCATGGCAATATCACTACTGAACTAAGTTGGACAAGCCACTAAGCTGCAAATACATTTCTGATAACTAATAAACTACAACTAAGCTTCAAGTACCCTAATGTAAGTAACCAAGCCACAAGCCTGAGTGAAACTACAACTAAGCTTCAAGTACCCTAATGTAAGTAACCAAGCCACAAGCCTGAGTGAAACTACAACTAAGCTTCAAGTACCCTAATGTAAGTAACCAAGCCACAAGCCTGAGTGAATTTAATTGAGTCCAAGACTGCAGACTGATTGCATCAAGTGCAGTGTGTTATCTCTGCAGCTTTGAGCACAGCGGCAGTTAAGGGAAAGTAAGCGACCTCATTCAATGCAACAAACATGCATCCATTCGGCGACTTTGTACTACAGCCAGACTGCTGGGGCCTTGCAGACAGGAAACCCTTTGACCCAACTCACATCAGGTCATTATGTTTCTACTCCTTTATGAAAGTCACAGGGACCCTGGCCTCCCTACCAAGGCCTACCTGACCATTAGCTCTTTCATTTACAAGGTATCATAACCACTGCCCTGACAATATTTATAGCTATTATCTACTGAGCTCAGTGTAGAAACTGAGGTCATCCAAAGAGTCCAGCACTGCCGAGCTGCTAAGTGACGGGGCTGGAATTTACACTCCAGCCTGTTGGAACCCAAAGCTGCTACTTCTTCTCCTACACAACCCCCTACCTCACCAGCTCTTGGCTCTGTAAACCAAAGCTTCGCTGTTTGGGCTTCCCAGGTGGCTCAGTGTTAAAGAATCCCTGTGCCAATGCAGGAGATGTAGGAGATGTGGGTTCAATTCCTGGGTGGGGAAGATCCCCTGGAGAAGGAAACAGCAACCCACTCCAATATTCTTGCCTGGAGAATCCCATGGACAGAGAAGCCTGGAAGGCTACAGTCCACGGGGTCACAGGGTCAGACATGACTGACTGCACAATACTCACTCACTGTTTCATTTCTTTCTTCTTAAGAAAGCACAGTATGCTGTTACCCATCCTGGGAATCACGCGTGCACCCATGCTGCCTTGTGACAAAGCCTAAGAAAGTTGGCCATCCCACCTAGCAGAGGGCAAGCAGGATGAATGCTCCAGACCAACTCATCCTTGACATCTTGATCCACTTGCCTCCTGTTTCTCTGAAAGCACTCCTCCCACCTGAGTCTGAGAGAACCAGCTCAAACTGGTCCTCCAAGTCAACTCTCTCTACACATAGGGGAAGGTGGTGCAATCTGGATCTTACCATCTTTTCATTTCAGGGCGTCACTTTCGTGGAGGAGAAAGACCTGGTGCTTTTGCTTCAGCAACAACAGAAAAGGGCTTTGGGAACACACACTGTCCATTTGCCCACCTTTTCTCATCAACTGGCTTTCTTGTTTGTGAGTTGGGAAATGAGAGAACGTTCACTTATGTTACAGACATGAGTCAGAGCAACACTGGATGGCCATGCCTGGGCTGTAGCTGGGCAAAGAGTTGATGCTATCGTGGTGGGGAAAGGCTTCAGGCGAGTCAGGCGGGGGTGGGGTTTGGGGAAAGGAAAAGTGGCAGTGGCACGCCAAGCATCAGAGACAGCAGGGGGAGCCCAGGCTTCGGGAGGCTGGATTTTATCTTCCTCCAAAAATTTAATCCATTTGCTGAATGAATCAAACCACAGACCCCCGAGCTCTGTGAGACACTCACTGGAGGGGTTTTAGGGAGAACGACGTGCTTCACCCCGTCACTGTTTTCTTTGCACATAGACTCATGGGCAGGCACGGTGCACACTGCTGGAGATACAGAAGGAACAGGGCCTGTCTGTGTCTATCAGAGGCTCATAGCTGTGTGTCAGGAAAGGGCTTTAAGTAGAAGAAGTCCTTTGTCACACTTGCCCCTATTGGAGGCCGATGGGCATCCTGTTGTCCTGGTGATGAGAAGATGACCAGCAAGTCAGCTGTGACCCACAGAGCACGTGCTGACCCTCAGCTAAAGCTGCCATCCAGGGATCCATAGACCCCTAAATCCACAGATCCCTAGTTTTGCCTTGCAGAGTAACCCAGGAAATCAAAAGATCAAAATCCTACACTTCTACTACAATTTATAGCAGTAGATCTTCCCAACCCAGGGATTGAACCCAGGTCTCCTGCATTGCAGGCAGATTCTTCACCAGCTGAGCCACAAGGGAAGCCCAAGAAGACTGGAGTGGGTAACCTATCCCTTCTCCAGCGGATCTTCCCAATCCAGGAATCGAACTGGGGTCTCTTGCATTGCAGGCAGATTCTTTACCAGCTGAGCTAATCTAGGGAAGCCCTAGAGGTGATGTAAATTACCCAAGTCACACAGCTGACAAATTCAGGACACAAACCACACAAAGGGAACAGAGAGACGCTCAGCTTGGAGTCCACGGATGTACGTGAGAGCTTCTGTAAGCCTCACCTGATCAGGAGGTTATGAGACTTTTTCTTTTTGTTGTTTACTTTTACAGTTTAAAAGTTTTTTTTTTTTTAATTATGAAAGTATGATAACACATTCACAGGAGACTTGAAAAATACAGAATAAAGTTACATATAGCTCCGCTATATATTACAATTATGTTTTTAGGTAGATTAAGATTTTTAGTTGGCATTTCAATACCAAACTCTCCAAAATTAATAGAATGAACAGATAGAAAAGTAGAAGGATATAGTAGATCTGAAAAGCACTATGAACCAGTTCAGCATAACTGATATTTATAACGCTACATGAGGATACAAATTCTATTCACGTTCCCATAGACTACAAACCAGGAGACACTGGAACATATCCAGGGACATAAAACAAAGGTGCAAAATTATCATGATAGGGGACACTTTTCTGGTAGGCAGATCCACAGCTTTTATCAGGCCCTCAAAGGGGATCTGTAATCCCAGGGCAGTGATCAACAGATCATCAGTTCAGTCTAAGCTTATGAACGGGTAACATTTCCAGTGTTTTGACGTTGGCCTTCCTGCTGGGCCAATTATCCAGTGTGTCCAGGTGTTTGTCTGGGAATCCTGTGTCTCTTGACTCTGATCTTCCTACACCTGTCATATAACTACTACCTTTGAAGCTATTCAAGTGTAAGAGGAAATTGAAAATTACCCACTGCCTACTTCCGAAGCAGGCAGAATTTATTAATTGTTGCTTATTTTTGAAATTTGGGGAGAAAAACATTTGTTATATCCTAATTTTTCCCCCCTTGTTTCAAAAGCAATTCATTAAGTAACTAATGAAATAGAAGTTGCTCTGAAAACCCTAATGCCTCCACGGATGGTGCTGTAAAAAGAAGAAACATCTCTGTCTCTCCACAGACAGGAAGACAAGGAACTGCAGGAAACCCCGGCTGCCCTCAGCACATACCCTTTCTCAGCTGGTCTGCACACAAGGGTTTTTATTGCATCTATAACACTAAATTCTTTTATTTCCGTTTCAGTTTCCAGTTCATATCAGTTTGGGGGTTAACCTTCTTAGTATATTATTTATATCAGGTCTCACCCAGGAGTGCTTGGTTTGAAGCAAAAACTAAGAAACTGTCTTAAATCTGCCAAGTGCTGGCTGTGTGATTTTGGTAACTGATGTAACTTCTCCGAGCCCTATTTCCTCCTGCACAAAATCCTTCTACTGAATCAGGCATCTGGCCTGTTGCTCTGGGGCTCTGACGGATTTTCCTGGGGTCACGAGGGCAGTGCTCTTGTCTCTTTTACATGTTGGATTTGTCTTTTCTTTACGGAATAGGTTTCTGTTACTAAAACAGAGGTCCAAAAATCACACTGGGCAGGATGGTCTATAAAGTGCCTAAAAGTCAAAATTCTATGATTTCCTAGAACACCACCTCTTGGAATGGACACAAACCCTCACCAAATGCTGAAAATCAGAAGAGCCACTCAAATATCATCATTAATGCCAACATGCACAGTAAGGACTCATTCAACGGCAGATTGAAATCTTCATTCTAAGAATAGTGTTCTGTGCTTAAAAAATGTTTTCCTCATAGCAATGGTGTGACTGGCATTATCTCCAAATGTGGAATTGAACCAGATTTGCCCAAGATCGCTCAGCTACAAGGGGGAAGGGCTGGGATGTGAAGTCAGAAGCATCCATGTGTTCTCCCAACTGCCAGCAAAGAGGGCTACTGGCAATGACTATTCACAGTCAAAGTGAAGCAGCCACCCCCGGGCCCCATCGGAGCTTCGAGGTATGAGCTTTGAAGTATGAAGGCTTTATGATTTGTAATGGCCGAAGAATCGATGCTTTTGAACTGTGGTGTTGGAGAAGACTTTTGAGAGTCCCTTGGACTGCAAGGAGATCCAACCAGTTCATCCTAAAGGAAATCAACCCTGAAAATTCACTGGAAGGACTGACGCTGAAGCTGAAACTCTGATCCTTTGGCCACCTGATGCAAAGACCCTGATGCTGGGAAAGATTGAAGGTGGGAGGAGAAGGGAGTGACAGAGGATGAGATGGTTGGATGGCATCACCGACTCGATGGACATGAGTTGATGGATAAGTTCCGGGAGTTGGCAATGGACAGGGAAGCCTGGCGTGCTGCAGTCTGTGGGGTCACAAAGAGTCGGACACGACTGAGTGACTGAACTGAACTGAACTGATTTGTAATGGCACAACAGCTTTTACCTATCAAAACTCTCTCACTGGTAATTGCATTCTCTGACGGTGTATCATATGACTTGGTACTGGGAGAGTGGAGGGTTTATTTGTTTTTTCAAAATCAGAGCCGGAAATTCTAATCATCCCAAGTCTTAAATGTTTTACAGATTATTTCAAGAAATAGGATGTGCATATATCTATATCCCTATCTATCTACTCGTGTGCATGCATATATCATACGGCCTTAAAACACCCTGTTGCTTGTGAACTTGAGTTTTATTTGGGATATCACACACTCCTTTTCAGTTCTCTGAAAACTAGAATCCTACAGAGCCCTTTCCAGTCCCTCAAAGTCACACCCAGATGACATAACTCCCTCACAAACTAATTTTATGTCCAAGTCGCTCTTCCAGTTTCATATATTCCCCTCAAATCCTGTTCTTTTATGCAGGATTCTGTCATGTGAAGTTCAGTTTTCTTCTTCTTTGAGAATATGACTAACCCTCTGCTGCTTCCCATCCTTCCCAGGCCATCACAGCACTGTAACTCTCTCAAGTGGGCGCCGAAGAATTGATGCTTTTGAACCATGGTGCAGGAAAAGACTCTTGAGAGTCCCTTGAACAGCAAGGAGATCAGACCAGTCAATCCTAAAGGAAATCAGTCCTGAATATTCATGGGAAGGACTGATGCTGAAGCTGAAGCTCCAATACTTTGGTCACCTGATGCGAAGAAGAGACTCATTGGAAAAGACCCTGATGCTGGGAAAGATTGAAGGCCGGAGGAGAAGGGGACGACAGAGGATGAGACAGCTGGATGGCATCACCGACTCAATGGACTTGAGTTTGAGCAAAGTGGGAGTTGGTGATGGACAGGGAAGCCTGGCCTGCTTCAGTCTACGGGGTCGCAAAGAGTCAGACACGACTTAGCGACTGAACAACAACATGTAAGCAGGTCCTGTTTCGCCAAATTGCCTCCAAGCCCCATAGAACACTCCACCTCCCCAGGTGGACCACTCCACCCCACCTAGCCCCTCCCCTGCCGCTTAGAATGCAGACTGCACAGCTGGGAATTCCTCTCCTGTCCTGACCTCCAGCTGGTATGTCCAGCTCTCCTTTCCTCTACTCTGCCTCTTGACTCTGACTATAGGGATGATCATACTAAATGACATAAGTCAGAAAGAGAAAGGCAAATACCCATGGTATCACTTATATGTGGAATCTAAAATGCAACATAAACGAACGTATCTATGAAACAGAGACTCACAGACATAGAGGACGGACATCATGCCCAAGGGGGGTGATGGATTGGGAGGGTGGGATTAGCAGACGCAAACGGTATAAACACAGTGGATAAACAACAAGGTCCTACTGTATCGCACAGAGAACTATGTCCAGCATCCTGTGATTAACCATAACAGAAAAGCATACTTTTAAAAGCGTATATCACTCAATCACTTTGCTGTACAGCAGAAATGAACACAATGCTGTAAAGCAACAATACTTTAATTAAAAAAATTAAAAACAAATAAAAACCTTCCTCCAATCCAACAGCTGTCTAATAAGTGGATGGGGTATTAGGCAGCTATTAAAATTTAAAAGATGTTTACCTGACTCTCCTATCCAGGGATCCAACTTGAGATACATAGTTAGTGTCATAATTTTAGAACTTCCAGTGGGAACACTGTAACAACTTCAAGCATTCTAACAAGAAGAATACAAATCTTGTGCTCAAAATAGAGAAGGAAAGTTCCTTCCTTCATTTTTACACCTACATCACCACCATTCAAGGACATCTCTATTGAATATTTCCAAGAGACAAAAATGGGCATGCATTTCAGATTTTGTGGTTTGATGACCACCTTTCTCTGGGCAAACCTACTACTTATGGGGTGGAATCTAACCTTCCACGGACATGGACACCCACTATTGTCAAGAGGAATCACATGAGCGTGTCAGAAGACAGACCTTGGAAAATGTTCTGAAAGAGCTCCCTGCCCACCTTGGTTTCCCATTTTAATCACCAGACCGTGCTGGTGCTTTTTAGTCCACCATCCCCACCTCCACAGGGGCGTCAGACACAAATGTTTGAAAAGCCTGCGTTCCTAATTCACGGCTTAGCAGTTTGAGAAAATGCTCAGCGTCTTGTGCAGTTTCTGAGAAGAAAGCAGTTTTTCTCAAAATCTAGTAGGAGAAGCTAAAGCTGTCTAGACATTGATCAGATGCTAGGAAGGGAAGCTACACACCTCTAAAAATTGATCAGATACGATTCCCAGGTCGGGAAGATCCCCTGGAGAAGGAAATGGCAACTCACTCCAGTATTCTCGCCTGGAGAATCCCATGGATGGAGGAGCGTGGCGGGCTACAGTCCAGGGGGTTGCAGGAGCCGGTCAGCACTTAGCGACTAAAGCACCACCCCAGTAAGGAAATATAATACACGCTGCCATGGAAAACCCTACCATCGAGACTGTTCTATCACTGGCACGGTTTGTGCAGTTGCTGGTGGAGGCTGCGTTCCAGATCCTACGGCATCCGAGCCACCGGTGCTGAAAGTAGCCGGCGGCCACCATGGAAGCGGGCCCAGGACAGTGACTCCATGTCCGTGCTTATGGCCGTTTTTCTCAAGAAGGGATTCACAGCAAATTTTGACTCCACGGCCATAAGCTCAACCTGGAACCGGAAGCTGAACCCAGCAACAGTATCTGCTATTTGGTCCTTGACTGATGCAGCGCCTGCTCCAGTGAAAACACGGAATTCACAGCCCTGATAAGACACACACAGTCCATCAGGGGTTGAAGGGGCGCCAAGACAGGCCGCACAGTGACCTCTCCCTGCTTTTCACGGACAACTGTGACTAACTCTGACCATATTTTGTCTTGTAGCAACTCTGCCATAACTTTGTACCAGAAATTTCAACCATTAATACTTCAATTTGGTCTGTTCACCAACAGTTATTGTTAAGTTTTTGTTTTATTTTTATTTTACGTCGGTATATACTTGATTATGGCTTCCCAGGTGGCGCAAACAGTAAAGAACCACCTGCCAATGCAGGAGACCTAAGAGATATGGGTTCAGTCCCTGAGCTGGGAAGATCTGGAGGAGGGCATGGCAAGCCACTCCAGTATCCTTGCCTGGAGAATCCCATGGACAGAGGAGCCTGACGGGCCACAGTCCATGGGGCTGCAAGGAGTCAGACACGCCTGAAGCAATGACGCTCACACGCCTGATGAACGATGCTGCGTTAGTTCCAGGTGTACAGCAAAGTGATTCGGTCATACACGCACATGCATCCATTCTTTTCCAGATTCTTTTCCCATTTAGGTTATTACAGAGTACTGAGCAGAGTTCTTCGTGCTACACAGTAGGTCCTGGTTGATTATCTGTTTTAAATATACACACTGCTATTGCTAAAGTTATGGATGTTCCGAAGGAGGGTGAGACATTATACCAACTTTACACGTTTGTCAGTAATTGGATTTGTCTCAATCTCTTAGCAAAGCCAGGTGAAATATAGCACATGAAAAAAGAGTTTGATAAGAAGAACCAGCTATGAACAAATACCGGTCCTTTACAGGTACTGGGGGTGACTAAAGGCCTATCTGGGACATGACATAAAGAGTTCCAGAGAGTATAAGGCAGACGGGGAAGAGCACGGAGAAGAAACTTCCTGGACTTAACCACGTTCCTTGGGCTATTTAAAAAAATCCTTTCCACCCTCCTCTCTTTCATTTATTTCCCCACATTAAGGAACACAAGATGCCCAAGTCAGGAAGGAAATGTCAGTCTTGTGAAGAATTACAGCAAGTGGGATTTAGGCTGAAATTTCACCCAAACGTGTGGTTATCTTCTTGTGGCTTTAAGGCCACAAGGCATCCAGATGCAAATTTGAAAAAGACATTTCAGTTCATTTCGTGTTTCCAAAGGATGTCTGAAAGAAGAATACACACCCCACACCTGTCTGATATTTTTAAAGCAAGGACTTCAAGCCACCATTAACCTCTAAAATCTTTTAGAGAATTGCTTCTTTACCCAGTTAAATTCTAGTCCTCAATTTTCAGGACTCAATCATTGGACTCATGCAGTCTTGTCTTTCTCCACAAGAGAGAGTGAAAGATGTCTATTACAAAACCAAATCAGTTAATGCCAAAGACAGGCATGGCTCATTTCCATAAAAAATAATAAAGCTACAATTCCTGATGAGCCAGAAACATGGTGATTGTTCATTACTGTAAGTGGTGAGCATCTTTGCATTTTTGGCAGCCATGTTGGAGCTGAAGACATTTCAGTGAAGGTGAACAGAAAGCATTTTCCAACCCTTTACGTCCCCTAGCTTTTCTCCGTGGAGCACTAGGAAGTCCTGGCGAAGCTTTCCACGGCAACTCCACTACTCAAGAGGAAGCACGGGACCAAGTTTAATGTGACGCTTGCTGATAAAGTGTAACACAGCGGACTGTGCTCCATGCAGAGAGTATTTTCCAGAAAGGAAAGTCAGCTGGTTCCCATCTGTTTTGCATTTGGGCTGTGGATACAGCCGATCTGGGGCGGCGGGGGGTGGGGGGTGTGGGTTTTCATGTAGTAGATTAAGTGAGCAGAATACTACCAGAGCTCATCATCAGTTCTGGTGAAGTTCACAGGATACAAAATTAATACAATCCCATTTATCATTGCATTTCTATACCGTAGCAATGAAAATTCAGAAAGAGAAATTAAGCAAACAATCCCATTTATCATTGCATCAAGAAGGGCAGAATGCCTTTTCCTTCCTCAGGTAGGAAGGAAAGTTTTGAAAGAAAAGACTTGTACTCTCAAAACTGTAACGTACTGATGAAAGAAATTGAAGACGATACAGAAAGATACACCATGCTCCTGGATTGGAAGAATCAACATTGTTAAGATGAATATATTACCCAAGCCAATCTACAGATTCAATGCAATCCCTATCAAATCATCAAGGGCACTTTTCACAGAACTAGGACCAAGAAAAGGTTTTATATTTATATGGAAACACAAAAGACCCTGAATAGTCAAAGCAATCTTGAGAAAGACAAAGGAAGCTGGAGGAACCAGGCTCCCTGACTTCAGAATATATTATAAACCTACATTGATCAAAACAGTATGGTATGGTACTAAAAACAGCAGCAGAAGCTCAGAAATAAACATATGCACCTAAGGCTAGTTAATCTATGACAAAGGCGGCAAGAATATACAATGGACAAAAGACAGTCTCCTCAGTAAGTGGTGCTGGAAAAACTGGACACCTACATGAAAAAGAATGAAATTAGAACATCCTGTAACATCATGTGCAAAAATAAACTCAAAGTGGATGAAAGGCCTGAATGTAAAACTGGATACCGTGAAACTCCTTGGGGAAACCATAGGCAAGAACACTCTCTGACATGCATTGCAGCAATATCTTTTTAGACTTCTTTTAATACAGCATGTGACTTACATCCCAGAAGACTGGGAATTATCTGTGGACACCAGGACACACAGATTAGAGCTTTGCACTGGTGTTCGCTTCATTGCTATGTTGGTCTCTCCAGTAATGAGACTATACATCCTTCCTCAGAGAAGAGCATCACCCAACGCCCCTTCCTCTCCTCAAAAACGTCACACTGCTGTCCCTTTGCTCCCTCAGCTCCAGGACCCACCCTGGCAACTGCAGGCCCTGAGCTCTTCTGAGCCTGCTCTTGCTTGGACACCCATGACTTCTGAATTTGCCCCCTCACATCCTTCACACATCAACCCGTTTTGCAGTGAAAGTGATTCTCTCTCTCTCTCTCTCGCTGCCCTGGAAGCTCACAAATCCTACAGGTGTTTCCAGATAAACTTAAGAGCCTGGCATCCCTATCCTTCACCAGTTCCTTCGAGTTTCCTTTTCATCCAGGGAGTCTTAGATAAGTTAGTCCACGGGCAGAATGGCTTATTTAAAAACAGAGACATCACTTTGTCGACAAAGGTCCATCTAGTCAGAGCTATGGTTTTTCCAGTAGTCATGTATGGATGTGAGAGTTGAACCATAAATAAAGTTCAGCACCAAAGAATTGATGCTTTTGAACTGTGGTGTTGGGGAACTCTTGAGAGTCCCTTGGACTGCACGGAGATCCAACCAGTCCATTCTAAAGGAATCAGTCCTGGATATTCATTGGAAGGACTAAAGGACTAAAGCTGAAGCTCCAATCCTTTGCCCACCTGTTGTGAAGAGCTGACTCATTGGAAAAGACCCTGATGCTAGGAAAGACTGAGGACAGGAGGAGAAGGGGGCAGCAGAAGATGCGATGGCTAGATAGCATCACCGACTCAATGGACATAAATTTGAGCCAACTCTGGGAGTCACTGAAGGACAGAGGAGCCTGGTGTGCTGCAGTCCATGGGGTTGCAAAGGGTCAGAGGCAACTCAGTGACTGAACAACAACAGCAACATGGGCAGAACAGAATTTGACTTATACTAGTACAATTACTGCCATCGCGGACACCTTCTGAGTCACGGAAGAACCATCTCTGCTACTAAGAATCTCTTAAGTAAGTCATGTTTGCACTTCCGATACTGAACCTCGATTTTCTGGTTCTTCTTCCCCCTCTTTCCCCCTCCCGCTCCTCTTCTTTCTCTTCCTCTTCTCCTTCCTCCTCTTTTTAATCCTACATTTGCCTTCATAGCAGTCGCCTCACATTGCCTCTTCTTTTAAGACAGTTACGCAAAAAATTTAACTGTCGTGATGGTCAAAGCGAGATCCTCTGTTTAAGTATCTCGTTCAACCACTGAGAGAGGCAGAAGGCCGCATACAAACAGTGCGAGCCGGGGCAGGTCAAGTCGTCAGCTGCGTGTCCCTGGGCAGGCTCGCCCTCTCAAAATCCCCGGCTCCGTGCACTGTGTTTCATTTATCCTTCATAAGTTTGTCTATTTGGCTGCACTGGGTCCTAGCTGCAGCACAGGAGCTCTTCAGTCTTGTTGAGGCATGCAGGATCTGGCTCCCTGACCAGGGGTTGAACCCGAGCCCCCTTCATTGGGAGTGTGGAGTCTTAGCCACTGGACCACCTGGAAGTCCCGCCATGCCTGTTAATGCTCACTTTATGGTTGTTTGTAAAATTCTCTTCACTTCAGAAAACACTTCCATAGTGCCATTATCATTACAAACAATTAGATAATTTTTTTTTAGGTTTAGTCTTTTAAAATTGTGTATTGAGCTGAAATTCACTTAACACGGAATGAACTATTTTGACAAGTAGACGTGGGCGGTATTTAGCACACTCACAAAGCTGTCGACCATCACCTTTAAGACTGTCATCACCACCAAAGAAAATTCCAGTTGCATTAGCGGTCACTCTCCATTCCCAGCAGCCCCTAGTAACATCCCCAATCTAATCTAACCCATCAGTCCACATCAGGTCCCAGGCCCCATCATTCACTAGGAGAAGAGACACATGGGGCCTACATATTAGGACTTGTGCAGCTCAGAAAAACTGAGAAGCAACAAAAATAACCGTCAGCGGCTTCCCTGGGGGCTCAGACGGTAAAGAGTCCGCCTGCAGTGCAAGAGACCCGGGTTTGATCCCTGGCTCAGGAAGATCCCCTGGAGGAGGAAACGGCAACCCACTCACCTCTGGTAGGACTATCAGAGCTACCGGTTTTCAGATCAAGGGACGTTATGGAGGTGGTGACTGAACTTAACAAAGAGCAAAAGATTCAGGCTTGTGCACAGAACACAGAGTATTTCCATATGAAAAGAGATTTTGCTGAAGACCTTTAAAGAAAAGGGATATTTGCCTTTATCTGTGAGATTCCTCAGCCAAAGAAGGTGGAACGGATCACAGGATGCACTCTTCCAGCTCTGGGATTCTGTGGTGCATGAGGCCTGCTGGTGTGTGTGTGTGTGCGCGCGTGCGTGCGTGTGGGTACGTATCCACACACAGACAAATACAGAGTCCTCATCCCTGCTCACTGTGTGAGAAACAGGCTGTCCCGGTGGACTGGACTCATGGAGACCAAAGCCTGCTGTCTCCTCTGTCTCAGCAGCACCTGAGATGAGCACTTTCCAACTCTAAGTCATTTGACGCGAGGATAGTACAGTTTAAAAAGGGAGAGAAAGCACCTTAATTTAGTTCTCAAAGGTAGGATCTAGTTTGTGAGAATATGCTAAATCAAATTAGCCTCTGATTTTTCTACTTCACTTACTAGGCTAACCTCTGGGTACATGTGAAGCAAGGGTGCTGGCCAGGATGGATTCTGTTTTCACCAACAAGCCTCCGTAACACCTGACTGGCTTCAGAGTCAAAGGGTAGATTTAATTCCTTCAGCTTAAAAGATGTATTGTTTCCAAGCATCTCTGGGGTTTTTTATACTTCATTTAAAAATAACTTTTAGCATCTTCAGAGAGAAGGGAAAATAGTTTTCTAGAAGTCTATTTCCCATTTCACTCTAATAGGAGCATCATGGGTGCTCAGTCAGTCATGTCCAACTCTTGGCGACCCCATAGACTGTAGCCCACCAGGCTCCTCTATCCATGGGATTTCCCAGGCAAGAATACTGGAGCAGGTTGCCATTTCTTCCTCCAGGGGATCTTTCCGACCCAGGAATCGAACTTGTGTCTCCTGCATTGGCAGGTGGGTACTCTACTGCTGAGCCACCTGGGAAGCCTAAAGTACATCATACAGTTTCCTTAAAAAAAAAAAAAAAAAACTCCTCCCACATATTCATCATTTTATAGTGCATATTTGAGAAAACAAATTGGAAAAACTCAGCAATCTCTAATTAACAGGTAAAATCAATTGGTTACATGCTATTTCTTGGATTTTTTTTTCATTAATCTGCAGTAATCCTCAACATAAAAAAGGTAATTCCAGCTGCCACCCATGTGCCTGGCTCCCAACTACCAAGGCAGGTAAGAAACCGTAATACGTCTGTTAGTGTGCTGAGAAGAAAGTGGTCGTCTATTGCAACAGCCAAAAATATGTAAGCATCATGCCACATTAAATCCACATCCTTGGTAATGCTAAGCGTTTCAACCAGGAAGCAATGCTTGGTGATTTGAAGGCCGTCATGAAGTTAGTACAATACAACACAATCAAAAGACCTCCAACCCAGCAATCAAACCACAAACCGGCATCTATCTCTTTCTCTCTCCTAAAATATATTGGATCGTATTTCTCCCAGCCTGGGTAAGGGGCCATCCCCAAAGCATCATGAGTGAAAAAGAAGAAAATGATATGAAGGAGTGGAGGAATCATTAAGAGCTCGGCAGTCAAAGCACAGAAACAGCTTAAATGTCTTCTGAAAACTGACAGATAATAGAGGAATAAGAAACAGTCTTCATGAACTAAGTATTTCATCTTCCTCTTTGTTTCTGGACTAGCAGTTAAGATTTTAACCAATGTCCCCTAAAGGTATATTTATTGCATTTCACTTAAAAAAAATTCTTTTTAATGTGGGCCATTTTAGAAGTCTTTTAGTGAATTTCCTACAATATTGCTTCAGTTTCATGTTTTGGTTTTTTGGCTACGAGGCATGTGAGATCTTAGTTCCCTGACCAGGGTTCAAACCCATGCTCCCTGCACTGGAAGTCTTAACCACTGGTCCACCCGGGAAGCTCGTGATGTATTTATTTTAGATGCAGTATCTCCATCCTCCATCCTCATTTTGCTTCTCCCCTAACTCTGCTGCTGACCTTTTGTTTATTGGACTGTGGGCTCTGGGAATTCATCAGGGTCAAGGTGACACCACTCTGAGAAGAGTGGAAAGGGCCCTCCCTACTGCCTGGGGTCAGACAGACTCTTCTGGACGTCCCAGAAGCCAGGTCATGCCAGCTGAAGTCTTCCAGAATTACAGCATGTTCAATTATAAGGGATTTCCCAAGATAAAAAGTATAACATCAAACAAGGGCTTATCCGTCCTCGCAAACCCACACCCTAATGAGACATTTCCAGGATTCTGGCACGTGAGGGTATCAAGCAGAGTGAGGACAAAACTGAACAGGAGCCACGGACCTTCTTTTACGTAACAGCCTGGGCTTCTGGGGGCCCGCCCTTGGTTTAGACCCATGAAGAGCAATGCTCTGTCCCCTGGTCCGAGATGCTACCCCGGTCCTTGCTAGAAGCTGGAAGCCGGGGGCAGGTTTATTTTACAGCTAGTGAGGAGGAGCTCGGTAGTAAGAGGAAGCCCCATCAGTCACTGGAGGTTGATTCAGGGTGGACATGCTACTTTATTGAACAGATACCCCAGAGGAAGGCTTCATTTGCCTCGTGTGAACCTGCGTCCATGCTATTTGAGCATTAACCCTCACACAAGCTCGCCGACTGCACAGAAGGTTTCCGAGATTTCCATAATGACAAAATCTTCTTCCCAGAAGAAATGAAACTGCACTTAAAGTTCTGTAGATGACGATGATACAGCCAATAAGATGGTCTCATTTTTAATGGAAAACTGGGATTTGAGGAAATGACCAACATGCAGTCTGCACTACACACTGAATAGATTCAAAGTTGCCTGCGGAAGGTTTCTTAAGAGCTGACGATGGGCCTGTCACACAGTGTCCCCCAGAGAGGCTCTTTGCCTTTCTGAACTCTAAAGGGGTCCCCTTTCTTTGCCCCAACCCTAGCAAGTGACAGCGAACAACACCCCTAACACACACAGGGAGACTCAGTTGGTGCTGTGGATTCACCAAGCCTGAGCGAGCTGCTCAGCCAAGCTAAGGGTGTCTCCCAGGATCTACTTTAACGATCTGCCCAACAAGAACTAAGTACTGATTAAAAGATAAGAACCCTCAAGATCTTCTGAGAAGAGAATTACTCTATAAGAGCTTGCGGGCTCCCCTTTATTCCTTGAGCTTCTGCAGACACTGGGCCTCCTCCGGGCAGGGTGAGCGGCTGTCCCCTGCCACCTGGGGACACCAATGCAGTCCGGGCCCTCCCTGCCAGCCCTTTAACAACTGCCACTTCTTAGCCGGGGCCCCTCTGGTTTTAACAGGAGCATCCTCTGACTTTTCCAGCTGGGAGAGTCTGCACTCTCTAAATGCCAGGATGAATAGCAGCGATCTGCTAGTACCTTCCAAAATACTAGGGAGGGGGAGAGCAGGAAAAGAGGACACAGGTATCCAAAAAAAAGTCCTTTAAGCAGATCTGGCATGCTTTCTCGTGATTTGTATTAGAACCAAAGCAAAGTCCTGTTGGAGAGTCATGAGCAACTGAATTTGGGGAGAGGGCTGTGCTAGCCACTTCCTGCAGCCCCCCTCCACCCCACTTCCCCAGATTACAAAGTAGCCGGCACCCTTCACAACTGACAGGCTACATTTGGCAGCTCTGAGAGAGGCCTTTGTCAGCGGTCCCCAAACATCAAGTTTACCTCTCCAGATGCTCCCTGAGCCCATGCATTATGGATGGACTAGGGATCCTATAAAAATAGAAGCGGGGTGGGGAGGACAAAGGCAGTCCCTGCCAGCACCGTCGGGGCTCTTGATCTCATGGCCAGCCCGGGGGCTCAGGTGGCTACAGTCGTGCAAACACACAATCATTCAAGAGACATAGCACCCCACCAACCACCACCACCACCTCTCTCCGCCTCGCGGTCACACGCACCTCTAGCCCAGCCTTACCTGCTCCTGCTGTTGCACGGATTTCCCCGAAGCGTTGGGCTCCTTGGCTGTGGTCATGGTCCCCTACTTCAGGGTGCACGCCGGCTCAGCGGCAGGTGCGGTCTGAGCGGGAGGACTTCGGGGCCCTCAGAGTCCAGCCGGCTGGAGGACTGGGGCTTAGTCCATACTTCCCAGAGCCCACGGCTGCTGGAGAGGGGGTGGCGGGAGGGAGGGCGAGTGGGTACGGCCGCCTAGTTCTCTCTTTTAAATGCACAGAGCAGAAGCGGGGCGATGCTGCGGCTTCGCGGGGCTTCTGCAATTAGCAACAGCCTCTGCAATCGCCACAGAAACAACGACCACTGCTTAGCAACCGGGCAAGTGGCGGCGCGGTGCAGGAAGGGGACCCGAGTGATGCGCGCCGCTCCCGCCCGCCTCCCGCGGCGCACGGCGCATGCTCGGGCCGGCGGCGGGGCGGGGAGGGGGCTGGGGAGGGGGCGCCGGCGGGAAAGAACAGGAGGCGGGGGCGGGGGTTGGGGAGGGGAGAGGGGAGGGGCCGCCGGCTCCGGGTCTTGCTGCCAACCTGTGCAGGTGGCCAGACCTGCGCCCCCGGGGCACCGCTGCGGGCAGGTCACACCCGGGCGTGGGGCGCGCGAAGGGGCCACGCCGCGAGGGGCTTTGTTTGTCCCTCTGCCAAGCGCAGGGCCTCTTAAGGAGCAAAGATGCCCGCGGGCATCAAAGAACAGCTTCTTTTCTGTTCGCCTGGTGGGTTTTTTCCCGCCGCTCCCCGCCCCGCTCCCCCAACTCCGCCCCCACCAAGACCACTAGTATGGCAAGCTTGGCCTTTATTTTCCTTAAAATTCAGAAAACTTAACTATGGTCTGTCTTTTTAACTCAGAATCGTCTGTTTCCCTGTGAAAATCAACCAGGACCTCAAGGGTGTCTGATGGTTAAAAGAAGAAAAAAAAAAAAGGAAAGAAGCCGGTGGTGACCTTATAGGAACTCAAGGGCTCCCTGCTCTGTCCTGAGCTCAAGGAGAGAGATGGGCAGGGGTGGCCGGCCTGCTCTTGGGCCTCATGTCCTTGAGCTTGGTCCTGACCCTGGGCACATGGCACCCGCTCGGCCGCTGCCCCTGGGCGGACCGAGTGGCTGGTGGAGGAGAAACGCCCAGTGGGGACTCTGATGGAGCTGAGCTGGTGGCCTGCAGGTAGGGACACCTGTGCTTTCCAGCACCCTGGGCCTCGCCGACACCCAGAGGTTTCTGCTGCCCCGTGTGTGACTGGCCCGCCTCCCAGCCTGGAGCCTCTGCCGCCAAAGGGCTTCAGGCCTTGGACATCACTGGCCTGGGGGAGCATGGCCCTCACCCCCAGCCCTGAGGAAGCGCTTCCCCTGGGCTCCAGGTGGGCCTGCCTTTGCCCCTGTGAAGCCAGTGCAGCCTCTTGCAAAGAGAAGGCAGAGAAGAGCCGTATCCAGTTGAAGGTGTTAATAGAAGACTTCCTTTGTTCCGCTCCTTCCGTGACCCCCTGACCCCCATCCTTCTATAGCGACAGACACACCAGCACGATCCAAGGCCCCGTTCCCTTTCCTGGAGTGGACGGTCAAGTCCTGCTCCTGCGGGGTTGCGGGGCCCCCCCAACCACAGCCTGAAATTCGGCTCTAAGCGTTTACTTGGCACGGATTCCAGAAGGTCAGGATGGGCAGCTGGGAGCTTGGCTGGCTCGGCCGAGAGTACAAAAATGGAAAAGCCACATGTGAGAGCCTTGTCCCACAGTCCAGCTTCGGTTCGTGTTGTGTTTGTCTTTTATTTAGACATCCCTGCAGGGAGGGGGGTTTCCTCCAGCAGTGGTGTGTTCCCGGTGGGCCACACCCAGCGGGTCCGGAACCCAGGGTATCGCTGGTATGGGCTGTGGGCAGTGTGCCAGGCCACACAGACACTCAGGGGAGTGGTCGCTCTGGAGGGGAAGGGGCGGTCACTGTGGTGTGAAGACCCCAAGCCAACCGGCCATCACGGCAGCAGCAGCCAAGACTCAGGAAGGAGGCATGGGGGGCGGGGTGAGCAGCACCCCCTCCCCTAACACAGCTGGACCCCGGCAGCCCCGGGGGCACCCCAGTGATGGGAAAGACCAGCAGCCCTTGCGGCAAAATGGTTCATCCCTGAGCATGTCAGAACTGGTCTGTTCTCCCAGGTTTCCTCTTATGTCGGAACCCCTAGGGTGGGTCACGTCTTACAACCACCATCAGTTCACGTCTCTGAGAGCATCCACTGCTGACTCGGGGGGCCATGAACACCACCCAGCACTGCTGTCCAAGGACGGGTCGCGAGCTGGGGGAGGAGAAGGCAGAAGGAGGTTCCCAGGGCCCTGGGCCTAACCAAGTGGGTGGTACCCCAAGCTGCTCAGCTGTGTCTGCTGGGGAAGGGCGTAACACCCTCAGGGCACTTCTATTTTACTTCTCAGTAAAGACCGTAAATGTGACTTTATATCTAAAGTGAATATGGATATCATGCAAAGTTCACACACACTTGCTAGATTATACCTGATCCTTCAAAGGAGTCTCCTGCTGGCCCCACAGCATCAGGTCTCTTGGAGCTCCCCCCAACACACACACACCCCTTCTGCAACTCCTTTGTCTTCACGAGCCATTGATTGGGAGGAAAAGCTTGCAAATGGCTGCTGGATGGACAGGCCAGGTGGTGCCGCTCGGAACCTTTCCGTGGGCTTTTCTGACAGCAGGTGCCCAGAGCCCAACTTTTCTGCATCCTTGACTTGGACCTCTTTTAAAAGAGAAAGGGCAGGACTTCCAGCTGAGCCAGACAACACGGATGAACCCGGAGGACATTTCATTGAGTGAAGTAAGCCAGTCACAGAAGGACAAATACTGCCTGACTCCACGGCTATAGAGGAATCTAAATTAGATTCATAGAAGCAGACGGTGGAATGGTTCTGCCAGGGGTGGGGAGTGGGGGGCGGCAGAAGCAGGGAGTGGCCGTGCAAGGTTTACAAAACTTCTGCCAGATGCAAAGGTTCTAGGGCTGCTGTAAACACCTGCTTCTGGTTAGCAACCATGAGTCGTATTTAACAACCATGCATCCTATACCGACAAATCTGTTACCTGAAATACGTCAGAGAAAAACAAGTACCGTATCATTTCGTCATACGTGGAGGACAGCACACAAACAAAAATAAATCAACACAAAAACACGTAGTGACCAAGGACAGAGGAGTGGTTCCCAGAGGGGAAGGGGCCGGGGGGAGATGGATTCAAGAGGATCGAGCGGACAGATGGAGACAGTTTCTGGTGGTGAGCACACTGCAGGGGGCACAGAAGTCCAAACGTGTTGTCCACATGAAACATACCATGTTATAAGCCCACGTTACTGTACCTCAGTAAAAATAAATCTGTTGGGATTAACAGTCCCAGACACACAGTACTATATTTAAAGTAGATAACCAACAAGGACCTACGGGACAGCACAGGGAACTCTACCTAATCTTTTGTAATAATCTATAAGGGAAAAGATGGCATCACCGACTTGATGGACATGAGTTTGAGCAAGCTCCGGGAGTTGGTGATGGACAGGGAGGCCTGGTGTGGTGATGGACAGGGAGGCCTGGCGTGGTGCAGTCCATGGGGTCCCAAAGAGTCGGACACGACTGAGCGACTGAACTGAACTGAACTGAACTGAGCAACTGAGCTGAAGTGAAGTGATAATGGAAAAGACTGAAAAGATAGATATAGATGTATGTATGACTGAAACACTGCTGTACACCTGAAACTAACACATTGTAAATCCACCGTGGGTTTCCCTAGTGGTTCAGTGGTGAAGAATCCACCTGCCAATCAGGAGATGCGGGTTTGAATCCTGGGTTGGGGAGATCCCCTGGAGAAGGAAAGGGCTATACACTCCAGTATTCTTGCCTGGGAAATTTCATGGACAGAGGACTCTAGCAGGCTATAGTCCGTGGGGTCACAGAGAGTCAGATGTGACTTAGTGACTAAACAACAACAACAAAAATCAACTATACTCCCCAAAACCATCACAATATTGCAATATTGTAAACTAATTATCCTCTAATTATTAAAAAAAAGAAGTCATGGCAAAACCCATCACAATATTGCAATTATCCTCTAATTTAAAAAAAATCAACTATATTCCAATTAAAAAGATAACAACAAAA